>NC_090937.1:1620052491-1621357991 GCF_040938575.1 Ambystoma mexicanum | reverse complement strand
AGAACCCACCACCAGAATCTCTGTCTTGTCCCCATTAAGTTTCAGCCAATTCAGGTCCATCCATCTTTTCACATCCTCCAGGCAAGCGAACAGACCTGCGGACACCCCGATCCGGTCACAATGAAGCCAGACCAGGGTCTAGGTGTAATCAGCTTGCAAATAGCACCGGAACCCGTGAGAGCGGATCAGACTCAGAAGTGGCCAAACATAGATGTTAAACAGGGTTGGGGACAGAGCCGAGCCCTGAAGGACTCCACAAGAAAGTGAATGAGATGAGGAGAGAAAAAAAAGAGAGAAAAAGGGATTGGCCCCCCCTCAGTCAGGAAGGAAGAAAGCTAAGTGAGCCCCTTTACCACTCAGTACGCTTAAAGTCCTAGGTACCTGGACACATTGTATCTACGTGCTGCCTGCAGCCATGTGAGTAGAAACAGGCTAGATACCTGCACTAGCTCAATGAAGTCAAGGTCACTGTGCTCAGAGCCCTAACCCTGCGCATGGATATGCACATAGGACAATACCCTGTGCCGTGCTGTGCATGCAGGACACAACCATGTGCTGAGCAAGTAGCACCTAACCCTTTCCTGTACAGTGCAAGTAAGACCTACCTGAGTGTTGTGTTAGATCCTACTTGCAAAGGCAATAGTCATGCCCCAGAAGCTTTTCCTTAGTGGAATGAGGTTTTGGAATGCAGATTTGTAAATATTAAAAATTGAAAATTCAGGGGAGTAAACTGTGGTGTGCGCTAGTCCAAAACCTCACATGAGAGGGTATTTTAGCAGCAAAAGCAACTAGTGTGGTCCCCCAGACCAACACCATAGAATCAGAAATGATATAGTTGGTGCCGCTTTTGCGCCGATTTGTATATATAACTACGTTTTATTTGAGTAGAACTTTTACTATGATTGTTCACGTATTGCCAAGGGTATCATTCTGGATGAGAACCAGTAGAGGACATGGACGAGTCTCCATCACCAGCCTGGGCCACATAGCTTGTAAATATACCCTGGCCTATTATGGGATTATCAAAGCCCTTTATGCTTTCCCGAGTGGTCTCCTGTGTGATCTTTTGTCCTCAACCTGCCTTCTTATATGTGATCACACCAAGGTGTCCAAAGATGCGAAGGTCTGTTCAGGCACTACCTACAGCCTTGTCCCACCACACAGTTCTGCTCTTAGTGAAAGATTAAGATGATTTTGAATTCTTAACCTGCCCAAATTCCACTCTCAGGTCGACTGTATTTTACTAATACAAATGCTACAATTTTTTGCATTGGGTCTTATGGAAAGATTGTGGTTGCGGGAAAGAAGTGGCATCAACGGTCAATTTTACGGTACCACCAAATTCTGAGTGTGGCTGTAAGGTTGAAGAAACGTCTAGATATCTTCACTGGTTCTAAGCGATTTCATATTGCCATGTGTTAATTTAATTTCAGATGTGTGTGAATAAAAATACAAAGTTACATCATCTAAATGTAAAGATGTTTCAATTTCTTTAATTTTAGGATTGCTCCAGAGCTAACATTCAATGGCGAGGGTGGGCAAGGACTCTTCTTACCCGGTTTCTATTTCTCTTCCTCCAGGACCCTCCACGTGTAGCCACTGGGCAGCCCACATGTCCTCTACATAACAAGGACATAGTACATCCAGTGTCTTCTTCTAGCTGCCATTCCACTGAATTTCTCTACCCGATCCACTACAAGATCAAAAAGTTGAATTTTTCAATTGTAATGATACCAACTGCTATTAAATCCAATTGCAAGACGATGTGGGTGCAACCAAAAAGAGGCAATCACCCAGAATATACTGGTTTTGCATCGATCTGAACTGAAAATGAGGCTTCTCCTTGCCATTTCTTCTTGAAGTTGGGGGTTAATACTAGCGCAGCACTGCTGGATCTAAGTGTTCTGGAAGGAGCGTAATTTACTTCTGAAGGAGGAAGGGCCTCCTCCATGGTGGGAACAATGAACAAGTTGCTGAAAGGAACCATTTTTTTTGATGGGTAGCCAGTGGAGAATATGTCATGCCAGCGTGATATGCTTAAATCACTTCAATCTAAGTATGCTAAGATGCAGCATGATGATGGCTTTGGCCTGTGGATCAAGGATGAGGGTGTAGTCCATTGTTGATTCAACATTCCTTACTGTTGTTGATGGATTTGGGAAAGGGGCTGTTTCGACAGATGAGGGATTGTGGTGGAGTTAGAACCAGAGCATCAGTTGTTAGGGTTGAGTTTTAGTCAGTTTGCGGTCATCCATGTATCCTCCTGTACAAGGCAGTTTTTAATGTTTGGGGCATTTGGTGAAGGGTGGTTTCATCCACATTGTTTTTAAGTGTATCCCAGACGGAGCACAGAGCTGATACTGTACTCCTGGACAGTCTAAATATGTGCTGTGCTTCATTCAGGAGCTTTATTCAATGAAATCCAGTAAATTACGATATAAGTACTTCTCCAAATGTTTTCCAATGAAAGCCGTGTTTGAGATGGGGCGATAGTGATAGCTGGGACATATAGGTCAGCTTTGGGCTATTTAAATAAGTGTCTGATGTATGCAGATTTCAACTGAGCTGTGACTCTTCCCATAATGGTGGAGTTGCTTAGGAGGGATAGGAAGATGGGTGCTAAGTCTGGGGTGTTCATGATTGATTTGTAAAGATTGGGGGCCATGGGTCCTGATGGGTTGGTTGTGTCAATGGTAGTGTGAAGGTCCTCTGCAGACAGAAGGCGGAAAGACAATAGAGAGGAGGTAGTGGGTGGTGTTTGTGAGATCTCATTGGTAGCGTGTGGGATGGAGAGTCCTTCATTGTCAAAGTGGCCCTGGATGCAGAGGATCCTTTGGTTGTAGTGTGCGGCATCCATCACAGAGCTCTTATGTATGGGTAAGAGTTGCATTTCAGACATTCAGATTTTTCAACTCTTTGATGATCTTCTATATTTCCCTTTCACTGTGATCCGATGAAACAACGCATTTGGAGTATTGATTAATTGATTGATATTTTATTTCTATCGCGCTCCTACACAAGTGTTTCAGAGCGCGACAAGGCAAAGGAGGGGAGCAGGGGAGAACAGAATAGCGATCTTACTAGGCCCAGTGACATTGAGAACGCGCAAGTGCATGGGAGAGGGGGGAGGGGAAAAGTGCATGGAAGGGGGGAGAAGTGGAAAGTGCGAAGCAGAGGAGAAACAGATAAATAACAACACATTTTCTTTACTTTGAATACTTCAGCATTATGAAAACTGTTAATGGTAGGCTAAATTGTCAGTGTTTAGGTATTTTTTTCTCCATATTGTCTCCATTTTGCGATATTACTTTTTAAAATTATTTATTCTGGGGATTAAATATTTGGCTTGTTACTTTAATCCAGGCGTAATTTTGCATCCAATGTGGCTGTTGGTCCATCTGCAGGTATGGTACATTTGGTTGCTTCTAGTCCTTCTAGTAGAGAGTGAATGTATATTTATTTCCATGGTCTGGTCATGGTCGATGGTTCTTTTGAAGATCCCGTGAGGCGGGGTGACACTGTGAATATTCTAAATGCAACAGATAAGTAAACTCCCCATGGGGAGGTGCACCAGGAAGCTTATGGTGATTACATTTTCATTACTAAAAAAGCCAATCAGCTTGTGTCCAGCTTTGTGGGTGGGCCCCTTAGCCATCTGTTTGAGATGTAATGCAGCAAATGACTTTGTAATAGTGTCATATTTCTCCAGCCAGGTG
This sequence comes from Ambystoma mexicanum, assembly GCF_040938575.1. NCBI lineage: Eukaryota > Metazoa > Chordata > Amphibia > Caudata > Ambystomatidae > Ambystoma > Ambystoma mexicanum. The sequence goes on along the minus strand of NC_090937.1, from coordinate 1,621,354,275 downwards.
TTGAAATCTCCAAGTATAGTCAGTAGTTTGCGATCTACGGACAGGTTTGTGGCGGCATTAGTGAGTTTGTCAGCAAAGTGAGGGCTGTAGGAGGGAGGTCTGAAGATTATGAGGAGGCTTAATGTAACTCTGGGAGGGATGAAGCACGTCAGAGCAAGCGATTCACATGCGGGGATGGTGTCAATGGAGGATGTTGAGACTATGAAGAAGTATCTGGAGACCAAAGTTATGCCACCTGCTCTCCTACTGTTGCCATTAGAACAAATGTCCTTGAAGCCCAAAAGGATACCCTCATTGATATCCGGGCACTATTCATCTGAGAATCACATTTTTGTGTCTATCTCGTCTTCCGAGGGAAGGTAAAAAATGCCAAAGGAGTGCTTGGAGACAGAAGCGCATTGATCAAGGGGTATCTTGAGCCTGTTGTTTCTGGTTTGGTTCAGCTGGTTGGGTCAGTGCTGTTGGATTGTTTAAGGTTGCTTTCATTAGTTTCGCAGGGCTCTGCGTTAAGACTTTCAGACTCAAAGAGACTTAGCAGGTTTATTTTTTATTTTTTATTATATATTCATAAAGCATCGAAATCCCGTGGGCATTGGGGCGCTAGAACAGAATCACAAAAGACAATCCATAAAGCACAGTACAACGTTCAGGGGGTGGGCAGAGCAGGGGGGACGGTGGCATGAAAAGATTGGAGAGAGTTATCTGAACAGGTGAATTTTAAGGTTTTTTTGGAATGTCTTCAGGTTGCTGATTTCTGACAGAGATGTGGGCAGGGTGTTCCATGCTTTGGCCGCTTTCATGGCAAGGATTTTCACAAGCCTTTGTCCCGTTTGTATCTGACACATCTAATTTGATTTTGTTCTGCAGATCGCAGAGCCCTGCCAGGCTCATAAAGTGAGATATGATAAGATATGATATGAGATGGCATTTGTAACGCGCCTATACACAAGTGTTTCAAGGCGCGACGAGTCAGGGAGGGGGGAACAAAGGGAAGACAGACAACAATCCTACTAGGCCAAGTGTCATACAGATCGTGCAAGCGCATGGGTGGAGGGAAGGGAAAAGTGCAAGGGGACAGGGAGGGGGGAAAGTGCAGTAAAGGGAAGTACAATAACAAATAAATAATAGGGCCAGCTAGTGGCAAGTGCAAGGTAAGTGCAGACAAGTGCTGGGAAGGCGGGCTGTAGGGATACAGAGACAGTCCCGCAGTGCAGGTGTTGCCAGGGAGGCAGTACAAGTGGCGAATGGCTGGGCCAGGACCGAGATCGGTGAGAGTGGCCCAGTTGCAGATTCAGTGCAGTTTCAGTCAAGAATTTAACAGGGGAGAGGGGGAGAGAAAGCAGAAGCAAAGAGGAAGGTTTTGAGGTGCTTCCGTAACCGGAGATGGTTCTCCTTAAGTTTCAGGGAGGCAGGAAGGCAGTTCCAGAGGGAGGCCCCTGCCGAGGAGAGAGATCTACCCCCAACTCGTTGCTTGGAGAAGCGGCTGACCCTGAGGGAGTTGGAGACGGATGAGCAAAGAGCTCGAGAAGGAAGATATGTGTTTTTTTTAGATAACACATGGCTTCTTTGAGACAGGCACATCTCTTAGTTCCTGCTGTGTGGTTGTGATGGATGGTGCCGCGGGTTGTCTAGTGATGAATCAAGTATCAGGTATTGCTTCTTGCAGGTATGGTATATTTATGGACAATCCTCATTGGAATATTGCGTCATTACAGTGCTTTAAGTGCCACACTGTGTTGAGTTCCATAGGTAATGACTCATGTTGTCCAACTTGTTTCTTTTCTTCATACCTCGTTCTGTATTGAAACCCACAATAAAACATGGCTAAAAATCTCAAAATCCCTTTGCCCAAATACCTGCGCACAGAGGAAGACCACCCTTCCTTTTTATGTTCAAATAACTCATGAAGCTAGCACTGAAACATCAACCAACAAACGTTCATTTGGGTTAAAGTCAACCTGGTAGAACTCATCTCCCAAGGTATTTGATCATACCACAAAACCCATGCAACCTTTTAGCAAAGGATTGTGGCAGAACACACTCATTCGGGTCAGCTCTACCTGCCTTTAATCGGAACGGAAAACACACTGCAACAAAAGTGTAGTCAAACAGCACACAATCCATCTGTCAATGTGTCGGGGAGACCAGAATCATTAAGGGTGACCTCTCCACACGCCACTATCTATAGCTGAGTATCTCCACACCTAACCAGTAGGTTATACAACCAAATAACCAACTCTGGACCTGCTTTCTTAATTTACATCACCAGAACTCCTGGAGAAAACCTTAACCAACATGTGCCAATCCACAGTTGCAGCAACCACACAGGACTTCTTCTGCTTATACGAAAATACTACAAAGCAACACTAAGCTCTACAGCAAGGGATCTTTGTAGATTAGAGACTGGATTCATTTGGGACCTTTGAAGCTGAATCAGACAAATACTGCTGTGCTAAACTGCATTTTGAAGTGTGCCCAATAGCCCCTCTGTGAAAGTTTGAATTTCGAAGTGTGCCCAATAGCACCTCTGTGAAAGTTGTTCTTGTAGTGTGCACAATAGGCTCTCTATGAAAGTTGTTTTTAGAAGTGTGCCCAATAACAGCTCTGTGCTAAACGGCATTTAGAAGTGGCCCAATAGCCTCTCTGTGAAAGTTGTTCTTGAAGTGGGCCCAATAGCCTCTCTGTGAAAGTTTGAATTTAGAAGTGTGCCCAATAGCCTTTCTTTGCTAAACTGCATTTAGAAGTGTGCCCAATAGCCTCTCTGTGAAAGTTTAAATTTAGAAGTGTGCCCAATAACCCCTCTGTGAAAATTGTTCTTGAAGTGTGCCCAATAGCCTCTCTGTGAAAGTTTGAATATAGAAGTGTGCCCAATAACCTCTCTGTGCAAGTTGTTTTTAGAAGTGTGCCCAGTAACCTCTCTGTGCAAGTTGTTTTTAGAAGAGTGCCCAACAGCCTCTCTGTGTAAGTTGTTTTTAGAAGTGTACCCAATAACATCTCTGTGCTAAACTGCATTTAGATGTGCGCCCAATAGCCTCTCTGTGAAAGTTGTTTTTAGAAGTGTGCCCAATAGGCTCTCTGTGAAAGTTGTTTTTAGAAGTGTGCCCAATAGCCTCTCTGTGAAAGTTTTGCCCAATAGCTTTTCACTAACCATGAGTGCACCCAATCCACCAGGGTCTACCGGAAACGACCACCATGGACCCCCTTCACTCTCCGGCCCGCTTTGCCTCCTGTCCCCCCTTCCCAAATCATCCCACCCTCCTTCACATCCCCTACCCTTCCCCTTTCCAAACACCAAGCCAGAGGGGCACGGTGGAGAGCCAACCACCCTAAGACCACTGCTCCCCAATCCCCACCTCTGACCAGCCTATGCTGACCATCCCCGCTCCCCTCACTATCATACTGGACACACTCCAGCCTGCAATCATGCACCCACGTTCTTCCCACTAACCCCCGCCATTATCCCCCATCGACCACACCCCTTCCCCTCCCTAAAAACTGCTCGCCTAGCCCTAGCAAGAACTGAAGCCTCATCCCTCTCCCCCTATGAACCCCCTACCCTCTCTCACAACCCAATCGCAACAAAGATACTAAAGAGGAAACGTACCTGGTCCCCCTCAACCTCTCAACACTTATCACCTTCTCTGTCTCGACCCACCACCTCATTCCCCCAATCACCACCATCCCCCCTCGCTTCACACTTCCTGAAACCCCTCACCCTCAATTTCTCACCGACTACAACTGAAACTCCTAACCGCCCACACCCCACCTTCAAATCCCCCGTGCCAAACCCAATCACCCTAACACACACATCCAACCACTCCCACCTGAAACCCGCCAACTTTTCTGCTCGCCCACTTTTCCCATCTATCATCAATCACCCCACCCCTCTCCCTCTCCAGTTTCCACCCACTTCCCCCCACCCCCTCCCGCTGCAGCTCTGGCACCAACCTCCCCTTCCAAAGTGAATTGCATCCTATTTAATGCCCGATCCGTAGCAAAAAACAGACACAGCATCTTTGACCTCCTCGCCTCTGACAAACCAGACCTGGTGTTCATCACCGAAACTTGGTTCTCTGACGACTTTGCCCCAATCGCCTATGAAGCCTTCCCCACCCCACGACTACTCTCTAATCCCACTGAACCGTCCCTCTAGAGGTGGGGGAATAGCATTCGTCTTCAAGTCTCACTTCCACGTCTCAATCATCGACAAGCAATCATCCATTCCTTCCTGCAAATCACTCCTCGTTAAACTATCCCTCTCCCCGTCGTTCTCACACAGCTTCCTAATAATCTACAGACCACCTGGCTACGATAGACAATTCTCAAACCACCTCTGCAACTCTATTGCCACCCTTCAACTAAACCATCCCAACCTCACCCTTCTTGGAGATTTCAACATATGGCTCGACATCCCCACCAACCCTATGACACACTCTCTGGTTGACGGTCTAGACGCGATTAACCTCCAACCTCACATAAAGGGCCCGACTCACTATAAAGGACACACTCTTGATGCCATCTTTAGCTCCCACAACCGGATACATCTAAAACCCCATACCCCTGTCATCTGGTCCGATCACTTCATTGTTTCTTTCGCCATTTACTCACCCGACCTGCTTCCTCTACTTGAATCTGAACCCCCGAATCTACGCAAATGCTGGAAAAAACTAATAATCCTTCCTGACCTAGCCGATGCACTCCGCCAGTCTCCTCCACCTACCTGCCAACTCAATAAACAACTAACCCCCGACACCTTTGACTCATGGCTCACGACCTCACGAATGCGCCTCACACACTCCTGCAAACCATCAGCCCACCGTGGCCTGTTCCCTAGATGGTTCACACCTGACTTGAAGACCACTAAACAACTATATAAATAACTAGAATGCAAATGGCAGAAAGACAAAACCCAAGAGAGCAGAGCCACCTTGGCCCGACACCTTCATCAATACAAGGACGAAATCCAGAAAGCAAAAAAAGCCCACTACAACTCCTGAATCCTAAACTGCAAAAACCCCAGCAAAGAACTTCACAAGATCATCTCCGAACTCACCAAACCAGCATGCACTACCACCGTCCCGACTCCCTCACAATCACTGTGCAACTCACTCTCTCTCCACTTTTACGCCACGGCTCTCGAAAGAATAAATGCACTATCCACCAAACTGGCTCTCTTACAACCACCAGGCAACCCTCCCACCATACCGGCCAACCCCCCGCCTGCGACCACTATGCAACCAACTTTCGATTCCTTTAGTCCAATATCATCCGACCAATTTCTCAAACTTCTCTCTGCCCGCAAACCATCCGGCTCTCTGCTAGACCCTTGCCCCGCCACAACACTCAAGGAAATTTTCGCTTCTACCTGCTCAGGAAAACACGCAAGATCCATCATAAATGACTCCCTTCCCTCATGTATTTTTCCCGACACATTCAAAATGGTTCATGTCAAACCTCTATTAAAGAAAACCTCCCTCGACCCTCTGGAGCCCAAAAACTACCGCCCCATCTCAAACACCAGATTCCTTGCCATACTCATGGACCAAACTGCCTCCTCCCAACTAAATGCCTTTGTTGAAGCCAACAATCTCCTAGACCCCGCGCAATCAGGTTTCAGAGCCCGTCACGGAACTGAAATCACCCTAACTTCAATCTGGGATGACCTTAAAATCAAGGCAGACTCTGCGGGATGTGCCGCATTAATCCTTCTTGACCTATCCGCCGCCTTTGACACTATCAATCACTCAATCCTCCTTGACCGCCTCCACTCCATAGGAATTTGTGGAATCACTCTCAAATGGATAGCATCATTCCTCAAAGATAGACACCAAATAACGATACTCTCCACCTATTCCTCCCAAGCCCGAGGAGTCGAAATGTGAGTCGCACAAGGAGCATGCCTATCTGCCCTCCTGTTAAATATCTACTTAACCATCCTCCCACCAATAATTCGTTCACACAACATCCTGTGTTACAACTACGCAGATGACACTCAACTAATTCTAAAACTCCTGAACTCAAAACCCAACTGCCGACCTGACCTTGCTTCCTGCCTCCTTGACATAGAGCTCTGGATGACCCAAAGCCACCTCTTGTTAAATCCCTCCAAAACTGAAATCATGGTATGTGGCAACTCTGAACTTCTTCCACAACCGCTACCCTGGCCATCCGCCATGGGCAACTCACCGACTCCCTCTAACTCAGTAACAAACCTCAGATGCACCCTAGACTCTGATCTAAAACTCTCGCGCCAAGTCAACAACGTCTCAAAGGTCTGCCACTACCACCTTAAAACTCTTAGGTGCATCTTTTCATATCTCTCCTTTCACAACAGACTCTCCACGGTCCAATCAATTGTTATATCAAGACTGGACTACGCAAACCCCCTCTACCTAGGAATCCATGCTTACCAACTGAATAAACTTCAAAGGGCCCAAAACGCAGCAGCGAAACTACTACTTGTGCGTGGCCCGAGAGACCACATCTCCCCATCCCTTTAGACTCTGCACTGGCTCCAAGTGGCCCGAAGGGTGACTTTCAAAACCTTATGCATTTCTCATCGAGCATTGCATAAAGCCGGACCTCAATATCTTCAAGACAAGCTAAAACCCTATCACCCTCCACGTCCCCTAAGATCAAGCTCAGCCGGCCTCCTAGTCATACCTAAAACAAACTCAGTCAGGTTAGGCGGATCATCATTCTCTGCCTTGACCCCCACGCTGTGGAACGCACTCGCACCCCACATCCGCCTAACTGAAGATCTAATGTCCTACCGCAAACTACTGAAAACCTGGCTCTTCCCCAAAAACCAACCCTTATGCAAACTAACCCAAACAGAATAACAGCAGCTCAATGACCCCAATCCAACAAACTACTAGATCCTGGATAACAATAAGACAAATAACATTACAACATCAAGATCCATGTGAGAAATCAACAACTACTAACCGCTAATGTAAACTAAAAGGACAAACAAAATAGAACAAGTAAAGTAGTCCAAAGCAGTGAAGTGGGTAAAAATAATAAATTGCACGGAAACAGTAATGAAGTTTAAATTAATTAAATGGATGTAATGAGTGCAATGGACAAAATGAACAAAACGGGCAAATTGATGAAAGAGAAGAGGATGGAAAGATGGTTACGAGAGACTGATGAATACACACAGATGTCTCCGACTGTATGAGTGCATTGCATAAATGGAAAGTACAGAATAGAAGATTCAATTACATGAGACGAGAGCAGTTCATGAACTAGATAGAGAACACGGAGCGGAACCAGTGCGTATGTCAAGTAACATGGCCTCAATCAATAATGCATGATGAATGAATGAAGTGAATGGAGCGGATGAAACCGTTAGAATGGTTGAAGTGAATGGAACGGATGAGCGCGCTGTGCGGATGAGTATGTAGATCGGATGAGTGTATAGAATGGATGAGTGTATAGAATGGACGAGCTTGCTGAGTGGATGAGTGTGTTGAGTGGATGAGTGTATAGAGCGGATGAGTGTATAGAGCGCATAAGTGTGTAGACCAGATGAGTGTGTAGAGCAGACAATTGTGTAGAGCAGATGAATGCGTAAGTGTGGAAGAGTGCATAGAACGCAGAAGGGCACAGAGCAGTTGAATGTGCAGAGCGGATGAGTGTAGACCAGATGATTGTGTAGAGTGGACGTGGCGGATGAGTGCAGAGGTGCGGAAGAGTGTGTAGAACTCAGGAGCGGATGAATGTGCTGAGCGGATGAGTGTATAGAGCAGATGAGTGTATAGAGCGGATGAGTGCATAGAGCGGATGAGTGTATGTTGCGGATGAGTGCGTATACGCGAATGACTTTGTAGAACTGATGAGTGAATGTAGCAGATGAGTGCGTGGAAAGAACAATTGCATAGAACGGAGGACTGCGTGGAGCGGATGAGTGCGTGGAGCCGATGGGCCTGCAGAGCAGATGGGTGCGTAGAGCGGATGGGTGTGCAGAGCGGATGGGTGTGCAGAGCGTGATGGGTGCACAGAGCGGAAGTGTGCGCAGAGCAAAAGAGTGCGCAGTGCAGAAGAGTGTGCAGAGCGGAAGAGTGAGCAGAGCGGAAGAGTGAGGAGAGCGGAAGAGTGTGCGGTGCGGAAGAGTGTGCAGTGCAGAAGAGTGTGCAGTGCGGAAGAGTGCGAAGTGCGGAAGAGTGTGCAGAACAGACCAGTGGGTAGAGCAGACGAGTGTATAGAGCAGACGAGTGCATAAGAGCGAATGAATTCACAGAAATTAGTGGATTACATGAACAGATCCGAGTGCATGGAACAGATCCGAGTGCATGAATGGACTGGAGTGCGTAGAACGGACTGGAGTGCGTGTAACGGTTCAGAGTGCGTGGAACTGTTCGGAGTGCGTGGAACTGTTCGGAGTGCGTGGAACTGTTCGGAGTGCGTGGAATGGTTCGGAGTGCGTGGAATGGTTCGGAATGCGTGGAATGGTTTCAGAGTGCGTGGAATGGTTTCAGAGTGTGTGGAATGGTTTGGACATGCTTTTGGAGTGTGTGGAATGGTTTCGGAGTGCGTGGAATGGTTTGGAGTACGTGGAATGGTTTGGAGTGCGTGGAGCAGCCTAGAATGCATGTAGCAGACTGGAATTCAGGGAGCAGACTGGGACTGCATGGAGCGGACGGGGAGCGCATGGAGCGGACCGGGAGCGCATGGAGCGGACTGGGAGCGCATGGAATGGACCGGGAGCACATGGAGCGGACTGGAATGCATGGAACGGACTAGAGCCCATGGAGCTGACTGGAGCGCTTAGAAGTGTGCGACATACATGAATGGTTTGGAATGCATGTAACGCTTGAAAGATCATGTAAACCATCTTATCACATCACCATGCTTACTCTCCTCTTTACACCACCATTCAACTAGAACACAGAGATACTATGACACCATTCGGTATAGCTGTTCTCATACCAACATCTGCCTCAAACTCCACATCACTCTAACTAATCACTGCTGGTTTCACACCCCCCAGCCAGGCGTTCTCCTCAGGTCTAACGCAGCCAGAACCAGTCTGGATAAAACCTGCCAGAACAAACACATACTCCCGATCTCTCAACCACCACACCTACCGCTATGAAGCAGCTATTTCATGAATGCCACACCAGCCGCACACATATCCGGTGTTCACAAGCACCTTTGACTCTCTCTACTTTCTCCACTGACGTGAACTTCGGTTCCCGAGGGCGTTCAACCTACCAGCGGCTTCAGACCATACCAATGGTACATAAGGCGCTATATAAATGCAAAGTAACATAACATAACATAACAACGTGATCGGCCATTACACAAAGCATCAGCCATGGAGAACAGCTTAATAAGATGTCGGGTTGATAACAGATTAATAAAACTCAATAAAAACCATCAGAGATGGCTCACCACCACAGTAACTGTACTCAAAAAAGAAAAAAGGAGGAGAGAGGAGAAATGACAGAATAATCCATCCCAGGAAAACAAAGATAGCTGGAAAGAAAGTGTAAAACTCTATAGAAAATGTATTTGTGACACCAAGAGAAATTACTTCAATGAACAAATAAAAGCAGTGGAACGTTCATCCAGCAAATTAATTGGAATTCTTAAAGCTATAGAAAAGCCCAGAACACTAACCCCTCTGATCTCACCAAATGTGACATGGTACAAAAGCCGTTTTCAGAAAAATCAGGAAAGCCAGAATGTCATTAAATGAGGTGCATAAAATCACACTGAGTCAGGTCGAGGCAGCAACTGACGCTGATGCCACACCCCCACAAGGAACTTTCAAATACCATGAAATCACAACCAAAGAAATGTTCAAAACTTTAAAATCCATCAACCATACCACGTGTGCCAAAAACATAAGCCTACCAAAACTAATTCTGGAGAATGCAATCATCTTCGCCCCCTATTCACCAAGATGGTGAATGCCTCGTTTCGGGACGGCCTTGTAACAATGGACATCAAAAAGGTCACCATTACTCCTTTAGCAAAAAAACCTGAATTAGATCAAAGTGACCCGGCCAATTTATGACCCATCACCAACTGCAATTTCATACTCAAGGTATTTGACAAATTGTCACAGAACAACTACAGGCCTTTCTTGAAGAAAACAACATCTTGAATAGCCAAAAATCAGAATTCCGTGCGCACACAGCACCACAACGGCTCTGCTTGATCTTCAATCCCACGTGTTGCACATAGTAGAGCGTGAGAAAGCAGGACTATTGGTGTTACTAGATCTGAGTGCAGCCTAAGACTTGCCCGATCATAACCAACTGAAACTTGCATTAGAAAAAGGTGCCAATTGTTCCAAAGAGGCAATCAATTGGCTATCCTCGTTTCATTCAGACAGGAAATCAAGGGTTCACTTGGAGGACAGCTTCTCTTTACAGGAAAAGATCAGCTGTGGGATCCCGCAAGGAGCCAGTTTCTTTTTGACCTGTATATCAGGTTCCTCTGCATGATCCTGGAAAAAATCGGCATATTTTTCACCAATTATGCCGATGATAGCCAGTTAGTCATCGAACTGAGTGACAACTACCCCCAGGGCAGTGCAAACGTGCAAAAATTCTACTAATCAATTGAGTTATGGATGACTTTGTTTTCTTTAAAAGAAAAAACTATTTGTTGTGCAATAGCCAACATTTGACTTTTAACACATTTACAAGAGATACAAAAGATATAAATAGAACTAAAATTCTTCAAACACTTCAGAAAATCTGTATTAATAAAATCTTCATCTTAAAAAGAAAAAAGAAAAAGAGAAAAAAGAATAAGAAGTAAACTGTTCTCCCAGAGAAATCAATCAATCGGTAGATCCAAGTTTCACAAAAGAAAATTCTACAATATAAAAAAGAACAGATTAACTACACAAAATCTATTAATAACCCTCCACAGTAAATTTGGCCAAAATGACACTAGTTATTAGGATCTTAATTCATACGTAGGCGAGACAGAATCACTGATTAGATTAATTTCTCTTAGAGCTCTAACAAGTTCCATGGAGAGAGCAGATTCATGGCAGGAGGATAATCTTCCCCAGAACGCATCAGAATCAAGCCAGGATAGTTGGAGGACAAACCTGCCAAATCTTCTGACCCTCATATTCCAAGTGCCCTGACAGCCAGAGAGCAGATGCTTTAGGGACTGAAAAACCTTGATAGAGCACTTATCACAATGCGGGTCAATTTTCCCTTCTCTATCTCTAGAGGCCAAAATCTCTTGAGTAGGAATTAGATTTAGACGGAATCTAAGAAGAGATGATCCAAAACTCAGGTCAGGTGTTATTTTTAGATAAGTGGTAACCAAGGAGAGAGGCTTATCGATCACAGAAAAAGAGGCAGATCTTTTTGTCCTCTTCATACTGTTGATCGTATCAATCCAGTCTCTTTGTTTCATCTTTCGTTTTACTCTGTCTGGTTTTTGGAGTAATAGGGTCGAATCACAATCCGCTCTCTCTAAAATTTCCAGGCATCGCTGTTTGAACTTAATAAATAATAGATTTTTTCCCTGATTTAATTCACCTGCAATTTCCTCAAAAAGTGAGTTTTTAGGAGCATCTAGAGCTGCTCTATATAGAGTTAGCCACTTCAATTGAACCCATGATCTAAGAGACAGCAGTCCCAGTTCATAACGAAGAGAGTCTATTGGAACGCAGTCCGGGAGTCCCAGGGTACGTTTCCATAGTCTGGCTTCCCAAAGATCCCATTCGAGGTCCATTCCTAAGATGTTATAGTCAAGACCAAACAGAAAAATCGGGATAACTTTCCCTATATAAAATTTCATCAAGGGGAGATTAGAGAATTTGCAAAACTGGGATTTAATTTTTCTTCATTTGTGCTCCCAATTTTACAACTTTCAATTCCAACAAGCGGTTCAAGTTGCCTTTCGTTGGGAAGGAGCTGATTGGGGCTCCCAAGTACGTTAACTCCGAAACTATGGATGACTTTGTCTTAATGCTAAAAAGACAGAATTAATGATCTTTGGATCCAACACAGCCAGAACCAAATTGAACCATTGTTACGAGTCCTTTACCATCAATGATTTCTAAATAAGGGTGGTACAGAAAGTCAGAACCTTGGGTTTGCACATGGAAGCAACTCTGAGTGCAGAGGCTCAAGTTATGCAACTGAATAAGAACCATTCTTACTACTTGAGACTTTTACACAGAATACCCCCATACTTAAGTGAGGAAAACTGCACCACAGTCGCCAGAGCTAGATTATGGCAATGCCATGTTATCAGGAGCAAATAAAGGCCATATTGCAAAATGCTAAACAATCCAAAACAGGGTGGTAAGAATTATCAAAGAAAAAAGGAAAACTGAACACATCAGTGAAGACAGGAGAAACCTTCACTGGCTTAACATCGAAGACAGACTCCACTTCAAAGCCCTGACCTTAGCTCATAGGTGCGTACGCAGAAATGCCCCGGCCTACATCGAAACCAAATTGGTTCTCTATGTGCCAGGTCGTGCCCTTAGATCTATAGCGCAAGGACAACTGGCAACTACTAGATTCAGAAAAACAAATGGACTAGGCAAAGCATTTCACACCGGGCGGCTGTTTTTAGGAACTAGCTCCCCTTATCTATTAGATTAAAGCCCTCCTGCATTTTTTGCAAAAAATAACTCAAGACTCATCTATTTAGATGAATCCGAGAACTAACTCCAGACTCTGCCAGGTTTTTTTTGTTTCTCTGTTTGACGTTGTCCTGCAATGCGTGTGTCTAAACTTTTTTATGTGTAAATGTTGCGCCCCAATGCCTGCGGACTCCGGCACGGTAGAAATAAATAAATGAAAATAAATAAAATATCTGTTTGGAGCCATTGGGCCTCATTATGACTCTGCCTGTCTAGAAATAACATGCTGGTCATTTTGTTTACCGGAACATTTCCGGACTGGCAGAGTACAAGTTTGCCAGCGGGGTGGCTTGATTTACTACCAGCCACGAGCAGGAGATAAATAAGACCCCCACTGACAAAAAACAGCTGGTATTACCGGCATCAGTATAACCGGTGCTGGTAATACCAGCAATTTCCTATTGGAGTCCTATGGATTTAGTGGAATGGAGATTTACCTACTGTTGCCGGCACCTGTAATAAGCCGGTAATTCGGGCATAGCAGGCTCTGGTAACCATAGGTCTGTTAGCTGGTATCCCACTGGAATTACCAGCAGGATACCGGAAAACTTATAATGAGGGCCATTATGGTCCATCATTCTAACCCAAACCACTAAAGAAGAAATGCTGAAAATAGAGACCACAATAAAACACTCAAACAACGACTGAGACGACCAGGTACCTGTGGCATTGGTTGACTATTCAATCTCTAGTTCTCCCTTCTGGATGAAACACAGCAATATTAAGGATTTGGGATTTGTGTACTTCCGGCCAGCAAGCATCAACACTTCAGAATGTGCACATGCCTTTCCCTCTAGCCAACCATAGCCTTCCTCATTTCTTGCACAACCTAACACTGTGAAGTCACCCAGGTGCGCTATGTTAGACCACTTTATATTACACAGATGTATGGCCCATGGCATACACACGACAGTACATGTATGTACATGTATGTACATGTATGTGCCTATGCTCAACATGGCATATGCCATTACAGAGGGGATTATCTCCTGCTGATAAACCAAATGAGGATGTGGGTAACAAGAGAAAGACGGAGGTTCAAGAGGGATGCATGGCAATTGGGGCAAGGGCCTTGGCATTTGATCACAATTCCTGACAATGGGGCGAGTACCTAGGCATTTGATTATAAACCCTGGAAATAGGGTGAGTACCTGGGCATTCAATGACAATTCCTGTCATTTGGCTGAGGGCCTGGGCATGCAAAGGCAATTCCTAAAAATGGATCAGGTAGATGGGCATTTGATGGCAATTCCTGAAGTTGGTTTGAGGACCTGGCCATTCAATGGCAATTCCTGAAGTTGGTCTGAGGACCTAGGCATTGCTGATAATTCCTGAATATGGAGCATGGACGCGGGCATTCAATGGCAATTCCGGAAAATGGAGCATGGACATGGGCATTTGATGATAATTCCTGAATATGGAGCATGCACGTGCGCATTTGATGGCAATTCCTGAATATGGAGCATGGACGTGTGCATTCAATGCTAATTCCTGAAAATGGAGCATGGACGTGGGCATTCAATGGCTAGTCCTAAATATGGAGCAGGGACGTGGGCATTCAATGGCAATTACTGAAAATGGAGCATGGGCATTTGATGATAATTCCTGAATATGGAGCATGGACGTGGGCATTCGATGATAATTCCTGAATGTGGAGCATGGCCTGGGTGTTCAATGGTAATTCCAGAAAATGGAGCATGGACGTGGGCATTTGCTGATAATTCCTGAATATGGAGCATGGACATGGGTATTCAATGGCAATTCTGGAAAATGTAGCATGGACGAGGGCGTTTGATGATAATGCCTGAATATGGATAATGGACATGGGCATTTGATGATAATTCCTGAATATGGAGCATGGACGTGGGCATTCAATGGCAATTCCGGAAAATGGAGCATGGACATGGGCATTTGATGATAATTCATGAATATGGAGCATGGACGTGGGCATTCAATGGCAATTCCGGAAAATGGATCATGGACGTGGGAATTTAACGGCAATTCCTGAAATTGAAGCATGGACGTGTGCATTCAATGGCAATTCCTGAATATGGAGCATGGACGTGTGCATTCAATGGCAATTACTGAAAATGGAGCAGGGACATGGGCATTCAATGCTAATTCCTGAAAATGGAGCATGGACGTGGGCATTCAATGGCTAGTCCTAAATATGGAGCAGGGTCGTGGGCATTCAATGGCAACTACTGAAAATGGAGCATGGGCATTTGATGATAATTCCTGAATATGGATCATGGACGTGGGCATTCGATGATAATTCCTGAATATGGAGCATGGATGTGGGCTTTCAATGGTAATTCCAGAAAATAGAGCATGGACGTGGGCATTTGATGATAATTCCTGAATATGGAGCATGGACGTGGGTATTGAAAGGCAATTCCGGAAAATGGAGCATGGACGCGGGCGTTTGATGATAATTCCTGAATATGGAGCATAGACGTGGGCATTTTATGATAATTCCTGAATATGGAGCATTGACATGGGCATTCAATGGCAATTCCGGAAAATTGAGCATGGACTTGGGCATTTGATGGTAATTCCTGAAAATGGAGCATGGAGGTGGGAATTTAACGGCAATTCCTGAAATTGAAGCATGGACATGTGCATTCAATGGCAATTCCTGAATATGGAGCAGGGACGTGCGCATTAAATGGCAATTCCTGAAAATGGAACATGGACGTGGGCATTCAATGGCTAGTCCTAAATATCGAGCAGGGACATAGGCATTCAATGGCAATCACTGAAAATGGAGCATGGGCATTTGATGATAATTCCTGAATATGGAGCATGGACCTGGGCATTCGATGATAATTCCTGAATATGGAGCATGGACGTGGGCATTCAATGGCAATTACAGAAAATGGAGCATGGACAAGGGCATTTGATGATAATTCCTGAATATGGAGCATGGACGTGGGCATTCAATGGCAATTCCGTAAAATGGAGCATGGACTTGGGCATTTGATGGTAATTCCTGAATATGGAGCATGGACGTGGAAATTTAACGGCAATTCCTGAAATTGAAGCATGGATGTGTGCATACAATGGCAATTCCTGAATATGGAGCATGGACGTGTGCATTCAATGGCAATTACTGAAAACGGAACATGGACATGGGCATTCAATGCTAATTCCTGAAAATGGAGCATGGACATGGGCATTCAATGGCTAGTCCTAAATATGGAGCTGGGACGTGGGCATTCAATGGCTAGTCCTAAATATGGAGCAGGGACGTGGGCATTCCATGACAATTACTGAAAATGGAGCATGGGCATTTGATGATAATTCCTGAATATGGAGCATGAACGTGGGCATTCAATGGCAATTCCTGAAAATAAAGCATGGACAGGGGCATTCAATGGCAGTTCCTGAAAATGGAGCATGGACATGGGTGGGCATTCAATGGCAATTCCTGAAAATGGAGCATGGAGGTGGACATTCAATGGCAATTCCTGAATATGGAGCATGGGTGTGGACATTCAGTGGCAATTCCTGAAAATGGAGCATGAACGTGGGCATTTAATGGCAATTCCTGAATATGGAGCATGGACGTGGGCATTCAATGTCACCCTACCAACTCCTGACTTTATCACCTTTCTCGTCCAGCCCTGCCCAGCTAACCACTTCAGAACACTCTAGCAAAATGGGTCAATCCACTTACTGCAAACCAACCCTAAACCCCTCCACCCTACTGGTAATCTGAATTTCCCATGCGCTCCACACTCACTTGTAGACAGCAACTCCAGCCTACGTGCAAGACTAACTAGACTCTTCAAACCTCTTCCAAACACCCCTCTTATTTTAAACACCTTCACTATCAGGAACAACCCCAAACCTAAAACAGACAAGAGAAGTAAACATACTACAACAACTTTAAGTCAGAACTGTACGCCAGAATCACCCCCAAAAACAGTCCTCGGTAATCACGCCACCTCTCCAGAAACCAACCAAGTTAACATTAAGGGTGCATTTATTAACACCAGCTCATTAGTAGCGCATGCTACAGAAATTGCAGCTATGATCACAACAATCTTGACTTCCTTGCGATAACGGAGACGTGGCTCCATGCAGCGGCAGGTCCTTCCCTCCTACTGGCAGTCCCTGAGAACTACAAAATGTTTAGAGCAGACAGAGTGGATGCCAGAGGCGGAGGCATTGCCACCATAGCCAAAACTCACCTAGCCATGAGAATAACCCCCTCTCCCAAGGTCAGCTCGTGTGAATTACTCTCTGTCAAATTACCCATCTCTAACGCAGGTACTCTTAACAATAAATCTAATCTTTACAGACCTCCTGGCCCTATTGGCTCATTTGATGAAGGCTTTTCAGTAATTCTATCCAATAAAACAAAGCTGACCTCCCAAATTCTCCTGCTAGGAGACTTTAATTTAGGATTTAACGACCATAACGAGCAACACTCTTCCGCTATCTCTAACCTACTAGGCTTATTGAGACTAACTCAAGAAAATCCCAGGCCACTCATAATAAGGGAAGAACCCTCGACTGGGCAGCCGACCTGAATTGTGCCATAGCTATTACCTACATTACGCCTCAGACCGGGACTCACCACTTTCAGATTTCCTTTACCCTGCCAACGAAGTTACCTCTCGCCAAGATCAGACCTATTGCGCCTCCTCTCCCCACGAGGAATAAAAGAAACATAACCGCAGATAAGCTCATAACACTTATTGTGCCTACCCTCAACTCACTGCCGGACTCAACTAGTCCAAACAAATTAGTTGACGCCTACAATGACACCATCACCAATGCCTTAGACATTATCGCCCCTCTTATGATGCGGAAAAGCAAGCCCAGAGCGACCCTGAACTCATGGTTCACTCCTCATCAAAAATCCTTGAGAATAGAAAAAAGGAAGCTTGAAACACTGTGGTACCTCCTCCCCACTGATGAAAATAAAAATACCCTTATCAAGTTAGCCATCCACTACAAAAAAGAAATAATATGTTCTAAACAAGAATCATACCACGAGAGGATTACTAATGCAAGCTCTAATACTAAGGAACTGTTCACCATCATAAGGGAAATGGAATCACCCATTCCCCAGACAGACAAATTACTGAAGGACAAACTTTGGTGTACGAACATCCAAAATGCCCTCATGATCAAAATTGCACTACTTCAAAGAAAAAAGCCAACCTACCTAGTACTGACCAGCAGCGCTCCACTTCATCACCCTCCAATAAACCACCACACAATTTCAACTTCTCCCAAGTCTTTCCCTTCGAGGTAGAAAAAATCATCTCTGCCCTTAAACCCTTGTGATGTCAAGTAGATAGCTGCCCAGCACAGGTAACCAAAGATGCTGGCAGAGACCGGGCGGAATTCATAACCAAATTAATTAACTCCTCATTCACCGCTGGCATTGTACCCAGCAATTTAAAGGAATCCTGTGTCCTAGCTCTATTGAAAAAACAATCTTTGGACCCGACCATCCCGACAAACTACAGACCGATTACCACAGTACCTTTTTTACTTAAGATCCTCAACAGAGTTGCTTATATCCAAATTCAGGATTACCTTGAAAAAAAAACACCTCCTTGGTGACCGCCAATCTGGCTTTAGACCTTCTCACGGCACCAAGAATGTGCTAGTTGACTTAAAAACACAAATTGACTTACTCAAGGACCAAGGAAAAGTAGCACTATTGCTAATCCTTGATCTCTCTGCTGGACCACCAAGTTCTCTGCAATCACCTGGCTTCAGCGGCATACTTCTCACAAGATGCGATCACTTGGATTAAGTCGTTTCTAAACAAAAGGACCATGAGAGTCTTTTCAACCCTTGCACCTGCTGATCCAATCCGAATAACTTGTGGTGTGCCACAAGGCTCTTTTGTATCCCAACAATGTATAATATATTCACCAAGAACTCTGTTCGATGATCGAGATGATCTGGGTGTCACTTAGACTAATTATTCGGATGATACCCAGATCCTCATTCCCCTTACACGAGATTATGGCAAGGACGTGGCCTTGGTGAATAGAATATACCTCATCATTAGGATTGGATGGCAGCACACGGCTTATGCCTGAACGATGACAAGACCGAACTCTTAATACTTGGAAACTCAGCCAACCTCAACAAACTGAGCCCTACCTACACTGCCTTTAACATAGAAGGCAAACGACGCATCAAAGTACTTAAAGAAGCAAAAACACTTGGTTTTTACCTTGACTCCACCCTCACATTCAATAAACAAGTCAGCACCAGGGCTTCCTCGACTGCGTACACTTGTAAACTGATTAGAGCATGCAGACCTTTCCTCTCAAAAGATTGCTGCAGAACCTTAGCCAGAGCCATAATCCTTTCCACATTGGATTATTGTAATGCTTTGTATCTGGGAGAAAGTAACTACATCACCAACAAAATACAAATCCTGCAAAACAACGCTCTGAGAGCTGCCCTTGGCATTCCTAAGAGAGACCACATATTGCACCTGAGAAGACACACCAAATGGCTCTCCACCAAATACAAAATTATGCTTAAAACTGTAGCTTTTACACACAAATACCTCAATCAAGCTGCCCTTACTTACCTTATTGGGAGAATCACGAAGAAATCCACTTTACGACCCTCAAGGACAATCAGCTCATCCTGTCTAGTCGTACCTAGATTTAGACTCAGGAAAGCAGGAGGAAGCAGCTTCCCAGTCAAGGCAGCACAAGCGTGGAACTCTCTACCCTCTTCTCTGAGATCCACCCCCACCCTACCATTCCACATGTTCAGGGGTAACACCATAAATTGGTTGCTTACCAATGATGCGGGTTAGCCTAGGACTGCCCTATACTAGGCCACATGATCTACTGACCTGCTTTTTGCATATTACACTGATGATCTGGTACTCTGCCCTGGTACTCTATATGTATTGCCCTTTGCCTCCTCTTGTACCACTCACCTTACACTTTAGATTATTCTACTGTCACTGTTGCATTTAGACTTCCACTGTAGCAATAATATTCAGAACTGCTCTTCATGTATTTGGTATACACTGTATTTATCTATGCTCATGCTCCTGCTGTATTTGGTATACACTGTATTTATCTATGCTCATGCTCCTGCTGTATTTGGCATACACTGTATGTATCTATGCTCATGCTCCTGCTGTATTTGGCATACACTGTATGTATCTATGCTCATGCTCCTGCTGTATTTGGTATACACTGTATGTATCTATGCTCATGCTCCTGCTGTATTTGGCATACACTGTATGTATCTATGCTCATGCTCCTGCTGTATTTGGTATACACTGTATGTATCTATGCTCATGCTCCTGCTGTATCATGCTCCTGCTGTATTTGGTATACACTGTATGTATCTATGCTCATGCTCCTGCTGTATTTGGTATACACTGTATGTATCTATGCTCATGCTCCTGCTGTATTTGGTATACACTGTATGTATCTATGCTCATGCTCCTGCTGTATTTGGTATACACTGTATGTATCTATGCTCATGCTCCTGCTGTATTTGGTATACACTGTATGTATCTATGCTCATGCTCTTGCTGTATTTGGTATACACTGTATGTATCTATGCTCATGCTCCTGCTGTATTTGGTATACACTGTATGTATCTATGCTCATGCTCCTGCTGTATTTGGTATACACTGTATGTATCTATGCTCATGCTCCTGCTGTATTTGGTATACACTGTATTTATCTATGCTCATGCTCCTGCTGTATTTGGCATACACTGTATGTATCTATGCTCATGCTCCTGCTGTATTTGGCATACACTGTATGTATCTATGCTCATGCTCCTGCTGTATTTGGTATACACTGTATGTATCTATGCTCATGCTCCTGCTGTATCATGCTCCTGCTGTATTTGGTATACACTGTATGTATCTATGCTCATGCTCCTGCTGTATTTGGTATACACTGTATGTATCTATGCTCATGCTCCTGCTGTATTTGGTATACACTGTATGTATCTATGCTCATGCTCCTGCTGTATTTGGTATACACTGTATGTATCTATGCTCATGCTCCTGCTGTATTTGGTATACACTGTATGTATCTATGCTCATGCTCTTGCTGTATTTGGTATACACTGTATGTATCTATGCTCATGCTCCTGCTGTATTTGGTATACACTGTATGTATCTATGCTCATGCTCCTGCTGTATTTGGTATACACTGTATGTATCTATGCTCATGCTCCTGCTGTATTTGGTATACACTGTATTTATCTATGCTCATGCTCCTGCTGTATTTGGCGTACACTGTATGTAACTATGCTCATGCTCCTGCTGTATTTGGCGTACACTGTATGTATCTATGCTCATGCTCCTGCTGTATTTGGTATACACTGTATGTATCTATGCTCATGCTCCTGCTGTATTTGGTGTACACTGTATGTATCTATGCTCATGATCCTGCTGTATTTGGTATACACTGTATGTATCTATGCTCATGCTCCTGCTGTATTTGGTATACACTGTATGTATCTATGCTCATGATCCTGCTGTATTTGGTATACACTGTATGTATCTATGCTCATGCTCCTGTTGTATTTGGTATACACTGTATGTATCTATGCTCATGCTCCTGCTGTATTTGGTATACATTGCATGTATCTATGCTCATGTTCTTGCTGTATTTGGCATCTACTGTAACCAAGCTAAAACTATACTTGTATTCCCTGTGCTAAAGGCGCCCAGATACCTCCGGGCCAGGTGCGCCATACAAATAAAAACAAACAAAATATGGCAATCGCTGAAAATGGAGCATGGACGTGGGCATTCAATCGCTGAAAATGGTGCATGGACGTGGGCATTTGATGGCAATTCCTGAAGCTGGGTTGAGGACCTGGGCATTTAATGGCAATTCCTGACAATGGGGTGAGAACCCCTCAGCTGCCTCTGTGTTTTGTAAGCGTTATAAATGCAAAAATAAATAAATAAATAGATCAACTTTGCCATTTAGTGTCAATTTGTGGTTTCTGTGTGACCTTGCATTTGAAATCACCGCCAATGGTTTCAGTGCAAGCATTTGTGAAATGAATACGCACGGGCGATGCTGGCCCGTAGGGCAGCATTGGCATAGTTTCAGAAGGTGAACCGCTGAATATTTTGCCTGCGCTTCATCTTCAACAGCAGCTCTCCAGCTGTTTTGTACTACACCTCCCATTATCCCTCACCGCTGGATGGCTAGGATTGATGGGAGTTGCAGTCCTAAACATCTGAAGAGCCAAAGGTTGAAGACCCTTGATCTATGATATGGGTTTTCTAAATTGAGCATAGTCCTTTCAACATGGCTGCACGCCCTATTCATCTCTACTTCCAAGTTGGGATAGGAATCGGAGGGCGGGAAAAGGAGTGGCTATCTGGGGACTACCCCACATGCTTTTGTGTCGTACCACTGTAGGTACCACCTGGTTCTTGCTTTCTTGCTAGCCCGGCTTCACTCCTGTGACATGTCCATTTGTCTCATTCTTGCAATTCAATTCCCCCTGCCCATGTAGCCCTATGAAACTCTATACCCTGGTCCCCCCCTTTTCTGCGTGTCACCATTCCTCCTGATGCTGGATCCTTCTTAATCTCCACAAGAGGTCTGGCCCAGAGTCTCTTCAAAGATGTCGGCACAGAGGATGTCTTTGCCCGTACAGGTTTTTCCTCTTGTTATCGAGTCCACTCCCAAAGTCAACTGTGAATCACCTGCTGGCTTCATGATAATGATTTGTTATTTATATAGCGCTTTCACCAAAGTACTGTTCAAAGAACTCCCAACCGAGGTTGGTACTCATTTATCAACCTCGGAAGGATAAAAGGCTGAGCTGGGCTTGCCAGGATTCAAACCTGCAACCTGCACACATACACAGATCGCAGCAGTGAGTATGCAACCCACTCCGCAATCTTACCAGACAGGACAGTGCCTTGTTAGTAACAGGATATTTGATGATATTGCATGACACTCGTATGTGTGTTGCATGACATCTGATGCTATCACCTGCAGAGTTATGTTATCACCCCTGAACCTGGTGTCCCTATGGACATGGATATTGCAAGACCTATTAACAGGGTAACTCATGAGGATATTTGATAGCAATAGTTGATAAATCAGAGCAACACCTGCCAGAAGGTTCCAGCACCTGAGCCTGGACATTGGAGGGCTATACCTGCCAAAATGTTCTCGGTATCCTGGTTCTGGGTGCCAAACCATAGCAACCATGGGAACACCTAGGCTTTTTTGTTGATAACTGGCAATGGTTTGGATATGTGAGGCATGGACATGTGATGTCAATGCCTGGGCCACCCAGTGCCTGAAAGATGGCGTGATTATCAGGGCATAGCTGGCCCTGCCTGGCAAGTGGTCATCGTACTCGAGCCTATGATGGCAAGGCTTAGTCCATACTCAAGACAACACAGCTGGCTTGATAATGTGTGTTCGCTGGTGTTCTAGTGTTTGTAGACCTCCATTTAGTGAAATACTCTCCAAGTCACGCGGGATTACTTTCAAATGGTGCCCAGGGACACGTGCGCTCGCCTCTGGGTATTCACGGATTGTTAACAGCGTATTCTGGTATTTTATTGGTTCAATTTTCTATAATGTTTGTAAAGAGTTTAGGCGTAATACATATTGATACGGAAAGGGTAAGCGAGAAAACTTGATCTGCATCCATGGAGTAAATAAACTTCAACTGAGGCACATGTCACATAAAGGAGGCAACATCGGATGTATGGATGGATGGATAGATGGAACAGAGAGAGAGGATGGATAGATGGAACAGAGAGAGAGGATGGATGGATGGATGGATGGATGGATGGATGGATGGATGGATGGATGGATGGATGGATGGATGGATGGATGGATGGATGGATGGATGGATGGATGGATGGATGGATGGATGGATGGATGGATGGATGGATGGATGGATGGATGGATGGATGGATGGATTAGAGTGAGAGGATGGATGGGTGGGAGGATGAATGGATGGATGAATGGATGAATAGATGGATGGATGGATGGATGGATGTATAGATGGAACAGAGAGAGGATGGATGGGTGGGAGGATGAATGGATGGATGAATGGATGTATGAATGAATAGATGGATGGATGAATGGATGGATGGATGCATGGATGTATAGATGGAACAGAGAGAGGATGGATGGGAGGGAGGATAAAGGGATGGATGGATGGATGGATGGATGGATGGATGGATGGATGGATGGATGGATGGATTAGAGTGAGAGGATGGATGGGTGGGAGGATGAATGGATGGATGAATGGATAAATAGATGGATGGATGGATGGATGGATGGATGGATGGATGGATGTATAGATGGAACAGACAGAGGATGGATGGGTGGGAGGATAAATGGATGGATAGATGGATGGATGGATGGATGGATGGATGGATGGATGGATGGAATAGAGTGAGAGGATGGGTGGGTGGGAGGATGAATGGATGGATGAATGGATGTATGAATGAATAGGTGGATGGATGGATGAATGGAGGGATGGATAGATAGATGAAACAGAGAGAGGATGGATGGGTGGGAGGATAAATGGAAGGAAGGAAGGAAGGAAGGAAGGAAGGAAGGAAGGAAGGAAGGAAGGAAGGAAGGAAGGAAGGAAGGAAGGAAGGAACAGAGTGAGAGGATGGATGGGTGGGAGGATGAATGGATGGAGGAATGGATGTATGAATGAATAGGTGGATGGATGGATGAATGGATGGATAGATGGATGGATGCATGGATGGAGGGATGGATAGATAGATGAAACAGTGAGAGGATGGATGGGTGGGAGGATAAATGGATGGATGGATTAATGGATGGATGGATGGATGGATGGATGGATGGATGGATGGATGGATGATGGAGTGAGAGTATGGATGGGTGGGAGGATGAATGGATGTATGAATGGATGTATGAATGACTAGGTGGATGGATGGATGGATGAATGGATGGATGGATAGATGGATGGATGCATGGATGGAGGGATGGATAGATAGATGGAACAGAGAGAGGATGGATGGATGGATGGATGGATGGATGGATGGATGGATGGATGGATGGATGGATGGAACAGAGAGAGGATGAATGGATGGATTAGTAGGTGGGAGGGTGGATGGCTGAGTGGGAGGGTTGATGGATGCCCAGTATGAATGATGGGTGAAGACACATATTGAATGATGGAGAGACAGCTAAAGTATGGACGGAGAACTGAATGAAAAAGAATACATTGACTACTAGATGAATTCATATCTGGCTGAAATGATGCCAGATAACCAAACCAAAAAAGTAATTCACATATTAATTGGTGGATGAATGAATGGACACATGAAAGAAAGATCGAGTCGACAGACGTAGCCTCTAGGCGCTGCATTTTTGAATGACCTTCAAGGTGGATTACAACCATGGGCCCGTGAGGTGGGGAACCTGGTGTTGCTGCCCACTGCCTCCTCGGGCTCACCAGCCCCTCCTCCGGCAGGCACCGTGCCTTGGCATGCTCTCCTCGCCGGCTGGCGCTTTGTGCGTAAAGCTGAGCCTGGCCCCCAGGGGCACCGGCATGGTCCAAAGGCCCTTCCCTACCCCTCGCCTCCACATCTGCTCGCTGGATGAATAAATCACAGCCCGCCGCTGGTTGACGTCCCGGGGAAATCACAGGGCCCGCGTCTCCAGTGCAGCTGCAAGCTGGCATCCTTCCCCATGCGTGCTAATTAACAGATTGCGCTCTTAAATGATTAAAAAGTCGGAGCTAATTCGGGTCCGTGCGTTCATCACTTATGCAGGGGGGAAAGAGGCGCGCGGGCAAACACTGCACCCGAGATAAATTAATTTACTCCAATTAGCTGGGGCTGTCAGCACGCATCATTGTCTGCCGTAGAACTTTCTTTGAAAGAGGGGAAGAAAGTGTCGGGTCCTCTGGGCCTCAACTGGGGGGCGGGCGGGGGAGGGGGCAGATGAGAACGGACTCCATAACCGGGTTGGCATCACGGCAGGCTTCTGCGGGAAGGCGGGGGCCTGGGTGTTGGTCAAATTATCAGATTCCACTCCCGTCCCAACCCCCTAGAATTTGGGAATGTTGGCAGTTCCGTTGAAGAGAGTGGCGTGGTAGTGCCCTTGCAGTGGCTGCTATGTGCCACGCCCCAACCTTCCGGTGTTTCCCACGTGCATCTCAATGCCTGAATTGCAGCATTCCGACAACTTTCCCAGAGCCAGCCCTGTTTTTTCCGATTGCATGCTGGGAGTTGTAGGTCTATACTTGCAATGGGATAAACACAACTACACGTCCCAGCTTGCAATGGGAAAATCAGGACTTGCTCGAGGTGTCGGGCAGGGAACTAGGAACATTGGCAAGTATGTCACCGGTTGGAATGTTCTAGAATGTTCTAGAGGTATTACAGCACTTTAATTGACAGGTATACCGCCATAAGCACTCGCTAGGTAATGGCACAATCTGTCAAGAGGTTCGGGAAGCTGGCAATAAGCCTATTAGTGCCCAGTTTCGAGCAATTGAGGGAAAGCTCAATGCACATGCATCCTATTTTTGAAGGGATCCTGTCATCCAGGACAGCACATCCTCCATCAATTCCTTCCCTCGACGACTTACTGCATCCCTGGAGCTGGTCACCATGGACATTTAAAGGGGCCCATTCTTTTTAGAAGGCGATCGCTTTCTGTTAATGTGGCGGCCATGTCACTTGCGTCTTTTCTCTGCTGGAAAGGTGCTCGTGCTCAGAGAGCATAACCCTGTGACCTCGTTAAAGGCCTTTCCTTCGTTAGGGCCATTCTCTCTGGCCTTCAGGCCTTTACTGCCGGCCTGGCATGCAGCTGCTTTGGAGACAATCTCAAAATAGGCGGTCTCACACCTCTTCCAGCTTCCTGACTCGTCCCTAGATCCCATTAAAAAATACTGTTCTGACAGCCCATCCTTACCTGCATGAATTCTCCAGTTCATGAAAGTATTGTCTTGATTCTAGTGGCCAACGTGTTAATAATCCTACCTGATATTGCCTGCTATCTTTGCTGCCTCATATTGCCTGCTATCCACTGTACCTCATATTGCCTGCTATCCTCTCTGCCTCACATTGCCTGCTATCATCTGTGCCTCATATTGCCCGCTATCCTTGCTCCCTCATATTGCCTGCTTTCCTTGCTCCCTCATATTGCTTGCTATCCTCTCTGCCTGATATTGCCTGCTATCCTCTCTACCTCATTGTCTGCTATCTTTGCTACCTCATATTGCCTGCTATCCACTGTACCTCATATTGCCTGCTATCCTCTCTACCTCACATTGCCTGCTATCATCTGTGCCTCATATTGCTTGATATCCTTGCTCCCTCATATTGCCTGCTTTCCTTGCTCCCTCATATTGCCTGCTATCCTCTCTACCTCATTGTCTGCTATCTTTGCTGCCTCATATTGCCTGCTATTTTTGCCACCTCATGTTGCCTATCCTTGCGGCCCCATTTTACCTGCTATCTTTGCTGCCTCATATTGTCTGCTATCTTTGCTGCCTCATATTGCCTACTATTTTTGCCACCTCATGTTGCCTATCCTTGCCTATCCTCATTTTACCTGCTATCTTTGCTGCCTCATAGTGTCTGCTATAACTGCTGCCTCATGTTGCCTGCTATCTTTGCTGCCTCACATTGTCTATCTTTGCTGCCTCATTTTGCCTGCTTTTTGTAGCTCAGTTTCTGGGTGAAATTGGTGGTGAAACCATTGACTTTACAGGTCGTTCTGTAGGTGGACCCACAAAACATTCCATTACTTCGGATGCCTGGTCACCAACAGTACACTGGGGCATGTCACCTCATCTAATCATGTATGTACCATTCAGGAAATTGCATGTTCAATAGATACGACAGATGTGGAGCAGACAAATATATATGAATAGGAAACACTGGCATTTTATTGTTTGAAAAGGCAGTAACACTTTCAGATAGAAATGTGACATATTTAGATGGCTCCCAGAAAATGATCCTGCAGTCTCAAACATGCCTAACTCTAAACATCTAAATCAAACATGCCAAAATCTATTTTCATATTGATTGGTACACTCCCCCAAACAAACGTTACAAATCTCACCAATTACATGTCAACACTTCATCTGTAAAAGTGATTCTAATGTTAGTTTTGACATTGCCCCGGAACATTTTTGCGTGTATGGCCACAGTCAAAAAATCATTATCATGGAACATATGCATGGCCTCTAGAACATTGTGATTGTGAACAAAGACATGCCAGTGTTGCCCCAGTATACTTGCATGATAATGTGTTTCACTGAGGCAACACTGGAACAGCATGTTTTAAATAGCATATCAATTACCTCCCACAGACAGGCCCACCAGAACTGCATACACCGACCCCATCACCATTCCCAAAACACTCAGGAATCGTGCAGGAGGTTCTAGATTCCCGGTCATGGCGGCGACACACAGGAACTCCCTCCCTCCCCATCTCAGAGGCATAGACTCACTCCTAGCTTTCCGGAAAAACCAGGTATAACGTTGAAACTCTGCGGTGAGCAATCATTGTAGGAATAAGATACCATTACCTGTAACCACCTATGCCATACAGTGTCAGGCCTTATGCTCACTGTAGCCCAGAGCAATTAACTATTTCCTGTAACTAAGACACCTTAGTTACTTCTTGCAACAGTGCCTCGATGCCTATGGGCTGTTAGTGCGCTTTACAAATTCAAATAAATAAATACAAATAAATATATTATCTGGGGCAGTGTACACACATTTTTATTGCCACTAGGAAGTTGTGGTGTTGTCAGGCCCAAGCCAGTGCTATCCATGTCAACCGCATTGCCATGCTGGTGTCTTAACATCAATGATACTAGGCCAAAAAATGCCATGAAAGTGTTACTCCACTAAAATGCATATTCGTTGCGGTTTATACATTGCCCCAGTCTCAATTAAGTTATGGTTGGATTTAAGTAATGCTGTCATCTCAGTAAAGCAAAAGCACATTATCATTCCAGCATGGCAATGTATGCTACAGTTGCAACAGTCGAATGTAGTACTTTAAACTGGGAATTTAAAATCACTGTAATGTTAAACAGTGCATGAAATCAATATAATAAATTGTTTTAGGGCCTTTTTGAGGTACGGCCCAACTATAGACTTGTTCTGCGAGTTGAGTATATCTGTGAACTAAAGGGCATTTCGTCTATTGACCACCGATAAAAGACTGGGCCCTCATTACAACACGGGCGGTAACCAATGGTGCTATTAGCACCATGGTTGCTGCCGGTATTGTAACGAGTCCGCCAATGGTAAATGGGGAAATACCACCCCATTCCAAGGTTGGCGGGGCGGTAATTTCCCAATGAACATTGGCCCTTCCCCATTCCCATTTTTGCCCCATCGGGCTCAATGGGACTGGGGAAGGCAGTAATTACGATTCTGCAAATTGCGGTACCGTTATTACCACGGAAGTCCCTTTGCGGGTCCCTACTTTAACGGCTGGTCCAGACCAGCCATTAAGGTCGGGAGCCGCAAAGGGACCTTGTAATCAGCCATTAAGGGTTTAACGGCGCTGACACCTTTTACGGCGCCGTTAAGGCCTTAATGCCAGGCTCGTAATGACCCCCATGATAGCGGAATTATTCCTGCCATTCATTTCATATAGGAGACTGACGTATTCATGAATTGTTAGAATATTAGTTATTGTTTTCTATAGCACACGTCACTTTATTGGTGTTTTTTGAAATGTGATTGGTATGTTTACATTTTTATGTGGTTTTAACCAATATTGATGATTAATAATAAAACTAACATTTGTTTAGAAGATATATATATAAATATATATATTTTTTTGTGTGTAATTGTAACTTTGATAATTTTTACAAAAACAGAACATCTTGATATGAACATTTGGAGGAAGATGATGATCAGCGCCATCGTCTTTTCCTTTCTCTGTTTCTTCATGGGACCCGAGTAGGAGGTTTCAATTGAGTCATTCTGATTCGCCGGAAGTGGTATATCGAATGCCTGCTTTTCCTTCCAGGTCGAGGCTCTGAAAGATGGTTGCCGTTGCTATACCCAGAGAGAGGCATCTTCTCGCCACTTATCATCCTGTTCCACCACTCCTCCTCGTCAAGAATGTACGCTGGCTGCCAATGATGTTTCAAGTAGGCGGTTCTTGATTCTGCTGTGCCGGGGCACAGCCATAGGAAGTGACGTGCTGTTTCTATCTGGTCCTTGTTTTCACAATAACGGCAAGAGATATTTGCAAATAGTTTTTTGATGAAAATGAAACTACCAAAGTGAATTGGAGTACACTGATTGTGGAGTTCGAGGTCTAAAGAAACAATACATGGGTTGTTGGGATCCCCTGTTTTGTTATGTATGGGTAGTACTGGGGAATGACCCCAACACTTTAAACATTTTCCCTGTGTCTTTCTCTGGTTGGTATAGTACCTTAAACTGTTATCACAATCTTTGGCAGATGAAGTAGATGCATGTCTGCTGCCCAGAAGGAATACTGATGCCAGTCTCATCAATGTCATACCTTTACTACCCAAGGAAAGCGCATTGGCATGCTGGCATATACATTGCCCCTAGAAATGCGTCTTGTGGCACACCATTGATCTGTGAATGTCACACAGTGATTTAAGCTCTGTTCATGCCATGTTCCACCAATGTGACCCATACCACTAACATTGTAACCGGAACAGCCCGTGTCAATCCTGGAGTCCGTGAACCGCCTCATTCCTGTTGTATTATGGAATAAAATGATGGAGAGGGAACCTGGAACGCAGGGTATCTTGGGGATTTTTGCGGTGGCTGTTGGAAGAGTTGTTGGGATTGATCTGGACAGCTGGGGGGCCTACATCACTTCAGTACTTGCTGTTGTGATATCTGCTCATGTAATGCTTCTTACTTGAAAGCACTGTGGTGGCTGGTCCAGACTTCATATCAATTCTCCGCACATTAGCCCCAGGAGTGAATGCCCTATGCAGCCCTCGGGACACATCCACTTCTATCTCCCACCCACCTCGTCTATCCACTGTCTCTCATTGCTCCTGGTGACCAGCGGGGGGCACAAGCACTCACAGGCCGTGTTCAGAGTAGAGTCACATTCCCCCTTCCTGTCTCGGGATTGATACCAGCCCAACCAGAAGGGAAGCCATCAAGCACTGGGTCCCTCCCTTCACTCCAGCATAGTCCTGCCTGGTCATCAGACAGCAGGCAGGTCAGTGATTACCCCAGTCCCCTGCACTGTGGCATGTTAATGTTAAAGGACATTTGTACTGTGCACTATCACCACCACCCCCAGAGTGGTCCTCCTGTTCTGTGGCATGTTAATGTTAAAGGACATCTGTACCACGCACTATCACCAACACAACCGGAGTGGTCCCCCTGTTCTGTGGCATGTTAATGCTAATGTTAAAGGACATTTGTATTTGTATTTGAATTACTTTATTTATATTGCACATCTGGCTGGAGGCATCTATACCGCATCTACATCTGTACCGCACACTATCACCACCACCCCCAGAGTGGTCCCCCTGCTCTGTGGCATGTAGGTAAAGAGAAAGAGGGTGGAGTCTCTTTCCCATTGCAGGATCATATATTAGGTGCCCTGCACAGATGAAAGGGTTCGCTACCTCAACATCAGGCAGTCCTGGAATCTCCAACACCCTTTTCGGACATCTGCTCTTTGTGTAGATGGCATGATGTGCTCCCTCAAATTGACACTCATGTTCAGCGCAGTGTAAGTTGCCAGAGACACCAGTCTTTGCGTGTGCTACATACCACATCCTATATCCCCCTGAGTTGCATTTGCTGTATTCCCATTTCCCTGAGACCAGAGGTCTGCAACCTGAGGATATCCAGATGTTTGAGACTACAAAGCTCATGATCTCTCACCATTGACTATACTGGCTCGGGCTGATTGGTATTGTAGTCCAAAACATCTAAAGACTGCAGGCCCCTGTGGCCTTTCCCATAACTGTGCCAATGCTACTACAGTGTTTCTGAGCCATTTAGAACAGTGAAGAATAGTCCATGGCTGATGCTGGATGGTAGGCGATCAACCAGATTCTCACCAGATCTGAGCTCCCAGAAGAAAACAATGGCACCAGAATCTCGAAGTTGAGGCAATGAGGTTTAGCAACTGTGGCAACCACCAAAACAGCAATCACTGCATCAGAAGGGCAGATGTAAAGTATGGTGAAGGCACCTAAAGACCTCGAGTTTCATTGTGATTATGGTAGCGGCTCCAGCGTGGATCGAAGGAAATACAGCAACAATATCTCGGAAGTATAGCTCAGGGGCAACGTGCTCGCCTTGGAAGCAAGACGACACGGAGCAACACAGGTTTGATCCGCGATTCCGCACCTCTGGGTATTAAGCGTGTTATAACTAACCTATCATATCATCCCTTAACAGGGTAAAACACTATGGTTTACGAACCCCGCTATTAGAAACACCTGCAATATTCACTACTGGATCCCTTGGAATGGCAGCAGTTTCTTGGCGCTGGAAGTGCCGGGTATCACAATCAATCATTCATCCACTGGAGAATATGGGCACGTCAAGAAGTGTTTGGGATACACCAAGAACTGAATTCACTTGCCTGCATTTGTTTAAGCAGAGACAAAGGACGCAGTGTCCCAGTTCTGCCGGGAAAGCACTTTGCCAGACTTGGTATACTAGCCAGATTAGGCAACTATGGCCATGGGCCTATTTTGTTGATACCCAAAGAAAGATGTGATTTGATTTTCTTTTAATTTCATTGATTGGTTTGATCCATTTATAACGTCCACCGAATGGATTGAACTCTATCCTGGGTGCAGGTGGACCTATTCTGCACATAGATCATTATTAAATTCCATAGAAAGCACCTTTGGTGGGTTTTCAATGCCTTTCGAAAGTCGTTCGAGGGAGGTAGTTCTAAAGCAGGGCGGGGGCATAAACCGAGCACAATCTGTCGCCTCCAGATTCCCATTGAGGTTGTGGCACCACCAGCAGATGATCCCCTCCCGTAAGTAGGACATTAAGGACCGCTGCCAGCCTGGAAGTAGAAAGAGTGCATCGGAGTGCCAAAGGTAAGTGGGTTGAGGCGGGTGGAGTGTGGTTAAGGGGCAGCATAACAGAAGAAGGGACCCGGGGGATACACCCGGAAATTGATAGAGGGATGAAGGGAGAGTACAACTTTACTTTTTGGGTGGCCTTCATGGCAGCCTTCCGCTAAATTGGTGTTTTGTATGCAGGATTTGCACCCCAATCCCTTAGATCTAGCGGCTGGATTAAACTGAATTTTGGAACCTTAATATGGTGGAGCACACTCATGAAGGCATTGTAAAGCAAAGCAGGGTAGTTTAGATTCAACACATTGGTCAACGGGAAGCCAGTGGAGGGATTTACGGAAACAAGACATGGGCAAGCCCTCAGGAAGTCCACACCTCATCCATACAGCGACATTTTGAATAGTTTGAAGATGGTTAATCTGGAGTCCACTTGAAGGAACAGTATGAGATGTGACTCTCTCACATCTGTACTCTGGAAAAATTTGCTAGATACCAGATCATGGTACAGTGAATGGTTTACCTTTATGCATGTAGAAGACCAGGAAGACGGTTTAGGTGCCAGAAGATAATGTCAGAAGATGATGGAAAAACCTTTTTCTAGATGATAGGTGAAAGACCAGGAAGACGGATTAGGTGCCAGAAGATAATGTCAGAAGATGATGGAAAAACCTTTTTCTAGCTGATAGGTGAAAGACCAAGAAGACGGATTAGGTGCCAGAAGATAATGCCAGAAGACGATAGAGAAACCTTTTTCTAGCTGATAGGTGAAAGACCAGGTAGACGGATTAGGTGCCAGAAGATAATGTCAGAAGATGATAGAGCAACCTTTTTCTAGCTGATAGGTGAAAGACTGAAAACTATGTGAATATTCATATCAAACACCACAAATTAAGAGATTAACTTGACTGGATGAAATAAGATTGCATAATGAATCAACGGCAAAGCAATTATCAGCTGTTTAAGGTAAAAGGTTGTCCAGTGTTTAGCACCACAATTGCATTCTCAGAAGCAAAGTTTAATGATTCATTGTTAACTTAAATAGACAAAGTCTCAGTGGCACCTTCCAAGGGGCAAGAAGGGGCACAGCTTAGTCCCCTGCCACCAGACCTGAGGCTTGCTCACAGCATTAATCGAGCTTCAGTCCATAACCTGCGAGTGGCCAATGTGGAGATGTTGAACAAACTCATAACTTTTCATAACCTCACCAGGATAAAATCTGGTTCTGGTCCTGGTAATATATATTACTTGTGTCTGTATTGCCTGGAATTACTCTGCATTGATTAAAGGCTGGCCTTCTGTCCCCAACAGGACTCAGCCAGGTTGCCTGGTGCCCATCACCCTCTAAATTGTCTTTCTCCTTGTCATATGCCCTAAGGTCAGGTTGAACAGTGGGAGTATTGTGCCTCATGACATGTTGAACCACGTCTACAGTCATTACCCTAGTGCCCAATTCACTCTAGCATGGCTTTCTTCTCTCCTATACCCTGATGTCAGGTAGAGCATACGTGGGTATGATGCCCCATGAGAGGTTCAACCCGGTTCACTGCCTTTGTCCTAGTACCAATCATCCAGCAAGTTATCTTTCTCCTTGACATACCCCTCCTAGAGCCAGGTGGAGCACATGCAAGTATTTTGCCTCATGAAGCTTCAACCTGGTCTAGAGTCATTATCCAAGTCCACCCTATTTGTTAGAGTGTCTTTTTTCTTTCCCTGTGATCTGGAGTTAGGTGGAACATGTGGAAGCACAGTGCCATATTCTTGAAAGCAATAAACGTTAGAAGGATGAATCATCCCGTATTGAGGGGAAAAGAAAGAACATCAAGAGTGTATTTATTTATTTAAGATGTTTAAATGCTGCAGAATAGGCCAGCATCATGGTCTGCAGTCACGTTTGCTGAGGATAGAAATAGAGCTGAGCTTGGAGTCCTAGAAAACTGATAGTGAAAGCCTGTACTCCCATATATTCCCACAGACAAGGATACTTTCCAAGGCCAAGTTCAAAGACAATCTGTGTGGCAGAAGGCATGGGTGATGAGAGATGTGCTAATTGGGTGGGGAGGTAAAGTTGAGGACACCTCCTAGCACCTAGGAATGAGCTTACGTGCTGCTAAGTGAACCGAATGTTCCATACATGGCACAAGCGTGTCAACCAATTGTAGAGGGACTTATAATGAAGGGCCTTATAGTTTGAGAGCAAATTATATACTGTGCACTTAATAGTGTTGAAGATGACATCTAGACAGCCAATAACAATCCCAGCCCTGAAAGAAAGTATACTTAGATGTTCCATCACAACCCCTCATAGGTTTTTCTTATTAACCACATAGTATGACATCATGTTTTGCATATAAGGATGTTTTAAGTGAAATTTGTCGAGAACTGAATGAACATCCGTTGATGTCCGTTGTTACCTCCCTGTTTTAGATAATTGTTAATAAAACAGCAACCTTTGCCATCTTCCTGAGTTGGTTCGATTATTTGGACTCAGAGTTATTCTGCGAACCACATTCATTACATGTAGACTACTAAAGAACCATAAGTTCATGTGCTAGCGGTGTGGATGGATGGAAAAGATCCAAACCAGTTTGTCCCCAGTCTTTCGTGCGATCGAGTACCCTCCGCCATTAGCTGGACGATCATAGGGTTTCCTATGGGGAGCGGCCAATAGAAATTAACTTGCAAGAAGAATCGAGACAGTGGGCAGTTCTCCCTTTGAAGAAATCCCTGCCCGGCTTCCACGGACGCTCTGCAGATGGAAGGCGAAGTAGTCAGATTGAAGGATGAGTCGATACCGAAGGCCTCGAGCCGATTAATGAAAGAATGGTGAGTAGACTAAGGGGAATGGCAAATTAAGGGGATGGAATTGTGATCATTTGTTAAGTAACAGGAAATATTGTGTGAAGAAAAGGTAGCACCTAGAAGTCCTGACTGAAGGGAGTTTAAGAAGGAGACGTTTCAAATCCTAACGGGGTAGAGCAGAAATATATAACACGTAAACAGGTTTACATAAGATGACATCTCAAACCCTGTATAGGGTATAAAGTAAAGGCGAGAGAGACAAAGGAGATCACTGTGTTTATTAATGTGTAATGTCGACTTGTCTGTATGTTGTTTGTTGAGTAAAAATATCGAAGTGCGATAAACGTAGCAAAATAATTGAAAAAGCTGAGGAGCAATAGTGATTCAGCATAGAGAAGTGATTGGTATCAATCAAAAGATAGAGATAGCTAATTAAGAAATTAAAGGTTTGAACAAGGATTTATGGTGTATGTTCATATTTGTTGTTTTAAAGGAATTGAAAAAAGTGATAATTTAAGCAAAAGTGCTTTGAAGAAGAAAATAAGAACAGGTAGAAGAACAAAGGAAATATGACAATAGACAGAGAGTGATAGAAGAACGAGATAGACAGGAAAACAAGAAATAAGAGGTGGAAGTGCAAAGACTAAGGGACAAAAGATTACAGAGATGAAGGAAAGAAGGGAAGGAATACGGAGAGGTGATGAACGAAGGCAAGAGGAAGCAATAATTATAAGGGATGCAAGAAAGCAAAGAGAGATAGACAAAGAAATGGAATGAAAGAGGAGGCAACAAGGTCTTGACACCAGTTAGACTTGTAAAGAACCAGTAGGAACGAGCCCAAAAATATGATGAGATAGAATAGAAGAGTTCCTTTCCGGTAAAGGAAGCAATGTCAGGGGCATCTAGAGTTGTGTTAGATGAAGAAAGATTTGATGCGGAAAGCATCGGAGAAATGATCGATAGGGTCTTTTAACAGTTGAGATGAAATAGCGAGTATGAAACTCAAGGGAATGATGATCGATCCCTAAAGTCTCCATCATGAAGAGAGGAGGGAAGCCTGTTTAGTGATGAATGTCAAGCATTGTCTTTAAGTAGATTGAATCTGGATAAGGGTGAAGGGGATGATAGTCACACTAGTTGGGCAAAAGACATGTCAGATGAGGAAATAGAATCTAAACCCAAGGTAGGAGGAGGGAGCGTGTTAGCCCCTGAAGGAAGCTTGCAAATGGACAAGGAAGTGAGATGGTCTGATCTGAAACAACCTAAGGATAGGATGCAAGATCCCACAGCATATCCTGAGCATCCCTGAGAACTATCACACAGGTAGAAGGGAGAGTTGCCACCGTATGTGAGCACGTTAAGGTTGTTATCCACAAGGAGGCAGACAGGGATGTTCATCACTGCCAGAGATAGACTAATTGTAGGATCCGTCTGTGGGGCCAGGTTTACAGAGTTCCCCTTATTGGAAAAAGGGAGAGCAAGATCACAGTATATTCAATGGCCACAGATGGAAGGATAATTTGAGGTGGAAGCTCCCGAGTTTGACTTTGGGCGCACAGAAATGGATATACGAATTAGAAAAAATAACAGGAGGAAATACGTTGGCCATAGTGGTCATAAAAGGTCTCCTGGCAGATATTCTTGGGGAAAGAGCTGATGACATATTGGAGAAGAAAACAAAAGTCAAGTTCCAACATTCGGGAACTCATGTCCTCTGCACTCTATGGGTGGCTCAATGATGAGTCCTATTATTCATTTTTTCTATTAAATAGAAGATTGGGTAATATATTCGATTGAGATTAACAGTAGAATGATCAATAATAATTGTTCAATTCCATATGTACAAATATACACAATGACAAAATGTATATTAGTTTAAATCCAATGATTTATTTGGAAGCACAACACATTTTGTGAATCGGTTCACTTCTTCATGGGCAATTTTCATACTTTTCAAAATGTTCAAACTTTTCAAACAATCTCTGAAAAACATAACATTCAAATAAATCCACATTAGAACAAATCATCTCAATACAGAATATGTTATATACTATTACAAAGGTAATCAAGCCAGTCATATCATAACGCCTAATTTTGTGAATAAAGATCCAAAAAGAAACCCATATCACGCTCATTCATGTGTTCCTTACTAATAATCATAGACACACTGTGTCCTGTCTGTACAAAAAAGTCCATCACAAGGTTAATCACATATAATGTCTATTTGGTATGTTGTGTTAAACCCAATAGTCAATAAAGCAATTGCTGTCACAAATAGGGCATGTCAATATTCCAAGAGAACATTTACCTATGGTTTAGATTATATCAGTCATCAAAAAGATAGTTTTGCATCATAGAGAAGGTGGGAAGTAGATCCTCTGTCTATTCGCGTCAGAATATGCAGAGGTCCTATTTGAAGAATATGCAAAAAAATAATTGTAAAAAATTATTGGAATGGATAGGTAGATAAGAAAAATTAAGGATAATAAAGGCTGTGGCATAGCTGTATCTTACCTGCAAGGGTCTCAACACAGTTAACAAGTAAATACTGAGAAGGTATCCAGTTTGGTAGTGTGGTCAGCCATTTTGTTCATCAATGAATGGGCCAGGGAAAACCACTGATCTAAAAAAGAATCTGAAAAAAGGAGGGTTAAATGACCCTAGTGGGCTTAAAGTCAGACAAGTATCAAAGGTCGAAGTTTTCTCATGTTGGACAAAATAATGTAGAAGAAAAGAAGAAGAACACAGTCTTCCGGGGGGAGCTGTCGCCTGGCAGGATCCGCTACAAAGGAGGTGACTGGAAGTGGTCCTTAAATACTCAGAAGTATAGCGATGCAAATCAACATACTGCGTTGAGAGAACGTGTGATGTCACAGTGTAAACACTGTGACGTCATCACGCGCATGCGCAGTTGCGGTCAATATCGTAGTAGATACGAAGAAACAAGGATTGCAAGAGGATGTCCTTGGAAAAGATCCGCTAAGTAGCGAATGAAAAAAGGAGCTGGGGTTTGATACTGTATGATAAAGCAGGAACATGTATATTCCGATGTAAAGTGTCTCGGTAAACACAAAAAGATAAGTAAAAGAATATTTAATGGATGCTGAAAGCAAACTCGACTGGCATAAAACATCTGAGTGATGTTTAACGAGTAAAGACATCTAAAACAAAGTAAGAGCCAATAAAACCGGATGATGCACATAAAAAAGTATTATGGGATCATAGTAAGAGATAATAAATGTGGTCAACATCGTAAGAGTAATAAAAAAAGGGAGGAGATGGTAAAAATAGAATAATTAAGAAAATAGTGTTTAGACCCAATCGGGCTAATGCATCAAGTTTGTGGATCCAATATAATTCTCTTTGTGCAAGTCTTTTTGCATTATCTCCTCCCCTGGGTAAGTGTTTCATGATTTCCAGGACCACCCATCGGATCTGTGAGATGTTATGTCGGTTCTCATTGAAATGCCTAAATACTGGTGACTTCTAATTGCCTGTTCTTATATTAGATTTGTGCTCGGTAAGTCTTTCCTTTATTTTTCTTGTGGTTTTGCCTACATAGTATTTGCTACAAGGGCATTTCAAGGCGTAAATTAGATTTTTGTTGTCCCAAGTTGCAAAATCTTTTAGAGGAATTTTCTTGCCACTATTGGGATGTCGGATGTGGTCTCCTTTCAAAATATTAGAACAATGTTGGCAATTAAGACAGGCAAATGCGCCGTGTTTTGGTTTAGCCAGGAACATTTGCTGTTGACTTTTTTGTTTTTCAGCCCTGATCAATGAGTCTCTGATGATCTTGCCCCTTTTAAAGCCCAACATTGGAGGTTCTGGAAATAGTTTGTTGAGCTTGCTATCAGACTTTATGATGTCCCAATTCTTGAGAATAATTTTTTTGATCTGAAAGCTTTGACTTGAAAATGTAAGTGTGTGTATCAATCTCATGTTTTCATTTCTTGGCTTCTCTTTCAACAGTTCTTTTCTCTCAAGGTTCCAGTACGTTCAATAGCCTTATTGATAGTATGTTCCGGAAATCCTATGTCTTGAATCTTGTTCACATTTTTTCAAATTCATGTGTCAATTGGGTTGCATCTCAAGTGATTCTTTTAGTCCTTAGGCATTGGCTGTAAGGTAGATTCTGGTTCAAATGTGATCGGTGAAAACTTGCGTTATTGTGGGTACTATTGGCATCCGTAGGTTTTCTATAGATTTTTGTGATAAATGTGTTGTCTAGTCTGGCGATATCAACATCCAGAAAATGTATTTGTGGATTGCCTATTTCCAATGTGAACTGAATCTTTCTGTGACACCCATTAAGGTAGACAAAAAATTGTTGCAATTCATCCTGTGTTCCAATCCAGATACCAAAATTGTCATCAATAAATCGTTTCCAGAAAATCAAGTTCTTGTTCCAAGGTTCTTTGTTTAGAATAAATCTTTTCTCAAAATGGTACATAAAAATATTTGCATATGCAGGGGCCGCCGAGGAGCCCATTGATGTGCCCGAAATCTGGAGGTAGAATTTGTTGTTGAAGCGGAAGTAATTATTGTAAAGAATAATATTGATGATTTCAATCGCAAATTCTTTATGTATCAGAACGTCATCATGTTGTAACAAGAACCATTCCAATGAGGCTATACCTTCTGCTTGTGGAATTGACGTATAAACGCTGGTAACGTCTAGTGTATACAAAAGGACTTGGGATTCACTTAAATGTAATTCATCCAACAAGTTCAAGAAATGCAAAGTGTCTTTTAAGTAAGTTTCTGTCTTCTGTACCAAGGGTTGGAGTGCCTTGTCAAAATATATAGCCAATGGGCGAAATATGCTTTCTGTACCTGCTACAATGGGTCTGAACGGTGGATCCTGCCTATTCTTATGAATTTTAGGTAATGCGTATAGTACTGGAATGACTGGGAAAATCTTGAACAGAAATTCACTAGTGCAGTCTGAAATCCAATCATGGTTGATTGCTTTGTCAATGGTCTTTTTGATCACCTCTTTGAATGCTGTAGTAGGGTCATTATCCAACAGCATGTATGTTTCTTCATCTCTTAATAATTTGATGCATCCTTCATTGTACATTGTAGTATCCAACATAACCAAAGCTCCACCGGTGTCCGCTGGCTTAAGAGTGATAGTGTTATCCTGTGCAAGTTCTTTTATTAGTTTCAGTTGATGTTTTCTTATGTTGATTTTACTGCTGGGGCAATATTTGAGGCGTTTGAGAACTTTAGTGGTTTTATGTTTGAATAAGTTGATTGCTGCATGGTTAAATTGAGGGTGAAATGTGCTTTTGTTCTTCATTTCAAGGAACTCATGTTGGTTACGTCGAGTTGGAGGTTCAGGTATTGAGTAGAAGAAGACTTTAAGTTCCATTTTACGGATTAGTTTAAAAATGTTAACTTCTTTGTCAAAAAGTGTTGTGTAGGTTGTGGGAATAATATATATTCCCAAATTGAGAGTGTCTTCTTGTGCTTTGGTGAGTTGTTTAGATGAAATATTGAAGATAATTGAATCCTTTACTTGTTTTTCTGTCTTTGTTTTCTTTTGCCCTCTGCGGGTCTTTTGCCTCCTTCTAAAAAAGGAGGTGGATCACTTATGGGTACTGTTGGTGTAATTATGTTAGCTGTTTGAGCTTCGCTGGGTGGTGTCCGATTTTCACTGGTGCTAGTACTTGGATTCTCGCACTCTCCACTGGTCACGTCTGTACTGTCAGTGTTGTCCTGTTGGTTTGGATGTCTTGGAGGTCTTCTTGGTGGTTTTTGAGGTCTTAAATTACTGTAATACTCCTGCCAGGAGTATACAATATCTCTAGTATAGTCCAAGGTATCCCTTCTAAATGTACGTATTTTCCTCTGTTCGATCTCTTGTTTGTATGACGTATGTTTTTGATTTGTGTCTTCAAGAATTTTTTCAATTCCTCCTGTGTCTTAAGTTTTGAAAGCTGTGATGTGATTTCTTCAATTTCCACATTGATAGAATTCAAAGATTTTGACCGTTTCTCAATTGTTAATAGGATTAAATCCAATGAACATTTATTTAGTATCTGCTCCAATCATTTGACGAAAGCCTGGTTTTCTTTGCACAATGTAGGCTTAAGATAGACTCTGAGTCCTCTGGGTATTTTCTTGCTTTTAAAATATTAGGCTAATGTGGTAGCATGAAGTGTTTGTGAAATTTAACGTCTTATTAATTTTTCCAATTTGAATATTAGCCTTTCAGGGTTGTCATCACTAGCAGAAGTGGTCTCTGTGTCTTTAATGAGACCTAGGATTCGATTTGCTTCTTCTTCGCTAAATTCTAAAGTAGAAGCTGATTTGTCAGTTAGTAGATTGATTTTGGAAAATGACATTCTTATAGTGAATAATATGGGTGTGATTGATTGCATATGCCAACCCAACAGGGTCAAATATATACAAACAATATGAGTAGATCAATCGACACACCTTATTTTTGTGTGTATATAATGAATGTATTTTATACAAGGGAATAATGCATTTTAAGGTGCAGAGGAGAAAGATGACAGCCCTGGCATATGGGCTGCAAAGACATAAAACAAAAGTCAAGTTCCCAAATCTGGGAACTCACGTCCTCTGCACTCTATGGGATGGCTCAATGATGAGTCCTATTATTAATTTTCTTATAAATCTTACTAGAGATAAGACGAATCTAGATGATAATTAACTCCAGTTTAAACAACCCTACTGTTCCTGTTGATGTTTTTCTCATGATGTTTTCCTCATGATATGTTTCTGAGATTGTGAGCTTGCGTAAAGACAGTCTCACTGTTACTAATGGTCTCTTTCTATCCTATCTCTCTGTATACAATTGTATATACCTTACAGAACTGAATGGTTCTGATTATATGGTGATTTCTATATTATTGTCATTTTTACCATTTATCACAAATTAGATAGATTTAGTACTAGGGACAAGTGAATTCAAGGCATGACGACGACTGATCTTTTGAGATGTATCCCACACAACATGGCTTTTTTACACTATTTTCTTAATTATTCTATTTTTACCATCTCCTCCCTTTTTTATTACTCTTACGATGTTGACCACATTTATTATCTCTTACTATGATCCCATAATACATTTTATGTGCATCATCCGGTTTTATTGGCTCTTACTTTGTTTTAGATGCTTTTACTCGTTAAACATCACTCAGATGTTTTATGCCAGTCGAGTTTGCTTTCAGCATCTATTAAATATTCTTTCACTTATCTTTTTGTGTTTACCAAGACACTTTACATCTTAATATACATGTTCCTGCTTTAACATACAGTATCAAACCCCCCCTCCTTTTTTTCATTCGCTACTTAGCGGATCTTTTCCAAGGACATCCTCTTACAATCCTTGTTTCTTCGTATCTACTTCGATATTGACCGCAACTGCACATGCGCGTGTTGACGTCACAGTGTTTACACCGTGTTGTCACACGTTCTCTCGACGCAGTACGTTGATTTGCATCGCTATACTTCTGAGTATTTAAGGACCGCTTCCAGTCACCTCCTTTGTAGCGGATCCTGCCAGGAGACAGCTGCCCCCGGAAGACTGTGTGCTTCTTCTTT
Organism: Ambystoma mexicanum; assembly: GCF_040938575.1. NCBI lineage: Eukaryota > Metazoa > Chordata > Amphibia > Caudata > Ambystomatidae > Ambystoma > Ambystoma mexicanum. Next base: position 1,621,311,224 of record NC_090937.1, on the reverse strand, counting down.
TCTTCTACATTATTTCGTCCAACGTGAGTATACTTCGACCTTTGATACTTGTCTGACTTTAAGCCCACTAGGGTCATTTAACCCTCCTTTTTTCGGATTCTTTTTTAGATCAGGGGTTTTCCCTGCCCCATTCATTGCTGAACAAAATGGCTGACCACACACACCAAACTGGATCCCTCCTCAGTATTTGCTCGTTAACTGCGTTGAGACCCTTGTTGGTAATATACAGATATGCCACAGCCTTTAATATCCTTATTTGTTCTTACCTACCTATCCATTCCAATAATTTTTTACAATTATTTTTTTGCATATTCTTCAAATAGGACCTCAGCATATTCTGACACGAATAGACAGAGGATCTACTTCCCACCTTCTCTTTTTGATGACTGATATAATCTAAACCATAGGTAAATGTTCTCTTGGAATATTGACATGCCCTATTTGTGACAGCAATTGCTTTATTGACTATTGGGTTTAACACAACGTATCAAATAGACATTATAAGTGATTCACCTTGTGATGGACTTTTCTGTACAGATAGGACGCAGTGTGTCTGTGACTATTAGTAAGGAACAAATGAATGAGCGTGATATGGGTTTCTATTTGGATCTTTATCCACAAAATTAGGCGTTATGATATGACTGGCTTGATTACCTTTGTAATAGTATATAACATATTCTGTATTGAGATGATTTGTTCTAATGTGGATTTATTTGAATGTTATGTTTTTCAGAGATTGTTTGAAAAGTTTGAAAATTTTGAAAAGTATGAAAATTTCCCCTGAAGAAGTGAACCAATTCACGAAACGCCTTGGGCTCCCAGATAATTTATTGGATTTAAAATAATATACGTTTTGTCATTGTGTATATTTGTACATATGCAATTGAACAATTATTATTGATCATTCTACTGTTAATCTCAATTGAACATATTACTCAATCTTCTATTTAATAGAAAAAATTAATAATAGGACTCATCATTGAGCCACCCATAGAGAGCAGAGGACGTGAGTTCTCAGATTTGGGAAATTGACTTTTGTTTTATGTCTTTGCAGCCCATATGCCAGGGCTGTCATCTTTCTCCTCCGCACCTTAAAATACTTTATTCCCTTGTATAAAATCAATGTATTATATACACACAAAAATCAGGTATGTCGATTGATCTACTCATATTGTTTGGACATATTGGAGAAGGGTATTCAAGTGTGACTTCACATAATACAGCTCATGATGGGGCGCTGTTTAATAATTGTAGAGCAGATGTTTGGAGAACGCTCAGTGTACAATATATTGTCACAATAGTTATTGTTGTAATTATGACACGCAAGATGAAGGAAGATGAAGACCCTATTGCTTACATTCAGGATATTCTGGAGAAAAGGCAACTTGAAATTCGCGAGACATGGGAAAAGACAGTGGCATTATTTTACCATATTTTATGTCAGGGGTTGCCTGAACCACTGCAGAGACAGATGAAGAAACGCGTGGGGATGGAAGCGATGTCTTGGGCTGAGATACAGTTGGCAATAGTACACCACTGTCGGCTATTGCAGGAGAAAAATAAGAAGAAAGATGAGAATAGGATAATGGAGGAAGCCAAGTTAGTTCACAGAAAATTGTCAAAATATGTCATAGAAGGGGCAGTATTCACAAGTGGAGAAGGATTGGGAATGAAGGAAGAAGTGGGTACATCGTTGATGAGAAATTTTACCCGATTGACCAAGGTAGATATGGGTTTGTGCCATGAGGCAGAGGTATAGGCTATAGAGGAAGAGAAGGATTTCCAAATAATCAAAGTGGGTTTCAATGTACTAACAATGGGAATCAGAGTACTCAAGGAGGGCTTGTCAGATGGGTACCCCAAGTATTCTGGACTTGTGGGATGGCAGGGCACATTGCATGCATATGTGGGAGTCATGGGAATGTACAGAATGGCCAATTCTCAAGAGTGGGGGCAGCTTATCCTTCACCATATAGCACACACACAAGAGACGGGTTCGCCCAAGATCAGATTTTGTATCAGACACAAATGCCACAAGTGCAGCAGGTGCAACAGCAAGAACGAGTGCAAATGAATCCAGCGGAAGGGCAGTCGCAAGAAGTCCCCATGCAGACACAGCAGTATGCAAACACAGGGCAGGTACTGACACCCGGAATAGGAGGTGTCACTGTAGTAGGAGGGAATCCTTTTACAGGGATGGGGATGCACCTGTAAACATAATAGGACAGCTCACAAGGTGAATTGATGTGTTCAGTACTTTCTGTGACACCAGGCCTTGAGGGGAACCAAGGGTCAATGTGACGATAAGAGGCAAATCCTTTTCTTTTCTAGTATACACTGGAGCTCCTCGTTCATGTATACGAGAGGGAAAATATCTAATGTCGGGAATTGCCATGAATGCTCAAGGGTTCTCTGGAGCTACAATTCGAGTTCCTTTTACTAATGAATTGCCAGTGGTATCCCTTCAAAAAATCCCCACCAAAAATATCGCCGTACATATGGCCGTTTGTCTCGCCACTGGCAATATTTTTTGGGGGGGGGATCATTTGTGGGAGCAGGGGTTGCCAGGGTCCCCCCCCCACATTTTAAAATAATGCAGCGGTTGCAGGGGTGTTTGTTTGTTTGTTTGTTTGTTTTATTCACTTATAATGCGCACCAGACCCGAAGGTAACCGGGCGCAGCAGTACAGAAAATGCGAAGCTTAGGTTGCAGGGTGGGGTCATGGGATACATACACTGTACAAATACAAAATACAAATATAGAATGCAAAATATCACGGAAAGGCAGCAATTGCGGTTTACATGCAGAATAAATACAAAATATGATCAAGACAGTCTATGTACAGGTACTGTGTGGGCGAAAGCTCAACGGTCAGGTGGGCAAAGTGGGTGGGACCATAAGATCATGATGAAATGTATGTTCTGGGGTGGGGTGAAGGATAAGTGGGCGCCGGTAGGCTATTCATTGGCAGTCCTTAGCAGATTGATGTAGTTATTTCTGAATTTAGGGAAGGGCTGTGCCTCGCGTAGGGGATTAGGCAATGAGTTCCATAATTGAGCTGCTTGCACCGGGAAGCTACTACCCCCCGCCTTAGATAACCTGAATCTCGGAATGATGAGGCTGTTGGCATTTGCAGTTCTGGCAGGGCGCGAGTGATGTCTTATTGTGAGTTTGTTGCGGAGATAGCTTGGTGCTGCATTGTTCAGGGCTTTATGAACTAGGGATGCAACTTTAAGGTGGATTTTGTTTTGGGAGGACAACCATTTGTTTTGACGCCTAATGTTTGAAATATGTGATCTTTTAGGTACACTAAGGGCGGCTCGTAGGGCATTGTTTTGAAGAATTTGCAGTCGGTGGGTAATGGATTTATTTGCTCCAATGTAGAGGGCATTACAATAATCAAGCCTCGAAAGGATTAATACTCTCGCTAGGATAAGGCAGTTGTAATCGGACAGAAAGTGCTTGCCTGCTCTAATGAGCTTGCATGTGTAGGCGGTGGCAGATGCCAATGACTTCACCTGCTTGTCAAAAGAGAGGGTGGCATCCAGATAGAAGCCAAGTGTCTTCACATCTTTGGAAACCTTGATGATGTTCCCGTCAATTTCAAATGATGTATAGTCCTGACTGAGTTTCTGTATGTTAGAATGTGTCCCTAGGATGAGCAACTCTGTTTTGTCATCGTTCAGGCATAGACCGTGGGTTGCCATCCATGCCTGGACGATGATATACACCCTATTCACCAAGGCCAAATCCTTGTTGTAGTCCCCGGAAAGTGGGAGGAGAATCTGGGTGTCATCTGCATAGTTGGTGTAGGTGATACCAAGATGGTCCAGAACATCAAAAAGGGGCTTAGTGAATATGTTGTAGAGAGTCGGGGAGACGCATGAGCCCTGAGGGACTCCACAACGGATGGGGATTGGGTCCGCCGCTGCCGAAGGGGAGAACACCCTCATGGCTCTATCACTGAGGAAGGATTCAATCCACGATATGGCCTCCTTGGAGAAATGTGCGGCTGAGTCTAAATGGCTACAAAGTACTCCATGGTCTACAAGGTCGAATGCCGCCGAGAGGTCCAGCAGCAAGAGGAGAGCCATTTTACCTTTATCTCTTATTTCATCTATTTGTGCCTTTAGGTCAATAAGGGCAGTCTCTGTACCATGTTGTGGACGGAATCCTGATTGGCACTCTCCTAAAAGTTTATGTTGTTCCAGGAAACTTTGGATTTGATTGTAGGCGATTTTATCCAGGATTTTGAGCAGGAAGGGGACTGTTGTAATGGGGCGGTAGTTTGTGGGTATAAGAGGGTGTAGCGTTTGCTTTTTAAGCAATGGTATTACCCAGGATTGTTTTAAGTTGGTGGGTACCGTGCCGGACGTGAATGATGAGTTGACGAGTTTGGCAATAAACGGGGAGAGGTCTCTAGCTGCGTCTTTTATAAGCTGGGCAGGGCAAAAATCGCCCTGGCAGTTAGACGGCTTAAGAGAGAGGATGACTTTCTCCACCTCGAGAATCGATGTTTTGGAAAACATAAACCGTGTGGCTGTGACCTGGGTCTTTGGGGTATGGTCTGTAATGAGGTTGTTAGTCTTGGGATGATGAGTAAGGGAGGCTTTCTTTTTGGTTATTTTTGTTTGGAGTAGGGAGATTTTGTTGGATAGGGCTAGCTGAATGTTGGAGCACCAAGTTTTGTCTTTGATGCAAGTGTCCGGAATGGGGATGGGTGACTCTAGTTCTTTGAGGATGGTGAAAAGTTCCCTCATGCTTGAATTGGCGTTGGAGATCCGCTTATTAAAGGAGTTCTGTTTGGCCAGATGGATTTCTTTTTTATATTGGGAGGAGATTTCTGTTAGTTTCATTTTATGGTCTACTGAAGGGGTGAGCCTCCAAGCTGTTTCACAGCTCCTCTTAAGTAGTCGCAGATCCTTTAGTTCGGGGGTAAACCATTTATTTAGGTGAGATTTGGGTTTACTTTTTCTAAGTTTCAAGGGTGCGATGTTGTCGAGGGTAGTTAGCATAATTTTGTTTTACTCGTTGACTAGTGTTTCTGGGTCTAGATGATCTGCTAATCCGTTAAGTGTAGGTAGAATGGCCGGGATCACTTTGTCTCTGGTGATGCTCTTTTTGTTTCTTGTTGGGCAAGGCGGGGCCATGATGGAGGCTGGTGAAGGTGGTCTGGAGGTAGATAGTTCAAATGACAGGAAGAAGTGGTCTGTCCAAGGTTGAGGGATAATAGCTTTGATATTGGCCGTGCAATTGTAGTCTACTAGCCAATCAAGGATTCTTCCCTTATTATGTGTAGGTTCAAGAGTTTTTTGCGTCATGCCCAGATTTGAAAGGGAATTGGCAATAATGGTGGCATTTTTATCTGAAGGGTCATTGAAACCCAGATTGAAGTCTCCTAGGACGAGTAGTTGTGAAGAAGTTTTAAGGTTGTTGGAGAGTAAATTATGTAGATCCTCCTCGAAGGTCCCTAAGGGTCCAGGTGGTCTGTAGATGAGGTGGATCGTCAAGGTTTGGGAGCTAGCTAGTGGAAGTTTGATAGTGAGTGATTCACATGAGTCAGCTGCTATTGTAGGTGAGATTCTCATATCTAAGCTGGTCTTTGCGATGATGGCAATGCCACCGCTGCGCGTGTTGGTTCTATCTTGCCTGAATATAGTAAAGTCTTCTGGGATGGCTAAGGAGAGTAAGGGTCCTGCTGCGTTGTGCAGCCAGGACTCGGTGATGGCGATGAAGTCCAGATTGTCAAGCACTATCAGATCGCAGATATCTGTGGCATGTGCTATCAGGGATCTTGCATTTATTAGTCCTCCTTTAAGTAGGTGGTATGACGGATGAGGTGGTCTGGGTAGTGGGAGGAAGTCTCCTGTTTTTTGGGGGGACGTTGGTGTTGGGCTTCTGGGTATTGGATCTTTTGTTGTTGGGAGGTAGGGTTCTGGTCAGAGGCTCATAAAGTTTCGAGAGTCTAGCTCTGAGCCTAGAGTTTCGACAGAGTAGACTACATGGGTTGCTGGGAAGCTCGGATAGGGGATTCAGATCCGGGTGTTCCATACTGGTGTCAGTAGAGAGGGTGGTGATGGTGGAATTTAGGGGTCTTGTGAGCATAGTAGGGAGGCTACTGTCCTCTCTATGGTGGAAGATAATTGCAGATAGGTACAATAGCAGGCTGCAAGGTGTGATACTCATGATGTGGAGCTGGATACACCGGGCACGGTGGGCATAGATTGGCATAGGCAATGATTAAGTTGCACAGGGTCAGTGACTAAGTTGCACAAGGCACAGTGGGCATAAATAAACATAGGCAGTGACTAAGTTGCATAGGGCACAGTGGGCATAGATAAACATAGGCAGTGACTAAGTTGCACAGGGTCAGTGACTAAGTTGCACAAGGCACAGTGGGCATAGATAAACATAGGCAGTGACTAAGTTGCACAGGGTCAGTGACTAAGTTGCACAAGGCAAAGTGGGCATAGATAAACATAGGCAGTGACTAAGTTGCACAGGGTCAGTGACTAAGTTGCACAAGGCACAGTGGGCATAGATAAACATAGGCAGTGACTAAGTTGCACAGGGCACAGTGGGCAAAGATTAGCATAAGCTTGCAGATAACCAATGTCAGAATGTCAAATTGATGGTTCCCCTGTTATGAGATGTAAGAAAAAAGAATAAATAGCCCCTGGGCTTACCATAGTAGTATGGGTCCGTCAGGCAGTGAGCAAAGGTCCTTGCAGCATTTAGGGAGCGGGCGCAATAGGAGTAGGCTACGCCTCCCATGCGCCGAACAGGGTGCAAAACAGGGCCTTTGTAAGGCCTTCGTGTGGGCCGGCGTATCCGCCTGCCGGCGGAAGCAAAGGGCTTAGAAGTGCCCAGATCGAGGCTCAGCCTCGCTTTGAAGCCGCGTCGCGCCCGGCATGGCATGGTGTCCCCCGCAGGGTCCATGAGTCAATTTCGCTGTATAAATATGGCAATATTTTTGCGGGGATATTAACACATGGAACTTTGCCAGTCTCTGTATGAGAATGTGACAGGTCTGTTCCTTTGTTATATTCACAACATAAACCGGTTAATATTTTGAGAAGCGATTTAATGACAAAACTGAATATGACAATTTCATTCACTGATCAAGGGATAGTGTTCTCCACCCCAGGAATACACTATTTAAACGTGGTAGAATTTCTGCTGGCATTTACAGGGAAAGTGGCCCTGCGAGGCGTTCCAGTAGATCCAGAGATGTTTCTGTATGGATGAGCATTCTACTGACATGGCTACCTACTTAGTGGGAAAGATTGTGAGGATAGCTGACGAGTTCTTATTTAGACCACGAATACCTATGGAGGAAGAGGACGGACAGGCTATCCCTATAGAATTGGTAGCAGCCATAGTACGATAGGAAAGGGCAATGCTTGAGGGAGTAGATGATGAGGGTAGACCATGGAGGACAGTAATAGCTCTCGAGGAAGGGTACAGATTGACAGACATTACTGATGATGACATGTTCAGAGAAGACCAAACAGACGATGAAGTGGTTTTCTTTATAAGTATTACATACTGGATAAGGATAGAAAAAAGGGATGTCCCATAGTGAGTGGTGATAATGCAGCAACGTCCAGCATTTTTTCAGGAAGACTTGAAGTAAGTGCCGAGTGTCCTTTGACCACAAGCCCTTATGACGTAGGTTTATTGAATGGCTTAGGGGAGGTTAAAATAAAACATAAGCCAGGAGTGATTTTACCTCAAGCAAAGCAGTACCCCATGTCTCGAGAAGCTGATGAGGGTATATTCCAGACTACCTCACCACTGATGAAACAAGGAATTCTGGTGCAATCGGAATTGTCATGTGTATACGATCAAAAAATATAAAGGAGGGTTGTGGAGATTTATACAAGATATGAGACCTATTAGCCAGATTGTAGATACAGAGTTTCCTTTAGTTCCTAATCTCTGACGATTCTGTGTAGTATCCCAGTGGAAGCTCGATATTTCATGGTGATCGATTAGAAAAATTTGTTTTTCTCAATCCCGTTGCACAAGGACCCACAAGACTTAATGTAATTTACGTTTCGCCAAACCCAACTGAAACATACTTGTTTCCCCCAGGGGTACTGTGAGTCCCCTTCGATCTTTAATAGAGTCCAACAGATGGATTTAGGCAATATTGATCTTAAGAGTAAAGTGATATAATACGTAGATGACATTTTAATTTGTAGCACCACAGAAGATGAGTGCAGACAAGATTCTGTTCAGTTGATGACCATTTTAGCAGCAAAGGGATATAAGGTAGACAACGAGAAATTGCAATATTGTCAAGAAGAGCTGTTATACATAAGTCAATTGATTTTGCATGAAGGAAAGAAAATAAAGCATTAAAGAACTGAGGAGATTATGAAAACGCCAAAACCAAACACAGTGAAACAGTTGCAAAGGTTATTGGGGTTATGCAACTATGTCAGAGCATGGGTGTTTGATTATGGTACATATACTTCTGAAAGCTTTAAAGAAAGCACAGGTGGAAAAAGTAAAAATAGAATGGACTGGAGAGTTTCAGTAACTGAAAAAAGCAATATGTACAGCCCCTATTTTGGGAATTCCCAATTATGCTGAGGAATTTTCTTTGATTTCACACACAAATGGGACAGTTATGACAGCAGTGCTTACACAGAGAACTACATCGGAGTACAAGCCTTTAGCATATTACATTGGGATTTTAGACCAAGTTATGAAAGGACAATTTGCTTATGAACAATCATTGGCAGCTGCCACGTTCACAATTGAGAAGTCCCCAAGTATTTTATGGGCTGCTCTATGACTATCTTCATGGAGCATGATCTGTTTGCCATTTTAGAGAAACCCAAGGGCACATTGACAAGAGCTTCAGCATATGAGGTAATGATTTAGAACCCAGTGATTCAAAATGTAAGAAGCAAAATAGTGAATCCCGCAACGTTTATAGCTGAGCCAATAGAAGAAGGCGATCCTGTCCATGACTGTGCTAATTATGTTGAATTTTATGATGATATACCCCATGTGAAGGAGAATGCTTTAGCAGCAGAGGAAATTCTCTTCATTGATGGTTCTTCAAAAATGTATCAGACGAGTGGGGAAAGCATTCAGGCGCAGCAGTAGTGCGACATAGATTAAATTGAGAATTTGAAGTTGTAGCAGGAGCAAGGCTACCTCTCACTTTTTAGTGCAAGCGGCGGAATTGGTAGCGCTCATTGTCGCGCTCGAGAAACATGAAGGACAGGAAGTGACGGTGTACATTGTACTCTTCCTATGTGACGTCAACCGTACATGCAGGGTTAGCACATTGAAAAAGGAGGGGCTACCTCCATGCAGATGACGCTCCAGTGCAGCATGCATCCTTATTGGATAGGCTTAATAAGGCACTGCAACTTTCAATAGCCATAGCAGTCGTTAAATGCTCAGCACACACTAAACAAACAGACTTCATCTCTTGCAGGAATGAAGCCGCAGACGAAGAAGCCAAAAGGGTTGCATATTCCCCAGATATTTCGAGTTTGGAGACTGAGAATGTTAAAGAAAAAGTAGTCACAACCGTGTTAGTGCAAGACGATTTAATACATTATTGATAACCCAATTAATGGAGATTCAAGGAAGTGTCCCGCAGGAATTGTGGAAGCGAAGGGGGTGTTCTTTAACCCCCACAGAAGCATTATGGAGACAAGATAGCACTGGAAAGCTGGTGATCCCAGTAGCGTTATTGAAGGTCGCGCTTGAACAGCTGCATAACCCTGCACATGTAAACACAGTGAGTCTTTCAGCTACAATTGCAAAGGACTGGTTCATTCAGAATTTGTTGGAACACGTTGCATTGTTTATTGTGAACTGTATTGTGTGTCAGAAGTTTACTGCTGGGCATACACTGAGGACAATTAGATGAATGATACCTCAACCGGAAGGTCAGTTTCATATAGATTATGTCGATATGCTGCAGGTGTGTAATGGATATAGGTATCTATTAGTGGTGGTGTGTCCCTTTTCCAGATGGATAGAGGCAGGTCTGTGGACACACCCTGATGCCACTTGTGCAGCAACATTTTTAGTGTGTGAAGTCTTCCCGAGATGGGGTGTGTGTGAAGTGCTGAGATCCGACAATGGGCTACATTTTATTAATGAGCTATTTGAACAGATAGGGCTTCTATTGAACATTAAACATACATTTCCCTCGGCTGACACCTGCAAGCAAACAGGATATGAGAGAGACTCAACAGCCTACTTAAAGAAAGGATTGCCCAGATTAAAATGACTTTGAAGAAGGGATGGCTATTGCCTACCTTTAGCCTTGTATGCTCTACAGAATCAGCCAGGATTAGACAATCACCTCACCCCTCATGTACTAGTGACAAGGTGGTGTATGAGTACGCCACTTACACCTCCATCTAGAAGTAGAACCAAGCCTTAGCAAGCCCTGCTCAATTGGTGCCTTCCTGCTTGCCGCTCTTTTTCACCACTTAGCAAGCCCCGCCCACCCGGTGCCTTCCTGCTTCCCGCTCTTTTTCACCACTTAGCAAGCCATGCCCACCTGGTGCCTTCCTGCTTGCCGCTCTGTTTCCCTACTTAAGGAGCCCTACAGCTTCATTTCCTTTGCAGATGGGGAGCAGGTGCAAGTGGATCTAGGTCACCTGGCCTAAGCCCTGCCCACCTGGTACCATCCTGCCTGCTGCTCTTTTCCACAACTTAGCAAGCCCCGCCCACCTGGTGCCTTCCTTCACATCACTGTCTTGTGGCCAATGCTGGATTTGACTTTTATGGACTTCATTCATTCACGGTGTGTCACTCATTCTCAACTCTCATGCTGGACTTCCTTTGCATCTTGTACTCATGGTGGCCCTGAATCATGCTGTTCCCATCTTCATCTTGTATCCTGGCTTGCAACATTATGTGTTACTACTGACTTCTGCAATTGTATTCGCTCTCCACTCTTGCTTCTCCACTCTTTTTCACTGCTTACTCTCTTTTCTCTCCTCCTTTCCCTTCTCCCTTTTCCTATCTCCTCCCCTTACTTTCTTCTATGCACTTACTCTATCAGAATTGCCCGTGGACCTAATATGATAGCAATCTCATCTGTTTCCTCCACCCTCCCATTACTGTTTTTTTCCTCCCCACCATCCCTCCAGCACTATCTGAAATGTCGTCAGGCCTAGTATGATAGTCGCTTGTTTTGTTCCTCCCCTCCCTTTCTGCACCCCTCTCCCTCACCTTTTGTTTTTCTCCAGCTCTACCAGAAATGTTGTCAGGCCTAGTACGGTAGTCGCCTGTCTGTTTCCATTTCCTTCCAACTCTCCCACTCCCTTCCTTATCTATGCCTTAGCTCTTGCACTATCTGAAATGTCGTCAGGCCGAGTACGATAGTTAATTTCACATTCTTACTGTTCATGGCCTGTAAGAACATGGTTGTATTTTCCATGGTTCCCTCCCTTGCCTTGAAGCGCTTTGAAACACATTGTGTATAGGCGCTATATAGATAAACGATCATATCATATCATATCATGCCCAGAGTGTAGCTAAAACTTTGGGTGATGAAAAACATGATTATTTGACATGTATGACCTCTAGCACTCTCTCATTTCAGATCAAGAAGAAGACAATACAACAACCAACCCAAATCAATTACTATCAGTACCTAAGTTATATGTTGGAGACCTAATCCTAATCAAGAATTTTACTAGAAAGTGGCATGAGCCACGTTTTAATGGTCCCTTTTGCATTGAGACTATAACTGCTACAGCTGTGAAAGTCCAAGGGAGACGAGCTTGGCTTCACTTAGGGGATGTAAAGGCCTACAAAGGTGAGACCTGCCCTCCCACCGTTGCAGATCCAGATGCAAGACAAAAAGAAGAATTTCAGCATGTGCAGACTTGATTGATGATGAAGAAGGACAATAAAGCAACTACCAGTGAGTGAAAAGACTTCCAGCGAATTTCAGTAGGCTGAAAATGAACTTCAGAAATACACATTGAAGTGTCGGTGTCATGCCTAAAGGTCAGTTCTTGATTAGAAATTGGAACCAAGATCAGTATCCAGATTCATTTGTGGAGAATACTTATTCTAAGCAGTTAATCATATGTGCTTACTGACAGTGACGTTCATTGACTTTTGCTTGCTGTCTTTGAATTTATATTCCAAGTTTTCCCTGCTCTTGTAAGAAGAAACGTTGATGTTCGCACGTTCTTACAGGATCCTAAAAATGGCCCAGCGATAAGGAGACTCCTTATTGCAATTATCGAGCTGATTCTGCAGTAACAAGTATAAAAGAATTTTGATCAATTGTATTAAAAATGATTAAAGGGGAAAGTGGCATGGTTCAAGGCGAAGAACAAGTGCAACAAGTAGTAGGATGGAGCGGAAGATGGATGCCAATGTTTTTATGCATAAAATATGCTTGCATGATTGTTCTCTTTGTCTTACTGTTCCTCATCTTTCACACTCTCTATCATGTTAGTACCTCTCTTGAGGGAGAGGTCCCTATTGCTCTCCCCACCATGAGATTTACTTTTGATTTGCTTCATGAGTATTACACAACTTTTGGGAGACACAGGAGAAATGCAGAGGAAGATAGGGAGGGGATAAACACTATTTAGATAATGCAGCACATTTTGGGAATAACATGTTGTATCAGTACATGAGAATGGTTGGATAAAGAACATCTAAGGAGAGTTGCTAAGTATGCTCTATGTCATGAATACAGTGCAAATGTTTATTGCCAGATAAGTTCCAGAACACAATGCTAGGTGCCTCGGCCATCTTGCAGCATGCATGACCAGAGAACAATTTCAAGGCAGTTCGTCCACTTTGCGATGGAGATCAAAATGGTAATTTCCATAGCAGGATGACTACATCAAGACCACAAAGATGGAAAAGGAAACCAGCAGGAAGATCAGGATGCTTGTGTATCCTGCAACAGGACAGGGAGAGGTAGTCATTAAAGAGATGAAGAGAATGAATTGCCCTAATGTGAAAGAAATATCTGGATCACCTGGATGTTGGGATCAAACTCAAATCTTAGTCTATGGATGAGGGAAATCCAAAAAGGGATGGGAAGAAGGGCTGATGTCATGTGCAGCTCATCTACTGAAGGCAGAGTTTGTACAAGAGGTACAGAGTGTAAATGATGGGTGCTTGAAGTCATGGGCTAAGCATGCCAAACTGCTGACATGGGTAGAAGATGAATCAGGTCCCATCACTGTGATCCTATTGACTAATGCAACATTGTGCTTCCAAATATATGTGAAAAAGCATGTGGGAGACAACAAGGACTGCAAAACTACAGTTCACGTTTCCTGAATAGGAGCAGGGACATCCAGCCTTGTGGATCAATATTGGGCATGTGGGTCTAGAGCCTACAAGAAGCTGTCCAAGATTTGGGGAGGAATTTGCTCCTTGTTGCTTATTCATGTTCCAGCATTAGTGATTTCTCAGAATGACATGAACATTCGAGAATTTCCAAAAGCAGATTCCCATTTGAGAAAGAGAAGAATGCTTGAAATTCTCAGTTGGACGAGAAGAAAGCATTGCTTCTCAGCCAAATAAATAGAAGCATATGATGCCATTCCTTATGAACACGGGTTGTTCAACAAGACTGCTTCAATCTTCACATCTATCTTCAACCCTGGGATCCAAACCATGGCAAATGCCAAGTGGTTGCATATAACAAGACGGGAGCTCCTGCAGATGATCAATACCTCCATAAAGGGATTCCATACTATCAAAGAAGAGCTGAGGGCTAGACGAATGATGACCCTGCAGAATCACAGCAATGGAAGTTTGTGCCAAAATTGGGCCTTCGTGTTGCACAGTCATATATTCTCATTATGTCGAGAATGGGACCTTGACAGAGGCTATAACGTAGTATAAAAATCTGCATAACAAGATGGAAGATGGGACTGAGGACATTATGGATGACGGTTGGTTTGCCTCCATATTCTCATGGACACCGCAGTGGTGGCAAACATATTTAAGATCCTTGGAGCGATATTGGTCATGGTGATGTTTGCATTCTGTGTGATCAGGATAATAATTGCTAAATATAAGAAGGCAGCAAAGAAGGCACTAGGAATGAAGATCTTGATCAATGTTGAATCAGGTTTTGGACCCAAGGAATTGACAGATAAAGATGTCAGAAAATATTTAGAGGCTAGCATTATAGCATCTGAAGGAACTACGCTCCTGTATCCCAAGAATCACAAGCAGTACGTCGGACAATGGGTCTATTTTAATGCAAATGGACAGTGCAACTGCATGACCTGGAGTGTGGATGAACATGTTAAATCAGCTGGCTCCTGAGGGGGTTTTCAAGATTTCGACTCCAAAGAATCATTTCTGCAAGAGAAAATACCAGGATGTGGAGACCATTGAATGTGTGGCGATGACTCGACCAGAGGGGGGAATAGAGAGGAGCAGCTGCATGCCTCTGCCAGAAATCCCACCCCCCTTCCTCCTATATGTTGGAAGTCAGAGACTGCGACATGTTTGAAACCAGCAGTTGTGCCGATTCCGCAGCCAGTGTTTGAGAAAAGGTACCCTCTGAGAAAACCCTATCAAATGTATCCCTGAAAAGAGGACAATCTGAGGGAGGAACTCCATGAAAGGAATATAAAAAAGAGAGAAAGAGAAGCTAGTGATGTCACAAGAGATGAGCATGACGCAATGAGAATACTGGCTGAAGGGAATGTATGGATCTTGCCGAAACTGTTGACCAAGTTAAGAATCAAATAAACTTTCATATGCAGAAAAGAAGATTGCATGCATGCAAAGTTCTATAGAAATGCAATCGTTCAATGATTGTACAGACACTGAAACGTAAGTAGATTAAGTGATCATAGAAGATGGATATACATGGTGAATAGACTGTGCAGGCGAAGCTGCCTTTTTATAGAATCGGATATCGGTGTCATGAAATCTAGTAAACTGAAACCCATGGAGAGGAGAGACCGAGAATTGTGTCACAGTAAGAATAATCTGAGATCATGGAAGAGCCTGGCAGGGCTGTTTGGCATGGCATCAAAATAGAAGTAGCCCAGGTCGGTTATCTATTCTTGAAAGAAATAAGCATTAGAAGGATGAATCAGCCCTTATCAAGGTGCAAAGAATTATCACAAGAGTGTCACGTTTTATTTATTTAAGATATTTAAATGCTGCAGAATAGAGCAGAAACATGGTCTCCTCTCACGTGAGCTGAAGATGGAAATAGAACACTGATAGCAAACGCCTGTACTCCCAGATATTCCAACAGAGAAGGATACTTGAAAGGCCAAGTTCAAAGACAATCTGCATGGAAGAAAGCAAAGGTAATGAGAGATGTTGCGCTAATTGGGTGCTAATTGGGTGCAGAGGTACAGTCAAGTCCACCTCCTGGCACCTGGGAATGAGCTTACGTGCTGCTAAGTGAACTGCATGTTCCAGACATGGCACAAGCCTGCCAACCAATTGTTGAGGGCTGTATAACAAAGGGCCTTATAGTTTTAAGACCAATGATATATACCAAGTACTTAATAGTGTTGTGGATGACATGTTTTATAGGTAAGCATAAGTTGTCCACCTGACAGTAGACAGCCAATCACAATCCCAGCCCAGGTTTTTCTTATTTGCCATGTATTTTTTTCATATAAGGATGTTTTTATGTGAAATTTGTGAATGAAACTAAAGAACCATAAGTTGTCCGGGTAATAATATCTTTTGCACATGTCAGCCATTATTGACCCCCTCTCAGCCAATCAGAATGTTTGGAATGCAGTCAATAACTGCTGGTGAGGAAGCAGCCAAGAAAACAACAGAAAGCATTCCTCCTGAGAAAGCCTAACATTTTTAGGAACGTCAGAGGTGGCTCTGTTAGGTGGTGCGGCTTGACGTTCTAACATTTGGGTAGGTTCCTTTCCTCTGATCTCCACGTTAGAAGTGCAGAGAGTGTAGCAGTCACGGCAGTGAAGACTGCAGCGAGGTCCGCAGTTTCACATGGAGCCCAACTGCGGGGACCACAGCATTATAGCATTGCTGTGATCTGCTTAATCCCCAGCCTTGGAGACCGGTTCGCCATGGCTTGTCTGCTCTCGGCAGTCAATGGCTGGGATTGGGACACAGGCTCATTCCCTGAGCACCACTTCTGCTATCACAGCTGATTACAGCTATCACAGTGCCACACTTGTGGGTAAGTTGCTAACGCCGTAGCCTGCAAAAGGGAAGAGATTTGAAAGTTGCACACTCTGGTTGTGCTCTTTATAGGTGCACAATTGTTGACGGAGCATCTCCTTTGCTTTGCCATGACCTTTTGAGCCATGCCTGTTACAAGGTTGCAGTTAGTGTCAGGCATGAACAAGGGAACAGACGTGATTACTGAAGGGGAAACCAGCCCAACCCAAGTATTGGGCCCTTTTAGCCACCTATCCATCGCTCGGTGTAGGGAGGAACCCCTTCCACAACTGTCACTATTGACACCCCCTAGGAATAATAACCGCTTATCGGATGTTTTGGCTATTAGTGCCAAACGCAGACTGAATCTCCAACAAGAACAGTCGCCTGTTCTAAACTTTTGCTTGTCAGCAAAGAGTTTCAGAATGACCTCGACTTTGAAGATAATGCTGTGGACTCTCTGACACCAATGTCCATGCCCTCGCTGCCTAAAATAGCTACCCCCCAAGTGAACCAACGAGTGACTAACGGGTGTCATGTTATGAATAAGGAAGTGGATCACCCAGAGGGATTCATGGGAGCCCATTTTGTGCTAACTCAGCCAAAATTAATGGGGGATCAGTTAGGACAAAATGTAGTGGTGAATATGGTTAGGGGTTCGGTGGACTCCAAGATCTTAGAGCCTTGGCGACTACAGCAAGAGCAGTTGTTACAGGACCTTGTGGCTTGTTTGAATAGTAGAGACTTTCAGAGATGGGTGGTATCTGTTGGTTCTAATACTCTTACTACATCCCTGCCCAACTCTAAGAAGTCCAATCTTTTGGAAACTGAGAGAATGGAAAATTTCTCACAAACTTCCCCTCCTAAGAATGGTCATCCAAATGGCTGCCAAACAGACCATATAGAGTCCTGTCGTGTGGGTGCGTCCTTTCAGGCGAAGATCGTCAATGCTGCTGTTGGTCGGTGGTATAATTCAGCACAGGAGGTCATTATGCCGCTTACCAAGTCAGTTTCTTTGATTGCCCTTCCATCTTGCAAGGACATTCGACAAAGGAAATCCAAAATGGTTTGTATTGCGGACCCCAGTCTAAGGAGTTTTGCTCTGGACACTTCATCATCACTAATGTTGATAAGCCAAACCAATTTGAATCCTGAGAGGCCGTGAAAAACACAATTCTGGCTTGGCTCAATTCCAAAAAGGGTCCTAACTGTGTGAGAACACAAGACCTAAAGGTCCTCCGGGGAACTCATATTGCTAAGTGGTGTTCTACTGACAATACTGATTGCATCATTGTGGGATGTGGGTCTAGCAGCTTACCGCTGTATTTGAACAGAATTTCATTCTCACAGTATATATGCTCTTTCACTACCCTTAGAATTGCTTTGAATTACTAATTGTTGTAGTTTCTTTTTTATAACAGTTTCATTTTCACCATTGGGTTCACAGTTCATTTATCCACCCATTGTGGTTTTTTACCATGTTACTTTTTTGAATGTTAAGTATTGGTCTTGGTGTTGTGCTTAGTTCCTGTGTTTATTCTATGTTTTGGTTTGTCATTTGTATAATTTATGTTATGCACCCTGATGCCCGCAGGCTTTCGGCGAGCTCTAATTTTTTTTTTTTTAAAAGAATAGAAACAACAACGAAATTTCCCTGCATCAATTTAACAAAGTAACGTGATAGCTAAAACATGGAGCAATGCTTTCACTTTAAGATTGCATCTTAAGCAAGCCGATGGTAAAACTGTTCCATTTGAGCCAAGTTTACAGTGGAAAAACGTACCTTCGGAAGACAACCTGGTTATTTCAATATTACCAAATTAAACCACCATAATTATTCGCACCCAGGGAAGGACCTGCTTATTCATGCGCTGGCAGGCTGTTACTGCCCCGGTACGCCACCTGAAGCAAGGGTGATAGTTATATTAAACTGGAATAGTACAAAAATGTCGACCTGAGAATTGCGATGGCCGAAAATGCCGACTTTTTTTTTAATACCCCCCTTACACCACATATATATGGGGGGGTATGGGATATTATAGTATACGGGAGCTGCGGGGGGTCCCCCCCGCATATCTATGTGGTGCAAAGAGTGTTTTATAAAGTCGGCATTTTCGGACGTCGCAATTATGTGTGGTCTCAGTGACCACATAGATTCTATTAAACCTACATGTACACGAAAACCGCAACATTGTTACTGCTAACAACACTGTCTCCTGAAAGCCTTATAGTACTGAGGGGGAGGGGTCATTATCGCTCAGGATAACACCCCTTGCCCAACTTGGGAAAGGGCCATTATCCCTAGATAATGCCTCCTCTCTCTGTCTTTTAGGTTATAATATGGAAATGGGCTCCACTGGAATATACTGAGCCTATCCTATTTCATCATCTGCTTTGTTGCTCCACACGGAGGAAAATACTCATCCCTATTGCGTCATCAAAAAAAAAAAACACTCAACAATAATAACCTTGAATAGCATCCAAGAGTAAGCCGGAACATTATACCAAATTCCTGTGATTGCAGCATGTTTTGCATGACTACCAACACTCGCTTTGTTGCCAGTGGAATTTTAGTTCTGGTGGTGAAACATTTTACAGCAAGACAGAAGAAGGAGCAGTGTTTTTGATCAGTAGAAATTTTGCTGGTGTAAGGAATTCGAACATCCGCATGGGGAGTGTGTGCTCGCCTGGGCTTTCTTGATTTTTTGGAAAATGAAAATGAATGATGGGAGAACAACCTCCGAAAATGTGTGGAGCTAATCCACACACATATTCTAATGCTCGCTGCACAACAAACCCATACTCCACTGGACTCTAGGCGACACAGCCTACAGGCGCAGTCCTCCCTGTCACATTTATTTGACAGGTGACCGTTAGGGGTGCACGAAAACATCCAGAGGAGAAGAGAAATACCTTCCTCCGCCCATGGCCAGCCTAATGAAATATCAAAGGCTCCATTAAATATCCTCCCTGTGCTATTGTCTAACTACTGTGTGGTGGCGGCACATACTAATGAGAGTTTATTGAAGCAGGCCTGAGAATAGGCCTGGCAATTGGCAGAAAAAACGAACACCTCTGTGATATGCAATGTTTCACTTTGAGCTCCCATCCCTGTATGTGAAGGACAGTGAATGGCATGTCTGCGTCAACTATTTAACATAGGCAACCCCTGCAGAGTTGACCCCTTTCAGAGGGATGACGTATGTTATTTGAGGGAGACAGAAGTCTGTTCTCACCACAAACCTCAAGGGAGACCTCTGCTTTAAGAACCACAGAGATCTCAGTTAACCAGAGAGACATGTTGATCTACAACATACAGGAAGAAGGGTGGAACTCAAGAGTACATGTTGTCATCTCTTACCTTCCATGTTGCAAAACACTAGTGTCCTGACCTCACGCATAACAGAAGGTTGTTGGTGGGGACTCCGGATTGATTCCTTAAGGTAGGGTTAGCCTGCACCAATCACTGTGACCCATTTGGCTTTAAAAGAGAGGTGCGCTCCTCACTTACCAATTCATACAACAACTTCAAAAGGAGCAGGAAGAAGGACTAATTTGGACCCTGGCTGAAGGTACAATCTGCCATACATCTTCCACCAGTGAAGGAAGGCCAGGATTTCCAAGAGGGAAGCAAGATCCATCCTCTAAACATCTCCCAGGGAACAGAGGTAGATACCAGACTCAGAGGACCAAAACAGTTGCTCCAGAACCACTACCCAAACAGCACACAGTGTGCCTTGCTAGGTTCTGCCAGCAAGCTTCCTCGGTGTGAAGTGCCAGAGAGTCTCTGAGCAAAGAACAAGGCTGTTGCCTGCAAGCACTCTACTCAGATTTGGGCTGTCACCTTAAAAGGATGCCACAAGACCTGCGAAGAAGCTAGGAGGATTTCCACAGTAAGCATCAAACAGCGTCCAAATTTTAAGGATATTTTCAAGGCAGTCGAGCCCTCGAACAGCGACCGGCTGCACAACTGGCTGTTGTCACGCTGCAGTTACTAAAGTCATTGGAAACGCCTCGACCAGAGTTCTAGAAACACCAACCAGCATAGAAACAAATATTCTTGACCCCAAGCCTCCGTAAACGCCAGCCTGCAGTTGTCCATCCAGCCTCACTTGCCAAACTGCCTGATATCCGTAGCTGTCACTTGTCTTGAACTCTGTTGCAGGAGCTGCGAAGCATCCTGGAACCAACTCGACGCTGTCGAGCATCAAGAACATCTCAAGCACTAGGTACATTGTTGTTCTGTACCCCTTGTCCTTCCCGGAAGGCCTCTAGAGACATTTATGACCCCTTGCTCCCTTGGTGCTGAAACCAAATAACATTGAACAGTTAAGATGGATTGCTTTACCGATTACCCTCCTGTCAATATCCAGATTGCATCCTTTTCCTTCGTGAACTGTCTGTCCTCTGTGTTCCTTAACAGGTTGGATTGTATTTTGTAGTGTGCTAGAAATGTCTGTTGTAATAATAATAAAATAGTTATTTTTATATCTATATATCTATATCTATATCATATATATATATATATATATATATATATATATATATATATTACATGGTAACGGTAGTGGCCATGTAGTTATGGTTAAGTTGCTGTTTCCATTGGAAGAGCACTTTTTGGGCGGCTTATAACTCCGCTCCCCCTGGACGAATGATTAGTGATATCTATGTTTGCTCCGCGGTCTCACTTCCCTGTTGGCTAAGGGGCTGCCGTCAGGACCGCGTACATGCAACGTCTCTGCCCATTGGCTGATGCGAGACATGTTCTGCGTCAGATACTTTGGATGCGCCCGACATCTTGGATCCGCGGAAAGCAGAGCAACAACCAGCGTACACATGCTTTTTCATAACCCTTTTGCTGTGTCACAGAGCATTGGGAAAGGTTCACACAGTAAGAAATGGGCGGTCTATGCTTTTGTTCTTCGACGGTCATGATGTAATTTCTATGGACACCTTGTACGTACAGTAAATGTGGGGGGTAATAACGATAGCACTTAAGTCCATATAGTGGGCAGGAAATTTGTAACACTTCACTCCATGTAGTGGACAGGAAATTTGTAACTCGTAAATGCACACGGGTATAGGTAGGCAACATTGAAATTGACAACATGCTGTGAACGTATTATTTTTCCTAGTATTTTTCCTAGTGTTTTTTTTATATATTCATTAGTACGCCGCTATGGGTGGCACATGCTACGGTGGTAGTGGCCAGGGTCTACAGTGTTAACATATGGGTAATTAATGCACTTGTTCTGGAGGTCGGTCGTCATGATGTAATGTGTATGGACATCTTGTACGCACAGTACACTTATACCTACTTAAAGACGTATGTTCTATGGCCTCCTTGTACGAACAGAAACGGAGGGGTCCAATGAGGCCAGTATTTCAGCCTGTGCACCACACGGTGGAGTTGTTACATTTGTAAGGACACGTGTGGTGTTAGGGAACATTGAAATTGCCTACATGCTGTGAATACATTTCTGTTTCCAATGGCTATTATTATATTCATTAATACGCTCCCATGGTTGGCACATGCTACAGTGGTTCTGGCCAGAGCCTAGAGTCTTGGATGCATGGCCGTCGGCCGAAGGCCGAAGGCCTTACTTCCAAGACTCTAGGCCCTGGCCACAACCACCGCCGCGTGAGGCACCCATGCAAACACCCCTTGTGCTGCATTTTCATTGGCAAGTTGTGGGGAGTGCGTGCAGAAGGCCATGCAACCAAGAACAAAGAGGTGGTTGTGGGGAAATCCTGCACTCTTGGGTGCAAGGCCGAAGGCCATGCACCCAATAATGCACTTATACCTACTTTATGACGTATGTCCTGTGGCCTCCTTGTACGCATAGAAAATGAGGGGTGCAATAAGGCCAGTATTTGAGCACGTGCAGTGCACGGGAGAGTTGTTAGATTTGTAAGGACACGTGTGGTGTTAGGGAACATTGAAATTGACAACATGCCATGAATGCATTATTTTTTCTAATAGTTAATCATTATGTTCATTAGCACGCCGCCATGGGTGGCACATGCTACGGTGGTGTTTGCCAGGGATAGACTCTTGGATGCATGGCCGTCGGCCTTACTTAGAAGACTGTAGGCCCTGGCCACAACCACCGCCGCATCTGCCACCCATGCACACACCCGTAGTGTTCTGTTTTCATTGGCAAGTTGTGGGGAGTGCGTGCAGTCTTGGGTGCATGGCAGAAGGCCATGCAACCAAGAACAAAGTGGTAAGTACTAGACTTGGAAGACACTGCACAACCATCCCATGTAAGATCTACAGACATACACCTATGAGGGAAGCCTCGGGGCAGAGGTACTGAAGGATAACACACCTATAGAATAACCCCCACTACCACACATCACTGAGGTGGTTGTGGGGAGACCCTGCAGTCTTGGATGCATGGTGAAAGCCCATGCATGCAATACTGAAGTCGTAAGCAGTGGAGTTACAAGGTAATATGGGTGTGGTGGATTGTGGTAATTGTTTTGATGCCCAAGTTTCTTCACTTCATGGCTGCAGACGATGGTCCAAAAAAGTACATTTATAAGCAGCTACTTTACAAAGACCATGTTTTACATATGCAGCGATGGTTGTGGATAGGACCTGCACTGCTTGCAACTTGGTTGTAAGGCGTAGGTGGTAGGTTACTCACCAAAGATGGAAGGGCAGCCTACAGGCACTGCAGCATATTACTGCCATAGATTAGACGAGTAGATTCCCATGTGTAGAAAATGCCCGCCAATATACTTACTACTTACTTTCTTCAGAATCCACAACCTTTTGTAAAATTGGTTATCGTACTTGGCGGTAGTATCACTTTTTCCATTTCTGTGATGAAAGAAAAAGGTGCGTTAGTGTTGGCAGTTTTTCCACATTTGCCACATTGCATAATAGACAGTTCACTTTTTTTTAGACCCTCATATTTAGTTTACAAACCAGTGTACTGTGCATTGCGCTCAGTTTCTGTGTTTGCTTTTCTAATCGTTGGGTCTGGGGAAAAAAATCCTTGTCGGATTAAAAAAAATCTTCATTTCTTATGCAACTAAGTACTTCATTTTTATTGTCAGTGTTTTCTTCAATTTTATAATCAATGTTATGCTTGTTGCCTTCCTGCCCATTTGTAACAACAGTTAGATACCTGTAGGCGTATTCTAACTGTGCATTTGTTCCTACAGATTTGTGATGCTCATTCATTTGTGTCATTGACATATCCTCTTTCCTTTATCTTTCCCATTAATGTTTTCTTTGTTGCCTTTCTGCCGATTTTTAACAAAAGTTAGATACATTTAAGCGTATTATGCCTGTGCATTTGTTTCCAACGATCTGTGATAATCATTTGTGTCATTCTTCCATCCTGTTGGGTAGTTAGATACCTGTGGGCGTATTCTAACTGTTTGTAGTCTTTCACTTACTATGTTGACAATTTTGAAGCACACATTACTTCGCAAATTTTGGCTTCAAGATCATTAAATACGCATTTGTTAGGTTAGCTGGCAACCTCTGCTTTAGAGTAATGGTGCTATCATTACATTCGAACTATCCACAATTCTTTTTAATGTGTGCAGTGTAGTGACCTGCATTGGTTGTAGCTCCTGCATGGTACATTATTCCTACTGTTGTAAAGGTTTTCTTTCCAAGTGACACTTGACCGTGTGTAAATCCAGTTAGTTTGCAGTTGTTTTTGGTGCCATCTGCATTATAACGTAAAAGCATAAGTATTATGTAGGCACTATGTGATTGTATCAGTAAGGTAGAGCGATTGTCTGAATTGCAAATACTATATAATATTCCATGGTTTGCATTTTGTACAAGTTGCTGAAATGGAATGCTCTCACAATTTGGTATGGAAATATACACAAATCACTCATTTGGGATTTCTTCCTGCATCACTTTGTTACCGAGAGTGTGTGTATGCTTTCACATGTACGAAATTTGGAAGATGTCATTTACAGGTATGCTTTTGTTTTCCAATACTAATAGTATGTACATTAGAAATTCTTGTGGATCTTCTTGTGAGTTCATAGTGAATCTCACCATTCCAGCACAGTCGTCCAATTGATGCCTTACTCCATGAACACTGTATGTGTTGTCAGGATTGGTTGTTGCATTTCTATGCAGCACCAACATTTGTAAACACAATTGGTCTGTGCTGTGCAGGTAAATATTGTTAACAATTGGTGGTAATTGAAATAGAACTTTCCCCACTTTCATTTGTAAATTTGAATGGGCCAGAAACTTCTGTACCTGAGTGCATTTTCGTTTTTTTTGTTGCTTCTTTGCCGATGTGCCTGGTTTACATTCCCTAATAGGTTCTTCTATGTTTGTGGCAATTGATGAAAATGTAGTTTCTTTTCTTTTTTTTGCAGAATTTCCTGTTGCATTCTGTTGCATTTCTGTTTCGTTTACTTTTCTTTTACCACGTTTCACGTTATCTGGAACAGGGTATTGTTTCAGGTGAGGGGTGTACAGTGAATGCAATCTATTTTATTCTAGAATGCAAGGAATATCAGCTTTGACTTTACTTGTAGCAATGTTTATTAGCAATAGATTGTCAAGTGTTTGTAAGCGTGATAATGCTACGTAGCTCATGCCTTCCTTAAACACTGTCTTTCCTATATCTATCAATGCTTTCTCTAGGGTAAGACCTTGGGATTTATGAATGGTAACTGCTTATGCAAGAGTTAGAGAAAATTGCTCTCTACGTACATGCATGTCTTTGAAGAGAAGAAATGAAGCCATTGAGTGCCCTATCCTTTTCACTTCTGAAACTTTATCAAAGTGAATATTTACAAACTGAATGCTACTATCAGTGGGTATGATTGAAAGCCAACAACTGTGCCCAGTGCTCCATTAACTAGCCCTTGCTCTACGTCAAGGTTAAGTTTAAGCATTACTCTACAATTTAATGATAATTTCAATTCTTTTTCTAACTCAGCTGTGTTGGAGATTGAATTTTCTAAACTATTTAGTCTTGTTGTGGCTTGCTCACACATTGGTAGTGTCATACCATGTACGTCTAGTTTGTCTGTGGCGCTAATTTCTATTATTGCTTGCATTTCTTTCTTTAACATTGTTTCATTGAATTTGAAACAGCTTGCAAAAGTTGGCATCAAGGCCATACAATTGACATTTTTGTGTGCTGTTTTTCCATAACATCAGTTGCAAATGCATCATCGCCATAAAGTGCATGTATATGCCGCTTTTTCAATATAGCTTGTGCTTCTTGCGATAATACACCAACTCTAATACTTTTTAAGATGTTGGCATAAGTGAGATCTGCAGATTGCCGCATGTTCACAGTTAATTCTCGGTATTGGAAATGTTGCCAAAGGTTAACATTACCTATGCCATCAACAGTTTTCTGGCAGAGTTTGTGGCCTAAGGTTTTAAAAATCGGTTCACCTTTTACTGGTGTCAATTGTAGGAGATCTCCGATAACGATAATGTGTTTCCCTGCAAAGAGTTGTTTGTTATTACTTTTAAGTACTTCTTGCAATCTGAGATGAATCAAAGCCAACATTAGATTGGAGACCATGCTTACTTCATATATTAGCAGCATTTTCATTTGTTTCAATACTCTATGTAATTCCATTGCAGCTTCTGCAGAAAGTTTGTAGTAGTCTAATTTATTTTGATGCTCTACTGGAAGCAGTAGTAAATGGTGTAAAGTCACATCACCTATGTTGTCGGCAGCTAAACCTGTGGGGGCTGTTACAACAGCTAACAGTTTGTTGTTTGTCAATTGTTGAAGGAACTTGCTGATAATTTTGATTAAGAATGTTTTCCCTGATCCAGCTTCACCACTGATGTACAGCAGTATAGATTTGTCATTTTGGCAGGTACATTCTTTATTTTCGTGTTGAACGCCATGCACAATTTGTTTTGTTACCTCTTCAAAAATGGTGCACTGATCGTTGTTAAGTTTTGCTTGTTGTACAGCTAAGTCCTCTGTATCTTCTTGATACTGATACATGGTGTTTTCTACTTCTGCCATAGCAACTTCAGCCTCATTTGCTTTTAGTGGTTGTCCTAATGGTTCTTGACTTCCTGTTACAGAAGGTTGACTACTGTCAGAAGAGTCTTTATCTAGTTGGGCCTGAATTTCTTCTTCCTGTTGCTGCTCATTGTGTAACATTGTTTTGTACTGCGTAAACTTAACATCGGTTATAGTGCCTTCATTTGCTTTGAAAGCATCTTCATAGCACTCATAATTATCTAGTATGTCTTCCTCTTATCTCCATGGTTTGAAAAGTTGTAACAGAGACATGTAATATAGTTCTTTCTGTTGTGGAGTTTTCAATGACAATTTCACATAATTAATTAAGCTTTGTTTGTTAAGTTTCACTAAGCTCTCTTCACAATCGGTCACTCTATATCTACGTTTGCTTTCATCGGGTTTTACATTATTTTTGTATGCAAAGTTTTGAGATATGTGGTATAGACACATGCTTTCCAGAGTGGTACTCCTGTTCGGATAGTATGTGTCCAGTAAATTGTTTTTTAGAATGTCTTGGCTGTTGGGATCATTTCTGGCAATTGTTTCTATGTCCTCATATGATTTTAGCACTCGTTTTCTAGATTTTGCAGGACCAAGGCTGAGCCATACTATGTTGTCTGACTTTCCATACAAAGCAGTGCCGGTTAAACCATCTGCTGCTTCATAGGCCCCACATTCTCTATGAGAGAGCATTTTTATGCATAGGCTGTACATTTTCTGTGATAATGTTTTGTCTGATGCTAGGTCATCCCAGAGGTCTTGAAGCTCTGTTTTTTCTGCTTTTGTTAAGTAGGCTGTAACATATCGTGCAGCAGCAGTTGAATTGTCTGCAATGTACTGCACATCTATGTTTGCATGCCATAAGAGGGCAATGATTGCATTGTAATCATTGATATATTTTGATTCTTCCCTTCTTTTTATGTAATATGTGTTGTTAGGTGATTTACCTTTAACACTATGTCGAACTGAAGACATGAAGTTGTTTACTTCACCTGTTCCTGTAACTGGTCTGGGGAAACCAACGCGGCATTTGGTGTAATATTTATCTTTGTTTTTTTATTTACGGCGACAATATTTGTAGCATTTGTGTCTTTGAAATTGCAAAATCTGCCCATGCAGCTCACTATGTGTCTGTTGTGAAGGGATTTCACATGTGACATATTTTTGAATAAAATGCAAAACAGTGCTATCACTCTCGTGCCAACATTTTGGAGCACCTTTGATCCATAACAGCATGTGAATATGTGGTGCTCCTCTCGCTTGATATTCTTTTATCCAAAAGAAGTGTTGCACTTCTCCAAGGCGAGGAACAGTTTTATTGCAAATAAAGTGTAGCATTGCAATGAAACGATGATGGAAATATCTTGAGACATTAACCGGATCTAGAGAGCAAAGTTCTCCAGGTGTTAGTATATCTATGTTGTTTTTGTTGCTGTTTGCTATGCATAGGAACTCATGTAAATCTTCCCATGCATATTCTGCACAACTTAGTGTAACAAACCAAGTTGGTGGTCCAAGGTTTCTGATCATGCAACGCACGTCTCTGTGCCGTCTAAACCAGTATTCCTTTGTGCCATGCATGTTTGCAAACACATTTGTTATACTTGATTGTAAAAGCTCATCTTTTTCTTCTACTTTTTGTCATATTTTGAAAGTGTATTCCAGATTTAAGAATGTTTGCAACTCCATAACATAATGTTGCTAATTCACTTTCATAGAGTAGGTGGAATATGTATTCCACATTTTGCCTAAATCTGGGATCTTGCGAATACATTCATAAGGAACAGTATTTTGATGCCCCAATCTGAGTGGGTCTATCATTGTATCTCCCACCTTTGCCAGTAGGAAATAGCAGTGGAAACGCACGTGCTTCTATACTTTTTTCCCATATACTCATTGGTGACCCTTTGGTTTGTCGGATTTGGTAAGTTTCTAGTGCATCATCTATGCTTTCATTGGAATGCAATGGATGAATTGTGTAATGGTCCAAAAGAGTGGATAGTGCAGCTGGATCCAGAAGTTCGAATTGGCCAGTTTCTGATGGCTCTTGAATTATTTCAGTTGTTTGCCTTAAGCTTTCATCCATATTTATTTCCTTGTAGTACTCATTGTAGTCTTTTAGATATTGCAATGCGTGTGTAACTTTGTGTAAGTCTACTAATTGTTGCCAAATTCTTTTGTCCTTTGTTGGTACTCCATTTACAAAGACTATTAAAGAATGATCTATTGAACGCTCCACTCCTGGAGTGTGCCCATTCTCCGTTAGATCTAATGGCAAGTAAACTACTTTGCCACAAATTCCTTTCACCAATTTAGAGGAAGGTACATTTGCTGTTTTTGGATGAAGGCGTATAATTGCTTGAAATGGGTGAACTGTTTAAATTATTATGCTCTCATACAAATTGAGCTGTTGCAGGATTTTTGGTAATGGAAACAATTCCAAATTATTTGTAATTGCACGTGAAGGAGTGTGGTTGTTGTCTAATTTTGCAGTACAGTAACTGCAACATATTAGGCATTCAGTTATTTCATATTTGCTTTCAGCTAAAAGGTACAAACCTAATTCAAACCATTTAGAGTCTTCATTGTTTTCAATTTTGTATGCTATGTCCACATTGTTTGTGTTCCTTTTGTAAAACATTCTGCAGCAACATACACACACATGGTTTGGTACTTCAGTCGATGACCTTTTAAATTTTAGTATTTTTTTTTCTGTATGTGTGTAATAGAAGGTTGCCATGTGCAGAATTGTCGCTTCTATGCTCTAAAACTGTTGCATTTTCTATGTGACTCTCACTTCTAAAATACTTTTTCTGAATATGGTCCATTTCCTCTTGTAAGTATTTGGTTGTACCATGCAGAAGAGTGGTATTTAAATTGCCTAATTCTAAAGCTGGACTTTTTGCACAGTATATTTTATACACTAAATTTCTCACTTTGGAATGATGTACTGCTATTCTTTTGATATCATGAAAGGTGCTTTTGCAAATAGGGCCAGAAATGCAGGCCAATGAATGTCCTTTTAGTCCTGGTTCTTTCCGCACTACACAAATATCCATATTTTGCAGCACTTTCATTTTACTTTTGTCTTTACCTTTTACATATTGATTGAGGAACTGACGCAAAGATTTGAAAGCTTTGTTTGGAATGGCACGCATTGATGTGCATGGCCATCTGTATACTGGACGGTGTGGTTCTGCTGAATCAAGAGGTAATTCTGAGTTTTCAGAAGATAGTTTTGTAAGCAGTGTTTCTTGTTCCAAGATGGTAGTATTGATTTTCTCATACCCTCGTCCACTGCTATGGATGGCAATTGTGTTTGTTTGATTTTGTTTGAATGCTTCTTCATTAAAATATGGCTCTGTGGTTGTTGTGTGACTCCATTCACCACTACAAAAATGCAAAAAATTATTTTTGTTCACATTCTGTTTATTGCTGAGTTTCATTTGTAGTTTGGTATTTAGTTTTGTTAGTGCTTTCATCCTTTTTAACACTAATATGAACAACTTCCTTTTGAGAAGGATTGCACTGTCCACGAGTGCTTTTAGAATTAACTTTCCACGGTACGTTTTAAGGGGTGAGAATGATTTTGGTATTTTTTTTTGTAGATTCAGATATATCATCTGCAGTGCAGATGCTGTTGATTCTCAGGAGAGTAGTCTTCACTGTGAATTAAAAAAACGATATCAATTACTTTGCGTTTTTGCAGCGGTCATGATACTGCAGACTTTACTTGAACTTCTTTCGTCAGAGGATTTAACTTTTATATTTCAACCCAATCCACGTGCACATTTCACTTCTCTCTGTGCAGTCTTTCCATACTACTTTCAATATGGTACTTGAAAGTCCTTCCAAATAACTACATTTTTTAAGGGTTTGGAAATGCCTTGTTCTTTACAAAGTGTACTATGCATAGGAGAGAGGTTTTTAAGCGATAGGGTAAAGTACTAGATGGGCAAACATTTTGTACTTGTTAATGAAAAGCACGATGTCCAAAAATCGGGAGACCCTCTGAAGGACATGTCAGCACCATAATCGGGAGCGATTACTATTCTCATACAATCACATTGCAAGTAGCATTACTGCAGGCAGTACAGAGTACAGAACTTCGACATTGTCACATACAAAATTGAGGTGTGCCCTAAATTATACTTCTCAACTCACATGCTTTTGGCGGGTGTTACCCGCCTTGTAAAGGGCAGACTCACCCGCCAAGCCTCCTGCACAGCCATTCATTCCAATGGGCGTCTCACCCGCCAAAAACAAAATCGTCTAATTTCACCCGCCTTTAAGAGAAAAATGGTTGAGAGCTATGCCTAAATAGGCATGCTTGCAACGTATGTACAAGTTATGCAGAAGACAGTAAGCGGTTGTGCGATTTTTTAATGACAAATCGGCATTCTTGCACTGTAAAAGGGGGAGCGTTGTTATGTGTTCCCTATGGAAATTTACCGCCATTATTTTGTCAATTTTAAATCATAAGGCTTCCACATGTGCTCTGATTAAAATATACATACCTGTACTCTATATTGATGCATGTGCACATGCATGGAGCTGTACGTAGAAATTCACAATCCTTGCACAGTAGCTTGTGAAGTAGGTCCTGTGCATTGGTATGCGATTTCCATTAACAATCATCAACAGTAATTTTGAAGTGCGCAATGTTGATGACGGAGTTAAAATTAGCGATGTTCTATGTGATTGGTGGATGATTGTGCGCCCGCTTAGTTGTGTCCAATGAGGGACTCGCTTTGGCACCACTGTCGAAAGGGTGGAAGAACTGGGTAAGAGTTATGTTCGCACGGTCTATAGTGATAATTTCGAAAACAATAATGTCGAAAGTCATTTTTTCGAAAAAAAAAATGTCGAAAAAAATGTCGAATTTTTTTTCAATACGTTTTTTTTAAACCCCCCTTTTTTTTTTTTTTTTTTTGTTTTACCCTTCTTTTTTTACTCCCGGACCCCAAAATAAATATATAATTTAAAAAAACGGAATTTGACATTTTTTTCGACATTTTTTTTTCGACATTTTTGTCATTCGACATTATTTTTTCGAAATTATGACTGACCACAGTGCCGCACGTAGGCAACGCTTGACTGCTGGTAGGACGTGTCACATTTGGGTTTCTACAGCAAATCCTGCATGGGAAGACAACTTTAGGCATCAGCCAATCAGATGTTCACATTAATCTTTTGTGTGGAAAGACGGTGGACAGACTGAAAATGACAGAGGTGCAGAGGGTCAGGGTTTTGCTGCTTGGAGACATTTTTGTGCAAGGCTTACATGTGCGAGGATTGGAGGTGGTGTGGAGCGCTGACACTGATGCCAATGCTGCAGCAATTCTGCAAGTTTGCAGAGACATGCGTGTAATGACCACTCCTCATGTGGTAATTTTGCACTACGGTGCTTGCCACTTGGGATACCTGACTTCACGTACTTTGTTGTCAGATTTGGCACAGTTGGTTGAAGCACTCATGACCATCTTCCCAACATTGAAAGTTATTTTTTCTGCTTTACTCCCGAGAGTGCAATGGAACAACACTTCTGTTTTCTGTCCAGATCGAAGCATCGGGAGGTGCATCATCAATCGCGGCATGCGTGCATTCATGCTACGAGTTGGTATGTTTTTTTGTAGCCACGATAACAGTGCTCCAAGCAATGCCCATTACTTTGAAGGAGATGACATTGCGCTATCCTCTTTGGGAAATGCAATGTTTTTTTGGAACATAAGACTTGCTTTAGAGAAGGTTCTGTAATGTTTGCAAGAGTAAAGCAAGGACAAAAAATACAAAAAAATACATAAAATACCACATGTCTGTACGATACGTGGGCAAAAATAAAAATTAAAACGGCTCTTTTCAGAGCCTACCTTAAAGGGGAGAAGGGGGAATAGTACTTTAATGTACTGTCGTCACGCTCTGATCTTGTACATGTCCGCGAACATGGCGGTAGTTAGCAGCCAGCACATATCACCACCGGGGATTGAAGGGTGGAGCCGCATGTAAATGAGAATGAGTGGAGCTAGGGATTGATCCATAAAGTTCAGTAGGTGTGTTCTGACTGACGTACTTTAGTAAAACTGTCTTCTCCCTCACAGGACAGCACACAGCCATGGCTTTCCATGCTCGAAAACAGATTATCCGGATTGTGGGAGACTCATGGATACATTGGTTGAAGGTGCATGCAGAAAGCTGCAGTTTATCTACAAATCTCGGATTTCCACATGCGCAAGTGCACTGGCATGGCGTGCGTGACATGAGATGGGTGGACTTGGTACCGCTTTGTTTTACTTTACAGACATAGCTTCCTCCAGATATACTCATCATTCATTGTGGAGGAAACAGTTTAGGCCATGCATCTGGCATTTCTTTACAATTTGCCATGAAGGAAGGACTCGCAAAGCTCATGGACATGTTTCCAAATTGTCAAATACTTTTTTCCCGTTTTGCCCTAAGACAAAAATGGTTGCGTTCTTCTGCATTTGGCCCACAAATGGAGAAAGCGAGATGAAGATATTAAAATAAGTGCCAAAATATGAACACTATCCTCTCCAGTAACCTCAAAAGCTCTACCCAAGTTCTGACCCTGGGGGACTTTAACATGGGCTACAATGATCCTGAAGACCATACCGCCAGCACCATAGTCAACACTCTCTCAGAATTAGGTTTTGCGCAAAGAAGTATGGCACCTACACATTCCACAGGCAGAATACTCGACTGGGTGGCCGATTACAACTGTCTAGCGAACATTACAAATATCTCACCACTAGCCTGGACCGACCACCACCTGGTTTCGTTCATGCTTTCTACTGACAGACCTCCACCCCCGCCAATTATTAGGGCCCCGCCTACCCTCACAAGAAACAAGAAGAATATGACAGTTGAAAGACTCATCCCGAACCTACTCCCCACACTCAACACACTCCCCGACAACCTGGACCCAGAGACTCTGGTTGAAGAATATAATAAGATCATGGCCACCTCGTTGGACCTAATTGCCCCCCTCAAACTTAGACCAAGTAAACCGAAAAGGCCACTTGGAAAAAATCCCCCTCAGCCGCGAATAAACTCAAACTTTCCAAAGAAGCCGCATTCAACAAAAAAGAAATCTACCTGGCTAAATGAACCTCCTTTGACTCTCGCATATCCCAAGCGAAATCAAACATGAAGGAACTATTTTCCATCCTCAAAGAAGTAGAAACCCCCATAGAACCTCCAGACACCTGTACCAAAGACAAAAAATGGGGCTCAGAAATCCAAAGCGCCCTAGCGAATAAAATTGTGATCCTCCAAATTAAAATCTCCTGTAACAAAGCGTCCCTCAATGACACTCTCCCTTCTAAAATACCAGATAAGCCCACACTCACAGATCGCACTCGCCTCAACTTCTCCAAAGTCACCATTCCTGAAGTAGAAAAAATCATCCTGTCTCTGAAACCTTCCAATTGTCAGGGAGACCTGTGCCCGGCACAGCTCATCAAAGATGCCGCCCGTGACCTCTCCTCCTTCATCACGAAACTGAATAGTGCCTCCTTCGCCACTGGCTCCATCCCCACCAATCTAAAACAATCCTGGGTACTTCCACTATTAAAAAAACACACTTGACCCAGCTACGCCCACAAATTACAGACCCATAATGACTGTTCCCTTCCTAGTAAAGATCTTGGACAAGGTCGCCTATGTACAAATACAGAAGTACTTGGAAGAACACCATCTATTAAGATCCAGACAATCAGGGTTCCACCCTCAACATGGGACTGAAACCGCTCTCATTGACCTGAAAGCTCAGATCGATACGCTCAGAGACAACGGCCATGTTGCCCTACTCCTCCTCCTTGGCCTGTCTGCAGCTTTCGACTTGGTCGATCACTCTGTCCTATTCAAACACCTCCACACATCAGCTCACTTCTCTGCTGAGGCCATCATTTGGATGACCTCTTTCCTTAATGGCAGAACCATGAGGGTCTTCTCACCTACTGTGGCGGCAGACCCCATACCCATCACTTGTGGCGTCCCACAGGGCTCCTGTGTCTCCCCCACATTGTACAACATATTTACCAAGCCCCTTTTCGATGATTTTCATCATCTCGGTATCACCTACACCAACTATGCAGATGATACTCAGATCCTCCTTCTGCTTTCTGGAGATTATGGAAAGGATTTGGCCTTGCTAAATAGGGTGTACATCATCATCCAGGCATGGATGGCCATACATGGACTATGCCTGTATGATGATGAAACTGAACTTATCATCCTAGGTACTACGTCCAGTTTAAAGAAACTTGGCCCTGCCTACAACTCTTTCATGATCGATGGTAACAACATCAAGGTTGGACAGGAGGTCAAAACTTTGAGCTTTTACCTGGACTCTAATTTCTCCTGGTGAAAGCCAGGTGAGCTCCCTGGCTTTCTCCATGCCATATACGTGTAAATTAATCCGCACAGCTAAACCATTTCTGTCCAACACTAGTTGCCTTACCGTTGCCAGAGCCCTTATACTGTCCCGCCTGGACTATTGTAACGCCCTCTATCTGGGATCCTCCAAGGCTACCACCAGCAAACTACAAACTCTTCAGAACAACGCTCTCAGAGCGGCTTTGGGCATCTCCAGAAGAGAGCACATCTCAGGATTTAGTCAACAGAACAACTGGCTCTCCATCAAAGACAAAATTCTCTTAAAAACTAACTGCATAACTCACTCGCAAATCCCTCAATAACGCTGCCCCTACCTACCTGATCAATAGATTCCAAAGACAATCCTCCCTGAGACCTACCAGAACTTCCTATAAAGACTGCCTTTCTGTCCCTAACTTCAAATGTGCCACCATAGGGGGCAACAGCTTCCCAGTGAAAACAGCCAAACTGTGGAACTCCTTACTGCCTAATCTTAGAGTGGACCTGCCCTACCAGAACTTCCGCTCTAAGGTAGTTTCATGGCTGAAAACGTAGGCCGTCAAAGACACTCAAGTGCCAAGGCTGTTCCCTTTCGTGCTACCTGCACACACTGTAACCACGTGTGCCCACCTGCTTATATGTATATAATATCTGTGTACCTGATTGTTGATATGTATATAATATCGGTGTACTGTATTGTCTCTATGTATATTTTATGACTACTGTAACCAAGCTTTGCAAATTCTTGTAAAGGCTGAACCCTAAAACCCTCGGGTATGCTTGCGCATTATAAATAATAAAAACAAACAAACCTATCTGACAATCCGTTTTCCCCAATCCACTGTTTTTGACCCACACAACACACCACTAAAAGGCTCTTTTCAGAGCCGCCACTTACTCCCAACGTACACTTTATTGCGTTTGCGCCGCTTGCACCCTCTCTTTTTCCCCTCTACGACTGTCCGCAAACTTTTGCTGAACTCCGCAGGGGTCTACGGCCTTCACTAAGTAGTTCTATTGTTACACTGTGAAAGGCGGCTCTGAAAGGAGCCTTTTGTGTCATTTTTGTTGTTTTTACGTTCATTTTTTAACAGCACTCAACACACTAGGAGAAGAGGCGAAAGGAGGGTAAGGAAGGGACACCAGCCACGGGGATAAGAAAGGGCAACTGAACAGACAAATATTACGGGTGAACTTTATTTAGGTAAGGAGCAAATCTTCCGGTGCTCGGTGACTGCAGCCTCAAAAGCACTTCGAAAACTCTTCCCCCTGCAGTGTACCGCATCACAATACGTGCACAATACTGTTACCTTTGAAAGGTAAGGGTCCACAGCATTGCGAATGGCTTGTGAAGCAGCTGGAGGGAGGCGCTCCCCCACAGTAGTGTCTCTTCTGGTGGGAGGAGCGGATTCCGAGGATGCTGTGGAGGAACTCAAACGACTACGCTCTTCACATGGCACCACCTTGCGAATGCCTGCAGTGTGGAACGAAGTGAGGTGTTGCTTCATGGTTGTTGTACCAAAACTGTACGCTCCAAATCTCCCGTGACTCAACACCACATCGCACTGGTTACACTTCACCAGGTTCGCACGTGCTTTTGGTACGTTCCCATAAAAACAACCACCACACCCATGACTCCCGCCGAATGCTCCTAGTGCGGAGTTCCGCCACCTCATTCTCTTCTTCCTCTTCTTCCTCAATCTCTACATCCTCACCATATCTCTCTGCAGGCCCTTGGTGAGGTGGTGATGGTGGCGGGTTTGGGGGTGGTGCAGAGGTTAATAACCCAACAGCAGCCATGGAAGCCATACCAATTAGTTTCCTTTTGGTCACTACAGCAGTAAAGGCAACGCACCTCAATCTGCTATAGCTAGCAGGACAATGAAGATGCGCTCAGGGGTGCGGCCTTTTGTAGGGGTGCAGGGGTGTGCCTCGTGACCGTCTTCATACCTACAAAGCGGTACACACATTTTACACAGCAACTCTGAGGTGCCCTATTGTTTGGGATGTCTTAAATTACATTTTTACACTCCACAATAATTTGCCTTGTGTCTACAAGTTCATTTTTATTGTTGCGGAAGCACACAACCCGCAGAAACTAGTCCCCTTGCTCAGCGTAGGTGCGGTCACAAGATGACGTCCTCAACACATCCGCCGCGTAACGAAAGTCCCCTGGACAACAAATGCAAAGAATCAAACATGCACAATGCGCACAAGTGTCCTACAAACAGTGTTCGGGTTCTCAAACTACTTCAAAGTGCGACACAAGTGAGACGAACAGTTAGGAAGTGGCGCCCTGTTCGCAATACTTATGTTTGTACTGCGCATGTGCACGCATGCTATGTTCACTGTGCGGCCAGTTCCAGTGTCCTTAGGAGAACTCCATTTTGTTTGCCTACGAACTTGCCGGCCACCTTGCCTGTTCTAAGACGGCACCATTTTGACTGCGCCCAATAAGGACCGCTATAGTGTCCTTCACACACTCACTTTTTACTCATTTACACCCATTCCAGACATCTTGTGTGTTCTACAACCATGTACTGTCTCGTTTCCAGGCGGAACGCCGACGTAGTATATCATTTCGATACCCCTTTCTGTTTATGTACGCACATTTTCTAAAGATGGTGCAGTCACACATCACATCCGTCTTACTTCACATTAGACTGCACCCACATTCCATTGCTTGCGGATAGGTCGAACAGGCGCGCTGTTCGTGAACAATTTATATCTTTTTTTAAAAAAAATGTACACACACACTCTTTCTCTACAACTACTGTACAAAACCATTAACTACACACACACACACACATCATTCTAAAGAAACAGCGGGGGAAGCAGACAATGAAACAAATATGGGGGTATTTGGATTTAACACAGGCTGGTTATGAGGGGAAGATTTGTGAGGAGAAGAAGGGATGGATACTTTGTCGCAACGTCTATTTTCCTCTTGCAGGTTTGGGGATGGGTCACTAGGGAATGGAGAAGCAGGGCAGGTGTAAGTGGGGCAATGGTACCAAACTTTTCCTCTCCCAACGTCCTCCACAAACTCCTGTAAACTTTGAAAATTGTCATTCAAAATGTCCATTTTCTGCTCTATCTTTTTTATCCTGTCTTCTTCTATCTCGTTTGTTGCCCTTTCCTCTTTTTTTTCCTGGTCTGTTGAAAAAAAACACCATACATTAAATGCCTATAAAATACTGGTCACTATTCTCCATATGCAGACTAATGTGTACCATTGTTGTCGCTGTCTTCAGACATTTCCCCGTGCGGGAAATACTCCTACAGCCACTCCAAAGTACTAGCCATTTCTGAGTCAAAACAACAGAAAGAAATTATTATTTTTGCATCACATTCCAAAAAATAAAACACAGCCACATAACAAAATGACCTGCACTCACACTTTTGCTGTAATCTCCCTTCGTCCTACTGCATACGTCCACTATCGTTCCAGGCTGCCGAGTTTCTGTGAAGTGATTACACTGGAGGCATCCTTTCTTTTTTTTTGGCACCATCCACTTCATTCTACATGGTTATTAAATGTGTTGTTTTCTTTTCCCACCTTCAGGTTTCCATATTTACTTATTACTACTTACAATATCTTTATGTCCTTCTTCAACGTTTCACACTATTTGTGTAAGACAATAGAACATTTTCAGATACCCCCCGCCTCTTTGGGTAATGTTGCTCCTGTCTGCCCCCGTCCGCAAACCGGCGCTCAGTCCGTCCCTGTCTAAAATCAATAGGGAGGGGGTTCTGTATGTTCTATGTTAAATGTTTATCAAGTACGTACATTACAGTACATATCTCCCAAGATCACATAATAAAAATGCATATTCTGCACACCAACTTTATTGCCACAATGTCATGATTAAGTTCCTCTTCCAAAAACCTGTACAATTCACTACAAAACAAAATTGATAAGGGGACGTTATAGTTAAGTTACCCTCCCCAAAAATCAGTGCAATTCACTACAAAAAAAACTTTGTTGAAGGGACGTTATGGTTAAGTTGACCAAACAAAAACCTGTTCACTTCACTACAAAATATACTTTCCTCCTCCCCTTTATGCTTCAAATTAAAACTGAAAAACCCCTGAAATTCGACAGTTATGGTAAACTAAGCCCCCACTCCTGCCACCTCCCCTGTGCACTGCTACCACTAACACCCAGCTCATGTAAGATGACATCTCAAATGTCAATGATGACATCAATGACGACATCACTTGTTTGGCCCCTTTCTTTCAGTTTCCTGCCCTACATATATATGTACATTCAGTAAAAAAATTCCACTGCATGAATATTTTACTTCACAGTGCAACCACACACCACTGCACATTCCCCCATTATAGTAACCATAACTCACACCATCTAAGTGCATTGCTAACACTAACACCCAGGACATGAAAGATGACATCACAAATATCATTGATGACATCAATGATGACATCACATGGCAGCCTCTCTTATTTTGGTGGATTGAAAAATGTAGGCCAGGTGGTTTTCTTCACTGACATTCACAATATAAAAATTGAAAAAGTGCTGTACATCAAAACGTTAACCTTGTTATTTGTTATTAACCCTCATTGCTTAGGGTGTACTCTCTGCTCATGATGCACAGGCATGTGGCAATTGCGGGCCTCCAACTCACATTTAATTTTCACACGGGAAGATAAAGTTTCGGATGATGCTGTTTCTTCATTACTTCAGTTTCCCTGTATGTCCCTCTGATTTATATTCCTTGGCTCTTCATATGTATTGTTTGTAGTAGCAAAAGTGTGTAGAAAGTCTTGCTTTGTTAACTAGTTATTACATGTTTAATATTACACAATTACCCCAGACATCTTGCTACCAACATAATAGAAAGAACCCCTTGTTGGTAGGGACTTTTCATCAACATTCATTTAGCATGTGATGTCATCAGTGATGTCATTAATGATATTTGTGATGTCATCTTTCATGTCCTGGGTGTTAGTGTTAGCAATGCACATAAATGGTGTGAGTTATGGTTGCTTAGTTTACTATAATGGGGGAATGTGCAGTGGTGTGTGATTGCACTGTGAAGTAAAATATTCCTGTAGTGGAATTCTTTTACTGAATGTACATATATATGTATGGCAGGGAAGGAAAAGAATGGGGCCAAGCAAGTGATTTTTTATTTTTTTATTTATTATTATTTGTAATGCGCCGGAATACCCTAGGGTAACAGGGCGCAGCAGATACAAGAATTTGCGAAACTTAGTTACAGACAATAAAATATAAACATGGCATATACATGGCATATACACAATAATAAAGAAGGAAAGCAAGGAGTATATACATATATACAGTTAACAGATGTGTGTCCGGTATGTCCAAGTGGCAAAAGGGAGAGGCGGAGCCTGGCCCAGTGTGTTTTAGACAGCGGCTGTCTTCAGCCAAGACATCATCTTGGATCGGAAATTTTGGTAGGGTAAGTCCATTCTGAGAGTGGGTGGTAAGGAGTTCCACAGTTTAGCTGCTTTTACTGGGAAACTATTACCTCCTATGGTGGAGCGTTTGAAGTTAGGGACGGAGAGGCAATCTCTATATGCTGTCCTTGTCGGTCTCAAGGATGTCAGTCTGTGAAATCTGTCGATCAGGTAGTTGGGGGCCGTGTTATTGAGGGACTTATGGGTTAGTGAAGCAGTTTTTAGGGAGATTTTGTCTAAGATAGGGGTCCAGTTGTTCTGCTGGCTGTGTGCTGTGATGTGGTCTCTTCTTGAGATGCCCAGGGCCGCTCTGAGTGCATTGTTCTGGAGCATTTGTAGCTTACTAGTAGTGGCTTTAGAGGACCTAAGATAAAAGGCGTTACAGTAGTCTAAGCGGGATAGTATGAGGGCTCTGGCCAGGGTCAGGCAGCTGGTGACAGATAGAAAAGGTTTGGCTGTACGGATCAATTTACACGTGTAGGCCGTGGAGGAGGCTAGTGAATTCACCTGTCTGTTAAAGGAGAAGTTGGAGTCCAGGTAGAAGCCTAATGCTTTGACTTCATGTCCCACTCTGATGGTGTTGCCATCAATTATGAAGGATGAGTAAGCTGGGCTTAGTTTCTTTAGGCTGGCAGTGGTACCCAAGGTGATGAGTTCAGTTTTATCATCATTCAGGCATAGACCGTGAGTGGCCATCCATGCCTGGATGATGATGTAAACACTATTCACCAAGGCCAAATCCTTTCCATAATCTCCAGAAAGCGGAAGGAGGATCTGGGTATCATCTGCATAGTTAGTGTAGGTGATACCGAGATGATCCAGATCATCGGAAAGGGGCTTGGTAAATATGTTATATAGTGTGGGGGAGACACAAGAGCCCTGAGGTACGCCACAGGTGATGGGTATGGGTCTGCAGCATCTGTAGGCGAAAAATACCCTCATGGTTCTGCCATCGAGGAAAGATCTAATCCATGTAATGGCCTCGGGGGAGAAGTGGGCGGCCGTGTGTAGGTGAGTACAAAGGACCGAGTGGTCGACCAGGTCAAATGCTGCAGAGAGATTGAGGAGGAGGAGAAATGCTGCTTGGCCATTGTCTCTAAGCAGGTCGATCTGTGTTTTAAGGTCGATGAGAGCTGTCTCAGTCCCATGTTGGGGTCGGAAGCCTGATTGTCTGGCTCCTAACAGGTGGTGTTCTTCCAGGTGCTTCTTTATTTGAACATAGGCGACCTTGTCCAGGATTTTCAGGAGGAATGGTACCGTTGTTATGGGTCTGTAATTAGTGGGGGTAGCTGGGTCCAGAGTAGGTTTTTTTAGTAAAGGTAATACCCAAGATTGTTTTAGGTTGGTAGGGATGGACCCAGTGGAGAAGGAGGCATTGATTATCTTTGTGATAAACGGGGAGAGGTCACGGGCAGCGTCTTTTATGAGCTGTGCTGGACATAAGTCTCCCTGGCAGTTAGAGGGCTTCAATGACAAAATGATTTTTTCAACTTCGAGTATGGTCACTTTGGTAAAATTGAATCGTGTATATTCACTTGTGGTCTGCTTCTCAGGTGGCTTGGACAAAGCAGGGTTGTTTAAGGATGCTTTTTACAAGACATTTTGTTTTGTAACGTGGCGATTTTGTTAGCTAAGGCATTTTGGATGTCGGTGCACCAGTTCTTATCTTTAATGCAGGTGTCTGGTGGTGCTATGGGGATTTCTACTTCTTTCAGAATAGAGAATAGTTCCTTCGTGTTTGAACTGGCTTGGGTGATACGAGAGTCAAAGGAGGTACGTTTTGCTAGTATAATTTCTTTTTTATATAGGGCCGCTAGTTTGGTGAATTTGATTTTATTGGCTACTGATGGGTCTCTTTTCCAGATAGTTTCACAATTTCTTTTTTGCTGTCTTAGGTTTTTGAGGAATGGTGTATACCAATTATTCAGGTGTGTTTTGGGCTTACTTGGCCTGAGTTTCAGAGGGGCGATTAGGTCCAGGGAAGTGGACATGATTTTATTATATTCCTCAACCAAAGTCTCAGGATCCAGGTT
Organism: Ambystoma mexicanum; assembly: GCF_040938575.1. Lineage (NCBI taxonomy): Eukaryota > Metazoa > Chordata > Amphibia > Caudata > Ambystomatidae > Ambystoma > Ambystoma mexicanum. Next base: position 1,621,269,208 of record NC_090937.1, on the reverse strand, counting down.
GTCAGGGAGTGAGTTGAGCGTGGGGAGTAGATTGGGGATACATCTCTCCACCGTGATGCTCTTTTGTTTCTTGTGAGTGTAGGTGGGGCCCTAATGGACTGCGTAGGAGGAGGTCTGGTGGTGGACAGCAAGAACGATACCAGGTGGTGGTCAGTCCAGGCTAGTGGTTAGATGTCAGTGATGTTAGTTAGGCAGTTGTGGTCAGCCACCCAGTCAAGTATTCTGCCCTTGTCATGGGTGAGTTTTAGGCTTCTTTGAGTAAATCCTAATTCGGTGAGGGTGTTAAGCGTGGTAATGTCAGCTTGGTCTTCGGGGTCGTTGAAGCCCATGTTAAAGTCTCCAAGGGTGAGCGCCTGTGTGGCGTTTTTTAGGTTAGTGGATAGGATAGTGTTAAGATCCTCATCAAATGTGCCTAATGGGCCTGGAGGGCGATAGATCACATGGATGTTAAGGGTTTGGGTATTGGTAATGGGAACTTTGGCTGAGAGTCGTTCGCAAGAAGAGACACTGATGGTGGTAGCTGCTCTAATAGGAAGGCGGCATTTATGAATGATGGCAACACCGTCTCCTCTAGAGTTAGGTCGGTCTTGTCTCAGGATGGTGTAATTGTCAGGGACTGCTAACATAAGCATGGGGCCTGCTGCCGGATGGAGCCAGGTCTCTGTGATAGCAAGGATGTCCAAGTTTTCATTGATAATTAGGTCTGCAATTTCAGTTGCGTGGGCCACTAGCGATCTAGCGTTGATTAGAGCCCCCTTAATTTGGGGGCTCATTATGGGTTTAGTGGTGATGGAGGCCGATTTCTGGGTAGGTTTAGTACTTCTCAGGTTAGTGTGATGAGGGGGATATTTAATATGGTGGTTCAGAGATCATTTAGGTTTGTTGGTGTTAGGGCTGGTGGCAGTGATTCTGGGTCTCTTAGTGGTAGGCATGGAACGGGCGAGTGGCTCGTGGATTTTGGCTAATCTAGCTCTGAGTCTTGTATTCCTGTCTATAGTGGGGCAAGGGATGCTAGTCAGTATTACTTGAGGTGCCTCAATTATCATTAGCGGTGAGCTATTGGATGAGTTGGGGCTAGGTAAGGTCACGCACATGGTAGTTGGATATTGAGGCGGCATGATGGACAGTATTATGGTGATTAAGAGGAGCAGGGAGCAGGCAATGTATTTGCTGAGCAGGGGAGGCATGCTAGTTAGTTGCAAAGTGCAAAATGCATATGCAGACGGGGTTCGCCTAAATGCAGGATACCCACTAGGGCTAGAAAACATGAGCAGGCAGGGTGCACCTAAGTGCAGGATACACACTAGGGCTAAAAAACATGAGCAGGCAGGGTTCACCTAAATGCAGAATTCACACTAGGGCTAAAGAGCATGAGCAGACAGGGTTCACCTAAATGCAGGATACACACTAGGGCTAAAAAACATGAGCAGACAGGGTTCACCTAAGTGCAGGATACACACTAGGGCTAAAAAACATGAGCAGGCAGGGTTCACCTAAATGCAGGATTCACACTAGGGCTAAAGAGCATGAGCAGCCAGGGTTCACCTAAATGCAGAAATCAGTCTACTCCTGTACTTTAAGCAAACGTATGCCTATAATCAGATGTCAACGTAGTACAGATGCCTGACATACATATACATTAAAGATATCAAGTGGCAGTTCAGACTGACCTTGCGGACAAGAAGTGGATTCGAGTGCAAGTTACGTAACGTGCAAAGTGTTGTGCGCCGTACGGTGCTAGTTGGGGAAGCGTTGGGCAGTATTGAGGGCCCTACGGCCGTGACAGGCCAAGACAGGCACAGACAGGTGCTGCCCTTTGTGTGGATGGCCCGGCTGACACCTTCCGGCAACACGGGTGCCCGGAAGTAGTGTGCGGCGGCCAATCGGCGTTACAGGGGATGCTTAGCAAGGGTAAACAAATGCGATGAGGGAGCCGCCATTGCGCTCCTCGTGTATGGCGGTTGTTGGCAAGGCTGGGATCACAGAGGGATCGGGATGATGGGAGCGGGCTGTGGCTGCAATCATTGCTTACCCGCGGCTCCTGTGCTCCTCATCCTTGGTGTGCAGCAGGGCGCCTGCACGGTAGAAATCCTCTGGGTCTGGATGGCTGCCTGGAGGTGGTAGGCTGGGGGAGGCTCCTGCCTCATGGGCGCGGTTTCTGAGAAAAACTGGCAGTGTACCTTGGTGCTGTTTGCAGCAGACCGCGGGTGGAATCAAGGGCAGAGCGAGGCAGGGGTCTGGGCCCTGGACTCTGGCAAACTCTGGACAGGCCCGGACAGGGTGAGCCTTTGCTAGTAGAGCCTTCGTTAGGAGGGCCGGCTATTGCCTGCCGGTTTGGATTGGCCCGAGATATCTGGGCGTCAGCCAATCGCTGGGCAGCTTGCTCGGGGGAGGTTTCAGGCACAAGGGTGCTGCCGATCAAGATAGGTGGGCGGCCATCTTTAACAAACAAAGCCTCATGGTAGGCAATGGCGTTGCGCAGAGTAACGCAAATATGGCTTGTTGCAGGGGATCAGCTGGAAGGTTGGTGCTGATGGAGATGGACGGCCAATAATGTTGTTGCGATCCAGGTCCCTACCGAAATTATTCGTGCATTTCGGCGTCGAGGCGCAAATAAGCCATCCAGCTTACCTTGCAGCATGCTGTTGCTGCGGCCATTTTTAAGCTGTAGCACTGCTCCAGCAGTGTGGGAGGGAGAGCTCCTGCTCGGACCACAGCTTGGAAGGGCTGTGCAGGGGAAGATGACATCATTGATGTCATCATTGATGTTTGAGATGTCATCTTTCATGGTCTGGGTATTAGTGGTAGCAGTGCACAGGGGAGGTGGCAGGAGTGGGGGCTTAGTTTCCCATAACTGTCAAATTTCAGGGGTTTTTCAGTTTTAACTTGAAGCATAAAGGGGAGGAGGAAAGTATATTTTGTAGTGAAGTGAACAGGTTTTTGTTTGGGCAACTTAACCATAATGTCCCTTCAACAAAGTTTTTTTTGTAGTGAATATTATATATACATATATATATATATATACATATATATATATATTTATATCACACAGTGCAGCATGACACTAAAAGAACCCCCCTTCTGTCTCACAACCCTGACTAGGCAGTCCCTTTTATCATTGGGTAATACGTGTATTTTCGCTGTGTTACAACTAACCAACGATCCACGACCTTGCAGAAATTTTCCTGCCGTTCTGTCCAAGTTACGGAAATTGGACAAGGAGGTTTATAATTTACCGCTGTTTCCAATCTGTTTGGACCCCTTCTGGTGTACTAGAGTTGTGGGGCTGATTGATGGTTTAGAAACCGATATTCATCCCTCCACCACTGGTGCCCCGGAAGTTGATTTGTTACATTGGTGGCAAGCGGTCAGATCAGTTGGAGCATTGCACACAGCTCAGTCACCCAACGATAAAAGTACTATTGCATGCAACGTTTAGTCACTTTTAGGTATTAGTAATGACCATGGAGCTTGACCTGCAGACTCTAAAAGGCATGACCAAGGATGTCCTGTGCATCTTACGTCACAAGAGGGGACCTCCCCACAGCTTAATAAACCTGAGTTGCTGACCAGCTTCCAAGCTTGGGTATAGGCAAGGGCGGTTGGTGAGAAGATCCCAGGGGATGGGCTAGGCCCCGTGTACGGACAAGACCTTCCGGAGGGGAAAAATGAAGAGGACGACCCCATGAGCAGTGTTTCTCACCAATCATCTTGCTGGGGGGCAAGTATAGTTTCTCAACACTCTAGAGTGTTAGTGAAGACAGGGGCAAGTGCGGCATCCTGCAGGTCCCAGGCCTCAGCGCAGTCTCTAAGTGACCCAGTAATTGTTCAGGCTGTTAATGAGGTAGCGGCTAGAAAGCTTGTGCTCGAGGAGAGCATATTAGTGCCAGAGGAACAGAAACAGCTGGACAAGGTTATTATAGAGCAGCACAAGATGGCGCTTGAAGAGAAGAAGGAGGCCAACAGTTCCACCTCTAGCAAAAGCAGCAGTATTGAATCAAACCAGAGTGCCGGCGGCACGTCCCCAGAGACTTCGTGTAGGCTTATGAAGTGGGGAAGGATATTGTTGACTGGTTTGAAGTGCTTGAGCTGACATCCTAGCTACAGGAGGTGGATGAGGTATTGTGGGGTGTAGCCCTGATGAGCCGCTTACCGACACCAGGGACTGATGCAATTCTTCAGTAAAATCCTGAGGAAAGGCCCATTTATGAGAGCATGAAGGCAGCCCTCCTCAGGAAGTTCTGTAAAACCACAGAACAGTATCTCAAGGGCTTCAAAGAGCTCAGAAAGAAAAGGGGGCAGACATTTGAAGAGTTCACACACTTGTCGTTGAAGTATCTGAGTGGGTGGGTGACTGGTAACAAGTTGACACATTTGAATGGATGTGCAATTTGATTGCGCATAAGCATGTATTGAAAGATTGTGGGTTGACCTACGCCAGCATCTTGTGGACAAGTCTATCACAGACCCTAGGGAGCTTGCAAAGGTTGACAAAAGGTTTGTGAGTACTCATTTACAGAAAAAGGCTCAGAGGAGCGCACCCAAACCAGAAGAGAAATCAGCAGACAAAAAAGTAAACAAGGAGGGAAAGGACAACGTTCCAACTCAATCCTATTCGAAGTCAGGTCCCCAAAAGAACTAAGGGAAGCCACAAAATTCTAGTTCAGCCATGCACTCCAAAAACAAGAGTGCAGGCACCCCTAACAGTGGGATACCTGTGTTCTCACCACCCAAAGGTAGTTTCATGTCTAAGGAGCTGGGCCATAGGAAAGAGGATCCTGCTTGCAAGGACTTACCCAAGCAAGCCATAGTGAATGTTGGACTCATAGAAGAGGCCATCATTAGTGTGGGCCTCTTAGAGGAGGACTTCCCACTAGGCCAGGGAGTGACCGTATGTGGATTGGTTACACTGATTGAGAATGGTAACAGGTCTCCAGAAGATAGCCCAGTTCCCAATAATACTCAACTCTATCTAGAACGTATGTATATCAATGGACACAAAACTCCTAAGGTCCAAGACACCACAGGGCTAGCATCACTGCTGTCACCCGACAGTGGGTACAGCCAGGCCAGTATATTGATGGGCCTGATTGTAGCATGAGTGGGTTTGATGCAAAGAGTAAGTGCCCCTTGGAGACAGTAGAGTTCAGCTAGCGGGGCGAAACGACCCAGCGCCGTGTAGCAGTGAAAGACTCCATCCCTGTCCCATGTTTGTGGGGTAATGATCTTCCTGATCCCAAGATAATCGCAATGGCTACCTGATCAAAGGCCAAAGAGATCACCAGATTGAACACTCTAAGAGTCTTAGGGCCTGAAGTGCTTCCAGAGCGTTTATTGGAAGGACCAGCATGGCCAAGAGCCACATGTCCAGTTCCACAGACTTCTGAGTCACCTACTCCTGCAGGGGAAGGGCTAGTAGTCACTAATGACCCTTCTTTGGTAGAGGGAGACTCATTGACTTCAGAATTACATGCCGCAGCACAGGAACCTGAGGCAGAGGAACAGGCGCAGATCTCAAGGGCCTGTTCAAGATGGTTGAGTTTGCATCAGCTGGGGGCCTGAGTCGGACTGACTTCTTCACAGCCCAGACAGGGGCGTCATTTGGGTTTTCAAGGGGTCGCAACTGAGACCCTTGAGGTCTCCACTGCTACCCCTGTGGTCTCCATTGATACACCTAAAAAACATTTTTAAAAAATATGTTTTTTTATTTTTATTAAAATATAAGCTTCTGGTCTGGCTGTGACCAGTGCCATGTGGCTCTTTGTTTCTGGAGTGGCTGGTTTTCTTGTTCAGGCTGCTTAAAAAAACAGGGGGTTGAACTAGTCTAACACTTTCAGCAGTGACCCTAAATAACAAAGAATAAGAATAACAAATAATTTGTCTTTCTGGAATTCTATACACTAATTGCTAGACTCATTAAAGGTTTATTTCAGGCAAACTTCAGGGGGTGAGTCCCTGAGTCTGTTCTTAAACACCTCAACTCAGCCTTTCATCCTTCTGGGGTCGATAAATCCGTACCAACTCAGATTGGGTGATACTGTAGGTATATTTGTTAAATATAAAGCGCTGAAGCATAAGCACTATATAATAACACATCACTATCATTTGGCCTTGGTCGTCTGCATGCATTCGCAGTAATTTGGTAATATGGGCCTATGGACACTGATATTAACTTGTGTTTCGAATCTGCCCGGATCACTTCTGGTGTACTAGAGGTATGGGGCTGATTGATGATTTAGAAACCGATATTCAGCCCTGGACCACTGGTGTCCTGGAAGTTGATTGGTCACAGCTGGCCGGCTTGATCTCAGTTGCACCCTCATATTTGGGGCGAGAGATGCCACCGGCATTAATAAATGCATGCAATGAAGCTTGCACCACGTTAGGTTTTTACCTTTGCCCTTCCATTTGACATCCTTGTAAAGGGCACCCCTTGGAAAACCTTGAGGTCATGATTGCTTGTGTCTCAAGCGGCTTTGACTCTCCTAGCGATCCGATGAAGGCCGATGGTACCTCCGACTGTTTGTTCTCTGCATGGTGTTATTTTCAAGGTATGTTCAATCTCCCGCTGTAGAATTGCTTCAATGTGCACAACTCGGAGGGGCCACGTGATCCCACCCTAAATACTTTAACGAATGCTAAATTTGTTGTGCAATATGTGTAGGAGTTATTAAACGTTATTGACCTGTTACAGCCATATTTCAATATTACATGCAATAAACTCGGCCGGTGTTTAGAATTGCTTAACTCAGCTGTTAGGCGGAAACCTGTGCAGGTCCCTCTGGGACCACTGCAAAAGATTTAGGACTACAGGTGTTTGGCAGTAAACCCACTTGGTAGCAGCTGTACCACACAGATTCACTTGGTAGCTGTGGCTGAGCAGTCAGACGTTCCTCAAGAAGAGTTAGGCAGTATGTGGAGTATACAATATAGGGCAATATACACAGTAGAACAAGCAAACACGGAACAAGGCTTCGGTGTAAAGATATATAGTTATTTATTTATAAGAACACATCTATAGAAAACACTCTGGCACACAATATGGCAAACAATCTCAATCACAATTACTATACGAAGAAAAAGATCAATCCCCCTAACAATAGTTCGACAAGTCTAGGTTCACCGGCATCACTTATTTGCAGACAGAGGTGTATGCTTTAACCTAGATGGCACTCTAGTATTCGTTAGGTCGGGAGAGAAAAATAAGGCAGGTTATGAAATCAACTCGGTACCAATACTTTACGGACAAATTCAAGGCAAGTAAGGCAGGGTCTACTGCAGATCACAAAGTTCAGAGGCCAGGCCCACTCGGAGAGAGGCAAGGCGATATGTCCCAAAAGTGTCTCAGTGGAAATGCGCTTCGAGTCTTTATCGCAAATTGTTATGGAAAGATTGGACCAGTTCAGAACAACATGTTAAAGAAAGCTTGGAGGCGACCCAATGGAAAGGCGAGGCTTAAGACACCTCACTCTATCCGGCAGACAGGGAAGCCAGGCGGACACGGTACCTCGTTTGTGGAGAGACAGCTCCGGTAGGGGCAGTTGTTCCTGGTGATGGATGCACGTCAGGTCTTTACCAAGAGTAGAGAGGATCTCGTCGTCCAAGAAAAGTGAAGTCCGGTGCACCACCAGGGAAGAGACCAGCCGCGGAGTGCTCCATCACAAGGCACCACCTTTTGGTCGCGGTGCATGGGTAGTGGCTATCTGGTTGCCGAGGTGCTCTGCACGGGCAATTCGACCACTGCGTCCTGGAGCGAAGAAAAAGCAAAGGGGACTGGTTGTTCCCACCAGTCAGGGGAAGAGACTCTCCAGCAGGGAGATCTCCTCTGTCGTTGGGAAGTGGTGAGTCGGTACCGCAGGGCTCCACCGGAGGTGTCGTTGTTGCAGGTCGGCTCAGCTTTACCCTCGTCGGATTCTTAGGTCCTGTGGCGACTTCTGAAGATCCAGTCCCAAAAGCCCTGGTTTTATGCAGAAAACCCCCATTCATTCAGCCTAGCTGTCAATCAAAACACGCTAAGTGGTGAGCGGGGTGGCTCACCACTTGGGCCAATCACACTAGAGTGCGACCAGAGTTGGCAAGGCAACTCAGTCCAGGGTGCCTAAACCCCCTCCCACACCCCTGTGGTAACCCAGACAGAATGGCACCACTTTGGAGGGTCTCTGTACAGAAGCCCACCAAAAGTGGAACAAAGGGCTCAACCTTTGGTTTAGGAGTCACAGAGACGAACACAGACGCCATTTTAAAAACCGAGTTCTGGCAGAAAATACCATCCGATAGACTTATTTAAGATAAGTAAATCGGTGGTATGTTAGAGATTAACGAGAGAAAAAGTATTAATCTCCAACAATGGGAAGAATCCCATAGGGTTATATACGGGGTCGAATATAACAAGTAGTTTCCACTGCCACCAGCCAAAACTCGACGAGGGGGGACGGGACAGTGCCCCCTCGAATAACAGACCTAGGAGTAATCGAATTACCCCTACTAGTACGTCCACAATAAGATGGTGTGTACTAGTTCTGTTAGTAAATTTAGGTCTAGTAAAGTCAATGGTGACTTTACATGCCCGGGGAGACAGTAGTCAGTCCCCGGGTATGGAGTCTATGATGGAGGTCCGCTAGGACGCCCCAGTGCTACGGCACGGAGGGTGCGTTGTAACACACATAGCAAAACATATGAGACCCTATGGAGTAAAAGACCCCATTGCCCATAGAACACATTGACATTCAAAGGAATTACACACATTCATGTCCAAGAGTGGGAGAAAAAGAGTCTCACTCTTGGCAGGATGGAAAAAACAAACTCCAGAAATCCAGCAAAGCTGCTGGGGGACTCACTAGGTTAGGAAATTCAGCCTAAACAGAGAATTCTCCCTAACATCAGCTCACATGGTAGCGGAAAAAAGTGTCCCGTCAAACAGCAATGGAAGAACATGTAAGCTAGCGCACATCTTCAGTTTTGGGGCCAAGAATCTGACTGTTTGTGATTAGTAATGTGAGCCTCTATCACCACTTTTGAATGTTAATACAATCGGTGTGTATTTTGTGCAAGATGTGCATTTGTGCCAATGTGCCCATGTGCATTTGTGCAAAATGTGCATTTTTCTGCTGGGAGTGTACCATTTCTACAATAGGGTTGGAAATGCGTGCCACACACGTATGGCAACCCACAGATGTGTGCATGCAGTAATCAAGCTTACAAGTGAAGAGAGCTCAACTCGGCACATTCACAATAACATTTTTAATAATTGTAATATGACTTTGTATAGCTCCTTGTTAGGAATTGTCAAGCTTCTAATCATTGCATAAATCGGTGTTATTAACCTGCTCAAAGGATCTCAATTTAGCCAAAATGGAGGAGTTGCCTCCTTTTAGCCTCTACAAAGCCCCACCCAAGCATGTGTAGGGCACGAACAATGAAATTAGACAATGCTAAGGTGCTCATTTGGAAAGATCATGTAAACGTTTAAAGCTGGTAATCTACTTTTTAGCAAGACATTTAAACATGTAATAACTGTTTTCTTCATGAAATAAACATGTTAGGAACTTTATAATGAATGCCAATGGATACACAGTCAGAAAACATTTAAAAAACAGCTTACTTAATGCTTAAATAATACTTAGGAAATGCTTAGCAAAGCCTTTGCACTATGATTTCAATGGCCACCTGCTTGATAAGGGCTTGAGAAAAGTTAAGCAAGCATTTCTCTTTGTCTAGTGTCGGCCCTCCTGGGGTTCGTCCCTATGTTATCCTGTGCAAGCGCTTAACTCCCTGAGCTATCACATCGTCTTTCCGCAGGTTGCAGACAATTGGCGTGTTGTCCCACTGACTCTTGTGCTGTCCAGAAGATGACCATACGTCAGTGGGCCAATGGGAAGCGTGTTCTGTGGGGCACGCACAGTGCAGCATGACACTAAAAGAACCTGCCTTCTGTCTCACTAAGGCAGACATCCAATGTCAAGTTCCTCAGGGTGTCAAAGTATCGCCAAAGCCAATCTGAGGCTGACGCATTGACACAAACGCGTTTTACTGTCTCACTCTCTATTCATTTTAGAAGTATTTGTGGGATACGAAAACATGTCTCCGTTTTTGTAAACCTTTTTCAACCATATGTTCGCTACTAATAAGTAGTTGAATTATATATGCAATAATTAAACATTACCCACCTCCATTTTCTTTTATCGTCCTTAAAAGTTTGAAAGGCTGGGTTGATGTGGCAGGTTTCAAACCCGTGACTGTTATAGGCTGAATCCTGTGGAAAATGAAATATCAATTATTATTAAGGCTTCCAGTTTTCAGTTTGTACTGATTTGTACACATAAATACAGATGGAAATCAATCTTCATTCTGTCTGTATCTATTTATAAAAATGGGAGGAAATGGAAAAACAGGTTTTTCTGTCTGGTTCTCTATGATGTCACTCATACATCGCAGGCCAATCACATTGCAGATTGGCAGCATGGAGAGTGTAAAACTTTTATACAAATAGCATTCAAGTTCTTCAAATTGCTGACAGCATATATCTTAAGGCAGCAGCAGTCACAGGAGCAACTGTTTGTTGTTATGGAACAAATGGAGCTAGCATTTCTCTCCTATATGGCTGCATGTGTGCTTAAATAAATGCATGTTTTTATTAGAATAAATGCAGAATAATACTGGTTCGCAAATTATCTGTATATATGACACCAAATAAAGGTGGATAAATACTGAAAAATAGGCCCAGAAATAAATATGAATGCATGCAGTTGGAAGTGGCAGAAAAATAAATACCATAAAATCAGAAGCCTTAATTATTATCCACTTTTTTTGCAGAGAGAAAAGAATGTCCATTCCCCTTAGACACATTTGACATGCTTGAAATAACAAGGAGGACACCTGTATGGTGCAAAAAGGGGAAAAGTCAAATGCAGAAAAAAACATCATCTTGAGAAGGACCAGGACATGAGTTAATGAAGAAAGACTACTGAGAATTCCCGTAAAACCCTTGAGGAATGTGTGAGCTGTGATAGAATTCAAACCACATGACTGGAAGAGGGTATCTAGAATGTATCATCACTGTACGACATCTTACAATATTCTCAAACAACTGACCAAGGCAGACATCTTGTAGTGCCTAAATGAGACATTATCAACTTTGACTCTGTACAGGCAGATGAGGCCTACGGTGCAACAAGTTCAATGAAAATTACATAAGCCCACACTAAGGAGCCCACAACACACAGGTACTGTAGCGCCATGATGGCCAATCTGTTGAGAGATTCTCCTTCAGGCAACCCCTACAACCCTTTACAACTTTAATTAGATAGTAACTCTCTTTAATGTGGATTTAAGCCTAAAGGGCAGAAGCAGAGGCAGAGTAGGGCCTGAGCTGGCAAGACCCACCCAAAATCTGTAATTTCCTACTCACCAGCGCTCTGTGGGCATTTACAGATGTTTATCTCACTGAAGTGGGACCAACTTCATGAGCTTCAGGCCCCACTTGTTAGACAAGCCTGGCTTCACCACTGCTAAAGGGTGTTACTTTGGTGCTGTTTCACATCTATATGTAGGTTAATTCTTCTGGTCCCAACCTTGTTGGGAATAAAACACAAATTCTCTTGTGCCTATCACCCACAAGCAAACAGATGTGTGAATGTTTCAATGGACTGCTGAAGTAAGGCAATAGCAAAATAAAAAAGACCCTTAACAAGAGCTGGGTGCACTGTCTCCCATTAGCACTATTCGCATTGTGCAATAAACCAGGGTCCGACCACCATTTAACCCCATATGAGGTGGTAACAGGATGGTGCATGAGATTCCCTCTGGCTCCACCCACTAGGGCATTAGCTGATGCAGAAAAAATGCCTGATGTATTGGGTCAAAACATGTACGAACACACTGCTTGCTTGATGGCTACTGCCTCTTTTATTTCTCGCCAACTGCAGGGAAAACGGGAGAGGCCTGAAGCAAGAGATGAAAACAACAACCCAGAAGCAAGCAAATAACTTCTGAAACCTCCACAGTTGTACACCGGTGATCAAGTGCTTTTGAGGGACTTTACACATTCTTGGTACAAGTCTTGACATAAGTCTTGGTTTACAGGACCATATACAGTGGAGCAGGTCAGAGATCGTGCAGTAAAGTTGCAAGATAAGAAGGCCTGGAGTTACCTGTAGGATTCCATGACCTGTCAAGTGGTGCCCCCCCCTAGCACCAACAATGAAAGGGCCAACGTTGCACAAACAGAAGGCCTTTAGTAACATGCATGCAATGGATGGGATTGCAGAGTAATTCTGAGTCCAAATAATCGAACCAACTCAGGAAGATGTTATGTTATGTTATTTTGGCATTTATGTAACGCCTTAGGTATCATTGCTATGACCTCAAAGTGCTGGTAGGTTGAACGCCCTCGGGAACCGCAGTTCAAGTCAGTAGAGAGAGAGTGTGTCGTATGATGCGTGGGTTCACCGGATATGTGTGCAGCTGGTGTGGTTGTTGCATGATAGATGCTTCTTAGCGGTAGGTGTGGTGCTGAGGATCAGTTGGAATCAGTTGGATGTGTTCAGTCTGGAGGGTGGACACTCAGACTGAGTTCTGGCTGCGTTAGGCCTGAGGAGACTCCTAAGCTAGCCGGAATGTACTCAGCTAGCTGTGTTTTATTAGGATAATGAGGTGTTTGTGGGGTCATGTTAGTATGAGAATAGCTAGGCCGAATGTGCCAAAGCATAGCTGTGTTCTAGTTGAATGATGGTGTATAGGAGAGAGTAAGCGTAGTAGTGTGATATGGTGGTTTCTCAGTGAAGCTCTTGGGGCCAGACACGAGAGCAGGACAGGAGGCGTACATACGTATATTTAAGCAAAGAGTCTGTTTCATTAACAATGATCTAAAACAAGGAGTTTACAACAGACATCAACGGATGATTGCTCAGCTCTAAACGATTTTCTCATAAAAACATCCTTATATGCATAAAATACATCAGAAGTGACGTCATACTACATGACAAATAATAGAAAACCTATCAAGAGTTGGGATTGTCTTAAGGGGAACATCTAAATATACTTTCTATATGGACTAGGATTATGATTGGCTGCTCACTGTCAGGTGGACAACTTATGCCTACCTCAAAAACATGTCATCTTAAACCCTTTTAAGTACACAGTATATCATTGGCCTTCAAGCTATAAGGCCCTTCGTTATACAGCCCTCTACAATTGGTTGGCACGCTCGTGCCATATCTGGAACATTTGGTTCATTTAGTAGCACGTAAACTCAGGCCCAGGTGCCAGGAGGTGGACTTGACTTTACCTCCCCACCCAATTAGCCCAACATCTCTCATCGCCCATGCCGTCTGCTACGAAGATTGTCTTTGAACTTGGCCTTGCAAAGTATCCTTGTCTGTGGGAATATATGGGAGTGCAGACTGTCACTATCGTTGTTCTAGGACTCCAAGTTCATCCTTGGCTCACGTGACAGGAGACCAAGATTAGATTCATTTTGCAGCATTTAACTGTCTTTAACGAATAAAACTTGGCACTCTTGGTGTTCTTTCTTTGCCCCTTAACAAGGGATGATTCATAGTTTGCACATTCACTGCTTTCAAGAAGAGATAACCGACCTTGGCTGCTTCAGTTTTAATACCAGGCCAGACAGCCTCACGAGATGCTTAGGCGATCTCAGCTTATTCTTGCTGCCACACAATTCTCAGTCTTTCCTCTCCATGGGCCTGGGATTACTAAATCCCAGATTACTTCATGACACTGATGTCCAGCTCCTAAACAATGGTGGCTTTGCCCGCAGTCTATTCACTACATGTAACCAGCTTCTATGATGACACAGTCTACTTGCGTTTCAGCGTCTTACAATTATTGAACGGTTGATTTTCTGCTGCACTTCGCACACGTACAATCTTCTTTTCGCATATGTAAGTTTATTCGATTCTTAACTTCGTCATCAGTTTCTGTAAGATCTATGCATTCTCTTCAGACAGTATTTTCGGGGCATCACACAATTTTCTTGTGATGTCACTAGCTTCTCTCTTTTCTTCTTTTCATATTCCTTCAGGGAGTTCCTCCCTCAGATTGTCATCTCTTCGGGAATACATTTGATAGGGTTTTCTCCATGGATACCTTCTTTGAACTTCCGCTGTGGTATTGGCACAACTGCTGGTGTCAAACATGGCACAATCTCAGGCCTCCAAGATATAGGAGGTAGGGGGGGCCGGATTTCCTGCCGAGGCCTGCAACTGCTACTCTACAATAACATAACTATAGTAGAGTTACATGAAGCCACAGGCCTCATAATAAGGGACAAAGGAAAACAGATTTTGCAACACGCTGCTCCGACTGGTGCTCGCAGCCAAGATCAGAGGTGAGCAGAACATTCCTGGCTCTAGGGACAGGGAGCCGCCTGCAAAATAGCAGAATAAATCCTCACTAATTGCAGAGCAAAAAGCTCAGTTTTGCGGTCCTCAACCATATGGTATGGCCAAGCCGAACAATAGCCATTTACCTATGGTGGGAAGAGGAGCAGTTCCCAGCGAAGAAGACAAGATCTGATACATGTGTTGTCTAACAACGTTTCAACCTGCAGGAACTGTCTCACGCTAGGAGGATATACCATTGCAGCAATGGGGACACATAGGGCCTCATTACGGCCCGGGCGGTAAGTATAAAACGATGCCGGTAAAGGATTACCGGCATCGCTTACCGCTCCGCACGATTAGGACAGGCCAACCCGCTATTAGCGGCACCGTAATTAACGGTGCCGCTAATAGCGACATGAGCGCGGGCACGCGACCCATCATGGCGACAATACTGGAATGGCGCAAACAGGGGAACATCACAAGTCAGGCGGACATGCACATAACGCCCTAGTGAAGGCTGAAAAGTACCTTACCGGCATGGTGCAAATACCGGCATCGCGGACCACCCGTAAACGGCCATGTGCAGTGTTCCCAAATGCACAGGTGCAACCAGCACAGGTGGAGGCAATACAAACTGGGCCAGCACAAAAGGAGCACACCCGGCCCCTTCCCACACCCAGTCACACACAAAAATGTATCCAATACTACTAGCAATGCTGGGGCTGGAGGACATGATTGCACTGGAACTTCTGCAACAACAACAACAACAACTACAACAACAGGCAGCACAGAGGAGACGCAGGAGGAGAAGGAGGGTGAGGCAGGCCCAGCATGCCCCACCTGTGCAGCCTGTGGCACCACACAGGCAGCCCCCAATCCCTCGCATCAGAGCCAGTCCATTCAACCTAACCACACCCACACCCTGTACCGTCTGGACCGGGACACCATCACCACTGTTGTGGACATGATACATGACGACATTGTCAGCATCATTGAAATACGCACCGCCATCCCCCTCTACTGAAGGTAGTGTCTGTGCTCCACTTCCTGGCCACAGGCACCTACCAGCAGACAGTGGGGCACGTGCATGGCATATCTCAACCATTATTCTCACGTACGCTGAACCAAGTGCTTGATGCCCTCCTGAAGCACACAGGCGACCACATTTACTTACCACGTACTGCCCAGGAGATTTCAAACACCAAAGTTGGTTTCCATTCACTGGCCGGCATCCCTGGTTTTATTGGCGCCATCGACTGCACCCATGTGGAATTGGTGGTCCCACATGCCATGGAGGTAGAGTACCTCAACTGTAAGTTATACCACTTAATCAACATGCAAATGGTATGTGACTCAAACAAGATATCACACATTGTTGTGCCAGATACCCCGGATCAGCCCATGATTCAATGGTCCTGTGGAACTCCACGATACCACGCTACATGGAGCGACATGCAGGGCAGAGAGCCTGGCTTCTCGGTGAGTCGCATGTTAGGCTCATGGAAATGCAATGTGGGTAGGTGATTGGGGTATAGATGCATACTTCACCTGGCTGAGTTGGGGGGGGGGGGTTGGTAGAGATACATACTTCACCTGGCTGAGATGGGGGGGGGGAGATGCATACTTCACCTGGCTGAGATGGGGGGGGGGGGGTTGGTAGAAATGCATACTTCACCTGGCTGAGATGGGGGGGAGATGCATACTTCACCGGGCTGAGATGGGGGGGAGATGCATACTTCACCTGGCTGAGATGGGGGGGAAGAGATGCATACTTCACCTGGCTGAGTTGCGGGGGGAGAGATGCATACTTCACCTGGCTGAGTTGCGGGGGGGGGGGATGCATACTTCACCTGGCTGATTGGGGGGGGAAGAGATGCATACTTCACCTGGCTGAGATGGGGGGGGAGAGTTGCATACTTCACCTGGCTGATTGGGGGGGGGAAGAGATGCATACTTCACCTGGCTGAGTTGGGGAGGGGGGAAGAGATGCATACTTCACCTGGCTGAGTTGCTGGGGGAGAGATGCATACTTCACCTGGCTGATTGGGGGGGGGGAGAGATGCATACTTCACCTGGCTGAGTTGGGGGGGGGGAGATGCATACTTCACCTGGCTGAGTTGGGGAGGGGGGGGGAGATGCATACTTCACCTGGCTGATTGGGGGGGGGGAGAGATGCATACTTCACCTGGCTGAGATGGGGGGAGAGATGCATACTTCACCTGGCTGAGATGGGGGGGAGAGATGCATACTTCACTTGGCTGAGATGGGGGGGAGAGATGCATACTTCACCTGGCTGAGATGGGGGGGTAGAGATGCATACTTCACCTGGCTGAGATGGGGGGGAGAGATGCATACTTGGCCTGGCTGAGATGGGGGGGATGCATACTTCACCAGGCTGATTGGGGGAGGGGAGAGATGCATGCTTCACCTGGCTGCGAGTGCCAGAGAGAATGGACCATGCTCATACCCCAAAGCAGCCCAGACTGGACCCGACACCTGACTACATAATGCAAGATGTAAGCAGCCCTACCATGTGAATGATGCAGTGTCACAACCATTCCATAGCCATCTGCATGTGCACTGTGCCTAATCAGACCGTATCCCCCTCAACACAATGCAGCTACAAGCAATTACTATGGCCAATACACAGCACCAAATACCATCAACTGAAAGGACAGTCCCCCATTATTGCATACAAAGGAGTCACATGAGGGTCAAATACATTAATACACCACTACACTGACACAGAGGTCCAACAGAATTGCATGTCACCATTTGTTGTGCATAGTGAGATCATCATGAGGCTGACATCAACGGTGCCAGGATGAAAGCAAATTACCGGACATCAGCCAGATCATGGAAACAACCGCCGTGGACTAACACAGTGCATGAGCACTCACAAGGACCTGGACCCCCCTGCGCCCACTAGTTGATGGCACGCACACCGGTCCATAAGAGGAATACACACATAGCAGTCACATCGTGTGTCTCCATTCATGCATGGGAATGTGGTTGCAATCAGGAAATAAATGCATGCTATGGTGTCATTGATCGAGGTCCCATATGATGTGATGACTTACACATATACATTGTTACCCACATGCAGGTGATGCAGGCTATCCCTTGAAGAGGTGGCTCCTTACCCCCTTCCGGAACCCACACAACAGGCACAAGGAGGACTATAATGTGCACATACACGCACCCGTGTGGTGATTGAGCAGACATTTGGCCTCTTGAAGGCACGGTTTCACTGCCTCAGCAGGTCTTGTGGTGCACTGCTTTACCGCCATGAGAAGGTGGCCAAGACCGTCATGGCAATATGTGCATCAGACGGAATGTGCCCCTGCCCCCTGATGCTGAACTGCAACCACCTGACGATGAGGATGAGGAAGGTGGAGATGGGGCAGCACCTCAGGGAGGCAGCGATGCACAGGAGGGAGGTGACATGCGTCAGACTCTGATCAACCAATGTTTCTAGCTCACATGGACGGGGAGTGTGACATGGAGGTGGCACTTGGGGCACTGGGTGTGTCAGGGACATGGACACTGTAGACTGTTAACCAATAAAGCACACGTACGTAATAAGCAATGTCCAAAAAGTGAACAAGCCCTCCAACCCACACACCCTCTCCCCCCTCCCCCTTCAACTCCCCCACACACCCTCTCCCCTCTCCCCCTCAACTTCCCCACACACCCTCTCCCCCTTACACCCTCAACTCTCCACACAACCTCTCCGCCCTCCCCCCGCAACTCCCCCACACACCTGCTCCCCCTCCTCACTTGACTTCCCAACACATGGTGTGCAGTAGCGCGCACCAGTAGTCCACATGGCACTAGTGTGCATGCCTGTGCCTACTGCCCTCCCCCTCTTCCAGCACCAGGTGCCCCCTGTCTGATCTGCGCAGGTTCCTGGAAGAGCGACACACAGGGTTGGTCCTAGTAGACCTGGCAGTTGATGATGGTCCTGATTGTCCGGGCAACTGTGGTGGATGCATGTCCCGCATTGCTGCCACCATTTCTGAGAGGACATGGCGCACTGCTGCAAGTTTCGCACAAATGTCCTTTGAGGTGGACTCGATGGCTGTTTTTATCAATGCAGCACTGTCCCTGATGTCATCCTGTGCACGGGTACATTCGGTAATATGCTACGTCAGTAGCCCTGTGAGTTCCTCCTGGCGCCTCTGTATAGCCAGGATCCCCTCTTGGGTGGTTGTCACTGGGGCGGAAGTGTGAGGCGTTTCAACCATGATTTGGTCATCAGGCACAGTTGGTGTAGGGCTGAAACTTGCTGGGCATGAATCTGCAGGTGACAGCCCATGCATGCTGCCGTCCACCATGCTGCATGGGGATAGGTGTGGTGAGTGGAGGGGGCCTGTGGCGTATGTTGGGCCATGCAGCTATACGTCGCTCTCGTCGTCAGATATGGCTGCTTGGCCTCTGCCCCTTGAGGTTGAGGTTGAGGGGCGGTGTTCACCCTCCTCGGCCCTGGCCTTCTTCTGTGGTGTGGCACCGGTGTCCTCATCTGCGCTGTCTGATTGTGTGCCTGTGGGGGACCAAAGGAGGGAGAGGGTTAGTGATGGGTCTACGGGCATTGAGCATGCATTGGGGTGTCTGCATTGATATGGAATGGTAGATGATTAACATTGGGGGGAGTGACATACAGGTTGCCTCACTCTTGGGTGGGTGATGCATGGAGGCGTCTGGGTTGCAACACAAATGGGGTGCATCATGCATGTGGATACGGTGATGCTCTGCACTGCCTTTAGGCAGTCTTGTGCTTATGTGTCTGGTGGACCCTGCTCTACATCACTGCACTGTCAGTTCAGGTGGACATCATCGTGGTGGTATTGGCATTGTTTAATTAGAAACACCTACCTGCATCGGCTGATAACGGGGCTCCTCGCTCCATGTTTCCGACTCCCTCTATTGCCTCATGCCTATGGTGGTGCCGCATATCTCCTCCCATGGTTGTAGTTTTATGGGCGACTCTGCACCTCCATCTGTCACCATCCCAAGGTTTCGGTTGGCAGAGAGTATACTTCGCACACGTAGACGTAGGTCATCCCAGCGCTTACGGCATTGTTTGGGTGTGCGGGGTGTGGTGCTGACTCTCCGGGCGACCTCTGCCCAAATCTGCTTTTTATGCTGCTGTGCTGGATGGGACATGTCGTTTGCAAACACCACATCTGCATGTTCCTGCAGTGTCTCTGCTAACATGGTGAGATCCTCTCTGGAGAAGCGCTCCTGGTGCAGCCGATCTCCTGTTGTTTTCACTGCTTTTGGCATCCTAAATTGCAACAGGTAGTGGTGGAGGTGTGTTGGAGTTCTGGGGGTCAGATGGCTCCTGGTTGTGGTGGATGGCAATGGATTGTGTTTTTAAAGATGGCCACCGTGCTCTTTCCCGTTCCTGTGCGATGACGCTACTTCTGGTTCCGCGTATTTACGGTCACTGCTAATAGCGGTTACCGCTATTTGAGGTGACTTGTATTAGAGGTGACCGCTAATGCTGATGGCTTGGATGCCGGAGGAGCTATTTCCACTACAGACGATGCCGGAAAGGGGGATTTTTTGGGCTTTTGCGGCATGGCTGTGAGTTCATTACCGTCATGGCGCAAAGCTCGTGCCCGCAAACTCGTAATGGGCTGCTTTTATGGGTCTATTGCCAGCACGGACACAGTAATTGCGCCATGCCGGTAATGACCGGTACTAAGCACCCGGGTCGTAATGAGGCCCATAGTCTTTCTCATCACTGTGAGAGGGTACACAGAGCGCTGAGAACAGACAGGAGTCCCAAGCCTGAGGAGACCGGCTCCAGCCAATCAGGCTGTATCGCCTACCTGCACTTCAAAATGCCCAATGTTCTTGGTCCTTAATCTATGGATGTCCACTTACGTATTGTCCCTGGTTACTGTTCCGCTTACTCCCCTCTGCAACCTGGTTAGAATGTCCCTCAAACTCACCCCATTGTAATAATCTCACCAGTTCCCATCAAATCTGATTTCTTATCTATTGTAGGTTCTTTTGTGATAAAAAGATCATTGTTCCTCCTGTATATAAATGTTCCAACTTAAAACATATACCAGGAACAGCCTCAGATGAGAACCTCCCTTCTCCCTTCCCCCTCTCTCTTCCAGCCCTCCTTTCCTTTTTTCTATGCACTCACTCTGTCAGAATTGTCCCTGGACCTAGTATGATAACAACGATTGTTTGTCTCCTCACACCCTCCCTTTACTTGTCCACCTCCCCCTCCAGCACTATCTGAAATATCGTCAGGCCTAGAACGATAGTCGCTTGTTTTGTTCCTCTCCCTCCTTTCTCCTCCCCCTTCCCACACCTCCTGTTAAACTCCGGATCTACCAGAAATGTCGTCGGGCCTAGTACGGTAGTTGCTTGTCTGTTTCCCATTTCTGTCCTATCTGTGTCTTAGCTCTTGCACTATCCGAAATGTTGTCAGGCCGAGTACGATAGTTAATTTCACAACCTTACTGTTCATTGACTGTAAGAATGTCACTGTATTTTCCCTTGTTCCCTCCCTTACCGTGAAGGGCTTGGAAACATATTGTGTATAGGCGCTATATAAATAAACTATCATGGCATGATATGATATGGCATTTATAAAGCGCCTATACACAAGTGTTTCAAGGCGCGATGAGGCAAGGGAGGGGGAACAAGGGAGAGACAGACAACAATACTACTAGGCCAGGTGTCATTCAGATTGTGCAAGTGCATGGGAAGGGGGAAGGGGAAAGTGCAGTACATGGGATAATAGAATAAATAACAATAAATAAAAGTAAGGCCTACATGTGGTAAGTGCAGACAACAGGTGTCAAGAGCTGGTAGTGGGACTGTAGGGATACAGAAACAGTCCCCAAGTGCGGGGGGTTGCCAGGAAGGCAGTGAAGGTGTGTGTGAATGGCGAGGGAGGGACCTGGGCCCTCAAACTATCATAGCATATCATATCATATCATATATTTTTAAAAAATTGTGAGTTCTTGATTATTAGAGCTGATTAGCATTACTGTTTACGACCCCGATACTCCTGTGATAGCCTGCTTATTTACTCATTTCACCGTGCCTGCTATACCCTTGTGCCGTTATCCTTGCGTTCACATAGTTTACTATTTATTTATTTATTATAGAGCATAGAACCCTTGGGTATGTAGGTGCTAGTTACATTGAGGAGAAAGAAGGGGGTAGGGCGAGAAAAGAGGAGGGATATGCATCAGGATGAGTAGCGAGTCTTAGAAGGTGCTTTTATTTATTTATTTATGGGACATGTAGAGCACAACCAAGGCCCGAAGGCATCTAGGAACTGGGAGGCGAAGAACTGGTAAAGGCGTAGTTGTGTGTCCTTGCTATCTTATGCACAGTTCAGAAATCCTGTAGGAGAAAAGATGCAAAAAAGTAATGACTCTATGCGTTTAAGATGCCAACTAGGCTGAAGGACGTGTCTGGGGTTGCTGGGGTACTCTTGTTCAGAGGAGACTTGCCTAGCATTTCGGTGCTGGACTGCCCCTGGGCAGGACAAAGACTGATATGTGGGGACATTTCTTCTCTGTGAAAAGAACAGGGAGCTAATGACTTGGTTGAGACTCTCCCAGGGACCATCCACCCAAGAACAAGTCAATGGGCTGTGTTCCCCAGACCCCCCTCTGTTTGGTCTAAGTGCACAAGGACTTCTACTAGAAACCGCACACACCGCTGGTAAACATAGGTCCTCGCGGGGAGTTTAATTGAAGAATTTGAGAAGTAAATCCCTCTTCCCCCTCATGGCAAACTTTCCGGAAGCAACGAAACTTTCTTCCCCACTGAAATGCAAACGGCGGTGTTGTCTTTGGCATTTGTGTGAAGTGCTTGGAATTCATGTCGCGGCCCGCCACGGCCATTTTATCTTATTATGCCCATCAGTGACTGGGAACATGTGTGGCATGAAAAGACTAATTAGACCAAGCAGGCTAGGGCGCCCCTGGGTCAGCGCGGCGCATAATGAGGCGGCGGCGGCAGCTGGAGGCTCCGTTCATTAGGCCTCGGCGATGGGGCGTGTGGGACGGCGCGTGCTGCATTCCACCACTGGTCTGTGACACCTCCCCGAGAAGCAGGGGGGCCGCTGCCAGCCGGCGGCATCCGCCGCCAACATGCCCTCTCTGCGGGCGCCGCGCTATGCCAGGGCGCTGCTCCAGCAGCTGACCTTTCCGATGGCAGAAGGTTAAGGGCTAGGCCGCCGCGCGCTCATTCCGAGGACCTCCAGCTCTGGCTGGTGCAGGATCAGGCGAACAAACGACCCCAGCGCCGAGAGACCACGCAGGTGGCAACAGCGCGCAGCGCTATACGAACCCATAACACAACACGGCGTCCACAGGCTAGAGCGCCGCGCACCGTGGCAGCCTGTACCTTTAAATGAGTAATATTCTATCTACACTGGGATACATTGCTCGTGGTACTCACATCTGCCCAACCTGACGGACGCAGTATAGAAGGATCAGTCCGTGTAGGGTTTTTGACCATGTGTATTATATTAAAAGGTTTTTGTCCTGTTCTGCTATGCCTTATAATAAGGACTCCGAGTTTTATGGTATTCACGTTTTCAACATTTGAGTCTTTATTTATCCATATTACATTTTTGGCCGTGTAGCTGAATTTATCTGCATGTATTACTTGTGATTTTAAAAGATCATTTTCAGTTAGTATTTATTTAATGTGCATTTATTTGAATGGTAAATATGCAGTTGTTAAGGCCCGCACACAGACATACTGGACACACATGACACTCAGTTATTTCACATCAATGTCAGCTCCATTGTTATCATATCAACAAAAGGCTGCTTCTGTGATTGCTGCTGAGCTGACATGTATGTTGCCAGGAATTATCAGAACTTCAAAACAATGTTCACACAACCTTTGCACTCTCTTTGCTGCCAGTATGCAATGCCATTGGCCAGAAGTGCATGATTGGCAGCACGGGGAACTAATCAGAAAGACTGCTTTTCGTTATTAGATATATTGAATACTTATGTTATGTTATGTTGAATTATACCACACACCGCTACCACCGTCGGGCTGTCTCCCAGGCGCTCATAGGAAAGTAGATATATTTCCCGCTTTATTTATGTGTACAAAATGGAAAACAGGGAGCCTTACTTATAATCTTAGCTAAAGAATTTGAATTCCTTAAAAGTAGGGTCTTCAGTCTACCCTAGCCGCCAGTTGGATCCTTCCATCCATGTCAAACATTCTGGAAGGTATGCAACCCTAAACCCCACCCCCATAAAGGGGGTGGGGGGTAGGGTTAGTTGGGGAGATTAAGTTAAAAACAATCATGCGAATGAGTTTTGAGGAGAAAGGACCCAGGAAGTTATGAAGTACCAACATATGTGAGAGCTGGCAAACGCTGTGGTGCAAAGAAACAGAAAACGTGTGTTGACAGCGAAAAAGGAGTAGACAATTAAAAACAAAAAACAGAGGTGGTGCCAAAATCACCTTGACAAGTACATCTTGGAGAGATATTGACACATGTCGTATATTACCCACCGTGCCCACGTGACCTAAAGTATTCCAGGCTTATGTTTAGAAGGGTCAGAGGTTAGATCAAGGGTGGATTAATTCCCACCACAATGTTCTCAAACAACAGTAAGACAGAGATAGAAAAAGGAGAGTTGCTAGACAAAACACAACATTTAAAGAAGGGAAGGGGTTGCTCAGAAAGTCCTGTGGTACAAGCTCTCCTACTGGATTCAAGTAATTGATGCACTTGACACATGGTTAGATGACAGCGAGGAAAGCCCTGTCCTTTACAACGACACTAATGAGCTGAGGGGCAAATCTCAGGTCTTGTAAATAAGGCTTTACTGAGTAGCATGGGTTCGGTACCCCGACCCGGTATTGCAGCCTTAGAGGCTGGAGTCAGACATGAAGCGCAATATAAGAAATTGAATGAGTTTTTAATGATTTTAAATGTCTTCTCTTCCTGTTAGGATGGATTGAGGTCGAAGCTATGGTTGGGAATTGATCGCCAATGGCTGTAATGAACTGTCCAGTCCTCAGCTGTAATATGAGGTAGGCTATCGTGGCCCTATTGAACGGTCTAATCCAGATTCCATGGATACTGATTCCAGGGATCCAGATTCCAGGGATACTGATTCCAGGGATCCAGATTCCAGGGATACTGATTCCAGGGATCCAGATTCCAGGGATACTGATTCCAGGGTTCTAGATTCCAGGGATCCAGATTCCAGGGATCCAGATTCCAGGGATACTGATTCCAGGGATCCAGATTCCAGGGATCCAGATTCCAGGGATACTGATTTCAGGGTTCTAGATTCCAGGGATACTGATTCCAGGGATCCAGATTCCAGGGATACTGATTCCAGGGATCCAGATTCCAGGGATACTGATTCCAGGGATCCAGATTCCAGGGATCCAGATTCCAGGGATACTGATTTCAGGGTTCTAGATTCCAGGGATACTGATTCCAGGGATCCAGATTCCAGGGATACTGATTCCAGGGATCCAGATTCCAGGGATACTGATTCCAGGGATCCAGATTCCAGGGATACTGATTCCAGGGTTCTAGATTCCAGGGATGCTGATTCCAGGGATCCAGATTCCAGGGATACTGACATCCTTTGTAAACACCATTCGGTGTCCGGATGTTCTTAAACAGACACCGCACCAAGATGGCAGCAGTAATAGCTGATGGAGCGCAGTCAAATGCTGATCCACATTCCTGGTTCAGGGGGTTCTTAATGTGTGTCATGTCTTTGTGGTATTTCTTCATACAGTGCCTTTTTTGCTGCCATGTCACAGTCGGACTCTCTTCACTGGCGGCCCACAAGTGGACATATGGGTGCACCCCATAAGCCACTCCCGGCCAGGGACCCCACCTTCTGCATCAATTTGCCCTCTCTCCAGCCTGATTTGTTTGTCCTTTTGGCCATTATATTCCTATAGAAGGAATATTTTATTGGTAGAACCCAGAATCTCCTGATTCCATTACTTTTACTTGCTTTATATTTCTATTGCCATACAGGGTGCAGCCTTGCGACCACCCTTTTCCAGACTATATGTGCTTGGTTTTGTTGTCCACTCATGTAAGTGACTCTCCCACCCCTGCATCCAACTACCGATCTGTCAATTCTTTTCCAATGGCTGCGAAAGGAACTGTTGCAGAAATCCAGCCACTAAGGTTGCATGGGGATACGAACCATCTGTAATCAATAGGACCAAAGATCAGGGAAGTTATGGGCAACGAGGAGGGAGTCCCTTTAATTGCAAAATTTTCTTGAGGAGTATGGCCTCAAGATCATTTTAGTTCTGGTGATTATCTTTTAGCTTAATACGTGATACATGAGGCAACAGAAGCCACTGGATCGTAAACCATAACTCAGTGGGTATCTAAAGATATTGTTAAGACAGCCCAAAAAGTCCCTAATGACCCAGATGACCTGGAGTCAATCCAAACCGGACTCAAAGACAAAGTAGACAAAGTGCGAGGCAAAATCCAACTCTGTTATCAGTCAAATAAAGCAGGGAGAGCATACACGCATTACAATTGCGCCGCTCCCTGCGCATCCATTGCAAACAACGATTTAAGCAGTACATGACATCATCACATTTTATCAGTTTACAAAAACCTATGGGCGATGGGGATTGGATAGTGGTGGTGGCTACATAAACACTCTATAGGGGTCAAACATCTGATTGGGTTATACTTGTCTGATGGCTCCTCCTGAGACCACCCCTATATTGATAAAGGTTAACCTATGTAATTTCTACGACAATGGGTTGATTGACACATAACTTGATTGGCGGCATAACACCAGGGACTCAGGAGAGAGGGGTCTACGGATTGCTTTTCTACTAATGAAAATGTTGCCATCCCTTATTCGTAGGCCATGAACCATTGGGATTTCTTTTTACTTGGCCTTGCGTGGTGTCTCGTGTCTGTGTGTACATATAGGAAGTCCGGCCGGTGTCCTTTATGTGTTCTTTCTAATGAATAGACAGTGTTCTCCAATTATGGGTCACGTGTGATGGGACCATGATGGTAATAGATTTATCATGTGTCTATTGAGAATTTAGCTATAATTAATGTACGTGTTTTTCGGTTGCTACTGGAGACCCTCTTACATTCAGGGAGTGTTTTGGATTATATTTTGACTGCACCTGGACAACAAAGACGGATTGTGCTCTTAATCTGAGAGTATACTGCTTGCATCCTGGGAATTGCTGTCTCGTACCTTCTCTCTGCTCTTCCTATCCTCCCTTATTTCACCATAACCTTGGCGCGGGTTGTTAGCTACTGTCTGAGTTCTGCACAAATCTGTATTTCTGTGAATTTAGCATTTTGAGTTCTCTAGAAGTCTTGGGGCCTTAGTTTATTTAAAAGCATGCCATGGCTTCCATTTTGGAGAAGATGAACGCCCCATTAGACTTGTTTTTCGATGTCAGTGAGCAGTATGTGCGTGTCTTTCATGTTGCTTTCAGCTGGTACATTGGTTATGTTAGTGTTCTCCGTGTCTAGCGGATGCTGTGTTAGTATTCATCATGTGTAAATGCATATATTACTACTTCATGTTGAGTGCACATTTGCTTCGTGTCTAATGCATGTGCATGTAAGATTATAATGTTGGTTTGACTACTTTTTCCATCTTGTTTTTATTTTCCATAATTGTCTCTATGTCCTACTGCACCTGCCTGGGTTAAGGGCAGTACGGTTGTCTTAGTGAGTAACGTTTATCACCTGTGTGGTATTGGTCCGGAGGAGGGGCAGAAGCTATGGATGATGCATGCATCAGTCTCCCAACAATATTCATCTCACGGGAGAGTTACCTCTGCCTACATTTTCCCAGGTAATCCTTACCACTACATCAATCTACTTCATAAGACAGGTCCTATTAAATGAATGGAGTTCATAAGGCAGTTGATTTCACAATTTGTATTCTCATTTCTGAATAGTTCCACCACTGGCAAACAACAGTTTTCCTTTGCAGACTGGTAGTAGCGTTTGATAAATTCAGGTTACCCTGAGGATTTTCGCTTTCATTAAGGTTAAGGTCATATGCCTTCTTCATGAATTAGAATGAATGCAGCCTATTAAATTAATATCCTATTTAATTTATCAAGTAAATTAGTCAAAGAAAGAAACCCAATAGTTATTAATGCCTAAAACAAGAACCTTTTTTCAAGAATATTTTTCGAAATATGGGGCTTGTTATATTCAGTTCACTAACCAGCAATTAATGTATTCAATTGTAGGTGTTGGTGTTGCTGTGGATTATTGTGCACTACCATTTTGAAACGTGAAATGTCCTGAAGAAGACCGGGATGGACTAAGTTGTACAGACAATGTTTTCACTCATTGAAACACGTGTCAACCGCCAACTATACGGATGATAATTCAACAAGTGAAAAGGTTTTATTTTTTGGCCAATAGTAATAGTTCCCTCTTTTCTTTTGTTTACACATACATCATGTGTTTTGATGTAATATATAATGTACATGTATCTGAGTTGAATGAAATGCTGTGGCAGTTATAGAGAACCTCTATGAGGAAGTCCAGAGCTTCCTTCGTTTGGTGCAGGACAGAATTGAATAAGTAAACACACAAGCATTAATATTTGAATTAATGAATAATGATGAAGGATTCAAAATAAATTGCAGTCTTGTTTCAGTGGGTCACACACATTGGGAATTTGTGTTTATTTTGACTAGAACATCTGGTTGGGATAATACCTGAGACATGTACTTTCAAACATGTGTGTTCTCCTGCACTTTGTAGACAGACTCCTTGTGCGTGACACCTTATATATAATGACCACATATACTATTTAAGACCGGGGGAAACAGAAGCATTCCCCCCAGTCGAGATATTTACTGAATGCACACGTGTGCCATCGTTTGACTCGGGGGGGAACCAGGCCTGCTGCACGTGCAGTTGTGGCAGAGAGGCGTGCATATACCCACACACTCAAGCAGTGGATATACAACCACAAGGATTTCATAGCAAACCATTCTTGGGGTAGGGGGGTTACAAATGCCTGACTGTTTGCACTGCCAGGAACATATATTGTGCTCTGCTGTATGTGAGGATTGGGGGGGACATGGGGGGCATGTCATGTGCTCTTGTGTTGTTGGATAATGTGCATTGGGATACATATGGCACCTGTAGCAGCAGGGAGTTCATCATGCATATTGGCTCAGCCCCACTGGGTGCGATTTACATGGTGTACTAGCCATGGGTCACTAATCAAGTGATAAATAACGTTTATGATTACAGGCAAATTAAAATTGATGTCACATGTTATGTTCCGTTATATTGCATTACTTATGTTGAGTCAACCGTCAACCTCTATTTACATATGTGGTTGTGCTTCGTGCAGCACCGCACACGCATTGTTCTCTTGTGTCGGCTCCCTGCTACCTACTGCATATTAAGTATCTTATTGCACAACATAAAGGAAGCAGCAGGAGGACACAGCATGACCTGGAGGGCAGGGGGCAATGGAAAGGTACTAGGGTATTAATGGACAATACGTATGTGGCTGTGGTTTTTGCGACACTGTACACACATTGTTACCTTGCCTCTGCTCCCTGGTACCAACAGTACATTGGGTATCTTACTGCATAATATATAGGAAGCAGCAAGGCCACACAGTAAGACTTGAAGGACAAGTGGTAATGGATGGTTACTAGGGTATTAATTGACAATGCATATGTGGCTGTGCTTTGTGTGGCACTGCACACGCTTTGTTACCTTGCCTCTGCTTCCAGGTACCTACTTTGTATTAAGTATCTTGCTGAACAATGTATAGGAATCAGCAGGGGTACACAGTAAGACTTGGAGGAGAGGGGTCATTGGAAGGTTACTAGGGTATTAATGGGCAATGCACAGTAGAGTCTGGGATCTAGCTGGTTTGCTAGCAGAAAAAAGGGGAATATAGAAGCAGATCCCCTAACACTCTCCCCCGAGCCCCCTGCAGTATACTTGAGTATAACAAACCAAGCAACTGAGATTCCCGAAAGTGGCCTTTTGTTTAGCAGCAACACCAGCAATTCATACTCCTTGGGTACTTTATCCGAGACTGACCTTCTCTGGTGCTTGTCCCTTGCAATCAAAAACATTGCTGGGATCTGATGAAACACACATACCTCTCCAGCCCCCTGTTAGGGAGAATTCTCATTCTATGGCTAATTTCCCTTACCTAGTGAGTCCCCCAGCAGCTTTGCCGGATATCTGTAGTTTATTTTTTCCACCTTGTAAAAATGTGAGCTTTTCCCCCACTCTTACCTGTGTTTTGCCATGTGTATTTCAACTGTTTTTGTGATTGTGGACTCTGGAGTACACCACTTCAGTAGCCCCACTCTTTTGTGTGTTACACAGCACCTTCAGTGCAGTAACACAGGGTTGTCTCTTAGACTTCCCACTGACTCCATTTTCTGGGGCTGACTAGTGTCCCCCAGAAAAGGGTAAAGTTGCCATTAACTTTACATAGTCACTTTTACCACAGATCCAGTACGCCCCATCTTATATGGAGTATTGGAAAGGGTTAATTCTTAGCCCTTTTTATATGTGCCCCTTGGAGCATTGTTTCGCTCCCTTAACATTAAGACTTAGCTGGTGGCAGTGGTACCTACCCTAATTTTCCTACTGTGGTTATATTACATAACGTTGTAACGTTTTAGGCTATTTTAGTAGCCTCGAACTTTAAACCTGCTTGCCCAAATACTTTCTATTTTGGCTCTGGTTGGGTTTAATAACCATTTCTTTTTGTTAACATCCTTCTTGCGTTTTTGTTTGCGCGGCAAACCAGGTTTGCCTCCTTTGTTCGCCGACCTTTGGCAGGCTTCTGACTAGAAGCCCTCCTTTGGCGTCTGGGTGTGTAGGTGGGCTGAATGTGAGGGAGGGGTGTAGTCACCCCCTGCACAGGGTCTCCCTGGAGACCCAAGTCACACTTTGTGTTGATTGGCTGAGGTGGTTGTCCGGGCTGGACAACCCCCCCTGCTTGTGATTGACCGCCAGGCTGTGTTAATGGGGATTTTGGCATAAAAGGCAGGACTCTTGGGCTAGAAGTCAGAGTCACCACTGGAACTGCAAAGAACCAAAGAGAAGCGGAGAAGAAGATGGCTGCTGCAACCCAGAGTCCCAGTGAAGCCTTGCTGCAGTCCTGAGCTATCTACCCTTCAACGACAAGAGAAGATCAAGTCCGGAGTCTTCTTACCTTGAGCCTAGTGGGATCAACCAGCTCACCCTTTCTTCAGTCAGAGAATCCTTTCCTGGGTCGAAATCACTGCTGTGCTGTAGTGGTCCGGACAGCCATCAGAAGAGCCCTCTCCTGATTTAAAGGAGCGCAACTTTTATTCATCGTTTTCTTTTTCGCTGCTGCTGGCCTCATCCCTGGGTAGTGCAGATTGCTCCAGACGTCCTCCTTCTTGTCCCCACAACTGAAGCCGCAGAAACTGTGAGTCTGCAGGAACTACCAGGAACAACTGCTGTGGCACC
This sequence comes from Ambystoma mexicanum, assembly GCF_040938575.1. Taxonomy (NCBI): domain Eukaryota; kingdom Metazoa; phylum Chordata; class Amphibia; order Caudata; family Ambystomatidae; genus Ambystoma; species Ambystoma mexicanum. The sequence goes on along the minus strand of NC_090937.1, from coordinate 1,621,238,368 downwards.
AGCTTTCATCCAACGGAATAAGGTACTGTGCACATTTGGTCGTTCTCTCTGTGTGACCATCCGGAATCGGGGTGAACCCTTTTCCTCCTCGAAGATTTGTTCCTTCTTCCTTTCTTCTTATAACTTTTCCTTCTATCTGACAATATTTAAGTACTCTTGGCATCTCGAATCCTGAACTGTTCAACGTGTGATCCTCGGCAACTGAGCATCTGCTCCTATTGACACTGGCGCAGGCCTATTGACTTTAATCTGTATCTTTGATCGAGTCCTCTGATTCCCTTGCCTTGACAAAAGTATTGCCTGTGATTTTATCCACTTTTCCCTTGTTTGAAATTCCAAAATACAAAGTGTGTTTTAACTTTGTGAGCATTTCTTCGCAGGTACGCGTTAGTATCGCAACACAGGTCTGTCAAATCCTAATGTACTTACCTTGAATTTGCTGGAACAAGTGGAATTGGGTGTGTGTAGTGTATTTTACTTGTGGTTTTGAATTTATAGAAGTGAAGTGTTTTGTGAACAGATGGTTTAAAATAAATGACGTTATATTTTTTACCTTAAACCTTGAGTCAGTGTTTGCTTGAGTCACAGTAATTGTGTTCCTTTGTGTAATCTCTACTACTGCTCATTTGCTCTTGAGATAAGTCTGGCTGCTCCGCTACTGCTACCACTTTAACAGTGTAGTACAGGCTTGTACCAAAGGTGAACTTGTATTGCCACTTGTAGTCTTAATTGTGTGTAGTGGTCCCTAAGGGCACTGCACAGGATTCTGCTTAAAACCCCTCACCCAGCCAGATATTGGCAATAACATTTAAAAAGCACCTATGCACTTTACAAGTACTCTTTGCCCAAGGCTCACTAGTGGTGCAGCACAACACGCCAGGATTGTCACAACCTCCAGTAGGCCATAAGGCAGGCCGTGTGGCTCGACCCCTTGCAGTGCTTTGGTAGCAATGTTCTTTCACTGTGGGATACTCCCGGGGACCTTAATACAAGGGCCTTAAGCTTAATGCCTGGCAACGTTTAATGCCGACTGTTGACACTTAACGTTTGCACTGTGCTCAGTTCTGGACCCTATGAATGCAAACGCATGTTTTTACGTGAATGTTGACTCCTCACTCTAGTTTCTCCCACCACACTGTCTCATTCTATTCCCTCCCCAAACACACCCTCCCCAAAATCACTACCGCCTCATCCTATCTCCGCCTCAAACACACAGCCTTCTGTCGCTATTCCGTCTCCAAACACACAACCTCCTCATCCTGTCCCCGCCTCAAACACACGGCCTTCTGTCTCTATTCCGACTCCAAACACACTACCTCCTCATCCTATCCCTGCCTCAAACACACAGCCTTCTGTCGCTATTCCGTCTCCAAACACACTACCTCCTCATCCTATACCTGCCTCAAACACACAGCCTTCAGACCCTATTCTGTCCCCTAACACACTGCCTCTTCTTCCTATATCGTCCCAATACACACTGCCACCTATCCATATCATATTTCCTCCTCAAACATACTGTCCCCTCTCCCCATTCCCTCCTCAAACACACTGCATCCTCCTCCTATCCCTTTCTCAAACATATGCTCCTTTCCCTCCCAGAATACACTAACCTGTCTTCCTATACCTTCCCAATACACACTGCATCCTCTCCATATTACCTCCTCAAACACACTGTCCCCTCTCCCCATTCCCCGCTCAAATACACTGCCTCCACCTCAGTTCCCTTTCTCAAACACACTGCCTCCTCTACCTATTCCATCCCCTAACACACTGCCTCCACATCCTATCCCTCCCATAACACACTGCCTCCACATCCTATTCCCTCCCATAACACACTGCCTCCACATCCTATTCCCACCCATAACACACTGCCTCCTCTTCCTATTCCATCCCCTAACACACTGCCTCTTCTCTCTACTATATCATTGGGAAAATCCTCTGATTCGCTTGGTAGCAATTTTGAATTTTAATAGGATTCTATTCTTTGGTTTTTAATTGAACAGAAGAGGGGGAGCAATAAAGCATAGGGAACTCCACACCTGTGCAGCCTATATGTCTTGTACAGAGGTTTACATTTAAAGGAAATGGGCTCGCTCTAGATGCGAAAAGCAGTTTGTTTTTGGCACACACACTATGGGGTTGACTTTCGCATGTGAGTAGGGTTCTTCACGCTCTGCCATCTATTGACTAGTGAGCATGAGCGCTGTGGCTCGTGCCGAGTCACATGTTTGGGATACATGGCCCGCACTAATAAAGGTGCTGATCGGTCTCCCGCTTGGCAGTTACAGCGAGACACCAAAGCCGTTTCTGTGTGTTTGTTTTGGTGCCACCGCCATGAGCAACACATCTCCCGCCTGAGGGAGTGATACAGTGAGGCCTGTAGAAGCCGCCGCAAATGCGAGTCGATTGGAGCCTCCTGTCTGTGGGAGAGCGGGTGGCTCGGCTCTGCCAGAGCCACAGCAGAGTAAATTAATGAGTTGCCCACATGGAGCGGAGCATCGTAGCTGGGGGAGGAAGGTGGAAGGTGGAGGTGCGGCCTGTGCTGAGGCCATGAGGCCACGGACAAAATGGCATAGAATAAGGGAGTGGGCAAGCATGCACAGTGAAATTTGTATCTGCCATTTACTGCAAACAAAGTATGTTTGCAGTAAATGAAAAATATGTTTCTAACATCCTCATACTCACCAGCAAGGTCAAGTATCATGTAGGAAAACACCAGTGTGACTCTGCCTATCTTTGTGGCCAACAGGTCAAGAGCAGGTCAGGCATTGGGGCACGACCCCTACACTAAACGGGAGAAGATCGGTACAGCAAGAACCATGGCTGCACTGACTTTACCCCAGAGCCCAGGACAGTAAGTAAGAATAGCTGCAAGACCCAGAATAATGCAATTGGTGTGCCTTGAGGAAGAGCCAGAACCCTACACCACAATGTACCCTCAAACTGACACAAAGTATCCGTTGTACTTATCAATTCAACACCATGAATCACAGTCAGGATGTTTTAGTTGTACTATAGAGGTGGTCATTGCTGCCTTACTTGTCAAGAGTTGTTGATAGGTTTTCAAAGTACTACATATATTACTACCCAAACATGCAGGATATGTTCCAATTTTGTATTCTTAATTAGCCAAAAATATCTTTTACTAGACTTTCTCAGCTTATTTAAAACCAAAACCTTGGATTTGACGATGTTAATTTCCAGCCCCACCGACTCAAAGTATTCATTTGAAGTGGTTACGGCTCTCTGGAGGCCTACATGCGTATAATCTAGTAGAACTAAGTCATCTGCATAGAGCAAATATGGAATATGCAAGTCCCCAAGGCGAGGTGGATAAATCTTGAGCCCACGGAGGGTCTTACCATAATCGGCTAAATAGGCGTTAAATAAGAAAGGGGCCAATACGCATACTGGGTGAAGGACCCTCACACTCCTTATCCAGTCAGACATTGTTCTGTGCGTATCCAATTGGACCCTAAGTCTCGTCCACGAATGCAGAACTTCCTGCATAGCTCACAAAGATATTGGGCAGACCTGAGTTTTTAGCTTGGACCATAGCAAGGGCTGATTAACACAATCAAAAGCCTTCCTTATGTCAAGGAAGGCAATACAAATCTGTCTCTTGGAAGATTGAATATGAGTTGACAGTAAAGAGACAATGCAAAGAAGTGTTTCCCTTTCTTAACTCCTGCTTGGAATATATCACTATATAATGTAACCTCAGTTTACCTCACAACATAATTCAATGTAAGAGATGCAATAATTCTGTAAGAAATTTCAAAAAGAGAAATTGTCCAATAGTATGACGGATCACGCCTATTTCCTGAATTGAATATAAGTATGATCGACGCATCCCTCCAAGAAGGAGGGATTCTTTTTGGGTTTTTTAAGTCATCAAAAAGTTGGGAGGGGCGCTGTTGCACACACGGCGAGATGTCTACTCATGTGTGAGCTCCTGTGAAGTTCCAGGCTGTAGTAACGATAACTTTGTAAAACTGTTCCGGTTCTACCTGATTTTTTTTGTAAATATCATCATAGCCCCACTGACTATACTGTCCAAATTAGGGGGAAAACCGCTTAGGAACACCGAAGTTCTACCGCGTTGAAAAAGCAGGCGACCACGCGGTCACCGAATTCAGCAAGACCCGAAGGAAGCAAGTAGCAACGCCCAGCTGCATCAGAGCTTGGAGCGAGAAGCCCGTCTACGAGAGGACTGGACAACGCGAGTGAGGCGTCCTGAAGCCCTGGGCCACAATACACCGAATAGTTGCGGGCGCTCCGGGTTCCGTAGAGCACCGGCAGACTCAGCCCGACTCCCCGCCGAGGTGGGGAACACGCCTTAAACACTAGCTGAGTGAGAAAACAACGGTAAGGAGGGTGGGCGGGCGCTCAAGACATTGGAACCTTTGGCAGAAAGTGCTACACGCACTACGGTGCAGCGCCAGCCGCCCTCCCGCCCCCTCCACCCAGCCCATGGACACAACTTGTGGTAATCTGAATACCCAACCATGATATTTGCGGAGACCGCTGAAAAAGAAGCCACCCACCCGCTACTGGACTCACGGATGAGCCACATTCCTACATTGGACCCAAATAGAAACGGGCCCACCCTGAAGCACCAACATAATAAACGCCCCGCGGAGCGATATGCAACATCGAATAACACTGCCATTGAGGGCCTATATTAGGTGGGTGTAACAAGAAACCCCAGCCACAACACTGTCAACAATCCGGTGACACTGCCCCGCTTTCCGGAACCCGTTGCGCAGGTCAATCACCGAAACTGTGGCGGAGGGTGAGGGGCCCACCACGTGTATCCTTGCTACGGCCTGGCACACGCAGGCGACGACCGCTCCAGTTGAACCTGGGACTCCGGGACAGACGAGTGGTGTACGTGGGGATACGTTTGCTCCAACTTTTCAAACCCTCTCACTCCCAGACAGTTGCTATGCAGGGATCTACCATAGCACTGGCCCGTCTCAACTGGTGGCCCCCCTTCTGATAAACAACAGCAGTCGAGAAGTGCATAGTGATCAATCTCACTGCAGAGGGGATCGGGGAACTTGCGTCAAGCCCCCTCCCCCTTTTTTCCATGGCTATATTTCAGTTACACCTACAGGAGAGAGCACAATCAGGTGCACGCTTCCTACCACCAGTGAGCACCCACGCACAGACTGCTTTGACTCGGCACATTCACGCTACAAATAAGGACACATGTTTGGATGCCCCAGACCTTTGTGGGCTGTGCCACCAGGGATATACAAGGCTACGAGATAGTCAGCGAGACCCTGGGGTTGTGCAACGGACCACAACGGAAAGAAACAGTCGCTCTGACAAGCCCAGAACATCCAAAAGACGATGCCCAAGGGCCTACATCCAAAGAAAGGGAAAGGAGCTATAGACAAATATACAACTGCGACAAAGAAGGGAACTGAGACCACTATGTCTACAGAATCAACACCGCAAACACAACCAGCCACAGCTATATCCGCAATGGACCCACAGGCAGTCTTCACGGCTATGCAACAAGGGTTCACGTCTCTCAATGAGAAATTGGATGGGATAACGGCCAACGTTGCTTCAATCAAGACACAACTAGACAAGACCACAAGTCGTATCACAGAAGCTGAGACCTGATTCAGCAGCACGGAGGACATACTGGAAGCGTTAGAAAACACTGTGACAACAATGGCGAAGGAACTGGGAACGGTCAAAATAAAGTGTGAAGATTTGGAAGCTAGATCCCGACGGAATAACATTCGCATAATTGATATTCCGGAAGAAGCCTTGAAAGGACCCATGGAATTGGCTGTAGAAAATCTACTACAAGACCTCCTGGGGGACCCCGGCTGGTCACCCATGTTCATTGTGGAGCATGCACACAGATCATTGGCACCACGTCCCAAGCCTGGAGCCTACCCGATGCCCATCATAGAACGCATGATGAACTATAGAGACAGAGGGCCTCATTACACGGATGGCGGTAAGGGTTTACCAGTACCGGTAAGGGCACCGGTACCGGTAAACCCTTACCGCCTTACTACGAGGTCCCTTTGCGGGTAGGTACTTTAACGCCTGCTGTTTACCAGGCGTTAAAAACCAAACTGCAAAGGGACCAGTGTGCTAATTACGGTACCGCAATTTGCAGCACCGTAATTAGCGCCTTCCCCATTCCCATTATGCCCATGGGGCAAAAATGGGAATGGGGAAGGGCGATGGGGGAAGGGGGAATTACCGCCCCGCCAACCTTGGAATAGGACGGTAATTCCCCTTTCCACGAAGGCGGTGCCGGTATTTTACCGGCATGGACCAAGGTGCTAACAGCACCTTGGTCCTCCGCCTACCGTGTAATGAGGTCCAGAGACTTGGTACTGAAAGCAGCTAGGGAGAAGCAAGAACTGAGATGGGAGGCCGATACTATCCGTATATTCCCTGATTACACGCTGGCAGTACAGCAAGAACTACGCTCATTCACCGGGGTCAATAAGCTACTGCATGAACGTCACATCCCCTACGCAATGTTAGGGTACGTACACCACTCGTCTGTCCTGGAGTCCCAGGTTCAATTGGAGCGGTCGTTAAGCCAGGTTAAGGCTACAATATCAAAATAAGACCTATTTCTTTAAATTCCCTGAGGAGGCGGCAAGCTTCGTTGAAGCCAATATCCCACTACCAACTCACCAGCCAACGAACAAGGAAGATTCCTGAAACGCCAAGCGCTCATGACTGAAAAGCAAGATGAGAGAACAATGATGAGGGGGCAAGGGTTCCCCCACGTGGGTGCTCAATAAGTATTAAGTTTCAGAAATGAATTATTGGTATTAGTAATGAGTGCATTTCCACTATTCAACATGGGTTTGAGCAACAAACAAGCAGAACTGGCCGGGACAGAAAAGAATATTAAGCGATGCGGCCTGGAATGTCGCAGCAGAACCCCCCTGTTGAACGTGCACATCAAGTTATGAGAGGGAATGGGGATGGGCTAAGGGGCATAGTTGAAGTTCGGGTAACTATGAGGGAGGGGTAGGGGAATGGGACAAGTTTGTTGGGGTATCTATTGCGGAAAGAGGGAGTTATAATAAAAAACACACAGGTACCGAGACTTGACACAGACATATTCACAGCAAAGACAGAACACGCTAAGCATCACCATATGAAGCAACGAGACAATGGCTAAAACGAGTAAAGAGGATATAAAAATGTCTGAAAAGCTGGAATGTCTGAGGGCTAGGATCCCAGATAAAGAGAAGGAAAATGATGGCGTATATCACTAGGCTAGGCCCTAAAATAGTATTTCTGCAGGAAACTCATTTATTACAGCACCAGGCCGAAAAGCTTGCCCCAAATTGGAGACCACATCAATACTACACATCGTACTCTAGCCGCGCTAGGGGAGTGGTAACCCTAATACATAAACTCATACCATTTGCATGTCTCGACACTGAATGTGACCCTGATGGCAGGTACGTCATTGTGCATGGCACCCTCCAAGACAGAGGTGGTATTGCTCAATATATACAGCCCAAATATAGATGACCCCGGGTTCTACTCCACATTGTTCAGGAAACTTGCGAAATTTCCCACGGCTCATCTCTTATGCGGCAGTGATATAAACACTATCCTTGACATACATCTGGACGGCACATCGGATCAGCTGAGGGGACTGACCAAGCAACTGATCAAGGAGGCCCGAATGATACTCACCCACATGGCGGACCTAAGCCTCAGGGATGTATGGCACTCCTTAAATGGCACCAAACGGGCATACACGTTCTACTCCTCGGTGCATAACATGCACTCCAGAATAGAGGTATGGCTATTATCCCATGAGGTACTAGGCTGGATTACCAATACTCATATTTATCCCAGAACATATTCGGACCACTCACCTATTCAGATATCATTACGAATTCCTGAGATTAAAATGAATAGACGCCCTTGGAGGTTTAAACCTGCGGCACTACATGACCAGGTCTACAAGACATTGCTGGCCCAACACATTCAGGAATACTTTGAAATTAATGAAGGCTCAGTGACTAGCCAGTTATTCAAAGTGTGCATCAAATGTACTGCAATGTCAACTGAATTCGGTGTCCTGAAGGATATCCACAGGGATCTAGCGTGACGTTAGACAGACATTGCCAATAAACAGAATCCGTACGCACGAACACCATCTGCACAACTGGGGCTAGGCATTAAAACCAAGTTCGACTAATTCAGAGAGGCAACTGATCGTGAGATCCGCTACTTCGATAGGCCCGCAGCAGCTCAGGGATATGGGGAGCATGAGAGCCCGTGTAGATTGCTGGCCAGGATGGTACGAGGGGAACGTGGGCCAACGAGTATTCCATGAATAACATGAAATGATGGAACCGTGACCACAGACAGACAAGAGATCGAGGGGGCATTTTACGACTTCTATAAACACCTATACACCCCACAGAGCAGTGCTATTGATGCAGAAATAGATCAATATCTAACTCAAATACCAACAACACTGGTATCTGATGCCACTAGGGAGGCCTTAGAAACTCCTATCACTGAAGCAGAGATATCTAAAGCCATTAAAGCGTTACCCAATGGCAAAGCGGCAGATACCAATGGCCTTGGGGCAGAATTCTACAATGAATTCACCCAGCTCCTCGTTCCGAAGCTACATGCCATATGGACAGAAGTCTTAGAAAAAGGGGAGCTACCCGAAACCACTAGAGAAGTGGTCATTACTCTGCTGCTTAATCCAGGGACTCCCCCCCCCGAAGACTGTGGCTCTTACAGACCACTATCGTTAATAAACACTGATGCCAAGATTTCTTTGAAGATCCTTGCCACTCGGCTAACCCCATTAATGCCTTATATGGTCCACGAGGACCAAGCGGGATTCATAATGGGAAGATCCACCGCAACGAATATTAGGCACTGCCACAAATTCTAATGGCGATACCAGAAGAATTACAAGGGGTCGCAGTCTCATTAGAGATGCAAAAGGCATTCGACATGGTATACTGGCCGTTTCTATTCATGGTCTTACAAAATTATGGGTTTGGCCCTAACTTCATTAAATGGGTCAAGGTTCTTTATACCCGTCCCTACGCTAGGATAAGCATCAATGGCACATTATCTGAACTACTGGAGCTATTAGGGGGCACCCGTCAAGGCTGCCCACTGTCCCCCCTCCAATTTGCAATGGTGATAGAATCCCTGGCGGACATACTAGAGATTATTACACTGTATGCTGAGGACATTCTACTATATTTAAAAAACCCTTAACACACGCTCAGTAAGGTCTTATCAGCGGTCAAAACTTTCGGAGAGTACTCTGGCCTGATGCTCAACACTAAAAAATCAGACATTTTCCCACTCATGAGCGATCGTTAAACTGACCGACCTTCACAGCCTTATATGGAGTCCAGTACATATCAAATATCTGGGGGTGAACGTGGCCAGGATGGCGCAGCTGTCCCGCACACTAACTTATGACGTCCTCGCTGATGCCCTGTGCGCCAAAATGGCACGATGGAGCGCCCTACCAATATCAATGATGGGGAGAATCGCCCTCATAAAAATGATAATTCTCCATAAACTTTATTTATTTAGCACTGTGCCGGTATGGCCGGGCAAAGCACTATTTGCAAAAATAGGGAGCGCATGCACCGCATTCACTTGGGGCAGACACTCCAGATTGAGATGGAGGGTACTCACTGACCAATATCCATGGGAGGATTAGCAGCAGCAGATTTTGAACTCTACTTTCTGGCAGCACAAGCACATTACGCCGCTCAATGGGCGACAGATTTCCTCGACCCTAAGGGAACATTAAATGAACCCCCATACCGAAATCGACCATACTACTCCATGGCCTGACGACGTCACACCCTAAACGATACAATATCTTCGACCCCACACTGGTCACAACCACAGCCTGGGCCATAATTGCTGATATACATGGTAAAGACACGCTATATCATCCGAGCATGCCAATTTGGGGTGCTCATTATATACCTCCTACTCTAGATAAAGAGGTAGCCACACAATGGGGCGCTAGAAGAATTGTGCAATGGGGGCAATTGTTTCAAGATAAACGCTTCGTGACATGGGAAACCCTTAAAGATATAGTAGAGGACACGGCAAAACATAAGTTGCACTACATGAATATGAGGTCTGCCATCGCAAAGATATGGAGTGAATTTCCAGCAGAGCCAACGATAAACCTGGGACTGGGTTATATGTTCACATCGGGGAAGATAGCAGCATCTACACTATATAAGACCATCACTCAGACCCAACCGCCAGTTGCACATAGTCCAAAGTAAAGTGGGAGCAGGATCTGGGACACGCGATCAGTGATAACCAATGGACATAAATATGCGTCCTAACTAATCACATATCATGCAACACTAGATATAAACTGATTCATTACAAGGTTGTTCACAGGACACACTACACTCCAGCCAAATTGAAACGCATATATCCCACAGCAGAAAGTTTATGTCCTAGATGTCGCTGCGACGAGGCTGATATTTTCCATATGTTTTGGTTATGTATAGAACTGAAAGACTATTGGCTGGAGATTTGCAAAGCACTAGATGACATGGCTAAACAGCCTATTGAAGGGTCTCTGATGCTGTGTTTACTGGGGGCCACAGGGAAGATGAACACAACATGGCGGAAATTACTGAATATAAGTTTATTACTAGCCAAGAGGGGGATGCTGCTGAAATGGAAACGCAAATGCTCCCCCACGAAGGGAGATTCAGACAGAGACATGATCTGGACAAACGATAATGAAGAAACATATATAAACTCACTGCAAGCAGCCACTAAACCAGGAAATATATGGGCCAGATATAAACAGTACCTAGCTGACAAAACTGAAGACGAAGACATGCAATGATATGCTATGACACCTGAAAGAAATGTACAAGTTGTGTAAATGGTATATGCTGTATGTGTGACGTGCAACAATAAATAAAGTTTAACAAAAAAAAAAAGTCATAAAAAAGTTCAATAAGAACATCTATGTATGATTGGTTATGTATAATGCGCTTAATACCAAAGAGGTTTCTAAGCGCGGATCCAGGATTTAAACCTGTGTTGCACTGCGTCATCTTGCTTCCAAGACGAAAGCGTTGCAACTAAGCTATACTAACTGTTCCCAAAGGATTGGATTAGACTTAAACGTGAGGTTAGAGAGGCCATCAGGCCCAGTGGCCCTCGAAGATTTTGCCTTATTGGTGGCACCAACCACCTCATTGTAAGAAGTATCAATCCCATCGCAATTCACCAGGTCGTAATCATAATTCATCTTAGTGACTGTTGACTCTAACCGTTGTTCTCCATAGAGTACAGTAAAGTATTCTAACCATGTTTCGATGGCAATTGGATTAGCTTGCATGGAGGTCTGGGCCTATCTTTCTTTAATCAGTGACCAAACGGAAGAGGCATTATTTTTAGAGACTGAAGCAGACAACATAGCCTCCGCATCATGTTGATATTTTAAATGCCCTCAGCCTTCATACGATTTACATAAGAATTTTTTAACTTTTTAACCAAGGCTAAAGCTTCACCACCCTGCTTCCTCAAGCACAGAAGCTGAGGTTTAAAATGCTTCCTTATACGACAGACCTCCTTTTCATATACATGTATATGTCCCTTCCCAGGCCCCATATTATTTAGGATCTTCGTTGGAATCAATCCCTTAAGGGGGTCTAGAATGAAAGGAGAACATTTCCCAGGTGAGAGACCACACACATCTTCTGTCACTAGACAATCCGTCAATCTATTATTGAGTTGAGAGGCCACTTCCTCTCTTTCCAATAGATCTTATTATTGGTCCCTTTGATCTCAACAGCCATATTACCGATGGAGGACCTGTAGTGTGTTTCCAACAGCAGCGAGCGTATAAGGCACAATTGGTCACTGTTATCATACCCACCTCTTAGAACCTTTCAGTCACATTAAAAACGCTCCAAGGTCGAATTCACCTTGCAGCCTATTCTCGTGAACTGTGATTGGTCATTTCCCTGGATATTACCATTTACCTCATAAAAATCCCACATGGCCAACAATTTTTTCCATTGAAGTCCTCTTTCTCTAGTCCCCGGGTCTCGAGATCTGCCACCTCCATAATATGTGTCATCTAGACATTCGCTGTTTAGGTCCCCCAGGAGAATACAGCTTATGTCTTCACCCAATACACTTCCATAATATCTTGAATTTTATCAAGAAAAGTTCCCAAGTCATCCATACCAGAATTAGAATACACATTCAAAACAAGGCAGGAGTATGAAATGCCATTCTCATAGACCTTTGAATTAAGAATCACCACCAAAATACCACTATGGTAATTTTACAATTGAAGCATCACAGTCATTATGCAGGGTGCAGACCAGTCCACCAAATGGACTGCCCCTCGTGTTTGTCGTTGCAGGTTCAACACAGATAGTTTAGCCCTCTGAGATAGGAGTCTCTAATAAACAAGTTTCCTGAAGAGCAATATGTTGGCACATACCACAGATAGTGTATGGATTAACAAGGTGCAAAAAGCCTCTAGTGTCCCAGGAGGCCAAACTACATGAGCTACCTCACTTTTCTGGATGGAATCCCTCGGATTTGAAATGTGGACTATTCAAAATATGAGACCATACAAACCCAGGCTCCCTTTTAGGGCTTACGGATTAATCACCATCTGTGCAGAATTCTAATTCGTATTAAAACGTATGTCTAGCGCCTCCCTAGATGACCTCTTCAATTCATTTTTTTCCATAGGAGACAGGTCATCCTGGGAGATCGAGATGTCATAACCCATTCTTGTAAACATGGGGGCTCCTTCCAGAATATCTTTTTGGATAATCTCCGATTTAAACCCCAACCTCACAGAATCCACTCTCGCGGGATGGGTAAACTGAATCTGATCAATGTCACTCGAGTTCATTGTTCCCAACGTTGGAATTTCTTCAGCTAGGGCCAATGTGTATTGCCTATTTAAAGGCAAGAAATCATGAACATTAAACGTTCTTTCAACAAACAAATACCACAACGGCTCATGCTGCTGCACAGTGCACCCCATTAGCAATTGTGGCAGAAGTCTTAATGTTGTGTTGAATCTCTCCCTTCTTAGGCAACTTAAATGACGCTTTAGATGGTTGTTCAGTGTTACGTTTTCTACTCTCTATCTCTTTAAGTACCTTTTTCTACGTTCCTCTAGAGACAGAAAGGTAGAACATGGTCCCTCATCACTTCTCATCGATAGACCCTTCTGCTTCTTCACTTTCTTCAATAGTTCAATATTGTTTCACAAAGGTTAAGGCCCCTTTTGGAACAAAATGAATTGCACCCACACGAGGAGCCAGCACAATTTGCTGGCTATTTTGGGATTTTTGCGATATAGGGGGAAGATTAGAAATTAACATATTTGAACAGTATTTGTGGTCAAACTAGAATGAACCACTTCCTCCTTAGATGGGACCTCGAGAAAGTCACTACCCTTGTAAGACGCCTTGTGCCTTCTCTGCTCCAAGAGCGCAGGGGAACGTCAGTGAGGCTGAGGTATAAGAGTTACAGACACCTTAGTTTACTTTAAGTCATGAGACATAAAATCTGTATCTGAATAGAAAGATAAGGCATTAAGATCTAAAAGATCTTCCTGATTTTTTAGGGGTATCAGAAATGTGGTATTAGAGCCTTTGGCCTCCGCTAAAGAAGGTTGCTGTACCTGGTATACTTCATCTGTTACACCTCTTCCCTCCACCATTCTGGGGCAGCCATGGGATTACAAATGATAGACCTATCCCCAAACTCAGTAGATTCAAACGGATCGGCCCTTGGAGAATCCAAATTAATTTGTTGCAAACATTTTCGGGATCCACTAAGGCATTTCTTAGTGTGATTTTTTTGATTTTTAGATTTCTTTCGCGGCAGGTTAACTTTCTCTACCTCCACCGCTATGTGTTCCTGCTGCGCCTCAAGCTCTGGGGCAACTAGCCCTCTAAGTACTACATAATTCTCTGCATTGGTGGCAGGGTCTCCAGCTATAGAAATAAACAAAATACAAACACATCTACCAACCCAGCTGATTTCATCACTGCATCAGTGCCCTCAAGGGCAACCCCCCAGTAATTACCAGGGGCTACTACAATCAGTTACTTGACAACCACAATAGACCTGCATAGTTACCGCACCCGTAAGTGGAGAAGGTTCCATTTGAGTCTTTTGTTGGAACGTAAATCCCCCCCTGACCCACTGTTTGATCAAAAAGGTTTTTTTTTCTTTTAGTGTGGAACATCCATAAACATTGGAGATACTTATACACCCACTCTCTACAAATTGGAGAAGTGGTTTCTCTCACCACTTCTCCAATTGAGGGGTAGCAACTTGATTAGGAGTTCTAAAAAGAGGCACGCTTTCTCTATTGTCCCACACCATAGAATCCACTTTCTAGGGCCCAATGATAAAAGTACTCATGAAAAAGTAGACTGTTCGCCGGCAACAATTTTGTTTAATTCTCCTGGCAGAAAAATTTGCTGCACTCACGCTCTGCTCCCGCTTGGGAGTCCTGTGTTTTGAATGCAAAGCTCCTCCTCCTCCATCAAGGTGGGTAGAAAGTAGACTGTTGGCCGGAAACAATTCTACTTAATTCTCCTGGCAGAAACACTTCTCACACTCGCACTATGCTTCTCCTTGGGATGCCAGTGTTTTAAATACAAAGCTCCTCCTCCAATAATGTGGGTAGAAAGTAGACTGTTCGCCAAAAACTATTCTGCTTAATTCTCCTGGCACAAACAATCAAAGTACTCCCGCTGGTGAACTGATATGATATAATATGAAATGGCATTTATAATGCACCTATACACAAGTGTTTCAAGGCGAGACAACTCAAGGGTGGGGAAACAGAGGGAGGACAAAAAACAACAATCTTACTAGGCCTAGTGACATTGAGATCATGCAAGTGCAGGGGTGCAGGGAGGGGAGAAGTTCCAGGGGAGGTGGAGTGGGAGAATGGACAAGTGTAGTACAAGGAAACAACACTACAAGTAGTGCATCCAAAAGGTGGCAAGTGTGGGTGTTAGAAGTGCAGACAACAGCTGTCTAATAAGTATAGGAATGTGGACTGTAGGGTTACAGATACAAACCACAAGTGCAGGGGGTGCCAGGAGGCAGTGTGGGTATGCAGCTGGATGGGCAGGGACCTGGGCCGAATTTAGTGGGTAGCCAGGTGACCAGTCCATGTATCATACAGGAGATTAGCAGGGAAGAGGAAGAGAGAAGGCAGAAGCAAAGAGGAAGGTCTTGATGTGCTTCCGGAGCCAGTGATGGTTCTGCTCAAGTCACAGAGAGGCAGGGAGGGTGTTCCAGAGGGAGGCACCAGCCGAAGAAAGAGATCTGCCCCCAACTCATTGCTTGGAGAAGTGACTGATCCTCAAGGAGTTGGAGATGGATGAGCAAAGAGCTTTAGTAGGAAGATATTTCTGTAGAGAGAGTTGGAGGTATTGCAGTCCCAGGCCCCAGAAAGACCTGTGGACAATGCAGATGATCTTGAACTTGATCCTTGCCACCATGGGGGCCAATGGAGAGATTTGAGAGCTGGAGATATACGATCCCTGGGCTTGAGATCAAGGACAAGTCCCGCAGTCCTGTTCTGGATGAGTTGTAGAGGACAGAGAGTAGAGGCAGGCCGATTTAGAAAGTGGCTGTTGCAGTAGTCCAGCCTAGAGAGAACCAGAGCTCTGGAGACAGTGAGCGTCTGTGGGAAAGTGAGGAAAGGAAGAATACCTCTGAGGAGGTTCAGCTGGTAGTTTGACTTCTTAGAGACATCATAGATGTGAGGAGTGAAGGAGAGTGTGGAGTCGAAGAAGACTGCAAGGTTCTTTGCCTCACAGGTGGGAGTAGGAAAAGGCCCCAGGTGGGTGGCCAGAGAGTAACAGGAAAGGAAGGTGCTGGTGAGCCGATGAGGAGGATATTTGATATAAGACAGAGATCATTGGCGGCGCACCACTCCTGGATTGTGGACAGACAATCCGAGATGAGAGAGGGAGAAGAGGTGGCTGAAGGGCACGTGAAAGCGAGCTGAGTGTCATCCGCATAGCACTGAAAGTTGGAGCAGAGACCAGCTATGCGGTGGGAGAGAGGTGCCAAATATTGGTTGAACGGCAAGGGAGAAAGATTAGACCCCTGGGGAATACCAAAGCTAGAGAGGGACAGATAGAGGAGAGGAAGGACCCAAGTTGGACCTTGGAGGGTCAGTCAGGGAGAAGGTGGTCAGCCAGGCCAGGGCCTGATCAGTGATAACCAAGTTATCACAGAGCCCGGTTGAGCAGGATGACATGGTTGACAGTTTCAAAAGGAGAAGAGCGATCGAATAGGATGAGGACAGAAGGGTGGTTATTAGCAATGTTTTTAGCAGGTCTTCACAGATGTTCAAGGGAGCAGTTTCTGTGCTTCTGGCCACTCAGAAGTCAGACTGATGGTCATGGAGACAACCAACAGATTTGGTGTGAAGGTTAAGCTGGGAGATGGCCAGCTTTTCCAAGAGTTTGCCCAGAAAAGGAGTCATGGAGATAAGGCGATAGCTGGACAAGAGGGGTTGGCTGAGGGGTTCTTAAGTAGAGAGTGAACAAGAGAGTGCTCCAGGAGGGAAGGGAACGTTCAAGTGGTGAAAGGGTGGTTGCAAAAGTCAGTCAAGGCTGGAGCGAGGGTATCAATGTGGTCTTTAATGGTTTTGGATGAACCGGGATGAACCTGTTTTGACGAGACGTTGATAGATCAGACTTGCCTAGACACCTTGTCAGGGGTGAACAAAGTAAAGGAAGAGAAGGCAGGAGGAGAGGGGGCCACAGGAAGGCTGGTGGTAGAGGAAAAGGTAGAGGAAGAAGGAGCAGAGGAAGAGATGTTGGCTGGGATGGCCTGGTTTATTTTAGATAAAATGTGAAGCCAAGGCTATGGAGAGGGCCTGGGAGGGGACAGGAGAGGTAGAGACTGCAGCAGGATTGGCCAGCTTATTGCAATTTTAAAGAGTTCAGCCTAGTTGTTCGATGCCACAGAGACATGGGCTTGGATGTGAGCTCTCTTCTTACTACGGAGAGAGAGTCAATCCTGCCTTTGGAGAAGGCGGCAGGCCAGTTTGTCAGAAGGTGCAAAAGATGCCCGGCATTTCTTCTCAGCCACCCTACACTTGCTTTTAAGGGTGACGAGGTCTAAGCCATACCAAGAGTTGCACTTGGTTTTGGGCTTCAAGCGGATCCTCATGACAGGGGCAAGTACATAAAGAGTGTCAGAGATAGAAGAATAGAGGTTGGAAAGAGCTGTGTCAGTATGTGAGTCAGTCAGAGGTTCAGGAGGGGGACAGAAAGTGGCAGCAAAAGCATCAGTTTACAGATGCTTCATGGGTCCAATGACCAAGAAGGATGGTTGCAGTGCCGTGGTTGGCTCAGTCTGAGTTGTAGAGAGAGAGAGAGAGTGATGGGAGAAGAGGAGATAGAGCTCTCTCCAGGAGCGAGCAGTGGTGAGAGGGTTAGAGAGGTGGAGGTCTGAGGGGATCAGAACATCATTGGTGTGCCCTGCAAAGTAAGTCGGCCAGAGGAAACAATAGAGAGAGAAAGAGAATCGCAGAGATTGCGAAAGAGTCCAGACGGGGGGACAAGAAACATCCAGGTGATGTTGAGGTCTCCGAGGAGGAGGAGTTCTGTAGTCAGGGCCAGGAGGGAGGAGGAGAGGCCCGCCCACTCAGAGATGAAGGAGGTTCTCTGACCAGGTGGCAGGTAGACTGTAGCCACAGTGATAGAGCGGCCAGCATAGAGAGAGAGCCTGCAGACCAGGCATTCAAAGGAGGAGTAGGCCTGCATAGGGATGATAGAAGCAGCGATCCACTCCGGGAAGAGCAAGACTATACCCCCACCGGTACGGTTGGATCTGGGCATGGTGAGACTCTGGTAGGCATCAGGGAGGAGAGTGTCAAAACTCGTGACAGATCTGGCCGTGAATCATGTCTCGGTAAGACCGAGAAGATCAAGCTCGAATTCTTCAAGGAGATGGCAGATGCCAGAGGAGTGTTCACATCTGGGCAAGAGTTGAGAGTAGCAATGTGGAGAAGGTTGCCACACATGAAAGAGTTCTGTGGTGATTTTTATCCTAGTGCTAATACATAGAAAATTGCACTTGTCATGGGGTAAAGATCTTCTAATATGGGCCCAATATATTTTGCACTAGGGCAAACTTTGCTCTAGTGCTAATACTATGCAAAATTACATATTCTCTGGTGCAAAGTTTTTGTACTCCCGCCCCAGAGGGTTTTGTGTGGTGCGCTGACCAGTACTAATTTTTTTGAGCAACCAACAAGCTGACAGAGCCTTGCGTCCTGTGGCCCCGGTATATTCAAGACCATCTGGGGCACGTCAGTGCTTCCTGAATTTCCTGCCTAGCCACCCACTCGATTTCATCACTGATGCACACAGAAGACAGGTCAAGTTTATTGCATGCAACCCTGTTTAAAAGTAACATGTGTTTGTGCGTGTGCAGGAATTTTGAGTGAGCATGTGTTGTAAGTGTATGTTAGTAGTTAGTGTCAAAGTGATTGTGTATGTGTCAGAGCGTATCCTTGTGTCCGCGTGCATTGGTGTTTGTATGCAATGCGTGCATGTGTTGGTGTGGTGGCGGAATACGCAGAAAGAAAGCTGTGTTGAGAAACTTACTCACAATACAGATTTCGTCTCTTCCTGATGAGTAGAGACACAAAACGGAGGCTTTCTTATCAAATAAGAGACTAAGAAAGTAGCTGGAGTCTGTTATTTGGTGTGTAAGTGGGTTTCACTGCTCATTCAGCAATAGAGGTGAGTCTACTCTACTTAGTCACTAGTCTAGGATAGGAGGTCTTAGGTTAGATGTTCAGCAGAGAGTCTTCAATATTTTCTTATGTTGCATTTTATTTTGTATGAGGGGTAATGTATTGCAGATATATTGTGGCCTCAGATTCATGGAAGTGATTTACAGTGACCATTAGTGGTGAGAGCTGTAGCTGCCGTTTGATGAAAGTGATTTAAAGCAGCATTGCTGGCAACACAAGGTTATGTCTGCAGCCTCATGCGAGTGATGTCCAGTGCCCAATACTTTAGATTGGTAACAACCTTATGCAAGGGATTTGCAATGACATTGCAGTCAGAGATTTTGACTGCAGTATCCTGCAAATTATTTACAGTGACCACTGATGACATAAATCGATGATAGCGGCAGCAAGTGATTTTCAGTAGCTATTACTGATATAGATTAATTGTGCCCACAGTCTCATGCAGTTACTCACTTTGACAATTACTATCTACAATGGAGCACAGCCTCATAGAAGTGATTACAGTGACTATTACTGCCATTGACTGATTGTGCGCACATGTTCATGAAAGGATTTGGAGTGAACTGGGATAGATAGAATGAAGCCGCAGTCAATGGCAAGTGATTTACAGTGACCATATCTGATGATTATTGATTGTGCACAGATTCTCAAGCAAATGATTTACAGTGATGACTGCTGCGATAGTTTGGCCACAGCCACATGCAAGCAATTTACAGTGGCCAATACTGGCAAAATTAGATTGTATCTATGCCCTCATGCAAGTGAGCTACAGTAACTGTCAGGGGACAGCCCCTCCAAAACCTCCTACCTTATTTTGGCATAGTTTGATTGCGTCTGAACCTCATGCAAGTGATTTACACTAGCTATTACTGTCGTAGATGGATTGTGGCCATAGCCTCAGGTAAGTGATTTATGATATGATATGATATGATATGATATGATATGGTATTTGTAACGCGCCTATACACAAGTGTTTCAAGTGGCCATTACTGGCATAGATTGATTGAGGCTGCAGCCTCTGGCAAGTGATTTACAATTACCATTACCAGGATATAATGATTGTGCCACAGATTTAAGAAAGACCTTTCAGACTGTAAATCACTTTAATGAAGCTATAACGCAATCTATCAATGTCAGTAATGGCCACTGCAAATCACTTTCATGTGGCACATGGATAGATTATGGCATAGGGAGATTGCGGCTGCAGCTTCATGAAAATAGTGTACAATGTTCCTGTTTACTATTAGTGTTGCCTTGGAGAACACATTATAAATTACACAGCCTTTACCCCACTTTTTAAAATGCACCAGTTGAACAGATAATTTTAAAAATGTTATGGCGGTGTTCGATGAACCCACCTTGATTTGTTGTACTCCCTTCCTTGCTATGGCTGGTTGCTTGTACCAATTTAAGAATATTTAGACCCCTCCTCTAATAATAGTTACCAGCTGAAACTGGCCATGATCTATTGGAAAGGCTGTTGCCGCCTCAGGAGTCCCCCGCCACCATCCACTGAAAGCTGCCTCTGTCACTGTTAGTTTGTCCAGCACTTCAGATCACTTAGAAACATGCTTATTGCTACGACATCAGAAATATCCTCGTTCTTGGCGTGTATTGGATGTCCTCGCTTGTCAATGTGTGTACTTGGTAGATATCTTCCAGCATATGTCAATCACTGCTAGTGGTTCTGGCTCTTGGTAGCTTGCCCTCTCTGTCTCTACCTGCTCTGCAATCTAACATATTCCTTGCAGGCATTTTATATGGGACATGTCTTTGCCATGGTTGGCACCAAATCGACATGTCATTGTCAGTTCTCTCAGATTTGTCCATTCCTCATGTGTAGATCCTGTGAGAGGTTGAACAAATTCTGTGTTTCATTTGTATTTGTATTTATTTGGTATTTACATAGTGCCTTAATTCAAAGCGCTTAACCTAGCAACAATATAAAAATGAATCTTCACATTAGGAGCCTTGCTGGATCAGATGAAGTTTCAGTGATTTGCAGAATAAGGAGTAGGAAGTGATAGAGTGCAGAGAAAGTGGAAGAGGAAGACAATTCCAATGCAGGGGGGCAAGTTGAGCAAGTGTGCAAAAACGTGATTGTGCACAGTGAGGGGCTGCACCTACAAGACAAAACTGAGAACTAGAGCGAAGGGAGCGGGAAGGAGTGTAGAATGAGAGTTGTCTTGTGAGTCCCACTCCACTGTCGCCATTTCTGAGAGCTCTTGATACCTGTCGGTGATCAGCGATCCACCTGGGCTCTTCTCAGTTGGGAGCATGCTGAGAATGCATCACTCCTCAGTCCCTGGTGCATTTATCATGAGCACTGCATTTCTGCCTGCTGGTGCTTTGCAACACAATCATCATCATGTAGCAGATATGTTCTTACGATGCAACATGAATAAAAACAATGATCTGTGACGAATCTAGGGAATTAATCCAATCTCCCCAGACACCCCCTTTGGGACTAGGGAGGTGAGTCCACTAGGAATAACAGGGCAAGAGGGATCCCACTAAAGGCGAGACCCCACCCGGCATAGAGGACAGGGCTTCCCTTAGCAGGGATATGTGTTACCCTCCCATGTCTCAGGAAACCAATCTCCCTATTGGCTATGAGGGGATTACAAGAGACAGCTGTGTGAATGTCCCTAGGGAAGTGGCTGGTGTGCTTTCTGACCCTTTAATGTTGCCATCCTTACATGAAGCTCAGAACCAATGGAATACACCATCTTGTTGCAGGGAGAAACATAAAGGTCCCCTGAGACCCAGTTCAAGAAAAAGAGCAGGGGAGACTCAAGCCTGCAGAGTACGCAGAGGACGGATTGTCCCCCTTGGAGGCAGAGCCAGGAAGCAGCACTGCATGGACTGTGTGGAGAGTGGAGGAGTGAGAAAGCCCATGGAGCGCCGCAGCCTAGGACCAGACTAAGGGCTGTAGTAGCTTGGGCCTGCCAAATGAGAAAGAGATGCAAACTCATGGAAAGTGGTCGACCAACACCTGCTGGAACCAACGCTGAGGTTCCATCACAAACCGAAGGTAGCAACTGACCAGAAAGACCAGAAAAAATCCAGAGTTATAGTCCCACAAGAGTCGAGCAGCCGCCTCCACATAGTATGCTGTCACAGCAAGCAAGGTATGTGGGGTGTCCAGGGAGGCGGTAGGAGGGCAGACTGGCCAGCAATACCCCAAACCATGATGAGGAACCAAATAGCACGGAGAAGGCACAGAGAAGGAAGAAATACACCAAGATGGAATGAGAGACACTGTATTTTGGGTCTGAAATCATGAGCTCTATCAAAGGGACTGAGACTGTTATCCAAGGAGATTAACGGCATTGGGAAGTCTGCTGTTAATATGACCAGGCCCTGCTGCTCAGCTGCTCTGCCCGCCACCGATTTCACCAGTCCTCATTAGGCTTCCTTATCGCCGGAATCCTCATCGCCAGCGTCCTCTGCCAAGGACGGACTAAGACAAGGCCATCACCTGTTTGTGCCTGTTGGAGCTTGATAGGGTCAAGGGCCAAACCTGCTATCTTGCATTTCACCTACAAAGCAGTTGCTACTCTCCAAAAGACATCACCATGAGTCTCCTCCCTCCATAGCCCATCCCCACTCTCACTACCGTTTGAATGGCCAGCGTCCTGGGCAGCCCCGGCTAGCTACCCTAGTGAATCTCATCAATATCGACTTTGCCCCCATCCAACACATATAGTCCACATGCCCTCTCATGTTAATTGATACCCTATTCATTACTAAAACATGATTTACCTCATTCTCCCCTTATGCCTTTAATGTCTACCTACCCAAAGGTGTCTGCACCCAACATTCCGACCGGCCAGGAAGGGCAGGCGACAGACTGGCAATCACCCACAGGAGCATTGGCCATGCTCCATCACCCCCTCTCCCAGAACAAGCTAATTTAAATCACTCGCCTGCTGGTTCCCTCTGTCGCACAAGGAATCCATCACCTTCCATCTCACCTACAGACCACCTCACAGGAACAGCTCTTTCATTTCTGACATCTCCAACTTACTCTCCTCTGCCAAATTAGCACTCCAATAATGTTTTCCTCTGAGATTTTAACATCCCTGAGTCACATGCTGATAACCACACTCAAAGCATTTTGCAGTGACCAGTTCCATGGACCTTAAGCAATATGTGCACTCTGCCCGCTCAATAAAGACAACACCCTAGACATAGTCTTCGCAACATCCCCATCATCTCCTGCGCTGACCCTATCCCACTCATATGGTCTGCCAAGCTCCCATCCCACCATTGGTCACCCACTCGACTACGGCCCACAAAGATCAGGCTTAACACACCCTCACTAGTTGTCTATTCAAAACCTTCCCAGTCAATGAGCTAGAAGCAAACATTTCAGACTTCCCCACCACAGGGAATGCCTCAGGCCTCCTAGAACTATTCAACAACTCTGATATAAAACTGTTGGACACTGATGACCCCTTAAACACCAGCTGGGTTAAAACCAAACCATCCACCTCTTGGTACACCCCCGAGCTCATCTCCAACAAACGCTCAATCAGAGCCCTCCAGATACAGGGGTGTAAAAAACATAACCCTGGATGTCGGAATAGAAAGTATATTGTGCCTCCTATTGTGAAAAATATATTTAATATTGGCCTACGCCAAGCTGCTCGAAAGTCGCTTGCGAGAGAAATATGTAGGCCGCCATTTTTGGTCAAACCGCCATTTTAATATTTGTTGTGGAAAAGTCACCCTGTGAGCTAAAATGGTGGACGATGTCATTGCAAAATACAACATGGCCGTCTTGACCTCTGTACATAGCTAATGTGTAATCTGCCTGCAGGCTACTTGTTGAGGTCATGAACTGAGACCTCGTCCTTCGTTGACCTATGTGTAAAGGGATTACTCGTGCAATGAAATCAATCCACGAGCATATATTAAGATAATGTATTTACATATTGAATGAAGAACATCTGTCTTACTACATTGTATTTATGTTTAAGAAGACCTGCAATGTGAAACTTTAGAATCCACAGTTAATGCATACGCTTATTGTTACATGTATTAAAGACAAACCAGTTATATGCAGTTATTTGAGACTTGGCACGAACCCTAGAATTGGTGATGTATAAAGTAGAATATTAACCCGAAGTAGGGCTGGACATAGTGCCCACAAAATGTATAAAAAGCAAATGCATTCTAATGTACAGCGTCTCTCACTGAACACACTGAACCACGCTGGAGTTTGTTGTGTTGTACTGAGGGCCGATAGCTATCTGACTTTGCACTGTTTTTGTAATTGAATTCAGTAGAGAATAAAGTACTTTGTATGTCCGTTTGTAACCCGTGTTCGGTGTATTTCCTTTTGGGGTATTCAGCCTCGATATTTTACTTCTGTTTTCACATGGAGAACTCACCATCCTCAAATCTCTCTGCACCAACCGTAGGATTCTGATTGCATAGGGCCCATCTGCTTACTAACCAATGTGGCAGCCTCTAACAGGAGGGATCCCCTTTGAAGTAGTAAAACATCAGGCCTCATTACACGGTAGGCGGTGGACCAAGGTGCTGTTAGCACCTTGGTCCATGCCGGTAAAATACCGGCACCGCCTTGGAGGAAAGGGGAATTACCGCCCTATTCCAAAGTCGGCGGGGCTGTAATTCCCCCTTCCCCCATTGCCCTTCCCATTCCCATTTTTGCCCCATAGGGCATAATGGGAATGGGGAAGGTGCTAATTACGGTACCGCAAATTGCGGTACCGTAATTAGCACCCTGGTCCCTTTGCGGGTTAGTTTTTAACGCCTGCTAAAAAGCAGGCGTTAAAGTATCAACCCGCAAAGGGACCTCGTAATCAGGCGGTAAGGGTTAACGGTCACCGGTACCATTACCGGTGACCGTTAACCCTTACTGCCTTCCGTGCAATGAGGCCCATTGTACCAAAACCTCATCCGGCCCCGAGGTACCAGCAACTAACTCAACACATTATTCATTGGAAAAAAAGACAAACTCTGAGAGACCATAGAATCAACCTCTCACAGCATTGGGGCCAGCTATGGGCTTCCAGAATCTTTATCAAAGCTGTTTGAATCTTTCGTCGAGCAGGGGGTGGACTGGAATAAAGGGGCAAGCCCAAGCTGCTGAACGATGGCTGTTTAGATGTTGTGGGACATGGGTCTTCTGGCAAACCTGCTGGATTACTGCCATTACCAGTGGTTGAGACATCATAAATAAACAAGTGGCAGAAAGCCCCGATAAGGTGCTTCGTTCGGAGCTGTCACCAGCTGCAGGACTGGGGGTGATGGTCCTTTTTTGTTCGGTGGTCCTGGATTTGTGGAATCTTCTGGCTAAAGTGCATGTGACGGAGTCGCAGGGTTCAGGATGCACATTGAACTGTTTTTGAATTTAAGAGCAGCTATGGATATTTCCCTCTGGCCACATCTTGCTGACTCTAGGTGGCCAGCATAATGAGCCTTTTGGCTTGTATCCTCTATACTCAGTAGACTTACAATTGTCGGTGATAAATCATTTTGTCTTCTGTTAGGTCTTTTTAAAATTCTCTTGAATATGTTTTCCTGTTGTGGTTGAGTTTGGAGTTGTACCATTTGTTGACATGCATGTTTGCGTGGAATTTGAAGTGATTATTTGGGAGTAGTATGTTCAGTTTCTTCGGTATCCATATTTTAAAGTTGTTTAGTTCATACGAGTTCCAGCTGCCTGTTCGGTTTTGGACGTTTCTAGTTTATTGTCGGGTCCGGTTTGATCTGGTGCTATGGCCTGAGGTATCCTGGGGGTGTTTGCGGGAGAAGAGGGGGTCTTTGACTGCTTTGTGTAGTGATTCTTCACGTGTGGAAAGAATGTCCATGATTTAACCGAAAGAGAAATGTATGAGGGAGAAAAAAACGAAAGACATTTGAACGAAAAAATGACTTTCAGTTTTCACTCCCCCGAACATGTCCACGAACATTTCTGGTAACCTGAACCCCCATCCCCCCTACTTACCTTTTGGCAGCACACTTACGTGCATGGGAACCAGCGCCGCAGAGTCCTTTATTTTTTTATTTTTTTATTTTAAATACATTTTGTCTTAGTGGGCTACACCCCTGCACCTCCAAAAGCCATTCTAGCGAACAAGGGTGTGGGGGACACCCAGCCCCCCTTGTGTGCTACAATGGAAACAAGTGCTAGATATGCCCGAAATGTAATATTTCGGGGTTTTTTCGATTGAGTATACGGAAACCATGTTGAAATGGTTGTTTGGAGGCCCTTCTTCTTGAGAGCAGCGGAAATCTCAGCACATTAAAGTTGTGGAGCTAGCTTCTGCAAGAAAGGCAATAAACCAGTGAGTGTCCACTGTCTTCCATCTCTAGGGAGGCCGAGCTGTATTACTCCCCTGTGTACACTGTCTTCCATCTCTAGGGAGGCAGAGCTGTATTACACGCCCGTGTACACTGTCTTCCATCGATAGGGAGGCCGAGCTAAATTACACGTCCGTGTACACTGTCATCCATCGCTAGGGAGGCCGAGCTGTATTACTCACCTGTGTACACTGTCTTCCATCTCTAGGGAGGCCGAGCTGTATTACTCACCTGTGTACACTGTCTTCCATTGCTAAGGAGGCCGAGCTGTATTACACGCTGGTGTATACTGTCTTCCATCGCTTGGGAGGCTGAGCTGTATTATACGCCCGTGTACACTGTCTTCCATCGCTAGGGAGGCCGAGCTGTATTACACACCTGTGTACACTGTCTTCCATCGCTAGGGAGGCCGAGCTGTATTACACACTTGTGTACACTGTCTTCCATCGCTAGGGAGGCCAAGCTTTATTACATGCCAGTGTACACTGTCTACCATTGCTAGGGAGGCCGAGCTGTATTAAATGCTGTGTGCACTGTCTTCCATCGGTGGGGTGGCCGAGCTGTATTACACGCCCGTGTACACTGTCTTCCATCGCTAGGGAGGCCGAGCTGTATTACACGCCCGTGTACACTGTCTTCCATCGCTAGGGAGGCCGAGCTAAATTACACGTCCGTGTACACTGTCTTCCATCGCTAAAGAGGCCGAGCTGTATTACACGCCCATGTACACTGTCTACCATCGCTAGGGAGGCCAAACTTTATTACATGCCAGTGTACACTAGTCTTCCATCGATGGGGAGGCCACGCTGTATTACACGCCCGTGTACACTGTCTTCCATCACTAGGGAGGCCGAGCTGTATTACACTCCCGTGTACACTGTCTACAATCGCTAAAGAGGCCAAGCTGTATTACAAGCCCATATACACTGTCTTCCATCGCTAGGGAGGCCGAGCTGTATTACACACCCGTGTACACTGTCCTCCATCGCTAGGGAGGCCACGCTGTATTACACACCCATGAACACTGCCTTCCATCGCTAGGAAGACCGAGCTGTATTACATGCCCGTGTACACTGTGTTCCATCGCTAGGGAGGCCGAGCTGTATTACACACCCGTGTACACTGTCTTCCATCGTTAGGGAGGCCAAACTGTATTACACTCCCGTGTACACTGTCTTCCATTGCTAGGAGGCCGAGCAGTATTACACACCCGTGTACACTGTCTTCCATCACTAGGGAGGCCACGCTGCATTACACACCTGTATACACTGTCTTCCATTGCTAGGGAGGCCGAGCTGTATTACATGCCCGTGTACACTGTGTTCCATCGCTAGGGAGGCCGAGCTGTATTACATGCCCGTGTACACTGTGTTCCATCGCTAGGGAGGCCGAGCTGTATTACATGCCCGTGTACACTGTGTTCCATCGCTAGGGAGGCCGAGCTGTATTACATGCCCGTGTACACTGTGTTCCATCGCTAGGGAGGCCGAGCTGTATTACACACCCATGTACACTGTCTTCCATCACTAGGGAAGCCACGCTGCATTACACACCTGTATACACTGTCTTCCATTGCTAGGGAGGCCGAGCTGTATTACATGCCCGTGTACACTGTGTTCCATCGCTAGGGAGGCCGAGCTGTATTACATGCCCGTGTACACTGTGTTCCATCGCTAGGGAGGCCGAGCTGTATTACATGCCCGTGTACACTGTGTTCCATCGCTAGGGAGGCCGAGCTGTATTACATGCCCGTGTACACTGTGTTCCATCGCTAGGGAGGCCGAGCTGTATTACATGCCCGTGTACACTGTGTTCCATCACTAGGGAGGCCGAGCTGTATTACACACCCGTGTACACTATCTTCCATCACTAGGGAGGCCACGCTGTATTACACACCTGTATACACTGTCTTCCATTGCTAGGGAGGCCGAGCTGTATTACACACCCATGTACACTATCTTCCATCACTAGGGAGGCCAAGCTATATTACACAGCACGAGGCTTGTTGTCAGTAATGACAATAAGCCAAAAACACTTTGTGGCTCAATCCGATACAACAGTTATTGTATGGAGGGATCCTACTTTGGACAATGTTCCTCTTTTCCACCACATCCTGGAGAAGTGAGGAGTGAACAAAGGCGATTCCAGCCTTTTCTTGTCACTTTTACACTGCATGATCGAAAAGAATAAAGGTCCCTTGAACAGTATGCTTTGAAGGAAGCATTTCCAATGGATTACCATGGACCCCACCTGTTTTACCAGGTGGTAATTGCAGCATGATAATCCAGGCTGGTGTTGATGCACACCGGTTGGTAAATCAGAGTGGCAAGTGGAGGCCGACTCAGTATGTCCGCTAATAATGACTTACACATACACACAAATGAGGCACTCGGGAAAAGTGGCAGAATGTAACATGACCCCCCATGTCCCCATTTTGCTCTGTGACTGGTGCTTCACAGTGAAAAAGTGGCAAGCAGTCTGAGGGAAGCAGACAAGAAGTCTCTACATAATTTAGCCACCCTTCCTTTGACAGTAAAAAGAACTGTAATCTACACAATATTGAAGTTTATACTATTACACTTTACTATTACACTACTATAGTATAATAGTATTATTTATACTATTATACTATTACACTTTACTATTATACTACTTTAGTATAATAGTATTATTTATACTATTACACTTTACTATTATACTACTATAGTATAATACTATTATTTATACTATTACACTTTAGCTTCTAATTGACTCTGCCATTGGAGGGGGGGCTACATTTGGGCAAACTAATCAGTTTAGCAGTGACTAGTTTAGAAGAATAAATTGCAAGTAAAGGGTGTAAACCTCACATATATTTTGGATAGAAAACAGGAAAGGGCGAGGATGTTGACCAGGTTATTGTTCCCTTACCCCACCTCACCTATGCTCGAGTCTATCGGACTACTTAGATCCAAGGCTTTCTGCGCTCCACGGCTCCATCAGATTAGACATGAGGGCCCTCTAACCAGAGGGACATCACAATGCAGGAGTATTGTGGGGGCCACATGTTCTTGTGCAAATGCTGATCATCATGTCTGTAAAGGGCCGTGTTTCCTCACCAATGTGTATAGGATCCGCTGCTGCCAGCTGTGACTAAAACATATGATCCTAGACATGAAGGCTTGATGTGCTCCCTACGGCCATTGTACAGTGTTAGTCATGGCTTTTAGGGAAAGTCACAGATAAAATGCTTGGGCATTGAAGGGTATGATCAAGATATGGCACGCATCAATGTGTGAGTACACGATCCGCTAATGCCAGCTGTAAATCAAGGATATGATCTTAGACATGAACTCATGTTGGACTCCCTATGGCCATTGTACAGTGATCCTCACAGATATCAGGGAGATTCAAAGACTAAATGATTGGGCTCGAGTTACCAGAAGAAGTATCAGAAGGAGCATACACCAGGCAAGAAATAACGCTGTTTATTACAGCTGAGCAAGAACAAATCAAAGATCACAGTGGAACAGGACTGGTTGATGATCGCTGACAAACTGGCTTGCAGCGAACAATACTTTTATACTGCTAATGCAATGTGTGTACAGTTAGAAACAGATGCACTTCAAACCTCACATCTTCACTGTTCTCACGAAGCTAGTTTGAATACGTCATGCCCCTATAACTAAACATATGTTAGTTGGACATTGTTGGAGCAAAACAGACCTTCCTTTCCTGGGTTACCCCCCTCCCCCTCATCCCCAGTGTTGCACTAGATATCCTCCAGCTCCCCCAGCAAACTATTCACAATTAGTAATACACAATTATGCTGATCTACGGATATTTATTCATCTGCCTTTGGTCAGTACCAGAAAAGATAGAACACGAGGCACCCTGACATAGTGGGAAGGTAGACATTCACACGGCACCTGCCCAATGAGAAATCTTGCAAACATTACTGTGGACACACTGTGGACTTGTTGCTTTTCAGGAACACCAAAATGTACCATTCAATTGGCTCTTCTTGGAGTGCACCTTCATTCCACATCCTTGTTCCCATACCTACTGGCCGTGGGGTGATTTGACACCGCCTTTGGTGTTATGCGAGTGCCTCCCCAGGTAATTTCCATTTCCCCAGTTGCCATGAGTAGCCGTGGGACTGGCGCTCACTGACCTTGATTATATCGTCCGGTGTTCTTCTCAGTGACAGCAGTCTGCTGGAAACAAGCAGGGAGAGTTCAGCTTCCACAACCGCTCCAGCGCTGCATGTTTGCTGTGTGTTCTAACTGGCCTGATGTGAACGGCTAACCTACAGCATCCCTATGGAGTGCGCTTATCTGTGTTTTTGCCTCACTTGCACTGATGCAGCACGTTGTTATGTATACAGAGTATCCCCCCTTGTTGCCCTCCATGCTTGGTCCCTGGGGTGAGGCAGAGCTTCCAGTGATCCCATGTCCCTACCTTGGGGGTGTTCCCAGCCACCCACCTGCCATTATTCTGCAATTGGTAGATGTGTCCCTCTGCCTGCCGCTGAATCAGCACCTTTCTTACATTCCCCCCCTTTCAATTGAGCTTTCATTATGCCTTTTCCCGATACTTTCTTTATTCTTGCTCTTGGGCATCAATAGCCATGGTACCCTGTCCATGTCCCCTCCTCGTCTTCATATCCATCCATTGTGGACCCAAATATTAAACAACCCCGTCCATATAAAGAGCATGCTACCCAAAGAGTATCATAGTCCTATGCATTTGGAGGTGGCAACACAAAGACCACATGCACTCCAGCCTCACCCTCATTCACTCTGGGATGCTGCATCTCAAATTCACTACCCTTGAGACCAACTTTATTAGCAGCCATTTTATACAGTACTTTCCCTTTTCACAATTACAGTTCTTGTTGACTCAGTGTCCGACACGGAAGGCAACAAGCATCACAATGAGCACGGGGACAGTTATTTTGAACAAAGCCGCTAGCCACTCGGGTACCCAAGCAAGTAGTGAATCCAGCCAACTATCTGAGGCGGTGTCATGCATTTCTTTTAACATCTTTTCAATTAGTGTATGGATCTCCTCAACAGCTTCCTTAAGTGTCCCGTTAGCAGCATCATCTGTGGGTATCGCCATACAGCAGCTGTTCCCAATTTTATAGCAGTCCACGCCCTCCATTGCCGTTATTAGATCAAGAACAGACTTTTTCTAGAGAGCCACCATGAGCAAGGCACAGAGCTTCTCCAAGATTCTCTATATTGGTACAATGTGGCGAGCAATCAAGGCCTAGCTTCTCAGGAGGTGATGCAGGCTGGTTCTTAATTACAGTGTAGTCCCCAAGCACCCACAAAGCAATGTCCACACACTATGTTAGTTAAAAACACAGCTCTTTATATAAATAAGCTTTGCGTTATATACACAATCACAATAAGACACTTTGTGCTCCAACAATTCTAAAATTGTAAATATATACAGTTCTAGGTGATACCATGATTACTCTGATTCCATTAAAATGCATCAACTGTACTCAGTTCAAATAGCATACAAATCAACACAGCAAAGCGATATCAACCATAGACATAGGAGGAAAACAAGTTGGTTAGACAATGGGCTGAATACTGGGCCCCTACCCCTAAGCACAGTTCTGTATGATGATCCCCCCACCTGGGCAACCAGTAAATGAAGATGCACTACAAGCCCAGTCCATATACTGTGTATTAGAGTCTTATCTCCTTCTATATAAGTTCTACTACCACAAGGTACCTGGTTTCGTAGAGTTCTTCGGTGAGTCGTCGACAGGCCCTTCTTGAGCACACTCCCTTTCAGGCAGAAGCCGCGTGCCATCGAGATTCGGTGAAGAAAGAGGTGAACGTTGTCATAGAGGGAGCAGCTTCAATCTTTGCGGGGCTTGTTGACGAAAGCTTGTGAACGTCCTGTGAAGAAGAGGTGTGCGGTGCACCGCGATGACGAGCGTTCGTTGCCGCAAAGAGTCAATGAAGAACTTTGGCCCAGCAAGGGCGTCGGGTCATCGGCGTCTGGCGTCAGCAAGCGGGACGTGACCACGGCAGGCTTTCAGTAGCTTCGCAGGCATCTCTGAGGTCTTCGGGTGGTGGGAAACCCACCAGCGGATTCTCCTCGGTCATCGGCAGCCTTGACTTTCTCCGGTGGGATGAAAGCGGTCGACAGGGCTGAACAAGGGAGTCCTTGGATCTAAATGTTCTTAGGCAAAGGGAGCACTGCAGCTCCGGTCAGCGAAGGCGGTTAGCAACTTCAGATGGCTGTATGGTACTTCTCTTTGTTCTTCTCAGAGATCCCCTTCTCTGGTCGGCAGCCTTTCATAGGTCTGTCTACCAGGGAGCTTTGGCAAAGATCAGCTGGTGCACGATGGTCCCTCGTAGCTCAGGGAGAGGTCTCCTAAACAGGTCCTCTTATGGATCAGTTCCTTGAAGGCACAGCAGCTTTCAGATTAGCGAAGGACAGCAGCAGCAGTTCTTCTTCTTCCAGTGGGCTTCAAAGTTAAGCATCAGATTCAACTTCAGCTTCTGAACGGCGTCAGTTTTGATGTCAGCTTCTACTTCAGCTTCTGAACTGCATCAGTTTTGATGTCAGCTTCTACTTCAGCTCCTGAAAAATTTCTAGCAGTGAGAGGCCTCTAGATATACTGTTGATCTCCCATTCACTCTGCTGGGTCACACCCAGGCAACCAATCCTCCAGATGGGCATTCAGGCAGTCAGGCAGCCCATCAGGTGCATAGTGCATTCAGGCCATTCTTCTCCATCCAGACACTCACAACACAGAATGTGGATTCGGACAAGCATTCTGCCATTCAGCACTACACACTGCATTCATACCAGTTTCGTGCAGGGCTGTCTCAGTCATTGTATTACATTCCAGAAACCAGACGCCCATAACATGAAGTTCATATTGGTCACACTCTACATTCACCCAGGTCCCTCCCCACAGGTGTACCCACAGCATACAGTCATTGGGAAGGCTCCAGACAGTCTGCCCTGAACTTCCCCACAACACCATATATAGAACTTTCACCCAACTGCCAGTCAGGGGGAAGGGACAGAGTCAGGGCTTCCCGGGACTTCGGGAAAAGTAAGGTAAAAGGCGATAGAAAGAAGGAGGCCATAGGGGCCATCTTGTTTCCTGTCAGGAATCCATTGATTCCAATGACAGGGCCTGGGCATCCCAAAATGGAGGATGCACAGGGCAGCTGTCAATTCAGCACGGAGCTGCCACCATCCCATACCCTGCACTAGGAGTACAGGGTCGTACTCTCACCCATGGGTGCCATAAGGGTATCCCAAGGGTCTGTTCACCAAACCAAATACGGGAAGAGCCGCACTGCCAGGAGTCCCACGTGAACTCCTGCATGGAAAACAAGTCAGGACACACGATAAAAAGCAATAAAGGACAAGATTTCAGAGGCCCTGTCCTCCGATGTATTTCCAGGATCACATGGGGTACAGCCAATTCAGGGTTGTGGAGGGTCATAAGTCTGCAAAGGGTCAGAGAGCCTATACCCAATCTGGAGGCAGCTGGGCATAGGCTCTAGATCCACAGGCAGCCAAATAAGCCATCACATCTGCCGTCCCTTTATGCAACACTAGGATGCTCATTGTGTTCCCAAAAGCAGTGTTCCTCCCCATTATGATCATCCCTGTTGCTCTGACACACAAGGAAAGCTGTGTGAGTGGCTTTATGTACACTGGTCGATGTATCCCGTCTATCCATGTCAAGGCATGTACATTAGCATTCCATATTGTCCTGCAATCATTATTTATCTTTTTTACCACCCCTTCTTCATTTCCCACTAACCATTCTGTGCGAAACTGCACCATCCCCTGTTCCCATTTCCCCTCTTGAAAACTGAACCCCCAATCCACATCACGGGTCTGGTGTGGCACCACAGGATATCATGTCCTGTTGAGGTCTTGCAATATATTCTCCTGTGGGCAATAGGCACCTTTGCACCCCTTCTGTAATGTACGCTAATATGACATACTTCATTTCTTCTTCCCTAACATGCTTTCAACCTGTTCAGAATTGTATGCATACACCTCTTCCCCTTTCTCTAACCATTCTACCTCTTCTGCATGCTCTTGAAACAAGCCCCAAGTCCTAAATAAGACAGATGAATTGGTCACCCCCCTGTCTCTGCTGCTACTTCCCGTAGCAATAATTGCTTTGGTGTCCCTTAATGTTCAGGATTAGCAAGGACACATAGCAACAGCCATTAGTGCTCTCTCTCCCCACCCTCTTCAACTCATCATACCAGACATGTCCAGATGCTGTGCCGCCTCCCTCCCCAATGGAGTCATAGAACTTTTCAGCAACAAATATACTTCTCTTAGTACATGTCTCTTTCACATTTTTGGTGGACACGCCCCCCTGTTTTCTGGAATAAACAACAGAGTAATAAAACAAGACAAGAAAACAAGAAAGAAAACATTCCTATCCCTATTATCTTCATATCAAGTTTATAATTCCTCCAATACCCCCACTTCTCGCATGCGCTCCTTCATATTTGCTTGTGGGCTTTCTGTAAAGTCTTATAGCTGAATATAATGTCAATGGCCCTCATTACGACCCTGGCGGAGAGGGGTTTACGCCAGCGTAATGCATGGCATACCTCTCCGCCAGACTACGACATTCCGTAGCGCCATGGTGATTTTTACGCCTGCTTTTTGCAGGCGGAAAAATCCATGGCGCTACGGGACTTGTTGTTAATTACGCCACCGTAATTTACGGTGGCGTAATTAACGCCTTCCCCACTCCCATTATACCCTATGGGGCAAAAATGGGAATGGGGAAGGGTAAATGGGGATTGGGGACTTACCGCCCCGCCAACCTCGGAATGGGGCGGTAAGTCCGCCAACCCCCATGGCGGTGTTGGCAGCTCTGCGCCATGGTCCATGGTGCAAATTGCACCATGGACCTCCGCCAGGGTCGTAATGAGGGCCAATGACAGTTGGGTAAATCTTCCCATCAAGTTTGGTCTCTCTCTTCTTCTTCCAACGAGGTGCTGCTGTTGTCTTTACAGACGTCAGACATGTGAATCCATGCCCTTCTTTCCTTTACCTATACTGCTGTGGGTATCACGTACACTAGTTCGTAAGGGCCAGTGAATTTCGGCTTCTGCCACTTCTGTACGAAATTACAGATGAGTATCTTATCACCCGGATAGCGGGGCTGAACTTTTAGGAATTCTCCCTTGCTGTGTGCACTTGTCTCTTCTTGGGCGTTGGTCAGCCCACTTGGTGAACGTTGAGCCTGGCAGGAGACATATTTGAGGGCATTTGTCATTTCAGTTAGATACTTTTGCATTTCCTCTCCCAAAACCTGTGTTGTGGTTTTAACGCCCGAAATTGAACATGCAGTAGGAACATGCGCATGCATCATTCTGCCAGTTACAATTTCATGCAGAGTCAAATGATGATTTGCCCTGGGTGGGATGCAGAGAGCAAAAAGTGCTAATGGTAAGAAATACAGCCAGTTTTTGCACAATTAATTTGTTAGCTTTGCTAGGCATTTATTACGTGAGCTGCTTACTCTTTCAACATCCCCGTTTGCTTGCAGCTGGTACATTGTGCATAGTCTGTTTTATTCCCAAGAGGTGCGTTATCTCTTTAAAAATGTTGCCCATTATCCAACCTTATCTCGTCACATACCCCCCTCTTAAAAACACCTATAAGCATGTACCTATAACAGGTGCATCTGTCTTGCATGTCAACATAGTCGATATGCAAGAGCCCTTCCAGCTGTGCAATGTCCCCAGCACCATTTTCAAAGCATGACCGGAAAGAAATTGCTGATACACCACACAATTCCCTGTAAACTCTGCCACTCGCTTGTGAAACTTCAGAACGTATCAACCTTCGTTTATTTCTGCCACTATATGTTCTTTGAACACGTAGGTGGGAAAATGCAACTGCTCTGGCGCTATGCTGAACTACTTCTTTGGCATCACTAGTTTCTCTTTGCTATTTTGCCTTCATATCAAATCTGTCAGTGAGAGGCAACAACCCCAATCTGTTCCCTCCTGTGAAACTTCTCCCTGCAACTATTATCTGAACAATGGGTTTTGTGCTAAAATGTTCCCCTTTCTCTTGACCCTTTCTTATCCCTTCCACCATAAATTGTATTCTTTTCTTTGCTCCTGGGTATAAATTGGTGAGCCCTTCAGGCAAGTAGGCCGCTTCTTTGACTGCTCTCTCAGCAGCCATCTTATTCCCCAATGATATTAAGTACTGTTGACCTGTGTGGGTGGCACATTATATTATGGCAACCTCCACTGGTAATTTCAATGCTTCTATCAGTTGCCCGAGCATCTCGGCATGTTGTACCGGGAACCCGTCACTTCTCATGAACCCCCTCCTTTCCCATTGTGCTAATCCTGAATGTATTGTTGACGTGACGTAGGCAGAGTCGGAGAATATGTTAGCTGCATGCCCTTCCGTCATGTTCAATGCGTTAATCATGGCCATTAGCTCTGCAACCTGTGCTTAATAATGCATGGTAACATCCGCTGTGATGCATCTACATACTCCCCATTGTTGTAGCACACTATCACAGCCCCAGTATGTCTCCCTCATGTATTGGGGGTCTATGTTTGAAGACCTATCAATAAAGAAAACGTCTGCCCCCTCTATTTCTTCTTCTTTTACCCTGATGTTCCCTTCCAGTCTGTCCATATGGGCAGCACAGTCATGCATGTAATCTCCTTCCTCTGCGGGTTCTGCTATAAATGTCGCTGGGTTCACCACACAACACCTCACTACCTCAATGACTGGGTTTGTCAGTATTATTTCATATCCAGAAGCCTTTGTGTTGTCAGTGCACTCTTGGATTTTTCCAAAATGGCAAATAGTGAATGCTCCACGTACAGTACTTCTGGACACCCCATAGTAATTGTTGCTGCCTTCTGTATTGCAAACGCTGCAGCCGCAAGCACTTGTTCACAGGAGAAATGCTTCTGCATTACTGGGTCTAGGATACCGATGTAGTAAGATAATGACTTGTGCACCTGTGGCTTCTTTTGCGTGAGGACTGCCGTCATCACTGAGCCATCTGAGTGGGAGAACAAATAGAATTTTCTTTGTAATTAGGGGTAGTAAACACCGGCACATGGACCAATGCTTCTTTAAGTTCTGCAGAATTATTTTCTGATGTCTATTTTATTTTCCTTTTCTCCTTCTGTGCTTCCTTAAGGGCCTGCAGTAGGGGTTTTGTAAATGTGGAATTATCGAAAAACCCATGCTCTGCAGTAATTACATAACCCCAGGAATTTCTGCATCTCCTTCACTGTGCTTGGACGTGCACTCACGTCAATTTCTTCTACTCTCTCCTGTGTTATCTTGCATCTCTCTATGGATATTATTTGCCCTAAGTATGCAACCTCCTCCTGGCAGTATTGCAGTTTCTCCTTGTCCACCTTACAACCTTTGTCTGCTACTAGCATCAAGAGATGCACCAAGTCAATCCCACACTACTCCTTAGTCTCTCTGCACACCAATAAATCATCAATGTATTGTATGACTGTGCTTGACACTTGTAAGTTAATTAAGTCCATCCTTATCACACTGTTTAAGATGCTGGGGGATTCACAATACTCTTGGGGTAGCCTAGTGTGTGCAAATCAGGTTCCCTGATACATAATGTCTGTCAAATATCTATAGTCTTTGTGTAGCAGGACGG
Source organism: Ambystoma mexicanum (assembly GCF_040938575.1). Classification (NCBI taxonomy): domain Eukaryota; kingdom Metazoa; phylum Chordata; class Amphibia; order Caudata; family Ambystomatidae; genus Ambystoma; species Ambystoma mexicanum. Next base: position 1,621,200,521 of record NC_090937.1, on the reverse strand, counting down.
AAAAGAAGGCATTCTTCAGGTTGATGATCGTGAAGTACTTTACCTTCGTTGAAATATTGCACAGTATTGTAGCGGGGTTCGGTACCAGTGGAAAGTCTGCTTCAACCACGTTGTTAAGAGGATGTAAATCTTGTATAAATCTCCACGATCCACCTTTTGATTTCTTTATCAGGTATATAGCCATGTTGCATGGTGATGTGGATGTCTGTATTATACCCTGCTGCCACAATGCATGTAGAGTCGAGTATATCCCCTCATCTGCTTTTCGGGACAACAGGTATTATTTTTAGGTGCAGCAGTGACAATTCCTTTAACTTTATCTTTACCGCCCATACTCCTTTTAATACATCATGGGGCCCTTTTGTCCATAGTCTTTCTGGACCCATTCTAGATCATCGTCTGTGTGTCCTCTTCCCCTGTTTACTAATTGTGTGAGTATCAGCACCAGTTCTTCTACTACTCTTACTGGGCAGGGTATTTGTAGCTGGAATATCATCTCCTCTTCCTCCCCATCAGAGAACAGTTGTTCATTCTTTACTCGTGTGATTGTAACTGTTGAGTGAATACATAGCACTGTGTGCCATTCCATGTATTCATTATCCGTTCTGTATAGGATCACCATGTCTTTACGGACCACTACCTCTTCAAACTGTAGCACCATCATGGTGCCTTTTTTTTGTCTTCCTTCTGGCACTGTTGTCAGAATAGAAACTCTGACGCCAACCGGACCATCTTCACTTGTATCCCCGGGACCCATACCAGCAATATCTCAACCCCATACAAAAACAAGCTTGGATCCATGGGTTGGCCTGATAGCGTGCTTTGGACATGTGCTCCTAAATGGAACGTGGCCACTCGTGTGTAATAGACACTGTGTGTCAAGCACACCATCCCCTTTTCTGTGAATAATATTGTGGGGATCAGCTTGCTCAATAAGTCCCTCCCAGGTATGTTGATTTGGAATAAAAAAGGAGTGCTATGATGTGCTGCGTCCCTATTGTTAGTGGTAAATATTTCATTACTTGAACCATCAACACTGCCCTGGAGAAGCCCTGCATGTTCATTACTTTGTTTGATACTTGTAATCCCCCTTCCCTTATACAAGATTTGGTGGCTCCTGTATCTATGAGAAATAGATACAGGAACTCTCTTTGTCCTATTTTCACTGCTACCTTGGGTTCCTCTTCAGGGCTGTCAGTTACTGCTAGGTATGGACACACTCAAATGCTCTGCGGGCCCCTTTATTGTTGCAGGCTACTCTGCGAGAAAGGGAAGGGATATCCCCTGACAATGTTGACCCCATTGTAGTGAGGTACCACATTCTATCCTAATACTACTGCATTTCATGCAGCTGGTGCTGGTGTTTGTGTTATACTCAAAAGTGCCACCATGCCATCCATCGTGCCCCCTGTGGCCTGGTACCACCCCTGGGGCTGTGGCGGGTACCCCTTCTGCAATTGTGCCTGGTGGGACTGCACCTGCCACAACTGCTGCTGTGCTGCAACAAACCCTTGCTGCTCTGCCATATATTTAGCCTGTTCCTGAGCTTTTGTCTGAATGAACAAGTGCGTGCAAAATGCCCCATGTTCCCACATATAAAGCATGGCCCGGACCCCCAGTATCCTACTCCCCTGAATCCTCCTCCTCTTGCACACTGTGGGTACCCTCTTCCCATTGGAAAGAACCCCTGATATGTAATGATGTGAATCTCCCCATTGTGACATAAACAGTGGCAGCACATTCCCCCCTTGCGGGAGCATGTTTTCCATGGGAAACCCTCCCTGTTGGGCAGGCACCACAGCTGCAGCATCAGGTATGAGCACTGCCCCTCCCACGGTGTACCATGCCAATTTCTTTTGCACCAGTCCTTTTTCTGCCTTTGTAGCATTTTACGCCACCTTCCTCTCACTCTCTTGTTTCCTTTTAAATAGTGCACTATTGTTGCCTGTGTTTCTGCCTCCCCTTCACTTCTATTCCTACAATCTTGTCTAGTGACACCTGGACATCAGCTGGCAGTACCTTGACCAATATGTGGTAGAACAGGGGTATGCATTCATCCCAGGGCTTCCGCATTTCCAACAAACAAAGGTCCTGGACCTGTTTGATATACTCTGCTGCTGGGCCTTTGTCAAGCTTTATCTTGTGTGCCATAACTACCCCTAAATCTGAACTATCTGGGTACATGCTGCTTATGACCATCCACACGTGTGCTTAGCAGTTGTTGAACGCCCCCCATCGTATGCATTGATACTCAGCTTCACCCCTTTGTACCCCGCCTACCCCATATTTTATCCCATTGATCTCATATTATGGCCGCAAATAAGCTTTTCATGTCCCCTATTGCCAGCGTCACGCCAGCTGTCTCTTTCCCGAGTGCATATATCCACTTGCTGGCCATGGCCGCAAGTGAGGGCAGGCTATATATTAGTTTATCTGTCAATTGTATGCCATGGTAGTTAGTGAGTGTCCCCTCTCCCCTTCTGTATTAACGGCATCTGTGTCGCCTAGGGTCGTGCCCCCCCGCGCCTCTTTGTCACCTGTGCCAGCCCTATTTCACCTTCTCCTTCCTGCTGCAAAGGCAGGTCGACCAGTTCCTCCTGAGCTCCTTGTGTTCCTGTCTTCTTTGCTTTCCTCACCTTCTCCTCTCCCTATCGGGGGTCCATTGTTCGTTCTCTCCATCACATAAGTCTTCTACATCTTCTTCATCTGAAGCTACACTATCCTCCCCTCCTTTTGCCGCCTCCTCTCCCTCTTCTTGCTCATCATCCAGTCTGAATTTTTTCCTTCCCGACAACCATTCCTTTCCACCCCTTTTCCCCTCTCTATCCTTCCTCCTTACCTCCTGTACAAATCATCCTCTCTGCTTCATTAAATGATGCCTCCACCTGTTGGCGTGTGCTCTGCTCAATGTACGCTAAGTATTTCCTCTCTCCCTTTTTGTGTGCATCATTGCATTGGGTGTCTCTATCCTTCTTTTTCCCCCATCACCCCTCCTTCCCCCTCTTGGCACTCCTGCTGCAGGTTGGTACACCTTGCTGCAGGTCGTAGAACCGGATAGGCACCATAGAGCAAGGCGGGGCCCTTGGCCAGTCGCCTTCCTCAGACCCTCCTTCTTTCTTTGTGAACCCCCCTTTTTCTCCTCATACAGTCTAAAGAGCCCCAATATATTCTGCAAGCTCTTTAACTGGAGTCTTTATATCTTGTAAGTAAGTGCAAGAACATGTTTTCTATGATTTTACTATTGAACGTTCCCTCCCCGGGGCATACATGGAAACACTGACTTCAGTCTGCTGGACTCACTGGAAGTTATACTTTATTATTTCTTCATGATATTGGGGTAATTGTTCACACATATGGTTGAGGGGGCTGTCTCGATAAGCCGTTATCTCCTATCTCTAAGCTATCCCTCCCCTATAGAAAACATAGTGGGAATTGATCCCACTATCAACTTAGGAACTACGATGGCTAAAGTATCCTATTTTATTTCCAAATCTTCTCATTGAAAAAGGGGATGGGCTTGCTGAAAATGTGTAATATGGGGCCACTTTGAATATTATTTCCGGGGCCTCTTTAGGTTTCCAGTCCACCCCTGCCCGAGTGGCTGTGGGACTGGCTGTCTAACCTTTATTGTATTGTCTGGTACTGTTCCCAGCGATGGCGGTCTGCTGAAGACAAGCAGCCAGAGTTTAGATTTGCCTAGTGTTTGCTGTGTGTTCTAACTGGCCTGCTGTGAATGGCCTACCTACAGCATCCCTCCCTATAGAGTGCACTTACCTGTGTTTTTGTGCTCTTGCGCTGATGCAGCAGGTTCCCTGGTGTCAATGTTGTTATGTATACAGAGTGTCCCCCCTCGTCCCCCCCCATGCATGGTCCTTTGGGCTAGATGCAGCTTCTAGTGACTGCTTGACTCTCCCTTGGGGATGTCCCCGCTCGCCCCCCATTATTCCCGCAATTGGTAGATGCGACCCTCTGCCAGCCGCTGAATCAGCACCTTCATTACAGGGCTTTGAAGGATAAGATCCAGCTATGGGGCGCCCTTAACGAATCCCAACAGAATGTGCAGCAAGACTCCATATGCTAGAGACACCTTGACACCAGTATTTACTGAACTTCCTCCGACTGTATCATATCAATTATTACATAAGTTACAAACAGGCTCAGGACCGGGTTCATTAAAATATAAATAATAAACCACGACAGGGTGATGACCCGGAACATAAACCACAGCAAAGCAAAGAAAAGAACGATGTCAGTGAACTTCTGAAAATCATCACCATGGTCCCCGGTGATGTCCATGCTGGGGGTCCTGTTTGGGGTTTTCCTGGATGCACAAATCTTGTGAGACTTTGACCTGAGGAGCAAGTAATCAATAACAAAAAGTTATGTGATGTCCCATTGACTGACGTGTTTGTTGTTTACAATTTTAAGGCAAGAAGAACATAGAGTCGAGATGCCCTCAACCCGGCCTCTTACAATCTGGCTTCTGGCACTAATCTGTGTCCACTGCCTTTAGCTGACTCCCCTCTCTCCATATTATTCTAAAAGACCCCTTAATATTGTTTCATAATGGTTCCATATAATGCTACCCTGCTAGTGGATCCTCTGCTTGTGCAACGCTCCATTGTGTACCTGCTAGGTGTGGGCTATAAGAAAGGAATACATGTCTGCGCCACTCTCACCCGAATGTACAATACTTGAAAGGCTTAATAGATATTTTTTTGAACTTTAGTTGTTATTGCACATTTTTTATTTCTCAGAGTTTAAAAATACTATTATCAGTATCTGACAATGGTGTACACGTGACCAATATGTGGTAGAACAGGGGTATGCATTCATCCCAGGGCTTCCGCATTTCCAACAAACAAAGGTCCAAACAAAGGAAACAAAGGATTCCTCGCTAATAGTTGCAGTACGGAATTACCTTGTTGCTTTGCATTGCGTCAACTAGTTGCTCCGACATCCACAGCATTCACTTTCATAATACATCATGTTGTGATATACATAGCAGAGAATGACGTGATTCTTATCATCTCCCCCACCAAGGCCTTTCTTCCACCCCAAAGGGGTGTGCTAGACCCCTAGTAGGTTCTGGGGTAGGAATAGAGGCAGAGAAACAAGTGAGTCAGTAATAAACCCCTACAGTAGATTATCCATACTCACTTATCCACACAGGACAAATTTACTTATGACATGTAATTTATTGAGGGTCTACTGTTCAACCCTCTGGCAATCCCTTCCTTATCAAAACATGCCAGCATATACAGTAAGGCAATATACAGTACTTAACATAGGTGCCGCATATGTAATACATATGCACACATGCCTATGAATTAATGCTCAATAAAGAACACTCAAAGAATGCTCTCACTCTCCTGCAAAGTGCACTTTCTTGTTATTAAGCAAAAAAAGTAATACAAAAACATTGCCACTATTATTGTGACTACACATAACGCACTCAATTTGAAAAGTGTTATGATTGAAAACAATGCTATCATTATCTAACCTATATAGCTACTCCAAATTAGTAAACCATCACAAAAACCTAAGAGCTCCTTAAAAGCATTTGTTATGGTCATTGATTTTCACTAAACAGCATCATGAAATGTACTGCCTTCTCAATATGCTCATCAATTCTCACTAAATAGCCTCGTGAAATGTACTGCCTTCTCAATATGCTCATCAATTCTCACTAAACAGCCTCGTGAAATGAACTACCTTCTCAATATGCTCATCAATTCTCACTAAACAGCCTCGTGAAATGAACAGCCTTCTCAATATGCTCATCAATTCTCACTAAACAGCCTCGTGAAATGAACTACCTTCTCCATATGCTCATCAATTCTCAGTAAACAGCCTCGTGAAATGAACTACCTTCTCAATATGCTCATCAATTCTCACTAAACAACCTCGTGAAATGAACAGCCTTCTCAATATGCTCATCAATTCTCACTAAACAGCCTCGTGAAATGAACTACCTTCTCGATATGCTCATCAATTCTCAGTAAACAGCCTCGTGAAATGAACAGCCTTCTCGATATGCTCATCAATTCTCACTAAACAGCCTCGTGAAATGAACAGCCTTCTCAATATGCTCATCAATTCTCACTAAACAACCTCGTGAAATGAACAGCCTTCTCGATATGCTCATCAATTCTCACTAAACAACCTCGTGAAATGAACAGCCTTCTCGATATGCTCATCAATTCTCAGTAAACAGCCTCGTGAAATGAACAGCCTTCTCGATATGCTCATCAATTCTCACTAAACAGCCTCGTGAAATGAACTGCCTTCTCGATATGCTCATCAATTCTCACTAAACAACCTCGTGAAATGAACAGCCTTCTCGATATGCTCATCAATTCTCAGTAAACAGCCTCGTGAAATGAACAGCCTTCTCAATATGCTCATCAATTCTCACTAAACAACCTCGTGAAATGAACAGCCTTCTCAATATGCTCATCAATTCTCAGTAAACAGCCTCGTGAAATGAACAGCCTTCTCAATATGCTCATCAATTCTCACTAAACAACCTCGTGAAATGAACTGCCTTCTCAATATGCTCATCAATTCTCACTAAATAGCCTCGTGAAATGAACTACCTTCTCAATATGCTCATCAATTCTCACTAAACAACCTTGTGAAATGAACAGCCTTCTCAATATGCTCATCAATTCTCAGTAAACAGCCTCTGAAATGAACTGCCTTCTCCATAGATGTGAGTTACTGGACAATGGACCTTGTCATAACGACTATAAGTATTAACTGTTTCCTATGTCGAATTGACCCTACTTTCTGGATAGTGGGCCGCTGGGAATGCATTATGTTTGTTTTGGGTTGAGTTGAATTCATTCTTTATTTACACAGCCCACAGCTCAGGAAATCATGGGCCTAGCATGAGCGTGACATTAGTGTTAAGCTTTATGTGGAGTTTGCTTGCTAGTTTGTAGAGATGCTTTGTGCTTTGGGTACAACACTGCCTATGTTGCCTGCTTCTTAAGAACAATCTCCCTCCTTCTGCTACTGAGTGTGTGGTTGTTGGAGGCTGCATTCATTTCCACCTTCTTCTGAGGGAGTTGCGTCTGGTGATTGGGTCACACGGGACGTGTGCACACTTGTCTTCAGTGCTAACATGTTGGGTGTGTGCTTCTTGTATAGTGTTTAGTTTTCCTTGATAAATGTGGGTCCCACTCATACAGGATGAGCCTATCGCCTTGTTTGGGGGTCTAAGTGATCGCTGTGCTACCCATAATGTCGACAAAGAAAATGCTGACTTCCATTAAGGTGCGGCCAGTGATCACATAGACCACTTATGCCTGCATCCCCAACCCGCCCCCATTCTCCTTCCTACCGACCTTTCAACGGCTCCCCTCTGTTCCTGCGGAGTCAGTTCCCTTCCAGTAACTTGGCTCGGAACTGACACCGCAGCGTCCTTTTTTTTCACTTTTACGTCCCCCGCTATCCCCATTACACTGACCAATGGGAACGGCGGGGGTCACCACTACAACCTGCACTCCCCTTATTCACTGTAATGGGATTCGTCTTTCTTTCTTTGCTTCGCAAAAGGCATTTGCTCCGTGCCAAAATTACAGCTGCGACTTCAGTCTGAATTTTGGTACAGGGCAAATGCACAGTATGGTACAGGTCGCAATTTATTTGTCGACATTGTAAGATAGCGTTCATTGGTCGGTGACTAGACAGTGAGTTATTGTGCTTTCGACTGCATTGGACTAGACTGTTGGTTTGGTGTGGCATCGTTTTGCTTAGCCTGAGTGCGCCCCACTCAGCACACTTTGTTCATTCTTTCTTGTCTGGTGTAGGGTCTGACAGGTGGTCAGAGGTTTATCCAGGAGTTTTGTGTGGTGAGTGCGGCCGTTCGGCTCATGAGGATGTCCCAGGGTTTCACCGTTGGGATGTGTGGCGCTCAACCTGAAACTTGCTTCTGCCTGATTGTGAAGGCGTTGATCCTTGTGGCCACTCACCTTGTGAGTGAGGTATGAGTTTACAGTGGGCTTATGGAAGGAGCCCTTAGTTTCATGTGGTGGGGTTTCTCCGTTCTGTGTGACTGTTTGCAGGCGCATGGCTTCACTTTGCCCACACTCTTCTACCTCTCTTCTGAGCCCCTTTTACAGGCACATCCTTTGATGATGTTTCCATAAGGGAGACATGTGTTATGCCGTGCATTCTGGCTCCCTGCCTGCCTGCATGCATGCATGATGTCGTCAGAGTTCTGAGTGTGGAATGTTGTTTGCTGTGACCTGCTGAGTGTTGTACATATACAATATTTTGGGAGAGTCTGGCTGAATGAGAGGGTGTGCCAGTGAATGTCCCTTACCTTCCCTAATGCTACTTACCTGCTTGGGCCTTTACTTTTCAAACCTACAACAATGTAAGTACTAAAATAAAGACTGCCCCTTTGGTAATTGTGGCTTCTGGCTTCCTTGCATGTGGGCTTACAAAACATAAAAAGGTTTTGTATCCTTGGTTTGTCTTGTTTGTTTATCCTCATTGCTCGGAGATCCAGGGCCAGCATCCCCGACCCTCGTATTTCACCACCTATTTTGAATGAGGTCCAATGTGTTTAGCTTTCAACTTGAGCAGTTCCTGTCTACACCAAATTGATTCTCTTCAACTAACCAAAGAAAAGGTCAACACAATCAATATTTACTGCTTCCGTCAGGATACCCAAACCTACTTGCTGCATACCCGTCCCACTCCGGGTGGCATCGGCCAAGCAAAGGAGGTGAAATTAATCATAACCACGTGTAACACACTGGGCAACCTTCCAGATCACCGTTCTTCACCTGTCAAGCCATTACTAAAAGGGTAAAGACCACATTCAAATCAGACTTGGCCCCACCCCAAAAGAAGCAGTCCAGCCCAAACTGCTTGGTCACATCCCTTCTGCATACGAACACACACATTCCCAGATATGTTTCGGCCTCATTGGGCCTCATCAGTGAGGAGTATTTTGGGTCTCTAGGCCCAGCGGTCACAGGACCCATGTCTGGGCATACCTGTCCCGCTCGGGGTGAAATCGGCTAAGCAAAAGTGGTGATGGCTGGAAGGCTTAAAATTGATCTTCAACACATTACAAAAAGGGGAAAGACCATATGCAAATCAGGTTTGGTCACACCCCAAAAGGAGCAGTCCAGCCCAAACTGCTTGGTCACATAACTTTTGCATAAGAACACACACATCCCAAGACTTGTTTCGGCCTCATTGGGCCTCATCCGTGAGGAGTAGTTTGGGTCTCTAGGCACAGCAGGCACAGGACCCATGTCTTTGCATAACGGTCACACTCTGGGTAACATCAGCAAAGCAAAGGAGGTTGGAAGGCTTAAAATCAATCTTCAACACATTGTACAAAGGGGAAAGACCATATGCAAATCGGGTTTGGTCACGCCCCAAAAGAGGCAGTCAAGCCCGAACTGCTTGGTCACAACCCTTCTGCATGAGACCTCAATCAACCCCAGACATATTTTGGCCTCATTGGGCTTCATGAGTGAGGTGTAGCTTGCAACGGGCATGCCCAGACATGGGTCTTGAACCTACTAAGACATGTATTAATGCATGCAAGACATGAGGGATGCGTGTCCGCATAACTGCATCATATGCATAACTAATGAGTGGCACAAGGAGTGGCACAAGGACACAGCCCTCATGAAGCCCTCTTACTACCTTAAACAATACAAGGGATATGAGGAATTTGCAGGGGATTGCAAAGAGGGCTGGGTGTTCGTTCACACTCTTGTTAGCGTGTTCTCATTTTTAGTGCATGAACTGGTGGACACCATAGGAATAAAGACATATGCTTCTATAAGAGTCCTCTTCTTTCTGCAGGAATACTGTAAAACATCTGCATTTCTCGCCACCCATGTTTTGTCTCCTAGTCTTCCCGGGACACACTGGAAGCTGCCTCCCTGTTGACAATCGGGGTGGAATCTGAGGGTTCAGTGAGTTGCACTGGATTGGTCGTCCGAGGTCATACTTTTGCAGGCTTGTGGTACATTACATTTACATACTGTAATGAAACCCTCTAAAGCGGGAGAAGAACACAGCCAATGATCTTTTAAAAGGTACACATCATGTTGACGGACACCATTTTAATATTCATGTCATCATGTTTGAGTACTTAACCATCTATATTCCAAGATAAGAATTTTCAAGTGAGAATAAGAGGGCACACAAAGACATTGGTCCTCATTACCAGTTGGGGGTGGGGGGGTTATCCTAGGTAATCTACACAATTAGCAAAACAAAGAGGTGATGGCTGGAAGTTTTAGAATTCATCTTAAACCTCTAGCAAGTACTCTGGGCAACCCTCCAGACTATTCTTTGCCTGCCAAGCCATTACAGAAGGGGAAGATCCTATGGAACTCAGGCTTGGTCCCACCCCACAAGTGGCAATCAAGCCTAAATTGCTTGATCACATCTGTTCTGCACAAGACTACAAGCAACCCCAGACATGTTAGAGGCTCACTGCGCTTCAGCAGTGAGCTGTAGCTTGGGAGGGGTATGCGCTGACGTGGGTGCCGAGCCTGCTTGGCCTAGAGACTCACAGGCCGATTCATGGAATAAATGTGCGCCGAAAATCCCGGCGCAGAGGGGCCAATACGTGCGCTGCGCCGAAAATTAGCGAAAAGCGCAGGGAAACCAGCGCACGTCGATTCATGGAAGTCCGTGCGCAAGAAAAGCAGAGGACGTGCGCGGAAAAATCGCGCGGCGCAGGCCGGCGCACAGGTCAACCAACGTCGTGCGCCACGGCCACTGCGCTATCACTCCGAGCGCAGCGCACAGCTCTAAAGTAGGCGGAACACAGGGCGGGACACTCGGAATGGGGAATAAAATGGGGCACAACACTCGGAATGGGGAAGAATGTGGGCGGCACGGGAAAGTATAGGAGGCAAGTGCGCGGAACGGCCACACGCTCGCATACAACACGTATTCATGGAATAGAATAGGGCAAAAAAGCGCACGCTCAAAGCAGCGCACAGGCACAAACAGGCACAAACACGACCGCCACAAGAAAGCAGGCGGTAGCGTCTCTGCGCCTGCAAGAAATGTGCGCTAAAAGGTGCGCCAACAAATAGCACCTATATACAGACATGATCAATGTCCAATACTGTGGCCCTCCAGGACAAATGACGTACAAAGGGGTACCCACAAACACAGACACGCGCTGAGAGAAAAAATAAACGTGTGCGTGCATACCGGGGTGCGCGGGAAGTTGCACACGCGATATGGCCGGGTACGTGGATTACAGGGGTGCGCGGGAAGTTCCACACGCGATATGGCCGGGTACGTGGATTTCAGGGGTGCGCGGGAAGTTCCACACGCGATATGGCCGTGTACGTGGATTACAGGGGTGCGCGGGAAGACCCACACGCGACATGGCCGTGTACGTGGATTGCAGGGGTGCGCGGGAAGTTCCACACGCGATATGGCCGGGTACGTGGATTGCAGGGGTGCGCGGGAAGTTCCACACGCGATATTGCCGGGTACGTGGATTGCAGGGGTGCGCGGGAAGTTCCACACGCGATATGGCCGTGTACGTGGATTTCAGGGGTGCGCGGGAAGTTCCACACGCGATATGGCCGGGTACGTGGATTGCAGGGGTGCGCGGGAAGTTCCACACGCGATATGGCAGGGTACGTGGATTTCAGGGGTGCGCGGGAAGTTCCACACGCGATATGGCAGGGTACGTGGATTTCAGGGGTGCGCGGGAAGTTCCACACGCGATATGGCTGTGTACGTGGATTGCAGGGGTGCGCGGGAAGTTCCACACGCGATATGGCAGGGTACGTGGATTTCAGGGGTGCGCGGGAAGTTCCACACGCGATATGGCCGTGTACGTGGATTACAGGGGTGCGCGGGAAGTCCCACACGCGATATGGCCGGGTACGTGGATTGCAGGGGTGCGCGGGAAGTTCCACACGCGATATGGCCGGGTACGTGGATTGCAGGGGTGCGCGGGAAGTTCCACACGCGATATGGCCGGGTACGTGGATTTCAGGGGTGCGCGGGAAGTTCCACACGCGATATGGCCGTGTACGTGGATTTCAGGGGTGCGCGGGAAGTTCCACACGCGATATGGCCGTGTACGTGGATTTCAGGGGTGCGCGGGAAGTTCCACACGCGATATGGCCGTGTACGTGGATTGCAGGGGTGCGCGGGAAGTTCCACACGCGATATGGCCGTGTACGTGGATTTCAGGGGTGCGCGGGAAGTTCCACACGCGATATGGCCGGGTACGTGGATTGCAGGGGTGCGCGGGAAGTTCCACACGCGATATGGCAGGGTACGTGGATTTCAGGGGTGCGCGGGAAGTTCCACACGCGATATGGCCGTGTACGTGGATTGCAGGGGTGCGCGGGAAGTTCCACACGCGATATGGCAGGGTACGTGGATTTCAGGGGTGCGCGGGAAGTTCCACACGCGATATGGCCGTGTACGTGGATTGCAGGGGTGCGCGGGAAGTCCCACACGCGATATGGCCGTGTACGTGGATTGCAGGGGTGCGCGGGAAGTTCCACACGCGATATGGCCGGGTACGTGGATTGCAGGGGTGCGCGGGAAGTTCCACACGCGATATGGCCGGGTACGTGGATTTCAGGGGTGCGCGGGAAGTTCCACACGCGATATGGCCGTGTACGTGGATTTCAGGGGTGCGCGGGAAGTTCCACACGCGATATGGCAGGGTACGTGGATTTCAGGGGTGCGCGGGAAGTACCACACGCGATATGGCAGGGTACGTGGATTTCAGGGGTGCGCGGGATGTACCACACGCGATATGGCCGTGTACGTGGATTGCAGGGGTGCGCGGGAAGTCCCACACGCGATATGGCCGGGTACGTGGATTTCAGGGGTGCGCGGGAAGTTCCACACGCGATATGGCCGTGTACGTGGATTTCAGGGGTGCGCGGGAAGTTCCACACGCGATATGGCCGTGTACGTGGATTTCAGGGGTGCGCGGGAAGTTCCACACGCGATATGGCCGTGTACGTGGATTTCAGGGGTGCGCGGGAAGTTCCACACGCGATATGGCCGGGTACGTGGATTTCAGGGGTGCGCGGGAAGTTCCACACGCGATATGGCCGTGTACGTGGATTTCAGGGGTGCGCGGGAAGTTCCACACGCGATATGGCAGGGTACGTGGATTTCAGGGGTGCGCGGGAAGTACCACACGCGATATGGCAGGGTACGTGGATTTCAGGGGTGCGCGGGAAGTACCACACGCGATATGGCCGTGTACGTGGATTGCAGGGGTGCGCGGGAAGTCCCACACGCGATATGGCCGGGTACGTGGATTTCAGGGGTGCGCGGGAAGTTCCACACGCGATATGGCCGTGTACGTGGATTTCAGGGGTGCGCGGGAAGTTCCACACGCGATATGGCCGTGTACGTGGATTTCAGGGGTGCGCGGGAAGTTCCACACGCGATATGGCCGGGTACGTGGATTTCAGGGGTGCGCGGGAAGTACCACACGTGATATGGCATGGTACGTGGATTTCAGGGGTGCGCGGGAAGTCCCACACGCGATATGGCCGGGTACGTGGATTTCAGGGGTGCGCGGGAAGTCCCACACGCGATATGGCTGTGTGCTCCCAGGCATTACCTGTACACCCTCCACGGCCCCTGCAGGCAGCACACACCACAGGGAACTACCCTGCACACCTGCTCATGTCTCCCACCACCCCCACCCCCCATCCACCAGGGACACCCTCCACCAGGCCCCCACCCATGTCTCCCACCACCCCCACCCCCCATCCACCAGGGACACCCTCCACCAGGCCCCCACCCATGTCTCCCACCACCCCCAGCACTGTGGGGAACCTGCCAGCAGGCCCCCACCCATGTCCAACCCATGTCACCCACCACCCCCACCCCCAGCACTGTGGGGAACCTGCCAGCAGGCCCCCACCCATGTCCAACCCATGTCTCCCACCACCCCCACCCCCCATCCACCAGGGACACCCTCCACCAGGCCCCCACCCATGTCTCCCACCACCCCCAGCACTGTGGGGAACCTGCCAGCAGGCCCCCACCCATGTCCAACCCATGTCTCCCACCACCCCCACCCCCCATCCACCAGGGACACCCTCCACCAGGCCCCCACCCATGTCTCCCACCACCCCCAGCACTGTGGGGAACCTGCCAGCAGGCCCCCACCCATGTCCAACCCATGTCTCCCACCACCCCCACCCCCCATCCACCAGGGACACCCTCCACCAGGCCCCCACCCATGTCTCCCACCACCCCCAGCACTGTGGGGAACCTGCCAGCAGGCCCCCACCCATGTCCAACCCATGTCTCCCACCACCCCCACCCCCCATCCACCAGGGACACCCTCCACCAGGCCCCCACCCATGTCTCCCACCACCCCCAGCACTGTGGGGAACCTGCCAGCAGGCCCCCACCCATTTCCACCTGGCCCCAGGTCCTGACGATACACAATCATGGCAGTAATGGCCAGCATACCCAGCACAAACACCCAGGCAAGGATTGCATGCACCCACATAGTGAATGCAATCACATGACACAACCCCAAAGGCAAGTATGCAAAAGAACACATGTCTGTCACACACACATACACAATGGGTGCAAGTGAATGTCAAAACCCATATCATGACATGTAAGAAACCAAAGAGAAAATAACACAAGTGTAAGATAATATAAAAATGTATTAAAAACACAAATCAAGTAAACCAATAAAACTTACAACTATGTGGCAAAGTAAATAAAAGGTCCATGTCCGAGAACAAAAATGATAAACCAAAAAACAAAGGATTAAAAAATTAATATAATTTGTCCAAAGCAAAACCATGTAGTAGGAAATCAAAGAAAAACCATTACGTCATGGTGTAAACAATAAAAAATTTAAAAAATGTATCTCCCAAAATATATCAATATATACAGGAATGTTCCAGGGTCCCTGAGCCCAACAGCACAAATGAAACCTAATACTAACTAATAAAATAAATATGTACAAAAAAGTGGCCATTGTCCGAGCGGTCCAAAATAATAAAAATAAATAAAGGAAACCTAGCACTAACTAACTAAAAAACTATATACAAAGGCAGCGGGCTAGTCCTGCGGCTCACTTGGTGATGCTGGCCAGGGCATCCTCGAACTCCATGTCAATGTCCTGGAGGCGGGACTCTGTCCTGGCCCCGAGGTCTCGCAGGGACAACCCCATGTGCTCACCAAAATCCCTGCGAGCCTCCTCGAGGCACTCAGCCCGCCTCAATGCCCGATGCATGGAGATCTCCGCCCTGGCCATGGCGAGCCGCTCCTCTTCCGCCCGCTGCCGCTCCGCACCTATCCGCTGGCCAAACTCCTCCCACACGGAACACACCGCCATGCCAGGGTTGCCCTGCCCTCCGGCCGATGCCTGCCCCTCTGATCTTGATGGCCCTGAGCCATGATGCCTCCCACGTCGAGCCCGCTGCTGCCTCCGACGCCACTGCCTCTGCCAGCACGACGGCATCCAGGCTGATGGTAACCACCGACGCCGTCGTGCACGTGCCCTGCCCGATGATGCCGGCACATCTTCCATCTGCTGGGGTCCACTTGCTGTGTCGTCCACCCCTGCTGGACCTCCGACTCCCAACTGTGGCAGGGATGGGATCCCCACCGAGCTGGCTGCATTGGTCGGGGCAGGTCCACAGGGGGCCATGGTGGCATCTGGGCCGGAAGACGGCAAGGAGAACGACCGTTGGATAGCCTGCACAGAGGAGGAGAGGGCCGTCAGATTGGCCAACACATGCAGGAACCCCCCGAACATGGCCGATCCCAATTGGGCCACGTCGGCACGGTGCACTTCGTGATGACGTGCGTGCTCCTCCCGGGAAGCACGCACGTCATCACGAATCACAGCCGTGCGCATCGCGACCCCAATCAGGACCTGCTCCACGCGGCCAGGGGTTCCCACGGCCGCAGGTGGAGGGGAGTCAGTTGACATGGACATCCCCACTACCTGCGGACGGGCCTGGGACGGGGCATCCCTGCTGGTGCATGGTGGTGCACTCACAGGGTCAGGGACAGCGACATGCACAGGCACCTCCACGGTGACCTGTGCTGCCTCCTGCCCCTGGCCCTGGACTGCACCACTTGCACCAGCAGGGATGCTCCCACCAGGCCCCATGTGTGCACCAGTGTCGGCCTCCTCCTCCTCTGTGCAAACCACCAACCTGGATGGCTCCTCACCGTCTCCCGCCGTAGCAGGCCCCTGTGGGGGCTCACCCACCCCTTCCGCTGCAGCCGTGGGGGCATCCCCGCCGCCTTGCTCCACAGCGCCGTCTCCGCCCTCTTCTTCACTAGCCGCTGCGTAGAGGGAGACAAAGGACACAAGCATCAGGCTACTGTAAAATGGTCCCCTAGACAGGAAGCAATAGCAGATGAGCACCCCTGTCAAAGTACACTTCCATCATGTCCCTCCACAACACATGGGTCAGTCCAGGCAAAACACACACAGTAACAGGCATGGTGCATGCCATGCACATTTCCATGCATGTCCAATTGACTCTTGAAACATTCAATGATATGTGACTCACATGCATCATGGCTCATGCATATCACATGCACACACTTCACCTCAGTCACATCCATCTGGCCCCAAACACAACGAACACAGGCGAAACAAGGGTTAGTTGGGTGCGTCACAGAATCTGTGCATTGTCACACACATGTGTCATGCATCCATGGCATGCACAAGTCACAGACACGCAGGTCAGGCACACAGACATGGCTACCATATATGTACCTGGCATCAGCACCCATCCTTCACCCCCATCCATGTCCAGGTACAGAGACTGGCATGCTCTCATGTCCTAAATCTGCATAGGGCTCCCCATGCCACATTTCAACACATGCAACAACCATGTGGGTCACACATCACTGGTCGCACATGCATTACCATGATGTCCCTGCACACATACATGCATACATGGCCCATGGCACACATACAGGCAAGTATCATAGAACCAGCACACCGCAACATGCCCTGTCTCACACAGTAATGCTTGCACACTTACCGCTCAACTCCAGACGGGCCTCCCTCTCAAGGACCTGGGCGTGGAGCGCTGGGCGTACGCGTTCCAGGACCCTCTTCTGGATGGAACTCATGCGGCCCCGGCCCCCCTCCACGAGGCGCCGGGCCTTCACAAGGGTCCTGGACCTCAAGTCCTCCCAGCGCTTCTTGATCTTCTGGACGTTGCGGGTTGCCACCCCCTCCGCGTTGATGGCAACCACACAGTCGGCCCAGATCCTCTCCCGTCCTTCCTTGCTGGCGCGGGACGATCCAAAGAGGGCATCATACTGCCCCAGGACATGCTCCACCAGGACACCAACTTCGGTGGCAGTGAAGCTGGTGTCCCTCTGCCCCTCTGGCCTGGGGTTGCCACTGGTGCCAGATGTCGAAGTGCCCGACATGGCAACCCCAGAGGCAGGTGTGGGTGGGCAACTGGGTCCTGGGGCTGGGCTGTGGAGCGATGTAATCCCAGTTGGGAGTCTTCTGTTCCAGCAGGGGTGGACACAGCAACTGGACCCCTGCAGATGGCTGATGTGCAGGCACCAAATGGCAGGGCACGGTGGCAGCAGGCAGACAGGCAGGCAGGCAGCAGCAGATAGCACGTGGGAGGCTGCTCAGGGCACTGGGGGGGCAGTAACTCGGCCTTCTGGGCAGGAGCGTGGTGTTCCGTGTGTTTTCGGGTGGCCAGCTTGATACGGAGTGATTTGGCACGTGAAATTCCTGCACGTCAGCGTGAAATCCGAGGAAAGGGCCTTAGCGCGTAAGTGCATCAGCAGGCATACGCGATTCTATTGGACCAGAGTCCCTCACCGCGTAAGCGCGTCTGACGTGATCCGCACGGGCGTTCCCCACTCAGCACGTGATGACGGAGCACACGTGGAAATACTGCACGTCAGAGTGTCATCGCGTGTAATTGGCCAAAAGTGCGCGTACACGCGATTGGCCAATGTACGTGTATTACATCGCGTGTAATTGGCCAAAAGTGCGCGTACACGCGATTGGCCTATGTACGTGTATTACAGGGGTGCGCGGGCACTTACACACGCAAGTACGTCAGCGCACCTGTATGCCTGCTGCGTGGGAATTTCCACACGCTATTGGAGTGGGAACTAGATTCCAGGGGTGCGAGGGTCACACGCTCGCCTAGAACACGCACAAGGCATTAATTTGCGCACTTATCAATAAACAAGCCAGATGCCAGGATGAACATACCGTTCCTAGCAGCAGTGGCAGTGGGCTACCAAAGGAGGAGGAGGAGGAGAGTCAGGGCCAGAATATTCACACCCAGAACCAGCCTATTCGGGATGCCTGATGACCAGGTGTATGGGAGGTACAGGTTTCCAGCACACATCATACTGGACCTGGTCAGTGAGTGGGAGGATGACCTCACATCACCCACCCTGTGCTCCCAAGCACTCAGCCCCCTGCAGAAGGTCCTGAATGTACTGCACTTCTTGGCCACTGGATCCTTTCAGCGGACAAGTGCCATAGTGGGTGGTGTGTCACAGGCCACGCAGTCACGCTGCCTACACCAGGTCTTGAACATCATCACTGCACGGCCATCAGTCCGCAGGCACATATATCTCCCCAGGACTCATGCAGAAAGGCGGACGTGCATCCCGGAATTCTATGGTGTGGCTCAATTCCCCAAAGTGCTTGGTGCAATTGACTGCACACATGTGGCTCTACGTCCACCCAGGGCAACAGAGCACATCTATAGAAACCGCAAGCACTAGCATTCCATCAACGTGCAAGTTGTATGCAATGCCAAGGGAATAATCACATCAGTATATGCCAACTATCCCGGGTCCACCCACGACAGCTTCATCTACAGAATGTCTACACTATGCCGGGACCTGGAGGCTGGCCAGCATGGAGATACATGGCTGCTTGGTGAGCATGAATGCCACTGCACATGCATGCATGTCAGATACTGGGTCATGACACAACACCACTAATGATACCCATCACCACCTCCGCAGGGGACAGTGCCTACCCTATCAGCCCCCACATGATGACCCCAATCCGGAACCCCACCACGCCACCCGAGGTAAGGTACAACACAGCCCACATTGCAACACGGGGCATAGTGGAGCGCACATTCGGAGTGCTGAAGTCACGCTTTCGCTCCCTTGACCGTTCTGGCGGGCAGCTGTTATATGCTCCCCGAATAGTGTGCAGGATCATAGTGGCAGCATGTGTCCTGCACAACGTTGCAACACGCCGGGGCCTGCCCGTGGACATGGTGGTGCCCCCACATCCACAACCACATGCACGCCCGCTGCGCATGGGAGGGGAAAGGGCACGGGGGGTGGCAGCCCGTACGCAACTGGTGGCCAACTTCTTCACCTAGGAATCACAGTGCTGGCTAGTGCACACTGCTCTGGCACATACCATCTGACAATCAATGATGACACTACCTGACAATGTCACAAAATTACTCGACAATAAACTGTCAGATACACATCAGCCTGAGATTGTTAACATGGAAGTGTCACTATGTGTGCACCCCTACCTACACATACACCAGCAATGCATCACAACGAGAAGACACAACTCCATCAATCAAATATGCATTGCCACAGGCGATTCACTACATGACAACATTGCCATGTCACCCATTCCCTTCACAGTCCCGCCACTGAGGACACCATGTCATGGTATGTGAGAGCAAACAAACTGGCCATCACAACATGACACCGGTGTCACAAATAGCAGTGCCCCAAATGGAACATAGCCGCACTTGAACAGCTAACCGCGCTGGAGCCACTACTACACACCTGTGTAAGAGTAATTTCAATCAAATTACACACCAACCCACCCTGAAGCCCACCCAAACAAGACACAATGCATGTAATCAATGGTAGTCTCATTACCTGATTCTGCTGGTATGTCCTCACCGTCCAGATGTACAGTGATGGCGCCACGCAAAAGTGTCAGTGCACATCTACCGACATGTAGTCTGACTCCAGAGAGTATGCCCGTGTGAAGAACTGTGTGAAATACCTGCAAAACATGAGCAACATATGTAAGTAGAGGCACATATCAAACCATCATGCATAGTTAGGTGCAACAACAATGTACACTATGAATGTCTACACAGTATTGACTATGGACTGGCCAACAGCTCATGGGAGTCCAATGTCACCGTGTAATTTGCTGTCACTTGGGCACACCCTTTGCAAGCCCATGGAAACGGAAGCAGGAGGGGTGTGGATGTCTGCTACCCAAGCATCGAAACCAAACTCAGGACAAGCCTGCATGTGCCCAGCCACAATACAGTGTATGCCCAGGTACCCACACAAGGCAACACTCTTGGAAAAGAAAAAAGAAAATTGAGAAAAAATGGCCATGAAAGGGCCGGCGGGGGGGGCCACCTATGAGGTCCGAGGACAGGATGCACGCCACAATCCACCTGTGTGGATCATGGGAAACTAAAACACCCCATAGGCTCGTGGCCCACACGGCTACTCTGTTGTGGGAGATGAGTCGCTATCGCTCTGGCCAGACCCTGCAGCTGACTCAGGAGGTGGGGGAGCTGCCTCAGAAGATGGTGTGACAATGGGAGGCAGCCCACGCAAAGCACGAGTTTGCTCCTCCATGGCTGCAAGCAGGCGGGTCTGGTAGTTCTGGTTCTGGGTTATAATCATGCGGAGGTCCCCATGCAGTAACTCCCGGGATGACCTGACCTCCGCACGAGTTGCCTGCATCTCGGCCGAGAGCGTCCGTGTCAGACGCTCCAGCTGCTCCTCTGTCCTTCTATGGGATGAAGCCTCAAGCTCTAACAGGGTCGACCTGAGGTGACGGAATTCTTCCCTCAGGCCTTCCCTGTGGCGCTGGGACTCCATGGAAAGTGATTCCCGCAGAGTCGCCAGTGCCGCCCGCCTGTCCTTGTTGGACGCCAACATATCCTCCCTGTGTGCCTGGCTGATGGACTCTGTAGCCTGCTCCAGTCGCTCCATCAGCCTTTCTGGGGGGACAATGGAAGTGGCCACCCTATCCATGGCCTGTGCAATCATCTCGGATGATGCTGCCTGTTGGTTGGCCATACCGTAGATGGATTGCTCCCAAGCGGTATTGCCAGGTGGCATACGGCCACCACGTTGACGGGCACCACACCTGCCTGGGGCAAGGCGGACTGCGCCTTGCTGTGCCGGCAAGGCCTCAGGCTGCAGGACTGCATTCCCTCTCTGATCTGCAGCCCCAGGAACAGGATCAGAGATTGTGTGGTGTGGCCCTGCATCCGTAACCACCGGAGGCTGAGCTGCCGACACTGACATCCCCATTGAGGGCAATGGCCCGGCTGCAGGTGGGTCGGACAGAGGAGATTCTCTCCCAAGAACACTCACCTGCGACTGCACATAGGTGTCATCCTCCGAGTCTACACCTGAATACTGCTCGGGGGAGGAACCCCCAGAGACACCCCTCGACAGCACGACCTGCAGCACTTGTGGGTTTTCAGCCACAAACACACCACGTCCCTCACTTGTGGAAGGTCGGCCCAGGTTGCCCTCCTGGGACGGCTCAACCACCACATCCCCAGCATCAACAAGTGCTTCGTCCCCTGCAAAGACATGAAAGAGAAAAATGGAAACAGGCATTAGCACCATGGCATGCAACAAGGGCTGATGAACAACAGAGGCAGTAGTTCTACGACACATGTCCCACATGACTGGGAGACCTCCTATGCATTCACCATCACTGGGTCTGCAGGGGAGGCTCAGGGCATACAATGTACAGATTGGAGAGCAACGCCTGCTCACCATGCTGCCTAGCACTGCCATCACACATTGGCCGGTGATTGCCATGTCAAAGGCACATGCCATCACACACATGGCATGTGACATAGCCACCAAGTGAAGAGGGAGAGGAGGGCAACTTTTTTGGATTTCTACCACTCTGGTCCTGACATTGCATCATCACATCAATAAGTTGACATGTTGTACATGGATCTGCTAGTCCAAATTGGCCACGATGCACAGTGCCTTGTCTACATCAACAAAATGCAGTAAACAATGAGATTCCACCTCCCCATCACCTGTAAAGGAATCATATAGCATTCGTGAAGCACCGGTCCAGAAATGTATGAAGGTACAGCGGAGCACTGAGGGGTGGTGGGGCAGTAGGGGATGCCAGTCAACAATCCTACTGGTGCTGGTGTCATTCATGTCACGCAAGTGCAGGGGTGGGTGGCACAATGATGTGCAAGGGGAAGTGGCGGCTGGAAGTGCTGTACAAGGTAAGTAGGACTTAACGTCAAGGGCAGATGGTGTTAGGCACAGACAAGTGCTGGGGGGGGTGGCCTATAGGGGTACAGAGACAATCATGCAGTGCTGTGGGCTCGGAGGGGACAGGGGAGGTACACACTGCATCTGGCTCGGCAAGGTCCTTGCAGATTTCTATCTGTCCTGCAGAGTTGTCACATGCCGCAGATATGTGCCCTTGGATTGGGGATCTCATCTTGGTGAAAAGGGTGAGGCGCTATTGCCTTTGGAGCATGTGGCAGGCCAGTTTGCCAGAGGATGAGCATGATGCAGGACATTCCCTCTCTGCCACCCGGCACCTGTGGTCTGGGTTCACATGATCCGAGTCATGCCAGGACTCTGCATTGGCATGGGGCTTCAGACAGGTGGTCATGACCGTGGCAAAGACATCCAGTGTACCTGACATAGAGTGGAGCATGGAGTGGGCCCTGTCAGGATGGGAGTGAGCCTAAGGGGGAGCTGGATGGGGGGGAGATTTTGGCAGCATGAGCCTCGACTGACACACACTTCATGGGTTGGAATACCAAGAAGGTGTGTGACAGTGGTGAGGGTGGCTTTGCCTCTGGTGTGGTGAGGGTGAGCTGGGAGGAGAGGAGAATGTGATCACTCCAGGAGAGAGGAGTGCAGAGATGGACGGAGAGGGGAAAGTCAGATGAGATCAGAGCATCAAGAGTGTGCCCTGCAGAATGAGTAGGGACAGACGGGAGTCTAGAGGGTGAGAGGGAGTTGCTGAGGTCACAGAAAGGTCACGTGGGGGGGTCAACAAGCATGCAGGTGGATGCGTACAGCAACAAGGAAGAGGATTTCTGTGTCTGGGGACATGAGTGAGGAGGAGAGGTGAGGACACTCAGAAAGGAAGTAGTACATTTGACCAGTTTTCCCAGACACAGTACGCACAGTTTGTGAATGTCAAGGTGTGGTAGAGAGAGACGTCACACAAGCCATTCCAGAGTGGAGTAGGTCTAAGTAGGAGTGACAGTGGCAGGAATACCCTCAGGGAAGCCAAGGGCACACACCCCCTGCACAGTAGTGGCGGGCAAAGGAGATGGTCTCCTGAACATCAGGTAGGAGTGTGTGAAGGATGCAGACAGAGCTGGCCGTCAGACATGTTTCCATGAGACCAAGGATGTCAAGGTGCATAACCTCATGTAAGTGACAGATATCGGAGGAATGCCTGATGCAGCCGCAGTGAAAGGAGTGTAATTGTGGAGGAGGTTGACAGCCTTGGAGGACTTACGGGGAGTGCTAGAGATCAGAGGTGCAGCATGTGTAGGAGTTGGAGTGGGAGGCGGAGAAGGATCATGGGAGGGTGCAGGGAGGCAGTGCAGGATTGATGAGGAGAGAGGAGGGGGGACAGCAGGAGAGGTAAGGAAGTTGATGAGATGTGGCTAGCATTTCTCAAGGAGAATGAGGTTGGCCTAAGGGCCTTGGACTGAGATGCTCCCATTACCATGCACATCAATTGTGGCCTCTGAGGATTGGAAGGAGGCCAGGAGTACACCCCAACGGGTCCCACCATTGATGGTGGAAGAGGAGCAAGGAGAGAGGACAGGGACCATGTGAAGGGTCTATGGGACAGGCAAAGGCATGTATGAGCAGATGTCAGTGAGAGTTGGCTTTGAGTAGGCTCAGATGCACTTGTCAGCAATAGGGTGGGTCGCATTGGAGGGCAGGGTGCCCTCATTTGACTGTTAGCAAGCAGGTGTCGTGAGTAGGGCACGATGGTCTGAACTGTAGAAGTCAGGGAAGATAGACCATGAAGAGCAGCATGGAGTGTGAGGGAATGGGGCTCGAAACCAGACGGTACCAAAGCACACAGGTAGGAGGTGGATGTCAAGGCAACATCCACAGTATGACAGCATGTTGGTTGGCATTTATATACAGAGGACGCATTAGCATGTGGTATCATTGCATGTCAGGCATGTGAAGATGAAACTTGATTGGCTGGGGGAAAGTATAGGAATGGTATGTAAGACATCAGATGAATAGACAGGGGAGTATGAGCAACAATGTAGTGACAAAATGACAATTCAAGGGCAACTTCCATGGTGTAGGGCCATATGTGCACTGTTGCCAGTTGGGATAGTGCTGTGGGCAGATGGTGTTGCACTGAACATACTGGATGAGGCACATGGGTGCCACTATCTACTCTGCCACACACCCCCTTGACAGGCACCCAACATGGATGCTTCACACACACACCATGCACATGGATAATACACATGCATGTGCACTCACCGGATGATGCCTCGTAATCAGGGAGATCTCCCACACCTTGGAGTTGTCCCTCGGTGACGTAGGATCCAGCTACGGACTCGTGTGGTGTGAGTTCTATTTCCTGTGCTGGGGACCCACCTCCAGTCACCAAGGTTGCGGCATGACTTGAGGCCAGCTTATCCTTTGCCCTGCGCTTAAGGTCATTCCAGCGCTTCTGGCAATCACTAGCTGTGCGCCTCACTACTCCAAGGGCACTTATTCTGTCAGCAATGGTCTGCCAGTGTGCCTGGCGTCTGGCATGTGTGGTCTTGGACCCTGCAACGATGACCATTTCCCTATCATGATCTGACACATACTGAACAAGTGCATTCAGTTTGGCGTCTGTGAAGCTTGGCTTCCTTGATGGGCCGGACTGTGCAGCCGTGCCTGGGGAATCAGCCTGTGCCGGACGTGCACTCTTCCTCTTGCGCTTGGAAGGGGGTGGGGATCCAGAGTGTCCTACGCCGCTGTGGACACTAGGGGCAGGAGCCGTGGTGGACTCAGTACTGGGTGTGTGGGATTGCACACTCAGCATGGGAGTAGGTGCAGGCATTGGGGGTAGTGGGATGGGGTCAGGCCTGATCTGAGGTGCATGAACTAGGACCGACACAGTCTTGGCAGGGTGTATGAGAGGTGGGGTGGATGTAGCCACACCCTGGATACGGGGGCCAGCAGATGACCTATCTGGCATAGATGCGCGTGCCCTGATGACACCAATGTGCACCGGTGCACGTGCAGTGGACCTGCTGACCTGGATGTCAGCGATGGGATCACCCTCGGACAGGTCTGCTGCCACAATGGGCTGGTCCAACAAGGGCTGATCAGGGTTGGTATCAGCCACATGACCCTCAACTGGGGGGGGGGGCATGGGTGTCCCTGACTGGTCCTCCAGACTGGGGGGGACAGGGGCACCCTGCAAGTCACAACCACGTCCCCTAGTGGATCCTCCACGGCCACCACGTGTGGCTCGGCCACCTTTGCCACCCTTACGGCTTGCACGCCTCCCAACCATGGCACTGATGTTATTGTGCGTATGGGAGTCGGTGTGCACAATTGTCCTGGGCAATTGGGTGTCAAAGGGGTTGGGTACCAGATGGTATTCGTACCCTAGTGCAGTGGCAAGGCTATATGACACCCCTGGGGAAAGATGACGGGTCACGCAATGCACAGGCACCCCAGAAAAGTTAAGGAACGTGCACAATACCCCTCCTAGACCACGTGTGCTGATGGAAAACCCTGCACTACGCTGTGGCATCCAGTAACACAATGAACGTATGCGTGTCACACGCAGCCTAGAATTACCTCTGAAGGGGTAGGCTACACACGGGGCAAGCACAGAAGTTAGATACGTGCGTGACTCACCGTCTGCCAGGTAAAAGAGCGTGAAAAATGAGCGCGTTTGGTTGGCAACACCCCCGCCAAAAGAAGATGTGTACGCTGTCTGAGGAGACAGGACAACAGTAGAAGGGGACACTGTTTGAGGGAACAGGCCCAGGTAAACCAGTACAAGAGGAAAAAGAGAAAAAGCTGTCAGAGGTAACAGGGAGTACGAACTGGAAACGCCGTGAAGTAAATCGCGTGTGAAACAACAAGAAGTACAGAATTCACCCACTCGCTCTCCACGAAAAGCACGTACAAGGAAATGGTGTTCAACACTACCTTATATACAGGCCCACACGTACAGCGTCACTTACGGCGTGTACGTGCTTGGCCCATGTTCACCAATCACACGCTTTGTCACTTCTGCGTGTGGATCCTTTTTCACCAATCACACGCTTTGACACTCCTGCGTGTAGCTCACTTTTCACCAATCACACGCTTTGTCACTCCTGCGTGTAGATCCATTTTCACCAATCACACGCTTTGTCACTCCTGCGTGTAGATCCATTTTCACCAATCACACGCTTTGACACTGCACGTGCAGGTAACTATAGACGCACATATGCTGGTGACGGGTTTTCGCGCGATTCGCTGAGTGTGGGGTTTTCACGTGCTAAATCACTCCCTATCAGGCTGTCCATGCGTCCAAACACGAAAGACCACGCTCCTGGCCAGGAGGCCGAATTACAGTCCCCCAGAGCCCTGAGCACGCTCCCACCTGCCATCTGCTGCTGCCTGACTGCCTGCTGGCCACGTGCCCGACAGTGCTGGTGGGTGGGGGTGGTGGGAGACATGGGTGGGGGCCTGGTGGAGGGTGCACCTGGTGGATGGGGGGTGGGGGTGGTGGGAGACATGGGTGGGGGCCTGATGGCAGGTGCCCCTGCACTGCTGGGGGGTGGGGGTGGTGGGAGACATGGGTGGGGGCCTGGTGGAGGGTGCCCCTGGTGGATGGGGGGTGGGGGTGGTGGGAGACATGGGTGGGGGCCTGATGGCAGGTGCCCCTGCACTGCTGGGGGGTGGGGGTGGTGGGAGACATGGGTGGGGGCCTGGTGGAGGGTGCCCCTGGTGGATGGGGGTGCAGGGGGACATGATCAGGTGTGCAGGGTAGTCCCCTGTTTTGTGGGCTGCCTGCAGGGGCCGTGGAGGGTGTACAGGGTACACCTGTGAGGGCCCACCCAGCCTATTCGCGTGTGATAATTCCCACGCACCCCTGTGATACACGTACCCTGGCCAATCGCGTGTTCTACTTCACGCGTACCCCTGTAATACACGTTCCCTGGCCAATCGCGTGTTGAACTTCCCGCTACCCCTGTAATACACGCACCCTGGCTGTTCGCGTGTGATAATTCCCGCGTACCCCTGTGATACACGTTCCCTGGCCTATCGCGTGTTCTACTTCACGCGTACCCCTGTAATACACGTTCCCTGGCCAATCGCGTGTTGAACTTCCCGCTACCCCTGTTATACACGCACCCTGGCTGTTCGCGTGTGATAATTCCCGCGTACCCCTGTAATACACGTTCCCTGGCCTATCGCGTGTTCTACTTCACGCGTACCCCTGTAATACACGTACCCTGGCCAATCGCGTGTTGAACTTCCCGCTACCCCTGTAATACACGCACCCTGGCTGTTCGCGTGTGATGATTCCCGCGTACCCCTGTAATACACGTTCCCTGGCCTATCGCGTGTTCTACTTCACGCGTACCCCTGTAATACACGTTCCCTGGCTAATCGCGTGTTGAACTTCCCGCGTACCCCTGTAATACACGTACCCTGGCTAATCGCATGTTAAACTTCCCGCATACCCCTGTAATACACGTACCCTGGCTAATCCCGTGTATAACTTCACGCGTATCCCTGATATGCACGTTACCCGCTTTGCGTTCCTTGTTTGGCAGCCCTGTAAACTGGTCCAGGGTTAGCGCAGCCCTTTGCGATGATTTAGCGATTTTGATGGCTTTTCCTTGCGCGAGGGCGTTCTTGGGGGCGTTACTGGCGCTGCTGCAGGGTCGCTGCGATACTCTGCGCCACGGCTGGTTTGGGAGCCTAAAATCCATGAATACGCTGTGCGCCGGATTCGGTTTTGGCGCACGCGGCTGGCGCAGACTATCGCACGCGCACGCTGTGCGCCAGCCGCGTGCGCTACTTGTGCGCTGAATTCTATGAATTACCCTGTAAAGGTACACTAACGAGGCTCAATGAGACCTAAATACGTCTGGGGTTGCTTGTGCTCTCCTGCGGTATGTGACCAAGCAGTTTGGGCAGGACTGCCCTTTTGGACGTGGGACCAGTCCTGAATTGCATATGGCCTTTCCCCTTTCTATAATGGCTTTGCAGGCTTAAGAACGGTGGTCTGGAGGGTTGTCCAGTACAATGCCAGAGATTTAAGATTAATTCCAATCCTTTCAGCCATCACCTCGTTTGTCAATCAATTGATTCTGTTCAAAATATCATGGTGATTATTTACAGTGAGGATTACTTGGCCTCAGCCTTATACAAGTGATTTACAGTGAACATTGCTGGCATAGTTGGATTGTAGGTGCAGTTTCATGAAGTGATTCCGTGTGGCGATTACAGGCATAGATAGACTGTGGTAGCGTCATCAGGCAAATGATTTACAGTGAACATTGCTGGCATAGTTGGATTGTAGGTGCAGTTTCATGAAGTGATTCCGTGTGGCGATTACAGGCATAGATAGACTGTGGTAGCGTCATCAGGCAAATGATTTACAGTGACCATTGCTGGCATAGTTGGATTGTAGGTGCAGTTTCATGAAGTGATTCCGTGTGGCGATTACAGGCATAGATAGACTGTGGTAGCGTCATCAGGCAAATGATTTACAGTGACCATTGCTGGCATAGTTGGATTGTAGGTGCAGTTTCATGAAGTGATTCCGTGTGGCGATTACAGGCATAGACAGACTGTGGTAGCGTCATCAGGCAAATGATTTACAGTGACCATTACTGGCAGAGATTGCCCACAGCTTCAGGCAGCAATTTACAGTACCCAATACTGGTGATAGATAGATTGTGGCTACAGTCTCATGCAAATAATTTATAGTGACCATCAATAACATATTCTGATTGTGGCCACAACACAGCTTCAAGTAAGTAATGTACAATGACCATTATGGTTTCATGAAAGTAAATTGCAAATTGCAAGTCACTCACCAGTTTCAAGACACCTGCTGCAAAGCTTCCACTTCACTATGTTTAAGACCCTCAAGCCCCCCTTCTCTCTATATGGGGCATTTACGCATAGCCTCAGCCCAGGAGCTTATGTTTTTTATTCATCTCATGTACTTCAAGCTTGTCTTCAGGCTACTGCAGAAAACCTTACCAGATCTTCCATCGGACTCATCGGCCGCCACCTTGAAAACCTCAGATGGTCTCAATACCTAGGGAGAGCTAATCTGTTCATGCCAAATCTCGGTTTCAAATAAGCACTACACCCAGCATCACTACATTGGACACTACAGCCAAACCATTGCCTTCCAGTGTCAGGTTATTTCCAGAGCCCTCAATGCCCCACTCCTGTACCTCAAACATGGTCATGCTTGGGAGCTCCGGACTCCAAGTTTACTCACTTTCATGACTGGGACAACCAATAGGATGATGGCACAACAAAACCCCTTATCAAATCATTACCCTGATCTGTGAAGTATGAAGTACGCAACAACAAATTGTGGGTGTGCCGATCCCAGCCATCAATTGTGTTCATAGGTGTTTAAAGCTCTTGGAACGAGATGTGACTGGATAATGGTTGTCTTTTTAAATACCTAATCAAAAATAACCAAAATTACACAGAGGGCCATGGCATTCAAACCATGTTAACCACAGTTGCTACTCTGTAATTTAATAGCCAATTTTTCATAAGGCTGTGTTTTTTTTGTTTTGTTGTGTGGCTATGTCTAGCGCAACAAATTAATCTCTTAATCGCAGAAAAGTAAAATAAATTCAAATTCCAGCCCTCCCTTTTGTTTCAGACGTGTCCATTTTGCATTTATAATTTTAGTTTGTTCATTTCTCAGCAGCAAAATATGCATATTGATTGTAGTTTTTTGAAAATCTGCAGGTATTGATGAGAAAGCTTTAAAAGATCTGAATTTGCGACAGGACTGTCATTCTTATATAGTTGATCCTGACAACCAGAGATAATCATACAATTATTATTTGATGGCGGTACAGTGCTTCTCATTTATTCACAAATGTGTTTTAGTTCGTAATAACATCGGAGAGTGTGTTGACCTCAATATACTTCAAAGTTGGAACATTTTGTTGGTATTGGCTGCAAATATTTGACAGGAGGGCAGTGGCACCAGGAATGGGTCAATATTCTGGAAACAGTGCTTTACCTTTCATAATCTGATATGAACGGGAAGGCCAGGTCAGCATTAGATAAGTAACTCAGCAAATCATTTGCATTCAGTGATATAATAGGGGGCATCTCCTCATGTTCACCTTAGGGAAGTCCTTCATATTTTATTTTTTGGATTTATTTATTTATTTCTATAGCACCACAGCCCGTAGGCATCAAGGCGCATTACAATTAGACAGGACAACATAGCAAATTTGCAGTCAGGGTAACAGTGTCTTATAAAGGGGATTGTGTCTGTCTTATGATTTATGGAGGTTGTCTATTTAAATAGCAGGGTTTTGAGTTTATTTCTGAAGCATAGGTAGGTAGATTCTAGCCTTAAATTACTTGGCAGTTCGTTCAATTTGGTGCCTGCTTAAGAGCAGAAGGCCCTGCCTAGTCCATTATTTTTTTGGAATAGCTGACATTCACTAGTCATTGGGTCCTAGATCTAAGAGCGTGGCATGGTTCATAGAAGGTGAATTGTTTATTTAGGTAGGCGGGGGCTACTCCAAATAGACAGTGGTGGACCAGAGACATTGATTTAAAGGTGATGCGGTCTTCCATGACAAGCCAGTGGAGAGATTTTCTATCACCAGTGATATGTTGTCTCTTTGATTTTTCA
The DNA here is from genome assembly GCF_040938575.1 of Ambystoma mexicanum. Taxonomy (NCBI): domain Eukaryota; kingdom Metazoa; phylum Chordata; class Amphibia; order Caudata; family Ambystomatidae; genus Ambystoma; species Ambystoma mexicanum. The sequence continues at coordinate 1,621,169,611 of NC_090937.1, read as the reverse complement.
GTGGCGCCCCTAATCACGTTATTTTGGATAACTTGGCATTGTTTGATGCATTTGCTGCTAGCTCCCAACATCAGTGAGTTCCCGTAATCCAGTCTTGAGAGGATTGTGGCTCTGGCAATGATGATGATGGAGCTATTCTGTTGACTTAACAGGGGTCTGATTCGTCTAAGGAGTCTTTGGTGATATTGACAGTTGCGTTTGAAGTATGCAACTTGAGCATCGGCTCCAAGTGAGGATTTCAGATAGACACCTAGTGCCTTAAATTTGTTAGATAGCTTGATCATTGAGTCTTGATTTTAAAGGATGAATAGGCAGGATCTAATTTAGCCCTAGCGTGTGGGGAGCCAAAAATCATGAGGTCGGTCTTGCTTCCATTGAGGCACATCCAGTTTGTCTTCATCCAAGCTTCAATGGAGTTTTAAATACAAGAGAGCTTGTTGTTGTCAGTGGTATGGCAGCCGCTTAACTCAATGATCAGTAAGGTATCATCAGCAAAGTCTGTAAAGAAAACACCTAGGTTAGTCAATAAGGGTACATAAGCAACGCAAATAAAGGTTGAAAAGAAGGGGTGAGAAACTAGCGCCCTGTGGTACGCCACAGTCGACTAGCCGAGGGGGGGGTGGAGTCTTAGAACACCTGTCTGCTAGGAAGGAGGCCACCCAGTCGATAGCTTCTTTGGAGAACTTTCCAGGTTTGTCTAGGGCCTCTTGGAGTACAGATGATCAAGCAGATCAAAAGCTGCCAAGCCAAGAGGTCCAACAGTTTAAGACCCATTTCAGTAATTACCGGCTCAGCATGAAGAGTGCACAGAATGGGCTCTTCCGTTTTTTATGGGTGATCTTAAATTCAATCAACCACAGTCAAATGCTACCTCTGCATATTTATTGATCAGTGATAGTGGTGTGTCTTGCTTGATAGGACAGTTAACGGCAGTAACGTCATTCTGGACTTGCATACGACCTTCCCGACGACCTTCGACGAGGGTGGTGGGCAGGAGCCCCCCCTCCCATCCAGCAGACCACCCGGCAGCAGCAAGTGCAGATCCGCTGCACTGCACACGGCGGCCTGCCTGTCCCTGTCTCTCCCGCTCGCCTGACTTCGCCATGCCGGGCGCGACGCGGCTTCAAAGCGAGGCTGAGCCTCGATCTGGGCACTTCTAAGCCCTTTGCTTCCGCCGGCAGGCGGATACGCCGGCCCACACGAAGGCCATACAAAGGCCCTGTTTTGCGCCCTGTTCGGCGCATGGGAGGCGTAGCCTACTCCTATTGCGCCCGCTCCCTAAATGCTGCAAGGACCTTTGCTCACTGCCTGACGGACCCATACTACTATGGTAAACCCAGGGGCTATTTATTCTTTTTCTTACATCTCATAACAGAGGAACCATCAATTTGACATTCTGACATTGGTTACCTGCAAGCTTATGCTAATCTTTGCCCACTGTGCCCTGTGCAACTTAGTCACTGTCTATGTTTATCTATGCCCACTGTGGCTTGTGCAACTTAGTCACTGCCTATGTTTATCTATGCCCACTGTGCCCTGTGCAACTTAGTCACTGCCTATGCTTATCTATGCCCACTGTGCCCTGTGCAACTTAGTCACTGCCTATGCTTATCTATGCCCACCGTGCCCGGTGTATCCAGCTCCACATCATGAGTATCACACCTTGCAGCCTGCTATTGTACCTATCTGCAATTATCTTCCACCATAGAGAGGACAGTAGCCTCCCTACTATGCTCACAAGACCCCTAAATTCCACCTCACCACCCTCTCTACTGACACCAGTATGGAACACCCGGATCTGAATCCCCTATCCGAGCTTCCCAGCAACCCATGTAGTCTACTCTGTCGAAACTCTAGGCTCAGAGCTAGACTCTCGAAACTTTATGAGCCTCTGACCAGAACCCTACCTCCCAACAACAAAAGATCCAACACCCAGAAGCCCAACACCAACGTCCCCCCAAAAAACAGGAGACTTCCTCCCACTACCCAGACCAAAACTGTACCACCTCATCCGTCATGCCATCTACTTAAAGGAGGACTAATAAATGCAAGATCCCTGATAGCACATGCCACAGATATCTGCGATCTGATAGTGCTTGACAATCTGGACTTCATCGCCATCATCGAGTCCTGGCTGCACAACGCAGCAGGACCCCTACTCTCCTTAGCCATCCCAGAAGACTTTACTATATTCAGGCAAGATAGAACCAACACGCGCGGCGGTGGCATTGCCATCATCGCAAAGACAAGCTTAGATATGAGAATCTCACCTACAATAGCAGTTGACTCATGTGAATCACTCACTATCAAACTTCCACTAGCTAGCTCCCAAACCTTGACGATCCACCTCATCTACAGACCACCTGGTCCCTTAGGGACCTTCGAGGAGGATCTACATAATTCACTCTCCAACAACCTTAAAACCTCTTCACAACTACTTGTCCTAGGAGACTTCAATCTGGGCTTCAATGACCCTTCAGATAAAAATGCCTCCATTATTGCCAATTCCCTTTCAAATCTGGGCATGACGCAAAAAACTCTTGAACCTACACATAATAAGGGAAGAATCCTTGATTGGCTAGTAGACTACAATTGCACGGCCAATATCAAAGCTATTATCCCTCAACCTTGGACAGACCACTTCTTCCTGTCATTTGAACTATCTACCTCCAGACCACCTTCACTAGCCTCCATCATGGCCCCGCCTTGCCCAACATGAAACAAAAAGAGCATCACCAGAGACAAAGTGATCCCGGCCATTCTACCTACACTTAACGGATTAGCAGATCATCTAGACCCAGAAACACTAGTCAACGAGTACAACAAAATTATGCTAACTACCCTCGACAACATCGCACCCTTGAAACTTAGAAAAAGTAAACCCAAATCTCACCTAAATAAATGGTTTACCCCCGAACGAAAGGATTTGCGACTACTTAAGAGGAGCTGCGAAACAGCTTGGAGGCTCACCCCTTCAGTAGACCATAAAATGAAACTAACAGAAATCTCCTCCCAATATAAAAAAGAAATCCATCTGGCCAAACAGAACTCCTTTAACAAGCGGATCTCCAACGCCAACTCAAGCATGAGGGAACTTTTCACCATCCTTAAAGAACTAGAGTCACCCATCCCCATTCCGGACACTTGCATCAAAGACAAAACTTGGTGCTCCAACATTCAGCTAGCCTTATCCAATAAAATCTCCCTACTCCAAACAAAAATAACCAAAAAGAAAGCCTCCCTTACTCATCATCCCAAGACTAACATCCTCATTACAGACCATACCCCAAAGACCCAGGACACAGCCACACGGTTTATGTTTTCCAAAACATCGATTCTCGAGGTGGAGAAAGTCATCCTCTCTCTTAAGCCGTCTAACTGCCAGGGCGATTCTTGCCCTGCCCAGCTTATAAAAGACGCAGCTAGAGACCTCTCCCCGTTTATTGCCAAACTCGTCAACTCCTCATTCACGTCCGGCACGGTACCCACCAACTTAAAACAAGCCTGGGTACTACCATTGCTTAAAAAACAAACGCTAGACCCTCTCATACCCACAAACTACCGCCCCATTACAACAGTCCCCTTCCTGCTCAAAATCCTGGATAAAATCGCCTACAATCAAATCCAAAGTTTCCTGGAACAACATAAACTTTTAGGAGCGCGCCAATCAGGATTCCGTCCACAACATGGTACAGAGACTGCCCTTATTGACCTAAAGGCACAAATAGATGAAATAAGAGATAAAGGTAAAATGGCTCTCCTCTTGCTGCTGGACCTCTCGGCGGCATTCGACCTTGTAGACCATGGAGTACTTTGTAGCCTTTTAGACTCAGCCGCACATTTTTCCAAGGAGGCCATATCTTGGATTGAATCCTTCCTCAGTGATAGGACCATGAGGGTGTTCTCCCCTTCGGCAGCGGCGGACCCAATCCCCATCCGTTGTGGAGTCCCTCAGGGCTCATGCGTCTCCCCGACTCTCTACAACATATTCACTAAGCCCCTTTTTGATGTTCTGGACCATCTTGGTATCACCTACACCAACTATGCAGATGACACCCAGATTCTCCTCCCACTTTCCGGGGACTACAACAAGGATTTGGCCTTGGTGAATAGGGTGTATATCATCGTCCAGGCATGGATGGCAACCCACGGTCTATGCCTGAACGATGACAAAACAGAGTTGCTCATCCTAGGGACACATTCTAACATACAGAAACTCAGTCAGGACTATACCTCATTTGAAATTGACGGGAACATTATCAAGGTTTCCAAAGATGTGAAGACACTTGGCTTCTATCTGGATGCCACCCTCTCTTTTGACAAGCAGGTAAAGTCATTGGCATCTGCCACCGCCTACACATGCAAGCTCATTAGAGCAGGCAAGCACTTTCTCTCCGATAACAACTGCCTTATCCTAGCGAGAGCATTAATCCTTTCGAGGCTTGATTATTGTAATGCCCTCTACATTGGAGCAAATAAATCCATTATCCACCGACTGCAAATTCTTCAAAACAATGCCCTACGAGCCGCCCTTGGTGTACCTAAAAGATCCCATATTTCAAACATCAGGCGTCAAAACAACTGGTTGTCCTCCCAAAACAAAATCCACCTTAAAGTTGCATCCCTAGTTCATAAAGCCCTGAACAATGCAGCACTAAGCTATCTCCGCAATAAACTCACAATAAGACATCACACGCGCCCTGCCAGAACTGCAAATGCCAACAGCCTCATCATTCCGAGATTCAGGTTATCTAAGGCGGGGGGTAGTAGCTTCCCGGTGCAAGCAGCTCAATTATGGAACTCATTGCCTAATCCTCTACGCGAGGCACAGCCCTTCCCTAAATTCAGAAATAACTACATCAATCTGCTAAGGGCTGCCAATGAATAGCCTACTGGCACCCACTTATCCTTCACCCCACCCTAGAACATACATTTCATCATGATCTTATGGTCCCACCCACTTTGCCCACCTGACCGTTGAGCTTTCGCCCACACGGTACCTGTACATAGACTGTCTTGATCATATTTTGTATTTATTCTGCATGTAAACCGCAATTGCTGCTTTACCGTGATATTTTGCATTCTATATTTGTATTTTGTATTTGTACAGTGTATGTATCCCATGAACCCACCCTGCAACCTAAGCTTCGCATTTTCTGTACTGCTGCGCCCGGTTACCTTTGGGTCTGGTGCGCATTATAAGTGAATAAAACAAACAAACAAACAAACAAACAAGCATAAAAATGATCCATCATGTAACAATAGTTTATACAGCAATTATAATGTTATTTGAAACTCTTTGATAAATTATGTCCTGTTGCAACTAATGACATTTCTTTGGCAATCAAACCTAACATGATGAAGTCTTTATGAAATATCACTTAAAAGAAATCATTCATCAACTAAATTTCTTAAAAAATAAATTGACATTTTTAATCCATCAGATATTCATCTAGAGCAAATACAAATATATACGAGTTCTGCTCGTGGGTGCCTTTTCGCCCGCTGTGTCTTTGTTAACGGCAGCTGGAGCTACCGCACGCTGATGGAAGGAAGGTGAAGCAGAGCAGCTCGCAAGACTCACCGTTAGTGAGTGGGGCTAAAGCTAAGCTGTGGGTCAAATGCGAGGAACACAGAAACAGTCATAGAAGGCCGGTAAATCCTGGGAGAGTAAACGTATTACCAGGGCAGTGTGAATGCAGCGTATGACACACAGTGCGTGAGAGCCCAAGACAAGGAAGTGAAACAGTTGATACCAATACAAACATTGTTGCGAGTCAAAGTAAAGACGGTGTAGTGATACCAATAAGAATACTGGTAAGAGTCCAAGGAAGGACTGTGGAACTGATAAAAAAAAACATTATTAAGAGACATAATTAAGAGCCAAATTAATAAGAGACAAGACAAGAGAAGTAAAAGTGACAGACATTGTTAGGAAAGGGTCGGTGAACCTGCATATGAGGATTGTTTTCTGGATACAACAGAGTGAATGAAAGCTGGAAAAGATGTGCCAGGGTAATGAACCAGGCAATGTGGAAAAGCCCAGGCAAGGTAGTTCATCAGGCAACGTGCGAGTCTGCGACCAGCAGCCAAGTAAGAAAGATCTAACACCCTGGGAGGCAGGTACCCCTTGCTTATTAGCCTTGCTATATGGTATGAGAGCAGCCGACATTTTGCAAGTTCAAATCCCAAGGCAGGCCAGATACAGAAGTTCCTCTTTCTGATGTTAAATTGTGTGTAATAATAATACATGTTATTGCACTGCCTAAAACTGGAGCAATCTTGCATGACGCAATAAACAATAATGCACACATTTAATATTCTTCATGTTGTTTCTGTTTTCCTTAATATGAGCTTGAATAGACAGAAATCAGACAATTATAACACCAGTTCCAAATGTTAATTGATTATTTTTAGCTGCCTTTGCTCCCTGCTCTTGATAATGTAATTTGTGTAGTGGTTCATTCCTGTCCTCAACTGGTTGCTCATATTCCTGCAGTATATTGTGTACCAGATCTTATAATTCCTCATTTAGTTTATCTGAGTCTTTTTATTTTGCAATCTTTGCAAATGTGATGAAGGCGAGGTGACCTCGGAGATACGCCTTGAACATGCCCCAGATAATTCTGGAAGAGGTGGAGACTTAACTTGATATAAAACATACTTTAAATTAATTCATCTTTATAATGCTCTGTAGATCAGTCTCTATGTGCGAGACCCGGATTCGAACCTGTGTGTCTCTGCGTTCTCTTGCTTCCAAGACAACTCGTTGCCCCTGAGCTATCCTAGTCTAATCTGTCCTTGTAACATACCCTGGAATATGGGCTCACTCAGTAGCACTCTGTCCATTGTCCATCTCAGAACAATACGCTTCTCCCTGATGCAGTTAAGTGTTACCTCAATGACTTGACGATCGAATAGAAATTAAGTTTTGATTTCAGAGTGAATACTGTTGGAGGTAATTGAGTAGCCGATGACCAGATAGTTCAATCTGCATGAACACATATATCTAGGGGAATGCAGGGTCGATTGATATTTCTCTCCACGTTATTGGAAGCGCCATACCACACCTTGACTGGGTCTATGATTATTATTCTTAAGTGTTTATTTATTAATAGCACGTGCATGGCTCCACCAATCAGTGCGAGTTCCTCAAAATGACCTTGTAATGGCCAGATGCTGTCTTATTGGGGGCAATAATACCAGACTGTTGTTTAGGGGTTGCCCACCTGTTGTGGCCCACATTGCTACCCAGCGGCCAAAGAAATCAGTTTGAGCCTTTAGAACTTCTTTATATTATTTATTTGATTACAGATTAAAAGGCACAAGTGCATGGTGAGAGTATACACACACACTATACACATAACTTCTAATGGCAAATCTGTCCCGATCATAAATGCCATAGGTATTGTCTTTTGTGAAACATGAAAAGTATATTTGTTATACCCACAGATGCTTGAACTGACAGTGTTCCTCACAAAGAGGTGTGGCTCTTGCATTATTGAAACGAAATCCCTACTGTGTACTTAATACAGGTGCTAACAGACATCAGAAATGTTCAAGCCATTCACATTACAACTAGTAAATTACCTATTTGTCTGCATCATACATTGGTCTGATGCCATATTTTCCACTTACACCTGTTCTTCTAATCTACAATTAACCCTTTCCTTGTAAATTTCAATAGATTTTTATTAGTCTGTTTCAATATATATCTGTTTTACATGCAGGTTACTTTGTGCAATAATGTATTTCTAATTGGGGTCCTCTGATAGTGTTAATGTTAAAGGATATTTGTATCACGCACTATCACCACCGGAGTGGTCCCCTGGCGCTCTGGCGGCTATGAAAACGGCTAGGAGGGGTGAGTTAGTGGGGGTAAGCAGAAAGTGCAAGAGAGCGGTGATGTGCTGTTGGCAGCCTCAACCCGGTTAACTCCGTTGGCCCAGCTTGGGGTGTTTTCCGGTCAGTAGACGTCATGTGCTGTTGTGTGAGTCTATGTGTGGTTTGTTTTGTTGTTGCAGTGTGTTGAAGTTTGTGCAGTTTGCTGTGGTATAGGGTTGTGGATGTGTTTGGTTAGAGGTTGAGAGGTGTATGCAGAGGGGTGAAATTGATAGCGATTGGTTAATTGGCATGGCTGTCCGGAAGTGATGCGCTGCATTTACACGTTCTTTCTAGGTGTGGCGCGCGAACATCACTGTATGTCTATCTTGCTCCGGCACCAGCGATATTCACTATCCTTCCATAAATGACGCTAGCCAATATTCACAGTTGTGCCAAAATTTGGCTCCTGCCCCCTTTTGGAATTTGTCTATATGTCTGCAGCTAGCAGTAATTTGCGGTTCCATCTAAACCATTCCCAATGCAGTCTAGACGCATTAACCGATCTGTTTATCATTCGTTGACACCCACTTACCTCTTTTACTATTGCTGCCTATTTCTTTTAAAATACCACTTGTATTTATAGCAAATGTATTACAGTTTGACATGTAGTGTTTCAGCTTTTTCTGTAGAGATCACATGTTTAAATTATATTTAAATTTTTGCAAGCAATTGTAAATAGGAATTTCTTTTCTAGTCACTTAAATTTGACAATACATTATTTCAATTTCATGATATTTTGATTGGATCAAGCGGTGGCAGCTGGATGAAAGAGACATCTCCACTGATTACAGGATAACTATGCTTCAGATCCTGGGCATTGGCCGACCTATGAAGTGCTGCCGTACTGGATAAATACCGGCTAAGCACATTTTGGTCTTTCTTAATTAGGTTTTATCCAGGCCGGGTCCCTGTGGACATGAAGTATAGAGTTTGGCAAATCAATTCCGTTTTCTTCAATGAATTGTCTCACGGTGAAGATGTCACTCACACATTTTGTCTATATCTTTTCCAGGTTCAATATATTCTGGGAATGTAATGAGTTAGAGACCATTTTGTGTTTAAATAGTGCTCGTTCCTTTCCTGTTGATCCTTTATTCTCACAAGAGCAGGATCCTGTTTTGCTTTTCTCGCAAAGTGAGAACACTCACAAATCGGGTTGTTTCTGTTCTTTCTGAATGTCACCAATTTTTGTAACTAATGGCTGCAAAGGAGATAAATATATATTAAATGTGTTGTCATACTATTAACCAATGTTCTGTTTCTCCTCAGTGACCTCTGTGTTTTGTGAAAAATGCAGACTATGTTGGTGGTTCATGTCTAACTAGACATGTTATGTGTTGTGCAATGATATACGGATCTGCTGTGACTGCCAGTTCCCCATCAGCCAGGTTGATGTTACCTGTTCTAGGGGTGCTTTCAAAAACTCGCTGCCTGCCTACATACTCCAGGATTTCAGTGCTCCCGGACTCTTTTTGTCTTTTCCTATTAGGTCCTCACCTAGCATCTGAACCCCTCTTTCTGTGTTACACATTCTAGCAGTTATCACCCTCCTAGCTCTTCTGCTGAGCAGGAACCTCTACTGGAGGTTCTGGGAGATATTGCATTTGATAACTAATACCATTAAATGTATATCTCTGACTGATGCATTGGGGGGCAATTTAGAACCTCTAAATGTCTACCTACCTTGATTCAAAGGCCTTTTTCGTGGTAGTTTCTTCCTGGTTCTCAGGCTCTTCAGTTTCACGTTTCTCCTGTATCTGTTGATGCACTTAAGAGGTTTTTATGAGTTATTTGAGCTCTTTGCACTGATCTTTAAAATGAGGGATCATATTGCAAAATCGCTGCAGTACTAAGAGTCATCTCCCAACCATAACTTGATTTCACGTCATCTCCTTTAACCTACGAAATTTACAAACTTCTCGATGGCGGTGTTCTTATCTTGATTTCGATACATGTTTGGGATTCATTTTAGCTTCTGTCCCCTAAGGTTCTACCTACTAGCTTTATGTCACTAGCCTCTTAACCGATAACCAGCTCTTACCCACTCCACCCATTTTTCTCCATACCGCCGTTGTAGGTCCGTAAACTGCAGTATGATTCAGGAAGGAACAGGAGATGGTATGTAATGTAAAGAAAGCCATGTTGCATGGCACTACTCTGTCAATGTGTGCCCTGGTTGTATGTGGCCCTGCAGGAAAAGATGGGTGGAAGTTTGGCTGTTATTGGGAGGGGGGTGGGTGCAGGTGGAAATCCTGTGATGTTGGTGCATGAAGTCCGGAAGTACCTAAGACATGAGTGCCAGTATGATTCTGAGTAGGGGTGGCAGCGACATTTGGGAGAATTATTTAACCTGAAGGGAGATCCCAAAGAAAATTTGAGGAAGTCACTGCTGTGATGTTGTGTTATCCACTGGTGTGGTGGGTGTGTGGAATACAACCAGTGATGTGAGCAGTGGCGTTGCCCCATAATTGTGCTATTTTGATATGATATGACGGGTTGTTTATAGCACGCTTAATGCCTAGGGGTTTTTAAGCGCTGACCCAGGGAATCAAACCGGTGTTGCTCTGTGTCGTCTTGCGTCCAAGGCGAGCACGTTGCCCCTGAGCTATCCTCCCGAGACAGGTAGGTAGATATCTGCTGTGTGCGTTGGCTGATGATGTGAGTAGTTTAAGGTGGAACGAGATAGCGGTGCAAGAGTCAGTTAGTGGCAGAAGGAGAGGGCGATGGACTAGCGTTGACTCCTGCCCTAGGAACCTCAGCGCAAAAGGAAGCATAGAAATTCCAGTTGGTTGTTCAACTTTGCAATTCTTTGGAGTTGTTGTCCATCAAGATGAACAGCTCTGTCTATTGCTGTTCTGCTTCATGGGCACAGCTAGACAGACCTATCTGAGCCCAATTGCGCACATCCCTTGGCTGTGAGATTGTTCCCAGACATGTGGCTTCTTGGTCAGAGTGAGCAGAGGGGTCCATTTCTGTTTTGACTTGGTTTGGAAGTTTGTAAATGTCTTTGGTCCTTGCACCGGCCTATCTTTGGGTCCTTGAGCATGGTGTTTACTCATGGTGTAAAAAAGGTCAAAGCATAAGACCTTAGCTTCTGCATGTCCATATGTCTGATTTTAAAGAATAGTTGAGGTATCAGAGATTGGCTGCCTGTTAGTTGAGGCTGGTCAGGTGCTTATGTTTGGTCAATCGTTATGAGTTCTGTACCAGTGTGTCATTGGACTAGTCAGGCTTTCTATGATTTTCTGAAGGCTCAGGGATTTTCCACTGTGTACTGATTTCTGGGGATGGAGTTCTAGATCATAGTTGATAGAAAAGAAAATAATTCTCAGTGGCATTTTTAATAGGAACTTAAAATGCATTGAATGCTTGTATTGCTGTACTGTAGCTCACTCGTTGGCTTGTAGAGGAGGCATTATCTTGTTGTAGAATTATTATTCAGTTGATTGTGAGCCAGTAGAGCATTGGGGGGGCAGGGATCATGCGCCCATATCTTTGGCGAATCAGACATTATGTGCTCTGTTTATTGTGCTCAACAAATAATCAAGGAGATTATAGTAGAGATTTTTAGGCAGAGTTTTGCCCGGAGAATATTAGTGGCTGCCATTGTTCTGTTGGGAAGGACGTGATGCAAAGGATATTATTGATTTGAGCGATGCCGCTTCTTATGATGGTTTTTACTTTTGGTTCTATTGTGAGGGTGATGTCCATCAAATGACAAAGGTGTTTCGACTGATGTTGGTGGCCGGTTCATATTTCTTCAAGCCACGGGATGTTTGTGGGGTTCAAGCTTGAGGCACTGTAGATCATTGATTTGGTTTGTTTTGGACGGGTTGGATATCAGTCTATTCCCATCATCCATGAGTCGAGAGCTGTGAGACCTGTGCTAAAGCCTGGTTGATTTAAAATTCTAAATGTGTAGATGATTTGGGATCTTCTGCTTGATTCAAGCATCTAAAGCATGAGTTATTAATGAGTAACCTTGAAGAGAATGTACAAAACACTAGATTCTCTTGCTTCTTCACCAATAAGGATGAGGGGACGAGCCCGGAAATAGAACATGCGTGTATTTTCCATCCTGTTCTAGCTGCAAGAAAGAATGGGATCCAGTTTAACTTTAATCAATTGTTCTCCCATCCTAATATTTTTCTGGCTGATAGTGTTGAATATGGAGGTTATCCCTTATAGAATGAGTGTACCCATTGTTTTTTAGTGTTCCGCAGATATAGGAGAGTCTAGAATCTGTTCCGCTTATCAGTTTGAATCCATGTTTCGATTCATGGAGGTTGTTTTTCGTTCCCAACTGTTCCCAAAGTTTTTGCTAGATAAAACATTTGAGGTTTGTTTGGAGTGAAATCGAGCACTGGAGATTACTTTCTAGATTCATTGGTTGTTGGGGTCCAATGTGAGAGGAATATTTATAAAGTGTGTTGTTTTGAAAGCCTTCTTCTGTTGATAAGTGGAGCAGGGATTAGAATAAGTAGGAGAGCCTTCGATGCTGGGAAATGGCTGTTTAGATGTTGGGGGTCATGGTTATTCTGGTAAGCATGTTAGGTTACTACCAATGAAGGTAATCAAGAAATAACGTATAAAGAACGGGTGGAAATCTCTGCTCGGTGCTGTGACCAGTGCTGCTTTGCAGACTTGGAGTTGTCAGTGGCAAATCAGTTTGTCTGCTGCTACGGTAATGTTATCTCAATCTTTGGTTTTCTTTTTTTTCTAATCTTTAGTTTTGGTTCTTTCCAGTCCATGGTTTTCTATTTTGGTATGGCTGAGTTTTGGTTGTTTCAAGTCTCTGAATTTCCTTGTTTGTAATGCTGTGTTTGGGTCCTAGGAGTCTCAGGTTTTCCTTTCTGTGTTATGTTTGATTTGTGTTCTCTTGAGTAGTCTCTGGTTTTCTTTATTGTAATGCTGATTTTGGGTCCTATTCGGTGTCTGGTGTTCTTTTTTGGTAATGTTGATTTTGGGTTCTGTCAAGGCTCTAGTTTTCTTTTTTGGTACAATTGGGTTTGGGGATGAACGATTTGGTGACTTGGGTCTTCTTTGAGTATTTAAATGGCTACTTCGGGATAGTATGTTGCGATTATTTGATATCCATGTATGGTGTGTGTTGATTTGGTTATCCAGTGGTTATACACTTGCCCTGCTAGTGGTGCCTGATATTTAGCATGTTATCATTATGGGGAGGCAGATGAAACCATCATCCACAGCTTCTGCCCCTCCCTCCGGCCCAATGTCGTAAAGGTGAGAAACGTTACTAAGACAACCGTACCACCCTTATCCCAGGCAGGTACAGCAGAGATGGACACAATCTAAGCTGAAGATGTCAAGAGTAACCAAACTAATGTTGTGCTAATACATGTGCATGCTATTAGACACAAAGAAAATGTGCACTGAACATGAAGAACACAAACACTAGGTAACCTATGCCTTTATACCTGAAGAATATTAACACAGCATCCTTAAGACAAGAAGAATGCTAACATAAGCAATCTATAAGATGAACGCAACATGAACGACATGCCAATATAGCTCACTAACATAGAAACGCGACAGCAATGGGCAGCCATCTATTGTAAAATGGAAGCTACAGCACGCTTTCATATAGGTAAAGGCCTCAAGGCTTTGAGAGATCACAAGATGCTGAAACCACAGAAATAAAGATCTGTGCAGAGCCCAGACAGGATCTGGCAACCACAACCAAGGTTACCGTGAATTAAGGGAAGGCCGAATATTGCAATGAAGGCATGAGATAGTAATTCCCAGGACACAAAAATGATACTCCCAGATAAATTAAGGTTTTATAAGAGAACAACCAGCCTTTGTAAGGCATGTGCAGGACATTAGACTCCATGAAGAATAACTCAAGAGTGTTCCCAATGGCAAGAAAAAACATAACACTCGCATTAATATTAGCTAAATTCCCAATAAATGATGGGTGACCCATAATTCAAGAACACTGTCTATTCATTAGCATGAACACAAATAGGACACACAGGGCCAAATACAAAGAGATCACCCATTTTATGGCCTAAAAATGAGGGATGGTATCTTCTTTAATTGAAAGGGAAGCAGTCCATGGACCTCTCTTCCCCTATTCTTGTCTGGCTCATGTCGTGATGACCTGTCAGTTGTCCAGGGTTGGTTAGTAAGAAGCCAACCAATGAACATTTCTAATGTTACTCTGCCCATGAAGTAAGGTGCCAGCCAATTACATATTGTGGAGTTGATAATCAATTTAGAGGTGGCTACAGGAGGGGCCATCAGACACATCAACCCTTCCCCTCATCGACCTTCACTGGCTTGCACAAATCACCTTCAAGTCTTGCTGCATCATCTCTAAGGCAGTCACCCTCAAGTCACTGGATGTCCATGAAATAAATGGAGAAAAAACCTAACCTAAAAAAAAGCAGTACTTTTTACTTTTTGCACTTTTTATTTTTTTTGATAAAGTGGGGGGGACCCCCTGAACCCTCCACTCACCCTCACCCTTAACTAATACCCTTACCCCACCCCACACCTATATTTTAATTAAAATGTACCAACATTTTGAAATAAATCACCAAAAACAATTTGATCATTTCTTCCCTCGTTTTCTTGTATGAGGTTATTTCTACAGATACCCAAGACACCAGGCTATCTCACAGAGAAACTCAGCATCTCCGCTGGACAGTGCACCACCAGAAGCCAGACCACGTGCACTCTGCCGCTGCAAAAAACAAGCCTACGTCCCACCACTATGGAACCTTCTCGCTGTCAGCATCAGACTTGCCCCCATGATCCTACAATTCAGAAAATAACTCAAGACCCTCCTCATCACCTAGGCCATCAAATCGCCCCCATGCCACCTGACTTGCTAGATGCTGTCCACCCATCACACCCCTACCACCATGTACAGAAGTACCCCTCCTCTGTGTCCCTCTGAATCCTACAAGCCGCTGTATATCTATTCTGACAAGCACTCCGTTATGCATCTGTACTGTTGTATACCTCTGTAAAGCGCTCTGTTGTGCATTTGTATTGTTGTATACCTCTGCAAGGTGCTCCATTGCTTCTGAAAGCTAGGTCCATGCTCAATAAATACAATAATAATAATAATAATAATAATAATAATAATAATAATAATAATAATAAGACAAGCATTACCCAATTAGAAATATAACCCCGTAGGTTTTGGCAACTAAGATTCCAGTATGATGTCAGTTATGACAAATGTTGAATATATAAAACACTGTTTTAATAAGCATGTTGCGAGCACTAATTAAGGCTATGCTTGTATGCTGTCACTGCTTCATTTTGATGATAATCAAGCTGGGTGTTGTCTTGCACTTTGTCTTTTCCCATTATTGAGTCCGGTTTGAACTGGAACCAGAACCACTGTGTAATTTGGGACTTCCCAGGCCATCTTAACATCTTTTTATCTGAGTTCATGTGTGATTCTGGCAATTAGCTACGGCTTGGAACTTCAAGGTTTCTGGAGGAGTCGGTCCACATTGATATCCTTACAGGGTCTGATAGATGACGGGGAGGGCTATGACTGCATTTGGTAGAGTGCAGTTCGAGTGACTGGGATGGTGAAGTTGTCCATGTTATTTAAGAACTCTGGGGAAGAGACTGCAGTGATGTTTCTGTGGCAGAAGACTCCACCCAATGTGTGCTCGGAAGCATGAATGGGCCTTCTAACACCCAAGTTTGCAGACAGAAAGTTTGTAGCGATGGTGCCCCCCTTTTCCCGACATTCATTGAAATCGTCCAATGTGGTGTAGTGTTGATGGTCTACTAAGAGGTTAGGAACGGCATCCACCTGGTTGTCTACAAAGGAGGGGTTGAACGTGGGTGGTGTGTGTAGAAGGTCATTGTGGAAGTGTGTGCCATAGAAACGAGGAAGGGAAGTGATTCCCAGTGCAGATTGTTGGGTGCGGTTGATATGTTAATGTCTATAAAGTCCTTCCATAGCAGTGCAATTCTTATTCTTTTGCCGGTTCTGTTGGCAAATGTAATATTGAACTCTGGAGAAATGGACCCATGTATGAACGATAAATAATACTCTATGAGCCAGACTCGTTGATGAACAGAAGATCTGCTTTGACCTTACCGAGAAGGTCTTAGATGTGTGTGGAATGTTTTACTGTGGATGTGGAGCAGGTGTTCAAGACAAGGCATCTTTAGGAGTCTCGGGAGGATAGCTCAAGGGCAGCGTACTCACCTTGGAAACAAGACCACACGGAGCACCGCAGGTTCGATCCTCTGGTCTGCACTGAGAAACCTCTGGGTATTTAGCGTGTTATAAATAACCTATCATATCATTATCTGTTTTTCAAGGGTTGCTTGAAAGTCTAAAATCTCGTCAGGCTTATCCATTCGTAATATTCCACCCTCTATTTTCCATCCTCTCACTCAGAGCGTTTGACGTTTTGTAAGGTCAGTGGGGAGCCATTCCACATAGCACCTCACTGTAAGTCCTTTCCAACAAACTTTGTGAATTAGTAGCGTCATGTACTCTTAGCTCATGCAGAGCTGCATGAGCTGAGAGTGAATCATGGCGTGGCCCCCCATGTCTGCCACCTTTCATGGCTGGGCATGCCAGGATAGATTATGTAAAAATCAGGTTCACTGCCTGTAATGACCTGGTAATTTAGCATATAATTGATTTGCTTCAGTTGTCCTCAGCTAAAACAGGATTGCTTTAAGAGGTATAATTGAAAGAATCTCGCCCGAACACTACCATTTTGCTAAGCAGCTGCGGCCTTTCTGTGCCAGTGGTGAAGGCGGTCCAAAGGAAATATACAGGAGATGTATCTGCAGAACTGGGATGCTCATCCTGGAGATAGTAGTATTAATATTATAGTATTTATTGAACGCAGACCTAGCTTCGGGAAGCAACGAAGCGCTTTATAGTCATAGGTGGAAGATCACAGTGAGTGAAGCAGAGATAAAATGAATGGGGAGCAAACACGGGGAGGTGGGCAATTGGCAGCATGGGAGTAAGACAGTAGGGATAAGATCACTGAATCTGAGTTGGGGGGAGTGCAGGATGTGTGGACCTAGGTGTTATGGAGGAGCCATTCCTTTAAGAGGAAGGGCTTGATCTCTTTCCTGAACTATAGATGTGATGGGGCAAGTTTGATGTTGATGGGTAGGAGGTTCCAGAGTCTTGGAGCCTAGACAGAGAAGGCCTGTCCTTTGGTTCTTGCCTTCCTGCACTGTTGTAATTCAAGTCGGCACATGTCCTTGCTGCTGGTGGATCGCAGGCCTCCGGAGATGCTGAGTTTCTCAGTGAGGTAGCTTGTGGATCTCAGAATGACAGCCTTGTAGATGATGCAACAGGATTTGAAGCTGATACAGACTTGCAGTGGGAGCCTGTGCAGTTCAATGGGGGTTGGGGTGTGTGGTTGAATTTGCAGAGTCGTTTAATGAGTCCTGCTGCAGCACGCAGGACACATTTCAGGGGTGGCAGGGTAGTCACCAAAGTCCTTCCAAAAGGGCATTGCCACCATCCAGATGGCAAAGTACCAAGGCTGGGACAGCAGATCTGATGTTTTTTTCTGAGATGAAGAGCTTGATTCTCTGTAGGAGAGAAAGTATGTAACAGGCCGTTTGTGTCTTCCTTGCTATGTGCTGTTTGAACGTAGGGTGTCTGTCGATGTTGAACCCAAGGGACTTGGCAGAGGGGGCCAGCTGGGTTGTGAATCCTTCGAGGTTCATAGAAGAGAGGTAGGTCTGGATGTCAGGGTATTCGATGTCGTTGATCAGCAGTAGGAATTCAGTCTTGGTGGGGTTGAGCTTTAGGTAGGCACTGGACATCCAGGACTGGATCCATGTGAGGCAAGCATTGAGTCTATGGATGTCTTTGTTGGAGGATAGCTTGAGGTAGATCTGCGTGTCATCTGCATATTGGTGAATGTGGATGTTTTGTGGGGAGAGGAGGGTTCCGAGCTGTTCCACGTAAAGCATGAAGATCATGGGGGACAGGGAGGATCCTTGCGGGACTCCACAGGTGATGGGTAGAGTTGGTGATCTGGAAGAATCCATTTGTAGGAACTGTTGAAGATTAGCAGGGTAGGCTATGAAGCAGCTGAAAACTAACTATCTTGCTGATAGATTGTTGGTGAGTGTCTGGTGGTTTATTGTGTCAAATGTTGCTGAGAGGTCAAGGAGAAGAGGCATGGAGACCATCATTAAGGCTTTCAAGAGCATCATAAAAGGGTTTGGGCCTATTTGACCTAAACATTTGACCTTATCACATTTGATTGAACTTATTTGACCTTTTTTGTTATCTAAATTAAGGAGGGAAACCCCTCAGCAATCCCCCCACTTCCCCTCAACCTAATCTATACCCTTACCCACCCCCATATAAATATTTGATTAAATTTGACCGAATAAAAAAGGTCAAGAAAATTCAATCAAATGTTTTAGGTCAAATGTTTTTAGGTCAATTATGCTAATACCCATAGAACGTAGTATCCTGTTTATACTATTTAAATGAATGCTATTACACATTAGCTTCAATTTGGTTCAATTAGGTCACTCACAGAGGAGTGGCGGCTACATTTGGACATGGTAATCAGATTAGGCTTAATCGGAACAGAGGGAAATATTTCTTCGGATAAAGTCAATTAACAGATAAAACAATCAAATGGATTTTGAATAGAAAATGGGAAGAGGAATATCCGTTGCTCAGCATCCTGTTCTCTTCCCTCAACCCTGATTGTCCTACTGCTCTCCATGCATGGTGTGTGGCTATTGACCTCTGGCTCAATGCCAGTAAGGCAGAGATCCTTCTTATTGGGACACCTGCTCCCTGTTATCCTCCTACCCTCTGGCCGCCCACCTTGGCCCCCCTACCCTCACCTTCCCTTGAGGCCAAAAACCTTGGGGTCATCTTCGACACCTCCCTTTCCTTCACCCCTCAAATCTTGGACCCTGCCAAGAAGGCCCACTTCCAGCGTCACCTCCTTAGAGGCATTCTCCCTTTCCACACCTTTCCCCAGAAGCTCAATGTTTCCAGAGCTCAGGTCCTCTCTAGGCTGGACTACAGCAAAAGTCTCTACGTCAATCTCTCCCTTTCCTCCCACCCCTCACCCCCCTTCTGCTAAATCAGAATAGGGCTGCAAGACGTATCCTTGTCCTCAAGTTCTGGGACCGTATCTCTCCAGCCCTAAAATCTCTCCACTGGGTTTCGGGGGTTGAAACATCCTCTGCATTATCCACAAGGCTTTCTAGGGTGCTGGGACCACGCTATCTCCAACCTTCTCTCCCTAAATACTTCTTTGCAGAGACTTCTGCTCCTCTATCTCAAACTCTCTGCTTGTCAAACACTTCAGAAAGCAGAGAGTGGGGGGGCAGGTCTCTCTCTTCCGCTGCTGCCTCTCTTTGGAACAGCCTCTGTGCCCATATCAGACTTGAGCCAGACCTCTACTTTTCTCTACCTCTTTTCCTCTTTACCCTCTCTGCTAATCACCCCATTGCCACTGAGACTGACGATCTGGACCTTCATGAATCTGACAGGTACCAGGCACCTACCCTGTCGACACCAGCACCCTCCCTCACCCCACAGCACTGCCCTTGTCAGCCCCCTACCGGGCGGCTTTGCATCCCACCCATGGGATTCCTCTGCTCTAGCACTTAGCTAGCGGTTCCTCTTCTGGCACTTCCCTACCGAGCTCTCACCAGCACTTGCCTATACCTTTCTCCCCTACATCCCCCTATCTCCTGCACTTCTCTTCACAGAACGAACATGTCCGAATGTCACAAGCCTAGTAGGACCACGATTGTATATTGTCTGTCTTTTGCCATTATTTTTTACTCACCTTGTTACCTCCCCCCTTGAGACACTATTTTGTTGTATAGCCGCCTAACAAATGCTCAATACGTAAATAACACCATCTCATTAGAAGAGTTAGCCCTCAAGCTTTCTGCACTCTGTGGCTCCATCATCTGAGAAGTATTTCCCAGCCAGAGGAACATTACAATGCTGAAGAGTGCTCTTCTGAAATGTTCTTTTCAGTTCAGGGTTCTCAGATTAGTATATGTAAGTGATTATCATCACACGTGCGAGTGACAGAAAAGCGCTGTATTTCCACCTATGATTGAGTATTTTCATTATGAGTTGTGAACCAATCCTATGATCTTAGAAATAGTGATGTGGTAGTGAAAAGATATGATGTCTTCCCGATGCCAAAGATTCATTTCCAGGCATGGCTATTAGTAAGAGTCACAAGAGTACAAGCTTCAGCTTCAAAAGGGTCAGTTCTGTTGTACAAATGGCAAAACCCGACTGAAAAACCAACAAGACTCCATACAATAGAGACATTCACACCAGTGTTTACTGAACCCCCTCCTCTGATTACATCATTTCAATGACTAGATAAGTTACAAACAGACTCAGAACTGGGTATATTAAAATATAAATAAGGCACCAAGACAGGGTGATGATCCGGAAAATGAAGCACAGCACCGCAAAGAAAAGAATGATGTCTGTGAGCTTCTGAAAATCGTCACCATCGGTTCTGGAGATATCCATGCTGGGGGTCTTGTTTAGGGTTTTCTTGGGTGTACTAAATCTTGTCAGACTTTGTCCTGAGAAGCAAGTAAGGGATAAAAAAAAGTTAAAAAGGGGTTGTCCCATTGATTAAAGTGTGGTAATTTATGCTTTGAAAGTGTGGAAGAACGTAGACTCAATCTGGAATTGGACAATCTAATTTATGGCCCTAATCTGTATCACCTGCCTTTACCCTATGACTGCCTTCACCCTATGACTCCCTTCTCTCCATATTATTCTAATGAGGTCCTTAATATTCTCTCCTAATTGGATCCATACTATCATATCCGGTTACTCTTACCTCTTGGGGAATGACACGCCGTTGATTGTCTGGGCTATTTACGGCCCAATGCATACACATGCTACATACACAAACATCAAGAACAGCTGAAAGACGTTAATAGATATTTTTTTTCAAACTAGAGTTTGTTACTCCATTTTTTAATTTATTTTGTCAATGCTCAAAATTAGATTATGTGTCTTTTATGGTGCAGTATAAGAGCCCTGGCAAATACTATCTGTTGGTACGAATTGCATTAATGAATAACCATATTCACATTATATGAGGTTCCATTTTTAATTCTTAGGGATTCTGGCGAGATGGGGTCTAATTAGAGGTATTTCCTTATTTCCTTGAAATTCGATGTTGTCGATGTTGTGCTAATCCTGAATTTTTGAAAACTCTTGGAAAAAAAATGTTTTGTCCAGTTACTTATAATCTTTGTTTTAGATGTTTTAAGAATGTTAATTTTTGTAATATTGATAAATTGGAAAGAGTCTTTCTGGTTGAGAATAATGAATTGTATACAGACTCAAATAATAATTGCACTAATACATTGTTTGATTGCCATACATGATCTTTTAAAGGAGCATGTTTATGAGTGTTAAAAATTAGTGAATTCATGGATTGTGGCGGAATTGTGTTCTGATGAAATTTTATTAATGATTGTTGATGTTAGTCTATGAATTCATTTGATTGTGTGATATTAGTTTGTTATAGGAATTTGTGGTTATAATATGTCAATGACTATTGTGTTTGTTGCATTGCATTAAAGATTTAATATAGTACAGACGCACACAAATATAGAATCTGTGCATGCTTGGGCAATAGAGAAGTGGAAGGTTTGTCTTTTGTGGGATTTCAGTTGTACAACATTTGTATTTTGACTTGTAGGTGCCCACAATGATTGATTCTTCCATTTACAGCCACCAGCTATCAGGAACTGACGTGCTAATCCACAGAAATGCATACGTGAATGTGAACATACCACAAGATACATACTGGATTCACTCTAGAGTTGCCTCTACAAAAGTGTGGATGCTTTATGAAGAAGTGTTCTCCATGAATGGGAGAGATGTGTGGAAGAATGGAACGGAACCTCTTAAATAGCAGAAGACACTAGTCCCTCTAGCTTTGATGGCCAAAGTGGCATAGGGACATGTCCATGCCTTTGGAGCCCAAAGCAGACTTTCCAAATAACTACACATATGTCTATCGATAATACCACATATTTGAACACAATCTTAAGACATTGGTGTTAATTTAAAGGTTTCTATTGAGTGTCCTTTTGCAGACACTCATTCAAATATTCAATAGTTGATATTGTGACTGTCACTAGGCCCATATCTTGCCTTACATAAACCCTGGGTCCATGTAAACGATGTTCTGCTTAAGCACATCCCCGTAGTCGATCAGAATTTGAATGTTAATGATTGATTTGCAAATTGCTTTTATACAATTGAGTGGGCCTAATATATGGTTAATAATTGCATAGTGCTGCAGATGTTTAGGACTGCAATTCACAGGCTCCTTCAGCCATTCGAATTGAAGTCCAACACATAATGAGTAACCAGGATCTAGGGGGTGTTATTGTTGCCAAGATTCAGACATTCATTTGGCATCAGAGAAGCTACAGAGGTAAAGGCCGGGTCCATGTTTGGTGTTACTATTTAGGTTTTAACTCTCATATTGATTGGGGAGACAGTTTTGAGATGGGTACACCATGATTAATTTAAATGTTTTATAACCAAATGTGTGCTATCAAAAGTTGCCCCCTGATAGACTTCAAGTTCAAGTGCCAACCAGCCAGCATCCTACAGGTACTTCAACAGATGTTACTGCAGCGTTAAGGCATTCTACACAAGTGGCCGGTTCCATGTGATAATGTCGCCTGGAAAACGTGTCCAGGCACGCAACTTTCTTTCCTGACCCCTAAAATACTTTCGCCAAATATTCTATGAGGGATATCATCTTATATTACAAAGTCCAATCCTAGAATATTTGTGAAAGTGTTTGAGTGCACCGAGGGTGCTTTTTTGTGTGCAATGTCGCCTCCTGATGGTCATTTACTTGGAGACTTTATCACTGGACACCCAGTAGCCCTATGATGGAGATTGATGATCATGGATGAGTTACTTAAATATACGATTGATAGGCAGGGCAGACAGTGGGGCATGGTCGCTCTACGTTGTTGGTTGATATAGCTCCACTCTTTATAGTAATGCAACTATGGGAGTCACTGTGCAAACAATGTGTTAAATGGTCCATACTTAGTACATGGTATGGCCCTAGGGGTCTCTGCATTGTCAGGGTCCAGTTGTGTGAGATCTCAAAGAAGGACAAAGCCAAGAGATCTGCACACCGGCGCAGATGCCCAAGGACAGTGGTGTCTGTGGTCGTCACCACTCAAGGCAGTCGAGGTGGAGGAATAATGACAGTGTCAGAAGACAGAGGATGTATTACTTATGATTAAGAAGAGGGATAGGGCAGTATGACATCACAGTGATTAGCTAAGAAATGGTTTGAGGATAATACATGTGCTGGGCTGCACCTGTATTCTTAGACTGTGCGTTAG
Source organism: Ambystoma mexicanum (assembly GCF_040938575.1). Classification (NCBI taxonomy): domain Eukaryota; kingdom Metazoa; phylum Chordata; class Amphibia; order Caudata; family Ambystomatidae; genus Ambystoma; species Ambystoma mexicanum. The sequence goes on along the minus strand of NC_090937.1, from coordinate 1,621,146,331 downwards.
GTGCAATATATGTTTATAGAAGAAACCCCCTCTCTTTACCTTGGTTCCTCTCAACCTTGATTTGTTTTTCTGTTTTTTCTCATTGTTCAGCAAGCCATGCTCGGCATCCTCAGACCCTTAATAATTATAATTTGTTATTTATAATGCACTTAATAACAAAGAGGTTTCTAATACCAGAACCGGGATTCAAATCTATGTTGTCTCCATCGCCTTCCTACCAAGAGGAGCGTGTTGCTGCTGAGCTATACTACCCTTGTGTTCCGCCACCCATTGAGCATAGAGCTCCAATGCAACTCCTTGGGATTAATTCTAGCTTTCAACCTGCAGCAATTCATGTCTACATAGAATGGAGTCTCTGCACCTTACCAAGAAAAAGGTCAAATAAATCGGTACGTAGCGGTTCTCTCATGAAGCCCAAATATAATTGCTGCAATCTCAATGCATGGAACTCTTTGTTTTGGAATTCTGGTGCACGCTGGGAAAGAGAAGGGCTGGGAGCAGTACTGCCATCTCTGAAGCCCTGACACAGCCTGAAAAGGGCACCCCATTAGAATTAAATGTGTCCACCAATTGCTCTTTCCCTAGTTTAATGGTATATCACCAAATCCCAAGCGAGATTTCAGTCACTTGAAGACTCACTTTAAAACCCAATCCTACATCTTGAGGGGTTTCTACTTAATCACGTATTCTTTTCAAAACAAGGGAAACGCTTTCAGCACCACACGATCGGGCCCGCCAGACTCTGGCCCTCATTACGACCCTGGCGGAAATCGAAAAACGATGGCGGAAATGCAATACCGCCATCGAATAGCGCTCGGTGCGATTATGACCCGTCACCGCAAAGTACGATGCCATTAGCGACACCGTAGTGAACGCCAACGCTAACTGCACCAAGTACGCGCGCGTGCGCCATGCCAAACCGTAAATACCACCATGGCGCAACGGTACGCGAATTCTGACCCTAGCGGACATGCACCTAACGCCATCAAGCACGGCGGAAAGTACCATTCCGCCATGGTGAGAAGTACGGCATCGCGAATCAACCGTAAACGGCCCCACTGAGTGCCTGTACACCGCTCCCTGGCCACATTGTACAACTCCCCGTAGGTGCAATGAAGTCACAATGCAACCAGTGAAATGTACAAGTCACCCATGCATGCCAACGAACAAAAGAATCTCAAGAGGGGCCAATGGGAGCTGCAGGGCACAGATGGCACGAATACAGAAGCTATTCCAATGGACATGACCTCAGTCTCCCACCAAGAAACGCACGCAAACACAGGCACCTGTGACCAGCAATATTCAGAAAATCACATCATTCCACCAATCCACCTGGCTGACCGGCATCTGTTACACAAAACCTAATCCCCCGCCCCTGAGCATGACATCATTCAAACAGTCATATTGGCAGCCCTTATCCCTGACCTCACTGGGCTTCGTAGGCAAACGCGCCCAGCACAGTACCACGCAACTATACTCCGAAGCTGGAACCCAATGCAGATCTCCTCACAATACATCGCTCCCCAAATAGGAATATGCCACATCACTTGCAAAGAAGAACGCTACACGGCCCATATCAGAATAGAAATTTAATGCACAACAAATTCACCAAGCCCATACAGCCATTAGGCCATGAACTCCAAAACACATTTCACCATTGTGGGCTGCATCCGCAATAAATGACCAGCTACTTCTTGTGTGACGCCCTGTTCCTTCATGGTACACAGGGCCACATTCTCGTACGAAAAGGCAACATGGAAGCGCCCAGAACCGCAGGGCCGACCCAATGGGGAGGCACTAGTCCAGCTGAAAGGCCGAAATGTTGCTCCGAGCCACTAGTACTGCGTAAGGGCATGTGGCCCATTGGCGATCGTCCCATAAGATCGTAATGCTGCTCCACTGATTAACACGAAGCAGCAGGTGTCGGGAGTAAAATCCATCTGCAGGAGTGGCATACAGATGGCAGTGGCAAAAGGGGAGGAGATACCTGTCAACCAAATGAAAAGAAAAAGAATAGAATGGCCATCAGAACTACATTTGAATTACTCACTTCAATGATCACACCAAATCCACAGCCATATGCATGCTAGCCCACTCCAAGGGATCATCACCACCCAAAAACCACTTGCGACTCATAACTATCTACATCGAGGTGAAAACACCATCACAAACGAGTGTACCTGTGCATGCGTCTGTTAAAACAGAATCCATCAGATGGGATTGGTAACGTGCATGGACACAAGTGTCTGAAGGCGCGTCGAGACAGGGAGGGCTCAACAAGGCCAGATAGACGATGGTCCCACTATGGCAGCCCTGCATCACATAGCGCAGGGGAGGCGGACAGATCCCAAGAAGCCCTGTACATGGCAAACTCTGTATCAAATCATCTGTCCATGCATCCATTCATCATTCCCTCATCCCGTAATGATAACGCCTGTTTCCATACTCACATAACATGTGAAAATTCCATTGAGTCTGTGCGTTATGCAGCCTGCATAATCCACTGTGCCCCAGCCCGTAATTCCAGTGTTGTGAAGTAACATGTATTTGGGAACGTCCGGCCTCATCGTCCACTTCGCTATTGCGCATCCCAAACTATTCATATCAATCATTGCATCCTCGCCATGGCCCCTGTCCCAAGGACATTGAACAATAGAACGTTATATTTGCAGTCAGACCTGTGGGCATCTCCTCGCCGCTAGCTGAAAACCGAAAGCGCCGCCCTTCGAATTCCTCATTTGCAACATCACGTCGAAAAGGCATCTGTGGCCGCTTGAAATCACAAATTAATCCATCTAGTGCGGCTGTGTGTGTAAATGGCAACTGCCTTCACTCACAAATGGGACGCCCCGCCCGTCGGTGAACCTCGGTACAGTGATGCATGAGGGTCCACCGTTACTCGAGTACTACGTTCCACTGACCCTTCACAAGTCTGTTCGCGACTGCTAAGATAGTATGTGAAACAATGGGACCATAGCCGAATGAACATATCAACCAATGTTACACTGCCATCGGGTACAAATACATGATTGTAATAGCAAGATGCCATTCCTCGAATTGCAGCGTTGTGTGCGGGACGTGCTCGCCCAAAGGGGAGAGCAGCTTGCACAGGTGGAATGAATCACCACAAGTGGAGGCCATACAGCCTGAAAACACATAAATAGCACACCCAGTCTCCTCCCACAACCACACCCACTCCGAAATGCTACCGGCAGGACTCGCGATGTTGGCCCTGGGGGACCTGATAGCACTGCAAGTACTCCAACTCCAAGAAGAAGACGAACACCAACTACAACCGGCCGCACGGAGGAGACGCAGGAGGAGGAGGAGGGCAATGCAGGGCCAGCAAGGGCCGCCAGCACAGCCACTACCACCACGCAGGCAGCCCGCAATCCCACTCCTCCGAGCACATCCGTTCAACCTCACTGATGAGCAGATCCACACCCTCTACCGTTTGGACCGGGACACCATAGCCGCCATTGTGGACATGACACAGGCTGACCTTGTCAGCATGATAGATAGCCCAACCGCCATCCCACCCCTACTGAAGGTGGTGTCTGTACTACACTTCCTGGCCACAGGCACCTACCAGCACACAGTCGGACAGTTGCATGGCATATCACAGCCACTGTTCTCACGGACACTAGTGCAAGTGCTCGATGCCCTCCTGAAGCACGCAGACGACTACATCTCTCTACCACGCTCGGAGCAGGAAATTACCAACACAAAAGTGGGATTCCATGCACTTGCCGGCATACCGGGTTGCATTGGTGCCATCGACTGCACCCATGTGGAATTGGTCGTCCCACATGCCATGGAGGCCCAGTACCACAACCGAAAACAATTTCATTCACTGAATGTACAAATGGTGTGTGACTCCAACAGGATCATTACACATTGTTGTGCCCGATTCCCTGGATCAACCCATGATTCTATGGTCTTGAGGAACTCAACAATACCACGCTACATGGAGCGACACGCAGGGAACAGATCCTGGCTACTCGGTGAGTCTCATTTCATGCATGCTGATGTGGGGTATGTGATGCGGCAATGACCTGGCAGGAAGGGGGGGGGTGCGTACGTAGCAATGGCATTCCACATAATTCGTTTATCGTCCACATACAGGTGATGCCGGATATCCACTGAAGAGATGGCTCCTCACACCAGTCCGGAACCCACGGGACCAGCATGAGGAGGACTACAACCATGCCCACTCACGTACCCGTGTAGTCATTGAACAGGCATTCGGCCTACTGAAGACTCGTTTCCGGTGCCTCAGCAGGTCTGGCGGGGCACTCCTGTACCGCCATGTGAAGGTTGCAAAGATGGTGATGGCATGTGTCATGCTACACAACATGTGCGTACGTAGAAATGTGCCCATGCCCCCTGACGCAGAACTGCAAGCACCTGAAGATGGTCATGATGAGGGTGGGGATGTGGCAGCACCTCAAGGAGTCTGCGAGGCACAGGAGGGCCGTGACATTCGTCAGCATCTCATAGATGCATGCTTCTAGCACTCACGCCTGGTGGCTGATACATGGACACGGGACTCGTGGCACTGTGTGTGTCTGGTACATGCACAATATGGACTGTACGCCTATGATGGCCTCGTACACAAAGATCAATGTCCACACATCTCATTGGTTGATCGTGCATTGTTTATGGCATATGTGATATCATGTTGAACACCCTATCGACCCGCCACCCAAGTGAGCCCAACACCCCCCCTCCACCCTCCTACCTCCCCCCCGAACACCAGTGTCCAAAGATGCTCATTGTCAGTGGGCAGTCGCTATTGCAAGCCCCCTCTGCGGGTATCAGGGGCACCCCTGCCTGTGGAGCGCAGGTTCCTCCCAGATCTACGTTGGGGGCTGCCCTGGACGGAACTTGCAACGGATGATGTCTCTGCCTGCTCACGTCCATGCATGTCCCTAAGGGTTTGTGAGAGCTCAGCGAGCACACGGCGCACTGCGGCAAGTTCGGCACATACGTCTTTGGACGTCGCATGCAGTTCCCCCCTCAGGCTCTCGGTGCTTCTCTCCATTTGGACTCTCAGGCTCTCGGTGCTACTCTCCATTTGGACTCTCAGGCTCTCGGTGCTACTCTCCATTTGTGCCCTTAGTGTCTCTGTACTTCTCTCCATTTCTGCCCTAAGTGTCTCAGTTGATGTTTCTATGTCTGCCTTAGTGCCCCCACATTCATCGGCATGGTCCTTGAGGAGCGCGGCCAGTTGCTGCTGTTGCACGATTAACTGGTCGAGGGACTGTTGCCTCTGCTGGGCCATGGCCATTTGCGGTGGTGTCACAGAGTGGCTGTTCGCCTCATGTTGCCCTGCCACAGGGCTTGTGGGGGATGGCCAGTCGTCGTCTTGTGGGTGCCCCTGCGTGGTATCCTCATGGTGTACGGGATGGAACAGACAGGGGGATTGGGACAGGTCATGGATGGATCTGACTTCGACATCCCCGTCTTCTGTGTCGGAGCATGCTGCCATTAATGGAGTGTCACCTATGGTGCTGCTGCCACCAGAGGCAGTGCCTTCTGTGGCATCCATTGGGGGGACCTGTGGTGGTGCTGTTGTGGGCATGCTGGCTGCTGGGGTGCCTGTTGGAGTTCCCTCCTCTGTGCTGCCACTTGATTTGTGCTGCTGCCTTGTCTTGATGCGTGCAGCTGAGGTGGAGGGTCTTTGGCCGTCGGTCTTGGCCCTCTTTGCAGGTGTGCTGGTAGGGGTGTCCTGAAGCTCGTCGTTTGGATCGGACCCTGTGGTGGAGTAAAGGAGGGCGAGCGTTATTTATGGGTCTGTGGGAATTGGAATGGCAATGTATCACATGCATTGGGGTGGTACCTGAGGGTGATTTGGGTCGGGGCCTTGGAGGTGCTTTCATTTGTGTGTGGAGTGAGGGTGCAGTTGTTTGGCAGCCTGCAGTTAGGGTGTGCCTGCTGCACGTGTAGAGGGTGTTTTTGGGGTTTTTAATTATTTATGTATTTATTGTGATTTTTAAAGTGCGCTGTCAGGCCAATGTGTGTGGACGTTCTCCTGGACATGTGTTACTGTTGCGCTATGTGGACACATGGTGATTCACATGATTGGACATTGTGGATTTGGCATGGTTTTATTTGGGCCACCTACCGGATTCTTCGGATGTCTGCACTCCTTTCTCCATCCCTCCGACTCCCTCTGTACTCTCCATTCCAATGGTGGAGGCACAGATTTCTTCCCAGGGGGTCAACTTGATGGGTGATTCCGATCCTCCCCCGGTGGCTGTGGCAATGTTGCGGTTGGCAGAAAGCATGCTACGGACGCGTATCCGCAGGTCGTCCCATCGCTTTCTGCATTGCTGTGGGTTGCGGGGTGCGGTCCCCACCGCACTTACCCGCTGTGCCACCAGGGCCCATATGGCCTTCTTGTTCGCAAGTGCCGTCCTGGTCATTTGCGTGGAGAAGACGGCGGCAGCATTCTCCTGGAGGGTCTCTGTGAGCACGGTGAGTTCCTCACGGGAGAAGTGGACCTGCCGCTTGCGGTCGCACGCTTTCTTCGCTACTTTTCCCATTTTTCTTGGTTACACTAGGGTGGATGACGGGTTGGGATGTGTCTCAGGGTAGTGTTTTTAGTGGTTGTGTGGATTTTGTGGTTTTATAGGTGTACGGCGTGATGTTTCCCGTTCCGGGACCATGTTTTTACTTCCGTTTCCGTATATTTACGGTCACCGTACTTTCCGGTTGGCGCTCACTGCGGTGTCCGCTAAGATGGGTGGCGGTATTGCACCTAGGGCGCCGTACGGCGGCGGTGTGGGCAGTTTTGGGGTCATTTCCGCCATCGCGGACTTTGCACTTCCGCCATGGCGTGGTGCTCGTGCCCGATGGGTCGGAATGGGCCGCACTTTGCTCCATCGTGCAATGGCGGAAACGCTATTTACGCTGTGGCGGTCCGGTCAGTCACTTTCCGCCAGGGTCGTAATGAGGGCCTCTGTCTTCTCTCTGTCCCCAGTCTCCAGAATGGCTACATCTCCACCTAGGCGCATCGCCCGTTATCAGTCTGACATGTTTTACTCTGGAATCGACACTCTAAAATCTGACCAGTTCCAGAAAATAACGAGGCCACTTCCCCTTCAATTGATTAATGAATACAACTTTCACCGTCTCAAACAGGAATCAGAAATCTTCTGAACTTCAAGTTCCTGATATTCTTCTACTTACCATGGCCTTGAACTGAAAATGATCGTAGGAATCTTTTAGACGCAGCTGCATGTTTTAACAACTCAATATTACCTTGAAGGCAAACACAGTGGGCCTCATTACACGGTATGCGGTAAGGGTTTACCGGTACCGGTATTTTACCGGCACCGGTAAACCCTTACCGCCTTACTACGAGGTCCCTTTGCGGGTTGGAGAATTTAACGCCTGCCTTTTGCAGGCGTTAAAAACCAACCCGCAAAGGGACCAGGGAGCTAATTACGGTACCGCAATTTGCGGTGCCGTAATTAGCACCTTCCCCATTCCCATTATGCCCTATGGGGCAAAAATGAAAATGTGGAAGGGCAATGGGGGAAGGGGGAATTACCGCCCCGCCAACCTTGGAATAGGGCGGTAATTCACCTTTCCACCAAGGCGGTGCCAGTATTTTACCGGCATGGACCAAGGTGCTAATAGCACCTTGGTCCACCGCCGTCCGTGTAATGAGGCCCAGTGTCTTTAATCACTTTTCTTAATTGAAAAGATCCTTCATAGCATTATTGAAACCTTTGAGTAGTCATCTTCAGATGCACATACGTAGTAGATAAGCAAACCTTGTCCCCAGCTTGATAATGTGGTGTGGTTTTCCTTCATCCAGAGTTCTGATTCTGGAAGATTCTGTCACACTCTTGTCTCAATATGCTATACATCTCTTCACTAACTCTTTCACTTTAGGCCTAACAGAGGTTGTACTGAAAGAATGTTCTGTTGTAATGGAATCCATTGGAGCAGGAGACTACAACATGGCTTTTTGAATGGAACTAATGTATGCAAATACTGCCACTGTCAAGTAAGTCAACCACGTTTTGTATTAATTTGTGCAAAAGCAGCTTAGACATTGCTCCAGTCTTTGGGTTGTTTGTTCTGTAATACCATCCATCTGAGGGTGGTTGCTTGTATAGTTCTTCAACAATGTGGTCAAAGCTGTTTAGCGACTATTCTAAAATGTAGATATGAACTGAGAACCACTATCATTGATGATTAGTTCTGGTAGTCCACAGAGATATCTTTTTCAGGAATCCTTGGTCCAAAAACCTTTCACAGGGTAATGTTTTTTGGAGACAAAGTCAATGGTCTCTCTTCATTCTGAATGCCCTGTCAATGGATCGTCTTGACCACAAGATTAAAGTTGTGAATGTTGCTGTATCTCTTGAAAATATCAATTGCCCATGAGAAAGAGCAGATGCATTTTATGTTGTCCTTTTGTATTTTACTTCAGATACTTCTCAATCAATTCGATGACAAGACTTTTTCACCTCCGAGAGGTTAACCCTACATTGTATCATGATATCATTGTCAGGTTCCCGGTTACGCATTAAGCATCTTATACTATCTAAACGCCAGGACACACCATGTATTACAGTTTGCCTCATTTAGAGTGCACACCTAATGTATTATAGTTTGTATGATTTATTGTGTTCCATTGACATCTCTAAAGATATAGAGCCAGAAACCTTGCCCTTTATTTGGCATACACCATGACTCGTGTACATGTGTGGGCACATAGTTATAACTCAAGTAATATTGCTGTAAGTTGGTTTGGCCTTGACATATATCCCCCAGAAGGCTGACTGTTTCTCCGGCCAAGATGGTGAGAAATAGCTGGCCTCTTGATCGGTTGAAGGAGGAGACGAAGGACAGACCAGAGAATTCTAACCTGCCTTTCATTTGGTTTGCCCTATGAATAGGTCCTATTTTTTTGAACTCACATCCTTGAGTTAAATGCAGTGCTGCTATGATATTTAAAAGAAATAATATTTAGTTTTAACTAGGTTTAAATAGATAAGACTATATTTTGTACTTGTTTCTTGTTCCGGAGTCAATCCCATTTAGTGGCAGGCAGGGAAGCTGTCCGAAAATGTTGCTTTTTGTTTATTTTTTCAGGAAGACTTCAGAGTCGTTTATTTAAATTAGAATTGCACAGGCGATCATAGTTTGTGTTAACCCGGCACGCTGAGTGAGTAGCTTTGATCATTCCTTCTGCTTCGACACAGTTAGCACTGGCAGAGCTGCCGGTGGGAAAAGTGAACGTAAAAGTGAACACTTTCACTTTGTGCAACGCATCTCCAGGAGGATTACCAGAAAGAGAACGGGATGCGCTTCGCCATCGTTAAGAGCAGGAAGAAGGTCTCCGGGAAGCAGAGTGGAGATCTTTTCCCTTGGCAGGCAAACACATGGCGATCGCCACCCTTAGTGGGGACACCCACCCAGCCTACACAAGGGGGAAATGAAGGAAGGACAAGGTAATGGCCCCCCATCCATGGGAGGGGGTGGGAGATAAGAAACACATAACGGGGGTGACAGAGGGAGTGGGAGCATGACCAGGAAAGTGGGGGGCTACATAAGGCCTCTTATGCTCCCTCATGGTCCTGCTCCCCATCCCAGCTTAGAGAAAACCCACTCACCCGTCCCCCATCCATCCCTTCCGAAAGGAATGTTTAAGGAGGGATGAGCCTACTTGGCAAGGTCCTCTGGATGCTGACAGCGGGAGGGGGGGGGGGGCGGACGCCTGTAAGATAACTCCTGGCTTGATGCAATAAAGCTTGCTGCAGCATTTGTGACTTCCACCTTTGAAAACTGATCCTGCCTCTTTATCCCGGGGTATCCTCAGGAGGTCTTTGTAGGGTGGTGGGAAGGTAATAGGCTGAATGTGTTGATGGATGCTACAACCAGGGGAGGCGCAGTTGTGGGATGACCCTGCTATGGATTACTGAAGGTGAGGCTCTCTGCATTTTCTGTGTGTGACTGTGTTCTTAATAGGTAAAATGTATGTTGACCTTCCAGAGCAGTGCACATGTTTTCAGGCACTCAATCTGTCTGAAGACTCATGTGCTTTGTGCCACAAGTTTATTAAAGAAGACCACGATTTTTTTTTTAACTACTCATTTCAAAAAAGTGACATTTAAATAATGTTGAGTGGCAATTTTTGTTGTATTAGAAGTTACAGAAGTTAGGAGGCTAATATGAAACTGAAGCATCCTGAAAGCTTTGTGACTTAATATGATGAAAAGGCAGAAGTGTAAAAGCAAACACTGGATTTGGGTAACAGAACTATTGGAGAGTTGAGAACCTTCTGCAAGCAAAAACGCAGAAACTGTTGGCAAGTCTCCATCAAGCCAGAAGGCAGTTCAGTATTTCCTCTTCAAAACCTGAATTCGAGTATCAGATGATATTAGAGAATATTTTTCCCTGCATATGATACTACAATCAGAGAAGCTCTTAGTTGAAATACGAAGCAAATGGATTCCTATTTCAACAATTTCTCTTCTAGCCTTTCTGCTGACAAGTCTCGGGTACTGTGATTATCATGTGGGATGAGAACATAGAGAACAAGAACCTTCACATTTATATTCTCTCGTCCCTGCAGATTTCTTTCCAAGAGAGGAAGATACAGTGTCCACGTTGTATTGTTTTATCCAATTCCACTTTCCTCCTAAGGTTGTTTTGCAAACTCATCTGTAGAAAGAATTAGTTGAGAGCCAAACACTTTTGTGTTTCGGCAGCTCGTGAGGACCTCAAGAGGCAGAACCTGACCTTCATCAACCTTATTGTTTGTGCTGTGCAGTTGGACATACACAGTGTTATCAAAGATGGCTCAAAGAATAATCTAAATCCCAGAGATGGTTCAAGGCTTTTATTGAAGGTTTCAGCCGGGTGCTTGGGTCATCCTGTCTCTCTCATCTAGAAGAAGCCTTTTCATCCCAACCCAGGTGTCTCTTTTCCCTGGGTTAGTAGTTAGTGAATATTGACCCCCTACTGTTTATTCTCTAGATAGCTGATCAGGAGAGGCTAAAGAGAGTTGCTTTCTGTATCTAGACACCCGCATGGACTTCCTAGACTCACCCTACACTGTTAGTTAGTTATAGCTACCAGAGGATCTGAGGATGTGCCTTCCGGCACTATGCACAACTCAGTCATCTTCCTCTGGCATCCTGTGGTTCCTCTCCTTCTTTCTATGCATAACCTACCTCTCTCTACCTCTCTCTACTCTTCTCCACCGAACTGTGCCAACTTCCACTGCTTCTACTTCTAGCATATTTCCTCCTCTGTCCCCCCAAAGTCTTTCACTCCTTCTACTTCTGCCTCCACTAACTAACCTCTCCTACACTTTGCCAACACCTCATCCACACTATGGCCCTTTCCTCCACACCACGACTCCCTCCTTCACACCACTACTCGCTCCTTCATACTACTACTCCCTCCTTCACACTACTTCCCCACCCTGCTACTTACTCTGCCACACTACTATTCCCTCCACCACACTCCTACTACATCTCCACCCCTCCTTCACAGACACCTCTCTTGCACTCTTACCATCCCCTTCACCTTCACTACCTCTCTACTCTTATGCACTAGTCCTACATACACACTCACAACAATGTACTACTTGCAATCACTAACCAATACCTCGTCTGCTCTACAATTTGCCTCCACACTCGTCTCCACTGTCCTTTTAATACTGGTCTCTTGGTCTTTTGCATGTTCTGCCTCAAACCTCTCCCAATCTACCCACAACTTCCTGTTTTCTGGGACTCCAGCTCCTCCTTTGTTGGTTCTTTGTTCCTGGTTGCATCAGTACACAGACCATGCAGAGCTTGGAACAGCCACCACGTACCAGCTCGGGCTCCCGTTATGTTGCCTCTCTCGCACTCCGTTTGGTTTTTGCATTGGATTGCATGAGGCAATTAATTGCAATGGTCTATTCTTGTGGCTGTAGTTACTATAGTAGTTCTAGAAAAGAAATAGAGAACTTGCTCAGCACTTCTGTTAAGAGTCATGGGAGGATTTAAGATGGTACTGCACTGTCTCCCTCTAGAGTGGGTCTGTCTCTGGCCTCCCCCCTGGTGGGCCTCCTATCCTAGGCTGAGAGGGGATCCTATCCTATTGTGACTGGGTAAGATTACAGTTTCCTAGTTTGTCAGTCCTACATTGTATCATGATGTATTGGCCTTACCTTATGAGCTGCACTCCCAGTCCTGCATTGTATCATGATTGAGTGGCTTCATTGTTTCCGCTGCTCAGTTAGACCTGTTTGGTGTCCTGCACAGTCAACCTTATGTTGTATCATGATTGCTCACTTTACCTAGGCATTACTATTGTGGTTTGAGCCTTGTACGTCTGCTTTATGTTCTAAGATTCTTTAATCTAAGAATATTGTCACACTCACTATGGGTGTCTATGGTTAAGTGTTGCTCAAATGTACCTTTAATCTTAAGGGCCATCCCTCACAACCCTGGCTTTCTTCCCTCTTGAAATCTTTATGGAGTCATGCCCTAAGAGCTGAACACTGCAGGCTCAAAAGCAAATCTGCTGCTAACTATCTTTTATTCTCTTTTATTCTACACCCATAGACTTAATCAAGCTAAATCAAGCTATTTATTTTCAAATCCTTATTTCTTCTCAAAGCAATTCTCCTAAACTGCCTTTTCACACTATGTACTGATCCCCTGATCGATCCCTCTTCGTCCTCCATTCTTTCTCCCAAAGACTTTGCTGATTTGGTCCGAGCTAACATAGACACTCTCTGTTCCTCTGCAAGCTCTGTAGTTTCATCTACTAGCAGTAGTCCTCCCGCTTCCAACGATTCTGCTCTGTGTGCCTCTCTCTCTTTGTCTTCTTCACTCTCCTCCCTTTGTACGCTTAATTCCGAAGGCAATGTAATATCTATGGTCCTTCAGACACACGCCATGGCTGCTCCTTCAGACCCTCTACCTGCCTCTACACTGTCTATCCTTCTCTGGCTTCTTTTCTTACTACTTTCTTTATTCTCTTGTTGCTCTCGCGTTACTTTCCCTCAGTTTTTAAAAATGCCTATTTTCTACCACTCCTCAAAAACCCCTCTCTTGACTCGTCTGATCCCTCTGTCTGTCCAAACATGCTTATTCTGTACTCATTTAAGCTCTTGGAACAATTAGAGAGCACAGTATGAGGCATGCTGTTGATTGCAAAGTCTTCCAGTCACGGACAGAGCAAGGTATGAGGCATGCTGCTGAATGCAAAGTCTGCAACTCACACAAAGAGCAAAGTATGAGGCATGCTGCTGAATGCAGAGTGAAGGCACGCCCACAAACGCTCTTACTAGAAAAAATACAACCCTCTAGGGAAAAAAGACTAACAGATTCTTGCAAGGATAACATGTTTCCATCATACAAAATATAAGTATGCCAAAAAATGGCACAACCAGAATTTCATAAGGAAAAACATTGTCATCAATGATGCACACATATACAGAAAAACCTGTGTGGCTGGTTGGTGAGACCCTATACATGGTCAGCTGGCTCCGTAGGAGATGCCAGGCCACTGGCCCCAGCCCTGTCCATCTGTGGGATCTGCTGGGCTCATCATCTCCAGGGAACCAAGGCCGAGTTTGCAGTTAGTTACTGTGTAAGGCAATGCTATTGATCATTATGGCATGCACCTGGGAGGCCCGGAGACCGGCACAAGGGGAGGCTTAAGATCGAGCTGACCCACACATTCTTCACTCATTCAGTATCACACTATCCGCCCCCAAGCCTTCCACCCTCGCCTTGGACTATAATTGGTTCCACCTCTTACCTCATGTTACAAAGCTTGTCATCCTGAAATAAGGTGGAACGGCCATGTTCTTTTAGATCTTTTATGCCAGTGAGTTTGTGGTTGGTGGTCTGGGGTCACCTACTATCGTGAAATTCATGGGAAATTTCTTGGGATAACACGAATTAGCAACAGTTAAGGAACAAAGGAAAGTTTCTATGGGAGCTGGCAGCAGAGGTCTATCATCAGCGTTTGTACATTTTACAAAGTAAAAAATAACAAAAATGTTAAATAAATATATATGTGGTAGTGGGGTAAGGGATTAAAATGGGGGTGTGGGGATAAAAGAGTAGGAAAACAGTGGGCTTGGGTGGACCGCCCCCCCAACATCTTTTGGGATTTTTCACCTTGGTAAAACTTACCACTCTGAATTTTACTTCAGTAATATCATATATAACCCATTTAGTCCACTTTCAACTTCCATCCTGAACTCAAATAATGTACTTCCTTCTCAACCATCTGGCTTTGGATCTGGCTTTTCCACAGAAACGACACCTCTTTGTGTACCTGATTCTATTTATCACGCACGCCAGAGGATTAGCTACAGTAGGACCGTATGGGCATTTACAGATATTATCATCACAGTGCCAGGCCCAACTACATTAGCTTCAGGCCCCACTCGTTAGACAATCCTGGCTACGCCTCTGACGCACGCACTCTGAAACCTTCCCCTCTATTGTTTCTTCTCGATGTCAGTGCACACTTTGACACTGTTGATTACCTCAATATGCTCTCTACACTCTCCACACTTGGTCTCTCTGGCACAGTGTTCAACTGATTCTCTTCCTAACTCTCTAATCTCCCCTTTTCAGTTTCTTGGAAAGGTTTTTCCTCTTCTTCATTGCCTCTCTCTCTCATGGTGTCCGCAACTGTTTGTTCTGGGTCCTAGTCTTTTCTCTCTGTATACCTCACCCCTCCCTGCTCTAATGATTGGTTGTGGGTTCCAGGCACACTTCTGCACTGACGATAGGCAGGTTCTTCTCGCCATTCCTACCTTCTCTGATCCTATTCATCATGGTCTATCCTCTTGTCTTTCTGCTATCTCTGCCTGGAGGTCTTGATGTTCACTGGTCTCCAACTCAATACAAAGCAGAATCCTTGTTCTTTCCCACTTCCTCTAAGAATATCCCCCGTCATCTATCTAGGTTTCTAAACTGCACCATCCATTGTCCTCTCGATCACGGAACCTGGAGTCATCTTTGAACCTGCGTTCTCCTTTTAAAGTCAGATCTTGTCGGTATCGCTCTCTTGTCATTTTCTTGTGTTTAACATCAGGAAAATGTATGATTTGTTCACTTTCTACTCCACTAAAACTTTGCTCCAGTCTCTGGTGCATTCTCGACTCTATTATTGCTCTTCACTTTAAATCTGCTCCTTGATTTTCCTTTATCAACATACTCAGAATCTCCGGTCTTCTTCTCAATTCCTCCTTTCTGTTCCCCATCCTCTTTGTGATGCCTCTCGCTTTCGTTCATTGAAACTTTTTGGCCTAAAACTTGGAACTCTCTCCTCTTTGAAACGTGCTCTTGCCCCTATCTTTCTCTCTTTAAACACGTCTCAAGACTCACCTACTCCTTTTCTCTGTCTCTTGAAAACGGTATGCTCTTGTGGTCTTTGTTCCTCACCCCCTATTGTGAATGATCTTTCATTTTATTGTATCATTTTCCTTTTGTTTAAGCACTTTGAATAACAGTGCTATACAAGCAGAGCAAAAAAACATATATAAATAAGGAAAAGTAGCATTAAGGAATACATTATAGCGCTTTTACAGGATTTGGCGGTAACAATGGGTATGACAGTGTTGGATAGAATTTCTTTTTTAGAAGAACAAGATTACTGTGTGGGCAACCAGACAAGATAGCAATATGGTTCCCAATAACAGAAGCACTCTGCACTGGATTGAGTAACAATTTGCTTTAAAGTGTCTTCCATATAAGCTGTTTTTTTGTTTCTCCGATTGTGGAATATAACTGGTGGTATCAAATAGCCAATTCCCTGTTTTTTGGTAGCGGGGGATCGATATTTTAGCGGGCAAAACAGTTGTGTAAACAAAGGAAAATAAGATTGATTACCCCACTCTTTTTCCGGATACTAAAATTGTATCTCTATCACCAATTAGGTTAATAGATATCACATGTTTTCTTCACACATGTATCATTAAAACACATTTTATTCATAGTTATACAGTTCAACAAACATAAAAACAATTAAGATTTTCAAGTTTCTAGTTCAAAAAAACTTTTGTATACAGGCTGAATCTACAAAACATTTTCTCAACAGTTGTAATTCAGCAAGGTAAGCAAAACTTAATCAGACATGGGTTTAGTAAGTAAAATTAGTCCATCACATTCTGTCTTTTAAACTCTTTGGCAAAATTCCAAGAGGAAACGTGACAATATTCTAGTATATGTTTTGATCACCAAAATTCTTATGCCTTGCGACCTTAGTTCCGGTCTCTAGTTCACAGGTTTTATTTGAAAACCTTTTTGGATATATACATATGTTTTGGCCTTGGAAGGGCATGAGACGTTATCCCTAACGTCTTTTGCTTTTAATGTGGACATCTTCAGGACAAATGCATTTCTTCTAGATTTGGCGAAAAACATATCGCACACAAACCCCTTGTGTATCGTTTTTTCCAACCACTGTTTTATCAGTAACCGGAATTGAGCTTCTTAATTTTTAGGACGTTTTTCATACACTACCCAGATATTTCTTATAATTTCAGCTACAATTGCTTCTATGTCAATTTGGGAATTTTTCTTTACCCTTTATTTTGGCTATATTGTCAAAGTCAATTGCACATTTAGCTGTTCACTGATTAATCACATTATTTTGAGTCTATTTTATTCAAATTTGTCTGCTAGATTTTTGGTGGAAAAATGTAGAACGCACATTGGTAGGGTGGATTGCAGGGTCGTTAGGGTAGTGGGGAGTCTCCCCCTGCTTTCTATAACAAAAAATCAAACAAAGAAATGTAAAATAGTTTGACCAAAAATAAATATCATTAGCCATACAACTACATTTGTTTCAGTATTAGATGCCAAGGTTCTCACACCATTTTCCAGCTGTCACCAACTTATGGCCAGGTAGTGCCATTATGGCAGTGCTTGGCAAAGGCGTATCCAATTCCTATATAAAAGTCAATACAGGCGGCTTTGTCAATGCTTGTTCAACGCCTTACGACACATTTGATAATCCCGTGCTAGGGGGTGCTCCACGCTTGCAGCCACGTGACGGAATCCTGCTATGTTCTAACTTTCACCCAAGCCTGAGCAATAATGCAGCCATTTGCAAAAGCGCCGGCCAAATTTTATAGCCAGAGGTCATTTACAAAAGCAACAGCATTTTGTTTTGCGGTTTATTCAAATCTGTCAGTGGGTCTTTCTAGATACCTGGCATCTAGATATATTCTCACCTAATTCTATATGGGAATGGGGGAGACCTACAATGTTCTCGACCTATTTGCCCACATGCATTCACCGCTTAATGCAGCATCCAGACTTTTCTGCTGGCTGCTCCTTTTGCGGTGAACTGAGTGGGTTGCGTTTCACTGTCTTATAGCGCGCATCCAATTCAGTGTAATCGAAGCATTGGGGACACGTGAGAAAGTGTTCAACCTTTTGTTACTCTTGAATGAATAGGCTATAGTGTACAAGCTCACAATTCGCATTACACCCTCAGTAGTGCATTTAACTCTGTCTAGAACAGTGGTCTTCAAAGTGGGGTGTTAGGGGGCCTGAAGGATGTCCAAGAGGGGCCTCAGACTCGTTGAAACATGATTAAGATGACTGCTTTTCATATAAAACAGGATTAAAGTGATTTATTTTAATAGCAAATAAAAGTAGAGAATCTGCGTATAGATTAAAGTGCCTGAGCCCCCCTGGACAGCCTTTTGGCCTTCTGGGTGGACCCCTCTAGGTAGTGCAGACTAAAAACAATATAGGTACTCAGGAGGGGCTCGGTATGAAAATGTTTGAATACCACTGGTGTAGAGTGATCATTTGCGGGACCTTTTAGCTCCTAAGGGCTATCCTCTACCATTACCGAACATACTAAATTAAATGCACGACATATTAGGAAATGACCAATATGGGGATCTGTCCCTTTGTTCCCCCATGATTGATATATCAGTAGCATATGTATCTTCACTGGTCGACACTGCGCAGGCAACTGGTATTACTTTCCATATAATATTGCATGCAGACGAATCTGTGTTGCTACCCCATACTCTCAGCAGCCTACTGACATTAGTAACTATGTTACTTTAATGGAGAGTCAATGGGGGTCATTACCAGGTGGGTGGTAAGGAATTACTGGCACCGGTAAGGGCACCGGTGCTGGTAATCTCTTACCGCCCTACTACGAGGTCCCTTAGCGGGTTCCTTCCTTAACGCCTGGTTTTACCGTTATTAGCTCCATCCCCATTCCCATTGAGCCCTCTGGGGGCTCTAATGGGAATGGGGACTTACAGGGTCCTCCAAGGTCGGAATGACCGCCAATGTCTTGTTTTTAATACCTCGAAATAAAAAGTAATGGACTTGGACCCAAAACATAACTCTCAGTATCCGACCATTCGTGAAAGTGAGAGGAAGGCCTGGGATGAAAGATACTACATAGGTATAACCCATATGAAACTAATCATTGGTTCTTTGGTTTGCAACACTGTTGGGCCCCACCATGTGAATTCCTCTGTGACAGCATATCAATGTAAATCTACTGAAGGTTTTAAGGTCATTACAGAGCACATACCCAAGGGAACCATTCAGTGGGACCTACATCTGGGCACAGGTGTCAGCTAGAGAGAACCAAACAGGGTGACAATTGAATGAATCGGGCAAAATGCAAAGTGTCAGCCTTGCAAAATTCAAAGTGATGCCTGTTCCACAAGGTGGGTGCAATTACTGCAAACCGTCTGTCACCTCTAGAACAGCAACGTGTGCGCGGAACTACCAGGAAGTTACTGTCTGCTGGACTTAAACCCCTTGCAGGCTGGTACCATTCCAGATGGAAGGTTAGGTAGGGAAGGGCAAGGCTAAGCTTGATTTAAAGACCTAGCACAATGTATTCTTTGCTGAACCGGGAGCCAGTAAAGGCCCCACCGCCAGGGTGTAACTGATGATGTAGGTTTTTTAAACAAACTTACATCTTACATACCTAACTTACAAAACAGGGTGGCAGGGGACTGACCCGGGCACCACATCTTCCCGCTGCCAATGTGTGTGGCAGGCAACATCATCATACACATTGTGCCAGGGGTTCAGATGGCTAATAAGGGAGCAGTGGCATTGTAAACAATTCAAGGTCAGTGGCAGCAGGTGATTATATTTAATGCAGCAGCATAAGAATCTTCAATAAATTAGCAATAAATTAGCATGAAAGATCTAAGTAATATAGGACATTGGTAGGATCCCCCCAAAAATTATTTAAAACATTGTTTTTAAAGGGTGAATTTAATAGCACAATGTGTGAGAAAAATCAGTTAAAAAGCCATACAATTTACAATTGTTTGTCTAGACTAGGGTAACATATGAAATAAATCAATAGATACCATGTCATCAACAGTACTTGGAGCATTTGCCAACATTTTCATAAGGTCTGTGTACACAAAGTATGCCAACATTTCCGCTGTAAGTCTTGTTCATGCACCGGAACCCATTACATATGCCGGCATGGCCAGTGTAATCTATTTGTTTTTTGTAGACACAATCATTGCTATTATGGTCTCTGTAAATGAAGTTTCTGCAGCTTAAAACACAATATATGCTCGCATGTTCACTGTAAATCAACTTTGTGAAGCTGCAGTCACATTCTCTGACTGTATGGTCATTGTATATCATGTTAATAAGGTCTGGCAATAATCTATACCAGTGTGGCTACAATTAAATCTCTTTCCTGAAGCTGTGCCCACAATGTCTGAAATTATAATTATAAATACTGTTTCTCACTTTATGATGATGTGAGTGCTTTCGCTGAAAATCTTTAATGAAGCTGTTCCCACAATCTACAACAATATGATTACTCTAAACCACTTTCATGAATTTGCCCATGGCACTATGGTCACTGTAAAAAACATTCATGAAGCTGCAGTCACAATCTATACCAAAATGTCCCGTATATCACTATGGATGATTTTGCAAAAACACATTAAGGCAAGCGTTATCTCTATCAATATCTTTCATGATGCAGCCCCTACTGGCAAAGGCCTGGATGCATTGCACACACCCACACATTAGCCTCTCCACACACACATCGCTCACACAATAAATCATGAGACTCAAGAGGAAGTGCCAAGCACCATCCACACTCTGGCCGACCCCTTCGAGGTACCAGGTACATTCATGCCAAAATATGTGACGTGTGGAGAACAGATAAACCAGCAGAGAGCCGCAGCTGGGCTTTGCCCAGTGCCTATCAGGAAACCATATCTACAGGCAAGACAAAAAGATGGTTGTCAGAATGTGATACCCGAAGAAGCCAAGAAGGTACTAAAGGAAGACGAATGGTGACATCATGAGAAATTGGACTGATTGTCAAGAATGAACACTAGAGGGATAAGGGTACGACACCCTCCCCCGAACCACAGAAGCCGAATAGATCAACCCCTCCATCCGTGGTGGGCACGGGCTCCTGATACTTGAATCACAGAGTACCACGCAGCAGCCAATGGGTGGAGGAGGGATTAGGAAGAGTTTGTGGATAGGGAAGGGAAATTGGGGAGACCAGAAAACAAAATAAGGGGGTTAAAAGGGAAAAGTCAAAACACTTACAACTGCCTTCTAACACCAGTCTGCAGCAACACATATAGGCACTCATTCCGAGTTAGGACTACACCATGGAGTAAATAGCTCCATGGTTGGCAACCATGGAGCTATTTACTCCATGGAATACCGGCATGGTGAATGGAGTAATTACCGGTCCATTTCAAGGTTGGATGGACCGGTAATTCCCCATTCACCATAGCCCTTCCCCATCCCCATTTCTGCCCCTATAGGGCTCAATGGGAATGGGGAAGGAGGTAATCACGGCACCGTAAATTACGGTGCCGTAATTTACTCCAAGGTCACTTTGCGGGTCCCGTAATTTACTCCTGCTAAAAGCAGGAGGTAAAGAGGGACCCGCAAAGCGAACTCGGAATACGGAGGTAAGGGATTACCGCCATCGGTGCCCTTACAGGCGCCGGTAATCCTTTACCTCCAACCTCGGAATGACCCCCATAGACTGTAACATTTAAGACTGGAATAGATTTCTGCATGCATCCTTCTTAATTCCTATGTAAAACTCCTGCCCTGTATCTCCGAGCACAACCTGATGCCTTAGAAAACTTCGCCACATGAAGCATATACACTTGATATAAAGCATGTGAACATTTCACATATGAATACAGACATATTGCCACACTGACATAGTAAACTGACATGTAGCACATTGTGATGTTGCAACACTTAATCGTTAAGCAAGCAGTAATGGAACAAACACGGGAATGACTCCCTTCATGAATGAGACAAACACATGGCCTGGTGGGCGAGTGTAAGCACTCATAAAGCAGAACATGGGAGACAGCGTCTTAATGCTGCCCATGGTGCTGCCAAACCGATCGTGACACCAAAGTCCTATTCTTTATGCAATGGGGAAGGTGAGTTTCTTACTGAGCCATTCTGCATGAAATAGCATTTATAAGTCTCTAATAGCTTTATGTCCACTGACTCCCCCAAGGCCGGTTGCCTGCCAAAAGTTACTACAATGCAGAAAGAAAAAACGTGCCGATATCTGATTTCCCAGCACTTAACTGACTGCCCGGGCCTCCCGTGGGAAATGACCCGAACCAAATGAAGCAGCGCGTTGAATCCTCAAAGAACGCTCACCGTCGCTGCCCGGAATGAATCTAGAGAAGCATTCCTTCGGCGTTACTTAGATCTCCAAAATTTCTCTGACATGCCGTCTTGACCGCCCGTGCGACATACTCTCAATAAGCCACACCTGTGCACGGCGGCCGATGGTTGAAGTAGGAACTGCAATCAGCCTTCAGCTGTTAATCCGCATGAAGCACGAATGACTACAGCGTTTCACCAAGCATGCTGGGAACTGAAGTCTCTAGAACCCCACACGCTTCCTGACCGCTCTCAAGCCCCAATTCCTGACACTGACACACATATAGAAGATATAATGACCTAAGAATGCTGACAAAGAGATGAAATACCATGGATAAGTGACATCTTGAGCCTAAGGTTAAACAGTTGTCGTCAAGATGAAGAAATGTATGCCATATGCACAATGAAGATATTCAGTTAGGCTAAACGTGTACAGATGCAGGAAACCGCAAGAAGCAAAGAAATCGTGAAGCTTGCTTATGCTTAGTAGTAAAATAGTTTGCGGCAAGCGCCAACTATACATATGTACCTCAAAAAGCACTTTACAGATGAGTGAAAATCCACTACGCATATGAGCAGAAGGGAACAGAGGTTAGTAAAGGTCTCAAGAGGAGAGGGTTGCAGCAAACAAATCGTGAATTAAGATGGAGAGAAACCCAGCTGAAGGTAACCATGCCAAGAAGCCAAGGTTGTATCGGGCTGGAATAGGCCAACAGTGGATACAATTAAAGAGAAAAGAACAGAGTATCCTGTTCAGAAATGTCAAGATAAGCCACATATGGTCGAAGACTGTCAGAATTAAAACAAATACATGAAATTGCATGAAGAAGAGGTCGATTTCATGGTGTCCTAATCACGTGACAAGCAGGCAGGAAGGGATGATACTTTCACACCTACGCATGGATCCCTGCTAGACATCAGTGGAAAGGTATGAATGTGGTTGATGCCAACCCAATCATAGTGGACCGTGTAATCTAGGGTCCTATAGTTAGTAGAACCAATGAGACGTTGTACTTTTTGTGACGTTTACAGTGGCCAATTTGAAGGAAGGGCTCAGTTGCCCCACCTGACATTGATTATCCAATCTCCTCTCCCAGTTACCACATACAGTATAGTACCTATGTTAAAGTTACCTTCTTATAACCAATCGCGTTGCATGTTAGTTTTTAAGATTACGCGTCAGTGAGGACAAGTTTTTGATATAAATATTGTGTTTTTTCTGAAATTAAGTGGAGTTTTTAAGCGAGAAGGAAGATCGAGTGGTTGCTGATGTTCATTGAACTCCCTGTTTTTTGTACTTGTCATGAAACGGACTGCCTTTGCCAAACTATTGAGTTGTCATTATTATTTGGTGCATGAGTACGAATCTGCATCCCCATCTATCTCGAGGGTGCAGCTGCTCTACTTAAAGGGCTGTTTGGAGACCCCAGTATTATGGGCGGCTGGGGTCCATCCATTTCAAGACTCTGCAGACATGTACTTTGTTAGGTTACTCATCATAGTCTACGGTGCTTTGCATCCAGTCTGCATATTGCAGACACCTTTCACTGGATAAGTAGGTAAATACATTTCTGTTAGTTAAATAAAATATTATCTCACTCAATATATAAACAGCTCATTCAGCGGGAACATCTCCCTCGTTCGATAAACAAATCTCCCATTGGAAAAGTCATGGGGCTAAATAGAACAATAGTTACTGGCTGATTTTTATATTTAACATGTATGTCTTTGAAAGTGATGCAAGCATGCAACTATTTTGAGCACATACTACACTCTGGGTTTGGTGCTCCTTTCATGCGTCATTATACTCACCCTATCAGTAAAATGTCTGCAAACTATGAGCCATATATACACATTTTAGAGACTTCACTCGAGGGTGCGAGCGATGGGCTGCTTTATTGAAGCAGAAGCCTCCTCTTGCTGCTCCAAATAGGTTGCTTGCAGGCACAGGTGATGATTATTGGGGCACAGCAGCTTGTTACAGTATTCTCGTTAGGGGCGTGTGATATGTCAGGGGACTACTTGGAATTGAAACTCCTAATACTGTGGCGCTCAGTTTGGCTGCATCTCTGTGTTGAGATTAATAAGCACCACTTGGGTGCTGTGGACGGTGGGGTTGGTGTGAGGACAGGCGTGCTCTGAGCCGGGCCTCTGAAATGCAATAATAATCTTTGCAGCATTTCAAGAAACAGAGCACTGATATTAATATGAGGATGAGAACCTACACAGAAGGTTGGGAACCTACACAGAAGATCATGCTGAGGCCCAGATACTTGAAGGATCAATACGGTGAAGAATGACCCAAGAAGTTGGCAAGATGGCACCTTGTTGAAAGAGACTGGGTCGCGACACTGAGAGGAGGAGCCACACTCACAGGACTTCTGAAGTAGAAGCTCCTTTTTTTTTTGTTGCGAAAGACTAGCAATGTTCCACTGATAGCCCGACTTTCAACAGGACGATTCCCTGCCTTGCCGATGACTGCATCCGGGTTGCCTCCCCGGGTTACAAATAGGGGGACAGACGCATCATGACGGTGGATAGATGTATATTAGAAAGGGAAGATAATTAGTGGGGCTGAGCGAAACAGATAAAAATAAGTTGATACCATTCCTGCAACACATAGGCGACCACTATGGAAAAGAACCTGTGAGGATGAAAAAAATGCTTTGGTGGAACCTCAGAAGTATAATAGTGGCACTATAGATAGAGGCTTTAGAGATGGGAGATGCTCTCCCTAGCTGATAGAAGCTGCAATTGCATGAAAGACAAGGTAGTCCTTGTGATTAAGATGCAGGGGAGATTGAGAGCTGATATTGGTTGTATTTTGTGCGATACAGCATCTATATACGTCAAGGAGATTATATAACAAACCTGATTGGCTGAGATTGTAGGGCTGACATCAGACTGAAATGTGACACTTCAGAACTATCATTTGGGAGTGTGCATCTTGATTTTCAGGTTGTTATAAATGAAATAAGTACTAGTGTGGCATGGCTGAGTGGTGAATCTTTGCCTATAGAAAAAGGGCCTGCTCCAATAATACAAACAGTCTAAAATATCACCAAATAAGAACACCATCTATAGATACAGAAGGACCAATATTGTCTCCCATGGTGGTACTCAGATCCTCACTAGAGACCATGACAGGTGACGTGAAAATAGATGTGTCACTGTGGTTCTATGTTCTTTTGACAAAGTTAATTACAACATGATAAACTACTTCAGCAAAACAATGGGGAACCACCACTGTTCCAGCAAGATTTAAGGGTCCTCTCAGATCATATACGATCCACAGAATTGCTGATCGTGTTGACAGTGGCACAAATGGAGACACTGAAGAAACACATGGAACACCTTATTATCAGGACAGTGAACCTGGAGAGGAAATTGGAAGATGCAGAAGTAAGGGCCAGGAGAAACAACATTAGAGTGCTGGTATTGTCAAATGGTGTAGAGGGAAGCAACCCCAACCATTATATATCAAATCTACTGCTGCAAAAGAATGGACCACTTACGCTGTTGCAAGGCTTTACGATAGAGAGAGCATGCATGGCTTTAACCGCACAGCACCTTAACCAAGGCCTGCAATAGTAAACATACCCAACTGCAAGGCTAAGGAACTCATTTAGAAATTCTCAAGGAAGGGGTCACAATAATCTGAGGTAACTTGAACTTGGCGATATTTCCTGCTTACATGACACAAGAGCCAATAAATATGGAAAATGTACAAATCCATAAAAGTGAGGATCAGACAACTGCAAATTACACTGTAATATACCCCGAGAAGGTGCGAATAGTCTTTATAGGTAATCCAAAGCAAGCACACCAATGGCTGGGTCAGAAAAACAAAACAATGATTCTGGAGAAGAAGGAAAGAAAGGAAGACAGTGGCAGACATAAATAACCTTAGGCTATAGAAAAATTAAGCTCTTTGATGATGATTACATCCTTTGAGTACTCAGAAGTGGCCCTGGAAATGATTTTCAAAGTGGCCCCATATTAACATATACTGGAGGCTTTGTAACACATTCCTTACTCAATCTAACTCAAAAGGCCCATCGGGAGAGGCCCAATGGGAAATCTCCAGAGTTCCTTGTAGGTAAATCCACCATTGGATATTGTGAATAATAGGTCCCCATGGAGGGTACAACAATATCACACAACAGAACTTGAACTGCGATGACCTGAAAGAAAATACATTGCGGTATCACTTTCTGAGCTTTGAGAGGCCAAGGAAATGGACCTTCACAAACTCAGTAATATAGGAACCGGGATTGCACAATTACTGGTCAGTGCTGCAGTTGATGATGCAGGAGCCCGCAAATATAGCAAGTTAAGCGTCTTATTGGGTATCATTAACAGATCCGCAAGTGTGTTAGGTGGCTCCTAAACAGGGGGCCTGTATGCAGAGCAACAGAACTGTGGTAACACCAGATGCAAGTCGCAAATGCACATGGCTATTGAGCTGGTCTAAAGTTTATTGAGTTTGCAGTTGTTAAGAGTATGTTTTCCTTAGTTTTATTGGCTTTTGTAGAGGGAATTGTCTATGAGAATGAATAAAACGATACAGGATGAGTAATGTAAAAGGACATTGTGATACTGACGGTGAAAAAAAAATGAATGTGATGATGCAGATGGTGAAAGATACATTGACATTTTAGGCATTAGTATAAATGGGGAACAGTATTATGGTACTGAAGGGGAACGCCACAGATCTGAATGACTACTAAAATGAATTGAGTCTACACTTATCTAAAGAGGAAAAGGATATCCTTAGGTCTACTAGAGGAAAACATTTGACACAGACTAGGCAGGATAAGCTATTGAAATAATGCCCTGGAAAGGGTACAGCACAACATATTCTACATTGTTTAAAGGGGTGCTAATATGCATTACAGATGGGAGTAGAGGGTAGACTGATGATGCAGATACATTCTAACAATATGCCGGTGGAAATAGACTGATGATGCAGATGCAGTCTAACAATATGCCGGTGGAAATAAACTGATGATGCAGATACAGTCTAACAATATGCCGGTGGAAATAGACTGATGATGCAGATACAGTCTAGCAACATGCTGGTGGACATAGAGTGTTGATGCAAATACAGTCTAACAATACGCCGGTGGAAATAGACTGATGAGGCAGATACAGTCTAACAATATGCTGGTGGACACCGACTGATGATGCAAATACAGTCTAACAATATGCCGGTGGAAATAGACTGATGATGCAGATACAGTCTAACAATATGCCGGTGGAAATAGACTGATGATGCAGATACAGTCTAACAATATGCCGGTGGAAATAGACTGATGCAGATACAGTCTAGCAACATGCTGGTGGACATAGAGTGTTGATGCAAATACAGTCTAACAATATGCCGGTGGAAATAGACTGATGCAGACACAGTCTAGCAACATGCTGGTGGACATAGAGTGTTGATGCAAATACAGTCTAACAATACGCCGATGGAAATAGACTGATGAGGCAGATACAGTCTAACAATATGTCAGTGAAAATAGCCACTTTTAAGAATGCCTTGTGGATATGATGAGGAGACTTTAATTGTACGATAGTCCCAGTCTGAAACAGAACAATCGGGAAGGAATTGAGACGATCTGCGGCAGCGCAGGCCATGATTAAAGTCTCCAATGCTACCGATCTGAAAGAGGCCTGCTGGCCATACAATTCTGGTGCAAGATGGTTTTCATTATATCGCCCACTCCCCCATACGCATATCGACTATTTGTTTGCTGAGAGAATTTTTTTTTTTTATTATTAGGAGCCTGTCTGATCATGTGTCATTAATGGCAAAATAATGTGTCAGGTAGACAGACCACTGATACCAACTTAGTGCCTTTGCCCTAAATTTGTATTTGTATTTTATGTAATTGTATTGCCTAGCCCAAATGCATCTTAGCCATGAGTCATTGAGAGACTGCCACGACATGGCTTAAAGAGAACTAATTGAGAACTAATTGATTTTCAATGACTGTAAAGCAGTGACAAGAGGAGAATGCATTGCAGGTATTGTATGAGTTAAGAGTGTTTTGATAAGAGGGGAATGCATTGCAGGTATTGTATGAGTTAAGAGTGTTTTGATAAGAGGGGAATACATCGCAGGTATTGTATGAGT
Organism: Ambystoma mexicanum; assembly: GCF_040938575.1. NCBI lineage: Eukaryota > Metazoa > Chordata > Amphibia > Caudata > Ambystomatidae > Ambystoma > Ambystoma mexicanum. The sequence continues at coordinate 1,621,118,518 of NC_090937.1, read as the reverse complement.
TAAGAGTGCTTTGATAAAAGGGGAATGCATCACAGGTATTGTATGAGTTAAGAGTGCTTTGATAACAGGAAAATGCATCGCAGGTATTGTATGAGTTAAGAGTGCTTTGATAGGAGGGAATGCATTGTAGGTATTGTATGAGTTAAGAGTGCTTTGATAAGAGGGGAATGCATCACAGGTATTGTATGAGTTAAGAGTGCTTTTATAAGAGGGGAATGCATCACAGTTATTTTTGGAGTTAAGAGTGTTTTGATAAGTGGGGAATCCATGGCAGGTATGGTATGAGTTAAGAGTGCTTTGATAAGAGGGAACACATTGCAGGTATTGTATGAGTTAAGAGTGCTTTGATAAGAGGGGAATGCATTGCAGTTATTGTATGAGTTAAGAGTGCTTTGATAAGAGGGGAATGCATCGCAGATATGGTATGAGTTAAGAGTGCTTTGATAAGAAGGGAATGCATCGCAGGTACTGTATGAGTCAAGAGTGCTTTGATAAGAGGGGAATGCATTGCAGGTGTTCTAGGAGTTAAGAGTACTATGGTAAGCGGGGAATGCATCACAGATATTGTATGAGTTAAGAGTGCTTTGATAAGAGGGGAATGCATTGCAGGTATTCTATGAGTTAAAAGTGTTTTGATAAGAGGAGAATGCATCGCAGGTACTGAATGAGTTACGAGTCCTTTGATAAGATCATCAAGAGCTACGGAAGCAGAGGTGGGAAAAGAAAAGAATCCCCCTTATTGATTAGAGATGGATGACATTAATTTAGTGAGATAAAGAAAGCAGAGTATTGAAGCTTGAAACAGACCGCGTAGGTATAGTTACACTGCATATGCCAAAAACCTAACAAAAACGATTGGACAAGCCTTTGAGGTAGGTTGCATGGCTACCTAAAATGGAAAATCCTAGAACAACTATTATGACTCTAACAGGTGAGAGAGGGGAGATTTGGAGGGCAAGGACAGTGATACATAATGGGCCTCATCACAAGTTGGGCTGTAGCCCTTAAATGCGGTGGTAACGGTATTACAGCCGCACTTAAGGGCTGGCCCTATCACGAGTTGGGTGCTAAATGGGCTGTTTTACCTCCAGCCTTGGGGCCTGATCATGACCTCGGTGGTAACGCTAAAGCTATTAGCGCGGGGGCTATTAGCACAACCGCCATAGCCCCAGGCGCTAATAGCGCAGGATCACGAGTTGGGCGGACTTGGAAGTCCCCATTCCCCATTGAGCCAATTCGGGAATGCCCCATTCCCCATTGGACTCAATGGGGAAAATTTGCGCTCTTACGGCCGGCGGATTTCCCGTCGGCGGTAATAGCGCAAATTGTCGGTGGATTTCCCCCCAGCCAAGAGCTGGGGTGAAATCCGCCGAAGCCCTGATTCGCCGGACCATTAAATCCGGTGGTAATAGTGCTACCGCCAGATTTAAGGGTTAGCGCCGAGGTCGTGATTTCTCTGGAGGTGAAAATCCCGTTTTCGGCTGTATTACCGCCGGCTGTATTAGCCCGCATAATTAGCGCTGAAAATATCCCATTTAATCCAATGGACCCAATGGGGAATGGGGATTTACCGTTAACACCCAACTCGTGATCCGGCGGTAATACAGACCTGATGTAGCAGGAGATAGCCGCCAGATGCACTTTGACAGAGGCAAGAGCCAGCTCCGCCTTGGCCAAGGACAAGTATGGAAGAATCTGCAGTGCCGTGACCCAAAGAGGGTGATCTTCTGTGCCCGGCACCATGTCGCAAAACATTTCCACTTGTGTCCAAAGCACTTAAGAGTTGACAACGATCTGGCACTGGAAAGGACTTCCCTGCAGTCTGCCGGAAGCTCATACCTACCGAACTCTAAGGCTGCAGGAGGCAAGCCTTCAGGTTCAGCGATCCTGGATCGTTATGTAGGATTGCGCCTCCTTCTCTAGTGAGCAAATCCGCGACCGCTGGCAGCTTGACTGGTGGTGACGTCGACAGGCTGAGAAGGTCCAGGTACCAAATCGGCCTCGGCCACACCAGGGCCACTAGGATCATCCTGCACCAGTACCGTTTGAGTCAATCGATGACTCGCAGCAGGAGGGGCAATGGAGGGAACACGTACAGGAACAGGCCTTCCCATGGAAAGGAGAACACGTTCCCATGCTCTTCGGCTGGTGAAACTTGCTGTCCAATCTCTGGCATTTGGAGTTCATCGCCGTCACAAACAGGTCCATTTGGGGTCCGCCACACTTGTGGAAGAGACTTTCCATTTGATCCTGTCGAAGTTCCCACTCGTGGCAGGAGTGAAGCTCCCTGCTTAGAGAGTAAACAATGGTGTTCTTTACTCCCACCAGGTGAAAAGGAATGAGGAACATGCCCTGGGTGATGGCTCAGTGCCACAAGTTCTGTGCCTCCTTGGAGAGCACTGGGGATCTGGTGCCCCCTTGCTTCCTGATGTAGAACATCATTGTGGTATTGTCCGTGAAGACCCTCACCACCTTGCCCTTGAGGGATGGAAGGAAAAACTTGAGGGCCCAGAACACTGCTTGCAGTTTCAGGACATTGATGTGGTGATCCTTCTCCTCTGGTATCCACAGGCCGCTGGCATGGAGAAGTCCAGTGTGTGCACCCCACCCCTCCCCGGAAGCGTCTGTCGTGACCGTCTCCTGGTAAGGGGGGTACTGGAAATCTGTGCCTCTGGTGATGTTGGAGCACACCCCCCCTATCTTTTTGCTCGATGGTGTAGAGGAGGTCCCAAATATAGCCTGCACTCCAGCCGCCCATTTTGAAGTACCAGGAACGTTCAATCCGAGATATGTGACGTATGATGAGCAAATAAACCAGCAGAGAGCCGCATTAGGGCTCTGCCCAGTGCCCACCAGAAGAACAATACCTATTTAAGTGCCAATAACCAGACAACCATGGGCAGTAAGGTATCCATTGAGAAAACCCTACCAACAAATGACACGAAATGAAGACTGCTCAAACACCGTCCCGGAAGAAACCCAACAGGCTTTAATTGAAGATGAATGGTGACGTCGCGAGGGCCCAGACAGACTCAAAGATGTAAAAAACGATAATCAAAAGATGAAACACAGAGAAGAAATGTCTTGAATAAGGACATCATGAACTTAGAAGGAGAGAGGACGCTGAAATACAAAGAAACTTAAACTGTTAAGCAGGATGAAGCTATTCAACCAGCTAAATGCCTGTACATATGCTTGTAACCGCAAGAAGCAAAGAAAACAGTGCGGCTTGCTATGCTTAATAGAAGAATAGAGCGGCAAGCACCACCTATATATATCTACCTCAACAAAGCACACAATATAAGTGAGAGTCTACTTATATTTTTATACAAAAAGCAGAAATGAACTCAGGTTACTAGGGGTCAAACAGGATAGGATTCATATTCCAGCTAAAACAAGAAAAGAAACGGCTGAATCGAAACTCAACAAGAGCAGACCGTGCCTGGGAAGTCGAGGACAGACCAAGAAAGGGAGGTGGACAGTGGCTCTGGAGAAGCGAAAACTAAGAACAGAGCAGCCTTCCCCATGAAGGTCGAGATAAGGAGGCCCAGGCAGGTGGCAAAGCAAATAAGAATTAAATGCACAAATAGCAGGAAAACTAAGCAGATTCACGGTGTGTTAGCACGTGACCAGCCGAGCGAGAAGAGGCAGGTACGCCTGGCTGTCTCCCAAACAGAAGATACCATAACTTTTCCTGACAAGAAGCTACAGTTTTGAGGCCAACCACAGCCAACTAATTGACACATAGTAATAAAGTATTGATTGATGGAAGGGAGGCTGGGTGAATCTTGGGTCATCCTGCACCTGGTTGACCATTCTGCATGCTGCTAATTAAAGTGGAGATTTATTCATGGGGTTGAAGCCAACCCAATCATAGTGGACCAAATAATCTAGGGTCCTATAGATAGTAGAACCAATGGGACGTTGTACTTTTAGTCAGGTCCACTGTAGTCATTTTGAAGGAAGGGCTTAGACGCCCACCCGATAATGTTGATCCAATCCTCACACTCCATTACCATATATAGATATAACACTTATACTTAAGTTACCTTTTCCAACCAATAAAATGGCATGACAAACTTTTGAGTGTTACACGTCAATGATGATGACTTTTGGGTATAACTGTTACTGTATGCATGAAGACGTTGGGAGTTGAAGCGAGACGGGCTATCGCATCACTGTCGATTTCCATGTTTCCCCATTTTTTGTAGTTGTCATTAAACGGGTTCCCCTTTGCCAAACCATTGAGTTGTCCTTATTGACTGGTGTTAGAGTAAAAACTTGCAATCCATCCACCTCAAGTTGCAGCTATCTTGTCTTAAAGTACTCGAGAGCGAGCTCTGACTCTATGGGCAGGTCAGGGCTCACTCCCTCTCCTGTACAATGGAACTACCCATCAAGGACAATCTTGTCAGCGAAGCTTCCGGAACACCTAGAGCCATCAAGCATCCAGGAACTCCTGTATGGGTCGAATCCGCAACCTGCACAGTCTTATCAGGTAGATACACAACAACATCATGCCGAGCAGCAACTTGATGGTCATCACCGTGACGATTTTCAGTGCTAACAGCCGTCACACTTTGCCCAGAATGGAAGATATCCTGTCCTCCGACTGAGCCACCAGGCAACAGACTGTGTTGAGCTTGGAACCCAGGAACAGAGCGTCTTGCGATAGAATCAAACAGGACTTTGGAAAGTTCACAGAGAACCTTAGATCCATGAGCAGCCGGACGTTCCTCTCTTTGTGATCGACACGATCTCCCTTGACCTGGCCCGGATGAGCCAGTCGTCAATGTATGGGTATACATGTATCCATTGCAGTCGCTGATGGGCCACCACTGGGGCTAGGCACTTTGTAAAGAACCTGGGTACTGACTTAAGTCTGAAGAGAAGGGCCTTGAACTGTCAGTGCTTCCCCTGTACAATGAAGCGCAGGAACTTGCAATGTTTTTTGTGAATGGGCACTGGAAGTAAACGTCTTCCAGATCCAATGATCATAGGAAGTTCCCCTCCTCCAGCTGGCCGAGCACGTGCGGCAACGTGACCATCCTGAATTTTTGGGACTGGTTGTACTTATTGAGTCGTCGTAGATCGAAAATGGGCCTCCAGCCCCCGGTCTTCTTTCTTACCAAGAAGTATCTGTAGTAAACTCCGGAGCCATGGAGCCGCTTCGTAACAAACTCTATCGCCCCTTTCTTTAACATGGCCCAAACCCCAGCAGCAGCTGAGGGACGTGTTGTTCCTGCCGGGCTACTGGTGGTATTCGTGGACACTTTAGCTGACATTCCAAAGTGTGTCCATAGGCAAGAGTGTCTAACACCCATCGATCAGTGGAGATGTTTTCCATCACGCTGATAAAGTTCACCAGCCAGACTCCCACAGGGTGCAGGGGTGGGGACCAGATGTACTGGCGGTTCAATCCTGCTTGGTGTCAGGCTCGCCACCCTGGAAGCCTGGACGACTACGGCGGCCAGCTCCGAAGGTCTTGGAATGCCCCATGTAGGCTTCCTGGGACATGGAGTATTAGGGCTGGCGGTAAGAGTAAGAACCCTCACCGAAACCCTTCGAGGATCTGGTTGAATCCCCTACTGATGAAAGAAAAGGATGGATGGTGCTGTTGCAGCGTGCCCAGGGCACGGGCCGTCTCCATATTGCTCTTGATCACTTGAAGAGAATCATCGGCGGCCTTCCTGAACAGATTGTCTCCATTGAATGGCTTGTCCAAGACCCGAGCTTGTACCTCTTGCCTGAAGTTAGTGGCCTTCAACCATCCACAACGATGGAGGCACACTCTGTTCCCCATTTGACAGAACCCCTCTGTCTGCAATATCCCGGCCTATGGTAATGGCGTGGTCCGACGCAACCTCGCCCTCCTGGAGAATATCCATTGCCTCAACCCTCTTGTCCTCGGGGAGGAAGTCCAGTATCGGGGCCATCTTGTACCATAACTCCCGATCATACCTGGCCCGGAGAGGTAAGCCATTCACTGCCTTGACAGTCATCGCTGCCGAACATATAACGTTTCTCCCTACAGCATCCAAATTCTTCCCCTCGCCGTCTGGGGGATCGGAGGCTGAGGACGACGGATTGGATTATTTTTTCTGTACCGCAGTTGAGACCACTGATCCAGGTGATGGCTGTGATCGGAGACACTTGGGTGCTGACTCTGTGACCCGGTATTTCTTCCCTAGATAGTCTCTTTTCACCGGGACTGGTGCAGTGTTCTTCAGCAGCTCCAAACCCTCATCCCAGATGTCGTCCAGGAGAGGCACTGCTAGGATGGTCTTCCTTTTCGCCTCCCGGCAGTGATAGAGGCAACCCTCCTTCTTCTCCTCCGGTTGGAGTTGGAAAAGTTCTGATGCATGGGCGATCATGGAGTGAAAGGAACCCACTCCGTTGGGGGGAGAAGCCTTTGGCGGCAGATAGACATTGCCACCGTCACTGTGTCCGTCCACATGTCCCTAGGGGGAGACACTGGCAGTTGGAGAGGGGGCGTAGGATGCCTCTTCCTCTTCTTTGGCGGTGTCATTGGTGATGGCATTCTCTTCTGTATCTCTGACACCAGAGTGTGGAGGGTCAAAAGAATGTCATGAAACAGATCTCTAGGTGGTACCTGGGGAGAAGGGATGCTGTGCCCAGCGCCTATGTTGTCTCCCCGCTGACGTTCTCGCCGTCGTCACCATCATCACCTCCGACAGCCACCACTACCTGAAAGTTTCCATCGTCATCATTTCCCCTACTTCTTCCTGGATAGTGCCAAAGGAGGGGCTGTTAGAGGAGGGGCTTTGGGAAAGGACAGTCAATGGCTGGGGGCAGTGTGACCCAGAGCTCAGTGATTGGTTTATAGGAGAAAGACAGTTTATAAGTGAAAGTGGAACAGTTTTTTCTTTTACAAGGGATTCCCGGCTTGACGTAGGAGAATATTCAAGAGCATGTAAATCCATGCCAGACCTCATGCTGGAGAAATGTAAGTTTATATTTATATTCATATACAGGGAAGAACAATGCCCTTTTTTATCAGATAAGAACGAACAATACATTAGAGATCAGATTGGAAGTTAAGCAGTGAGCTTTGTACAATGGAGTGAGTTTGAGTGACATTCTGACCAGGTTGTGGAGGCGAGCAAACGGAACAGTCAACAGGAACAATACATGGGTGGACATACATAGATGTAGGACAATCAACATTAGACATTTTTAAGTGCAGGTAGGCAGTACGGTCAGCTGTGTTAGGGATATGACCATGATGGATGAAGTGCTAGAGTGGAGGAGGAACAGAATCAGGTTAGAGGCAGGGGAATAATGTTAATTTGAAGGAAAATAAGAAGTAGGTGAAGAGATTAACTCAGAATCGAGGAGGTAGGCTTGCAGTTTGGTTTTGTACAAATCGGTGTGGACAGTTTCTCGGATGTCCGGGGTAAGATAATTACATGCAAGTGGAGAAAAGGTAGTGTAGGTGGCAGAGCGGAGATTACAAAAAGGATTTGTAGCTTTGGATAGAGGAGGATAGATATGGTGGTGCCTAACCGTGGATAGATTTGTGAATAAGGAGATCAAATTTAAATCTGGACCCGCTTTGCATCGTCACCCATCCAGCCTGGTGATGGTAAGAGGAAGTAGGGGGGAAGTGAGGGAGTTCAAAGAGAGTCCTGATTGCAAAGTTAATGATCTTGTCGAAGGACAGAAAGCATAGTTGTGGGGACCAATGAAGATGCTGGCACAGTAGTTCAGTTTAGAGAAGACTTGAGTGGTCAAGAGATGCTTGGCAGGGTTGAAAGGGAGGAGGTGCCTGATTTACCTAATATGTAGGAAGTTGAGGTGAACCACCATTGCAGTTTTAAAGATGAAAGTAAAGAAGGCGTAAGAAGTGTCATAGATGACATAGAGGTTTCTAGCAGAAGAGGAGTAGGGGAGAGTGTCAGGTAGGAACTGGACGGGCAGGGGAAGAGAAGGGAAAGATAATTTGGCTGGGAAGAAGAGCACTTCTGTTTTGGTTTGCAATATTTAATGGCAGAGAGACAGTTGAAAATGTTGATGGAGAAATAAGAGGAGAGTTCAGGAAAGAAAAGAAGATGTGAGTTTTGTCTGAAAAGTGTTGGTACGAGAACCCAAAGGAAGAGATAGGTGCCCCGAGAGCAGTGGTGCGGAGTGATCAGGTGACAAGATCGCCTATGCAATCAATACCTGGTCTCTCTAATTGGGTCCCTGGTGTTGCTGGTATGAGGCAATTTCCTCCTGATTAGTGTTCGCAGAAGAGTCTCTTGTGGCCTTTACCTGGAGATAGGTTTGACTCAAGAATAAGCCAACCACGCTCAATATAATACTGATCCCAAAAGATTTGGGAAATTAGAAATTGAAATGAAGGGGCTGCCCACAAATCCCCATTTGTTAAACAGCGATTTGCAGGCAGAATGGTGCACAAATCCCTGTTTTTCAGCGCAAATAATTCCATGAATCAGCCTCCCAGTGTGGCTGTTCCTTACCTGTACGAAGGGTAAGGTGAGGAAAAATTCTCCCTCTTTTCAAAACGTGTGCGCCCTATTATAGGTGCACTCAAAGTGAAGCTGATCGGTTAAATATTTTCTAGAATTACCCGACAGCCCAAGCATGTTGAACAGCCATATTGTAAAAATTGAAAGATATACCACCCACTAATATTAAACCTAAAATATGTTTGGGCCTATATCATAGTAAAGGACCCCCAAAACATGTACTGAAATGTAGCTTTTATATTGGCTAAACGCAGAATAGCAAACGCATGGAAAAAGGAAGAAGGTCCGAGAATAGACAAATGGTTAGAGGATTTGAGAAAACAAAAAACCTCCTTGAGGAACGTTCTAGAGTTTTTAACAACATATAGCGATATATCTTGACATATAATCACATATGAAACTAACATTAAAATAAGTACACTGATGAGACACCCTATATATAATGACTTCCCATAAACAGAATAAATTGTTCAACAGACAATAAATGGCCAAGTGTTTGTCCATGAAGGAAGGGGCATGAAAGTTATTGTTTTATGTAAATTAGGTACAATTCAGAGATCCCATTGATTGCAAGATGTGTACTGATTTCTGTATGTCACTAGGGTAAAATAAGAAAGACATGAAAAAGAAAATGAGCCTTACTTGTTCGAGTTGATGCTGAGTAACTTGTTCTTGCGGAGTCTATGGTTATTCTATGGTAAAGCTGAACTGGGCAAGTTGGGTCTCTTATCGTGGTATATTCATCCTGAAGTCACAGATACAAAATCGTCCCGATTATTATAGTAGCATTTTCTGGAGTTCACATGAATACATGCAATGCAGAAGTCCACAAACCACTGGCAAGAAACTACATACCTCTTAAGGCTGGCCCAGATTAGATTTTAATCAAACATGTTACTTATAAACAATTGGCAGAAATATCTATCGTGAAAAGATTGATATCAGTTGTTACCTTAGTCCAGACAAAGATGAAAATGTTTTGCTTTTTAAGTACGTGTTTATGACCTTTGTATTCCCTGGCCAGAATAAAAACCTTTAATCCTGTGCTTAACACTTCATTTTACCCAAGGTAGCCAAGTTTATTTACAAATGCACAATGATCCATCAACTATTCTTTTACTGTCGAGAAGTTCTTAATCTGGGATTTGATTTGACTGTTTTAACTGACATAAAGCACATTCAATAAAAGGCTAAACAATAAAGTCCTAATTCATTGTCTCTAATTCATTGACTGAACAGATTTTAAACTCGCCAAATTCTAATGATCCATAAATCAGTGTTATGGGATTTTCTGCTCCTTCCAAGTAACGCCTCAATGCGACAAAAACATCCTTTTACAGCAACAGCTTGTTGTCAGAAATTGTAAGATATACTGCTGCAAACATGTTCCAGATTAAGAGACAAAAATATGTTACGAGTCCATCTTGTTCTTGTGTCTATGACTGCACTAATATTGCTCAGGTGCTGTGTCTAGTGGGGCTTCCTGGAGCACTTCATCCAGTGATCTGGGATGGGGCTAGAATCCTTTGTCAATTCCCCCAGAAATCTGATGTATAATCTCTAATAGTCATAAAGGACACAGAAGGTACATACACATCACTCCCAAAAAATAATATATTTGACGTCTTCAATGCGCTTTAGATTGGGCTTTGGAGTTCCGGTTGTGGATCATGTATTACCCACATATGTATTGATTTCAGGAAACCATCCAGTTAGAATCCTCTCGCAGAAAAGAATATATAAAACGCATCCTGAGAAATGCAATGTACACATCTTTGTTAGAATAAAGTGGCAGCGTTTGGGTGTGTTAAGGTCTAAATGGCATAACACCATATTCAAATTTCCAACAATGGGCCTCATTAGGAGTGTTGCGGTAAGGCAACAACATTCCGAGTTTGCTTGCGGGTGCCGCTCTGGACGCCTGGTTAGACCAGGCGTGCAGCGAGCGGCACCTGCGAACAGACCAGGATGGTAGCAGCGGTACCGTTATTAATGTTACCGCTGCTACCATCCTCCCCATTCGCATTGAGCCCTATGGGGGCTCAAATGGGAATGGTGACATACTGGGTCCGGGTCCCGCGAATGGGAATTACCGGGCCCTCCAAGGTCGGAATGGCCCGGTAAGTGCCCTTTTGCAGGACCTGGTCCCGAGTTTGGGGTTAGCCATGGCCTTATTAAGGGCATGGCTACCTCCAAACTCGTAATGAGGCCGATTGTGTTCGAAAAGTGGTCCTCTGTGAATCCTCATCCAGGTCTAATTGCAGGCTCTGACCAAATCTAATTTTGAGAAGCTCATTGACTCTCGATTTTGATACAACAACAGTGGAATTAGGGGTTCCAGGTGTTGGTCTTCACTGTGACCCTATTCAGATGAGCGATGTCTATGCCAGTGCTTAGTTCTGATTACTTCACTGGGGAAAAGAGAAGATGTATGGCCAGGCTGGGGATGCATAGGGTCTAATCAATACTGTTGCTACCGTTGTCATAAAGATATGTTTTTTGACGCGTTATTTTCTGGACCAATGAGCGCACACAGATCTTCCGTATTCAGTCTCGGTTTCAAAAACATATGGAAATCTTACGATTTGTGCGCAGATAATGGATCTGTTTCTTGGTCGTTGACCATTTTGTGGTATTCTACTGGAGTGCCTTGGATGGCTGAGCTTCCTGCTATCATCTGCACACCAGCATTTGGGTGCACTGTACAGGGTGCACTGTACAGTGCCTTGGTGTAAAGTGCTCTATAAATCATTGCATCAAATCAACCTCCTGCATTCTGCCTCCACTTCTACTTCCATGCACTAGGATTATTGCAAATGGATGGTACCCGTGCAACACTACATCAGTGATTAATATGTGATCAGCAATAGTGACTTCAAACAAGTGGGTTCTAAAGAGCACTCAAGACATTAAATATATATTTTGGGTTGGGGGCTTGTGTTAATAACCTCTGTGTTCATTTTTACTATTGGAGATAAGATATATTTCTGGGGAAAATGACCAAGTATTTTGAGCTCAGGCCACTGGAAGAAGCGCTCCCAGAAGGCCCCACTGTGCGCAGCAATTGGGCAAATTAGATTGAGATTTTAGGCGGCTTTCAACATTAAATCCAAAATACTAAGAAAGGCGAAAGGAGCACATGTGTTTTCATATGCCCCAGGTATGTTCTCTAATTTGCATCACGCAGTAAAATTGCTGGAGTTGGAATAACATGATGTGTAAAGAACTCAGGTGTTCTTTTATATCATCTCTGCACTGGAGGAATATCCTACGTTTGTCTGAATGTTGGATCTAGAAAATTCCAGTGTCGCCACTGTCGATAAAGGACTCACTGAATGACTCCCGCTACGGAAGGAAATGGAGAATGAAGGACCACATCCACCAGCTTTCTTCCTACTATTCATGGGTTTGTCCTTTCCTTCTTCCTTCTTATTTTTCCTCCTAGCGCACAAAAATGTCTCAAATTCACTAGAGCTCCTGTTTCTTTTATCCAAACAGTCATGGATGCCGGGGAACACCTACCTACATCAGGGAACATCTACCTGCATCAGGGAAGACCTACCTACATCAGGGAACACCTACCTGCATCAGGGAACACCTACCTGCATCAGGGAACACCTACATACATCAGGGAACACCTACCTGCATCAGGGAACACCTACCTGCATCAGGGAACACCTACTTGCATCAGGGAACACCTACCTACATCAGGGAACACCTACCTGCATCAGGGAACACCTACCTACATCAGGGAAAACCTACCTGCATCAGGGAACACCTACCTGCATCAGGGAACACCTACCTGCATTAGGGAACACCTACATACATCAGGGAACACCTACCTACATCAGGGAAAACCTACCTGCATCAGGGAACACCTACCTGCATCAGGGAACACCTACATACATCAGGGAACACCTACCTGCATCAGGGAACACCTACCTACATCAGGGAACACCTACCTACATCAGGGAACACCTACCTGCATCAGGGAACACCTACCTACATCAGGGAACACCTACCTGCATCAGGGAACACCTACCTGCATCAGGGAACACCTACCTACATCAGGGAAAACCTACCTGCATCAGGGAACACCTACCTACATCAGGGAACACCTACATACATCAGGGAACACCTACATACATCGGGGAACACCTACCTGCATCGGGGAACACCTACATACATCGGGGAACACCTACCTGCATCGGGGAACACCTACCTACATCAGGGAACACCTACCTGCATCAGGGAACACCTACCTGCATCAGGGAACACCTACCTGCATGCGGCTCTTTAGAGTGACATTTGGACTTATTTCTGACTGGAGATACTGAACTCAGGGTGCAACTCCAGTAATAAGAAGCCCTCGTTAAAATGGCGACTTGATTACGCAATAAACTGCACATATGCAGTGGCCTTCATTAAGATGCCAGCCATCCAAAAGTCCAGCACAGATAAGTCAGAAAAAAGATCATCCCTATTCAAATTCCTGCACTAGACTAGTTATTCACACATATAAAGAAACGTTGTGAATGGAATACAGTCAAAAAATGTTTATCAAGACATGTACCGGAGTGTAAATATACTTTTTAAACAATGCAGATACCTGAAAAATTTGGAGCTGCTTTTAAAAAATGTAAATGCAATACCACATACATAAAAAAAAGAGTTCTTCGTGCACAGAGTCAGTGAATTAAGCAAATACATTGACATATGGGGCACGAATGAGTGGCTGGATTTGCTATTCCAAGATGGCCACCACTGTTCCGCAGTGTGTTTTTCCTTCTGTTTTTGGCAGAGCAGCATAGGAAGAAAGAAAGCCGTTGTGCAGCAAGTGGTACTCAGTCAATCGTGACGTGGCAAAGGGCACTTTGTGTGCTTGGTGAGATTACAAATGTTTATGACTAGAACACAACACTAGTTAATTCAAGAATCTTTATGATCGAATTCTGCAAAAACTGGCCAATTTCTCCATTCATTACCCGTATTCCTGCCTTTTTAAAAAAAATGTTTTAATTTATATATGGTTTACATACGAAACCTTTACAATCACATATAACTCAGTACATCAGAAAAGTTCACATGCAATCATCATGGCATATTCTGCAAGAAACAAAGAAAATACAAAATAAAATAAAATACATACATCATCGCCTATTTTCATACACACACATTCCTCGAAATCCTAAAAGAGGTGGGAACCAAAAGGAAAAAAAAGAAGACAAAAAAACAAAACACATCTAACAATATAAAAGCTCTACTGTGAGAGATAAGATGTGTCTATTATTCTAAAGACCCATGTACCTAATAAGAGCACTATAGATGTCCGAATTAGAGGTACCTGATGTGTACCCTCCAGTAACATCCCAAAAATTAAAACAAATCTAAAATAGTCCTTCCACAAGCAGCAGTATTCAGGGTTAAAATGTCCCCGCAGTCAATGCGGGATCAGTGTAAAGGTCCAGAGAGTTAATGAAACCGGCCACTGGCAGTCCCGCCTTTTCTTTCTCTTAACCTTTCTTCATTCTGTAGAATTAAAATCGATGAGTCCAGCAATAACATCTTGCAAAGAACTAAAAGCCTCCTTAAATTTCACCTCTAAGCCTTGACAGACAGGGTCATCTCCATATTAGATGGAAGAAATTAAATTCTGAACTTCTTGCTATTTACTAATCAATTCATTCTTAATGATTGTGTTGGAAGATGCATCCTGGGCCTTTTTTGTATGGTCCCAGGAAAGGTTGAATGCTCCTTAAGTCGTGGTTTATGTCTGGTGGAGATAGATCCGCCTAATACAATTGCTTTTAAAAGTATTAACTAAGAATACAGCTCAGATTTCTCTTTTTTCTAGACCAGGGGACTACACCCCTGCCTTCATAAGAATTTGATATAGTGCTAAGAGGCCCTGCAGGGGAAAATGTGCCTGCCTTACTTCCCAAGCAGGCGCTGAGGATCCTGGACCGCTCAGCTCGGGGATTCTTCACTGGACCTGCAATAGAAGTCAATGAGATGTTGATGGCCGCCACCGCCGCTCCCAATGGTTGTTTATCATCAGACTCGTGGCCCGGTTTATTCTCTCATGACTCTGCATTGAACGCCAGCTTGAGGATCTGAAACACTAGTCTCAAAACGCAGGGGTCATATTTAGGACTTTTAAACGAACAAGTCATGCAACAGTTCATGCATTTACTTGTTGACCTCATGCTAATGTGTTGAATCGCAATCCAACATACACGATATTAATTCCTGTTCACTTTTGTCACATAAGAAGCTATTTTCTGGTCACACGTTTATTTATTTATTTTAATTTCGACTATTTCCTGACAAACCTGCCCTGAAAAAACATACTGTGCAGGTTCCTGTGAAACGCAGCCTAGTCCGTATTTGCTTCTTTCGATTTGCTGTACAGCATAAGCGCTTGCATACATACACACCTAAAAGGTGGCACATTGCAATATTCTGGGGGTAGTCTCCAATGCAATGTAATATTTTACCCAATCAGGAACTGGTCCCTTTTCAAATTCCTACCGTTTCGCTATAAACATATCTGCGGGATCGCCCCCTCCCACTCAGCAGCCTGACCCTTCCTCCTGCCAATGCACAACACACAATCTATACTCTAACACACAATCTGCCTGTCGCGTACCCTGCCCTCTCTGCACATCTTCGTCCACGCCTACGCCCTCCTTGCTCCCCATCGCTGGATTCCTCTTCCACCCCAGATGAAAGACATCGCTGATATAATGCAGCAGACGTGACACCCAACCCCACCACATCCTTATGTGGGTGGCCCACGTTTGGGGCCGCCTCCTAGGGGAAGTGACGTTGTGTTAGGGAGGGGGGCGGAGGGACGTGGGCAGTTCCGAAAGGTTATGTAGAAATAGGCCTTTCCCTTATTTCTCCCCTCCCTGTCTCTCTTTCTTGCTGTTTTCATTACATACCTCAATGATTTGCCTCACCCTCATTGCTCCAACCCTGCCAGGCTTCCCCTTGTAGCTGCTCTCAATCTCCTGCTCTTCTATTCTACAGTCTACCTATCCTGCTTCCTCCAGCCAACATATTCTGGGGATTCTCTGCTTCACCTCCCCACCCTGGGTACCCTTCTGCCTAATCATCTCCTCTCTGTCCAAAAATGTCTTTTTAGGCCCCTCCTGCCTAGGCACCTCTGTATTAAAGACTGCTTTCTTCTCTCTTTCCTCCGTGGTTCCTCTCACCAGCACCCCCTTCACTTCTCTCACCAACTGTCCCTTAGACCCTTGTGTAACCAGAGCTAACTTCATAATCGTCCAACCTCCTGGGTCCTTCTCTCCCCAGCCTCCAGATTTCCTCTCTACCCAACCTCCTGGGTCTCTGTGGCCTGGTCATTCCTCTACCAAACCTCCTGGGGCTCCGCTGCCTGGGCATTTCTCTGCCAGCCTCCCATGTCTCTGCTGCCTAGGTATTCCTCTACCCAACCTCCTGGGTCGCTGCTGCCTCGGCATTCCTCTGCCCAGCCTCCTGGGTCTCTGCTGCCTAGGTATTCCTCTACCCAACCTCCTGGGTACCTGCTGCCTGGGCATTCCTCTGCACAGCCTCATGGGTCTCTGCTGCCTGGGCATTCCTCTTCCCAGCCTCCTGGGTCTCTGCTGCTTAGGTATTCCTCTAACCAACCCCCTGGGTCTCTGCTGCCTGGCCATTCCTCTGCCCAGCCTCCTGGGTCTCTGCTGCCTGGGTATTCCTCTATACAGCCTCCTGGGTCTCTGCATCCTGGGTATTCCTCTGCCCAGCCTCCTGGGTCTCTGCTGCCTGGGTATTCCTCTACACAGCCTCCTGGGTATCTTTATCCTGGGTATTCCCCTACCCAGCTACCTGGGTCTCTATTGCCTTGGTATTCCTCTGCCCAACATTATTGGCCCTGCTGCCTGGGCATTCCTCTGCCCAGACTCCTGGGTCTCTGCAACCTGGGTATTCCTCTGCCCAACATTCTGGGCCCTGCTGCCTGGGCATTCCTCTGCCCAGCCTCCTGGGTCTCTGCTGCCTGGGCATTCCTCTGCCCAACCTCCTGGGTCTCTCCTGCCTGGGTATTTCTCTGCCCATTTATCTGCTATCTATAAAGGTGAGATTATCAGGACTAAATAGGAAACTTAGAATGAAAGGATTTAGAATGCCAGTTCCAGTACAAAGGAACGAATTATAATCCTGAGGGAACTAGAATCACCATAGTCCCTGACGACTCTTGCCCAAAAAACAAACAATGGTGCATGGACATCCAAAATGGTCTCTCCGACAAAATTGTCACCCTCCAAAACAAATTAGCAGCCACAACGCTCAACCTCGATAAGTCAGAGATAGACCAGAGACTACTAAAAACCCTGCCCTTAATAAACTCCAAGAATTAAAATTTGTCCAAGTTACTAGAGGTCGAAAAAATAATTGCTTCCTTGAAACCATTGAGATGCCAAGGCGACATTTGCCCGGCACGAATAATTAAAGAAGCAGCCAGAGACCTTGCCCCATTCATCACCAAATTAATAAACGCTTAGTTTATGACCTGCCAGGTACCCACTAACCTTAAAGACGCGTGGGTTTTACCCCTACTAAAGAAAGCTACACTTGACCCAACCATCCCAACTAATTATAAGCCCAAAACGACTGTTACCTTCTTGCTCAAAATAATTGATAAAGCGACATACCTCCAAATCCAGCAATTCCTAGAGGCTAATAATCTCCTAGGGTTTAGACAATCGGGCTTCAGGCATATCCACGGAACTGAAACTTCACTGATCGATCTAAAAATGCTAATAGATCAACTGAAAGATAATAGACAACGCACGCTACTCCTCCTACTAGACCTCTCAGCTGCTTTGATTTAGTGGACCATAATATACTCTGTGAACACCTTTCATCAGCAGCAAATTTCTCACAAAATGCTGCAGACTGGATTAAATCATTTCTAAGCAATAG
Organism: Ambystoma mexicanum; assembly: GCF_040938575.1. NCBI lineage: Eukaryota > Metazoa > Chordata > Amphibia > Caudata > Ambystomatidae > Ambystoma > Ambystoma mexicanum. Next base: position 1,621,101,080 of record NC_090937.1, on the reverse strand, counting down.
ATTGATGAGAGTCTTCTCTCCCTCTGCCGCTGTGGACCCAGCCCCCATTAAATGCGGAGTGCTGCAAGGCTCTTGCGTCTCTCCAACTATGGATAATGTATTTACTAAGCCTTTATTTGACAAATTGGATCACCTGGGTGTCAGCTACACAAACTACGCAGATGACACCCAGATACTCATACCTCTCTCGGGGAACTATGACTTAGACCTTGCCTTAATAGACAAAATCTATCTCATCATCCAGGAATGGATGGCAGCCCATAGCCTCTGCCTGAATGATGAGAAGACTGAAATTCTAATCCTAGGTGCCCCCAACAACATTAACAAACTTGATGCGCAGTACTCTTTCTTTAACATAAGCGGCAACTTCATTAAAACTGCCAAGGAAACTAAAACTCTTGGTTTTTACCTAGATTCCACTCTAAACTTTGGCAAACAAGTTAATGATACAGCCTCGGCTACTGCCTACACATGTAAGCTTATACATGCCTGCAAACCATACCTCTCTACAAATAGCTGCATTATACTAGTAAGAGCTTAAGGGGGTAATTCATAGAATTCAGCGCACAAGTGGCGCACGCGGCTGGCGCACAGTGTGCGCGTGCGAATCCCTGCGCCAGCCGCGTGCGCTGAAATCCATTTCCGCGCACAGCATATTCATGGATTCCAGCCACCAAAACCAGCCGTAGCGCACAGTGGCGCAGCGACCCTGCAGCAGCGCCAGTTACGCCCCAACCCCAAGAACGCCTCCCGCGCAGGGAAAAGCCATCAACATACCCAATCCAGCGCAAAGGGCTGCGCTAACCCTGTACCAGCACAGCAAGCGGGCTACGTGTATCACTGGGGTGCGCGGGAAGTACCTCACGCGATTGGCCCTGTGCGAGCAGGGTACGCGTATTTCAGGGGTGCGCGGGAAGTTCCACACGCGATTCCATCAGGGTACGTGTATTTCGGGGTGCGTGAAGTTCCACACGCGAAATCAGCAGGGTACGTGTATTTCAGGGTGCGCGTGAAGTTCCACCCGCGATTCCATCAGGGTACGTGTATTTCGGGGGGCGCGTGAAGTTCCACACGCGAAATCAGCAGGGTACGTGTATTTCAGGGGTGCGCGGGAAGTTCCACACGCGAATAGCCTGGGCGCGTGTATTTCAGGGGTGCGCGGGAAGTTCCACACGCGATTGGCCTGGGCGCGTGTATTTCAGGGGTGCGCGGGAAGTTACACACGCGATCGGCCTGGGCGCGTGCATTTCAGGGGTGCGCGGGAAGTTCCACACGCGAATAGCCTGGGCGCGTGTATTTCAGGGGTGCGCGGGAAGTTCCACACGCGATTGGCCTGGGCGCGTGTATTTCAGGGGTGCGCGGGAAGTTCCACACGCGACAGGCCTGGGCGCGTGTATTTCAGGGGTGCGCGGGAAGTTCCACACGCGAATAGCCTGGGCGCGTGTATTTCAGGGGTGCGCGGGAAGTTCCACACGCGATTGGCCTGGGCGCGTGTATTTCAGGGGTGCGCGGGAAGTTCCACACGCGATAGGCGTGGGCGCGTGTATTTCAGGGGTGCGCGGGAAGTTCCACACGCGATTGGCCTGGGCGCGTGTATTTCAGGGGTGCGTGGGAAGTTCCACACGCGATTGGCCTGGGCGCGTGTATTTCAGGGGTGCGTGGGAAGTTCCACACGCGATTGGCCTGGGCGCGTGTATTTCAGGGGTGCGCGGGAAGTTCCACACGCGATTGGCCTGGGCGCGTGTATTTCAGGGGTGCGCGGGAAGTTCCACACCCGATTGGCCTGGGCGCGTGTATTTCAGGGGTGCGCGGGAAGTTCCACACCTGATTCCATCAGGGTACGTGTATTTCGGGGTGCGCGTGAAGTTCCACACGCGATTCCATCAGGGTACGTGTATTTCGGGGTGCGCGTGAAGTTCCACACGCGATTCCATCAGGGTACGTGTATTTCGGGGTGCGCGTGAAGTTCCACACGCGATTCCAGCAGGGTACGTGTATTTCGGGGTGCGCGTGAAGTTCCACACGCGATTCCATCAGGGTACGTGTATTTCGGGGTGCGCGTGAAGTTCCACATGTGATTTCAGCAGGGTACGTGTATTTCAGGGGTGCCGGGGAGTCCTACATGTGATTTGACAGTGTGAGTCCTCCCAGGTGTTCCCTGTACACCCTCCACTGCCCCTGCAGGCAGCCCACCCAACATGGGCATGCCCCCCAGCAAAGGCACATGTCTCCTTGAACTAATGAACACCAACTCATGTCCCCTTGCACCCCCACCCCCCAGCACTGTGTGGCACCTGCCAGCAGGCCCCCACCCATGTCCAACTCATGTCCCCCACCACCCCACCCCCCCAGTCACCAGGGGCAGCCTCCACCAGGCCCCCACCCATGTCTACCAGCACCCCCACCCCCCCAGTCACCAGGGGCAGCCTCCACCAGGCCCCCACCCATGTCTCCCACCACCCCCACCCCCCAGCACTGTGGGGCACCTGCCAGCAGGCCCCCACCCATGTCCAACTCATGTCCCCCACCACCCCCATCCCCCCAGTCACCAGGGGCAACCTCCACCAGGCCCCCACCCATGTCTCCCACCACCCCCACGGCCCCAGCACTGTGGGGCACCTGCCAGCAGGCCCCCACCCATGTCCAATTAATGTCCCCCACCACCCCCACCCCCGCAGTCACAAGAGGCAGCCTCCACCAGGCCCCCACCCATGTCTCCCACCACCCCCACCCCCCAGCACTGTGGGGCACCTGCCAGCAGGCCCCCACCCATGTCCAACTCATGTCACCCACCACCCCCACCCCCCCCAGTCACCAGGGGCAGCCTCCACCAGGCCCCCACCCATGTCTCCCAGCACCCCCACCCCCCCAGTCACCAGGGGCAGCCTCCACCAGGCCCCCACCCATGTCTCCCACCACCCCCACCCCCCAGCACTGTGGGGCACCAGCCAGCAGGCCCCCACCCATGTCCAACTCATGTCCCCCACCACCCCCACCCCCCAGTCACCAGGGGCAGCCTCCACCAGGCCCCCACCCATGTCCCCCACCACCCCCACCCCCCCAGCACTGTGGGGCACCTGCCAGCAGGCCCCCACCCATGTCTCCCACCACCCCCACCCCCCCAGCACTGTGGGGCACCTGCCAGCAGGCCCCCACCCATGTCCAACTAATGTCCCCCACCACCCCCACCCCCCCAGTCACCAGGGGCAGCCTCCACCAGGCCCCCACCCATGTCTCCCACCACCCCCACCCCCCAGCACTGTGGGGCACCTGCCAGCAGGCCCCCACCCATGTACAACTCATGTCACCCACCACCCCCACCTCCCAGCACTGTGGGGCACCTACCAGCAGGCCCCCACCCATGTCCAACTCATGTCTCCCACCACCCCCACCCCCCAGCACTGTGTGGAACCTGCCAGCAGGCCCCCACCCATGTCCAACTCATGTCACCCACCACCCCCACCCCCCAGCACTGTGGGGCACCTGCCAGCAGGCACCCACCCATGTCCAACACATGTCTCCCACCACCCCCACCCCCCAGCACTGTGGGGCACCTGCCAGCAGGCCCCCACCCATGTCCCCTTTCCCCCAGGTCCTGACGATACACAATCATGGCAGTAATGGGCAGCATACCCAGCACAAACACCCAGCCAAGGATTGCATCCACCCACATAGCAAATGCAATTACATGATACAACCCCAATGGCAAGTATGTAAATGAACACATGTCCGTCACACACACATACACAATGGGTGCAAGTGAATGTCAAAACCCATATCATGACATGCATGAAACCAATGAGAAAATACCACAAAAGAAAGTTATAAAAACATGTATTCTCGAAGAAAATGAAGTAAACTAATCAAACATACAACAATGGGGATAACAAAATAAATTGTCCATGTCCGATAAGTAATGTAAAAATCCAAAAAACAAAGGAATCCAAAAACTAATGTTGTCCAAAGCAAAATCATGGTGAAAAAAAATAATGAAAAACCATTGCCTCATGGTGAACACAAATATAAATCAAAAAAATGTATTTTAAAAAATCCAACTATACACAAGAATATTCCAGGGTCCATGAGCCCAACACTATAAATGAAACCTACTACTACCTAATAAAAAAACTATTTACAGAAAAGTGGCCATTGTCCGAGCGGTCCAAAAAAATCTCAAAAAATAAAGGAAACCTAAAACTAACTAACTAAATAACTATATACAATGGCAGCGGGCAAGTCCTGCGGCTCACTCTGTGATGTTGCCGGCCAGGGCATCATCGAACTCCATGTCGATGTCCTGGAGGCGGGACTCTGTCCTGGCCCCGAGGTCTCGCAGGGATAACCCCATGTTCACCTCAAACTCCCTGCGAGCTTCCTCGAGGCACTCAGCCCGCCTCAACGCCCGACGCATGGAGAACTCCGCCCTGACCATGGTGAGCCGCTCCTCTTCCGCCCGCTGCCGCTCCGCACCTATCCGCTGGACCAACTGCTCCCACACGGAAGACACTACCATCCCAGGGTTCTCCTGCCCTCCGGCCGATGCCTGCCCCTCTGATCTTGATGGCTCCGAGCCATGATGCCTTCCACGTCGAGCCTGCTGCTGCCTCCGACGCCACTGCCTCTGCCAGCACGACGGCATCCAGGATGATGGAAACCACCGACGCCGTCGTGCACGTGCCCTGCCCGATGATGCCGTCACATCCTCCATCTGCTGGGGTCAAGTTGCTGTGTTGTCCACCCCTGCTGCACCTCTGACTCCCGACTGTGGCAGGGATGGGATCCCCACCAAGCTGGCTGCATTGGTCAGGGCAGGTCCACAGGGGGCCCTGGTGGCATCTGGGCCGGAAGACGGCAAGGAGAACGACTGGCGTATAGTCTCCACAGAGGAGGAGAGGGCCGCCAGATTGGCCGACACATGCAGGAAACCCCCGAACATGGCCGATCCGAATTGGGCCACGTCGGCACGGTGCTCTTCGTGATGACGTGCGTGCTCCTCCTGGGAAGCACGCACGGCATCACGAATCACAGCCGTGCGCATCGCGACCCCAATCAGGACCTTCTCCACACGGCCAGGGGTCCCCTCGTCCGCAGGTGGAGGGGAGTCAGATGACATGGACATCCCCTCTACCTGCGGACGGGCCTGGGACGGGGCATCCTTGCTGGTGCAAGGTGGTGCACCCACAGGTTCAGGGACAGCGACATGCACAGGCCCCTCCACGGTGACCTGTGCTGCCTCCTGCCCCTGCCCCTGGACTGCACCACTTGCACCAGCAGGGATGCCCCCACCAGGCCCCATGTGCGCCTCAGTCTCGGCCTCCTCCTCCTCTGTGGAAACCACCAACCTGGATGGCTCCTCGCCGTCTACCGCCGTAGCAGGCCCCATTGGGGGATCACCCACCCCTTCCGCTGCAGCCGTGGGGGCATCCCCGCCGCCTTGCTCCACAGCGCCGTCTCCGCCCTCTCCTTCACTAGCCGCTGCATAGAGGGAGACATAGAACAGAAGCATCAGGGTACTGTACAATGGTCCCCTAGACAGGAAGCAATAGCAGATGAGTGCCACTGTCAAAGTACACTTCCATCATGTCACACCACAACACATGTGTCAGTCCAGGCAAAACACACACAGTGACAGTCATGGTGCCTGCCATGGACATTTCAATGCATGTCCGATGGACTCTCGAATCATACAATGTAATGGGACTCACATGCATCATGGTGTCAGGCTGAGAGGTCCTGCATCCGCGGAAGCTGCTGAACCCCCGACAATCCCCCTGAGATGTATTTCCCAGAACTAGATTTCAATTCAGCTCTGTAAACTACACCCCAAAGGGAAAGGGGGAAATGGGATAACAAAACAACACCAGGCAGACTGCGTCAAGGCTAACCAGAGCTGAACCTGCAGAGGATAAAAGAATAGCAGATACACTTCCTTAATTCAATTACTTAACCTTATGAATGGAAAGACATTAATCCTTAACTAATAATTAAGAATCATACCTGGTTCTTCTCTTGAAATTTCTTAGAGAAGCTGATAAAGAAGCTGAAAATCTCTCTTACTTGAGACACTTGAAATTCACAGCAACTTCTTACTTTAGGCAAAACTGGAAGTCTTAGTTCATTGTCTTTTTTCCAAAATGCTCTGAATGTTCAGTTAGATTGTCTTTAAAATATTCTTTATTGTTCTTTCAAACTTTTCAAACTATTTATAATTGTATTGAGTTTTTGAATCCTTGAAGAAAAAACACGTGCTAAATGCACACGCAGGTTATTTCCATTCAGATTAACGATGAACTTCACATAGAAATCTTCCTGGTTGAAGAACACGCGCAAACGAATGAAGACGCGCGATCAAAATAATCCACACGCGCAGAAAATCCACACGCGCAATAATCCACACGCGCAATAATCCACACGCGCAATAATGTTCTCCTGTGAAACACGCAAAATAAAAACACCCGCGCTCTTGAGTTCAAACGCGGCGAATTGATTCTCACGCGCAAAATCACTCGCGCTGGAAATACACGCGCACTTACATCGCACGCGACAAACAGATTCTCGCGCTCTGAACACCCACGCTAGAAATCACACGCGCTCTTTAGTTCTCACGCGGCGTATAGTTTCACGCGCTAAGGATCACCCGCGCTATGAAATCGCACGCGCTCTTTAGTTCTCACGCGGCGTATAGTTTCTCGCGCTAAGGATCACCCACGCTATGAAATCGCACGCGCTCTTTAGTTCTCACGCGGCGTATAGTTTCTCGCGCTAAGGATCACCCGCGCTATGAAATACACGCGCATTTAAAATTGCACGAGATCAACATCTACTCGCGCTCAGAACACCCACGCTAGAAAGCACACGCGCACTTGAATTCGCACGCGACAGTCAAATTCTCGCGCTATAGAACAACGCACTGGAAACACACGTGCACTCCGGGAGTTCAATAGTTTTAGTAGAAACACAACTTTTCACGAATTTTCAAGGAGAATGTTATTATGATGAACAGAGTTACAGTAAATAATAAAGTCACTTATCTCCTGAGCGAATTCATAAGGATTTCTTGCTTTTCCTGTCTTCAAAAACGAATTCCTGCCAGCTGATGACTTCTCCTGTAACCCCCAAGAAAGTAGCCGCTCAACTGCTGATGTCTGAAGGATAAAATCCACCAGGCCTAAGATTAAAGCAGGAGCAGCCACTAAACACGTCCTCTCAGATGGGGTTTTGATGATGAAAGGCACAGAGTGACAGTTTAGAATGTTCATTGTTGTTCAGCATTGTCTTCTAACCAATCAGAGCTGTCACTGTGAGGCTCCATCTTGCCTTGGGTCAGAACCAGGATTCTGAATCAGCAAGTTAAGGCCAAACCAACTATAATGGAAAACTTCCCACCCACACAAAGCTAATCTGAAAAGGATAAATAAAGAGAAATAATGAAAAGGAAACTTGAATAAGGGAAGGAAACCTGACAAATAAGGGAAGGAAACCTGACAGTACCCCCCTCCTAATGCCCAGTCTCTGGGCCTATCTTGTGTGGGTTTTTAGCGTGAAACTTAGCAACTAAACGGGGGGCATGTACATCAACTGAATCTTCCCATGATCGTTCCTCCGGTCCATATCCCTCCCAATCAATCAAATACTGTAGCCTTCCCCTCACTTTCCTAGAATCCAAAATTTGTTTAACCACAAATTCCTCAGATGAATCCTCCAAAATCACAGGGGAAGGTGGTGTTCTAAATCTAGTTCCTGAACAAACTGGTTTTAAAAGACTAACATGAAAAGTAGGATGTACCTTCAACTGCTTGGGTAATTTCAATCTTACTGCCACAGGGTTGATGATTTTCTCTACCTCAAAAGGGCCTACAAATCGTGGACTGAACTTATTCTTCCCCTTAATTTTCAGGTATCGGGTAGAAAGCCAAACTAAGTCTCCCACCTTATATTCAGGACCAGCTTTTCTTCTCAAATCTGCACACCTTTTATATTTCAACTTATTTTCTCCCAGAACCTTTTTTGCTCTATCCAAGTTATTTTTCATTATCAACAAACGATCTTCCACTCTAGGATTCCCTGAATCCTCCAACACCTCAAAACTCAGAAAGCGAGGATGAAACCCACGACCTAACAAGAAAGGGGACATAGAAGTAGCATCTTTTCCACAATTGTTGTAAGAGAATTCTGCCAACCACACCAAATCCACCCATTCCTCTCTAGCTTGTAAATAACACCTTAAAAACTTCTCCAATTCTTGATTTACTCTCTCCACTTGTCCATTACTTTCCGGATGATACCCAGAAGTCAAACTAACTTCCACTCCAAGTTTCTTACAGAAGGCCCTCCAGAAGAGAAAATCAAAATATCATCGATATAAACGACAACAAAAATATCCAAGTATTCTCTAAAAACCTCATCAATGAAAAATTGGAAAGCCGCTGGAGCATTACATAGACCGAATGGCATAACTTGATATTCAAACAGCCCAAATCTGGTCTTAAACGCTGTCTTCCATTCGTCCCCTTCCTGCACACGTACAAGATGGTAAGCTCCTCTCAGATCTAATTTAGAGAAAATATTTGCTCCTTGTATTTGATTAAGCATTTCTGAGATGAGAGGAAGAGGATACCGGTTCTTAACAGTGACTTTGTTAACTGCTCGATAATCTATGCAAGTTCTAAGCGTGCCATCCGGTTTTGGTACAAAAAATAAAGGAGAGGCCGCCGGTGACTTAGAATGACGAATAAATCCTTTGGCCAAATTTTCCGACAAATATTCTTTTAAATAATCATTCTCTTTCTCAGTAAGAACATATACCCTACTACTAGGCAAAATTGTTCCTGGCTGCAGTTCAATTTTACAATCAAAGGGCCTATGGGGTGGTAATTCTCCTGCCACTTTCTCATAAAATACGTCCCAGAAATCTTTGTAACACTGGGGAAGTTGACCCACTACAGCTCCCACATCATGACCTCCAATTCCAGTCTCAGCCAAAAAACTAGACACGGAATTACTTTGTTTTACCTCTTCCTCTAAAAGACTTCCTGAAAAGCAATTCTCTTTACAAAAATCGGATTGCATGTCAATTGTCCTAGCACTCCAATCAATTAGGGGATTATGGAGAGTAAGCCAAGGCATGCCCAAGATAATCTTCAACAAAGGGGCATCAATTAACTCAAACGAAATTATCTCTCTGTGACCTCCTGATAACTCCAAAGTTAAAGAACCAGTTCTATGAGTAATTGGACCAGAAGATAAACACGTACCATCAACAGCCCTAGCCTGCTCTACAACCTCCTTCTGAATAATTGGAATTCCCAAAGATTTGGCCAGACCCCAATCCATGAAATTCCCAGTCGCACCAGAGTCAATCATTACAGGACCATTTCCCTTACACTCCAACTCAAAAAATAAGGATACATTTATGGTTATATGAGGAACCGCTGTCTGCACCGTATTGGCGATCTGTTGTACCTTGACTGCTGAGGAAGAAGTCTTCTTGGGAGTGTAAGGACAGTTTCCTAAAAAGTGCCCACCTCTTCCGCAGTATAAACACAGATTATTATCTCTCCTCCTAGTCTTTTCCTCCACTGTTAACGGGCCTCGGATTCTTGGAGATGAATTATTCCCTTTGGGTCTACTCTCTATTTTAGGTCTATCTACTTTAACTATAGACTTTACATCACTCTGACCATGACGTCTCTCTGCCTTCCTTTCACTCAAACGGAAGTCCAATTGAATAACCAAATCAATCAGACCTTCACAAGTAGAAGGGCGTTCAACTACTCCAGACAAAGCATCCTTTAACTCATCTCTAAGGCCCCGATAAAACAACGAGGCCTGTTTAACCTCGGGCCACTTGCTTTCTAACACAAGGGACTTAAATTGTGTTATATAAGCAATCAAGTCTCTACTACCTTGTTTTAATTCTAAAAGTTCACCATCCACTTCCAGAGATAACTGTCTTCTATCAAACATCTTTCGGAACATCTCTAAAAAACTGGTATAATTTCCTAAAACCGCACTCTTTTGACTCACCAACAACCCAGCCCAAGCAGATGCCTCCCCAGAAAGATATGACAACATAAATGTTATCTTAGAAGCATCCGATGGAAATAATTCTGGTCTACTCATAAAATGTAATTCACATTGTGTTAAAAACACCCTAAATCTCTTGGAATCCCCATGATAACGTTCTGGGGGCGCCAAAGGAACTGGCATAATTATACTCCTTACCTCTTCTGCCACTGGAGGCGCCCGTTGTATGTGTGGTAACTGATCTTCTCTTTCTAACTCAGGTGGAGAACCTGCGCCCCCTGAAACCTCATCCTCTCTCCTTTCTCCCCTCTGTTCAATTTGTGTAACTTTAACACTTAAGTCATCCACCTTTTGACTAAGTAAGGCATTTTCATCCCGAGAAATTTTCAATTCCTCCCGTAACTCCCTGATCAAAGATCCTAACATCTCCATGGATTCGTCGGGGTTCATGACAGCTCAGGCGGACTAAATTATGGGCCTTTCATACTGTCAGGCTGAGAGGTCCTGCATCCGCGGAAGCTGCTGAACCCCCGACAATCCCCCTGAGATGTATTTCCCAGAACTAGATTTCAATTCAGCTCTGTAAACTACACCCCAAAGGGAAAGGGGGAAATGGGATAACAAAACAACACCAGGCAGACTGCGTCAAGGCTAACCAGAGCTGAACCTGCAGAGGATAAAAGAATAGCAGATACACTTCCTTAATTCACTTACTTAACCTTATGAATGGAAAGACATTAATCCTTAACTAATAATTAAGAATCATACCTGGTTCTTCTCTTGAAATTTCTTAGAGAAGCTGATAAAGAAGCTGAAAATCTCTCTTACTTGAGACACTTGAAATTCACAGCAACTTCTTACTTTAGGCAAAACTGGAAGTCTTAGTTCATTGTCTTTTTTCCAAAATGCTCTGAATGTTCAGTTAGATTGTCTTTAAAATATTCTTTATTGTTCTTTCAAACTTTTCAAACTATTTATAATTGTATTGAGTTTTTGAATCCTTGAAGAAAAAACACGTGCTAAATGCACACGCAGGTTATTTCCATTCAGATTAACGATGAACTTCACATAGAAATCTTCCTGGTTGAAGAACAAGCGCAAACGAATGAAGACGCGCGATCAAAATAATCCACACGCGCAAAAAATCCACACGCGCAATAATCCACACGCGCAATAATCCACACGCGCAATAATGTTCTCCTGCGAAACACGCGAAATAAAAACACCCGCGCTCTTGAGTTCAAACGCGGCGAATTGATTCTCACGCGCAAAATCACTCGCGCTGGAAATACACGCGCACTTACATCGCACGCGACAAACAGATTCTCGCGCTCTGAACACCCGCGCTAGAAATCACATGCGCTCTTTAGTTCTCACGCGGCGTATAGTTTCTCGCGCTAAGGATCACCCGCGCTATGAAATCGCACGCGCTCTTTAGTTCGCACGCGGCGTATAGTTTCTCGCGCTAAGGATCACCCGCGCTATGAAATCGCACACGCTCTTTAGTTCTCACGCGGCGTATAGTTTCTCGCGCTAAGGATCACCCGCGCTATGAAATACACGCGCATTTAAAATTGCACGAGATCAACATCTACTCGCGCTCGGAACACCCACGCTAGAAAGCACACGCGCACTTGAATTCGCACGCGACAGTCAAATTCTCGCGCTATGGAACAACGCACTGGAAACACACGCGCACTCCGGGAGTTCAATAGTTTTAGTAGAAACACAACTTTTCACGAATTTTCAAGGAGAATGTTATTATGATGAACAGAGTTACAGTAAATAATAAAGTCACTTATCTCCTGAGCGAATTCATAAGGATTTCCTGCTTTTCCTGTCTTCAAAAACGAATTCCTGCCAGCCGATGACTTCTCCTGTAACCCCCAAGAAAGTAGCCGCTCAACTGCTGATGTCTGAAGGATAAAATCCACCAGGCCTAAGATTAAAGCAGGAGCAGCCACTAAACACGTCCTCTCAGATGGGGTTTTGATGATGAAAGGCACAGAGTGACAGTTTAGAATGTTCATTGTTGTTCAGCATTGTCTTCTAACCAATCAGAGCTGTCACTGTGAGGCTCCATCTTGCCTTGGGTCAGAACCAGGATTCTGAATCAGCAAGTTAAGGCCAAACCAACTATAATGGAAATCTTCCCACCCACACAAAGCTAATCTGAAAAGGATAAATAAAGAGAAATAATGAAAAGGAAACTTGAATAAGGGAAGGAAACCTGACAAATAAGGGAAGGAAACCTGACACATGGGTCATGCCTATCACATGCACACACTTCACCTCAGTCACATCCATCTGGCCCCGTACACCCCAATCACAGTGCATACAAGGATGACTAGGCTGCATCAGTGAATCTGTACATTGTCACAGACATGTGTCATGCATCCATGGCACTCACAAGTCACAGACACGCAGGTCAGGCACACAGACATGGATACCACATATGTATCTGGCATCACACCCATCCCTCACCCCCACCCATGTCCAGGAACAGAGACTGCCATGCTCTCATGTGTGCAATCTGCACAGGGCTCCCCATGTCGCATTCAAACACATGCAAAAACCGTGCGGTTCACACATTACAGGTCGCACATGCATTCCCATGATGTCCCTGCACACATACATGCGTACATGGCCTATGTCACACATGCAGGCAAGTATCAGACAACCAGCACACTGCAACATGCCCTGTCTCACACAGCAATGCTTGGCCACTTACCGCTCAACTCCAGACGGGTCTCCCTCTCAAGGACCTGGGCGTGGAGCGCTGGGTGTGCGCGTTCCAGGACCCTCAACTGGATGGAACTCATGCGGCCCCGGCCCCCCTCCACGAGACGCCGGGCCTTCATGAGGGTCCTGGACCTCAAGTCTTCCAAGCGCTTCTTGACCTTCTGGATGGTGCGGGTTGCCACCCCCTCCGCGTTGATGGCAACCACACAGACGGCCCAGATCCTCTCCCGTCCTTCCTTGTTGGTGCGGGACGATCCGAAGAGGGCATCATACTGCCCCAGGAATTGCTCCACCAGGACACCAACTTCGGTGGCAGTGAAGCTGGTGCCCCTCTGCCCCTCTGGCCGGGGGTTGCCACTGGTGCCAGATGTTGATGTGCCCGACATGGCAACCCCAGGGGCAGGAGTGGGTGGGCAACTTGGTCCTGGGGCTGGGCTGTGGAGCGATGTTATCCGAGTCGGGAGTCTTCTGTTCCAGCAGGGGTGGACACAGCAACTGGACACCTGCAGATGGCTGATGTGCAGGCACCAAATGGCAGGGCACGGTGGCAGCAGGCAGGCAGGCAGGCAGCAGCAGATGGCACGTGGGAGGCTGCTCGGGGCACTGGGGGGCAGTAATTCGGCCTTCTGGGCAGGAGCGTGGTCTTCCGTGTGTTTTCGCGTGGCCAGCTTGATACGGAGTGATTTGGCACGTGAAAATCCTGCACGTCAGCGTGAAAATCGAGGAAAGGCCCTTAGCGCGTATGCGCGTCAGCACGCGTACACGATTTCATTGGACCAAAGGCCCTTACAGCGTAAGCGTGTCTGTGACGTTTTGCGCACGGGCGTTGCCCTGGCAGGGCTTGGTGATCCCGCGTGCCTTTATGTTATGTACGTGCTTTTCGTGCGGTGCGTGTGTTTTCCATCCGTTGGGGTTCACACGCTATTACTTCACAGCGGGTGTTGGCTACGCGTTCTTCTACACGCAAGGCAGACGGTGAGTGGTACCCCGCTCCCCCAGGCCCGATCGCGTGAGAAACTTCACGCGAACCCCTGTAATACACGTAGCCCGCTCCCCCAGGCCTGATCGCGTGAAAAACTTCACGCGAACCCCTGTAATACACGTAGCCTGCTTCCCCAGGCCCGATCGCATGAGAAACTTCACGCGAACCCCTGAAATACATGTAGCCCGCTCCCCCAGGCCCGATCGCGTGAGAAACTTCACGCGAACCCCTGTAATACATGTGTTCTGTTCATCGCTGTGCCGTGCCTGCACATGAGGCAGTTGTGTATCTGTGAGGTAGCACATCCCGTGGGATCAGCCACTAGTCCCACTCCAACCACCTGGCCCTCAGTGACCTAAGTCGCCTCTACAGATCACGTGCAGCACACTTAGCTATGAAGCGCACACCATTGAGAAATTCTGTAACCAGGCACTACATTGGCCAGTTCTCATGCTACTACACTCAGGTTACTCTGGGTGGGCATGCATTGCCCCACACATGATCCGTAATAATGAGCATAGCAATAATTCAAAGAATACCTGTTTGTGGCACCAAACTGATATTGGGTTTAACTAATAGGCTTTCTGGTGCCGGGACCTGCACTACATTCAACACTCCCTTCCTAAATACCTTCCTTCTCGAACCCTTCGCTCTGCTGCCTCCAGCTCTCTGAGCATCAGATGCTTCTCCAGGCAGAGAGTAGGGGGCAGATCACTTTCCTCGGTATTAGCCTATCTGACCTAAAACAAGTGACCTAATGACCAATTGGATCGAATTTTGCATGTGTGATTTGCCTTCGTGCAATTTGGTTGTTTATATTGCAAAATACCAACCCTGGAGGATGGGGATTGCAGGGGTGTGCCTCTCTCCCCATGTTTGATATTTTTGTACTTTTTAAGGGTGCAGGGGTGTCCCCTGCTGCCTTTAAATTGGAGGTGGGGGACACAAATAAAATGCATGTGTTTAAATTGGGTCCGAGCAGATAAATTGCGTTCAGATTGCTGTGATCAAAAACAATTCGGTCAAACACACTCAAACCCTTTCCTCTGCAGGTGCCTCTCACTGGAATGGCCTCCCTGCCCCTCTTAAACTTGAGCCGGACCACTTGAAGTTCCGTAAGCAGCTCAAAACCTTAATTTTCTCCTCTGCTTCCTCTCCCCACTCCCTCCCCTGCTGACCTACCTGTCTGCTACGCCAACTGGTTGCTTGGTTACCCTCAGAATCTCACTGGTTACCTGGCTCCTCTTGACCGGTCTCCCCGCACTGCACGAGAGGCAGTCTCTGTAACCTAGATAGTTCCCCGCCTCCTTGCACTTACTCAGAGCTGCACTGTCCTTGCTGCACTTAAACGGAGCAATTCTGCCCTGATTGCACCCCCCCACCCTTTTGCACTTCACCCGTTCCCCTTTCCCTGCACTTTCCGTTAATGCACTTGCATGATCTGAATGATATAAGGTCTAGTAAGATCGTTTGTCTTGTCCTCCCTCTGTACCCTCCCGTGTCGTGCCTAGAAACACATGTGTGCAGGTGCGTTATAAATGACTTATCATATCACATCAAGCACTGAAAACAGCAGCTTCTAACATCATCATACTCAAAGCGTATTTCATGTTTAAACTCCAGAAACCAGAAAGCATACTTAGAGCCACAAGGATTTCAAACCGCAACTTTCAGGTTACATACAGAGCAAAGCAGCAGGTCCATAAACCACCTGAGCTATCTCACCAACAAAGGGTATTGGCAAATGTTCTTCAATTCTAGAAAGAATAGGAACATCTGCCCACATCTTGAAGACAAATGTGGGGGCGGGGGAAGGATTTGATTTACTATCTGGATTATTATAATTCTTGGATTTCAAAGTAACCCGGAATCAGGCAATGCCGAGTAGATGTGACAAACACAAAACCAAGAAGTAATTTGTCTCCCTCGCATGCACTGGGAGGATGGACTTACACTGTTGCTCCGTCTGGTCGTCTTCAGGCCTCACCCTATCTTCTCAGGGGAACCTTGTCACGTGCTTTTCAGGTTCATGACTGATGATGTCTGGCGCTGTGGGAGCTTTGCCTGGACGCTGCTTGCTGCATGTGCGTGATGTCACAAAGCACTACTGAGGAAGACTTGCATAGCTCCACAGGCAAACACAAGGGTATTTCATCAGTACTGGCACCATGCTTTCTGCCTGGACACTGAGCGACTTCATTTGGTGAAGGGTTTATCGCCATTAAGTTTTACTTGATGTAGAGGCACACGAGCGTCTCCCATCATAAAGAGACCAACCCAAGATGGCCACCAGAAAAACCAAAAGGGAGCTTAAGATGGAGTCCTTTTTTGGTTGTCATGGTGGGCCCAACACAAACGAGGTGATGAGGCACAGTATAGGGAGAAGGCACATGTAAATGAAATTATTGTTTAGTATGCGTGCGGGGTGTGGAAGTGATGGGCAAATGGTGGGTGGTTGAGGGCAGACGGTGACTCCTGTGGTGAGCTAGGGAACGCTCTGAATAGGGGCTTGCACGGGCGCTGATGGCCTGCAGTCTCGTGCACCCAACAGGGGTTCAAAGTAAGGGAATGCCTGCATGCAAGAGTGGGTAGCTCAGGAGTTAACTGCTTGTTTCTGACATGGGGAAGCATGCAGTAGTGCCAAACTAGCTCTTTCTGAGGCCGGTCATTTGAATGCCTATTCATTAGGTATTAATAACACCTGTTATTAATGCACCTAGAAGTGGAAGGATCCTGCAAGACGCACTACAAAAGAACACACGTTAGTATTAGTATTATTATTATTATTTTTATTATGATTATTATTAATAATATTATCATAATTGGAATTTAAAATGCGTAGGAGTCGCAGAAGTGGAGTGAAACTAATGGGAGAACATAATAAAAGCTATAGTATTATCAGGGCCTACCATAATAGGGCTGACTGTGTTACAGCACACAGGGAAACATAGATATAAGGATAATACTTATGGCAGTGAACTATGGTGGCTGGAGAAAGCAAGACCCATTACCAAGGGCAGTCGTCCCTTTACCATCTGGTATGACTTGTCCTGCCGCTGTTAATCACCTTTACCACCCAAGAGTACTGGTTGCAACCCCTAGGTACTGCCCTATACCGCTTCCCAGCTGTGATAGTCCTTTTTCATTCTTAATTACACTTTACAATGAAGAGTGAAAAGGGACTACCACATCCGGGGAGCGGAAAAGATGAGTGGGAAAAATCTACTATTATTTTCCAAACTTCCTTTTGAAACAAAAAGCGAGTAGCAGGTACAGTGGTCATCCACCAAAAGCTTGCTCGGCACGTGGTCTGTATTTGCAGATGATTGTGTATTTTATGTTATGTTGTGTTATCTTACGTTTGTATAGCTCCACCTGCCATAGTTCTTTGTGTCGAATCGCTGTTGCCTGTCAGAGATGGAAAAGTGGAGAATGACAGAAAATTCAGTGGTGATAGGGAGGATTATAGTCGGGAGGATAGTTGGGATGAGGGTGAAGGATAGATAAGGAGCTCAGGCAGGCATGAGAAGGAAAAGATGCAGGGGCTATGTGTACAGTTGGACTGAATTCACTGTGGCACTCAACTGTATTGCATGGGCCAGTGGGCATCTCTGGGATGTACTCACTGCATGTTGAAGCCGTTCTACCTACTTCCTTAGGGACCCAAAAAACATTTGGGAGAAGTTGTGAGACACACATTTTCCAAGTTTGCAAAAAGCTTCCAGAGAAGCAAGCAAATAAAAACTTGAATTTGTTGGTTTCCTTATTAATATCATGCTTAGCGAAAACCCTAGGCATGTGCTTGTGTGCAGAGTGCTTAATGACACAAAGCCTATTGCCTGGTCAAACTTGTGAACCTTCCACAGCGTCATGGTGAGGCAAGGCATATAGAAACCTTGTCCGAGAAAACATTGTGTGAAACACCCCTCTATTTTCACCTCTAATCCACGAACGGTCAGGTTCTGTAAACTGGGAAAACTGGAAGGAAATATTTACACATGTAACTGAGGGTGATATTTCGACCACGTCTTTGTTGGGGACAGAAGCCCCAGTCTGGCCTTCCTGGGGGTTCCATGGAAGCTGCCCAAGTCCTGCTAGGGCCTATGATATTGATTATATTGGTGTGCGACGCAGGAATCCTCTTAGGCTGAGGATGGGTGCTTATGGGAGTTAATTTACATAATCCAGCCTTTGACCAGCCCTGGGTTTCAGTTACTGCCAATAGAGGGCATCATGTGAATGTTATGTGAAAACAAAAGTGTAAGGTCTAGTTAACAGATTTGATTTCCTAGCCTACACTTCTGGTTTGTCTTTTTTTCTGTGCATGTTTAGGGGGTTGGACCTGCTGTGTGATGGCTGCTTCAAAGACGCTTGACAATAAGGCATTATAATGAAACCCCAACATTATATAACATGACCAATCCAGCTAGTATTAAAGGTAACCGTCATCTTTGTCCCCCCTCGACACTCCCCTGAAAGGAGTGAATGAGTAAATACAGTAGCACTCAGGTAGATTCTAGTTAACGTGCAATTAGCGTTGGAAATGAACAGACTGATCCCAGCAGAGCAACATGTATCTACGGCATACAACATGACATGGAGTAGCATAGCATAACACAGTGTAGCATACCAAACCTGAGTGTAGCACATCAAAAGAGGGCATGGCATAGGTAATATAGTGTAGGCACAGGGCAAAACCTGCCATCACAGTTGAGCAACCCATTGGCTGCTGAACCCGTCGCCCATCATGTACAGATGAAGTGTTTGTGGGCTAAGGAGTCCTGCTCTGGCAGAGGCTTGAAGGATACTGCAGCTGCCTCACACAAGAGCCACTAATGTCAGACCAGATACGGATCCCCCATTGTTCACATCACAGCTGTTGCAGCAAGGGGGCTCATTTTCGAATCGTGTAATTACCGGTGGGGACATGTTACATTTGCACTTTTGTGTAAACAGGTCCCCACTGCTTAAATTTCACAATTTGCACTTCAGAGTGCAAAGGAGGACACTTGTACTCCACCGTTTTGCACACCACCGTGCAAATTGATTAAACACTGCCTGCCATGTACGAACGGCAATCAGCATTTACAATGAATTCCTATGGAGGCCGCCTGTTTTTAGCGGGTACAAAAAGCTGGCAGACTCCATCGGAATCCCCAGCACCTGAGCTAGCATGAAATTGCATGCTGGTGCAAATGCTAGTGCATTTGTGTGGCGGAGGGAAAGGGAGCGGCCGAATCATAGGTTACGATGCTCCACACCTCTCTGTCATACAAATGTAAGAAAATGGGGCGTGGCATGAAAGACAGAAAGTCCATACGCAAGGCTTTAACACCTTTCGTTTACGTTATACCCAGCTCAATATGAGCTCCAAGTTGTCTTGGAGAATGCAGGCGATGATGTCAGAGATAAACTGCGTCGGCAAAAAGGTTGGGAGTCCTGGGGTCGGGAGTGGCAGTGATATGATATGAGAGGTTATTTATAAAGCGCTTAATACCTAGAGGTTTCTAAGCGCAGACCCGAGAATCGAACCTGTTGTGCTCCATGTCGTCTTGCTTCCAAAGCGAGCGTGTTACCCCTGAGCTATCCTCCCGAGACAATGCAGTAATAATAGAGCTTCTCACTGTTACGGAAGCCGTAAGGAAAAATACTGTTCCACCTCCACCTGCCGGTGTGGCTTTGCACCATAGAGCTCGGCCTACTGCAGTTCAGGAGCATGTTGGTTGCGTAAATACCGTGAGGGCATAGTGTGGGATCCACATGGGAAGTGTCTTTGCCACCTCATCCCCATAGATTAGCACACAACATGTAGACTTGTTTGGGTGGAATCACATGCTTGAAATGTAATTGCGCTGTTTCTCTCGTGATGATATCCACAGCGTCAACACACCTATATACAAGTGTTGACACTTTACATCAACAGGACCACATGTAAGACATATATCATCCTCACAGCTATTGACTTAAAATCTATGGAAACTTGAAATATCCGTTTAAAGGCCTGGGAAACAATGTTCTTATTATAGGCTAGTTGAGGCATCACTACTGACCTTTAAAAAGAAAATGACATCAGAACTGTTCTGTAATCAGTTATTACGCTTCAGTTGTGATGTCACAATGTCTGCTGCTTGAGACAGCAGAGCACAGAATACTTTTGTCACTGCAGTGCTTGATTAGAGCTGTGACAAGCTTGTCAAAATGCTTGCTTGTAAAATAGTTTGCTGTGACACGTTACAGCCATTAATATGTTATCATAAAGCACAATCTGAAAACTTTTTTCAATGCATTTTAGTAACTGCTTAAATTAATTTTGTGCCACACACTAGAAGCTGCATATTAGGTTTTTTTTAAATTCCGATTCTACATTGAGTATATGGATCAACAAAAGGATGTATTATTATTATTATTATTATTATTATTATTATTATTATTATTATTATTGAATTTATTGAGCGCTGACCGAGCATCGGTAATGTTAGGACAGTTTTTCTGAATTCCAACTAAGGGCTTAGTAAAACCATTCAACTGAGGCAGTACAAGACTCCACTCTTAGTATAAGGCTGTACCACCTGAGTATATGGTAGCGTAGACAGAACAGCCAGGCTTATTTTAGGAGGGAGAGGGGACTGTACAATCAGTACAAGTGAAATTATCATACAAATGATACAAAGAAACACCGAAACACTATGTATTGTAAAAATAAAGGATGCATTTAAATACAGGTAGGCCCAGATAAATCTAGGGGTAAGTAAGCACTAAAACCTTATATGAAATCACAGTGTAAAAACACAACACTATACTTGAAAGTACACAGACTCAAGTATAAACCTTATTTGGAACACCTAACAGTACTTCTAGGGAAGTCAAAACCTTTTCATACACATTTAGTATAGGTCAAGCCTAATTCTGGGGTGTAAAAACCAATGGTTACTTTTTACAATTACATTCAGTAATGCAAGGACAATAGACCCTTCCAGTTGTATAATGATTCTAAGTACAAATCACACAATCAATCAACTGGACAATATACTTTTGGTGAATAGTGGAACACTTATTCTAGGTGCAGTAAAAACCTATAACTACTTTTGTCACATCACACAGTTATACTAGGTGAGTAAAACCTAAGGATGTAATATATAATTACAGGTGTTTTTGAAATCAGGGAACCCCAGATTGAGGTAAGCAGTAACTCTTGTAACTTATTTTGGATGGCACACAGCCAACACAAGGTAAGTAAAACCAACATACTTTGTTTAACCTCACAATGGAGGGGGAAAGTAAAACACAATGTTACACTTTACTGAATAGATATTCTAGGTAGGCAACAACCTAATGCAGACTTATTAAGGACAGGCTAGTAGCAAGTCAGGGGAAACAAGACCCAGTTGGGGAACACTCATACAATTATCCTCAAGGGACTAATCTGGTGAAACCAACACTCTACTTTTGGGAAGAGGCACAACCTAATCACAGGAGAGTAATATACCTTCACATCTACTTTCTATTAGACTGGCAAAACAGTGGCTAAGGAAGAACAGATGTTAACCATAATTTTAAGAATAGTGCTTCCCACATTCAAGATCAGTAAGCACTTTTGTAACTATTCACTCACAGAATTACAGTTACCAACCAACTCTTTCCAAGTAAGTAACTTTTAAACACTTACTTTCTTTTCTAGGCAGAGGTCCCAATCCCTTCAAAGTCTTTCCCTTATTCTTGGAGCATGAGTGTTCTCAGTGGAAGAAGAGGGGTCACTAGGACTAGTGACCAACAGGCAGTGTCAGAATAGGTTCATTAGTAGCATACATCAGAGTTTCCTTAGGAAAACTGGCCAAACAGGTGAGTACTTTACTTTAGAGTTAGAAGAGGGTCGAGGGGCTTTGCAGAACACCCCCTAGCAGGATTCTAGCAGTGGGACTGGGTGCACTGGATGAGAGGCCTCCCCATCACAGAAAACAACCCACAGTTACACATAAATCCTAACAGGCTCAAGGGAAGTACATACCCAAGCCAACATACTTAGCCCATGCGGGAGCCGGCTGCACCATCGAAGGCCCACTTCAAAGGCCCTGTCTACCACTGTCCACCATGGTACGCCGACTCGCTTCCCCCATGAGTGTCTGTGCTCCCCTTTGCTCCCCCTGAGTGTCTGTGCTCCCCCTTGCCCCCCTGAGTGTCTGTGCTCCCCCTTGCCCCCCTGAGTGTGCTCCCCCATGCCCCCCCTGAGTGTCTGTTCTCCCCCTTGCCCCCCCTGAGTGTCTGTGTTCCCCCTTTCCCCCCTGACTGTCTGTGCTCCCCCTTGCCCCCCTGAGTGTGCTCCCCCATGCCCCCCCTGAGTGTCTGTGCTCCCCCTTGCCCTCCCTGAGTGTCTGTGCTCCCCCTTGCCCTCCCTGAGTGTCTGTGCTCCCCCTTGCCCTCCCTGAGTGTCTGTGCTCCCCCTTGCCCCCTGAGTGTCTGTGCTCACCCTTGCCCCCCTGAGTGTCTGTGCTCCCCCTTGCCCCCCTGAGTGTGCTCCCCCTGAGGGTCTGTGCTCCCCTTTGTCCCCCCCTGAGTGTCTGTGCTCCCGCTTGCCCCCCCTGAGTGTCTGTGCTCCCTCTTGCCCCCTGAGTGTCTGTGCTCACCCTTAGCCCCCGAGTGTCTGTGCTCCCCCTTACCCCCCTGAGAGTCTGTGCTCCCCCATGCCCCCTCTGAGTGTCTTTGCTCCCCCATGTCCCCGAGTGTCTGTGCTCCCCCTTGCCTGCCGTGAGTGTCTGTGCTCCCCCTTGCCCCCCTGAGTGTCTGTGCTCCCCCATGCCCCCCTGAGTGTCTGTGCTCCCCCATGCCCCCCCTTAGTGTCTGTGCTCCCCCTTACCCCCCTGAGTGTCTGTGCTCCCCCATGCCCCCCTGAGTGTCTGTGCTCCCCCATGCCCCTCCTGAGTGTCTGTGCTCACCCTTACCCCTGTGAGTGTCTGTTGTGCCACCCCTGACCCCCTGAACTGCCTCTGCCCCCTCCCCCTCCACTTACCCCTCCTCATTTGCCACCTCCCTACTCCTCACCCCACTATCTTTCTCCCTCCCGTCATTCTTCCCCCCACTTAGCACTTACTCTTATCATTTGTTCCCATGACTTTTGATAGCAGCTGTCTGTCTCTCCTCCTCCCCTCCTTGTCTTCTCCTTCCCCCCCCACCCCTGCTCTACTAATTTGTCGCTGACAAATTTGCACTGTAGCATGTCTTGTTCATCTCCTTACCCCCACTCTTATCCCCCCATGACCCTCTCCCACCACTCCTCCTGTTTACCTCTTGCACTACATCAATTGTCGTCAGGCATAGTAATGTTACTGCTTGCTTTGTTCTCCTTCTTTTCCCTTCCCTCTTTGCCTTATTTGTTCTATACACTTGCACTATCCGAAATGTCGACAGGCCTATTACGATAGTTATTTTTCACATTCTGTATTGTTTCAAGGACATTAACTGAATGTAACTGTATTTTCCTATGTTCCCTCCCTCCTTGTAGCGCTTTGAAACACATTGTGTATAGGTGCTATATAAATAAGCAATCAATCCATCAATCAAACACAGTACCTCAGCATTGAAGAAGATTTTGCAGCAGGAGAACTTCAGGGTCTGCAGCCAAATACCCGGTCAATAGACTCCTTGTCGTGGAGACTGAAAACAAGACCCCAGAAAGGACTTTGCAGCAGGGATTGATGAAGAAGGCTCTAGGCAAGATTTCCCTCATGACTGAATGCGGTTTTGCGGTTTTGGTGCCTTTTCAAGGAGCACAGAAGAAGACAGAAAATCATGGTTCTCGTCGTTACAAAGGTCCAGCACTCTAGTGAGGGGACTTTTTGGACTCGATTCATGTCTCTGGAGATCTACCAGGATGCGCACGAAGTTTGAGTGTTTTTTGGAATTTGGAAGACCATGCACAGACGATGGTTTAAGGTCCCGGGGTATTGGGATATTGCAATAACGCAAGGTCGCAGCAATGCGCGGGATGGCTCAAAATGCAGGTCTTGTTGATTCTAGTGGGTTTCACTAGACGCTGGGTCCGGGTCATCGTTTTCGGAGTCCCCAGGTTGATTGGAAGGAAGGGCTGCAGCAGCCTCGGGTTACACAGCAGGCACCCTGTTCGCTGGAAATTGTCTCCGCCGCTTTTCCTTTATCATCCTCTTCGGTTTAAGTTTCAGTGGTCGACAAATCTTCAGCTTCCAGGTTCGCAGTATTTATCTGGAACTACAGCACAACCTCTGCATACTCTCCCTGCATTTTACAAGCAGGAGTGGTCTGGTTGTCTAATCAGGACAGCCACCCCCCACTGGGATTTGTCCCCATTCAAGCTAGGTGTAAGACAAAGGGCTGGGGAGTTTTGGACTCCTCCCTCACTTCCTGCTCTCCCAGACAGACTGAAGCCAGGGTGTGGAGTCTAGGGGTCTCCCGCCGAAGACAAAAATCACACAAAGGAATGTCCCACCCTGGATGTTAGAGGAAGGAACAAGAAATGAGAAGAAACACTAAAATGGCAGAAAAAGAAGACAGGGACAATTTTGGTAAACATGGACACCCGTAGGTCCCTTTACTGCAGCTGTGAACACAGCCTGCGGTAAATGTGCACCAAATTAATACAAGGTATCACTGCCACCAGCCATTGAAGGTAAGCTTGTCCCAGTAACAGAATTGTTACAGTTTTAGTATGAAAGGGAATACATTGCATCTCCTCAGAACCCTACATAAGGTTGGGTGTGCTGGTGCCACTAAATAAAATGTAAAAGGGATCAAAAGATCCTTTCTACCCTTGGGAACTATAGTTCACTCAAGGTTAGCACAATGAACTTAAAAGGGGAGCCCCTACGGCAACCCAGCAACAACAGACACTTATTGCCAATAAGTTGTTAAAGATGATAACTTTAAAAAGAGACTAATGGGAGTCTAAAAAATTACACCCATAACAAGAGTTAAAGATTATGTGAGTGTGGAAAAAGGTTCTCATTCACTGAGGTGTTCATGAAAAATATTCCACTAGTAAAGCAAAAAAGTTCTGGGGTTGAACCAGGAAAGGACGATTTATCAGTTCTGTACCTACCAGTTAAGCAACAGAGCAAGTTACAATCATAGGGCGAAGAACACAGTGAGTGAAACAGAGAAAAAAGAAGTGGGGAGTTTACAGGGGAGTGCCAGGGTGGGCAATTGTCGGCATGGGGGGAAGACAGTGTAGAGCAGATCACTGATTCTCCAGTAAGATGGAGTGCCTGTGGACCTATTTGTTAAGGAGGAGCCATTCCTTAAAGGGAAAGGTCATGAGTTCTTGGCCTGAACTGTAGAAGTGATGTTGATGTGGAGGAGGTTGGAGCATAGACAGTGAAGGCCTGTCTTCTGGTTCTTTCCTTCCTGCACTGTTATAATTCAAGTCTGCAGATTTCCTTACTTCGGGTGGATTGCAGGTCTCGAAGATGCTGAGTTTCTCAGTGAGGTACCTTGGGGACTTCAGGATGACAACCTTGTAGATGATGCAATGGGATTGGAAGAAGATACAGGCTTGCAGTGATGAGCCAGGGCAGTTTGATGAAGGTCGGGGTGATGTGGTCAAGTTTGCTGAATCCTTTGATGAGTCCTGCTGCAGCACACAGGACACATTTTACTGGTGCCAGGGTAGTCTCCGGAAGGCCTTGCAAAAGGCCACTGACACCATCCAGGTGGGAGAGGGCCAAGGCTCGGAAGATCTCTAACATTAGATTAACCAAGTGGCCAGGTGGTAGAAGAGATGACAGTGTGTGTGTGTCCATGTATTATAAGACATACAATACTTCCTACCGTATGTAAAAAGGATATTGCTAGTCACTGCAGAGTCATGTGAACTTAAAAATGTACTCAGACTTTAGCCTCTTTCCTGTATTTGGTCACAGATCTCTTTATTGACTTGAAAAAACCCTTATAACATATCCCCTAGGAACCTCTCAAAGTTCTATTGTTAATAACTTTTGATTCGAATAACGGTTGTGCTCGAAATTTCAAAAATGATTAAAGACCCATGGCCCCACAACCACCACCCCGACTGCGTAAAGATTTGTTAAAAATAAAGATATTATCAAGCTATTAAGCGTAAAAATCGAAATCAAAAGTGTGGCCTTCTTCCCATTCATTTTCCCATAGACAAACAAGGTCAATCCAAGCAAAAGCACACAGCCAAAACCGCTGGTTTGGGTTATTCCACACAGTAGTTATTTAAATATTTGATGGAGAAGGGCATGCCCTTCGCAAAAATAGATAGTGATATTTAGGGTATTTACCCAAAACCGGGTGTTTTTAGAAATTAAACGACCATAATCTTGTTTTTCTCTCAATGCGAGCGAAATCTGCAGCTATAGCCGAGGGTATGGAGAAATTAACACAGGAAAAAAACTATTTGCAGGTCAAAAAACATGAAAATGGCATCAGGCTAGAGGTACCTCTATCACTCGAGCACTCTATTTGAAGAGTTATTAGAAATGTTAGAGAGGTTTAGAGAGGAGGCTTCAATTTCTTGTGGGATGGTGTTGTTAGAGTTGTCATTTCTGTTATTTAATGCCTTCTGGATGGTCTGGCACATACTGGGCTGCGGTCTTGTTTGGCTTACATGTGGTTTTACCTGTTATTTGTAGCTATGAGTGGTGGTTGCGTCAAATTAACCTTCACCAATTTAAGGTGCTGCCAGTAACAGCCAGAGTGTTGAAACACCTGTGGAATTGGAACACTACATTTGAAGATTCATCCGAAATGCTAGAGAGATTTAGAGAGTAGAGTTCATGTTTTTGTAGCATTTTCTTTTTAGTGTTGTCATTCTTATTATTTACATATTCCTTCCCGGTTGGACATTCCAACATGTCCGACCATGAGAAAAGCAGCAGTAATGATAACAATATTGTTTGGGTTCTGAATCCATTGCCACTGAGGAAGTAGGCAACTGGGGTGAAAGCCATTGCTGACAGTTGGGGCTTCTTCGAAGTCAAACCGTACTGTTGTCGAAAAGAGGTAGAGAAGTTACTTTGTACAAGTGCAATGTCACTTACACTTAATGAACGCTTGACCTTAGCAGCTGTATCAACTTCATATGTCGTAGTTTTATCGACTGTCAATGTGTAAGTTAGGAGAGTTATCTGTGATCTATGCCACCAGAGTGCATTGGTTGTGTTATTTAGACTTGCTTTATCAAAAACTATTGTTTACCTTCTTACAGATTTCTATTTGCAGATTCACAAACATCTATATATTTTTTTTATTAATATTAAGTTTCATTAAAAAGAAAAATATGTAAAGAAATCAATGTACAGACAGGTTTGTGGAATTACTTTCTTTTCAGTGTAACTTTGTAATATATTACATATTGTGTTGCAGGAATTATCATTTAATATTAGTACCCAGTGAAGGTCAATGAGCTTGTTACAAGCAAGCTGATTGGCTCTCTGCAGGGCATTACCTGGCCTACAATGCTATCTCACTGCCATGGCTTGGGGGGTTCTTCCATAACTGGCCGCTATGGAAAGGGAGAAGGGACTACATGCAGTTACTTCTCTCTGCTTCATGGTGGCTATTTTGCTTGTTTTCTTTTTCTTTGATCTCAATGGTTGCTATGGAAAGGGAGAAGGGACTATATGTAGTTCCATGTAGGTCAGTGGCCATTTTCATTTGCTTTTCTGAGTCGAGAAATGGTTGCTGTGCCATTTGTCAACATGTCTATTGTTGAGATTAGAAGGCGCACCAATGATAATACTGTGTTGGAAATTGCACAAGATTGTTTGTCCCATACTGGGTGGCAGCCTTTTTTTGGCTTATATGTAGTGTTATATCTTTACTGACACTGTGAACAGCGGTTGTGCAGAATAACCTCCTCCCTCTAAAGGTGTTGCCAGCAACAGCCAGAGTTTTGAAACACTGGCAACAGTAGAACACTCTATTTGAAGAGTCATTAGAAATGAAAGAGAGGTTTAGAGAGGAGGCTTTTTTGTGTCTATAGATGTGCTGCTCCTATCTCCAGCAGTGCCACTAGGAGGAGTGGGAGGCCTTCCCAGGATATTTCGTTTCTGATGCAATGCATCTGCTAGAAGTCTTGATCCTAGGATACTAATAGTGGGTTTATCTGATTGAAAACACTCTGGTATTTCGCAACTGAAAAAAGAAAAAAAGATATCCGCCATGTAATGGGATATGAAGTTGGTTCACCCTTTCAATGGTGACCATTTAAAACAGTTTAAAAAAACTAAACAAAGATGATTGCCACCATGGAACAGGAGAAGGGACTACATATAGTATAGTTTCCCTTTCCATGGTGGCTATTAAAACTTTATATGTATTTGTTCGTAGAAGAACGATTTTACACAAATGAGACACTTTATGTTTGTTGACACTGTGTTGGATTTTATAATGAGACGATTATTTGTGCAAGAAATGTTTTGAACAACATGGAAGTGCCTGATATCTCTGTTGTGTTTTAAAATTTGAAAATGTTTGAAGTGATTGCATTGCAAACTGGTCATCTTTTTTGAAGTTATTCTTAGATTGCAAACAAAGATGTCAAGCTTTCCTAAATAATCATTAGGGCAAGGTGTTAGAGGTAAAGTTGTGAATGTACCTCTCAATTTGGAGGAAAATGTAAACATTCTAGGAGTGAAGTGTGACATTGCCGATTTTTTCTTTGTTTTAGTAAATGGTGTTGCCAAACAAGATAAGAACATTTGGCAACATATTATAGATATTGGAAATGTGAAATAAATGGCAGTGTGACTGTACCAGACTTGTGTATGTTTGATGTTGAGTTAAAAAAAACTTGAGCTTTTGTTGTTGGTGTCTTCAATTCTGAATACCGTGGATGAATGAAGGTGTTTGGCTCCATTTTTCTTCCGATAGTATCTTTCTAATTGGTTCCAACACATCCGGTTGCAGTGGCACTCTTTCTGGACCGACAAATTAAGAGTTTGCTGGTAGGGGTTTGGAAATCTTGGCAGGCCTGATCTGTTTGTGGTTCAGGTTCCTACTGGCAGTGTTTTTACTAAAGCACCAGCACTGTTAGAAACAGTGCCAGTGTTTCAATGATTCCATTCCCATGGAATCCTGTCGGACTCCGTGGGTAAGGGCATGCGCCATTTCCCCATTTCTGCCGCCTGCCATAATATTTTGGTGGCACCGGGAAGTGAGGCATTGGAAGCGGTGTTACATTGTTATATTTTCATTGCAGCTGTGAGCAGTGTTTGTGCATAATCAACCTCCACCTATTAAAGGTGGTGCTAGCAACAGCCAGAGTCTTTAATCAATTGCAGTACTGCAACACTCGATTTGAAGAGTTATTAGAAATGCTGGTGAGGTTCAGAGAGGTGGCTTCATTTTTTGTGGCATTGTCTTTTTAGAGTTGTCATTTTTGTTATTTAATATTTTCGTCACAGTTGGACATTTGAATATGTCTAACATTGTGCAAGAAACCAATGAGACGTGGCCCTTATACTATTCTGTCAGAAAGCTTGAAAACATCAATTTTGATAAATCATATGGTGTGAGTTTCCTTAGATGACGTGGATTGGAAGATGGTCTGCAAACGGTTCAAAAGTTGCGTTGATGCGGCTTTGTGCCTCTCCCCACTGACTAATTGCATTTTGAGCACCTCTGTCCTCTTGCTGCATCAACAAAGGAGCCAATGGGAAACCAAGATGCATTTACGCGACTACGCCCATGACGTTCCACGGCATCCTCATGTTCAGAATAATCCAATAGCACGTCAAATTACATTGACGCAGTTACGCATCACCCTCCAGCCAATTACATTACATGCTGTGGCTTTGCACCTACGTGTCATTGCTAGCCGTGCATACGGACAGTGCAATCACACAATCTATAGCAGTTTATAATCACTGTATCCACAAAAAGAAGTTTATATTTATCATTGCTTCCTGTATTTGCTAGTGAAAGGGTTTTTCTGCAACTGCAAGCACCTTTGGCACTTTAAACCCCTTACATTCTTTATTCTTTTTACCCAATTTTCCCCTAATCCTTTTTTCCTTGTCTTGTGATTTGTTCAGTTTGTCTTTTTGTTTAACTTAAAAAAAAAAGTTTTCATTTTTTGAGGCATTATCTTTTTCATGTTACCATTTTTATTGTTTTACATAATCCTTCCCGGTTGGACATTCCAACATGTCCGAACATGAGAGTACCAGCAGTGATGACGTTATCATTTGGGTTTCGAATCCATCACCACCGAGGAAGAAGGCTACTGGGATGAAAACCACTACTGACAGTTTGTGCTTCTTTAAAGTTAAAGAACACTGTTCTAAAAAAGAGGCAGAGGAGGTACTTTGCACATTCTGCAACAAAACTCTATTCTGTGGGCCTTCCACTGTTCCATCTCAAAGCCTAGGAATATCTATTATGATTTATCATCTAGTGTAAGTCCACTCGGATAACGTTGATAATGACTATCGGAAAGCGCACAAACATAATGAAAGAAAAATGCATGGGACCCATTCTTTGTATAGACGGACATCAACACCATTTGCAACACTTGCATTCACTAGTGCAACACCATTACATACTGCAAATGAAGCCTCAACTTGAGCATTGGTGTCAACTGCACAGACTCCTATTTTACCGACTCCTGACCTTTCCATGATCCAAGTCATGTGTAGACGATGTCACAAATGTGTAGTCCAGGGAGGTGCCATATTTGAGGAATGGCAGAAGTTAATCGCTGAATACTAGATTACTTGTCGTCCTTACATTTTTTTTTAAGTGCCCCCCTTTTCTAAAAAATAAAATAAAAACAAAAAATAATAATTAAAATATATGTTCCTTTTTACTTTAATTTCCTTTCTTATATGTTTCATCCTTATGTGTTTGCCACCCCTATTGCACACCCCTCTTTCCGTCCAAACAGCCCTTTTAAGGGCCACCTTTTAACTTTCAAAAATAGATTACATCGAAAATAGACTGTTAAAATATATTACAATATCTATTCTAATGTATTTTATGCAGTATCAGCAATTAAATTATCCCAATTGTTTGTTTGTAGCCGTGGTTACACTGTTAACAGGGGCAGTAGTTTAGCTGCGAATAAAAGCACTCCAGTCGTTGCTTGTCTTAGCTGCGCATGCAAAATCTTGCAATTCATTGGCTGATGCTGTAGCTGTGGCTACAAATAATATATAAAAAATATACAACTATGTGTCTGTACATATGTGCATTTCACATATAAATATTCAAGGAAAAACCTTTAGTTGAAGGGACGTTAAGGTGAGCAACACCTTGGAACAAAACCTTTGACATTCAAGGAAAACACCTTAGCTGCATGGACGTTAAGGTGAAAACTTTGCACACCCTGTTGTGCAGACTATGACCACAATGATGACATCACAGATCACATCCCTGGTGACATCACTAATTACATGTTGTATGAGAACACTTATGACATTAAAAACCACATCACTGATGCCATCACTGGTGACAACACTAATTACATTGTATATAACTGTTTACATCAATAATGGAATTAGGCATAACATAATGTATAAGTTGGCTCTTGAAAATCATTTTCTTAATAACAATTTAGGCCGTAGCCACTGGCTAGTATTGTGCTGAAGACCATGGCTAGTGGCTGGTTAGTGTATATAATTCACAGTGTCATGTCTGAAGGCCATAGATAGGGGCTGGTTAGTGTATATAATTCACAGTGTCACGTCTGAAGGTCATAGATAGGGGCTGGTTAGTGTATATAATACACAGTGGGCACTGCTGAAGGCCATAGATAGGGGCTGGTTAGTGTATATAATACACAGTGTCACGTCTGAAGGCCATAGATAGGGGCTGGTTAGTGTATATAATACACAGTGTCACGTCTGAAGGCCATAGATAGGAGCTGGTTAGTGTATATAATACACAGTGGGCACTGCCGAAGGCCATAGATAGGGGCTGGTTAGTGTATATAATACACAGTGTCACGTCTGAAGGCCATAGATAGGGGCTGGTTAGTGTATATAATTCACAGTGTCATGTCTGAAGGCCATAGATAGGGGCTGGTTAGTGTATATAATTCACAGTGTCACGTCTGAAGGCCATAGATAGGGGCTGGTTAGTGTATATAATACACAGTGGGCACTGCCGAAGGCCATAGATAGGGGCTGGCTAGTGTATATAATACACAGTGGGCACTGCCGAAGGCCATAGATAGGGGCTGGTTAGTGTATATAATACACAGTGTCACGTCTGAAGGCCATAGATAGGGGCTGGTTAGTGTATATAATACACAGTGTCACGTCTGAAGGCCATAGATAGGGGCTGGTTAGTGTATATAATACATAGTGTCACGTCTGAAGGCCATAGATAGGAGCTGGTTAGTGTATATAATGCACAGTGTCACGTCTGAAGGCCATAGATAGGGGCTGGTTAGTGTATATAATACACAGTGGGCACTGCCGAAGGCCATAGATGGGGGCTGGTTAGTGTATATAATACACAGTGGGCACTGCCGAAGGCCATAGATAGGGGCTGGCTAGTGTATATAATACACAGAGTCACGTCTGAAGGCCATAGATAGGGGCTGGTTAGTGTATATAATACACAGTGTCACGTCTGGAGGCCATAGATAGGGGCTGGTTAGTGTATATAATACACAGTGTCACGTCTGAAGGCCATAGATAGGAGCTGGTTAGTGTATATAATACACAGTGGGCACTGCCGAAGGCCATAGATAGGAGCTGGTTAGTGTATATAATACACAGTGGGCACTGCCGAAGGCCATAGATAGGAGCTGGTTAGTGTATATAATACACAGTGGGCACTGCCGAAGGCCATATATAGGAGCTGGTTAGTGTATATAATACACAGTGGGCACTGCTGAAGGCCATAGATAGGAGCTGGTTAGTGTATATAATACAAAGTGGGCACGGCCGAAGGCCATAGATATGAGCTGGTTAGTGTATATAATACACAGTGGGCACTGCCGAAGGCCATAGATAGGAGCTGGTTAGTGTATATAATACACAGTGTCACGTCTGAAGGCCATAGATAGGGGCTGGTTAGTGTATATAATACACAGTGGGCACTGCCGAAGGCCATAGATAGGAGCTGGTTAGTGTATATAATACAAAGTGGGCACGGCCGAAGGCCACTGCTTATGGCATGTTAGTATTTTAAAATGTACTGTGGATATGGCTAAAAGATGTACAAACTGCTCATGGTCAAAGGTCCAGGCTATGAAGGCCCATTTATATATTAGAACATGTAGTGGGCGCAGCCAAAGATTGTGGCCACTGGCCAGTATTGTGCTTAAGTCCATGACTAGTGTCTGATCAGTGTATATAATATAGAGTGGACACAGCTGAAAGCTGTAGACACTGGTGAAGGAAAAAGTATGGCTAGTGACCTGTTAGTGTTTAAAAATATACAGGACACATGGGCGAAGACTGTGGCCAGTGTTCATGACTGAAGGCCATGACTAGTAGCCATTCATGTGCTCAAATATATTTGGCCATGCAGACTGACCATGGCTGAAGACCATGCTTAATGCCAGTTACTGTTATAGTGTAATTAGTGATGTCACCATTATGGTCATAGGCTGCACAACAGGGGACGCGCAATTAAGGTGGCTTTAGCTCAATTTCAGGGGTTTTGTTGTGTTAAGTTCTCACCTTAACGTCCCTGCAACTAAAGTTTTTTCCTTGAATAGTAGATGTGCATTGAAGGAAACGAGCTAGCGCTCAACGGCAAGACTCATACTCCTGCCTCTTGAACTATTCTGATGATGTATCATATTAATTAATGTGTGTAATTAGTTCTACAGACCCTTAAGTGTTCTCTGATGAACACAAACAGACAACGGCAGGACACAACACTCTTCAGAACCGTTCTCTGCGTTTCGTACTTCAATTTTCCAGACTTTCAATCTGATACTTTCCCTACTCATTTGCATAGCCATCAAGCTCCCTCTTAAGCCTGCTGTATATATGTTCTGCATTTAATGTGATGTTACCGTAGCCTTGATTAATTAAAAGCATTCAAATATGTGTGCATGCTTTGCACACTAAGCATAGGACGTGTTAAATCAATACGAGCGAAGCTCCCGGGTACTCGAGACGCAAAGTGGCGCGCGCCTCAACCGCTGAATAGTCATGAGCGGAGAGGCACATCTGGCTCTCCCCTCAAGCATAGGTTTCGAAACTTCACATTTAAATAAACATTTACTCCAATTTAAATAACATGAAACACTTACTTTGTAGGTCAGAACAAACAAACACACATGATTTATGGGTTGGCATCCTTAAAGTTGGTTAGAGATAAGCGCAAACACCTCTGGGAAGATCTGTCTAGGGACAGGGGAGTTAATGGGGCAATAATGACCCAGTCATCAGGGAATAGGACTTATCCAGGCCTGTGAATTTGTGGGCAAGTTGTAGAGGCCTATGTTCAATGTTCAAATCATTCCTGATATCTCTGATGGAATTATTTTACCTTGTGTATTATGTATTCATTTTGGGTCTTCATTTTGAGACCCGTGTTGGACCAGTAGGAAATAGGTTCACTAATTACAGAACCATGTGCTCAGTATCTTTAATACAATTCTAATCCCTCTAATGGGTCGAGAGGAATCACAGAATGTGGACATTCGTGATTAGTCTGGGTTCCCATACCCTTGTTTGATCATGGGCTCAGACTCATGTTGGTGGAGAGAGATCCCCTACCCACACAGGAATTCCCCGTGCTGCGGAATCCGAATCGTTGGATTTGGAGTAATTCTATGCAAACAATTTTTGGCCAGATTTTCTTCACTTAATTCCAGATTGTCAGCGAGAATATGGAACAGTGTATTCTTTCAGTATCTCTCTAGGGTGCACATTGTGTCCTCTACTCTGCCCTTTCATGGATGACAACAATTGTCCAGGCCTTATGGGCGGCCATGTTGTTTTTGAACATATAAGAAGGTAAGCATGATCATGCCCACAGGCTTCACGATCCTCTGTGTCAACAATTCCTTGAGAATGAGATTCACGTGAGATCACATGATTACATTCCTTGATGGCTGGAAGTTCTGCATCACGGCATTTAGGAAGCACTGAGGACCTCCATCTTCTACCCTTACCCCATGTAGCCAAGGCCCGTCTAGGAAAAGGAGATGTTGGATGATTGAGGTGCACTGAATAAGCCGATAGGAGAGGGACAAGACTGTCTAACCAGGCAAAACAGCATGCCTGGTGGAAGAACAAGAATTGTAAGATAGACGTAGGCATGATGATGGTATGGTGGCTGAGCGCTATAATGATGCTCATTCTCTCCAGGCTAAATATCGACTTCGAAAACACTTGCCTCTTTGAGGGTAATGATGGGTGTGCTAAATGTCAATTTCAAAAACAGCGTCATCTCTGAGGATAATGATGGGTGTGCTAAATGTCAATTCCTAAAGCAGCAGCCTCTCTGAGGGTAATGATGGGTGTGCTAAATATCAATTTCTGAAGTAGCACCCTCTCTGAGGGTAATGGTGGGTGTAGTAAATGTCAATTTCTAAAGCAGCAGCCTCTCTGAGGGTAATGATGGGTGTGCTAAATATCAATTTCTGAAGTAGCAGCCTCTCTGAGGGTAATGGTGGGTGTGCTAAATGTCAATTTCTAAAGCAGCAGCCTCTCTGAAGGTAATAATGGGTGTGCTAAATGTCAATTTCTAAAGTAGCAGCCTCTCTGAGGGTAATGATGAGTGTGCTAAATATCAATTTCTGAAGCAGCAACCTCTCTGAGGGTAATGGTGGGTGTGCTAAATATCAATTTGTAAAGCAGCGGCCTCTTTGACGGTAATGATGGGTGTGAAAAATATCAATGTGTAAAGCAGCAGACTCTCTGAGGGTAATGATGAGTGTGCTAAATATCAATTTCTTAAGCAGCAGCCTCTCTGAGGGTAATGGTGGGTGTGCTAAATGTCAATTTGTAAAGCAGCAGCCCCTCTGAGGGAATTGATGGGTGTGCTAAATATCAATTTGTAAAGCAGCGGCCTCTCTGAGGGTAATGATGCGTGTGATAAATATCCACATCTAAAACAGCAGCCTCTTTGAGGGTAATGATGGGTGTGTTAAATATCAATGTGTAAAGCAGCAGCCTCTCTGAGGGTAATGATGGGTGTGCTAAATATCCATTTCTAAAGAAGCAGCCTCTCTGAGGGTAATGATGGGTGTGATAAATATCAATGTGTAAAGCAGCAGCCTCTCTGAGGGTAATGATGGGTGTGCTAAATAACAATTTGCAAACCAGCGGCCTCTTTGAGGGTAATGATGGGTGTGATAAATATCAATGTGTAAAGCAGCAGCCTCTCTGAGGGTAATGATGGGTGTACTAAATATCAATTTCTGAAGTAGCAGCCTCTCTGAGGGTAATGGTGGGTGTGCTAAATATCAATTTCTAAAGCAGCAGCCTCTCTGAGGGTAATGATGGGTGTGCTAAATAACAAATTGTAAAGCAGCGGCCTCTCTGAGGGTAATGATGGGTGTGATAAATATCAATGTGTAAAGCAGTGGCCTCTCTGAGGGTAATGATGGGTGTGCTAAATATCAATTTGTAAAGCAGCAACCTCTTTGAGGGTAATGATGGGTGTGATAAATATCCACATCTAAAACAGTGTCCTCTTTGAGGGTAATGATGGGTGTGCCATGAATTTCATAAAGCTCCACCGTCTGTTACAGGTACAGCCATTTGTGCGTGAAGGGAAAAGCTGCAGGCCCAGGTGCTGCTATTTAAGAGGAAAGGGTCATGTTTCGCTGCACACCGACCTGGGAGTTTTCTGTCCATTGAAATGAGGGATGACCTGCCATGTCACTCCTGGCCTGTTGCTTTGAATACCTCTCTTGCAAATCCTCATTGTTGTACGAGTGCGACTGGGGACACCTGTTTACAGCACTCTGTAGACGCCCCCACATCCCGCCGGGCATATTCACTCTGTGGACTCCAAAGGCTGCAGGAAGATAGGGCAAGGTAGGGGGAGCAAGGAGTGGCGTGAGGCTGGGTGAGTGTGGGAGCAAGAGGAATATACATCCTATCATCGGTAAATATTGTCCAGTATCCCATTAAACGCTGCAGTTGGAGATCTCAGTATGTCAATGCACCTGCTGCAAGCCACAGGTAGGAATGACTCGCCCATTCATTCTCCCGAAGTTGTTAACATTGCATTGGGTATTTGTGACATTGCATAGGAGCAATGCAGAGTCAATAACGGTTCAGACACCGGTAACATGATTGTATGTAAGAGTTCATGGCAGAAGCCTGCATCATAAAGGCCCATAGAACTGTGACAGAGACAGCAGCCCTTAAACCGTTATCCTTCATGAGTCCTACTGAGCATGCAGCAAGGAGAGTCCATGGCTGGCAATAACTTTAGAAATGCCAGAATTACTGGGGCAGACTGAGTCACACGTCCAGCATGCGTGATGCAGGCATGCCTCCTTCTGCCATTGCTTATTCAGTAGGCAATACTGCACTGGCATGTCTTGATTGCAGCACCGTAACCAGGGGTCAGGTCCTAAAAAAAGTGGGGGACTCATTGAATGTGGTGTCGCCAGAAATTAGCATATTAAGGTGACCGCTGAAAAAAGTGGGGGGACTCATTGAATGTGGTGTCGCCAGAAATTAGCATATTAAGGTGACCACTGAAAAAAAAGTGGGGGGACTCGGTCCACTCACGTGTACCCTCGGCTTGAGCCCTGACTGTAACTAACTTGAAGCAGGACATCTGAACAGGAAGTGTTTTCATTTAAAGGGTTATTTTGTTTGTGACCAGAAGAAAATAATGAACTTTGCTTTCTATTTGAAAGAGTCTGCCAGCTCACAAAACGGGCCCTCCTTCCAACTGTCCCATTGTTTCTTGCGAACATGTTTTGGTAAACACGTTGACCATCCTGTGACTGACTGACATGAACTTATCCCAAATCCATTACCTCAGCCGGTTATAGGTCTGAGAACTTTCTGCAAGCCTCATCTGCACATGATGCCTCTGGCTCCCTATGTAGCTGCCTTTAGGACGCAGCCGACAGAGCAAGGTGACAGATATGGCAGGAAAAGGGGCAGTGGCTCATTAGTGCAGGAACGATGGGAGAAGGCGATCCAAAACCAGCAGGATTTGATTTTTGCCTGGAGCTATAACGCGCCAATTTGTGGGCACATACATGACCAGCAGTTAAGGGGATGATCCGTGCAGAATGTGCCATCTGGGGACACCGATGGCCTCAACAGCTCCAGAGGTTGAAAATGTAGCCGGCATAAAGAACTGCTGGGTAAAGGGTGCATAAGGCACTTGGGCGCTTTGAAACAGTATGTTCTTATTCTATAAGCGCCTAACACGCAACCACAACCAATAAATAAATAAATAAATAAATAAAATAAGAATGTCTGCCAAACTGGTCCCTTGCCTAGAAGCTAAATTGACATCAGCAATGGGCAAGACGAGCCTACATTTGAGGGTCACCATTTTCCAATATAGTGCTCAGAATGACAATTGGGTCACTTAAGGCGCTATAAATCAGCTTTAGGCATGACATACACGGTTGTGGGGCATCCTCTATTCCCAGGCTGTGCATGCCTTGACAAGCCGCCCAGGGACCTCATGCTGGCTTGGGCCCAAACACTCACCCTTGAGAGGATAGAATAAGGGGTACTGCTTTCAAGTAAAAGCAACCCCAAATCACCTTAGCCTGAGCTTGGAGAGCTTCCAAATGTTGGCACCAGATCCCACAAAGAGAACTTCTGCAGCTCAATGGGTTCGGCCCAGAGGTCACAGTAGGCTGTGAATCACTGCTGGGGTAAAGGCCAGAAGACTGGGATGATCTTAAGGGGACTGGATCCTGTGTAATTGATCCAAGTTCAAGGCCTCGCTTCTCCTCTTGGCAGGTGGTATTGGAGAAGGATGGT
Organism: Ambystoma mexicanum; assembly: GCF_040938575.1. NCBI lineage: Eukaryota > Metazoa > Chordata > Amphibia > Caudata > Ambystomatidae > Ambystoma > Ambystoma mexicanum. Next base: position 1,621,062,455 of record NC_090937.1, on the reverse strand, counting down.
CTCTATCTGCTACGGGGTCTCCACTTGGGTCCTTGCCCTCACTGTGCCCGGAATCTCTGCCATTTGTCCAGTCCCTTGCAAGATGCATGGCACCAGGCATGGTTTGCATACAATCTGCAGCAAGTGGTGCCCTCTTCTTGGGCATCCCATTGTCCATGAATAAGTGTTGCAGTTCCTAGTTTATAATCCGCATTAATACCCGGCGAGGGCCAATGAGCTGTCTTGTAACAAGCCATGCCAACAAGGAAAACATGTCTCATTCTGCACCTGTCTTGTGGGGGTTAGCAAAAGGGGCAAAAGAATGAGCAAATGTGTTGGTACAAGGATGGACAAATGCCCAGGTTATGGAGGTGTCGACATAAAGATGTAGGAGGCGCTCTAAAAACAAGGGCAGGGTCCTCTCCTCTCTCCCCCCTAGGTCAGGGGGCGGTATGCTGATCAGAGGGCTAAGGGGCAGGAAGCCCGCAAAAAACTGAGAAATGCCTGCAAATTGAACAATGGGAGGGGGCGTGCCAGGCAGCATATAAAATGCGCGGCCTCCTTCTACAGGAGATTCGGACTCGAGCAGAAGGAAGGACGCCCGCTGCACCGAGGGATCGGTGCCCTTTTTCATTTTCCACCCACCCACCCTGCTTATGGCACGGCGGTATAACAAAGCTTGGCCGATGCTGTTGCAGAACGGCGAGGCAGTGTTTTGGTGACCAGTGGCAAGAATCAGACTCTGAATGAGCTGTGGGAAAGCCAGAAGGGTCTTCGCTCTTCTCGGGACCAGCGCTTCTTGGGGGCCTGAGCGGCAGGGGTGCTTGTGGTAGCAATAAGGGCTCAGCTTCTGCCGACTAAACGGCACCCCCCGGCCCAGGAGAAGGGCTGGGGGAGCTCTAGCCTACTGTGGACTTGGTTGTGAAAGGGGGAAACAAGTTTTGGACACGGAGCAGTCGCCGCATCTTCAGAACTATTTTCACTAAAGTTTGCAGCGTTTTAAGTCAGGCCTTATGTACCTCTTGTAACACCCTGACTACCATCCCCCAATTCTCATGATAGCTTGAGGCCCCATTCCTACCTCGGCCGCTGATGTGGCTGCCCCTATCCTGAAAGAGTGTGTTCCAAACACGGCATCCAGTCTCCCCCATACCTGTCAGCGCCATGTCCATGACCCTCCTGAACTGCAAACTGCTCAAGGCTGACCCATCCTCATGCAAGAATAATGGTGACCCTACGACCACCGGGTGCCTCCCCTGCAGGTATGCTGTCAGCCCTGCTACAGGCCAGACTGTGCTCCCCTGGATGCTATAGATGGTGACCGTTCTCCTCCTGCCCTTCTGGTCCGTCTTGGACTTTCTTAAATAAATGCACACCTGTCCTTTAGTTAACTGCACATCCTCTGCCCTTAAAAACCAAGAGACCTTTCCCCCTTTACTCTCAGAGACCAGCTCACTTACTCTAAAGGCTCCAAAGAAGGCCACTGCAAAGGCCGCAGAGAACAAAACCCTCTCCATTTCACTATGGAAAACCGTCCTAAGGGTCTCAATGAAACTGTGCAGTTTTACAATATCAATAGGCCACCTCATATCCGGTTTCCTCTCTGTCAGCTTCCCCCAGCCCTTCATTGCCATGATAATGTAATGCTCTTTGGTCGGATCAGATTTCCCCCCGAGCTTGAAATAATGCGCAATCGCTGTCAAATGATAAGACATCCAGGATCTGGTTTTTCCAGACCGCCAGCCCCATCCGTCAAAGGCGCTCCCCTCTGCCCATCTGTCAACATTTTACTTTGAAAGACCAAGAACCGCTCCCAGCACCCCTTGTATCTTCTTGCCGTGCCGGGGGCCAGAGCGGTGTGGATTAAAGAAGTTAGATCCCCCCAATCATGCCCAAACACCGCACCTTGAATGAGGTCATCCTCTTGCTTGCCTCTGGACAGTTCCCCCAAAATCTCTCCCACTGTAAATGAAAGAGAGAGAGTCAGTGGCCACGTTTTTCACTCCCGGAATGTGTCGTGCTCTAACTTCCGTGTTCAATTCAAACTGGCTTTTTGTGAGCTCTGTAAGTAACTTCAATACCCTCATGTTGCTAGACATCCTCTGATTGATGATCTGGACCACTGCCGAGTTATCAGACCAGAGCACCACCTTCTTGTTATCCAATTCCTTCCCCCATAGCTTGAAAGCAACTACGATAGGGAACAGCTACAGCAGCATGATGTCCCTGGTAATCCCCTCCCAATGCCATGCAGGTGGCCAGGCCTGGCCGCACCAGTTGCTCCCCAAAATGGCCCTGAAACCGTGAGAGCCTGATGAGTCAGTGAAGAGCATGAGTTTCTCTCTAGTGGCCCACTGCTCCCTCCATAGCAGTACTCTGTTGAACTCATCCAGAAACCCATCTCACATTATGAGGTCCTCTTTCACCTCGGCTCCCAGCCACACATGCTGAGACGCATGTTGCAAACCCACTGTTTTGAGCTCAATAGTCCTGGCAAACACCTTCCCTGCCAGGATAACCTTTCCTGCAAAGTTCAGATTACCCGCCAATGATTGGAGCTACCTCAGGGTAGCCTTACTCCTGCACCTCAACTCCTTGATTGATTCCTTCAGCTGCATCACCTTGTCCCTTGGCAGCCTGTACCTCCCTGCCACTGAGTCGATCTCAATTCCCAGGAATCTAGGCTTTGTGAATGGCCCAACTGTCTTACCCTTGGCCAACAGGACCCCCATTTCCTCCATCAATTCCTGGAACCTGCTCATGAGCGACCCGCACTCCCCTGTCCCCTCTTTCCCGATAAACAAGAAATCGTCAAGGTAGTGCATTACTCCCCCACCCTGTGCCCTTTGCTTCACAGCAAATTCTGAAAAGGTACTAAACTTCTCAAAGTAGGCGCATGAAATAGCGCAGCCCATCGGTAGGCACCTTTCATAAAAGTATTCCTCTTTCACCTTGAAGCCCAGCAAATGATAGCTCTCCTTGTGAATTGGTAGTAACCGGAAAGCAGACTCAAAGTCAGCTTTCCCCATTAGTGTGCCTCTTCCTGATGACCTCACCAGCTCTACCGCATCGTCAGGTGTTGCAGTTCCTAGTTTATAATCTGCATTAGTACCCGGTGAGGGACAATGAGCTTGTTACAAGCAAGCTCGTTGTCTCTCGCCGGGGCATTACCTGACCAGGGATCCCTCTCCCCACAACGTTCTTTCCTTCTGTCTCTGGTGAGGGGGAGGGAGGTGCAGCCACTCAGCCAATGAGGAGGTTCGGTATGGGTTAATCCCCGCTCCAAGTCACCGCACGGCTGGAGGCTGTCATCTTCCCCCACAGGGGATCGGGGTAAATCTTTCCCCCTCCCCCTCCCCAAATTCAAAGAAATCCCTCAGGCCCTCCCAACCCCACTTACCTTCTTTTCTGTCCATTTCGGGAGCAGGCGCGCTGGAAACAATTATGTCCCCAGGGTGTCTGATACCGATCCACGACAGGCCATTATGAAAAGGAAGAAGGGACAACACATAATCCCTCCTTCCTTTCCATGGCGGACTTTTTTTTTGTTGACATTTTTCCTTCTTTTTTGAATGACCGCCAAGGAAAGGGAGAAGGGACTACATGTAGTCCCTTCTCCCTTTCTGTGACCACTTTGTTTGTTTACTTTTTTACATTGTTTTTCAATGGCCACCATGGAAAGGGCAAACAGACTTTGTTTTCCCTTTCCTGGCAGCCATTTTTTAAACTTTTTTTTTTCTGTTCAGAAATGCTGGAGCATTTTGGAACCGACAAAAAATCTCTTAGTAATCCGTTCTTACAGGCAGGGGTACTACTAGCAGTAGGCCCTTTGCAGGAAGGGCATTACCTGAAGGAAGTGGTAATGCCCCCCCTAAGCCCCTACTCGGGGCCTATTGCTTAATTAATCAAGCCATTTCTGTCAGGCAATGCAAAATTGTGAGCTAACCGTTGACTCTTGATTCTTCTGACTTTTGCAAAAATCCACACCATTGCCACCAGTTGTGATGTAGGTCCCCCAAGTGATGAGTCGTTGTATATCAGCAATCCTTCGCTCATGCTAAAATAGCCAAACTTTCCAGGAAGTACACACATTAAACACCAAGTTTGAAGGACAATTCCAGACAAAAATCCAGACTAAGAAATGGCTAGGTTTAGAGAAACAAACTAGATGTACTGGGCACATGTGACACTAATAAGAGGAAGTGTTGAATATCATCCCCACTCCAGTTGTCCCCATCCCATGACTTACTGGATTCACACCAAATTATGTGACGTATGAAGAACAGTTGAATCAGCAAAGAGCAGCATATGGGCTCTGCCCAGTATCTATCAGTATGACAGCCCCTATTAACATACTGACACCTAAGAAAACCTGGACATTAAGGTATCCATTGAGAACGCCATACCTACATTCCAAACAGTATGACGGTTGTTTGAATAAAATACCCGAAGAAACAAAGAAGATAATGAAGGAAGATGAATGGTGACGTCATAATAAATCAGACTGACGCACATATAAAAGATATAATGACCTGAGAATACTGACAAGAGATGAAATATGGAGAAGATACCATGGATACGTGACATCTTGAGCCCAAGGTGAAGAAGTTGATGTCAAGATGAAGAAACCTATGCCATATACAGGATGAAGATATTTAGTTAGTTTAAACGTGTATAGATGCAAGTAACTGGAAGAGGCAAAGAAATCGTGAGGTTGCTTATGCTAAATAGTCGATAGATTGTGGCAAGCACCAACGTTTACAAGTATATACCTCAAGAAGCACTTTATGTATAGATGCAAGTCCGCTACGCATATCAGCAGAATTGAACAAAGGTTACAAAAGGCCTCAAATGGAGTGTGTCGCAGCAAGAAAATCGAGAATGAACAGAGAGTAAAATTCAGCTAAGGATGACCATGCCAAGAAACCGAGATCTTATCTGGCTGGAATAAGCCATCATTGGATACAATTAAGGAGAGAAGAGAACAGAGGATCCTGTTCAGAAAGGTCAAGATAAGCCACAGACGTCAGAGATCTGGTAGAATTAAATCAAATATATGAAAAGACACAGAGAAAAGCCAATTTAACGGTGTCCAGTCACATGAAAAAGCAGGCTGGAAGGGTGAAAAGTTCACACCTACGCAATGATCCCCGCCATGCCTATACTCCTTAAAGGTTCTCAGAGCATAGAGTAGAGCCAAGGTCAAACTACAAAGCAGTAATTGACACATGAGTACTGAGGTGATGATTGATTGTAGCATAATTTATGAGAAGCTGGGGTGCAGACACGTTCCTCTGCACCTGGATGTTCTTTCTGGGTGCTGCTAGATGTAGGTGGAAAAGTATGAGTGGGGTTGATGCCAACCCAATCATAATGGACCATGTAATCTAGGGTCCTATACTGAGTAAAGCCAATGGGACGTCGTACTTTTAGTGACGTTCATAGTGGCCATTTTGAAGGGGGGGCTTAGTTGCCCCACATGACATTGAGTATCCAATCCCCTCTTCCCATTTTTTTCAAAAAGTAGAGAGAGCAAGAAGATCGAGCGGTTGCTGATGTTCGTTGTGCTCCCCTTTTTATGAACTTGTCATTAAATGGACTCACTTTGCCAAACTATTGAGTTGTCTTAATTATTTGATGCATGAGTATGAATCTGCATCCCCATCTATCTCGAGGGTACTGCTACTCATCTTAAAGGGCTGTTGGAGATCATCCAGTTCACTTGGGAGCCGAGTCAGATGGTTAGATTAGATAAAGATACCAATCAACCGTCAACGTAAGTAACTTCGGGTCCTCAGCAATATCACACGTCCTTTGCCATCCAGCCGATAGAATGAGAAGCTCCCCGTAGATAGTGGATAGATTAATTAAAAAAAAACCTGCAGGTTAGGTGTGACAGGTTCCTTGCTTTACCCCAAAAAACCCTCCCACTTCTACGAGTATCAGATAGGACAAGCGGCATGGAGAGGCGGTAACGAAGGCAGGGATCCCGAGCGTCCGTAGATGAAAGTCATGCGAACGGTGAGTAAAAAAGACTGAGGGCCTCATTACACGGATGGCGGTAAGGATTTACCGTTACCTGTAAAAAATCGGTACCGGTAAATCGTTACCGTCTTACTACGAGGTCCCTTTGCGGGTTGGGGGATTTAACGCCTGCTTTTTGCAGGCGTTAAAAACCAACCCGCAAAGGGACCCAGGGAGCAATTTGCGGTACCGTAATTAGCGCCTTCCCCATTCCCATTGAGCCCTATGGGGCAAAAATGGGAATGGGGAAGGGCAATGGTGGAAGGGGGAATTACCGCCCCGCCAACCTTGGAATGGGGCGGTAATTCCTTTTCCGCCAAGGCGGTGCTGGTATTTTACCGGCATGAACCATGGCGCTAATAGCGCCATGGTTCTCCGCCATCCGTGTAATGAGGCCCTGAATGTTTTGGCAAAGCATGCATGCTTAGAAAACAAGTAAGGGAAGGTTACGGAGGGAGGCGTGATAAAATATAACATCAGAATAAGAGTGTAATGTATATATAAGGGGAATAATATTGACTCGAGTGTGACCGAGCAATATAAAGAGTTATAGTGAGTGTGGCTGCGATAAGAGTATACGCCCAGTTCCTAGATTTTAAAGAATGCTTGCATAAGCCCTTATCCAAATTTCTGTTAATAGGATGATGTAGGAGTCCGGATTGATTAAAGATAATCCGAAAGAGATAGACTTGAATTCCATGTCGTAATAAATATAGGGGTAAGATGCATTTGAGAGAGTTATGTTATGTTAAAGACATTTGTAAGAGCGCACGTACATCCGAGGGCATCTTGGCACTGAATAGGCAAGGCGCGAGTTCCGCAGCATAGAAATTAGAAAAGCAGGGTTTTTAAACTTCGACGGAAGGCAAGATGATTGGAGGTGTTGCGCAAGGGAATGGGGAGGTCGTTCCATGCCCTTGCCACGCTGACTGAGAAAGCACTCCCACCCTTACGGGCCAGCTTGAAACGAGGCACCGCCACCTGCCGGGTGGTTTGAGACCGAAGAGTGCGAGTGGGTTGGTAGGGAGTGAACTTTATTTGCAGATATTCTTCTCCCAGTCCGTAGAAGGCCCGGTGTACTATACAAATGGATTTGAACAGAATCCGTTTGGCAACAGAGAGTCAGTGCAATTGTTGCAACAAGGGGGTCATATGGGCTCCAAAAGGTGAACGGATGATAGAACAGGCAGCAGCGTTCTGGAGTAACTGTAGACGCTGAATAAGGTAGCTGGGTTGGGCTAGATATAATGAGTTACAGTAGTCCAGCACACTGAGGACCAGGGCAGCCACCACAGGTGCATGGCTGGCCATAGGAATAAAAGGGAGGACTTTCCGGAGAACTCTAAGTTTAAAATGGCCTGATTTACAGACCGCTCCGACCTGCTCATCCATGGTCAGAGTGTCAGAGAACTGTACTCCCAGGTTCCTAACAGAGAGAACAGGAATGGGGAGAGGGCCCAGGGAAGAAGGCCAGAAATCGGCTGTCCAGAACACTTGAGGTGTAGATGTGCCCACAACCAGGACCTTGGTCTTAGTACCGTTCAGTTTAAGCCAGTTCAGTGACATCCGTGTACCGAGTTCTTCCAGACATTTTTTAAGACTGTTAGCTGTTTCAGGTTGAGTCAGGTCCAGATGGACCAGTATCTGGGTGTCATTGGCGTATGGGTAGAAGCGGAACCCATGAGATTCAATAAGAAACAAAAGATATCTTATGTAAATATTGAACAAAATAGGGGAGAGCGCTGAGCCCTGGGGGACTCCAGAGGAGAGAGCTGCAGGGTCAGAGCAAAACAGAGGGAGGGAGGAAGACCGACTGGGAACGACCAGTGAGGAAAGCTGTGAACCATTTGAGGACTTGACCAGAGATGCCGGCTTCCAAGAGCCGGGAGATAAGAAAGGAATGGTCGACGGTGTCGAAGGCAGCCGAGAGGTCCAACAGTAGGACTGCTCCGACAACGCCATGATCGACAAGACGCATTAAGTCATCCAACACTGAGTTAAGGACAGATTCAGTGCCTCTACCAGGCCGGAAGCCAGATTGAAATGAATCAAGAAACTGTGAAGATTCCAGAAACATGGATAGCAGTGGGGATGTCAGTGCCTCCAATACCTTCATCAAGAACGGCAGAAGTGAAATGGGCCGATACTTGGCCATCACTTTGGGGTCCAACAAGGGCTTTTTGAGTAGAGGGATCACTAAAGCCTGTTTGAGTGGGTCTGGTATCACTCCTGTAGCGAAGGAGTTATTAACTGCCGACGTGATATAATTGTTCAGGACGACAGATGTTTCCTGCAGGAGAGCGAGTGGTATGGCATCAGTAGAAGATGCAGATTTAAGCTTTTCAATCGTATATAGGACCTCTGCATTAGAAAAGAGAGGAAAAGCTGACCAGCACCCTCCGGTAGGGGGGGTTCACAAAAACTGGGGCGACAGCAATTGCTACAGCCCCAGTCTGAATATTCTCTTGAATGGAGGTTATTTTAGACAGAAAGAAGGTCGAGATGGAATCACATAGCTCTTGGGAAGGTGGGACTACATCTTGTGCTAATTTCGGCGTAGAGAGAGACTGCACCAAATCAAAGAGCCTTAGGTTTGGTAATAGCCTCTTCTACAGTTAGAGCGAAATAGACTCTTTTAGCATTTACCACTTCTCTATGGTAGGCCGCAAGTGCTTTCGGATAGAGGGTTTTTAGATTAGGGGAGTAGTTATGATGTCACTTTTTTCAAGCTGCCTACACTGGAGTTTACTATCCTTGACTTTACTCGAAAACCAGGGCTCTGGGGGACGACTGCGTTGTTTACATATTTTGTACGGTGCCAGCACATCAGCCGTCGCAATGAAGGCCTCTTGTAATGGGGAAAGCGAAAGAGAGCAGATGGCATAAGATTTATGTGGCCGGCCAGAGTTTGTCTGTTTTATGTGGTTGAATAAAATTGTAACGTCATAGGTGAAACTTCGTTTTTTTTATGAAAAAAGATATGAAAATTGCGCGATAATAGAAGGAAATTATGCATGACATGATAGTTTTTAGCAAGATTAAAGTAAAAAAAATATTGTTGAAAAAACGGGATTGGAGCTTGAGACGATTGGTGCTCGCTCATATTGTTGATTCTTGAGATGCAATTGTAATAAAGTGTGAAGTGAAAAAAATAAGCAAGTGTTATATGAATAAGGGATAAACGAGTTAAGCATGGAAGACATCACTCCATTAATACACATGTGCAAACAGTTGCTGAAACACACAGCTAAGCTTAAACAGTACAGTGCAGAATGGGTTAAGGGACTGCAGACAAAATGTTTATGCCGTGGCCCCGGGGCGGATCGCTATCCAAAACAGTCCTGCAGCACATGACGACATATTTACATGCCATGTACACTGGCAAAAAGTTAGACAAGCGCCTGGCTAGTTTAGAACTTTGAAAGATGTACCAAGAAGAAAGGGAGGAGGAGCCGCTGTTAGATTGGATACTGAATATATGCAAAGAGGTGGGTGAAGAGCCTTCTGCGCCACCCACCCCGTCTGAAATAAAAAACTGAGCTAGTAAAGAGGAAGGATTGTACCCACTAAGAGAACTTAAAGCAGCAACGGGATATAGCAACCTGTCATATGAGTCGCCTACGCAAAGTAGTGACGAAAGCTCAGAGAAGGACAGGGAAAGCAATATTACCTGCAAAGTGGGACAAGGAGAGACGTGAAAAGGAAAAAGGTGATCAAGCACAATCAAGTACATCTCTAGGTACAGGAAGAGAGTTAGAGAGATGGAAAGGAGATGGGGATAGAACTGATGAGATGGCATTTACACAGAACAAATAGATGGGAGGTCAGATTTTATTGAAACTCGATGGTAAAGGTATTGAGGAAATGAGACAAAGGGGAGAATGAGACGAACAAGAGAGAAAGGATAAGGAGTAAGGACAATTGAGAGATGAAGGTGCGAGAAAAAAGGATAGGCAGAAACGAGAGACGTTATATTGTGACGAACAGGCCAGAAAACTGGAAAAGGCAGAAGAATAAAGAAAAAGCGAAAATAAACAGAGAACGGCTTATGATCAGGGAAGAATAGAACAAAGTAGAATAGAAGAAGAAGAGCAAAAGATACGAGAGAAGTGAACAAAAAGTCCGAAAGATGAGGAAATATGAAGGGCAAATGAACGAAGAGATACTAGGAAAAAGGAGGAAGACAGGGTTATAGAGGAAGCGAGGAAGCATTGAGAATTTGATGAGGACATAGAATGCAAGCGAAGACAGAGAACGCGTGATCTTGAGTATCTGGAAAGGGAGGTTAGAAAACCCGATCCAGTGGTAGAATGAGAAGATATAGAAGAATTATTTCCCGAGTGTGATTCAGTAGTACCAGGCATGTCTAGATTAAATCTAGAAGATGACTTCCACACCAGAAGTGTCGGAGAGACAATCGATACAATATATGATGAGATGGAATTAGAAAAGGTACCCCAAGGAAAGGGAAAGGATGAGTGCCTTGAAAGCACTCAGTTGTTCGATACTGAGGACACTTCGCACAGCACTATATGTAAGCAGGTTAAGGACATTGACAGGCAGACGGCGATATGGCAATATTACCCCAGCAGTAGACAGACAAATGATGAGAGAAGAAAAGGAGTTTAGTGCATCACAGTTTCCCTTATTAGAGAAGGGAGGGACAAGGCCACAGTATATAACATGGCCACAAATGGATAGAGAGAATCTAACAAAAAAGCTCCCGATGTTGACATCTGGTTCTGGGAAATGGATACACAAGTTAGAAAATATGACGGGAGGTAATACGTTGGCTATAGGGGATATCCTTGCCATCTTAGTGATAGAGCTGACGATGTTTGGGCATGTGCAGGTTAACCTGGTGTGACTACAGTCAATACTGCACATGACAGAGCGCTGTTTAACAATTGCAGAACTGCGGTATGGAAAGCCCTTCGAGTGCTATACCAGGACACTTCTGACATGGGAGCTATAATGACACATAAGATGAAAGAGGGAGATGATCTGTTGCTTTACATTCAGCCGTTTAAAGATGCATGACTATTGAAAAACTCGCAAATCTTGGGGGAAATCTATACCCGTGTTTTACCATATATTATGTCAAGGCCTGCCATAACAGGTGCAGAAGCAGCTCAAGAAGTTGGTAGGAATCGACGCTAAGCCATGGTCAGAAATACAACTGACCATTGCACATTATTGCAGGCTGCTACAACAGAAAAATTGCAAGAAGAATGATGCAAGGAAAGGCGAAGAGGCCAAATTAGTGCAGAAAAAATTGTCGAAATATGCTATTGAAGGAGCAATGTTAAGTAGAACAGATGGATCCAATGTGCAGTAGATCAATAACCGAAGGCAGTTCGATCAAAATAATAATGGGCTCAGCCCAAGAGGAAGAGGCTACCGAGGAAGGGGATGGCAAAATAACCAGGGAGGATTTCAAAATATGCAAGGGCAAATGATCAGACCACCGCTAACGTGTTGGATGTGTGGGTTGACAGGGCATCTAGCGCGTATGTGCAGAAGTCAAGGGATGGAGCAAAATGACCAATTCACAAGAGTGGGGGTTATGAATCCACCTGTGTTCTAGCATCAGGGTGGAGATGGATTTGCGCCAAATCAAACTGTACAGCAGCAAGCGCCGAGAGTGCAGCATAGCTTGCAACCACAGCAGACTGTGACCAATTTCCTCAAAGGCAGTCTCAACACTCCCCAATGCAGCTTCAACAGACTACAGGCACAGGACAGGTATTGAACTCTAGAGTAGGAAATGCCACTTGTGATGGAGGAAATCCATTCACTAACTGTGGGACGAGATTGTACATGGACTAGGACAGCTCACTGGGAGACCTGATGTGTTCCATTCTATCAGTGACACCAAACCCACATGAGGAACCAAGGGTAGATGTCACTATAAGGGATAAAGAATATTTGTTCCTAGCGGACAAGGGTGCAACACGCTTGTGTGTACGTGAAGGGAGGTTTTCTTTATCAGGCGATGCCATGAATACCCAAGGTTTTACAGGAGCCACAAGCTGTGTTCCTTTCACAAAAGAGCCTACAGTTTCTATAGGATATGATATGATATGATATGGCATTTATAATGCGCCTACTCAAGTGTTACAAGGCGTGGCAGGGCAAGGGAGGGGAACAGAGGCAGGCCAGACAGCGATCCTACTAGGCCAGGTGTCAATCAGACCTGATGTGTTCCATTCTATCAGTGACACCAAACCCACATGAGGAACCAAGGGTAGATGTCACTATAAGGGATAAAGAATATTTGTTCCTAGCGGACAAGGGTGCAACACGCTCGTGTGTACGTGAAGGGAGGTTTTCTTTATCAGGCGATGCCATGAATACCCAAGGTTTTACAGGAGCCACAAGCCGTGTTCCTTTCACAAAAGAACTTCCAGTTTCTATAGGATATGATATGATATGATATGGCATTTATAATGCGCCTACACAAGTGTTACAATGCGTGGAAGGGCAAGGGAGGGGAACAGAGGCAGGCCAGACAGCGATCCTACTAGGCCAGGTGTCATTCAGATCGCACAAGTGCGTGGGGAGGGGGCAAGGACAGTGCCAAATGGTTCTCCTCAAGTTAAAGGGAGGAATGGAGGCTGTTCCAGAGGGAGGCGCCAGCCAAGGAACGAGATCTTCCCACAACTCATTGCTTGGAGAAGCGACTGACCCTGAGGGAGTTGGAGGCAGATGAGCGAAGGGCTTGAGATGGAAGATATTTAGGAAGAGAGAGTTGAAGGTATTGAGGCCCCAGGCCCCAGAAGGCCTTGTGGACAATGCAGAGGGTTTTGAACTTAATCCTCACAGCCAATGGGAGCCAGTGCAGAGATTTCAGTCCTAGAGCGATACGATCCCTGGGCTTGAGGCCAAGGACAAGCCTTGCAGTCCTGTTCTGGATGAGTTGCAGAGGGCGGAGAGTAGAAGAAGGCAGCTTTAGAAAGAGGCTGTTGCAGAAGTCCAGCCTGGAGAGAACCAGAGCTCTGGAGACAGTGAGCTCCTGGGGGAAGGAGAGAAAAGGAAGAATACCTCTGAGGAGATACAGCTGGTAGTGTGACTTCTTAGCGACTTTGGAGATGTGAGTAGAGAAGAAGAGTGTGGAGTCAAAGATTAACCCAAGGTTTTTAGCCTTGCTGGTGGGAGCAGGAAGAGGGCCAAGAGATGCCTGCCAGGGAGCAGAATGTGACAGAGAGGAGAATGTGACATGAAAGTACCACTATTGTATTCGAGACAAACGCCTGTCAATACATTGGGACGAGATTTGATGACAAAGTTAAATATGACAATCTCGCTCACAGAAGATGGCAAAGTGTGTTGAACTCCAGGAATGCATTATTTAAACATGTGCGAAATGATCAGAGCATACGCAGGAAGAATGGCTATGAGAGCTATTCCATTAGAACCTGAGATATTCGCATATAGAGTGCACATATTAATGTCATGGCTACCAGGCCTTGCAGACTGAACAATGAGAACCCCAGATGAGTTTCTGTTCAGACCAAGAATACCTATGCATGAGGAAAAGGGGCAAGTGTTTCCCTTAACAATACAAGCAGCAATAGTGCGAGGAGAGATGGCTTTGCTTGATGGTTGTGATGACGAGGGCAGACAATCGTGTGCAATAATTGCCATTGGGGAAGGTTACAGATCGACTGATGTCACTGATGACGATCTGTTTGAAGAAAAACTAGGTGAGGATGAGATGACATTTGAGGTAAACCTCATTTATTGGGTGAAAATGATTAAACGAGAGGTGCCCCAGAGGATGATGCTGGCACAAAAACGTCCTGAATATTTTGATGACGACATGGCAAAGGTGCCTGTCTCAGTATGAACTACAGGCCGTCATGGCATAGGCTTGCTGAAAGGAGTTGGAGAAGTGAAGATTAAATTGAAACCAGGAGCAATTTTACCAAGAGCACGACAGTATCCCATGTCTAGGGAGGTGGATGAAGGGATTTTTTAGACAATTTCTGCAATAATGGATCAATGCATCTTAGTGATGTCAGAGTCGTCATGCAATACTTCAGTTTATCTGATTAAAAACTCAAAGGGAGGGTCTTGGCATTTAATACAAGATTTAAGGCTGATAAACCAGATAGTAGAGCCCGAGTTCCCTCTAGTCCCTAACCCATCTACAATTCTATGTAACATCCCTGTTGAGGAACGTTATTTCATGGTGATTGACTTGAAAAATGCATTTTTCTCAATCCCATTGCACAAAGACTGGCCAGATTTGACATCTTTCACATGAGGACAAGTTCGTATGAAAAGCACGAGGCTGCCTCAAGGTTATTGTGAGTCCCCTTCAATTTCCAATAGAGTCCTGCAGATGGACTTGAGCAACATTGCATTAGAGGGTGTTGTTTTGCAATACGTAAATGATATTTTAATTTGCAGCACAACAAAGGAAGAGTGCAGACACGATTCCATTAAGTTATTGACTATACTTGCTGAGAAAGGATATAAAGGTGACAAAGAGAAGTTACAGTATTGTCAATGAGAGGTGTTGTACATATGCCAATTGATTTCACATTTGGGAAAGAAGGTTACCCCTGAAAGAGCAGAAACTATTTTGAAAACAGCTAAGCCACACACGATAAAACAAATGCAAAGTTTTCTAGGATTATGTTATTATGTCAGGGCATGGGTCTTCGACTGCAGTTCTTATACCAGGCCCTTATTATAAGCCTTAAAGAAAGCACAGGCAACAAAAGAAAAAAATGTGTGGACTAAGACCATGGAGGAAGGGTTTGATGAACTAAAAAAGGCACAGTACCAGTTTTAGGTATTCCCAATTATGCAGAGGGTTTCTACCTGTTTTCACACACAGATGGTACTGTTATGACAGCAGTCCTTACACAGAAAACCACGTTGGGGTACAAGCCCCCGGCAGACTACAGTGGGATTCTAGACCCAGTGATGAGAGGTCATTTCCTGTGCAAACAAAGATTGGCTGCCGCTGCGTTCGCAATAGAGAAAGCTGCAACCATTGTAATGGGGTGCCCAGTGACGTTATTCGTTGAGCACGCATTATTTGCCATTTTAGAGAAACCAAAAGGTACATTGACATCACAAAGAGCTTCTGCTTATGAAGTGGTCATATCAAATCCAGGAATCAAAATAGTTTGATGCAGAATAATGAACCCAGCTATGTTTATAGCAGAGCCAGTTACTGAAGGAGAGCCAATACAAGCTTGCGCAAACTATGAAGAATTCTATGATGAGATCCCCAGTAAAAGAAAGTGCATTGGCAGAAGGAGAAATCGTCTTCATTGACGGTTCTTCTAGGATCAATCAAAATGACGGACAAAGATATACAGGTGCCGCTGAGGTGAAGCACACAGCAAATGGGGATTTTCGAGAACTTATTAGTGCATGTTTACCCTTGCATTATTCAGCCCAGGCTGCAGAATTATTGGAGTTGATACTCGCGCTCAAGAATCACACAGACCAGGAAGTAATGGTGTACAGCGACTCTGCCCATGTGACGTTGACAGTGCACACAGGCTTAGTGTGCTGGAAAAGGAGGGGCTACCTCCGAGCGGACGGCACACCAGTCCAGCACGCCGCCTTATTGGACAGGCTCATTAAGGCCCACACAAAAAGGACAGATTTTATCTCACGCCGAAATCAAGCAGCAGACTCTGAAGCCAAGGGTGTGGCAACTGAAGATGAAATAATGAGGGAATGCCAGATGTGCATGAGATCATTATTGTTGTGAGGAGTGAGTCGGAAGGCTACAGTAACATGTCAAATATGGAGCTCCAAAAAGAGGCACCACAGGAAGCAAATAACCTTTGGTAGAAAAGAGGGTGTTCTTTAAACCCCTCTGAGGCTTTATGGTGACAGGACAGCACTGGTAAACCAGTAATGCCTATAGCCCTACTGAAAATAGCACTGGAGCAGTTACACTGTCCAGCGCATATAACAAGAGAGAATCTAGCAGCCACCATTGCCGAAGACTGGTTTGTACCAAACCTAGCAGAGCATGTTACTTTTTTTATGATAAATTGCATAGTCTATCAGAAATTTACGGATGTGCATACATTGCGTGTGATCAGAGGAGTCATCCCAAGGCCTAATGGACCTTTTCAGCACTTCCACATCGACTATGTCGATATGATTCAAGTATGTAATGGGTACAGGTATCTAATTGTTATGGTGTGTCCTTTCTCTAAATGGATAGAACAGGTCCATGTACACACCCAGACTCTACCTGTGGGGCCAAATTTTTGGTGAGGGAAATGTTTCCCAGATGGGGAGTTTGTGAAGTGATGAGGTCAGATAACGGTCCTCATTTTGTTAACGCAGTATTTGAACAGATCAGCCTGTTGCTTGGTATAAAGCACACGTTTTCATCAGCGTATACTCCGCAAGGGAATGGAATATGCGAGAAGCTCAACAGCTTGTTAAAGGAAAGGATAGCCAAGTTGAAGCTTACTGTGAAGAAAGGATGGTTTCACTGCCTTCCACTGACATTGTATGCACTCAGAAACCAGCCTGGTTCTGACTACCATCTTACGCCACATAAAATTGTGATGGGCATAAGAATGCAGACGCCATTAATGACTCAAAATAGAGCTAGATATGATGCTCAGCCAAGAGGAGAAGTGCTACCTGAACTGTATGACTTCCAGTTTTTCTGTAATTTCAGGACAGCTGCAGCGACGAGAAGGGTGTAGGGCAGTACAGAACACAGAAGAAGATACTACAACAGACAAGGTTCCGGAGTTACGTGTACCTCAACTATACCCTGGGGATACCATCCTAGTTCAGAATCACACAGGGAAAAGGTGGGACGAGCCAAAGTTCCACGCCCCTTTTATTGTGGAAGTTATAACTCTATCCGCAGTCAAGTTACAGGGAAGAAGAGCTTGGATCTTCCTGGGTGACATCAAGCCATATATTGGAGAGACCCCTCTGCCCACACCTCAACCTGGAGAGACGACAGACAACTGGGAAGAACCACAGCACATGCAGACGAGATCTATGAGGAGGAGGAAGGACGCATGACCAGTCAAGTGAAACAACAAAGAACCTTTGCGATAAGGTTGTGGCCCAGATACAAGACATTTTTCCTTTGAGCAAAATAAAGGAAAAAAGCAAATACGAACACTCTATGCATCCTAGTTGCAGGGTAAAAGAAGAGAACAGCATTTATTGAGCCACAAGTAGCTTGTTGACTTTGGACTGAGGCACATTGAAGCCTTGATAAGAAAAGCTATGCTGAATTTTGATCGAGGATATGTAAATTGGAAGAGAATACAGTAGCCCGATTCATTCAATATAGAGTCTTTGTTTGGACTTACTTATGGTGTCACACAATAGTGACCTCACCACGAACATATTGACCTATTTCGAATTGGTATTGAGGTCCTACCTGTCATTGGTGGGGAGACTTACAAGCATAATAGAGTTTTTGCAAGATCCTTATAACGAAAAGATAATATCAAACTTACTCACAGTGATCACAGAACAATTTCTTTTACTTCCAGAGTACAGCGAGGGCAAGACAAATGTCCCCATCAACAGAGAATCATAGACTGGCCAATGCAGTGTTTTTTCATTTAATTGAGGATGTTCGAGACCCTGTTGGGAGACATGCTAATGTTGACATGCTCACATTTATCCGTGATGCAGCTGACATTACAAACTAGAGTATGCTTCTACATAGCATAATAATACAGGTTGCACGTTCTGATCATCAAAATCACAGAAGAGTGTACAGACTTTCATCCGAGGGACATATCATGGAAGTGTTGACAAGAAATACACTTTTTCTATGCTGACAGGGAAGCAACATGTCATTTGGAGTGAAGCAGATTCAAGGTATAGATGGGAATTAGTTTATATGGAACACGTATTATAGACTTGCTGAGGTCATTGTTCATTTTTGGAACCTTACATTGCAAAACAGAACTGTTTCCAGAGACAAGAGACAGTCCATTATCCAGATTCAGAGGACAATTGGTCCCGAACTATGGATCCGTGAAGCAGAGACAGTAGAACCCCGAAGCAAGTGATGATAATGAAAATGTATTAAAGAGTTTTTGCTTCCTTAGATGATCGAGATGTGCAGCAGTCAAAGCAGTAGCATTGTTCTCCCTCAGGAGGAGAAACATCATGTTGCCCAAGAAACAAATGCTATAAAATGACATATAGATACATTATATATGCATGCATTATATTCATAATCATATTAATGTCATTAACAATCAGAACTGCATTTTTTATAGGTGCAAAAAGTGTTGTTCCCATGCACCCACCTGAGGATGTATGCCTGATACCCACAAGAGCACCCAGACCTTATATAGTCATTCCTGTTCCAAGAAATAATGATAGAGTGACTGAGCTTGAAATGGATGTGGTAAGCAGTGCAACACACAACACTTGTTTTAGCAAATGAGTTGAAACGCCAGAGAAAAAAAATCAGCAAAGTACACTAGATAAGGGATTGATTAAAGCTACACCTACACAGATAATGAGTACAAACACACCTGGCCTAATGTCAATTATTTCAGAATCACATTCCAGAGAATGGGGAGAGTTTGGACAAATTACGATGAGAAGTTTTACGCCAAGAGAAGTGGAGAGACAAATGGTGAAAGCTTAACTTAAAGAGAATAAGCAAATAGAGACAACAAGTGCAAGCACACCTGAACCTGCGAGACATGATATCAGGGCAGTGCCTGGAGGGAAGACACAGACAGAAATTGTAAGAGACTTTTTCATGCCTAATTGGTATATTGAAAGGATGAAGCATATTGCACTCTCTCCTACTCGTACAGTACAAAACGAAACGCCCGGATCAATGATGGAGATGCCTGAGAATCCTTCAGCAAGAAGGAGCTATACAGAAGTACTGCGTGACATGCTTCTGGAAGCTCAGATATAAAGAATAAGAGCCAGAAGAAGCACACAAGAAGATAATGATGAATTGAATGATTACCTGGATAGCACTGCACATTTGGGAAACAACATATGGTGCCAACATATGAAGGATGTTGGAAGGCGAACTTCACATGAGGAATGCTTTGTATATGCACTTCTGCCCTACAGCATGTGAAAGTCAAAAATCTTTCTAGCTATCGAGATAGATGTTCAGACAGCACACTGTCTATCACATATAGTGATGTGCAAGACCAGAGGTCAGTTCATGCGAAGTGATGGTTCTCTCAAATGGGCAACTGAAAAATCAGATCCAGATGAAGATGATTATGTTCAAGACATAAAGAGAAGAAACAATGCCAAAACGAAGAATATTGTGATCAGATACGAGAAACCTGGAGTAAAAGGAGCAGAGATCCGAAGAGAAGTGAACAAGAAATTGGAGACTAAAGGAAAGACTTTTGAAGAAGCTCTCAGATGGAAAAACAGAGGTCAAATGCAACTCTGAAGAACAGGGCTTTCACCAGACGGATGGGAGAAGGGAATAGTGATCTGCAGAGAATGGGTTGTCATGGGTTGTTACCAGGATACCATTGAATAGTGCAAAATGAATGCAAGCCATTATGGCCAAAGAGGACCTTGCAGAAAATACCATTGGAGAGCCCAAAATGTTGTTTCAGAAATAATGGCACAAGCAAAATGGGAGAAAATCACAATTGTGGTCGAGTCTTTGACGTCCCAGGAATGGTGCATGGTACTCCAGTGATCATGGATCACTATTGGGTGTGTGGATACCAGGCATACATGAGATTGCCGAAAAATTGGGAAGGTATATATACATTGGTGAATGTCCATGTTCCAGCGCTGGTGATTCCAAAAAGTGATGTGAACACTGACAGTTTCCCAAAAACAGATTCTCACCTGAGAAAAAAGAGATCTGTGGAACTTATGAAGAGAACAAAGAGGGAAAAATATTTCTCTGCAAAATCCATAGAAGCTTTTAATGCTATCCCATACGAACACAGGTTGTTCAGCCTGACCTCATCAGTGTTCACGACGATCCTGATGCCAAGAATTCAGGTTGGAGCAAATACTAAATGGTTGCAGATAATTAGATGGGAATTACTGCAGACCATCAACATGACTATAAAAGGATTCAATGCAATCAGAGAAGAGTTGAGAGCAATCAGACGATGACACTCCAGAACAAATATGTCTTAGACATGATCACAGCTATGGATGGAGGTGTTTGTGCAAAAATCGGAGAATCATGTTGCACATTTATACCTTCACACGACAACGAGAATGGAACCTTAATAGAGGCAATAGATATTCTGAAAAAAACTACAGAACCAGATGATAGATGAAGTTGACAAAGTTAATGATAACAGTAGGTTTGGATCATTGTTTTCATGGATGGCAGATGCATTCAAGTTCCTAGGAGCCCTGTTGGTGATGATATTACTTGGATTCTGTGTGATCAAATTAATAATCTCCCAATGCCAAAAGACTGCAAATAAAGCCATAGGGATGAAGATCATGATTGATGTTGAGTCAGGATGGAACCCCAAAGACCTAACTGATGAAGAAATGAGAGACTTTGTGAAGGCCAGCATTTATGCCCCAAAAGGAGCCACATTTCTGTATCCAAAAGATCATAGAACATATATGGGAAGGTAGATCTATGCAGTCCAAGTGGAGAATGCCAACTGATGACATGGAACACGCATGAGCATGTGAGAACAGCAGGATGCTTGAAAGGAGTAATACAGATATGAACCCCAAGGAAGCACCTCTCCAGACCAAAATGTCTGAATCCAGAGAACGAAATAAAAGTGAAGGACGAAGAAAAAGTGGATGCAAAGAAAGCAAGAAGAGTGGTCGATAAATTTCCCAGAGCAGAGGGGGGAGTGAAGAGGAAGTGTTGAGTATCGTCCAAACACCAGGTGCCTCCTCCCATTGCCTATTGAGTTCAAAGCAAAGTGTGTGACGTATGAAGAACAGTTGAATCAGCAAAGAGCAGCATATGGGCTCTGCCCAGTACCTATCAGGATGACAGCCCCTATTAACATACTGACACCTAAGAAAACCTGAATAGTAAGGTATCCATTGAGAACGCCATATCTACATTCTAAACAATATGATGGTTGTTTGAATAAAATACCCGAAGAAACAAAGAAGATAATGAAGGAAGATGAATGGTGACGTCATAATAAATCAGACTGACGCACATATAAAAGATATAATGACATGAGAATACTGACAAGAGATGAAATATGGAGAAGATACCATGGATACGTGACATCTTGAGCCCAAGGTGAAGAAGTTGATGTCAAGATGAAGAAACATATGCCATATACATGATGAATATATTTAGTTACTTTAAACGTGTACAGATGCAAGAGGCAAAGAAATTATGAAGCTTGCTTATGCTAAATAGTCGATAGATTGCAGCAAGCTCCAAAGTTTACAAGTATATACCTCAAGAAGCACTTTATGTGTAGAAACAAGTCCACTACGCATATGAGCAGAATTGAACAAAGGTTACAAAAGGCCTCAAATGGCGTGTGTCGCAGCAAGAAAATCGAGAATCAAGACAGAGCAAAATTCAGCTAAGGATGACCATGCCAAGAAACCGAGGTCTTATCTGGCTGGAATAAGCAAACATTTCATACAGTTAAGGAGAGAAGAGAACAGAGGATCCTGTTCAGAAAGGTCAAGATAAGCCACAGACATCTGAGAACGGGTAGAATTAAATCAAATGTACGAAAAAGACACGGAGAAAAGCCGATTTCTCGGTGTCCAGTCACGTGATAAGGCAGGTTGGAAGGGTGAAACTTTCACACCTTTGCATGTATCCCTGCCATGCCTATACTCCTTAAAGATTCTCAGAGCACAGAGCAGACCCAAGGCCAAACTACAAAGAAGTAATTGACACATGAGTACTGAGGTGATGATTGATTGTAGCATAAATGGTGGGGAGCTGGGGTGCAGACATATTCCTTTGCACCTGGATGTTCTTTCTGGGTGCTGCTAGATGTAGGTGGAAAAGTATGAGTGGGTTTGATGCCAAACCAATCATAATGGACCATGTAATCTAGGGTCCTATAGTGAGTAAAGCCAATGGGACGTCGTACTTTTAGTGACGTTCATAGTGGCCATTTTGAAGGGAGGGCTTAGTTGCCCCACCTGACATTGATTATCCAATCCCCTCTCCCCGTTACCATATACAGATATTGTACCTATGTTAAGATACCTTCCTATAACTAATCACATTGCATGTTAGGTTTTTAAGTTTGCCACGTAGAATGAGGTTAGTACGTTAGTACGTGCACAGGTTGTATGTCAGCAATGACGAGTTTTTGCTATAAATATTGTGTTTTTTCAAAAAGTAGATAGAGCGAGAATATCGAGCGATTGCTGATGTTCGATGTACTTCCAGTTTTCTGAACTTGTCATTAAACACACTCACTTTGCCAAACTATTGAGTTGTCTTAATTATTTGATGCATGAGACTTTGTGTTGTGAAGGCACGCCCCTAAAAGCTCACACTGGAAAAAATACAACCCACTAGGAAAAAAAACCCAAGAGATTCTTGCAAGGATAACAAGTTTTCATTATACAAAGAATAGGTGTGCCAACAAAGAACTCTGCTGCTCAGGAACGTTCTGAGCAGAAAGGGGGCAAGCAAGAGCTTAAAAAGGGGCACAGCATCATCAGTAAACAGTAAAAACCTGCTCGGCTGGTTGGTGCAACCCTATGCATGGTCAGCCTACTCTATATAGGCCAGTGGGCTCAGTCCCGTCTGTCCGTCTTTCATCACGTGGGGTCAGCTGAGCTCATCGTCTCAAGGGAACCAAGGTCGAAAATACATTTAAATGTGCTGGTCTCTCAGTGCCACTCTTTGCTACCCCAAGCACCTGGCATGATCATGGGTGGTACAGGGGAGGTACAGGGGAGGTTCAAGGTCATTGTGACCTGTACCCATTTCACTCATCCCAGTTGCGTTGTCTGGCATCCAAGGCTTCCTCACGTTTGAACTTTGATGTATCCCTCCCCAAACCTTGCATTACAAATCATGCCATTGTAAAGTATAGATAGGGGGATCAGTCTCTTAGATCTTTTATGGTTGTCGGAGTTATGGTCAGTGGGCCTGGCGTCAACTGGAAGCTTGGAATTTAGGGGTATTGGGACTCAGACAGTTGTAGGGGCTATAACTTGTAGTTGGCTGGGTGGGGATTGGAGGCTTGCTCTGGGCTGGTTGTAATAACATGTGGAGCGAGGCGCCTAGCACCGTCTCATGGCCCTGCAGGATACATTCTATCTCGGGATAAAACGTATTGGCAAAAGTTGTAGAACAAAGGAGGGTTTCTGTGGAAATTAGCAGCGCAGGTCTCTCTCATCAGCGCTTGGGCCTCTTCAGGTTTCTTCATCAGGTTTGCGGCCTGTGTCTAACGCATTGCCATGCAGACCCAATGTTTCTGCCACAGCTACAAAATGGCGCCTGTTTATATCTGTGCACTAAGTTTAAACATCTACAATTTGCATCATATTATGTCCATGCGGCGTCTCTTGGTACTCCCCCCTGGCCCATCACGGGGTTCCTCATGCGATACATTGTACGCAATGCATCTTCCTCCAAGACTTGGGGCCTGACCACAAGTTGGCCGCTAGCCCGTAAATGCGGCGGTAACAGTGTTACTGCCGCAGTTAAGGGCTGGCCCTATCACGAGTCTGCCGTGTTTACCTTTAGCTCAACGTTGGGGGATAACACGCTGAGAAAATACCCATTTTCAGCACAATTACCGGATATTGCGCAGAAATTCCCCATTGTGTCCAATAGGTCCTACCACCAGACGGGTGGATGCTAACGCTTATAAAGAAGGGCGTTATTCACACGGTATACACTGCCCAACTCATGACCACGCCCATGGAATGATATGGGTATGCACAACTACAAATACTGTATTTCTCTGTGAGCATATCACGTATTTTCAGACAGATTCACACAATTCTGTCAGTGCAGAGATGTAAAGATTCTGTTAAAGACTCTCTACCCATGCACCTCTGCCGCAGGCCCGGCTCCAGCAGGGAGGTCAGGGGGGCCAGGCCCCCCCAGAGTCAGCCTCTGGCCCCCCCTAGAAAGAAAGTGTAATACACCACTGGAAACCAAAGGAGTGTGGGGAGGTTGTCTGGGTCGGACTGGGCCATAATATTATCTCGGGCACAATCGACAAGTGGCCCACAGTTCCAAATGGCTATTCATTCCTTTTGTGACACTGTTTGAATAGTCACCATGGGGGAGTTTTTTTGATAAAGTGTGGTGCAAATTGTGCATTTTAAAGAATATTTATTCAGCAACACTGGTCAAAACTACTAGCCGCAGAGTGAATGAACTCATCAAACTGGCCCAAATTGGCCAAAAAAAGTGACCCACTTTAACCCAGAACACTGGGCTACACCAGCTTTTCGTGTTTTGGTTTGCCATGGCCCTACTGCCCTATAGGCCAGTCCTAGCATGATGGTTGCCACTCTATACATTCAGCAGCCACCTCAGAGACATCATTCTGTGAGGCTGAATTGCAGGAGGCCTGGACAATGATTTATGCCCCACAGCCATAAAAGTACACATGACCAGGGAGATGGAGGACCATTCACACCTCTAAATGAGGTCGCACACTTATTCAAGCCGGCTTCCTACAACTATTTTCTCAAATCTAAAATTACAATTGTGGTTTCTGTAACTTAAAGTATGTTTATTTTTTGTGGGAATATAGTGGTTTTTCACATCATGCTTAATAAAATGGTTAACTATATCAAACAGTAAATGCCAGTTAAAGTTGCTTGAACACAGATGTCTGCAGACGGTGCGTCAACTGATTGGGGGCCCTTACAAATTACATTCAAAGTATATATTATGCTGCATTAACTACTTGAGTATGAGTGAAAAGATAAGGCTGGTAGTAATAAAAATATAATTCTGAAGGGGAGAGTAGTAAAATCAAAAAGTGATAAATGCAAGGCTTTGAATTAAACATTACCACTACCATTGCTCTGCGCAACATTCCATGCCATCATTCTGTAGTATGTATGTGTGATTAGACAAGGGGACAAGCATTAGCAAATGACTTTTGGTTCTGCCACCAAAAGGTGCAGTTCAATCTCAGTTGCTAGGCCGTGTTCCATCTCCACTGGAACACAAACAACCATACGAATGTTTAGGCCGTGTGGTCTAGCAGTTTGGGAAGGGCTTCTGGCATTAGTGACATGGCCAAGGTTGATATGCAAACAATGATATGGAAGGCTGGCCAGAGCAATGACAGTGTTTCTAATTGATTCAGAAACTTTTTACCTATTAGGTACAACCAGAACACATACCGTGAAACACGGATAGGATGGCAATACAATGTGAGGAGAAATACACATTATATGGGTGTGTCTGGTCATTTACCTACCTAACGAATAGCCACGGCTATGTCAATGCCTCACCACCAAAACCTAACCTTTCTAGAACTCTTTGAGAAAGCTCTATCACAAAGCAACACCAAACAAGTTGCTGTATAGGGCCTGCCAGTGTTATATCTAAGCATTCTTTTGAGTGTTTAATCACTTAAGTGACACTGTAAATGAGCTCCTGTTGTAGTACAATTCTCTTAATGCGTGTCTTCTGCCAGTTGATTGTATAAGCAATGTATTTGTGAATGCCTCTGTGACTTGCACTGAAGTCTTGTCTTAAGCAATCACAAAGGCAGCAGTTTTGGCTTGTGTATAGGTATTAGCAGACATTTGCCAGCGAATGCCATAATATGCCAAGTTAATGGCGCCATTTTCCAGCTGTTCGCGTCTTATGGCCAGGCGGGACCCTTATGGCAGTGCCTGGCACCCATCCATGCCTAATCAAAAGCCCAAGCTGTTGGCTTTGCCAATGCATGTTGGCTTCTGTTTGTCTCCCTAAGTCCAACAAGGCCCTACCTGAAAATGCTAAGGCTAGATTGGCAAGTATTGACCAGTTTCAGATCTTCTCATGCATACTTACCAGTGGGGCTCCGACCTAAATAGAATGTACCTTTTGTTTGGAAGCCTAGTCTACTCTGACAGAACGTTTCATGATACAAACTGATAAGTACTGACTTGATAACCTCATTCTGTTTGAATACATGTATAGAGTTTGCATGCAAACAGAATGTGTCAAATATGTTGTGGGATTTGTTTGGAAAGTATGATGTAAATCGTGGCTGCTGGGTGTTCAGGCAGTGCCGGAAATGAAACATGAACACCCGTAAAATAACAAAAAAGAAGAGCGTTTTCTATAATGTTGCAGGCAATGTATAAAAGGTGTACCTCTTTATAACTAAAAAGTAGTATTTAAATATTTTCTATTGAGTGCAATCAGAGGTGGATTTAACATTTGGACAAGGAAGAAATGACAATCCCACCAACCCCCACAACCCTTGCTCTACTCTCTCCCCTCAAATTCAAGCAGCAGGGCTGATCAGGCCCTACCAGTGAGATCTTTTAACGTGTCTCAGAGGCAGATTATTTACAACAGGAAGTGATTAGAGATGAGAAAAGGTAAAAAGGCAGTGCCCATTGCTGTGAGATTATAATCTTTTTAAAACCCTGTATAAAAAGATTATACAGGGTTTTAATAAGCTATTTAAGTGTGATTTTTGGGTGATTAGTAAGTAAGGGGATACCGAAAAAGCTGTGTGAAACAATAACCTTGTCATGCATTTCATTTCACTTTGTGTCTGTATGAGATTGTTTGTACGTTCTCATTAATTGCTATGCTGGAGCTTGTAGGCTTCCATTCAGGATGGGGAAAATAAAGCTACAGTCACAGGGGATCATTTTCCAGGTCAAGTGGAGTGGAAGAAGTGGTGCTAAATGCATGTAGCTCCTCTTTTTATGAGCTGCAGGGTTTTGTATAATTTGACAGGTGAAGTTGGAGAACAGATCAGACTTAACAAGGTCCCCCTGCCAAATTCGGTTGGTATTCCACCAGCATGTATTTTTACGTTGGTGGAAAATGAATAGATTCCTATTGGACCTGCCTGACTTTTACACCTGGAAAAATCGGGCAGAGTCCAGAGGAATCTATTGTGGATGGCTCCTACAATCGTTAATTGTGGAAGTGATTTACACTTTTCCAGGGCGTCATGTCACAGACGCGCTCACGCGCTAAGGGCCTTTGGTCCAATGAAGTCGCTGATGTGCATACGCGCTAAGGGCCTTTCCTCGATTTACACGCAGACGTGCAGGATTTTCACGTGCCAAATCACTCCGTATCAAGCTGGCCACGTGTAAGCACACGGAAGACCACGCTCCTGCCCACAAGGCCGAATTACTGCCCCCCAGAGCCCTGAGCACGCTCCCACCTGCCATCTGCTGCTGCCTGACTGCCTGCTGCCCACGTGCCCTGACATTTGCTGCCTGCACATCAGCCAGGGGTGCTGTTGCTGTGACCACCGCTGCTGGAACCAAAGACTCCCGACTGCGATTCCATCGCTCCACAGCCCAGCCCCAGGACCCAGTTGCCCACCCACTCCTGCCTCTGGGGTTGTCATGTCGGGCACTGCAACATCTGCCACCACTGACAACACCCGGCCAGAGAGGCAGAGGGGCACCAGCTTCAGTATGATGCCCTCTACGGAAGGGTGCGCGCCGACAAGGAAGGACGGACTCGAATCTGGACCGACATCGTGACTGCCAACAACGCGGAGGGGGTGGCAGTCCGCGACTTCCAACATGTCAAGAAGCGCTGGGAGGACTTCAGATCCAGGACCCTGAACAAGGCCCGGCGCCTCTTGAAGGCAGCGGATGCTAAGGGGTGCCGGGGACACTTGTCGGAAGATCAGATGAGGGTCCTGGAACGCATATTCCCAGCGCTCCACGTCCAGGTCCTTGAGAGGCAGACCCGTCTGGAGTCGAGCGGTAAGTGTACATGCATCATGATTGTAAGCTGTGCGTGTGGTGATGTGCCAGTAGTGTGCCGGTTGCACATATGTTTGTATGGGGCCGAGTATGGGTGGGGGTGTACAGGGTCGTGCAGCTAACAAATGCGAGGGCTGTCATGTGTGAGACATGGATGGTGCTTGTGTGTGTAGGCTTGCATGCCAAATGCAGTTGCGTGGACACACATGTTTGGATGAATGTGTATTTAAGTGGGCATGGTCGTGATGTCACGCATGTATGTTGTTTTCAGCTGCATGTATCAGCACTGTGTACATGTGCATGTGTGTGTATTTGACAAGGGTGCAACAGTGATGCAACATGGATGCATGTGATAGCGGGATGTGGAAGCCTGATTGGCAGATGTGACATGGATGCCCATCGGAACACTGCGACAGTTGGCTGAGGTGTACACATGCATGCAAGTGTGGTGGTGTGCGTGCATGTGTATTGCACTCCCTGTGTTGCATGTGATGTCTGGCTCACCTTTGCCTGCTCATGCTGTTGTATGTGTCTGGATGGTGCTGGCAGTTGCGATGTGGCTGTGGTATGGCTCATGTGTGCATGTAGAAATGACATGTGTGTTGCCAATTGTGATGCCATGTCTGAGGTTTGCCAATGCCACTCATGTGCAACTGTCATGTGTGTATGTGTCCATTGTACAGTGCCCTGATGCCTGTGTTTCATTTCTCCCTGTCTACAGCATCAACTGATGAAGAGGGTGGAGAAGGTGCTGTGGAGCACAGCGGCGAGGATCGCACCGCCAGCCGGAGACGCAAGGCCCGTCTCCCCTCCCAGGTTGTGATCTCGTCGGGGAGTGGGGAGTCCGGTGCCGCGTCCCAGGCCGCAGCTGCCGGGGGGAGGTCCAAGAGGCGGAGGTTGGAGTTGGACTCCTCGGCAGCAGAAGGGGCAGCTGGGACCCCACAGGGCCCAACGGGGGAAGATGGCACGGAGTCATCCAGGTTGGTGGGGGGTTTGGTGGAGGAGGAGGCCATGCAAGCAACAGAGACGGGGTCTGGAGGTGGGGATTCCACTGGTGCTAGTGGTGCAGTGCAGGACCAGGGACAGAAAGGCAGCACAGGTCGTCGCGGAGGTGCCTGTGTGCAATCCTGTCCCTGATCCTGTCACTGCATCATCCTGCAACAGCAGGGATGCCTACGTCGAGACCCCTTTTCAGGCAGGGGATGAGCTCACGACAACTGGCCTTCCTCTGCCTGCGGACGTGGCTATCCGGGTCCGGGTTGAGCCTGTCCTGACTGGTGCAGTGTTGCGTCAACGGGCCATGCAAGGTGACCTGCAGTCTTTTCATGAGGAGACTGCACGTCATCTCGAATGGCTCGTTGACCGCATCACCCAGGCTGGATTCCTCCGTTTGATGGGGCTTGCTACGACCCCCTCCTCAATTGAACCCCCTATGCGCCAGTCGTCCTCCGTGCCATCGTCCTCCGTGCCATCTTCCCACCCATCAGTCACCTGGGTGCCCTGTGGAGCTGCCTCTGACGGTGTGGCCAGGCTGGTGGAGGAGGCATCCCTGCCACAGTCGGGAGTCGGACGTCCAGCAGGGGTGGCCACATCAACGACTGCACCCCAGCCAGCGTAGGATGTGCAGACAGCAAGAGGCAGTGCACGGGCAGAGGCGCAGCAGCAGCAACGTGGTGGGAGCCATGATGGCTCGGGGCCTTCCACATCGGAAGGGCAGGCATCGGCCGGAAGGCAGGAGGACCCAGGACGGGAAGTGTCTTCCGTGTGGCAGCGGTTGGGCCTCGCCATAGATGCGGAGCGGCAGCGGGCGGAAGAGGCACGGCTCACAATGGTCAGGGCGGAGAACTCCATGCGGAGGGCCCTGAGGCGTGACGAATGCCTCCAGGCAATCCGCAGGGAGTTTGGGGGGAACATGTGGACGGCCCTGCGGACCCTCGGGGCCATGGAGGAGGAGCGCCTCCGGGACATTGAGCAGGAGTTCGATGATGCCCTGGCCCGGAACATCCCAAAGTGAGCCGTCGGACTAGCCCGCTGCCCTTGTAAATAGTTCTGTAGTTAGTGTTAGGTTTCCTTTGGTTTAGCTTTTTTTTTGGACCTTTTGGACAATGGGCGACATTTTTGTATATAGTTTATTTTTTTAGGTAGTGTTATTAGATAGGTTTCATTTCTTCGGTTGGGATCATGGACCCTGGATTGTTTATCTGTACATAGTTGACTTTTGGATTTTCATTTTTTTTATGATTTCCCCATGGAGCAATGGTTTTCGATTTTAATTATCCATTGGATTAACTTTTGTGGACTGTGACTTTGGACACCTTTCGTTTGCATTATGATTTGTGGTTTTGCATTTTTTCACGTACCTGCTGTTTTTTTTTTTTAAATTTCCATTATTGTTTCTTTATTTTTGATTCAATTTATGTTGCGTTTAATACATATTTTTTCTTCTAACTTCAATGTGTAGTATCATCTCATTGGTTTCATGCATATCATGATATGGGTTTTGACATTCACTGACACCCATTGGGTGTATGTGAGGCACATGTGTTCATTTCCAAACTTGCAATTGGGGTTCTATCATGTTTTTGCCATTTCTAAGTGGGTGGATGCAATATTCGGGTGGGTGTTTGGCATTTGGAGGCTGACCATAAGGGCCAGGGATCTACATTGTGGTGACATGTTGGCTGGGAAACATGGGTGGGGGCCTGGTGGAGGCTGCCCCTGCACTGCTGGGGGCTGGGGGTGGTGGTAGACATGGGTGGGGGCCTGGTGGAGGCTGCCCCTGATAGCTGGGGGGTGGGGGTGGTGGGAGACATGAGTGGGGGCCTGGTGGAGGCTGCCCCTGGTGGCTGGGTGGTGGGGGTGCAGGGAGACATGAGTGGGGGCCTGGTGGAGGCTGCCCCTGCACTGCTTGGGGGTGGAGGTGGTGGTAGACATGAGTGGGGTCCTGGTGGAGGCTGCCCCTGGTGGCTGTGGGGTGGGGGTGGTGGGAGACATGGGTGGGGGCCTGGTGGAGGCTGCCCCTGGTGGCTGGGGGGTGGGGGTGGTGGGAGACATGGGTGGGGGCCTGGTGGAGGCTGCCCCTGGTGGCTGGGGGTGGGGGTGGTGGTAGACATGGGTGGGGGCCCGGTGGAGGCTGCCCCTGGTGGCTGGGGGTGGGGGTGGTGGTAGACATGGGTGGGGGCCTGGTGGAGTCTGCCCCTGGTGGCTGGGGGGTGGGGGTGCAGGGAGACATGAGTGGGGGCCTGGTGGAGGCTGCCCCTGCACTGCTGGGGGGTGGGGGTGGTTGGAGACATGAGTGGGGGCCTGGTGGAGGCTGCCCCTGCACTGCTGGGGGGTGGGAGTGATAGGGGGCATGAGTGGGGGCCTGGTGGAGGCTGCCCCTGCACTGCTGGGGGGTGGGGGTGGTGGTAGACATGAGTGGGGGCCTGGTGGAGGCTGCCCCTGGTGGCTGGGGGGTGGGGGTGATAGGGGACATGAGTGGGGGCCTGGTGGAGGCTACCCCTGCACTGCTGGGGGGCGGGGGGTGGTGGTAGACATGAGTGGGGGCCTGGTGGAAGCTGCCCCTGCACTGCTGGGGGGGGTGGGGGTGGTGGGAGACATGGGTGGGGGCCTGGTGGAGGCTGCCCCTGCGCTGCTGGGGGGTAGGGGTGGTGGTAGACATGGGTGGGGGCCAGGTGGAGGCTGCCCCTGGTGGCTGGGGGGTGGGGGTGATAGGGGACATGAGTGGGGGCCTGGTGGAGGCTGCCCCTGGTGGCTGGGGGGTGGGGGTGATAGGGGACATGAGTGGGGGCCTGGTGGAGGCTGCCCCTGCACTGCTGGGGGGTGGGGGTGATAGGGGACATGAGTGGGGGCCTGGTGGAGGCTGCCCCTGCACTGCTGGGGGGTGGGGGTGGTGGTAGACATGAGTGGGGGCCTGGTGGAAGCTGCCCCTGGTGGCTGGGGGGTGGGGGTGATAGAGGACATGAGTGGGGGCCTGGTGGAGGCTGCCCCTGCACTGCTGGGGGTGGGGGTGGTGGTAGACATGAGTGGGGGCCTGGTGGAGGCTGCCCCTGCACTGCTGGGGGGTGGGGGGGTGGTAGACATGGGTGGGGGCCTGGTGGAAGCTACCCCTGGTGGCTGGGGGGTGGGGGTGATAGGGGACATGAGTGGGGGCCTGGTGGAGGCTGCCCCTGGTGGATGGGGGGTGGGGGTGATAGGGGACATGAGTGGGGGCCTGGTGGAGGCTGCCCCTGCACTGCTGGGGGGTGGGGGTGATAGGGGACATGAGTGGGGGCCTGGTGGAGGCTGCCCCTGCACTGCTGGGGGTGGGGGTGGTGGTAGACATGAGTGGGTCCTGGTGGAGGCTGCCCCTGCACTGCTGGGGGGTGGGGGTGGTGGTAGACATGGGTGGGGGCCTGGTGGAGGCTGCCCCTGGTGGCTGGGGGGTGGGGGTGGTGGGAGACATGAGTGTGGGCCTGGTGGGGGGTGGGGGTGGTGGTAGACCTGGGTGGGTGCCTGGTGGAGGCTGCCCCTGGTGGCTGGGGGGTGGGGGTGATGGGAGACATGGGTGGGGGCCTGGTGGAGGCTGCCCCTGGTGGCTGGGGGTGCAGGGGGACATGCCTTGGTGGGCAGTAGTGCAAGATGACATGTGGGTTGGCTGGGGTCATGGCTATGGTGGATGGGGTGCCTGCAGGACATGTGCAGGCTAGGCCCCTGTGGTGTGGGCCACCTATAGGGGCCATGGAGGGTGTAGAGGGAACACCTGGCAGGACCCACACGTGCAATTCACGTGTGGTGCTCCCCGCGCACCCCTGTAATACAAGGACCCTGATGGAATTGCGTGTGATTCTTCCTGCGCACCCCTGAAATACACGTACCCTGCTGCTTTTGCGTGTGATACTTCCCGTGCACCCCTGGAATACACGTACCCTGCTGTTTTTGCGTGTGATACGTCCCACCAACCCCTGGAATACACGTACCCTGATGGAATTGCGTGTGATACTTCCCGCGCACCCCTGAGATACACGTACCCTGCTGCTTTTGCGTGTGATACTTCCCGCGCACCCCTGAAATACACGTACCCTGCTGTTTTTGCGTGTGATACTTCCCGCGCACCCCTGGAATACACGTACCCTGATGGAATCGCGTGTGATACTTCCCGCGCACCCCTGAAATACATGTACCCTGCTGCTTTTGCGTGTGATACTTCCCGCGCACCCCTGAAATACACGTACCCTGCTGCTTTTGCGTGTGTTACTTCCCACGCACCCCTGATGCACACGTACACAGGACAATCGCGTGTGGAACTTCCCGCGAACCACTGAAATACACGTTCCCCGCTTGGCGTTTGCTGTTTGCCAGCCCTGTGAACTGGTCCAGGGTTAGCGCAGCCCTTTGCGATTATTTGGGGATTTTGAAGGCTTTTCCTTGCGTGAGGGCGTTCTTGGGGGCGTAACTGGCGCTGCTGCAGGGTCGCTGCGCCACGCTGCGCCACGGCTGGTTTTGGATGCGAAAATCCATGAATACAATGTGCGCAGAAATCGATTTTAGCGCACGCGGCTGGCGCCGACATTCGCACGGGCACGCTGTGCACCAGCCGCGTGCGCCACTTTTGTGCAAATTTCTATGAATTACCCTGATAGTTTGTTGCACCACAATGTATTGTGTTATCAACCGAAGGAGCAGCCACCAGTAAGAACTCATTTAGTGCCAAATGATTTCCCACTGAAACCTGCTCTTTAGCCCAACATTAGAGCAGATACCTCTGCATGCTTTCAACATTTTTTGCTTGACTTACAAACATGGTTTAACATGGGAAAGTCCTATTGAACAATGGTTTTAAATCAGGCCCTTTGAGGTTTCAACCTCAACCAAAAACGTGGCTCTATTTCCTACTAGATTCCTTTATTGCTGGTAAATTGAGGTAAGGGTTACGGCTCTCTAGTGAATATGATTCCACTGAAAATGTGGAGCCTCTCAGCTTGCGACTAGCGAAGCATCTCCGAGGCTCCTACTGGCTGATACACTGGCTCTAGGAACTGCCGCAATAGATGTATTTTCATTTCATGGATGGACTGTGAATATTTTTTTTAATTTTATTTATTATGATATATGGTTATACGATTGACAACCTTCTATCAAGTTAGACAGATTGAGATCAATTGACTTAAGTTTTGATTGGGTCTTAAAATCAAGGACACGATTCTTCAAGCGATGATAGCTGCTTCTGTATAGCGATAGAGAATTTGACCACAGATAGGGATACTGACGTTTTTCCCCTGATTGTAGCATTTTCCACCATAGCTCCTTTGATTTGTGTCCATACCGTATAACTATGGGAAGGAAGTCCTTTGTGGCGATAGAGCTGGGCAGACCATCATCAAGTGATGCAGATTTTCTGTTGACTTAGGGTTCTGACATAGGGCCTGATCACGACTTTGGCGGTAACACCGGCGGTATTACTGCCGGCGGTATTAGCTTGACCGCCGGATCATGAGTTCGGCGGTAATGTAATTCCCCATTCCCCATTGAGCCCATTCGGGAATGCCCCATTCGCCATTGGGCTCAATGGGGAAAATTCACGCTCTTACCGCCAGTGGGTTTCCCGCCGGCAGTAATAGCGCACATTTTCGGCGGATTTCCCCCCCAGCCAAGAGCTGGGGCGAAATCCGCCGAAGTCCTGATTTGGCGGCCCATTAAATCCGGCGGTAATAGCGCGACCGCCGGATTTAAGGGTTACCGCCAAAGTCGTAATGAGGCTCATGTCTGCAATTCAAAGGAGCAGCGTGGTTTCGTGGCCAAGTAGTTTCTCTTGTTTTGATTAAGTTGAGCCGAAATCTAAAAAATTGATCTCTGAAGTACCAATGAGGGAACAATTTTAGCTGGGTAGGGAGTTTGGTCTTTTTCTGTCCTCCCATGGTTTCCCATAAGTTTTGCATGTTAATCATTCTTTTTCAGTCCTGAACCAATCACAGGAGTATAGCTTTTTTTTTTTTACTTTGTCCAGGTTGTTGATCAACGTGTCCACTTGCTCTCCTGTAATGTCAAGTAGACTTTGACATTCTGTTTGCCATAAGGTCACTATTGGATCATGTTCTTTCGTAAGCGCTTTTTTGAGGCATTTGAAAGCGCCTTTGGGGTTTTCCTCTATGCATTTTCTGTAAAAATGAGAGTATCTCCCCCTCTGCAATCGCTAGCATGGAGGTTAGACCCAACTCTCTGCGAATTGCTTTTATTGGTGTGCTTTTGGGTAGGCGAAGTGTGTTTTTCCCAAAAGTGGCCTTCTAGAACTGCCCAGTTTTTGGCATTGAAGTTGAAACAGGTTTCAGCACCATAGGTAAGAATCGGAATCACCTTGGCTTTGTAAAATTTGATTAGTGGAATTAAGCTGAAACCACAGCAACGTCCCAAGATGCTTATCCCGTCGGGACCATATGCATTTGATTTGGACAACTTCATGATGACATTCTCAGTGGTATCCACTGAAGTGTCTATTAAGTGCCATTTCTCGTTCTTTTGTGAAAATGGCATGGCATCATGTTCTTGGTTGCAAGTTGCCTTAAAATGAGAGATCCAGGCTGCAGGAGGATTGGTGTTGTTGTCAAAATATGTTGATCCGTCTGTAGTCGATTTATCTGTCTCCACATATCTGCGGTATTAGATGATCTGATGATATATAGCATTTTCTCCGCGTCGTTACGGTCTAGTGTCTTTTTGTGGCGACGTAACCAATTCCAATAATACTGCCTTATTTGTTTCCTTTTGCTTGTGGCTAATGCAGAGTTATCTTGTTTTAAATTGTTTAGACTTTTCGTCAAAGATTTTTTTTGGAGGATTACTTGGTGGTCAAAGTATGACGGTGTATGATAGGGTTCAAGTAGGAAGATTTTTGTTTTATCTCATATATTCGGAACAGACTAAGGTAGTTCAGAGGTTCTGTCCCTCCTGTTGAAAATAAATGATTTACAAGGGTGGCTGTGTTTTCAGTCAATGAGGGAAGATTGATAGATGGAATTTTGATTCGATTTATTCCCATGTTGACTTCTACCAGCTTCATGTTTGTGAATGTTGTAATATTAATAATTAGTAGTAATCTAGCTGATAGCAAGTTGTGGTCACGTTTTTCCATACGTATGACCACCATTTTGTTTTCGGCAGAAATCAGTTCTGATGAGATGTAAATGTAGTCTATAATGTGATCGTCGTTTCCCTGTTTTCTGGTGATATTAGCTGGGATATCTCCAGTGGTTTTGCCGTTAAGTAAGTTCTATTTTATTTGCATTCATGACGATGTTCCACTGATAGCCTCTCTTTTCTGCTGGTGTTAGTGAAAAGATGTTGAATGTTATGAGGCCTCTGAATTCATCCCAACATTTAGAATTTAAATCACCACAAATGATGAACCATGGAACCACGCATTTTTGTTTGCAGTGCACTGGCCATTTTTCAATTTGGTCCGGAAAATTCATACTTGCAACGGAAGCTGGATTCCAATAGAGATTTATGACAATGAGCATCTTCCTTGTTTGTTGATTGACAATTTTGATGGATCCTACTATGATTTTAATTAGGGAGGTTGGCATGATTTCTGTGGTTACTACAAAGTCAAGGTGGTTGTTAATGAGGATGAGTAGGCCTGACGTCGGTCTAACAGATGCCCAGGTGAGAGATGCCCTTGATCTAAGAGTTAAAACCAGAAAGGACGAGGCACTGCTAATAAGGTTGGTGTGGCCTAGGCCACGTGACCTAGATCCACTTGCGCATCCAACCAACTGCAAAGGGAAGAGGCTGGAAGGCTGCTTAAGTAGGGAACAATGGCGGCAAAACAAGAAGGCACCAACAGTTTAGCAATGATTGACAGGTGGGTGGGGCTTGGGCCACATGACCTAGTTGCACTTGCACCTTCTCACCAACATTTGAGCAAGATTGGCTTTGTCATTTCTCTAAATGGCTAGCAAACCAGAACAGGGGACGTTGCTTTATGAAAGGGAAGTCATCTTATATTTAATTCCATATAAACCAATTGTTGCACAAGTACTTAATGAATGATGGTGAAAGGAAGAAAACTCAAGAAATCCAATGCCAAATAACAACTTCCATGAAGAAACAAGCGCATTTTACAGAAAAGCAAATTTAATTCATGCTAACTACTGGGTTGGAAGAGTCAGTTAATTGGAGCTAAAAACTAACCTGTCTCCGAATGACAACAAGGTCACAATTTATATACCCAATTAGAGCATTTACATAATTACAAATATTTTATTGCAAGTCATCCCCTGACCCTTCATTTTCTAACTCTAATAAAAGTAATTTAATCCCACTAGCTCTAAAACTCCATTGGATACATTCACAAAGTTCAACCCTTTATACCTGTGATCTTGTTCCCTTGTCAGTTATGATGCACTCGGCATAATACATTTATCATCTATGACTAACTCAGTTTATTATTCAGACCATGTGACAGAAACCCAATGAACCCAAATGGTGATTGTGCAAGGCTTTCCAGAAACACTTTGAGGCATGGGGAGGGAGAGAAATAAATAAGCAATCCTTTGAAACAGCAGTCAAATTCCTTATTCTCCAAGATGCTCCAGGCATCCAATACCATGTTTCCTGCATTCTTGCATGTAATCCTATTTGCTTCTACCATTTCAAGTCATAGGGCCTCATTCCGAGTCCGGCGCTAACCAATGGCGCTATTAACGCCTTGGTTGACGCCGTACCCGGACCGGCAGCGCCTTGGTGGATGGCGGAATTACCGCCCCATTCCAAGGTTGGCGGGGCGGTAATTCCCCATTCACCAAGGCTCTTCCCCATTCCCAAATGAGCCCCAATAGGGCTCAATGGGAATGAGGAAGATGCAAATAACGGAGACCGTTCATTACGGTCACCGTTATTGGCTTGGAGGACCCTTTGCGCCCTCGACTTTAACACCTGCTCAAAGCAGGCATTAAGGGCGAGGGCGCAAAGGGAACTCGGAGTATGGCGGTAAGGGATTACCGCCACCGGTCTCGTTACCGGTGGCCGCTATCCCTTACCGCCATGCTCGGAATGAGGCCCATAGACTTTGGCACACATTCTACTTATTTCCCTGAAAACCCATAAACAATCAGATCTCAATTTAACACTCCATGTAACCAGACCTTTCTGGTCATCAACAAACAAGCCTTTGTGCTCCCAGGGAAATAACACATTGCATCTAACAACCCAATCCGGCCATAAAATCCTAACAAATGACTTTCCATCAGTTGTCACCTTCAGCCCTTTGCGATGTTATTACAACTGCCCAAATGCTGTTCACTTTCAACCACCTTCCGCGACCTAGGTCCTCCAGCTCTCCACACCAGGAAAAAAAGAATTCCGGCGAATCCAGCAACTCTGGTGCCTATTAAAACAGGTGAAAC
This sequence comes from Ambystoma mexicanum, assembly GCF_040938575.1. Lineage (NCBI taxonomy): Eukaryota > Metazoa > Chordata > Amphibia > Caudata > Ambystomatidae > Ambystoma > Ambystoma mexicanum. The sequence continues at coordinate 1,621,024,230 of NC_090937.1, read as the reverse complement.
GGGCATTCTATGATGTCTCCAAGTATCCACAATAAGCCCCTTATTTCCCAATGTCCTAAACGTGCCTCTAGTGGTCAGCACATCACCAGAGGTCTGGCCTTGGGCAGATTAGAACCACAAAAAAGATAAGAGGGAAAGTACTGCAAAACAAGCATTCATGGTCAACGCCGCAAACTGGGGAACATCTTAGCCATCACCATCAGCCTCGCCATCACCCTAGTTGAATTCAGAAAAGAAGTGATGGCCTTTACCTTCCATGAACCCCACCATCACTATGGACCCCCTATACCCACCAAGCTCATTTGACCTCCTGAAGAAAACCCTTTACAGCCCATGCTCTGATTGCACCCTACACTTGATCTTGTCTATGTGTGAACATAACGGCTGTCATTACGACTGTGCATGGATTACGACTGCATTTTGACTGTTGTAAGCAGACTGCAATTCTTATAGGTCCAAAATCAGATGACGGCACAGACACTTTCAGTGTCCCTTTACGGAGAAATGAAATGCTGAGAGTGTATTTCCAGCTCCTAGAAAACATGTTTGCTCCTACTATTCCATGCTATTTATCACCTCAATGAAGATGAGGCAATGGCCCTCATTACAATGTTGCCAGTATCTTGCTGGTAATTCTGTCCGGGTACCAGCATAACTGCCTTACCATTTCCACCACCTGATATCCGGGTATTACCAGGATGTTACAGGTGGCAGAGACGCTGGTAAATTCCCATTCCATGGAGTTCATGGATGGGATTGGCAGTATAACCTGCACCGTTACTAACAGTGCCAGTTATTCCAGCATTTATTTGTCCGTAGGGGACTGAACTACAGGCAGGTGAGGCCTGCTGGCAGTTCACTGCCCCCACCAGCAACCTTGTGGCTTGTCAGTCTGGAAATAATGCTGGTGACGGAATTAACATGTTATTGGGGCTTATACCGCATGTGCCTGGTCTCCATGTGCTCCAATGGATCTGGAAGGGAAGGGATGGTGTGTTGGTTTAGAGGGAGGAGAGGGGCAGTGCAAGTTCCATCTTTATAACATCTGTCAAATCTGTTCCTCTCTTACCTTCCACATCTCCAAACTATGAATTTCCTCCCTTATATTTTCCTGTCTCTTGTACTGCTCTGCCCTCCTATTCGGTCTCCCTGCCTCTCAACTTGCCCCTCTCAAATCCCTCTATCACTCTGCTGTCCGCACTCTGCTCCCTCTCTCCTCTCGACTCCATCTCCTCTTCACTCTCCACACTTGGCTGGCTCTCCTTCCACTCTCAACTTAAATTCAATTTACTTTGCCTCGTTTTTAAATCACTTCACGATGTTGCTCTTCCCGAACTTTCCCCCCTCCTCTCTTTCTACTCTCCCCCCACCTCCTCCACTCTGCTTACCTCTTCCTCCTTTCAGTGCACCCCCCTTGTGCTTCTTCTCGCTTCCGCTCCTCTTTGCTCCTCACCCCACTTCATAGGAACTCCTTACCTCGCCCCATCAGTTCCAACTCCTCCTACTCCTCCATCCGCTCCTCCTTCAAATCTTACCTTATTCTATTCTCCCTCTGACTGCCCTTCTCCACACCCTACCCTTTCCCCCTCCACTCCAGGTTTCCACCTAATCAACCTCAGTAAATTATTCTTCATACTGTCCTTGTTCATTTGAATCATTTATTTTATTCCACGGCTTCTCATGTATTCCAGTTGTTTAATGTAAAGCGCTTTGGCGTAAAGCGCTATATTAAAAATAAAAAAATAATACAAATAAAAATTCAGTTCTCTGTTGCCTCCCAAAGCTAGGTTTGCGCTCTGTAAATTCCCGAAATAGTGCCTTATTATTGCGATTATTATTATTATGATAACTATTGGGGTGCTTCGAGAGACAGCTGAGCACTTTACAAGTCATTTGGGGAAGTACACAGACACCAGAAGAATTAAAAGGGAGGAAGGGGCAGGGGCAGCAAACATCAAATGTAATACGTTTTTATTGCTGTATGCAATATTAATACATGGTTAAAAATGGCACACTTAGTATTGCAAACTCTTTATTGTCCTGGGGATATTGTGAGATGTCCATGCAGTCTCCAGCCATTCCTATACCTACAGATGCCTCATGATGTGCCCCCCTTTCTCATTTGAGGACACTTGCAGGAAAAGAATCGCAGAAAAGACAATAATGTCAGGAAAGGTGAAGAGGCAAAGCTACTCACACTTGATTCTTCTTAGAGCAGATGTGCAGCACACAGGCTTAGTGGTCATTAATGTTTTACTGGGTTCTATCTTATTTAACAAGGAATTGGTGCTGTCTCTGCAGATCAATGACACTCGCTCCTTGAAAGTCCTAGTGCTGCAGCTGCCTGGCTGATGTTCCTCCTCTCCCACTGCCAATGTAATCCCCGTCGCTCTTTTCCTCACTCTCCACTTTACAATGTTCCTTAAATCTTTCCCACGGTGCAGTCCAAGGACTCTGCCATTATTGGTCTTGTTTTATGTCAACCGAGCAGAGACCAGAAAGCGCGCCATTCCCCGCCGCAGCGCGGATCCTTCGCCAACAGCTACTGGGTATGAAAAATGACTTAACCAAAGTCCTGGGGAGCTTAGGCGGAATCAAAATGGATTAAAGTTTAAACAATCCATGCAGCTGGTAAAATGGCATGGAAACTATATATGTGATGGATTCGTTTCTTACTCCAATCTTTAGCATTCCATAATACAATATTTACTTCTCTTCATCCGGTCAAGTAACTAACATTCTCACGTGCTCTTTTGTCCTGTGTGCAGGTGCGTTATAAATTCCATATCATATAATATCATATCTAATGTAAGTAGTACTCAGAATATGACCTGTAATTAGCACCCGGGGCGGAGGGCACAGCCAATAAGGTTTCGCAACTCACGCTCCAAATCCTCTGATCTCAGCCCACGTTCCACAGAAGCCACACTCTCCAGTTTCTTTTATTTTTATCTATTTCCAACCCCCTTCCCCTGATCCGCTTACCTGATTGTTGCTGCGGCGGCACCCACCGCCTCCATGCAGCTTCAGTTCATCTTGCTTGTCTGGCTGCCATGGTAATGGACGAAGGGCTCTGTACTGAGCCCTGACTTCTACAACCATGGCTGCCATCTTGGAAAAGTATTTTCATTCATTGAACGGGACACACACGGTTCTTAACACGTGGGTTACCGCTTTGGTAAGGGGATTCTCCTCCAAGCCTACTGGTGGCCTGCAGGTGAGGAAGGCAAGGCTCACACTGTTGATGGATTGTGGAAAACAAAGGAGGGTACAGCCGCAAGCCTGCTACCCTGGGGAAAAACGGATATGGTGAAACAAACCAAGGTGCAAGCTCTTTGCACACTCACTTATCTGTATGCATGCATGACAATGAAGTATGTTTAGAATTGCATTGTTGAAATGCTGCCTGTAAGTTCACTGCTAGGAGTCAAGAGAGCAGTCCAGGCCGAGGAGTGCGGTCTTGGTGAATGATGGGAAAGTACAAGTCCAAACAGAGACACTATGAAAAGGTGTCTTCATGCACTGACTTTTCTGGGTCTCCCACCACCCCCAAAATAGATCCAAATCCTTGGAGTGGATCAGGGATCTTATCATGGAAACGCTCAGTGTAGAAACAGAGACTAAAGATAAATCAAAGGTGAAAGGACATAAAAGCCACAGTTTCTCCCCCTCTGTCTCTTCTTCATCACCCTCCACTTTGTCCTCATCAGAAAAGGAGAATAAAGATGACCCTAAAAGTTAGTACCTCAATACAGAAGCTGATTGTAACCTCCTTACCAAAGTAATGCTGCGCATGATGGCCATATGCAAGAACTGCCTGAACCCTCAGGCAATCCAACTGTGAGACAGGGTCCATAAGGAAGAATGTCCTGAAACCTCAGGCACACCCGCATCCCCAGAGTCTCCACAGAAACTCTTAACCAAAGCTCCCACTGGTCACAACACAACAATGCTAAACTTAGTCAACCACATCATGACCATTAGTTTAGTCAAGCTGCTCTGCGGAGTCATGATTGGTTTGGACTAGTGGTCCAGCGGCTCTGCAGAGTCATGATGTGGTTGACCAAGTTTAGCATGGTTGTGTTGCGACCAGTCGAAGCTTTGGTCAAGAGTTTCTGTGGAGACTCTAGGGATGCAAGTGCGCCTGCATCTCATTAGCTTTGTTTATTTTAACTTAAGTGTGGCTTCTGGAACCATCCTAGATTAGGTTCTTGGTGTGTTTTGGGAGTACTGCAACGCAACCCAACATATTTGTGGCTGTAGTCACCTGGTTTAGTAGAGTAGTCATGGGGGCACAGGTTCCTGGCCATCACTTTGAGGGTGAGTTTGGTGATTTGGTTGACCGGTGTGCCAGCTGGTTGCATATAGTGTGTGTGTTGGGAATGAGTGGTAGGAATGGGTCAGGTGTGTGTGTATGTTAGAGGATTTATGTTTGCACCTGATTCATTAGTTGCCTTGATGGTACTGTCTGGTATATTATGTTAGCCATGTTCCTTGTTATTGTAGCGGGCCTAGTGCCAACGCGTATATGTGGCTGTTTGTGCTCAGGAGTGGCATTCCTGTGGTTCACCAGTGCCAGTGGTGGACGGTGGTGGTTTAGGTTTCCCCAGGTTGTGTATGGGTTTGGTAGTTAGTGGCCCAGAGGGACAGGTTTGCGCTCCAGCGTGGCAGGCTAGTTCTGTGCTGGTGGCAGTGGCGGTTGGAAGGTGCTGATTGTTTGTTTTAGGTTAGAAGTTTGTTGTTATGTCAGTGGGGTGCCGTTACTGAATAGTTAGTTATGCCTGTGTGTCCAGCTGTTCTTCTTCTTGGTCAGTTAGATTATCTTAGTGTCAGAGTTGGTCTAGTTTGGGTGTGCGTCCTGTCTGATTGTGAAGGGTGCATGTTTTGTGGTGTAACGGAAGGACGTGTTCGGGTGTTTATAATGGTGAGGTGTGATGCATGTTGTTTGGTGTGGTGTGCTTGTTACAGTAAGGGAACCTGGTGTTGTGATTGGCCTTTCTTCCTGTGTATTCACCCTGCCTGTATGAGGTATGTTTGCTCTGAGCTTGCATTGTTTGTGTATAAATGAGTTCCACCCCAGGCAGTTGAGTTATGTAAGCCTGGGTGGTGGGAGCCAGTGGGTTCCTGTCATATGTAATTCCTAATCTCCTTATGGACTTGATTGCATCTGATGAATTTATGCACCTGAATAAAGAAACTGAAGATCACCTTCAACTTGACAGCGTATCCTTTTAAATATAAAAGCCTAACCACCGGTCATAACAGAAACCCTCAGGCGATCCAACTGTGAGACAAGGTCCATTAGGAAGAATGGCTAGAAACCTCAGTCACTCCAACTGTGCGACAGGGTCCATAATGAAGAGCTCCCTGAAACCTCAGGCGATTCAACTGTGAGATAGGGTCCATAAGGAAGATCTTCCAGAAGCCTCTGGAGATACAACTGTGAGACAGGGTCCATAAAGGAGGATGCCTGAACCCTCAGGTGATCTAACCGTGAGACAGGGTCCATAATGAAGAGCTCCCTGAAACCTCAGCGATTCAACTGTGAGACAGGGTCCATGAGGAATAATGGCCTGACCCCTCAGGGGATCCACCTGCGAGACAGGGTCCATAAGGAAACGGTTGTGATTGGCCTTTCTTCCTGTGTATTCATCCTGCCTGGATGAGGTGTGTATGGAGCGATGTCACTTGTTGAATGTTTGCTCTGAGCTTGCATTGTGTGTGTATAAATGAGTTCCACCCCAGGCAGTTGAGTTATGTGAGCCTGGGTGGTGGGAGCCAGTGGGTTCCTGTCATATGTAATTCCTAATCTCCTTATGTACTTGATTGCATCTGATGAATTTATGTACCTGAATAAAGAAACTGAAGATCACCTTCAACTTGACAGCGTATCCTTTTAAGTATAAAAGCCTAACCACCGGTCAGAACAGAAACCCTCAGGCGATCCAACTGTGACACAAGGTCCATAAGGAAGAATGGCCGGAGCCCTCAGTTGCTCCAAATGTGAGATAGGGTCCATAAGGAAGAACTCCCTGGAACCTCAGGTGATCCAACTGTGAGACAGGGTCCATAAGGAAGATCTTCCAGAAGCCTCTGGAGATCCGCATGTGAGACAGTGGCCATAAGCAAGAATGTCCTCAACCCTCAGGCGATCAACCTGTGAAACAGGGTCCATGAGGAGCCCTCAGGGGATCCAACTGTGAGACAGGGTCCATAAGGAAGATCTCCAGGAACATTCCAGCAATCAAACCGAGAGAGATGGTCCATGAGGAAGAATAGCCTGAACACTCAAGTGATTGTAGTGTGAGGACATGTACATTAATGAAGCTAGGAGACTTATAATAATTAACTGGGTATTTAACGATAAGGATTGGGAGTAAATACTGTACAATATATGGAGCAAGTTACAATAGATGCGAGCCCCACCAGACTCCCATTGTTAATGGCGTTGTCCTTCAAATTGCCATAAAGATTCCATGACGCTTGCACATGATGGATCGCATGCAGCTACTCATGGAACTCGAGAGTCTCCCGTTCAATGGTAATCAGACGGAATACTGCACATCTCCCTTCCTTTGCTATTTATACGACAAATGCATTCTTTACACAAAATCTTCCATATAACGTGGTCTGCGACTGACTCTTCCCCATCTTGACATGTGCGGGATATCTGTGGTAACTATTGGCAAGGAAATATTTTGCATTCTTTTGTCACTCTCCATTCTCTTCACTCCATATGACTCACTAGTAATTCCTTTACCCTCATCCTTGACAGTGTTCTTGTCACTATGGTTATTATTATTATTATTTTTATTTATTTGTTTGTATAGCGCTAAAGCCCACGGGCATCAGAGCGCTTTCCAATGATACAGGACATGAACAGACAGAATACGGAACAACAAAAACACTAATATAATCAGTTCTGTGGGGTGCTAGAGTTTGTGGCCTAACTGGTCGAGTACTTATTTGAATAGCAGGGTCTTTAGTTTCTTTCTGAATTGTATGTAATGTGATTCCAATTTCAGTGTAACAGGTAGTTTGTTCCATTTAAGGATGTGTCTGCTCAAGAAGGCCTTGCCGAGACCATTCCGCTTTTTAGCCGGAATAGTTTGGAGGAGGCATCTGTGAGATGATCTTAGGTTTCTGGTTGGTTCATGCCAATTGAATTGTTTTTTTAGATATGCTGGGGCTTTGCCATATAGGCATTGATGGACTGTAGTGAGGGACTTGAATTAAATTCTCTCCTCAACGGCCAGCCAGTGCAGATCTCTTCTGTCGCTCGTAATGTGCTCCCTTCTTGATTTGCCCGTGATAGCCCGGATGGCATTGTTTTGTATCACCTGACATTGCTTCAGGCATTTGCTACTTGCCCCAACGAGCAGGGAATTGCCATAGTCAAGTCTGGAGAGTATTGTAGCTCTGGCTATGGTGGTGCTATTTTTCTGATTAAGTAGGGGTCTGATTTTTTTAAGTAGTTTTTGGTAATACTGCCAGTTTCTTTCAAGTAAGTTGTATGGGCCTCAGCTCCTAGTGAGGCGTGCAAGTAAACTCCAAGTGTCTTCACCTTTTCTGATATTGGTATTTGGGTGTTTTTGATACAGAAGGAGGAGTATAGTGGGTTAAGTTTTTTTCTGGCATGTGCTGATCCAAAAATCATTAGTTCCGTTTTGGTACCATTGAGGCAAATCCAGTTGTCCTTCATCCAGCCTTCGATGATGTTGTATATAGATATAATTTATCACTATCTTGTTTGTAGTCACCACTAAGCTCGAAGACCAATTGGGTGTCATTGGCGAAATTAGTGAAGAATATGCCTAGTTGTGTCAGCATAGTACAGTACAACACATATATAGATTGCATAACAGTAGCTAAAAACTGACTCCCTCTGGGACTCCACAATCTACTGGTTTGGTTTTAGAGGTCTGGTTACCCCAGACTACCCTAGATTGTCTGTCTTGTAGAAATGAGGAAATTCACTCAGTTGCCTCTTGTGAGCAGTTTTCTGAGTGTTCTAAGGCCTCTCGAAGCCTTGTGTGATCAAGCAGATCAAGCTCATTGCCATGTCTCTTTATCACACACTCTCTCCATATTCCAGACTCTTCCATCTTCTACTTTCACTGCATGTCTGAAAATTTCAACTACTCCTATGGGCTTGGACAATTTACATGGTCCATCTCTTAGAACAGGAGGAAGTTTGATTCTTACCAAACCCCCCAGTGTTGGGGATATCACATTTTCGTTTCCAGATGAAAATCTGTCATGAGTTATTTTATTCTTGAGTTGCATGTTCCTAATGTTCTCACATACCGATCCAAACGCCTTCCTCACATCCGATTCTCTCCCCATCCATGACGGTACCAATAGTGTTCGCCTTCCATCCTCTACTCAACTTAAATGGGGATAACCCATTTGTACAATGTGGAGAAAAACGGTGAGCAACAATCTTCTCTTTCACCGCTTCTTCCCAATCTAACCCATTCGACCAGGCCCAGCGAATGGCGTCTTTCAGTACTTTATTGAAACGCTCAACTACGCCATTCATCTGGGGATGATAAATGGCTCTCTTCTTATGTTTTATAGAATTTGTTTTACAAACATTTTCCATTTCTTTTGAGTAAAATTGAGTGCCATTGTCAGTCAATATACTTTTTGGAAAACCCTCTCTACCACATATTTCTGATAAAAATTCAGTAATGGTTTTAGGAGTTATGTGTGGTCTTATCAAAACTTCCACCCATCTAGTTAACAAATCAATTACAACTAAGCAAAACTGTTGCTTAGCATTGCTGCATATTGGGGCCAAAGCATCCATACCTAATTCATCTCATGGTTTCTCGGGATTCTCTGTCACGACCATAGGATATTTCAGACCCATACACACTTTATCACTCTCATTACAAAGTATACAATCTCAAATGGACTCTCAATTTGAAGGTCACATCCTGGCCACCAAAAATCGCTCCATATCCTTTGATTGGTTTTCACTATAGCTTGGTTACCCTCGTGCCCCAACTCAATAAGTCTTTGACGTACTCCTGACGGAGGAATAATTCTGTCGCCTCTCATGATCATGTCGTTTTTTATGTTGAGTTCCTCAGAAACTCTCCAATAATCCATAAAGCACTTCACTTCAAATTTCGTCTTCTTCAACGGATATTGACTTTCAATAAGTTCCTTCAACCGCATTATAGAGATATCTTGTATTTCGGCTTATTTCCATTCTTTCTGTGGTATAGACATTGCTTCTATACTCAGCGCTACTTCTGTGTCATTTTCATTTCCATCATCTACTTCAGAAATATTGGTGAGGCGAGACAAACAATCAGCGGCAAAGTTCTTCACACCTGGCACATACCGCACAGTGCAATTGAATTCTTGTAATAATATGACCCATCTTCTGATTCGGTTTGAAACTTTATCCAAACCTTTATTCATGATGTGGTCAGTGCAGCATTCTACTTCCACTCCCCAGATAAAACTCCTACATGTTTCTGCTGCCCATTTAATGGCTAAAGTCTCTTTTTCTATAGCAGCATAGGATCGCTCGGCACCTTTTAATAGTCTTGATGCAAAAGCAATTAGAACTTCCTTTCCATTGGCTTCCTGAGTAACAACTGCTCCCAAACCCAGGTTGCTGGCATCCGTGGTGATTATAGTTTTCCTATTGCTCCTGAAATTTTTTAATGCTGGTGCTTTGGCTAATACTGACTTGATGAACTCAAATTCTTCCTCACACTCAGTATTCCACTCAAAAACGTTCTTTTTATGAGTTCACGTAACGGAATGGTGTGAAATGCAAATTTTTGTATAAATTTTGAATAGTATTCAGCCATTCTGATGAATGTGCATACTCCCCCCTTGGACTTTGGTTTAGGCATATTCTTCATAGCATTGGCTAGCTGTTTCTTCGGTATAATACCTTCTGCTGAAATTGTATGCCCAAGATATTCAATCTCAGAACAGTTAATGTTGCATTTCTCTTTGCTCAAGCTCATCCAGCTTTATACAGTTTCTTACACACATATTTTAATCTCTCATCATGTAGTTTCTGGTTATCTGCATGTACTAAAAGGTAATCTTGAAAGCATATGATTCCTTGTTCTCCTTCAAAGAGTTTGTGCATTATTTTCTGAAAGACAGACGCGGAAGACACCAACCCGAAGGGCATCCTCTTATATTGATATAGTCCATCTGGCGTGATGAATGCCATCATCTTCCTGGAGCCTTTATGTAAATTTACTTAGTGGTATGCTGATGTTAGGTCTAATGTAGAAAATATTTTTGACGGACCTATAGTGGAGACGATTTCTTGAATGTTTGGGAGAGGATGCCTGTCTGGAACTACACATTTATTCTACTCACGCATGTCCACGCATATTCTCAGCTTCCCAGATTTCTTCCTTGGGACAACCAGTGGTGAAACCCATTCACTGGCATCAATGCTCTCTATATAAGGCCTTGATCCTCCAAAATTTTAATATCTTTTCTAACTTCATCTCTCATGGATAATGGAACTGTACACAGTTTCTGTGCTATTGGAACATGGTCAAGTTTCATTTTGATCTCATGAACAAACCCACAAAGGCATCCTATTTCTTCTCTAAAAACTCCTTTCATAACATCACTCATCGTGCTTCATTGTAATATTTTCTACTGATAATACAGATTCATCTACACCGGCCTCCAACTTCACTTTAAGTTTACTTTGGTGTGTCCAACTCAATAGAGGTGTTCTCCCGGCTTCCGTGATATACATTTTTCCATTTGCTTTTCTGTCCTTGAATTTGAGTGTGCCCCAGAACCATCCTATTACATCAATCTTTACTCCTCCATAAGCTCTGGATTTGATATCAGGTTCATGCAAATATTCATGTTTGCTTCTGTTCGACAGGTTCTGAGGTACAAGTCTGTATTAAGCACCTGAATCTATCATCATGTGCATGTTAGTTCCATCTACACATACAATGGCTTTTGGGCTCTCTATTTCTTCTTCATTATCATAATCTCTTATCATGAATACACATTCATCTCCTTCCTCCTCACTGTGGTTACCGTCTCCTATCCAATTAGTTGAGACATTCCGAATTCTGCAACATTTTGCACAATGCACTTTTCCTTTGCATTTGCCACAAATTATTTTTAAAGCGGGACAGTTTGGGTCATCTGCCCAATGGTCCACACTATCACATCTGAAACACTTGCCCGAATTCCTTCTTCTCGGGCTGTTTCTTTGTCTGCCTGGACTCCTCCTTCTCATATTCGTAGTCTGTTCTCTAAAGGATGTTCTATTTCTTTTATCATCACGCCATGTTGATTTGCGTGTCTTTCTGGGTATATTGCATTTACTAACTGAATCATTTATTTGAGCAATCGATTCACCACTGGTATTGACATTCAAGGGCATGCTATTTGGTTTGATAGTTTCATGTTTAATCTCTATTGTTTTAACTCTTCTTTACAACTCTTTCACACATTTCTCTGTGTGCTTAACTTCTTTTGCTAAACGTAATACAGTGTCTAACGGTGGATCGTCTTCTGACCATAATCTCTCACTTACTGCACTGTTGCACTCCAACATGAATTGGTCTCTCAATCTGTCATGAAGCTGCTCATTAAAGTTACATGTTCTCGCTAACTTTCTCAACCCAGTTATATATTGTTCAACACTTTCTCCTTCCTCTTGCACTCTCTTCCGAAATGTATATCTTTCCAGTATAGTGCTGAGTTTCTTTTCATAATGTTTGCTTATCTTCTTAACAGTGCGTTCAGATTCATTCAAATCAATTGGACACATTACACGGTCCATGCCGGTAAAATACCGGCACCGTCTTGGAGGAAAGGGGAATTACCGCCCTATTCCAAGGTTAGCGGGGCAGTAATTCCCCCTTCCCCCATTGCCCTTCCCCATTCCCATTTTTGCCCCATAGGGCATAATGGGAATGAGGAAGGCGCTAAATACGGTGCCGCAAATTGCGGTACCATAATTAGCACCCTGGTCCCTTCGCGTGTTGGTTTTTAACGCCTGCTAAACAGCAGGCGTTAAAGTACAAACCTGCAAAGGGACCTCGTACTAAGGCGGTAAGGGTTTACCGGTACCGGTGCCTTGTTATGAGGCCCAATATCTTCAGCAGCAGGTAAATCCGGTAGATCTTTTTTTTTTTTTGTTTTTTTATTGTGTTTGATTCAAAATAGAAACTTTACAATTTTATAACACATTTTTGTTTGTTTAAAAAAAGAAAACATATAACAGTATAATTTCTCAATTCATTACATATTAAAGGACAACAGAATATAAAATTACTTCAATTTACATTAATTCATTTTGTACAATAATAGCTTTCATTATGACCTTTAAAAAATTAGTCAGATTGATAAGTAACTTACAACTGTTCCCCCACATACACCTATTCCATAAGGTTAGTTTGGAGAATTCGGTATCAGAATACAAGTAGCTTCTTAGATGTCTATTCCTTACTTCATCGAAGTGTTTACAATATATTACCAAATGTTTCAGCGATTCAGTGACACCATATATTTGACAAAATCTGCAATCTGCAACTTGTCTATCAAACTTCACACCTTTATCAACCCAGCTCTGAATTTGCTCAAAAGTAGGAAATTGGTTCAAACGGAACCGCATATATAAGTTCCTTTCTAAAGAATTAGGAAATTGGAACAAATACCTGGGTAAAACCCCCATTTTCCTTCTAAATGGCGCATATTCTTTATACATCTTAAAGTTACCAATTTGGTCAGATTGCCGACACCAAGCAAAGAGTTGGAATTTGCGTTTGTTTGCAGGTAGACACAGTAGAAAGTCTTCTTTAGAAATATTTGTGATTTCTAGAATGTCATTCATTTTCTTAGTAAAGTTATCTAATTCCAATAGGGAACCATGTTCTATTATTTGACCAAGATCACCATAGAGTGAGTTCCTAGGTGGATTTAGCATCTTTCTGTAGTTGTTCAAACGTCTCCAATTCCACTTGGCAGACAATGGCAACAATCCTATTTCATGGAGAATAATTGCATTTGGAACAGCTCTAGCAATACCCAGAACCTTTTTCCACATTTGCCCTTGAATCATGTCAAGAAAATCTTCCATATCAAACATACACGAATCGAGGATGTATAATATACAAGATTCGGTCTTCAGCAAATAAAACTGAATGATTGGTATCAAAGAATAATTGCAATATTTCCTGAATAATATGCTCATTTGAGATATCAAGGGTTTAGTTCTTTCCCTTAACAGTTTAGACCACCATATCTTAGAATACAGATCAGTAATAGAGTAACCAAGATAACGCAGTTCTTTAACCACCTTTAGTTTTTCCATACCAATTACCCAATCATACTTTTTGATATTTTTCTTCCCATCCGCAAAAACCAAAATTTTCGATTTAGCCCAATTTATTTTCAAATAATGTTCCTCTGCAAAAAGATGAAATGCATCCAGCTTGTTCTGTAACCCAAACGGGGTTCTATCAAGGAATAATAAATCATCTGTAAAACTGATACAGTTCAGTTTGAGATGTCCAAGTTTAGCCGGATAGCATGTTATGTCTTTCCAGAGAGTTTCAATTTGGGAGAGATAAATATTAAATAATATCGCGGCCATAGAGCAACCCTGTTTCAGTCCAATTTCAGTAGGGATTTGATCTGTAAGGGTTCCTATTTTATTAACACGAACCATATATTTTGTGTTGGCGTGTAGTAAGGCTATCATCGCCACCAGATGTACTGGAATCCCTAGATGGATCATAATCTTCCATAGAAGACATCTTATAACAGTGTCAAAAGCTGAACTGAGGTCTATCGCAGCCATATAGACTGTACCAATTCCCTTTTTTTTGGTTTGACACTGGAGACTAGATAAAATAGTGGCATTCAAGGTACACCCCATATCCTTACGGAAACCAGTCTGAAATTTGGACAGAATATCATTCTGAAATAAGTATTCTTGAAGTTCTTTTAGAATAAGCTGAGAAAAAACTTTAGCAGAGGCATCTGTGATCGCAATTGGCCTAACATTTTGGGGATCGTTGGAGGGACCCTTCTTATAAATGGGGACTATAATTGCGGAGCACCAGGTGAATGGAATTCTTTTAGTAGCAAAAATTGAATCAAATTTAATTTTTAGGATAGGAGCCCAGAAATGCGGGTCATGTTTAAGTACACATGCCGGGATATAATCGGGGCCAGAAGCTTTAGTGTCTTTCAGCCTGAGGATAGCATCTATCACATTCTCAACTGACCATGGACAACATTCCAAAATAAATTCTGCATATTCAACGTAAAGAATATTTCGGAATGATTTTGGTAACAAATATTTTTCACGTATGTAGGTAACCCAAGTAGCAGCTAGAATGGAAGGTTCACAAGAGACACTGGTAACATGCAAGTTTCTAATGAGAGACCAGATATTCCTAGTATCATGTTCCAATATATTATGCACCATCCGCTGATTATCCTTAATGGCCATTTCATGCCTATAAAGCCTGATCTGATTCTTGAAGGAAACCATGATACGTTTCTTTTCCAAGCCATACACTGTGGGACTCAAATTCAATCTCGTCAATTCCCTAATTTTAGACTTTTTATTGAGTTTTAGATTATAAATTCTTAAGTCAAAAGCATGCCGATGTTCACTCCAAGTAACAGATGGTCTAAGGGCATATGCTATATCTAACAAATTTGTTTGGATGATATAATTTAGTTTAGCTTCCGTTTTAGGTTTATGTAGCTCATGATTTCAATTAATAGATAGAAAAGTTAAATCATTCTTGATTTTATCAATCCATTTTCTGCAAATGTATCTGTTCCACCGTATGGACAGACCAGATCTATCAGTCTCCAACAATGGTAACGATTCTTCCTTAACTAAACTCCACGCTTTCATATTTAAGCTAATGGAGATGGCAAGATGGTCCCCATAACCAAAGTTTAATATTTGGGTTGGTTCGCATGTATTATTAAAGTAAGAAGATATGAAAAAATGGTCAATATAAGAGCTACGATCACCACGTTTCCAGGAATACAAGGGGGATCCATGTTCGGGCTTAACTAGTTGCATGTCCCAACCTAACAAATGCCGTACCCATTTTCTGCCATTTATCACAGTTATTGGTAAACTCCCATTTTCCATACGCATTCCAAAAGATTTGGTCCCATAACAGGAGGAATTAAAATCGCCACCTAAGATGATCTGCACATGTTGCATAGGTGAGAATATATCTTCCAATATTCCATCAAGTACTTGCAAAATTCGATCGCAGGTGATACGGGCTCTATTCAAATAAAGGCAGATAATTATTAAGGCTGTATCATGAGATCCCTTAACTTTTAGATGGATTACCAGTAAACGATCATCTCTTAACAACAACTTAGCATCAAAGTTACAACGATTGCTTATGGGTACAGCTAAACCACCAGACGGCCTACCCTTTGGACCCCTAGTAGCTTCCATAGTATAGGAAACAAAGCCCTCAATATTAAAAGATGACATTTGCATGGTTTCCTGCAAAAGAAATATTTCATGGTTTTTGCTGGATTTACCTTTACCATACCACTGCTGGAAATTTGCAAGTCCACAACAATTCCAGGATGTAATTCTCAGTTTACCATAGCTACGCTATCTCATCTCTGTTAGCTTTTGCAGTAGGACATACAGCACCACTAGATCCCGAGGTAACTCCGTTAAGAGCAACCACTAATGCGAGCAATTGTTTTAAAGTATCAGCACTAACATTTAGTTCCGGGACCACTTGTGTATTCACAGCTTTGGGAATATCAGTGTTGAGTGGAGTTGCCAAGAACTCATCTGCATCCTTAACGTTCATAAAAACAAATGGAGTAATACCCAGTTCCATGAAGTTTTCCCTTTGCTCCCAGACCATCTTCATAATTAACATTGACTGAAAGCCACATAACATGCGATGATTACATTGAGTACCCATCCGTATCCAGTCAAGGTCATCAGAACGAAAAGTTCTAAGTGGGGGGATGGATTGAAAAGTTTTCAGCATAAATGTTCTGTTCAAACTGGTTCTACCGTTTATTTGCACATTATTTTCCCATCCCATAATAACCGGCATACCAGGAGTCAATTTCACATCCTGTTCCACTTTAGCAATACATGACTTGGAATCATCATCTTCATAAATCGACTCGGATTCCAATTCCACATCATTCTCGCCAGTTAAGGGACTAGGGCCAGATATCACACTCGGAGCTTGCTTTTTTATCTTAATTAAAGGTTTCTTCACTCCCTTATTTCCTAGACCCACAGGTTTACTTACTCCTTTAATTTCAGAACCCATATCGCCATTCACTTCTTCAATCGTTTCATCATCAAAGTGATTATCTCCACTGTCCAACACAATTTTATGACCTTCATCTATAACCTCCTTCATGTTATTACCATTACCAATGAGGTTATTATTCTCCATATTTTTTTTGTTTTTCTTTTCAGTTATTTTATTGTTTACAGGGTAGAATTGAGAGAGGGCAGTTTGCACACCCATTGTACCCATACCTATCGATGTAGACTGGCCCTTTGTAGAGAGTAAACGATTACATTCTTTACCAGACTTGCTGGCATTAGTATTCTTGTCAACATTTAGGTGTTTGCATTTTTTCAAACATTTTTTTGGATGCAATATATCTTCATTTGTGCCCTCAGAAGTCAAATTTAAATGGGCCTTGGACTCATCATCCAATTGATGAAGATCAATGCCCTTCTCTTCACTGGCACCAATCCATTCTTTGTAAGCTACGGTCTCAACCCCCTTTTTGGATTTAACGTTCATTTTTTTCTCATTTGCTTTTTGGGATTTATTTCTCTTTGCTTCCCTTTTCAGTGCACGTGCTAATGTTTTTTTTTCTCTCCTTGTTAGTACCACTTTATGCTCTACACAATCATTTTCAGATTTGGACTCATTCAAACAGTCACTCATCTCTTCATGTCTGTCCTCCGTTAGATCAATTAAATCTAAAAGCAGCGACGGACTATCCATCACTTCCCCACGAGACATCGGTTTTACTTTTGGCGAAATCAGGTACTTATTTTTGATATTTAATTTTCCCACAAGAGATTTTTTTACCTCCTCTATGTCAATTTTCAAAACTTTAATATCGCTACTTAAGTCGCCTATAGCTTTTATTAAGGAGACAGAAGCTTTTGATTCGTAATTGGGCAAACAAACTATAGGAGGAGTCGCCATTTCTGCAAATGTTTTCAATTCAGCATTCACCATTCTTCCATCCGCTGGAATTTGTGTAGAGCAATCCTTAGTATTTAATCTATTTTTATTGTAAACTAGATTAGACACTGCGTCACAAGTAAACAGCAGCCCCTCTACTTTGTTCACCCTACATAAGAGCTCAGTTATAATTGATCTCAAATCAACTAGATCACCATGCGTTCGTTCGTGTCCCTTATCTAATAAAACTAGTATCCTTGAAAGAACTGGAAAGTCAATACCAAAACCTGGGGCATCACGAGCGCGCAAGTCCAATTCCTCATCCACTTTTACATCATCGCAATTTTTTCCTTTGAAACCCATGCCTTTCTTTTTTTCAAATTGTTCAATTTGTTCATTAGGGTCCATGTAGGAATTTTTCTTAGTTACCAGTGGCTTTTTAAGAATTAGCAAGGGTTTGCCTTCAAGACTATCACCTTTACAAGCTTTACCATCATAGTCACCATCTTCACTTAAATTTCCCACAATAGAGTGGCGGTCGTGTCCGTAATGGGTTGGTAAACTAAACATATGGACGTCCTCTCTACCCATCATTCTATTTGAGACAGGAGTAGATGGCCCCATAGAGAATCTCATTCTCTTACCCACTTCCATCTCAATGGTCGGACCAAGAATAGAACAATCGTTCAGGCCCCCCAACACTCGATTATTACGATTTCTAGAATCGAGCTTACTTCTCATCCACTCATCCAGCTCGGTCTCACTGGGGGCCATATTCAAGGGCACATTGAATTCATTTACCTCCTTAACATTATACTTAATCGGTGAGGATGCGAGATTAGATGAGGCACGATATCCCATTTTAGGAACATCCTTTAATAGAGCATTTTCCTCATTAGTACTCTGCATCTGATCAATTTTAGATGCTTCAAAGGTTACCCCCCCTTCCTCATTCATACTCTGTATTTGTTCAATCTTTGAGGCATTCAAAGTTACCACTTCATCATTTAAACACTGCACTCCATCATTTTTTGAAGCATTCGGAGTAACAATTGTAAGAGGATTCAATTCAACACTACAGCTAAGTCAACGCCTAGTCTATAATACTGAATGAAAACCCTTATTGATATATCTTTATGTCCAGTTCATGCGTTCTGGATGACTACCCCTATATAACACCCCTCTCTCAGAATCCCCCTGACCCCACTGAGCCAAGAAGTAGTTCTGTTTTGCAAGTTAAAAGGTTTATTTGAGAAGTAAAGCAATATATATCTATATCACGCTTTATAATAAATTAATAATTGGATATCACACTTAATCTGGTATGATAAAGATTAACAAACGGAGAAACTGGCACTAGCACACTTCTTGATAATCACTGAGGAGTTGACATGAAATGGATAAGATAGCAACAATACTTTTATGGTTTCAAATGGATGCAATGTGGAATGAAATGCAGTACAGAAAATAACTTGATAGGATTTCAGCAAAAGACAATGTAATCACTTTCTTGGACAATTCACCCCCCCCTTTTATGCAATGCAGGGAAATGGAAGGAAGGCACACAATTCTCAGAAATGCAATTAAATGTGATTCAGTTCACCCCAGCAACTTAGACTACAGAAGTTTAAAACACAGGCAAAATGCTTTTATATGTGCTGGCAATTAAGTGAAAAATATGCTAAATTGCTTTTAATTCCCTCTAGAGGTTCAGGGTGAGTGGTATCTAGTTAATTTTATTCCAGGCTCACTTTAGCAAGGATCTAGGGTGTAACTAGCAGGTTAAACAAATTTTTGGTAACTGAAAGGCAAGCAGCAGCAGATTTTTACACGTGAAGAAATTTGCAAATCGCGGTAAAATGTCAAATCGCGGCTAAATTTGCGAATGCGCCGAGCGCGATTACAGAGGAACTGCAAGGACTATCACTATCGTTTTGGGGTCCTAGGAAAGCCTAGGATCTCAGCTTCCAGATGAAAGTTACTGCAAGTCTCTAGCACAAACGGTCACGGAGATATGAGCGATTAAATAAAGGTCATTTTTCAGATTTGAAATTTTAAAGTTCAAAAAGACAAGTGCAGCTTGCAACTAGAAAATGACAGGTGACAGCTTTACAAATGACAGGTGACAGTTAGGAGACAGTTCTACTTAGATTAAAATAGCTTGAATTATATTATCTTAACTAAGAGATTGGTTCTGCACAGTCTTGCTATGTACTCACAATATATTTAGAAATATGCCTTCCCACGGATCTGGTCAGGTTTTGGACTGGACTCCGGTTCAGCTCTCTCTGGTTTTGGATACTGCTCTGCTTTCTCTGGGTCTTTCTGCACAGCTTTCTCTGGAGATTGATGGAGGTAAAGTATGGATTTTCCCGGCAGAGCTTCCAGCTGCAAATGGATTTGAAGGTCCCTATCTGTCCTGTCTGTCTGCTTTTATGTGTTTTTTTTATGGGTGTGTGTGCAGCATCA
Organism: Ambystoma mexicanum; assembly: GCF_040938575.1. Classification (NCBI taxonomy): domain Eukaryota; kingdom Metazoa; phylum Chordata; class Amphibia; order Caudata; family Ambystomatidae; genus Ambystoma; species Ambystoma mexicanum. The sequence continues at coordinate 1,621,004,557 of NC_090937.1, read as the reverse complement.
CTAGACCCTACCCCTCTCCACTTATCATTGGCCAAGCTTTCATTTCTCCCCTGATTGGGGGAGCTAAGTTGTGTCAGAGTGATGTCATTTTACAGCCTGCAGAAAGTCCACTCCTCCTGTCAACTTACACACAAATCTAGATTTGAACCAAATACATATTTGCAGAGGTACATATTGTTTTAAAATCATATGCACCCCTCACATATCACAGGAGGTATCCCCTGTTCAAACTCTGCTCTTCCTGGGAGCTTGCATTCAGAAATGGCAATATTTTGCACTTTTTAACTGGTTTGCAATTTCGGACATTAACCCAAATTTACACACACGTGCGCAAGGAGTATGGACATTAGTTGATGAAGTGTCAGATTTTTCACATGCACACATTTTGAGTAATATCCTCTTTTCCGCTAAAACCCCCCTGAACATGCCACCGGTTCTAAAAACCTCTTAAAATGTGGGCAGAAAAATCACAAGAATTATGGTATCATTTAAATAATTTTCACAAGTCCGTACTATGAGTTATTCATCTTTTTAGAGTTAGGTTCTGGCCCCAAAGGGGTGTGGTTTTCCTCCAGCACAAGGTTGAATTTCTGGTTTTTCCAGTTCTGCCAAGCCAGCTTGCTCTCACAGGCAGTGCCCCTCCCCTTTGCTTCAGGAGGAAGCTACATTTACGACATCTGCAATAAACCATCTGCCTGGGTCAGGACAGGGCTTTGTTCAGAGCTCCTGTATTCTGTGGGGGCTCCCCTTAATTCAATTATCAGGGAGATGGCATATCCTTAGTGTGGCCAGCAAAAGGCAGATAGGCCTGGGAACACAGCTGTGACTCAAGTTTCACTTCTGATGGGGGTAGTTGCCAGGCAGAATTCAGTTCCTTAAGCCAGGTTTCAGATAAAATGTCACTTTTTGTTACCCAGTTTAAGTCAAGACAATGTTTACATATGCAGCTAGAATGCTGATTCTAAGTTTAAAACTATGACATTTAAACAATTGAAACCTATGTGACACTCAAAAGTAGGTCACTCAGTCAATTTAAACACTTAGATTTTTAGTGTCTTTCAGTCCAAATTTACTTAAACTGCTGAAATCCACAGCTCAGCCAGTCTTGTTATAAACCTTCAAGTCACTTCAGAATATAACTTTACATTGGATCCACCTCTTAAAATGTCTTTCTTTGGCATGTTTTGGGTTCATTTATTCAGTTTTCTACAAAATCTGGTGGTTTTAAAACGCCGGCTTTCTGATAGTGGTGAGTACTGGTACTGCACCCCTTTTTGGGATTCAAGAAAATGAATTCCCAACAGTTATGGGTTTGCTTTTGGCAATCAGCATTGCCATTCCCAATGGTTTCAGACTACTGTGTGGGTAGTCCAATGGTGGTTTTAGGCAGTGTCCTTCTGTGCCCATAACATCGGCAAAAATGAGTGGCAGCCTATTCTTCATGCATTTCCCTGTGCATTTTCTGGGAAGCTCTGGCCATCATGATGTTTTCCATGTCAGTACTGCACAGTTTTGAGGTAGGGCTCGGATGCATGGGTAAATACATCCCACAAGCCCCCCCTCTTGCGATGGCCATTCTGTTCCACTGATGGGACTCGCAAGACCTGGGATGTAGTTCTCATCTTCTTCCGGTAGATGGCCAGTTCAGCATCTCTTCCTTCATCCGGTGGATCGATCGGTCCTCCTCGCCGGTCCTGATGGGAATATTGGGCGGTACACTGGGCCCCTTGCGTCTCTGCTCCCGGTCTCCGGATCGTCCTCCTTGGCCCGTCTCCCGGTTTTCTTTCTCCTAGGACGACAAAGGAAGAGCGGCAATACCTATTCATAGACGTTTTTCCACCACTGTTGAGATAGTGGGGCAGCATGTGCATTTCATCATAACGAAACATTACATTCTTATTTTGAAAAAAAAACAGTATAACTAAGAGACAGTTTCATGCAAATCACAATATGTTAGAGACTAGATGTGGTATGTTTTATGATTGGAACTGAATTAGTCTGAGACAGTACCCGCTAGGATTCCAGAGGATTCCTCCAGTTGTTGCAGAGTGTGCCTGGGATGGCAACATTTCAACTGGTTTATGTGGACCCACTTGTCTTCCCCCGCTGCCAAAGGACCTTTGGGGATGTGGATTTTGTAGGCCACAGGGGAGATCTTGTCGATGGAAGTTTTCAGGTCATAATGGGTCTTCATGCTATCAGCCGATCTTTCTAGATTCCGCTGAGCATAAGCAAAAGCATGTTGAAGGTGTTTCCTTAAATTCTCCACATACTCATGAGTAGTGGAGGCATTTATCAGTGTCTGCTCTTGGGTCCTGTAGAGCAAATGCTGAGGAAGCACCATCTTGCACCCAGTCATCAACTCAAATGGTGACATTTTGGTTGCAGATGAAGGGGTAGATCTGATGGCCATTAGGACCAGAGGTAATCGGATATCCCAACTTGGCCCAGAATCTGCCACAAACTTTTTTAAAATGCTCACAATTGTCCGGTTGTAGCGTTCCACTGCTCCAGAAGAAGCTGGCCGGTAAGCAATGTGTAGCTTTCTCTTGACCCCCAGTATCTCCCACATCTTTGTCATTACTTCACTGGTGAAGTGGCTACCTCTGTCTGACTCAATCCTTTGAGGTAGACCAAAACGGGAAAAGATGTGGTTAATCATCAAGGCAGCTGCCGTTTCTGCCTTGCAATTTGGGGCTGGGAGACATTCCACCCACTTGGTAAACAAGCATGTCACAGTCAACATGTACTTATTCCCCCTCGCGGAGCGAATCACAGGGCCTACAAAGTCGATTTGTAAATCTGACCATGGCAGTGTCATCCCCCGCTTTTGGAGAGGCGCGCGGTGCGTGAGGGATGATGGCTGAAATTGTGCACACACAAGACACCCCTTCAAGTATTGGTCGAGGTCCTGCCCCATGTGTGGCCAGTATGCAACCTCTCTTAAGATTTCCAATGTTGTGTGAAACCCCCTATGACGGGCGGTGGCCGCATCATGGGCGTGACTTAACATCAGGCTTCGGAATGAGGTAGGAACCACCCACTGATCGTGGCCAGCTTTGGATTTCCTTACCAGCAAACCGTCTTGGATCCGGAACATTTTTGGACATTTCATCAACACTCTTAGGTCCTCTTTCCCAATGTAATCGGTATCCGTCAGGGGAAAGTTCTCAGGGTCCTCAAGGTGTTGGTAAAACTTACCAATAATTGGATCCCCCTTCTGAGCGGTAATCAAATCAGCATCAGGGGTCTCCTTACTCCATTGTGCAATTGAAAGGTCATTGTGAGCATTTGTCTGGGACCTAGTGATAGCAGTGACCTGGATTTCCCCCAACAGGGACTCAATCTCAATTAGATCCCCTTGGATGGCCCCGGTTTTGGCCAACTGATCAGCTAAGTCATTTCCAGTTTTGTCTGGTCCCTCTACTTTGGAATGACCCTTGATCTTTTTCCAATAGATGGTCATCTCATTCGAGGTGACCAGATCATCAATGTTTTGGATCAACTTCCCATGTTTCAAGGGTTTGTTGTTAGCACATAACATGCCTCTGGTTTTCCAATTAACCAGGTGCTCCACGAACCCGTTCCGTACATAATCCGAATCTGTGATTATGACCAGTTCGTGGAGTTGATGCTGGACAGCAGTGAGGATGGCCTGATGCACAGCCATCAATTCTGCCACCTGACTACTTCGGGGACCAATTTTGTATCCAGCGGAGGGTTCTGGAAACTCCTTCACCCATGCATTCCCTACGCCGGCCACCAGTTCTTTCTCCCCGTCGTTGTCAACATGGTAAGAGCATCCATCCACATACACAGTGGGCATTCCCTCACACTTGTCTTCTTCAAAGACTTTGTGTGGGGAATTAAGGTATGCCTCCGTGTTGTCCTTTATTTTTAGACTTTCGTCCTCGAGACAGTTTTCTCTGGCACAATCATGCAAGTCAGCCAGACCTTGCGCGAGGGGACTCTTCTTGTTTTGGCCATATCTGACCTCCACAGGAAAGCCTTGCATTGACAGAATCCAGGAAGTAATTCTGGAATTACTCACATTTCCGGCCCGGATTCCGTCACTTTGGAGAAATTGCAGAGGCTGGTGTGGAGTCTCCACTATGATGTGTTCCCCCTGGATAAACGGGCGGTAATTCTTCAATGCCCACACCGTTGCCAGGAGTGCCTTCTCACAATCGTTGAATTTTTCCTCCACAGAGGATAAAGTTTTGCTCGCATAAGAGATTACTTTATTGACCTTGTCATGCTTTTGGTATAATACTGCCGTCAAGCACGTATTAGAGAACCCTGTCTCCAGGAAGAACTCCTTGTTTCTGACAGGGTAAGCTAGGCAAGGCGCTTGTGAGAGGCTTCTTTTGAGTTGTCTTACTGCCTCAGATTGTTCTGGACCCCATTCCCACTTGACCCTCCCCTTCAGGAGATGAATCAGGGGTCTGGTGATCTCTGCGTAGCCCTCAATGAACTTTCTGCTGTAATTAGTCAGTCCAAGGAGGCTCCTTAGTTCCCGCAGAGTTGTGGTGTCTTTCAGTTTCTGAAGTGCTTCCACTTTCTTTTCCTGGGGACAGAGACCCTGAGGAGTAATCTCATGCCCCAAGAAATTAACACGGGTTCTACACCACTGTGCTTTCTGAAAGGAAAGTTTTGCTCCGGCGGCCCTCAACTGGGTCAGAACATAACGGATCTCCGCTATGTGTTCCTCCACAGATGAACTTTTGATGAGGACATCATCTACATAAGCCAGGTTACCCCTCGCACCCAGGTCGGGCATGGCCTTATGTAGGAAAATGTTGAATTAATTGCCGGAGTTGAGGTATCCGAAGGGAGTCCGGGTCCATGTGTATTGCTGGCCCCCAAAGGTAAAAGCCAGCTTGTATTGGTCCTCCCTACTGACAGGCACGGTCCAGTATCCATTGGTCAGGTCTATTGCAGTGAATACCTGTGACCCCTGGATCTGGGCCAGCCCTTGGTCAATGTAGGGCAGAGGCCATCGGGAAGTATGGACTCGTTTGTTGAGCTCCCTGAGGTCGGCGCAGAGTCTCCACTGGCCGTTTGGCTTCAATATTCCCAGCACCGGGTTATTGAAGGTGCTGTGGACTGGACGGATTATTCCCCTGGACTCAAGGTTCTTAATTATTTCAGTAAGGGACTCCATCGATGCGAGAGGCAAGCGATATTGCTTCACAAACACAGGAGTCATGCCAGGGTCCGTGGGGATTGTGGTTGTGTGGATGTCAGTGCGACCACAGTCATATGAGTCTACCACAAAGAGATCTTGGAAATCCAAGAAAACTTGTTTCAACTTTTGCTTTTGTTCCAGAGTCACACAGGCATCAGCTAGGTTGACTCTCTCTTCCACCATCTGCCTGAAGCCTGGAAAGACTTCTGGTTTGGCTATTTCAGCGGCCTCCTCCAGCTGGGTGGAGAAGTCCCTGGTCAGAGTGCTGATTTGGACTGGAGGCTTCAGGTGGGAAAGGCAGCCCTCATGGACCTGGAAAATCACCTCATCCCTCCTGAAGTCACAAGTCACATCTTCCTTACCATAAGGGCAAGAAGTGTACACCAGGAAGTTCCCCCCATGCCGGGTAAAAATCCTGTCTGGTGTTGCGTTGTCATCACTGTCACTGTCAAAACAGTCCTTGGGGATTGGTCCTAACAGTTCATTTCCAAGATCAATGGAGAAATGTCGGTCATCAACCGCCATTCCAATAATGGTGCCTGCGGCTAGAGTCATACTCTTTAAGTCGCTGTTATCCACCTCTATTGGAATGGTGTCATGTTCTATGTTGACTAATGGAGTTGGGTTTACCCCCAACCCTTGCTGTTGGAGAGAAGCATTTAGATGTATGTAAGCATCAGGGTTTTTCAACTCTTGTCCCCTTTTAACTTTCACTTCCAGGGAGAATTGTCGGGTCCTTTCTGGGATGGTGACTTCCTCTTTAACCTGACGTTCAACTGCATAAGGTAGAAATTGAGCTGACCTAAATGCTTTTTCTGGATCATCAAAGCCCATGGGATTATCCGCTAATCGGGACCAAGCTTTGAAGTTTATTAGGTCCAAACTAATGGCAAAGCGATTGAGAATGTCACTGCCTAAGTAAAAGTCGGCCGTGACGTCTCGCACGACCCAACAATTATGGACTATGCTCTTGTTGCCAATGGAGATTTTGAGCATACACCTGCTTGGCAGGAGATGTTTGGAATTAGGTGCTTCCAGGTCCATTTCCCATTTGTCTATCAGTTTGAATGTGGGAATGGCTGGATCTTTTGGGAGTTGGCGAAACATGGCTTCGCTGATGAAGCTCTTACCGTTGTTCACACACACTCGAGCGAGAACAGAGTCCTTCCCATCATTTAACTGAACAGGGATGAACAACTGCTCTCCAATTTGCTGAATATCAGCCAGGCTCTGAGCTGATTTCACATCTTTCTGGACTATAGGAGAGGGAGTTTCTGATTGTGGATTAGTAAAGAATTTCAGAGTGTTTCCTTCCAGCGTGGAATACCACCTTAAACTGGAAGGAAGGTTGATTTTCAGAAACAGAGAGGACCCCCCATCACCAGTCTGTTGTCCTACTGCTATTACTGTCACGTCTGGAGTTTGGCTATTCTGGAAGTGAAATTCTACTTGGTCAGATTTTTGTTCAACCATGTGGCAGGTGCCGTTTAAACTAACATGGTTGACCCTCTGTTTTAATTTTATTGGTCGGCTAGTCTGGGTCCAGAGGACCTTGTTTACGCAATCTATTAGGGGTGACAACCTGCTCAGGAGTTCATTGCCCAGTAAACAAGGAGTGCCCTCTGGAGTCACTCCTATGACCGGGTGTTTCACCTTGTGTCGCCCGATCTCAATGTCCAAGTCTGCAGTCCCCTCAACGGGAATTTCCTTCCTGTCAAAGTTCTGCAGTTGTCCAGGAAGAGAGGTGAGAGGAATTTGGTAATTCTCTCCCCTTCCTGCATTCAGTTCATCAAAGGCCCTTCTGGACAGAAGGGTGGCTTGAGATCCAGTGTCCACCAGTGCCAAAATTGTACCCTGCCCCTGTACTTGTACCGGGGCATAGTATCTTCCCTCCTTCTCCTCAAGGGGGCACAGATAATGCACATTTTTGGACAACTGGTGGGCTAACTTTCTGGTTTTGGACATCGCTAGCGAAGAGATTTGGGCGGAATTCTGCGGAGAGCCTTGGGAATCTGAAAGAAAAAGTTGGCAACTGGAGATCAGAGCCATTGTGGGTTCCCCTGGCTCCGGTTCTGGGCCGCCCCCCCCTTTTTGGAGGCAGTCACCAGGATGGGTTTGAACCAGGGGATTTTCTTGCTCTTGGTTCTGGGATGAGATGGTGGGCGGCGGTAGCTCAGTCTCCACATCTCCCCAGTCTGGATTTGCATCCCTAGGGACCCATTTTTCTTTGGGAGGAGTTCCCCCCTCTCTGAAGGTGAAGATCCTTTTCCCAGGATCCTCTGAGGATCCCTCTCCCTCAAATTGGAAGATCTGTACCTCCTCCTCAAACTGTGTCTGTTTGGGTCTTTTGTTTCTCCTACCACCCCTCTGCTCCTTAGGAGGCAGACTTTCAGGGGCAGGAGATTTTGTTTCCGGTTCCTGGGTTTCCAGGGGCTGTTTACAAGTGAGGAAGGAAGCTTCCTCCAAGGCTTTACACCCCCCTTCCCCTTGTGCCTCCTCCTTGGGAACCGGAGAGTTATCGGGGTGCTGCCCCCGTCATTGTTCTGGGGCACCAGGTCCAGAGTTGGGTGCGTTCTGCGCCTGCATGCCGATCTGAGGGTTCTGCTGAGCCCTCAGTATGTGACCCAGATCCCGCGCCATGTTTTGAACCTGGCGCTCTAACTGGGAAACCCGCTCAGGCTGATACGGGGCCCTGTTTTCTCCCCTGGGCTGATCCCGGGAAGGGTAGCTGTCCCTCCTCTGGTAATACCCCGGGTTGGGAAGATTTGGGTACCCCTCCACCCTTGGCCTCCCCTCTCCCGGATTAGGTTGTCTGGGCTCAGGGAATTGGGGAAAGAAGGGTGGAGGATTTTGGGGCTGGAAATTGGGTGGATACCTGGGGAAAAAGTTCTGCCCAGGATTCGGAGAATTTCTGCCCTCCGGTGGGAAGTTAGGAGGAAAGTTCCCTTGGTTAGGTTCTTGGCTGGATCTCCCCCCTTGGGCTGGAGGAGTCCACACATAACCCAGGATGGGTCTGTTTCCCTTGTAACGGGGACTTACATAATCAGGAGAGCGAGGGACCCCATTTGTGGGGCTGCCTCCCTGGCCCCCTGTCTGTGACTGGCCCGAGGACCTTCTGGGCCTAGCATTATGAGGTGCAGGTAGGTTTTTAGGCCCCCCCATCTCCAAATCCAAAACGGGGGTGACCTTTACCTCTGCCACCTTGGCAGCAGCAGGGGTGCTGTTGGCTTTGGGGTTTTTCTGGGCATTACTTTTGCTATCTGCCGGTTTCTGCACCTCATAGATCCGGGTAGCCTGTTCAATGACCCAGTCTAAAGATCTTTTCTCGTGAAAATCACTCACGAGCTGGGTCATTATGTATTTGGGCAAGGCATGAAAAAATGTATTGATGAATTCTCTACTGTCTGTGCGCACCCTTCTGGTGGTCTGCGCAAAAGCACGTTTCAGTTCTTGCACAAATTCTTGTGGGGCCTGATCCTCCCCACATTGCAAATTGTAGGCTGCCTTGCGAGCCTCTTGAGGATTTCTATGAATGGAAAAATGTTTCAAGATGGCCGCCTTATAGGTGGACCATCTTAAATGATTTTGGTCCTCCAGCCCCGCAAAGAAACTGGAGTATTCCGGGGAGAAGGTCCACTTTACATATTGAATACAGCTTTGGCTGTCCTTCAAATGGAAAGTCTCCATCATTTGCTCAAACAACTTTAAGTGCTCCCAAACAGAATACTTAGCGTTCTTATGGTAAGGCGTGATGACGCTCCCGATCGCCTTAATCTGCTTTAAGGGGTCCTTAACCAAGGCCCTTTTTGTCTTATTGGCCCTTTTGGTCCGGGTAACCCTGGTCCATTCCTCTTCTGACTCAGAGGCACTGCTCCCAGAGGTTCCTGTCTGTTCTTCCAGGTTTTCCCGGATTCTGCGAGCCTGGGAATGGCTGGCAGAATGTGGGGACCTGGTCTCCTGTTTCTTGTGGTGCTCAGAGGAGTCCTCAGATCCCTCCTTGCTGCCAGGATTTGCTGGGTACCCCCCCCACTGACCTAACTGGGCAGAGGTTTTCAGGATGCCCTTAAGGGGCCTACTCTCCTGGGGTTCCCCACTGAACTGTACTGTACTTGGGTGCCCATACCCGGATGCCCACCCCTCCATTCCTGAGTGGTACTGACCTATGAGCCCCATACTTTTAGCTGGATAGTAATCTGCCATCCCTGTGGCCCTGTGCTCATGTGCGCCAGGGGACATGGGGGTGGTAGAGTCCAGGGACTGGGAGAGATGAAGGCCCCTGGTGTTAGGGCTCCTGAGGTTATGGTCAGGAGTCTCTCTTTCCCAGCGGACCTCATCTCTATCCGCCCCTGCTCCCTGTTGCAATGCAAGAGCCTGCATTTGTGCTTTCAGTTCCTCAGTCAAGGCCTTACTAGACTCTAGTCTCAGTCTCTCCTGCATCGCTACCTGTTGTTGGAGCCTATCATTGCGCTGGCAGAGAGCCTCATTCTCTCTCTGCGTTTCCTGATTGGTCCTGGAGCACTGGGCCAGTCTTTGCTGCAGGAGGGTTACCTCCTGAGCTGTGTCCCTATTGGCCTGCTCCTGTCTTGCCAGAGCATCCTCCACCCTCCTGGTGTGCTCTAGCAAGTCCTGGTGTTCTTTTTGGAGGTCACCCAGTCCCTGGTTGGCCAGGTGATTTTCTTCCAATTTCCTTTTTAAGTGGCAGACTTCCTGGCCTAAGGTATCCCTTTCCTGACTAAGAGCCTGCATCTGTGCCGCCAGGTTGTCCCTTTGCCTTTGGAAGGCACCAGCTTTCTGGCGCTCCTGGTAAAATTCTGCCTTGGTATCCAGGTCTTTCAAAATCAGTTTATTGCTCTCTGCCTTCTCCCTATCTAGGTGGCTTTGCAGGGTGACTACCTGCTCAGCACATGCCCTATTAAAGTCTAATTGTTGCTCCAGCTTTTTCTGGCTCTGCAGTAGGGAGTCCAAACCTTCTTGGTACTCCTTCTGCAAGGCCAGAAATCTGGTATCCTGGTCAGCCTTTTCCTGTTGCAGGATGTCCATATCCCTCTTTATTTTAATGATGTGCTGTCTACTCTCATTTTCTGACTCCTGGCTCCCCTGCAGCCTCTGCTCAGAAGAGACCAGGTCAGATTGGACCTTCTCTAACGCCATCTGTCGCTTATTCGCCAGATCTTGGCTTTCAGTACATTTATCCTGCATGTCTCCCATATATAGGTACAGGTATGCCGCTATCCTAACCATCTTGTCTTGTTCATCCTTAGCTTTAGGAGCCATGTATAGTTCACTCAGGGCCACATGTAGGGGACCCTGATCTCCCCATATATCTGACCCTGTTTCAGTGACCTGTTGCGTGATGGCCTGCAACCAGACCATGCAGTCCTGGTGAGTCCACTCACCTCTCACAAATAACTTATGTAAGAAGTGCTCTCTGGCTATTTTCATGTCTACTAAGGTCGTCATTCTAGAGATTGGTCTCTGTCCTGACTTACAGAAATTAGTATTTTTTTTTTGCAAAACAGACCTTTTTCTTAGAGCGTTCCTTTGAGGAGTGCTTTACAGCGTAACACAGCGTGTGATCCGACCGGATATGTGTGTCTGGTCAGCTGGCACGCTGTATTAATCTGCACAAGTGATAGATCTAATCCAAACGTCCGGCACGAGCCCCCAATTTGTAAGAGGATTCAATTCAACACTACAGCTAAGTCAACGCCTAGTCTATAATACTGAATGAAAACCCTTATTGATATATCTTTATGTCCAGTTCATGCGTTCTGGATGACTACCCCTATATAACACCCCTCTCTCAGAATCCCCCTGACCCCACTGAGCCAAAGAAGTAGTTCTGTTTTGCAAGTTAAAAGGTTTATTTGAGAAGTAAAGCAATATATATCTATATCACGCTTTATAATAAATTAATAATTGGATATCACACTTAATCTGGTATGATAAAGATTAACAACGGAGAATCTGGCACTAGCACACTTCTTGATAATCACTGAGGAGTTGACATGAAATGGATAAGATAGCAACAATACTTTTATGGTTTCAAATGGATGCAATGTGGAATGAAATGCAGTACAGAAAATAACTTGATAGGATTTCAGCAAAAGACAATGTAATCACTTTCTTGGACAATTCACCCCCCTCTTTTATGCAATGCAGGGAAATGGAAGGAAGGCACACAATTCTCAGAAATGCAATTAAATGTGATTCAGTTCACCCCAGCAACTTAGACTACAGAAGTTTAAAACACAGGCAAAATGCTTTTATATGTGCTGGCAATTAAGTGAAAAATATGCTAAATTGCTTTTAATTCCCTCTAGAGGTTCAGGGTGAGTGGTATCTAGTTAATATCATTCCAGGCTCACTTTAGCAAGGATCTAGGGTGTAACTAGCAGGTTAAATGAATTTTTGGCAACTGAAAGGCAAGCAGCAGCAGATTTTTACACGTGAAGAAATTTGCAAATCGCGGTAAAATGTCAAATCGCGGCTAAATTTGCGAATGCGCCGAGCGCGGTTACAGAGGAACTACAAGGACTATCGTTTTGGGGTCCTAGGAAAGCCTAGGATCTCAGCTTCCAGATGGAAGTTACTGCAAGTCTCTAGCACAAACGGTCACGGAGATATGAGCGATTAAATAAAGGTCGTTTTTCAGATTTGAAATTTTAAAGTTCAAAAAGACAAGTGCAGCTTGCAACTAGAAAATGACAGGTGACAGCTTTACAAATGACAGGTGACAGTTAGGAGACAGTTCTTCTTAGATTAAAATAGCTTGAATTATATTATCTTAACTAAGAGATTGGTTCTGCACAGTCTTGCTATGTACTCACAATATATTTAGAAATATGCCTTCCCACGGATATGGTCAGGTTTTGGACTGCACTCCGGTTCAGCTCTCTCTGGTTTTGGATACTGCTCTGCTTTCTCTGGGTCTTTCTGCACAGCTTTCTCTGGAGATTGATGGAGGTAAAGTATGGATTTTCCCGGCAGAGCTTCCAGCTGCAAATGGATTTGAAGGTCCCTATCTGTCCTGTCTGTCTGCTTTTATGTGTTTTTTTATGGGTGTGTGTGCAGCATCACTAGACCCTACCCCTCTCCACTTATCATTGGCCAAGCTTTCATTTCTCCCCTGATTGGGGGAGCTAAGTTGTGTCAGAGTGATGTCATTTTACAGCCTGCAGAAAGTCCACTCCTCCTGTCAACTTACACACAAATCTAGATTTGAACCAAATACATATTTGCAGAGGTACATATTGTTTTAAAATCATATGCACCCCTCACATATCACAGGAGGTATCCCCTGTTCAAACTCTGCTCTTCCTGGGAGCTTGCATTCAGAAATGGCAATATTTTACATTTTTCAACTGGTTTGCAATTTCGGACATTAACCCAAATTTACACACACGTGCGCAAGGAGTATGGACATTAGTTGATGAAGTGTCAGATTTTTCACATGCACACATTTTGAGTAATATCCTCTTTTCCGCTAAAACCCCCCTGAACATGCCACCGGTTCTAAAAACCTCTTAAAATGTGGGCAGAAAAATCACAAGAATTATGGTATCATTTAAATAATTTTCACAAGTCCGTACTATGAGTTATTCATCTTTTTAGAGTTAGGTTCTGGCCCCAAAGGGGTGTGGTTTTCCTCCAGCACAAGGTTGAATTTCTGGTTTTTCCAGTTCTGCCAAGCCAGCTTGCTCTCACAGGCAGTGCCCCTCCCCTTTGCTTCAGGAGGAAGCTACATTTACGACATCTGCAATAAACCATCTGCCTGGGTCAGGACAGGGCTTTGTTCAGAGCTCCTGTATTCTGTGGGGGCTCCCCTTAATTCAATTATCAGAGAGATGGCATATCCTTAGTGTGGCCAGCAAAAGGCAGATAGGCCTGGGAACACAGCTGTGACTCAAGTTTCACTCCTGATGGGGGTAGTTGCCAGGCAGAATTCAGTTCCTTAAGCCAGGTTTCAGATAAAATGTCACTTTTTGTTACCCAGTTTAAGTCAAGACAATGTTTACATATGCAGCTAGAATGCTGATTCTAAGTTTAAAACTATGACATTTAAACAATTGAAACCTATGTGACACTCAAAAGTAGGTCACTCAGTCAATTTAAACACTTAGACTTTTTGTGTCTTTCAGTCCAAATTTACTTAAACTGCTGAAATCCACAGCTCAGCCAGTCTTGTTATAAACCTTCAAGTCACTTCAGAATATAACTTTACATTGGATCCACCTCTTAAAATGTCTTTCTTTGGCATGTTTTGGGTTCATTTATTCAGTTTTCTACAAAATCTGGTGGTTTTAAAACGCCGGCTTTCTGATAGTGGTGAGTACTGGTACTGCACCCCTTTTTGGGATTTAAGAAAATGAATTCCCAACAGTTATGGGTTTGCTTTTGGCAATCAGCATTGCCATTCCCAATGGTTTCAGACTACTGTGTGGGTAGTCCAATGGTGGTTTTAGGCAGTGTCCTTCTGTGCCCATAACATCGGCAAAAATGAGTGGCAGCCTATTCTTCATGCATTTCCCTGTGTATTTTCTGGGAAGCTCTGGCCATCATGATGTTTTCCATGTCAGTACTGCACAGTTTTGAGTTAGGGCTCAGATGCATGGGTAAATACATCCCACAAGCTACCATCCTCAATCACAGCAGGGGGCAGAGGCAAATTATTGAGACTATAGTCACTACATTCGTAGTTAACCACTGCATCCTGAATGGCATCAAAATTGACATCAAGATTACCTGGATCTTCATGTGAGGATCATTCATTGGACAAATCCAAAGGTGCTATGACGGGACTCATTGCCCTTTTAAGCTTCCTACCACTCCTAAGCCTGTTAACCATATTCATAAGACTTGGAGCAGCCACCATCAGATATGAACTTAGTACTTATAAAAGGTCTGCACACTTGTCACCAAAATACAGAACTCGTGGTATACAGGAACAGGAACAACCACCATAATATTTGTCCGTTATAGGTATCAGATAGATAAGAATAGAACACATATAACCATGCATATAAACCTTATTAGGGAAACTAAATTTCAGAAATATAGAATACCAGCACTCTGTCCGCATGCACGCCACCACTCCTAACAGCCCAACAGCCACTTCTGATCCACTTCCGATGCGCGCACGCGATGCGCGTGCATCAGCCCAAATATAGGAAGTTGTTCGTGGCCAATGGCGTGGGAGGCAGGGGGTGTGCCTATGGACGCTGAAACAAGAGGAGAGAAAGAAACTGTCACGCTTGAATACGCTTGATCCAACTGTGAGACAGTGTACATAATGAAGAACTCCTTGAATTCTCGGTCTTTCCAACTGCGAGACAGGGTCCATAAGGAAGATCTTCCAGAAGCCTCTGGAGATACAACTATGAGACAGGGTCCATAAAGAAGAATGCCTGAACCTCCTGTGATCCAACTGTGAGACAGGGTCCATAAGGAAGAAAGGCCTCAACCCTCAGCCAATCCAACTTTGTGAGAGGGTCCATAATGAAGAACTCCCTGAAACCTCAGGCGATTCAACTGTGATACAGGGTCCATAAGGAAGAATGGCCTGACCCCTCAGGGGATCCACCTGCGAGACAGGGTCCATAAGGAAACGGTTGTGATTGGCCTTTCTTCCTGTGTATTCATCCTGCCTGGATGAGGTATGTATGGAGTGATGTCACATGTGAAATGTTTGCTGTGAGCTTGGATTGTTTGTGTATGAATGAGTTCCTCCCCAGGAAGTTGAGTTATGTGAGCCTGGGCGGTGGGAGCCAGTGGGTTCCTGTCATATGTAATTCCTAATCTCCTTATGTACTTGATTGCATCTGATGAATTTATGCACCTGAATAAAGAAACTGAAGATCACCTTCAACTTGACAGCGTATCCTTTTAAGTATAAAAGCCTAACCACCGGTCAGAACAGAAACCCTCAGGCGATCCAACTGTGAAACAAGGTCCATAAGGAAGAATGGCTGGAAACCTCAGTCGCTCCAACTGTGAGACAGGGTCCATAAGGAAGAACTCCCTGGAACCTCAGGTGATCCAACTGTGAGAGTGGATCCATAATGAAGAATGGCCTCAACCCTCAGGTGATCCAAAAGTGAGACACTGTCCATACAGTTGTAGAAAAGGAACCATGTGCCCCCATCTCAACCATCTCGCCTATATTGCCTATATGTTGAGAAACAGAGTGTGAGACACTTGTAGCACCAGTGAAAATACAGATACCAATACTCCTGGAAGCAAGGTTTCCATTGAGAAAGCCGTACCTGCATACGAGACAGTATGATGGCCATTTGAATGAAATCCCTGAAGAAGCAGAGCAAATAAATGGAAGAGAAGACTGGTGACGTCACACAAAGCCAGACTGATGTTCAGAGATGCAGAGACAAGAGAATGAAAATATTCTATAAGGCATCAAGAAAGTATCAAGGATATGTGACATCTTGGGCTCAAGATGAAGAAACCTATGCTACAGAAACGATGAAGATATCAAGTCATTTAATATGTGTACATATGTAAAGAAACGCAAGCAGATGAAGTATTCTTGAGGATAGCTTTATAGTGAATAGATTGTGGCATGCACCAATATATACATATATAGGAGAGTGCGTAAAGTGGCACAGGATTGCCTCAGTCTCGGGCCCTGGTTCTACCAGTGCCAGTGACTGGGCAAACCCATTCCTTGGAGTCCTATGGGACTCCATGGAATGTGAAATTACTGCCATTGCCGGGACCCATAATATCCTGGTAACACTTGGATATCAGGCACAGGTAACGGTAAGGCAAGTGTTTACTGGCAAACGATGTCCTCCCTAGCCACACACACACCCATCATTGAAATGGAAGAGGGTGTGCACACCGGGCCCTACTTTTTCATTTCGTTATGTCGATTTGTTCGTTTTTTAGTCTTTTTTTAAAGAGACACTATAGACACACATACGTGTGCTGGGCACTAACAGCGTTAATTCTCACATTTGTGGACAGGTTAGTCTGGAAACAGCCATGAGCCCTCACAAGGCCTTTGCTTGCCTTTGCCCTATAATGGTTCTGCCCGGTGAGCCATTACGAGCATAACTCACCCGTAGGGGTCAACGCAAGATTATTTGCACAAATCACAAGTATATTACACAACAAATAGTGTGCGGGATCGGTAGCGGACCTCAGCCCCATTTTACACATTACAGGCAGCGTCGGAATCACAAGACACATGTAAGCATAGGATGAACATGGATGATCACGGCCGATGCTTGTTGGGTAATATTCACACCAACTCTCAGTCCCTGCATTCAACAGAGCTAAAGCAGGGAGATCTAGCTTTGAGGTTCTAGCCCCTAAAGCTTGGAGCTCACTCCCACTCTAGAAGAAAAGAAGAATCCCTTTAGGAACCTTTAGGAAAGTGCTAAGAACTAAGCTGTTCAACTAGACCACCTTATGTCATGCAGTGTCTCTAACGCTTTCCCTCTGTAACCTGTAACACCTTCTCTACAATGTCATATACTGCTGTATACATCTGCTCCTGCAATAATGCTATAACCTGCACCGAATGTATACCCTGTATAACCTGTATAACATGCACCAAGTGAATATCCTGTAACAGCGCCACAATGCCTCCGGGCAGCTGGCCGCTTTATAAATCCAAATGAATAAAAATAAATAATAGCAACACGTAAGTTCGCCTTGGGCAGCAAAACTCATTGCACCAGCCTTGGGAACGTGGCCGTACTGGGCGTTCTGAATTCCAGTTTCCTGGACAAAATCTACTTTTTTCAGGAAGGATTCATGCAATGGTATTTTCTGATGAGGTTCCTCTTCCAAAAAGGTCAGAATTCAGGAAGCAATTCACCGACGCATACCCACAGGTGCCACCCACCCTTGCTGCCCCAGGGAGTCTTGCTGACCTCCTCTGACAAATATTGGTCCATAAGCCTTGTCTAATTAAAACATTAATAATGTATGATGCACGTGAACATGGTTGTTGAGTGGCCGCTGACTTGGGCCACTTGACTCATATCTCTCCCGGATAAGACTTCACTTCCGATTTCCCGATGAATAATGCTATGAATAGTGAACCATATAGTCCTTTCGGTATTGAATGTTATATGGAATTCTCTGTGATGCTTAATTATGGCGGGTGAGGAGAGGGGGATTTAATGTAACATTTTCAAGATGCAGCCATTCGAAGCCAGCAGGTGGTATAGTCAATACACACCTGATTGCAGTATAGGACAAAACTCACATAAGACTTGGCGTGGCACTTCCACACTGACTGGTCTGACTTCACTACTTACAACCACAGCTTCGCCTGTGGCAACATCTACCATGGTGATTTTAACCCAGGCAGTTCACGCCCAGGCTCAACCCTATGACCTCAGCCAACACATCACCTACGCCCCCACCTATCGCTGGCAACATGCTCGATCTTCTGATTTCCTGCAAAAATCACATCTCTGGCCAAATCAAATCTGGGTCTTGTGGTCTGGCAACTTTGCAATCCCCTTCACTCTCACTATGCCACACTACATTCCTCCACCTCCCACACTCCCCCACCGACAGCCAAACAAATCAAACACATTGCAGACACATCCTTAGCACCACTCATGCTAGCCCTTCAACCCCTCACACATTCCTCCTCACTCCTCAGAAATTACACAACCATCACTACACAGGCACTCAGCAAAATAGCCCCACTCAAAACAAAGAAACCCACAACTGCCATGCCTCCTAAAACTACAAAACTCTGCAAGATAAGACGCATCACCCCCCCCACCGATGACTACCACACTACTGTCCAAGCACTAGTTCTGTCTAAGCCTGATAACAGAAATGCTCTCCTCACAGAACGTGGCAGAGAAACTCATCCCCCACCTACCCACACACTCACACATCACACATCACCCCAACTCACACCCACTTCACTAGCTCCCGGTAGCCCAGAGAATTGCCTTCACATGACTCTGATTATATACGAAGCCATCCGCCTCAAAACCCCATTCTACCTTTACACCAAACTGAAACCCATCATCCACACAGACACCAGACAATCCAATCTACGCACAGAAACAAGCATTCCAAGAGTGGGCCCCCAAAGTCTAAAACACCCTACCAATCCACACCCGCACCACACCCTCCACCATCACTTTCCAAAAAAGCCTCAACTCATACACCATCCAGCCTCACAACCTCCCCTGCCATCACCTGTCCATCTTGTCTTCCTATCCTGCCCTGCAAAAAATATCTAGATTCCATTTCAACTCCCACCTCTTTAGCTTTTTTACTGTTTCCAAACCTCTCCAATAGACAACTCTCTTAATAGGGTCAGTGCTAAAAAAAAGAAATTCAAATACTATAAAAATCCAAAAATAAAATCGGACTTGGGGTAGTAGAATCAAGTCAGAGTTCCATGATGGTCCTGGCGTCTGGTTTTGGAAGGTGGACAGGTTGGATGTGGAGGAGCTTCAGGTTCACATACAACTCCACGCTGCATGGCCTCCATTGCACAGCGACTGTCCGCAAAACCTGAAATGGATCTGACAGACTGCCAATGCATAGTGAAAGTACCAATGGATATCCGAGGATCTTGAAATCAAGAAATCCGGGACACCCCATCTGCCACACTGCAACATTTAAGAATACACAGGAAACATCAAACAAGAACTGCTGGGAACCCAGGTAGGTGTGCACCTTTGCAAGTGCAAAACACATTACTAAGCATTATCATCCTAACAAGGAACAATGACAAAACACAAATCAAATGCAGTGCTGACCAATCAAAATGTTATGTTATGTTAAAGGTATTTGTATAGCGCACCGTCACCAACGAAATTGGTCCCAGGCGCTCTGGCGGATCAGTAAACAGGAAGGACGGGTAGGGTTAGTCGGGAGGAGGGGAGCAGGAGAGTGGGAGAAGTGATGTGCTGTTGGCAGCTTCAGCTTGGTATAAATGGAGTGCTGGGCATTGGTGCTAGTATCCGATCCGGCAAGGCCTCGAGTGCTGTGGGTGAAGTTTACGTGTTGTTGATGCGGTGTGGTAAAGTGCGTGCGGATTACTGTGAGAGAGATGGTTGTGTGGCTTTGTGTAGGTTTAAGTATGCAGAAGATTGAGGGTTGGGTTAGTGGGGTCTGTATCCTTATTAAGGTACCTATGCTTCCGTTAGAGTTGTATGCCTGTGGGTTGGGTTGTTGCTTGTTTCTCGTGGGTCGACTCGCTTTGGTGGTTCTGTGCAGATCCAGCTGTGTCATGTTGAGTAATGTTTGGATTGGTAGGTGCGTCTGAACCTTATCTTCGGGTGTGGGACTGGGTAGGTAATATCTATTCCCAGGTTATCTAGTGTGACACTGGTCGGTTGAGGCTTTGAATGGTTCAGGGCAGAGCCGTGTTGATGTGGTGTCCTGGTGCATCCGTCTTGGTGAGCCAATGTGTTGAGTCATTCGTTTCCTTCTGTCCTGACTGGTTTTATTCTCTGGCAGTCTTCTCTTCCCACACTCTTTGGGAGGAAGAGACCATTGGACCTGAGCTAAGAACCCTTATCCCGCTCTATACTGCCTTAGCATAGACCTGAGCTAAGAGCATTTATACCACTTTATACCACCTTAGCAACCTCACTCTTCCT
Source organism: Ambystoma mexicanum (assembly GCF_040938575.1). Taxonomy (NCBI): domain Eukaryota; kingdom Metazoa; phylum Chordata; class Amphibia; order Caudata; family Ambystomatidae; genus Ambystoma; species Ambystoma mexicanum. The sequence goes on along the minus strand of NC_090937.1, from coordinate 1,620,984,760 downwards.
CAGTAGAGAATCTTTGGCATTGCAATGACACTGGTGTTCCTGTTGTCGAGAATATGTTCCTATTGAAAATACTCAAACACTATAATGTTGGTCTTATCAAGGGAGTGCTCAGACGAGTGCTGTTTGCTGGTGTGTTGGACATGTCAACCACTGACTGCTGACTTGGACGTACCTTGGACTTACTTAGGCTGATCTTTGGATAATTCACATTGGGTGTATGCAATAAAAGCCAATCTCTAGATGGACTTTGGACTTAAGATTTATGATAATAAGCCCTATTCTTTTAAATTGTTTATAGTTTGTTGCGGCAAGCTCCCCCCTAAAAACCACAAACATTATTCATTGAGCCAGCCGTGCGCATCAGCGCGCGCGTGCATCAAGGGAGTGCTCAGGCAAGTGCTATTTGCCGTTCACTGGGTCATGGGGCTTGAGGGTGGCGCTAAGCACAGTTGGTGGTTTTTGCACTATAATGTGTGGTTAGAGTGAGTAATGCTGCTGCCTGAAAGGCTATTATAAAATTGACACAATTTTTTGTTAGCTGAATATTGTATGATTATTGGGGTACAAAGGGGCTTATATCTCCCTTAGTCACGTTTATCATACAAGCCCAGCTGATTCTATGTTTGGCCCAGGAGTCTCTGGCGCAATACACAGCTAAGACGGATTGAAAGGAGGATAGCACTGGAACAATGCGCTGGTCTTGGAAGCAAGACCATGCAGAGCAAAAGCGGTTTGAATCCCTGATCCATGCTTAGAAACTGAGCGCATTATAAAAGAACAATTAAATAAATACAGGGAATTGTGACATTTGTGACATTTGTGGAACATCATTGCTACAGAGATTGTAGTTCAGGCCACAATAGTGATGAACTCACTCCGACCATTGGACTCGAGGTAGAACTGGTGGCTGAGAGTTTGGATGTTGAACTTTGTGTGGTTTCCTCTCTCCCATCTAAGCAGATTCCTGCAGGCACTTATCCTCTACGACGTCGTAGAACGTGTACACCCAAAACATTTCTAAATCCTGCAAATGTGCAAAAACGAACTAAAATCACCAAAAACTATCCTAGAGTTAATGGGCTGAATGCAATTAATGAAGTAAGCGCAATTCAAGAAATCGTGACTGATCTTAAAGTTGCGTAGAGTAGTGTTTTAAAGCAAATGTGCTTTAAAATTGCCTACACAGATATCTGAACTTCTGCCTGATTTGGGTGGTCACCAAAACCAGAGGGCGATATGTTTTTGCAGCTCTTTCCATTTGCATCATTGACTCAGCGGTGGAAGTGTGATATACTATGTTACTTGGCATTTATATAGCACTCTATATATAATTGGTATGACCTCAAAGCGCTGGTAGGTTGAACGCCTTCGGAAACCATAGTTCTGGTCAGTAGAGAGAGAGATAGTGTTGTAGGGTGCGTGGATATAAATCATCAGCACGCCTTGCCACTATTTTATTTCTTTTTAAAGTGTGTAACTTTAGTTCAGGGAAACCAGGAAAGTGCCAGAGACACTTTGTCTTTCTCCCAGGCCAGACCTAGAATGAGCTGGTCTTGTATGATCAAAAACTGTCCATTTACCAAGTCGTGGACAGGCTGAGTGAGACACACAGCATTCTGTGCCTTTGCAGCCAGCACTTTAACAACCTTGCTAACACATTTAGAGCCTGATTTACAGCAAGGTTTTATAATGGTTACACCCCATTGGAAAACGCTCTTTGGTTATAAGCATCAGAAATCGACATAAGCGTGATGGGACATTTCCGACTGAAAGACTCCACCTAGTGTCAGTGACATTTAAAATGAATAACACAATAAATCCCTCTTCTAAAGGTCTGTTTGCATCCTTATCTGTCAGTTTGACGTGCAGAAAAAGAAAAATGTCTGCTTTTGTGTTGATAGTCACATGTTTTTATCATCATCCATAACAACGAGCTGGATGTTTGTGTGACAGGATATGCATACCTGAGCCTTTTCCACGGCATCTTTAATGGTGTGTCTTAAAGTGCTGAAAGTGCACAGTGGTGTTAAATAGAAAACCTTTCAGCTGTGCATTAATTTGCCTTCTGGCACTTGTCATTTGCCATTCAGGATGTGGAAAACAAAGCTACAGTGATATTATTATGACTTAACAGGTTTCCACAAGGATTTACTTGTCATGTTTCTTCGCTATGCACTTTTGTGTGTTTTGAAACTAAATTCTGGCCTCATTGCAGAGTGGGTTAAAATCACTGCTTCACTGTTTAGCCAGAGTGTGTGATCCTGCGCGAATGATCAGAGTGAGATGAAATGTGAAAAACCTGCAGTGCTGATATAGTTATGAGCTTAGGGCCCTTTAGGAACGTGCAGGCAATGGATGGGATCACACAGATAAACTCTGTGTGAAAAAACCGAAGCAACTCAGAGAGATGTCAAAGTACTGTTTTATTAACAATTCTCTAAAACAGGGAGTTAAAACAAACATAAATGGACGTACGCACGATTTCCCTCAGCAATCTTTTCACAAACATAGGTTATATATCTAAAATACGTCAAAGGTGACATCATACACTGTGGCAAATAATGACAAACCTACTGGGGATCGGGAAAGACTTAAGGGGAACTTATAAGTATATCATCTATAGGAAATGGGGTTGTAATTGGCAGCCAACTGTCAGGTAGACTACATATGCCCACCTCTAAAACATGTTATCCTCTTAACCATTAGATACATGGTTCCTCCTCGGTCTTCAAACTATAAGATCCTTCATTATATGGACCACTACACTTGTTTGGCACGCTTGTGCCATGTCTGGAACATTCGGTTCACATAGCAGTACGTAAGCCTAGACCCAGGTGAAAGGAAACGGTGCATGACACTACCACCCCACCCAATTAGCCCAACTTCTCTCATCGCCCAAGCCTTCTGCCATGAAGATTGTCTTTGAACTTGGCCTTGTAAAGTATCCTTGTCTCTGAGAACACACAGGAGTGAGGGCACTCGCTATCGTGTTCTAGGACTCCAAATTCAAACTCTATTTTCATTGTGGCTCACGTGACAGTTAACCATGATTTGGTCTATTTTGCAGTTTCTAAATGTCTCAAATGAATTAAACTTGGCAATCTTGGTGTTCCTTCTTTGCACGTTCCCTCCTTTCCAGAATAGTTAGCAGACCTTTGCTGCTTCAGTCTTGACTCCAGGCCAGACAGCCTCACCATGCAGCTCCACGATTCAACTTATTCTTGCAGCAACATTGTTTTTTCTTCCCTTTTCATGGGTCCTGGCTTACTAAAAATTCATGATACCAATGTCCAGCTTCTATACAATGGTGTCTCCACCTGCATTCCATTCACTACATAAAGCCAGTTTCTATGATGACTTACTCTAGATGTGTTTTCAGCATCTGTACAATTATTGAACGGTTGATTCTCTGCAGCACTTTGTGCATGTGTAATCTTCTTTCATATTTAAAAGTTGTATTGATTCTTTACTTCATCATTAGTTTCTTTAGGATCCATATATCCTTTTCAGAGAGTATCCTGAGACGTTGTTTTATGATGTCACAGCCTTCTTTTCTTTGCCTTTCTCATATTCCTTCAGGGAGTTCCTCCCTCAAATTTTCGTCCCTTTGGGGATACATTTGATAGGGTTCTCAATGGGTATCTTCTTTCGAACTACATTGCGGTATTGGCACAATTGCTGGTGTCAAAAATGGTACAATCTCAAGCTTCCAACATATGGGAGGTAGGGGGTGGGGCTTCCCACACAGGCATGCAACTGCTCCTCTACATTCCCCCTTCTGGTCGAGCCCTCAACCGCCTCCTCAATTGTTTCCACATCCAGGTATTTTCTCTTGAAGAAGTGGTTCTTTGGTGTCCATATCTTCATCGCCCCCCTCATAGAGCCTGCTGATTTGAAATGTTTATCTACACTCCTGTCATCTTCAATATCATCCGTATCATCTTCCATCTTGTTATGCAGGTCTGTCAACAACGTTATGGCCTCTGTCAAGTTTCCATTTTCTTCATAGTGAGAAGGTATAAATGTACAATGCGATGTCTTGATTTTGGTGCAAACTCCTCCTTGCATTGCTGTGATCAGAGCAAGGACATAGCCTCTGTCAAGTTTCCATTTTCTTCATAGTGAGAAGGTATAAATGTACAATGCAATGTCCTGATTTTGGTGCAAACTCCTCCTTGCATTGCTGTGATCAGAGCAAGGACACAGCCTCTGTCAAGTTTCCATGTTCTTCATAGTGAGAAGGTATAAATGTACAATGCGATGTCCTGATTTTGGTGCAAACTCCTCCTTGCATTGCTGTGATCAGAGCAAGGACATACCTGTTCTTGATGGTCATCAGTCGTATGGCCCTCAACTCTTCTTTAATGGCATTGAATCCCTGTATGGTAGCATTGATTGTATGCAGAAGCTCCCACCTAGTGATTTGTAACCCCTTGGTATTCACCACTGTTTGGATCCCAGGCATGAATATAGTCGTCAGTATCTTATTAGTCTTTATGAACAACCTGTGCTCCTCGGGAATGGTATCATAGGCTGTTTTTGATTTGGGTGAGATATAATTTTCTCTTTTTGTCAGTAGGAGAAGTTCAAGTGATCTTCTTCTTTTTCTCAAGTCAGCCTCCACTTTTGTAAATTCTCCAATGTTCAGATTGCTTGGAGGAATTACTAATGCCAGAACAGGGATGAGCACCAAGGAACATAGTTCACCCCAACCCATTGGCAACCTCATGTAAGCTCTAGATCCAAAAGCCCAACATTGGTGCATAAGGATGGCTGTTCCTTCTCCCATCCTGGGAACATTCTGTGGTGAAGTTTGCATTCTGGTCCCTTCCTCCCCTACTAACACACTCTCCTCACCTGAGCTGCTGGAGTTATTGGTCTCTTGTAGGCGTCGCCGTGCAAGGTAGTCTATCCCCTTTTTTAGATGAACATGCTTTTCACAGAGGGAAGCCACAGTGACCGCTGGAAAAACAGCTGTCCTGTGACTTCCCTTCCAGAATCACGCCGGAATAAGGGAAACAACCCAAATCAGGAAAAAATCCTTGGTGGAGTGTAGACTCTTTTTCAATCCTGATGACACGGCAGACCGCTGGCTGGAGGGTTGAAGATGCAGGTAGCCAAGTAGAAAGTTCACCAGAGCAGATGCGAAGGAGTTGCAGTTCTGTGTGGGTGCTGAATCCAAGGCGGGCCGAACAGGAGGAGGCAGAAGGTAAGTTGGGTGCACAGACCCAGAGGAAACAGAAGGAAAATTGGAGGAGGAAGATAAGAGAGAGATAGAGAAAGAAGTGGTGTCCGAAGGAACGAAACCACCAAGAGAGTGGAAACTGAAGCGAACCGCTCAGGGCAGCGGTCGGGAAAAATAAGGAGAAGGTGAGCTTCGTATGAAATACGAACACAGGAGCACAAGGAACCTCTGACCGAACCGAAGAGGGAAGGCAGAAGTTGGTAGTGAGGAAACCCGGAACAGGAAACATCCAAGAGGCGTTGCAACGCAACGTCCAGCCGGGGGGGAGGAGGATTAAATACTCCCAGCGGCGCTGCGCTATGTCAATGGAGCCGCAACCAGTAACACAGAGAACGGACTAAAACACCCTACCTCTGCGTCGCCAACTCCAACGCAGAAGTATCTGCCAATCTCGGCTACTTCCATAGCGGCGGATGGCAGTATGCCCCTCCCTGGGCCGCACCCACTCAGGCTTCCCCGGATGCAGGCGGTGGAATTTGGCAAGTAACCGAGGGGCATGTACTTGGAAAGCCGGTTCCCAAGAGTCCTCCGACTCCGGGTAACCCTTCCACGACAGGAGGTATTCCAACCGGCCTCGGTAAAACCTAGAATCCCTGATAGCAGAGACTTCATACTCTTCCAGGTTAGATGTAGGAGCAGGAGTATGGCAGGAGAGAGTCCTGTGATATGTGCCAGGTTAGTAAGGTTTTAGAAGAGAGGAATGGAAAACAGGGTAAATGCGTTTAAGAGAGGGGGTGAGCTGGAGGTGATAAGCCACGGGATTGACTTTCGAGAGAATGGGGAAAGGACCCAGAAAATGAGGAGATAGCTTAGAAGGCCGTGCCCACCTGGTTAGGAACCTTGTAGATAACCACACCTTGTCACCTGTCTTCCAGGCAGGGCATTCTTTGCGGTGCCTGTCAGCTCCACTCTTATTCTGTTTTCTGTTGTCTTCCAAGCTTTGCAATGCGGTGGTCTGAGCCTCATGAATACTTCTCAAGACTTCCTCTGTGGCTGGGGAGTTGGAAAAACTGGGTACCTCTGGTAATAGAAATCGCGGGTGAACCCCATAGGTACAGTAAAATGGAGAAAGACCGATGGGGAGTGCTTGGAGTTATTATAAGAGAACTCTGTGGTAGGGAGTAGAGAGACCCAGTTGTCTTGATGTTGAGCGATGAAACACCTTAAGTATTGTTCTAGAGTAGCGTTGAGTCGTTCAGTCTGAGACCATTTGATTGTGGATGGAAACCTGAAGAAAGGGCTCTTCCAACCCCAATCTGGCACACAAGGCTGTCCAGAATTTGGAGACGTACTAACTTCCTCGATCTGAGATTATCTTGTCGGGTAGACCATGAAGTTTGAAAATGTCTCGGGTAAAGATCTCCGCCCTCTTAGTTGCTTTAGGGAGTCCTGCAAGAGGGGAGAAATGAGCCAACTTCACAAAGCGTCCACTGTCACCATGATACAAGTACATGATTCCGATTCAGGAAGGTCCACTATGAAGTCCGTGGAGATGAGCCCCCACGGGCGAGTCGGCATCTCCACCTGAGTGAGCAATACTAGGGGTTTGCCGACGCATACTTGGCTCTGGCACAAATCGGACAAGTCCTTGCGTACTCAAACACTTCCTCTCATATTTGGCCAGAGAAAAGACCTCGAGATGAGTTCTAGGGTATTGTCTCTGCCTCTGTGACCCGCCATGCGCAAATCATGACACCAATCTAGGATCCTTCTGTGTAGCGGACCTTCTGGAATATACAACTTCTTCTTATAGAAAACCCAGTCGTCTTTTACTTGGTAGGTAGAGTTAGGATGAAAGGAGAGTTGTGGTAATTCCAGTACAACCGCAGTTTTTACTTCTTGAAGAAAGGAACCTACAATAGCCAGGATCCGATTTCTGTGTAACAAGGGCTCAACTTTGATCAATGCTTTTTCTTAGTGAGAGTCCTTGCGGGACAAGGCGTCAGCCAGCCGATTGAGTGACCCAGGGATATATGTGATCCGGAAATCGTACTGTGAAAAAAGGTAGGCCCACCTTGGCTGTCTGTAGTTCGAACATTCCATCTCCTACAAGGCATTTAGGTTCTTGTGATCCGTACGGATTAGGAATGAATGTCGGGCACCCATGAGGAGGTGCCACCATTCCTCACAGGCCAATTTCATGGCAAGCAACTCTTTTTTAAGAACTGAATAGTTAAGTTGACTGGGAGAAAGTGTTTTAGATAGGTAGGCAACTGGATGTTCCACTCCCTGAATGGTCTGAAGCAACACGGCCCCGATGGCGATGGCTGATGCGTCAGTTTCCAAGATAAATGGTAGCATCTGATCCGGATGCTGCAGAATTGGGGCAGAGCAGAAAAGGCTCTTTAGATGACAGAAGCTCTTCTCCGCCTCAGCGGACCATAAAAACGGAAAGGCTTCTTTCTTGAGCAGTCGAGTAATGGGGAACCCTACCTCCGAAAAATTTGGGATGAACCTCCTGTAGTAATTTGAGAGCCCCAGGAACCTCTGTACCTTCCGGACGGAGGTAGGAGCCGGCCAGTTGAGAATGGCGTGGACCTTGTCTTGGTCCATGGCGATCCCTTCTTCTGAAAGAACATATCCCAGGTATTGCACAGAAGGTACGGCGAATTTGCATTTTTCGACCTTGACCAGTAAATTGTTCTTTTGAAGGTGGTCCAACACCTGCTTAACCTGTTCGGAGAAAAAAACAAAATATCGTCAAGATAAATGATGACTGACATAGAAATTATGTCTGAAAACATTCTGTCCATAAATCTCTGGAATACAGCTGGTACATTTACCAGTCCGAACGGCATTACCTTGTACTCATATAAGCCAATAGGGGTGCGAAATGCAGTTTTCCTCTCGTCTCCCTTGGCAATCCAAAGTAGATGGTATGCATTCCGAAGATCGAGTTTAGTAAATACCCTGGTTCCTTGTACAGCCTCAATTATGTCCATGATCAAGGGCATCGGATACTGATCCCGAACAGTAACTCAGTTTAAACCCCTGTAATCTATACAGGGTCTAAGCTTGGTGGTGCCTCTCTATTGTGGATACAAACTCATCCCCATCCCTGTGAAAGGATTTGCTCCTACCACAGTGACACCTCTGAATTTACGGGTCAATGCTTGTCATGTATTTCCATGCTGTTGTGTCTGCATAGGGGCTTGATGTGACTGCCCTTGTGGTGGATTCATTTGTACTTGTCCCTGTTGTTGTACTTGCTGTACTTGCAGCAATGGTGCTTGATAAGATGTGTGATCTTGGGAAAAGCCCTCCATGGTCTGAGTGCTGCATGGTGGAGGATAAACTGTCACTCCTCTGGAAAAATGGGCATTTTCTAAATTCCCTTGGCTCCCACATACATGTGTAATGTGTCCTGTCATTCCACAATTCCAACATACTGGAGGAACTCTTCTGTTAATCTCTCCTTGATTATATCCTTCCTGAGTGCTCTGCTTTTTGTTCTGTGTGTTTTGAAACCTACCTTAGTTATTCTGAAATCCGCCTCAATTTCCTCTATAACCCATACCTCTGCCTCGTGGTGTAAACCCATAACCATCTTGGTCCATCAGACGCAGATTATTTGCTTTTGTTGCACCCATTGCTTCCTGCATTCCCATTCCTTCTCCACTTGTCAATACTGCTCCTTCTATGGCAATTTTGGACAATTTCCTCTGAACTAACTTGGCTTCAGAGATGTTTCCTATTCTCATGTTTCTTCTTGTTTTTCTCTTGTCATAACTGACAATGATGTACTATCATCAGCTGTATCTCTGCCCATGGCTTTGCTTCCATCCCTACTTGTTTTTTCATCTGCCTCTGTACTGGCTCAGGCAACCCCTGACATAGAAACATAGAATATGATAAAATAGCAACACTGTCTTTTCCCACGGCTCGCGAGTTTCAAGCTGCCATTTCTCATGAATATCCTGAATGTAAGCAATTGGGTCTTCATCTTCCTTCATTTTGTGTGTCATAATTGCTAACATATCTGACGTGTCAGGATACTGTACCCTGAGAGCCCTACAAACATCTGTCTACAAATATTAAATGGTGCTCCATCATGCACGGTGCTTTGTGCAGTCACACTTGAATATCCCGCTCTTCTTCAAATATTGTCAGCTGTCTCCCAAAGAATGGCAGGCAGGAGACCTTTTATGTCTCCAATGGCCAGTGTATTTCCTCTTGTCATTTTCGCTAATTCGTATATCCATTTCCCAGCCCCCAAAGTCAAACTAGGGAGCTTACATTTTAAATTATCCTTGTCCATGTGTAGCCATGGAATTTATTGTGGTTTTGCTCCCCCTTTTTTTAACAAGGGCAACTGTGTACACTCTGCCCATAGTCGGATCCCACTATTAATCTATCCATAGCAGGGATAATTGTCCCTGTCTGTCTTCTTGTTGGTAATGACCTTAACCTGCTTACATATGGTGGAGACTCTCCCTTCTCACTATGTGATCATCCTCGAGGACGCTCAGCATATGCTATGGGATCAGACTTTAGGCTGTTCCAGGACTGACCATCTCACTTCCTTATTCATTCGCAAACTTCCTTCAGGGGCGTTTGCTCTCCATCCTTCTGCTCCAAAACTGGACTCTCTTTCCTCGTCTGACACATATACGCCCCAACTAGTGTGACTATCATCCCCCTCTCCCTTGTCTAAATTCAGTCTGCTCAAAGACAAGTATCTGCGTTCATCACTAAACAAGTTTCCATCCTCAATTTGTAATTGCAGTACTGGGGATCGATTTCCATACCCTCAAGTTCCATACTCACTATCACATCTTAACTGTTGATAAAATGTATCGATCCTTTCTCCAATCCTTTCTGCTTCAAATCTTTCTTCTTCTAGTGCTACCCTTGATACTGCCGGCGTTACTTCCTTTATTCGAAAACAAATGAGTTCCCAAGATGGGGAACGCCCGAGTTCCCTGCACACTATCTTGGTCTATTCGCCAAATAGTTATGATATGTATGTCAACAAAAGGAAAGACAAATATTCAGTAAACATCAATATACATTTTAGAAGTAGTTTTCTGTTATCCAGATATCAAATATCCAAAGACAACATTTTTGATGTTGTTATAACTTTAATTATAACAAAACATAAAAAGGGTAAATATCCAGATGTTTTTCGAGAGTGTCTCTCTTCATCAGGGGAATTTTCTTTCGTATCCTTTACAAATAATTAAAAAAACATTGTCAGTTTGAGTAATAATCCTAATTCCCAATGTAACAATCATTGTTATCTTGTACCATTTACATGTTTATCACAGTAAATACCTTCAATGTTGTGGTGCTTTCTGTAAGGACCAGATAATCTTGCTGTTCACAATTTTACTTTTATAATAAAAAGAAGCCTATTTATCAAAAAAACAGTTTTAAGTGACTATACTGTTTTTAGTGTACTAAACTCCCAGGAAATACTGGTTAATTTGTATTATAGTCTCAACTGCCTGCAGCTCGGGTATAGGTCTCAAAGTCTTATTAATGTGTGTCCAACTATGTCCCATGTGGTACTGTAAAAAATGGGAAAGTAAAAAAGAGCCTCACTAAAGGGAGTAAACTGTCTGCTTCTGTCACTCAATCCATTTAACTATTCCCATGCTCTATAGGGAATCATGCATATCATGCCAAACTTATCAATGCAGTCAGACCCTTTCTCTCCAAAGAAAACTGCACCAACATAGCCAGAGCCATCACCGGCTCTAGGCTAGACTACTGCAACGTACTCTTTCTAGGAACCTCCAACAAAAACTTAGAGAGACTACAAGTAATACAGAACAATGCTCTCCGGGCAGCCCAAGGCATTGCTAAAAGAGAACACATCTCTGAAGCCAGAAAACTAGCCCACTGGCTCCCAATAAAGGAAAGGATCATATTCAAAGCCCTGACACTGACCCACAAGTGCATTCACCTCACTGCTCCAGCATACCTCTCTCAAAGGATCCACCCCGTCTCCACTACCAGGCCAACCAGATCACCATACACCAACATGCTCTCGGTGCCACTAGTAAAAAGAGTAAAAGCGGGCGGATCCAGCTTCCCCTATCTAGCGCCCACTCACTGGAATGCCCTACCTCCCACTATCCGAGGGGAGGCCTCCCTCACCACCTTCCGCAAAACTCTGAAAACTACCCTCTTCACATAAGACCTGACACACCAGCACGAATACCTATCATATATGTTGTAATATATGTCCCAATGCAATATCTGCAACAACAGTATGATATCTTGTAGTATTCATAATGTGTTATCAATCGCTTTCATGCCTGTACCATGTAACTAAGTTATTGCAAGTAACAGCGCCTCAATGCCCCTGGGCTTCTTGCACGCTATATAAATATAAATAAATAAATAAACCATTAATCACTCACCTTCCTGACAGGTATAATTTGTCTATTTGCTGAGTTGGGGGAACTCCCCAGGGATCCTTATGTTCCGCAATACTTCTTGTCCTACAAGTAATGATACCCCAACAGTGTAGGTTTAATCACGGCTGTTTTGCTATTGTGGAAACAGCCTAGGGTCACTCATTTTTAATCAACCACATCATTCTTGGACTCATCCACTTGGACATTTCTTAGGAAAATACAGTATTTAACAGTAAGTAGAAGTATTTTGTTAAGAGCCCCTCCGCTCGTTCTGCCAAATTGTGAAAAAGACATATCTGAGTCAGGAGTTGGTTGAGCCAGTAAAATGGAGCTCTACTACTCACCTAAAGTGAGGAGTTGTGCCAGTACTAAGAGAAAATGGTTCTACCTGTGAGTAGGATGGATGTCTTGAGCCTTTCGGAAGCATTTTAGTCTCAGAGATCTAACCTGTATCCCTCAAGATGGACACTCTTTATATTTGAGTATCTACGTCATCGCACAATTATTTAAGTAAACAATGTTTTTTTGTGTTACTGTGGTACTCGCTAAGTGATAATGATGTGAAATCCATTACTCAATATCTACTGGTATAATGAATCTTAGGATCCTTTAGGATCCCTTGGAAAAAGTTGCATTTTATTTCCTATTCATGAAAAATCGAGTGAGTGGTGGAAGGCCAAAACACATTTTATAATGTTTATTTCAGTAAAGTAGAATGGGGACAGGTAATTTGTACATTATGTACGTTATGAGAAAATAGACTATCCTCACTGGGTGAATAAACAAAATAGAGAAAATTATCCTATATGTATTTTAGTATCTCAGAAAGAAACTCCTTCTGTCCATAGTCATTGTTATTACTTCTAACATGGATAATCTTTCTGTACATAAAAAAACACCACACTTCATAGCACGATGCTGATCCCATTACTAAACATATTTCCTTAAGTGCAGTCACAAGTTTCCCAAAACCAGTATCTATTGTAACCCAATGGTGTAGTTTTTTATATATATCCTACCTCCTTAGAATGTACAGTCTCATGTCCCTATCATGGCAAATTTAGATGATTTTAATTGAATTGAATTGAATGAATGTATCTTCTAATCTCTCTTGTTGTAGCACTACGGTATATTTTTCAATATACATACTACCTCCTTGGAGTGTACAACCTCTTTGACTTACATGCTTCCGAAATCAGTTACTTCACTATTGTGTTATCATAATTGTCATACCATAGGGTGTGCTAGGTGCCACAACATTGATATTGTTACTTCCTTTATTGGAAGAATCTCTTCCACTCTGTCCCATCATATTTTTTGTCTCAGCCTCATTTGTTCTTTACGAATGAGACTGGCGTCAAAACCTTGCTGTCTCCTCTTTCATTCTATTTCTTCATCTACTTCCCTTTGCTTTCTTGCATCCCTTCTCATTCTTTCTTCCTCTTGCCTTCATTCTTCTCCTCTCCTTACTCATCCCTTCTTATCTCTTCTGTAATCTTTATTCCCTTAGTCTTTGTGCTTCTTCCTCTTCTTCCTTTATTTCCGTTCTGTCCCTTTCTTCTATCGCTCTTCTCTATTGTCGTACTTTCTCTGTTCTTCTGCTCGTTCTTCAATTTTCTCATGTTCTTCCAGATATATCTGTTCTCATCACTCCCTGTGTTTCCTTTCCAGCTTATCCTCTTTTAATCTGTTCTCTCGTTCCTTATTCTTTCTTGTTCATCATTGTCTTCTCTTTGCCTAACATCCTCAATACTTTTCCCATTTATCTTGAATAATATCTGTACTCAGGCAGGGGGTTCATATATCAGATTGCTGTACCCTGTCTCTGCTCTTAGTTCCTTTAAAGGATACACTCCTATATCTTCTGTAGCAACACTCTTGACTTCAGGCAAGGTAAGGTGAGCTGAGGGCTCAATGTCTTCCTTCGTATGCTGATTAAGCATCCACACCTCAGGTGGCTGGTCTTCTCCTTCCTCTTGATACATCTTCCAGAGCTCTAAAATCACTAATCTTTTCTCAACGTCTTCCCTGTGTACTCAGTGTGCAAGTATGTGGTCATATGGTGCAATACCACTCTTGACAATGATCCCCCTTGTTGCCATGGCATGAACAGTTTATCTGCAGTGCCTTTTACCCATTCTGCACTGTACTGTTTGAGCTTGGGAATATGTTTTGTCAGTGTCTTGCATAGGTGCATGAGAGGAGTATCCCTCATAATGACAAGTCTCACTTGACTGTCAATACTTACTGGATCGTTAAATAAAACCTTTTACCTCGGCTTAAATCACCACTTTTCAATGTTTTAAAACAGCAAATATGAGCAAGCACCATCAATCGTCGTTCAATCCTCTTGTTTCAATGACCTATCTATTCTTTTGATTGGCGCCAATCGTTCTTGCTACACTATCTTTTCATCACTTTTACATTCTCAATGCTTCACAATCTCAATCGCTCTTCCTTAACAGACAACATTTAGCCTAGTCACACATTTACACATTATAAAACACAGTGATCACTTTTTCCCTTGCCTAAACTTTTTTTTACCTTGTACAGGGTTTGAGACATTACCTTACGTAGTCTTGACTAACGAGGTTTGTATTTCACCCTACTCCCAATGGAGTTTGAAATGTCTCCTTCTAACTCCCTTGAATTAGGAATTCTAGGCAGCACCTCTTATCTCTACAATTATTTCCTGTTACTCAAAATTATTACAATTCTGTCCCCTTATTTGCCAATCCCCTTAGTCTACTCACCATTCGTTAATTGACTCGAGGCCTTCGGTATCGACTCCTCCACCAATCCGACCACTTCGCCTTCTGTCCACCAAGCACCCATGGAAACACGGCAGGGATTTCTTCAAAGGGGGACCTGCCCACTGTCTCAGTTTTTCTTGCAAATTTATTTCGATTCAGCCGCTCTCCACAGGAAACTCTGCGATCTTCCAGCTAATGGCGGAGGATGCCTGATCTTCAGAAAATCTGGAGCTTAACTGGTTTGGATCTTTTGAACCATCCGCTCCGCTACCACATGAGCTTAGGGCCCTTTAGGAATGTGCATGCAAATAAACTCTGAGTAGAAATAACCGAACCAACTCAGGAAGACGGCAAAGTACTGTTGTATTAACAATGATCAAAAAAGGGAGTTACGACGGACATCAACGAACATCTAGTCGATTTCTCTCAGCTATCTTTTCACAAAACGAAGATTATATATTCAAAATACATCAGTGGTGACGTCATACTACATGGCAAATTATGAAAAACCTACTGGGGATTGGGATAGGCTTAAGAGGAACATCTAAGTATATCATCTATAGGAATTAGGAGTGTAATTGGATGCCCACAGTCAGGTGGACTACATATGCCCACCTCTAAAATATGTCAGCCTCAGAACCATTAGATGCATGGTTCGTCATTGGTCTTCAAACTATAAGATCCTTCGCTATATGGACCACTAAAATTGGTTGACATGCTTGTGCCATTTCTGGAACATTCGGTTCACTTAGCAGCACGTAAGTGCAGACCCATGTGCAAGGAGATGGGCCTGACTTCACCTCCCCACCCAATTAGCCCAACATCTCTCATCATCTATGTCTTCTGCCATGAAGATTGTCTTTTAACTTGGCCTTGCAAAGTATCCTTGTCTCTGAGAATACACAGGAGTGAGGGCACTCACTATCGTGTTCTAGGACTCCAAGTTCAAACTCAATTTTCATCCTTGGCTCACGTGACAGGAGACCACGATTTGGTCAACTTTGTAGTTTTTAAATATCTTCAATTAATTAAACTTGGCACTCTTGATGTCCCTTCTTTGCACCTTAACAAGAGATGATTCATCCTTTATATGTTCACTCCTTTCCAGAATAGATAGCTGACCTTGGCTTCTTCAGTGTTGACTCCAGGCCAGACAGCCTCACCATGCAGCTCCACGATTCAGCTTATTTTTGCTGCAACACAATTTTCCCTTCCCTCTTCGTGGGTCCTGGTTTACTAAATTCATGATACCGATGTCGAGCTTCTATACAATGGCGTCTTTGCCTGCATTCTAATCACTACATATAGCCATATTCTATAATGCCTTAGTCTACTTGCGTTTTCAGCGTCTGTACAATTATTGAACAGTTGATTCTCTGCAGCACTTTATGCACGTGTAATCTTCTGTTTCGTATTTAAAGGTTTACTTGATTCTTTACTTCATCATTAGTTTCTGTAGGATCCATACATCCTCTTAAGCCAATATCCTGAGACATCATGTGTACTTTTTATGACATCAAAGGCTTCTTTTTTTTGCCCCTTTTCATATACCTTCAGTGAGTTCCTCCCTCAAATTGTCGTCTCAGACTTCCAACATATAGGAGGTAGAGGGGCATGCAGCTGCTCCTCTACAATTAAGTTCACTTTCTTTAAAAAAAAAAAAACATTTTTACAATTGGGCAAACTATTGACTTTAGTGAAAAATGGTGTAGCCAATTCTCTTCTGCTAATGCTCCAAGACAGCCACAGAGAAGTGAATATTTTGTATTTTTGTAGCACTGGCCCACCCTACGTCCCATATCACCTGATTTGAGAGGTAGCTACTTAACCTCACCAGCCGTTCAGTGCACCAGCGATTCTAGTTTAGCAGACTAACTGCGGCAGGGGCCAATATCAATTTCTTTCCCTGGTGCTGCCAGCCACCAATGTTGCTTTGACCATCCGGGGTACCCACTCCTGCCCTTAGAAGCTGGACTTCATCATGAAGCATGATGTGAAAGCCCCTTTTTAAGAAACATGTTTTAGGGGCTCATTTAGTTTACACGCTTAATACCGGACACCAGTCTCTAAGTGCAGGACCGGTATTTGAACCTGCGTTACTTTTCCTTCCAAGACAAACACGTTGACCCTGAGCTATCCTCCCGTCGATGTAGGCAAAGAGAGCTCAGTGTGTGATATACATTTCATATATGTTGTGATCTGTATTGCTCAGTGGTTCATGGGTACTCAAAGTTCCTAAGGTCCTTTTTTGTGTGAATGTTTGTAGGACTGTCTGAGCGTTGCGTGAGGAGTGTGGGACTTATGTTGGTGCATCCATGCTGGGTTATTTTGGTGTTTAGGGAAATGTACTGCAGATACATGCCTTTTGATGGTGTACATTCTGTTGTGTGACCTGTGTTTTTCAGTGGGCAGGCTATGTGTTGGGATGTATTGTCAGTTAGGGTGTGAGGTAGAATAATTTTGTAGTGGTTATTGTTTCCATATCTTCCTCCAACCAGTGCCAAATTTGAGTGCATGGACACACCATGCAAGTGTGGTAATCTGGGGCTTTCAAAGTGCACTTTAGGCTGCAACAGAAAACGGAGAAAGGAAGCATTTAGCTTCTGTTTGTTTTTGACGGCAAATTACCAGGGAATCAAGGTCAGGAAAACGATGGACCAGAAGAGCGACTCACAAGGGAGCCAAGAACGAGAGGAGGGTCACTAACGAGAGAAGCAAAGGACCATAGGGGAAACTGAACAGAGAGCTTTCCTTGACTTTTGGCTATTTGTTGGTGCTTAAACATCCATATATATAAAAGTGAAAATATTTGGTTGGTGGCTGGGTTCGTGGCAAAGCGTTGTTCCTTATACAGTTCTGCAATATTTCAACAATCTGCACAGAATTTTTCATAGTAACCTGTTGGGAGGACAATACTGGCTACATGGCATTTGGACACCCCAGCCCATTCACCGGATTTCAGCACAAGTCAAAATGTGTTTATGGGTGTGTGGCTTGCCGAAGAGTTGTTCCTTATATAATTCCACACCGTTTCACCAATCTGCACCATATTTTGCATAGTTACCTGTTAGGATCTTCCAGACATTACTGGCTACATGGCATGCAGACACACCACCCTTTTCCCCAGGTTCCAGCAAAACTCTAAATGTGTTTGTGGTTTTGTGGCTTGGTGAAGTGTTGGTCCTTATACAATTCCACACTGTTTCACCAATCTGCACCACATTTTGCATAGTTACTTGTTAGGACCCTCCAGACATTACTGGCTACATGGCATTTGGACACTCCACTCCCTTCCCCAGATTCCAGGAAAACTGTAAAAGTGTTTGTGGTCTTATGGCTTGGTGAAGCGTTTGTTCCTTATACAATTCCACACTGTTTCACCAATCTGCACCAAATTCGGCAAATTTACTGTTAGGACCCTACGGAAATGACTGGCTTCATAACATTTGGAAACCCCACCCCTATTCCTGGATTTCAGCACCTTCACACATGAGACAGTTGCCTGAAATCAGCGTAACATCAAAATGGTCGTAGAAGGATGGTGCCGACACAAGGAACAAAACTCTGGGGCCACGAAAACCACTTTTCAAGGCGCTTGGAGGCACAGTTTCTGAGATATTTGCACCTCAATTCACCACAGGAAACTGCACCATGCCAGGGAGAGGCGAGAGGTGGAGAGTGAGCACAGAAGGTTCCATTCTGCAGCAGCACACCAACTCTCGCATCCTACAAATGTCTACGCCAGGGTATGCCCGACAGCCACACGTGCCCATTCTCAGTGCACTTTACTTCAGAGTGCAAAGCACATCAAGTGCTAAGAGAATGAAGAACAGCGACCTACAGGATCATTGATTTTCTGCAAATGATGAGAGTGTTGTCATGTCTGTCTACAGAACACGTTCAGAGAAAGGTTACTTTTTCTAGTAATCTATAAAGCAAAACAATTGCACTGGATTATAGCAAGAAGATATATGACATGTGAGGAGGGATACAAATCCTGCGGCTGTTGTTTGGTTATGTATCTGCCCATGGCAGGTTAATTCCTTCTATGTCATTTCCCACCCACAACCTGGCCACCCCTGATCCAACACATCTTCAAGAAATCTCTTTGAACTAACTCTTTCAAGCAGTAACATTAAAGTATAAACTGCCACTGCTATTTCCAAGTAATATGTGGAAAGCTAATGGCTTATTTGCAGCAGGAAATGTGCCACCAGTGTAATAGAAATGTCTTAACCAAGTGTGCCTTCAACCACTTGATTTATACCTATTCCTTGCACTGAGGTTCTGGTTAAACCAGCAATGACAAAGTCAACTGTTTTGACTAAAGTATAGGTAGTTAGCATATGCCAGGCCTTCCCATTATATGAATAGAGAGTCACACCATTTTCCAGCTGTTTCCATCTTGTGGACAGGTAGTATTATGGCAGTCCCTATGCCCTGCCGACACAAAATCCAAACCTGCTGCCTTTGCCAATGCTTGCATTCAATTGAAGTGACTGCAACCAGAGGACTGGCAATTACAAAGAATATTGAGTTTAAGTTACGGGTATGGGCTATTCCAAACTAGTATCCAGTGAGGGGGGTGGTGGCCTCCCAGCTAATGAGGAGGCTCGGAACAGGGTCCTTACTGCACAGGGAAGGACCCCGATCCGAGCCCCCTCAGAGCGCGAACCCGCCATCTTCCCTTGCCGGGAATCAATATTGCATATCTGTTTGTTTAAATAAAATGATTTATATGAGAAAAAGATACAGTAATAATTATCATTTTAAATGAACATTAAAGTGTCACCTATCATAGCTGGATTGACTATATGGGAAAATGACATGATAATCTATTGGCATTGTTTAGAGCCCAACGCAGTTCTTATTTAATGCCAGTTATATTTGTACTTGTGTGTTTTTATTCTAAATGATGACTCACACATAACACGTGTAATATTGTAAAGTGAGATGTGTGTGGCAAATAGAATCCTGTTTAATTCGCATGGAATTGTCATATGATTATAATGTTGATTTGCTATATCTGGCGCTGAGAAATCTAACGCCTTGTATATTATTCCAGGAAAGGTCTAGTCTACCAACAATGCAGCAAGAGCCAAAGGAGATTGCAAACCAAAGGTCAAGCCCCGCCCTGCCCGGTGTGGCCCTCCCTACGCCCCCCCCCCCACACTTCCTCTTTATGGGGTGCAGCCAGAGTACCACTTGTCGCTTTTCCCCACTTCTACCACTGTCAAGACTACCCCAGTTCCGTGCGAGAAGTCGGCTAGCATCCTGTGTGCAGACAGTGCTATATTTGAGTACATGCACGCGACCATGTCAGGCCCTGAGGGTTGCAGGAGGGAGATGTCGTGTTCCAGCCTCGTGCTGCAACTGATGGTTTGAGTAATGTTTGTGCAGGCAAAGGTCTTTTACGGGAATACCATATTCGGAGAGGTTAGACAGCGTTATTGGTCAATACCTCCATTTTAATAAAATGTTGGCTAATATTCCCATTTTTCAGTCACACTGGACGAAATAAGACACACCTTTGATCCTTGGAACTTCCGTGGGAACATCAAAGTAGGGTGCACAGTGAGACTGCTCAGTGCACATAAAAGCGAGCATGGAAACATGCTCACAGTGCTTCTTACAGACTGACCTCAGAAGCAGGCCCTGAGACTAGTTCGGTCTTGCTGTTTTGGCCAGCTCACGTATTGTTTGCCACATATTTCAGTGAGGACTGTTCTGGGGGTGGAGAAAGACAGATTTGACTTATTTCACAAGTAAGAATAGGAAGTCAATCAGTGCCGAAAGACCCATGGAGATTTATCATGAGGGCATTGGGATGTCCCAACTGGACCATGCCTAAAGCTGATGCAATGAGAGTAGTCCAGTGTGGGTCGGACATCTGAACAGCTCACCGTTTGACCTACACAAACCTGCTAACATTGCAAACACCTCCCTCCAACCCTCCCTCAGCAAACATCCTTTCAAGGCTCTCATCGAAGCTCTCCGCAGGGGATCACGCTTTTCCAGACTTGTTTTTGTCGTGTACTAAGTAATCTGCACGAACCCGTAATTACTGTGCCGTTACCTGGCACCCGTTTAGGCGGGCGTCCCCCGGGTCCAGCGAGCTGAAAACACAGCTCCAGGCTATTCATGGCTTCCATAAACGCAAGATATCATTTAGGCGTCCCCAGGTGTCGCGACCGACCATGGGGAGCGGGTCCATTTTTCCCTAGTATATGAAAACAGGACTTGCAGGGGGAGTCCGGATTCTTTCTTTTTTCCCTCCCAAATCCAGCAAGTCTAAGCAAATGTGATTGCCATGCAATTGTTAATTAACAATTCTTTGAGACAGAATTGCCTAAAATGGAACTAGAAAAAAAAAAAAAGATTTCAATGAATTTAGGTGCTTGGTAATAAGAAATACGCAGGGAGGGATTTTAAATCTTTATGCAGCTGGTACTTGAAGGTTAATTTGGAAGGCTAGAGCCATCCATACAAAAAGTACTAAAAGTACTAATTGCAACGTGAGAGTAGTTGATTAGAAGTCCATCTTTGAACAGCAATTCCATAAGTGCCTTTCAGATAGCTCAGTGCGACCTTTATGCCTTTGATATGCATTCCAGATCTTTCTTTGTTTATCAGAGGAACAGACTCCAGTCCAGGTAGGACGCCATCTTAGAGTCAGGCATGCATACTCCCTGTGATAAATGCAGCTCACATGCAATGCCTGGTCTAAATGCCTGACTAGGGCACTGCAGTGGATTCTCCAACTGAATGGAATTTGTCTGAAATGGCCATTCAACAGATCGTGTTTTTTGTAGGAAGTATACGGATAGGTTTTGTTGTAGGAAGGTCGGACCATCATGGTCTCCCAGTGGACAATTGTTTGGATTTGTGTTATTGTTTATGGTCTTCATTGGTTTACGTCTGAAAACCTGTGAGAGTGGACCTTTCTTTCCAGGTTTATTTTGCCAGCTTCTTGAAGGATCAGAAGGGGGTGTAGTCATTTTTACATCTGGTTTTCCATGGCACTAATCATGCAATACAAGTCTATAACAATGGAACAATTATGGCCCAGAGAAGCCGAAGAAAGAATCTGTTGATGCCAACATGTCTTCTCCACTCATGGCTATTTATCCTGTCTCACCAAAACCACTTTCTTGAGGATGCTGACTCGCACCATGTCGCTCCTAAGATCGGTATTATTTATTCCAGTTGCGGCACAATGGCCTCAGGGTAACACATCAGGGGACAAGGGTCACTTGTCACAAGAACAGCGATTGGATCCCTTATACTGTCTTGCTTTCACGCAATCCATTTTTACTTTTAAAAGAGTGGTTCTCCTACTCTTTCATTGGTTCATTTTGGTCTTCAAGAAGATTGTTCTGCACCTCAGTTGGGAGAGTAGCCCCCTGCCAGTGATGTGAATAACGAGTGTTCCAAGGCAGAGGAAAGATCTGCTCCCTAATCACCCCCAGGGAGCATTGGGCTTGAACTGCTGTTGAACCAGATCTGAATTTTGATCTGCCACTCTGCTAGCTGCATTCTGTATACAGGCCACTCACTGGCTAGTTAGCTCCACCTGGATTGGGAGTGAAAGCAACAAAGACACGCTTGTCCCAGATCACCTGGATTTGGGCTCACAGCACCAGCAGAAGCAAAGCAGCTGGGCTCCTTCATATTATAGCAGCAAATTTTCATCAAACCGGATTTCAGCATTTTGAAACACCTTCGAACCACCAGGACCCGCAGTGCTGCTTTTAGAACTTCTTCAAACTTTTCTCGAATCGTTCTCGTGTGTATCCGTTGAACTGACTCGACTGCTGCCTCATACCTGCAATACATGTAATCGGTCCAGCTCGAACACTAACATACCGCTCAGGATAACTTTGAACCGCTGCCCTTTCACACCTTTCATCAGACCTTCAGGATCACAGCTTTGAAATGTCTGGATCTCAACGTAAATCTCAGGAAACATTGTGTCACTCGTTGACCCAAGCCAGCAGTTACCAATGTCTGGCACTGACTCTACCATCAAACCCACCCGGGTGAGCACTCCAAAATGCATCGTCAAATGCTGCCTTTCTATACCACCTTCGAAACGTGCAAAGCTTTGAACTGACTCGATGCACTTCTCACCAGCGCAATCCTTTGCATTCGAACCTGGTGCAACCCACATTTACAGTATCCAGAAACCTAGTGTGATGTCATTGAACCCCCCAAAACAGATACAGATGCTGTTGAGAGGCCCCATCTCCCTTAGTCCACTTTTGAAAACCTACAGACTGCTAAGCCCCCCATGTGCACCTTTCTACTCAAGGCATATCCTTCTCAGTGACATAGTTGCCGACTTCTTGCCTATCACGCCAGCCACATTACCTGTAGTGCTTCAATCATTTCATTCTGCACATTCTGTTTTCGTTACATGGGATGGGTTTCTGCTAGTGTTTTGCTAGTATAATTATATTGCATATGGCGTGTTTCATTAAAGTAATCTATTAGTTATAGGATGGCATTCCTTTGTTTTGGAATGTACACTGTTGCTATGTTGGGTTGCTAGTGTGTCACATTCATTCTCCTCTTAAAAGTATAGCCTGCCCTGGGCCAACATAACTACAAAAGGCGAAAGAGGTATATTGATCGACGGTGCCTGCTCCCTCTTTATCATCGGGTTCACTGTTGGTTTGTAGAAGTGTGAGGCCGGAGTATGCCGTTTGGCCTCTACTCTCCTGGTAATCCTGCAAGGCAGTAGTAAATCCGTCACAGTTACAAAGTGGAGTTTATTTTTATATGGCTCTCATTTTGAGCTGACTGGCAAAAGATGAACCTTACAGTGGTAGTAGTAGCAATTGTCATTTATATAACACCTTGTCCCCTTTGGACGGCCTCAAAGCATGCTGTGGGAGGAACACCCTCAGAGACCGAAGTCCAGGTATGGGAACATTCTCAGTGAAGGCTTAGAGTGTGTGTGTACATTTACTCCAGATTAATAATTAGATGGGCTGCAGGGCTCCATTAAGCAACCCAAGAGGTCAGGCATGTGAGCGGGTGCTGTGGGAGGCCACGACAGAGCGCTAGCGCAAGAGACTTGATGTGTGACCAGCTAGACTGAAAATTGTCGTTGGTTGTCACTGTATTCTAATGGCAGAGGTGTTGAGGCAAGTATGGTGTAAGGGGCACAGCCATTACGTGTCCTCTGACATATTTTGAAGGTCTATTTTGATAAGGAATTTCCGCTGATAAATTGCATTAATCAAAATACAAAAATGATAAACGCAAAAGATGTACACCTCTTTATGAGTTTGGAGGTCATTCGGCAATAAAATCATGTATCCATACCACCCCTCAGACCCATGGCATTACCACTGGATTACCAGTAGTGTTATAGGGGAGTAAATCCACATTTTCGAATCCATCAAACTGCGTGGGGATTTGTGGCAGATTGGCGGGAATGTTGCGCTGTATATCTGCTCATTTCTGAAGGCAAAGTGTAGGATTCCCCTACAGCTTTGTGCCAGTGGGGAATACTTTACTTTACCTACACCCTCAAACATTGAAGGCGCAGTAAAAGGGGTAGTAATTCTGTTACTGCCCCTAGCATGCCCAAGCAGAGTACCAGCAGAATATGAAGGCACAAGCTACACAATGAAGAAGCCCTGCAAGGGCCACACTGTCCTGGGTGCATGTGGACATCCTCTGGCAGCATTTATAGGGAACCAATGGGAAGTCCTGGGGATGTGTCATGTCTCTTGAGGTTTCCTTCTCAGGGATCATGTTTGCCAGTAGATTTTTCCAGACAACTAATTAGCCTCATGGGTTTTGAGTTGAGACTGGAAGCACGTTCACCAGAAGCTCTTGCCAGCCTGCACCTGTCCTGCCAACAGGCAGTGTGTAGGATGCAGCAAGGACTGTTTGCAATATGACCCACACTATCGACTGGTGTTTAAAGGTTCTGATAGGAGCACCTGCCGCACTGTAAGGTTGGGCAGATAGGCCCCTGACACTGGGCCGTTTCGCTATATTGTTATATGCATTGCAGAAGATAGGTAGGATGTCTTCCCAAACTAAAACTACTTTCCATTTTGGAATTGGTGGGTTTACCATGAGCGGTAATACTGCACCCCTAACATGTCACCAAGACATGAATTTCCCTGTCCTAGCAATTCAATATAAGTGAAGGTGTGATAAGACACCTGCTGAACTCTCTAGTATTCACACAGACACGTTTTGGGGCAGAGAAATAAAGAGAAGGATCCCCTGCACATAATGGGACAGCTGTATTTTGAATGATGTTAATTTAGTTGGTACCATTGTTATTTTGTTGTTCTATAGCATAGGGAATTTGAGGTGTGATTGTTGTGTTAGTAGAAGAGTTCATATGTGCTGTGCAATGTTTTTGTGGTGCAGCTCAGTAGAGAGATTTTGGGACACATCATCTTGGAGAGACAGATGGGCGTGTAAATGTTGTATAAAAACACTTTAGGGGAGTGTTAGGAAAAAGGAGAGATAAGGGTTAGCGAGTGCTGAAGCAGTGTTTATCGACTATTTGTAAGTTGTGCTTTTATATTGTTGCCATGTCGGATAACCCCATTGTCTCTTTGTGTAAGTCACTTCCCAGATACAAAGAAAATATATTAAAATACCATGTTCAATGGGTTAAAGATACGGCTGGCAAGATGTTTCTGCCTTGGCCTCAAGACGGTACTCATTTGTGAGGGGCTCCAACACATGCCACACATAAGAGAAAACCCATACCGAACAGATTAAGTATACTTGAGCCGTGGAAAATGTTCGAGGAAGCAGTAATGGCACCGAGCAAGAATGAATGGGTTCTTAACCAGCATGACGAAGGGCACACACCGCCCACAGCTCCTCCTCCTGCTCCTCCTCCTCCTTTGACCGGTGTCCCGTCCTCAATTGTACAGGTTCTTTACCCATTAAAGGCTGCTGCAGGGTAGACCACCCTCAAATATTTGCCCCCAACATATTGTGGTGACGACAGCATGAGACACGAGAAAGTGACCAAGCAAACACTGCTCTTGTTGTAAGGAGAATATAACGCACTGCGTAGCTTGCAAGTGAAGTTAATAGAAACTGAGGAAAAAGGTCAAAGAGGGGGGCATGCAGGAAAAACAGGATGGGAAAACAATTGTGTCTGATAAATTGATAGGACAAATAATATACAACCTTGATGGAAAAGACAAAGATGATTCAAAAGAGAAGGTGGAAACAAACAGAAGATAGAGAAGGAGAAAAGGATGGAAGAAGAGAGAGAAAGAGAAAGAAAATGGGAAGAAGAGAGAGAATGGGAGAGAAGCCAAAAGGAAGTTGATGACAGAATTAGCAGACATACATTGACTGATGGAGAGAGGGAAGACGTTACAAGAAGCAACAGAGACAGTCTAAATAGAGGTAGAAGAGTGGAAAAGAGAATTGGGGAAGTCGTTGCAAAATATAGGTAGGATTGTATTGGAGGAGATAGTAAGTCAGACATATGTGAGAGAGCCCCTTAGAAAGCTAAAGTTTAAAGAGGAAGGTGAGGATGTAGACGAGGAAGAAGAGGAAAGACAGTCAGAATGGGAAGATGACAATAACAGTGGGGGTGGAGGGGAAGCTGCTTAAGCACCTTATTGGAAGAGAGATTAATTTGATATTGTCACACAGACGTTGGTGTCAAGATAATTGTTAAGAAGATATTTTGGACCAAGCACCATGACCTCGTTTTTTTTGGATGAAGCTGAAGCTTACTTTCAGTCATCCAGCTTTTAATCGCTTTGGCACATGTAATAACTCGGTCAGTTACTACAGGCACCGATTTTAATCTAACGTAAATGTATGTATCCTCAGCATAGGAATGGAATGGCAAGTCAAATTGTAAGAAAATGGCCATTAAAGGTCAGAGGTACACATTAAATAATATCAGGACAATGATGACACCTGCAGTACTCTGCATTGGACAGGGAGGTCATTGGAATAACAAGCCTCAAGTTTGACTTCTTGAGAGCAATGCTCTAGAAATGAAGAAAACCAATACAATGCACCTTCTGACACCTTAGCAACCTCCAACAATCTATTCAATAATAGGTCAAAACCCACTGTGTCAATGGCTGCTGACAGATCGAGCATGATCAATATGCTCAGATCACCATCGTCAGCGGCCTGTAGAATGTCAACCCAAACTACCACCAAACCATAGAGGTATATACAGGATTTACACCCTTTGAACAATATGGTTGAGGCAGACTTTTCTTGGTGTCAAATTCTGCCACACTAGTATGTAACACACTGCCTAAATCCCAATGCTGTAGAGTTATTGACCTGAACAATGGTTTTCTTCTTCACCCCCTACATGAAGACTTGCAATATTTGACCTTGTTTACCTATCGCGAAATCAGGCTACAGGACAGTCGTCTCCCAAAGGGGTGCTGCGAGCCCTCCAGTGTTTTCATTGGGGTGTTGCAGATGGACTTGGGAAATACACAGACTGACAGTACAGTCATACAGTATGTGGATGTCTTGCTAGTTTGCAGCACCACACAGGAAGAGTGCAGGAAGGACTATGTGAAATCATTGACAAGTATTGGCAGAAAAAGGGTACAAAGTGGACAAGGATAAACTGCAATATTGTCAGGGAAAAGTATTATACCTAGGTCAGATAATATCAAAAGAGGGGGAGGAAGTTGACATCTGAGAGAGCAGAAGCTATTGGCAACACAACCCAGCCAAATAAAGTAAAGAAGTTAAAGCAGTTTTTGGGGCTCTGCAATTACTGCCGCCTATGGGTCTTAGACAATAGCACGTACGTCCGGCCCCTCTTAGAAGGACTGAAGGAAGCACAGATAGGCAAAAGAGGCATTACATGGACAGGTGAGATGATAGGTGCCTATAATGAATGAAAAGAAGCAATAAGCACAGTTCATGTGTCTAGGGATCCCAGATTACAAGGAAGATTTTTTTCCTTTTGTCCCATTCAAATCGAGTTGTGATGATGGCTGTTTTCAGACAAAAATGTTCAATCGGATACTATCCATTGGCATTTTATAGCGGAATCTTAGACCCAGTAATGAGAGGTCATAACTCATGTGAGCAATCATTGGCTGCAGCAACTTTTGCAATTGGGAAGTTGGCCAATATAACAATGGGCTGTTCAGTTACATTATATGTTGAACATGCTCTTTTTGCCATCCTTGAAAAGCCCAAAGGCACATCCCCCATCTGCAAAGGAAAAGAGGCTGGAGGGCTCCTTAAGTAGGGAAAAACAGCGGCAACCAGGAAGGCACCAGGTGGGCGGAGCCTGCTATGTGGGGAAAAAGAGTGCACCTAGGAGGGCACCAGATGGGCAGAGTGTGCTAAGTGAGGAAAGAGAGCG
Organism: Ambystoma mexicanum; assembly: GCF_040938575.1. Taxonomy (NCBI): domain Eukaryota; kingdom Metazoa; phylum Chordata; class Amphibia; order Caudata; family Ambystomatidae; genus Ambystoma; species Ambystoma mexicanum. The sequence continues at coordinate 1,620,957,037 of NC_090937.1, read as the reverse complement.
ACAACCTGAAAGGTACAAGGCGGGCAGGGCTTAGGCCAAGTGACCTAGATCCACTTGCACCTGCTCCCCATCTGCAAAGGAGAAGAAGCTGGAGGGCTCCTTAAGTAGGGAAAAAGAGCAGCGAACAGGAAGGAACCAGGTGGCCGGGGCTTGCTAAGTGGGGAAAAAGAGCGACAACCAGGAAGGCACCAGGTGGGCGGGGCTTAGGCCAGGTGACCTAGATCCACTTGCACCTGCTCCCCATCTGCAAGGGAAAAGAGGCTGGCGGGCTCCTTAAGTAGGGAAAAAGAGCGGCTACCAGGAAGGCACTAGGTGGGTGGGGCTTGCTAAGTGGGGAAAAAGAGCGGCAACCAGGAAGGCAACAGGTGGGCGGGGTTTGCTAATTGGGGAACAGAGCGGCAACCAGGAAGGCACCAGGTGGGAGGGGCTTGCTAAGTGGGTAAAAAAAGAGCAGCAACCTGAAAGGTACAAGGTGGGCAGGGCTTAGGCCAAGTGACCTAGATCCACTTGCACCTGCTCCCCATATGCAAAGGAGAAGAAGCTGGAGGGCTCCTTAAGTAGGGAAAAAGAGCAGCGAACAGGAAGGAACCAGGTGGCCGGGGCTTGCTAAGTGGGGAAAAAGAGCGACAACCAGGAAGGCACCAGGTGGGCGGGGCTTAGGCCAGGTGACCTAGATCCACTTGCACCTGCTCCCCATCTGCAAAGGAAAAGAGGCTGGAGGGCTCCTTATGTAGGGAAACAGGGCAGCAAGCAGGAAGGCACCAGGTGGGAGGGGCTTGCTAAGTGGGTAAAAAAAGAGCGGCAACCTGGAAGGCAACAGCAGGGCGGCGCTTGCTAAGTGGGTAAAAAGAGCGGCAACCTGGAAGGCGCCAGATGGGCGGGGCTTAGGCCTGCTGACCTAGATCCACTTGCACCTGCTCCCTATCTGCCATGTGGGTGATCAAATGCATACATATACCCAAACGTATGAACTAATCCATATGTACCCAATAGAATGTCCTATTGGACCCCCTGGGACAATGTTCGAATGTCCAGCTTAGTGACGGATAGTCAGGATGTTTGAGGAGGGCAGTGCTACCTATGGTGAGGTGGATTATCCCTAGCATAGATACACCTTCCTGTACCTCAAAACGAAGAGTGTTGATGTGTAGCTTTTGAAACTGAAGCACTGTATGGCAGCCAATAGGATGTGAAGAATTTTCCTAGGAACCTAGCTGTGGTGGGAAAGGGCAAGGACTCAAGCGTAGCCCGTGGCCCGAAGGGGGCCCAGCTAAAAGCAGCTACAGGCATGTCACCTAAGGGAAAACCTAGAATTAAATACATAGGCACCAGGGTTGATTTATTTATTTATTGAGCAGTTTACTAGGTGCCTATACAACCGAATGGTGTTTCAATGCGCCACAAGACAAAGTGGGGAGGGAGCAAGGGGAGTAAAATAACTGTGGCTACAACAGTTAGTATACAATCATGGTCCTACAAATTCCGTTTTTGATGTCATCTTTGGATTTCCTGTTTGTTTGTGTTAGCAGTGCATGGAGGTGGCATGTGTTAAGGATGCACAGCTTACCATAACAGGCACATTTCTTTGGTTTTTCGATTTTACCTTGCAACCATAATGTCCCTTTAACAAAGTTTGTTTCAATGCATTTCATAGGTTTTAACTTAACCATAAAGTCCCTTTAGCAACGTTTTCTCAGTGAATTTCATAGGCTTTTATTTGTGCAACTTAACCATATTGTCCTTTTAACGAAGTTTATTTTACTGAATGTCAGTGGCTTTTTTAAGTGAACATTTTTCATGCTGTTACAGAACATTATATAATCTATTAATAATTCCTCTTTTAACATACATGAAAGGACTATAAACCTATTTGTCCTTGTCGATGGCCAGGCCCACTGCCCAAGCATGAAAGTTGTATCACTATTTTTTGTACATACTTTTTGACACTTTGGAAAAAATAAAAAAACACAAGACAGATTTGCAAAAGCCTGTTTTCAGGTACTTGCTGTGGTTCCTCACACATGTTTGTTGAAAACCCGTCCAAGAAGAATTTTCTTTTCCTATTCAAGCCTAACACAATTTCGAAAATGTTACCACATAACCGGTCCCTGGTAGCCATGCACACTTTAATCCCATTTCCAGTCCCTGGTGGCCAAAACTGTAGCCAGGTTGTCCAGGGCATTACTGAAACAGCCATGGCCACAGGCTTTGTCTCAGGCACCACATTTATATCACTCTTTTTTTACCTATATTCTGACACTTTTCAAAAAACAAAACACAGGCCAGATTTGCAAAGCATGCTTTCAGGTCCTTGCCAATGCTCCTTGTACTCGTTTGCTGCAAATCTGTCCAGCAATTTTGCCCCTTCTTGACAATACTCCTTAAAACATTGCAGCAATATTCAAACGTTTGTGCGGATTCGTCAAATGGTACCAAAGTAATAAGCCATCCAAATGTTTTGGGACCATCCTATAATTTTGCACCCTCTTGACAAAACAGCACCACAAGTTGCAGCAACATTCAATGTTGGGTCCATAATCGTTTTGCAGAGGCTTGCCCAGGTTTGTCAAATGGCACCAAAGTTATAAGCCATCCAAAAATGTTGCCTCCCCTAAGTTTGCCCCCTCTTGATGAAACAGCACATTCAAAGTTGGGTCTATACTTGTTTTGCAAAATGTTGTGCAGTTTCATTGGACACCATCAAGGTTATAAGCCGTGCAACAACTGCTCTTTACCAACCCTGTAATGCACAGATATGCATAGATGTCCTCGAACATTTTCAGGTTTGTGACCATCGCAGCAATGTCCCCGAACATCTGAGATGTTCACGGAAATCAGCAATGAAAAAACACGTGATGTCTTGCTTTTTCTGGACATATCCTGTGCTCTAGCACCTTGAAGCATCTCTTGTGGTAGATGGAATTACTAATAATGATCTCAGACCCAAATGAATGGACAGACTCAAAGAATATGGTAAAGTACTACTTTATTATCAGCATTGAAATAAAGTAGGGCAATCTGGTGAATAATAGGCAGTAATTCACGCTCTCACACCCCAGTGTGATTATACAAAGGTTTTATACCTCGAGATGCATCATCTATGACATCATCCTACATGGAAAACTGAAACCTATTGAAGGGAGGGATTGGTTAAGGGAACATATCTACCTATAGTATAAATAAGTGTTAATAACTTCATTGGCTGCCCCCTATCTGGGAGGCACGCCTTAAACGACCTCTTAATACGTATAATACTGATTATAGCATAAAAATGGCAGCGGATTGGTCTTTTCAACATTGTATAGCATGTTGCTATATAGACCCTCTGATTGGTTGGCATGGTTTACCAACCTTGGACTTTCAGCTCATTACTAACATGTAAGCAAAATGAAACTCAGGTGCTACAAGCAACGTCAAACTAATCAACACTTTCTCAATTAGTTTGTTGTCTCTCATGAGACACGTCCCAAGCCACGGCTTCTTCTTTGTAGTTGACCTCGAAGCCTGCTCTCTGTTCTGGGACATTAAAAGAAGTGTAAGGACACCATTATCTTCATTTGGGCTTAACGAATAGCCCTTGTTTTTTACTTCTGAGTCATGTGTGAGGAGACCACAGATTTGTCTATCTCGACCTTCTATTTACTGCTATTTGATTAAATTTAGTTGGATGCCATTACCCTTCTTGGCCTCTGGAGTCTTGCTCACTCCATATTACATAGGTTTTCCTCATCTTTAATTTTCTAATACTAGGCTCTTGCAGATGTTTCCTCCTTTGCTTAATCTAAGAAGAATAGGTCTTACGAACATGGCTTATCCTTTTGACTCCCCTTGTGCCTTGCAATTATTCCTTGAAGCAGAATCCTTGATCCAAGGCCAATAGACTCCTCTTTATTCCTCACATAAAGCTGTTGTTCCAGTGTCTCCTGGTCTGTCTCCAAGGTAGCTTGATTGGTTTTAATACAAGTCTGACGTCCATCTTTCCATCATGGCCGCTCTAGCCATGTTATGTTTTCCTCTACAGCAAGCTTCTATATATCTAATCTACCTTGCATTTCTGCATATATACACTTATTAGTCAGCAGGTTTCTCTATCTTCTCTGTATATACAATTTCTTCATATTCGATTACATGTTTCTCATGTTACTTCAGTAACATCATTATTCTTTGAGCATTTGCATATCATTTCAGTGATTCTCTGTATCTTTCCTCTATGAAGTCACCCTGCTCTTGTCAGATTGCACTTATAGCTCTATGATATCCACTGGTGTGTGCAGACATCCTTCCACCCTCTCAGTGCAAGAGTGCATTTGATGCGGTTGTCTGAGTGTTTATCGTCTCTCATAAACTCAATTGGTATTGGGATGATACCCGGTGCCCCACATAGGTCTCTTCTCCAACTGTTCCAGTATGACGGAGGTGAGAGGGCGGGAGCTATGGATGATGTGTCCACCTGCTCCTCTACAATCCTGTCCATCCTTATCACCCCTCACCTCCCGAGAGATTGCTTCATTAGTGTGACAAGTGTAATGTTGCGTGTTTTATTATGTTTTTTACCGCAATGTGCGCCCTATGGGTGCAAGTTTGCAAACCCTACATGGCGTCCATTTCAAAAGTTTTGACGTACTTCACATTTTTAATTGACCAATCAACGGCTGAATACGATGTCTGCAAACATTACACGGCTCTCTGATTGGCTCAGAGGCATCCGCAGACACCGAAACAGGAAGTGTGTCCAGGGACTAGATGGAGATATGAAAAGAAAATTGGATCAACATTTTGGCCATTTTTTATAAAAACTACTGGATGGATTAACAGCAAATTTGCAAAAACACTCTTTAGGTACCAGTCTGCCGTCCCTCGCGCAAGTTTGTTGCAAATCCAGCAGCGGTTTGGGATATACATTTTTTATATAAATGTATAGCTAATTGTATAGTAAAAGTTAAGTAGGCTGGTGTTTATATTTATAGATAGTAGGAATGTTAATACAGTAGGGGGAGTAGGTATGGGAAAAGTTGTGCAGGAAATATATAGGCAGCAGGTGTACAGGGAAGTAAGGAAGTGGTGGCCTAAGGGGAGGGGAACCACCGTGGAGACCATTCTCTGGCCACACGCTTTAGTGCGTGATACCAGGTATTAGGTAGGGGGTCTTTTGTATCAGTATCATCCTATGGGTCTCTCTGAGACCCTCCAATGTAGGGTGGGCTGATGGAGCAGATCCTCTTTAGGAAGGAAGTAGGGAATTAGTAATAAGTGAATAAGTGTTTCTATAAATAAAGAGGTCGCCGTTGGCATCCCTATAAAATTCACCTTGGTGTCTTTGTCCATTTAATAAGGTAAGATGCTCTGCCATCATTCCAAGCATTTCAGATACATCTGGACCCTCCAGGTGTGCTTGGTGGAGTGCTTTCAAGTCCACGGGAAAGGATGGTATGTTTTGGGTTCTTCTGGCCACCCTATCAGCTGCATTGGTGCGCAGATAAATAAGTAGCTTGCCCTATAGAATCTATTATTTGTGTATCAAGAGAGGTATTGCCTAAGTATGTCTTCTCAAACCCTTCTTGTGTGGGGGGGGCTACTGCTTGCAGAGATATTGTGGGAATAGGGGGTTTCTGTGATTTTACGCCCCTTCAGCAGTGTCTGATCAGTGTCTCTCTTGGAAGGGAAGGCCATTTAAACTGCTTTTGCAGCTGCTAGCCTTGGTGACTCCCCTGTGACCTCTGCCGCTGCCTCTGTGATCCCTGGTTTAGGAGTTGCTTAGGCAGCAAGATGCTGAAAGTAATGGGGCCACTGATTAGGGTCCTCCTTACCTTTTCCAGCTCGCACTCTTTTGCAAGAACTGCAATAGGAAGCACTGGCCCCGATCATGCCTCCTTCTGAATGGACTCTTTGCTAGCTAGTGCAGCCTCAAGGCGCTGCATGATCCTTCTGAACACCATTGGTGCCCTGTCATGAAGCTTGTGCTATGGCTTGTGCTATGGCTAATTTAAGATAATGCCTTTACATTTTAGAGTTTCTCTTCATGGTGTGCTTGCTGCCCCCTACTTAAATGAATGATGGGAGTGTAAGGCTCGCCACCCAGGGTCATGATACAGATGGTATGTAACAGGTGTTAAGAGCTCGTGCGTAAAGGCATTACAAACCATCTAGCAACAGGGTGCACATACCGAAATATGCTTTATAAAACATACGTTAAAAGATGCTTAGTTATTTTAATACAGAATCTGTAGTTGTTTAACTTACAGGAACAACGTAACATGATGATAGCCCAGTGGGTCCATGCACTTGTTACAAAGATTTGTATACTAATCTCTAATTGGCAGGTTCAGTTCAGTCCTTCATCAGACTGAGGTAAATAATGGGCAGGCATCTGAGTAATCCATATTGTCCACAGTTTAATGCATCAGAAAGTGAGCTTTTTAAAATCAAAGCATGCGTCTGCCCGCTATCAGATGCGATTAGCCGATCAGGGCCTGCTATAGAGTTTGCACTTTGGTATGTGTAATTCTCCACTGTCTATTATAAATGCACCACTATCAGTCCTGGAATAAGAAGGAAGGACTGCATGAGCTACTTACCCCTCACTTGGGGCAATGTAAGAGCGGTAACAATATTCAGTACTGTTGGGTAGTGGGAATGCCAAAAGGGCTTTGTGGGATTCCAACCTGCAGCCCTTAGGGTCTGGACACACACCTGTCAACCAATACACGTGCAGCATGCCATGTACCTCCATGCAGCATGCCATATACCTCCATGCAGCATGCCATATACCTCCATGCAGCAGGCCATATACCTCCATGCAGCACGTCATATACCTCCATGCAGCAGGCCATATACCTCCATGCAGCATGCCATATACCTACATGCAGCAGGCCATATACCTCCATGCAGCAGGCCATATACCTCCATGCAGCATGCCATATACCTCCATGCAGCAGGCCATATACCTCCATGCAGCAGGCCATATACCTCCATGCAGCATGCCATATACCTCCATGCAGCACGTCATATACCTATATGCAGCATCATATAGCTCCATGTGCTTAAAGGCAGTCACCCTTCTAGCAAACTATCACCTTACCAACATTGGCCACCTCACTCGTTTACATCCATGCAGCAAGCAATGTACATCCATGCTGCAAGCTATCTATCTCCATGCAGCAGGCCTTATACCTGCATTCAGCGACCCATATACCTCCATGCAGCAAGCCATATACCTCCATGCTGCAAGCCATATATCTCCATGCAGCGACCCATATATCTCCATGCAGCAAGCTATATACTGCATTATGCAATATACCTCCTTGCAGCATGGCATATATCTCCATGCAGCAGGCCATATACCTCCATGCAGCAAGCCATATACCTCCATGCTGCAAGCCATATATCTCCATGCAGCGACCCATATATCTCCATGCAGCAAGCTATATACTGCATTATGCAATATACCTCCTTGCAGCATGGCATATATCTCCATGCAGCAGGCCATATACCTCCATGCAGCAAGCCATATACCACCATGCTGCAAGCCATATACCGCCATGCAGCAAGCCATATACCACCATGCAGCACACCATATACCTCCATGCAGTGACCCATATACCTCCATGCAGCAAGCCATATACTGCATTATGCTATATACCTCCATGCAGCACGCCACATCAAGGTATATGGCGTGCTTCATGGAGGTATATGGCGTGCTGCATGGAGGTATATGGCGTGGTGCATGGAGGTGCATGGCATGCTGCATCAAGGTATATGGCGTGCTGCATGGAGGTATATGGCGTGCTGCATGGAGGTATATGGAGTGCTGCATGGAGATAACCGAGTGAGGTTTGCGATTTTTGATAATGTGATAGTTTGATGGAAGAGTTTTTAGAGGTCTTCATGGTGTAGTGTGTAGCGCGTGTAGAAGGGCAATTGTACCCATACCCCCAAGCACTGTTTTCAGATTCTGATGTAACGACTCACAAATGAGCAGCCGTTTACCCGCTGGTGCTAAAACCTGAATCCGTCATTGAAGTCGTGGGGGCTCCCGCTGCACCCCACGTCACATCCTGCTGATGGGCGAAGGGGGCACAGGGGGAAGACACTGAAGCTTCATGCGGTCCTAGTGGTGCCCGGTAAGCGGGATCGCTGACGGAGGGGGCCACAAGATGAACTGAATCAGAGCGAAGAATGAGCAAGATGGGCTGGGGCAGTGCACTGCCGGAGTCAACACTCAGCTCGGAGCAGGAAGGTACGTGGTGGCACCGGGTGGCGGATGGGGTAAGTGTCTAGTTCACACATGTCACGTGAAAACTGTATTTACATCACGAGGCAACATAACCCGAGTGTTACAGGGGCATTTGAGATTGTCTTACCTGGGCCTATGTTGTCATCATCTGGTCATAAAGATGAACATTCCATACAGTGACATATACCATTGGTATGTCTGTTATTTCTGGGGCATGTGGGTCTGTGCTTGGCCGATGGTGGTGGCAACTGGACATATGGTCTGCACGTTCCCTCCAGGGGCAATGCCAGAAATCTGAGGGAGCAAGTGGCATTTCATATCAAGTCTGCAGCAAGCATGCAAGACCTTAACTCAGCCTTCTGGGATATATGAGGCAGCTTGATGGCAGCCACTACACATGTGTCACTGCACAAGTCCTACAATACATTTACCATGCCCATGAGGCCTTAAATGGCATTTCTGGGGAACTTGCGATTGCATTTGGCTTCTTAAAGAAGCAATTAGACATGTAAAGTAATGTCATTGTCATTTCTATAGCACCTTTTCCCATTGTATGGCCTCAAAGCGCTGTAGGTGAATGCCCTCAGGCGACTTAAGTCCAAGGTATGGGAAATTCATCAGAGGAGTTTTGAATTCGTACGTGCATTTTAGCCAATACGAAAGTAGGTTAGGGCGGCTAATTCGTCCCAGTTAGTGAGCCATGTTGAGCTGGCATGTGATTGGGCGGTGTGAGGTTTGTCTTGGGACATAGGTGCATTCTGATGGCAGCTGTGTTCGGCTAAGTGTCTGCAAATAGTGTATGATGGCCAGTGCAGGCGGGTGGGTGGCCGTGTCTGCGACTGTCTTCTATCAACATGAAGAACGATATACACCCGTTTGTCCCGCTGGTTTCTTGGTTTTGTACATGTGGCGCGGTTTCTGTCCTGTGGTTTGCTGGAGTTTATTCTCTCTGTCGCTCAGTGCATTTCGTGGCGGGGTTCATTGCTACCTCGGCCTATCTGACAGGTGGTTAAATAACCCGAAGTGCGGCATCAGTCCATCAGGTTGCGGTGGGTGGGAAAGCCAGGTCTTAAGGGCCCTCCAGGAAGCAAGGTGATCCTCTAAGCGGTGACTGCAAAGGGGAATTGCGTTCCAGATGGTGGGAGCTTGGACGTAGGAGGATTGTGCTATTCTTGTGGATTTGATGGGAGGGATCACAAGGAGGATTGCTGTGCATGATCGCAGGTTTCTAAAGGGGTGGTATGATATGATATGGCATTTGTAACGCGCCTATACACAGGTGTTTCAAGGCGCGACGAGGCAGGGAGGGGGGAACAAGGGAAGACAGACAACGATCCTACTAGGCCAGGTACCATTCAGACCGCGCAAGTGCAGGGGTAGGTGAAGGGAAAAGTGCAAGGGGAAGGGGAGGGGGGAAGTTCAGTACAAGTAAGTAGAATATAAAATAAATAAATAAATAGGACCAGCTGGTGGCAAGTGCAAAGTAAGTGCAGACGTGCTGGGAAGGGGGGGCTGTAGGGATACAGAGACAGTCCCCCAGTGCAGGGGTTGCCAGGGAGGCAGTGCAAGTGGAGAGTGACTGGGCCCAGGACCGGGGTCGGTGAGAGTGGGCCAGTTGCAGATTCAGTGCAATTTCAATGAAGAATTTAGCAGGAGAGAGGGACAGAGAAAGCAGAAGCAAAGAGGAAGGTTTTGAGGTGCTTCCGGAACCGGAGATGGTTCTCCTCAAATTTCACTGCCGCGAAGAGAGATCTACCCCCAGCTTGTTGCTTTGAGAAGCTGTTGACCCTGAGGGAGTTGGAGACGGATGAGCGAAGGGCTCGGGAAGGAAGATATTTAGGAAGAGAGAGTTGAAGGTATTTAGGCCTCAGGCCCCAGAAGGCCTTGTGGACAATGCAGAGGGTTTTGAACTTAATCCTCACAGCCACTGGGAGCCAATGTAGAGATTTCAGTCCTGGAGAGATACGGTCCCTGGGCTTGAGGCAAAATATAAGTCTCGCAGTTCTGTTCTGGATGAGTTGCAGAGGGCAGAGAGTGGAGGCAGGCAGATTAAGATAGAGGCTGTTACAGTAGTCCAGCTTCGAGAGAACCAGGGCTCAGGAGACAGTGAGCTTCTGGGGGAAGGAGAGGAAGGGAAGAATACCTCTGAGGAGGTGCAGCTGGTAGTGTGACTTCTTAGAGACGTCAGCTATGTGAGGAGAGAAGGAAAGTGTGGAGTCAAAGATGACCCTGAGGTTTTTTGCCTTGCAGGTAGGAGCAGGAAGAGGGCCAAGAGAGGCCGGCCAGAGCGCTGCAGGGAAGGAGGGAGTGGGTGTGCCGATGAGTAGAATCTCAGTCTTACTGGCATTAAGGCAGAGGTCATTGGTGACACACCATTCTTGGATAGCAGACAGACAGTCAGAGATGAGGGAAGGAGAGGAGGAGGCCAAGGGTAGCCTGAAAATGAGCTGGGTATCGTCCGCATAGCACTGAAAGTTGGGGCAGAGGGTGGCGTAATGGTAACATAGTAATTCGAGTCTGCATATTCCATGTGGTATCAAGAGCTTGCTTATAAAGTATTACGTTACGCCGTGATGGATGTCATTGCTGGACATTTGCGACTGCAGTTGGGATTTGCATGTTTCAGATTTCACCCTTGAAGTCGTAGGTTTAATAAAAGATTCAGGGTATTAAATGGGACATTTGATGCTGAGCTTGGAATTTGATGCAAAATGCAGGCCAAATAAGTTTTTTTCTTATGTATATGGGCTTTACACAGCTTGCGAGGCAACTTCTGCAGAGTATTTATCTATTTATTTATTTGCATTTATAGAGCGTGAACACAGCCCGGGGGCATCAAGGCACTGTGTGCACCTTGGAACATGAAGTTGTATTTAACATATGATTATTGTAACCTGGCATACAATTGCAATCTACCCGTTCTGTGGTGGTTCAAGTTTATGGACACCAGTCATATCCAAACCCCAATCAGGGTATAGCAGGGCAGCACTGAGTTTGGTTATGCTTGACAAATAATGAACACAAACATGTATTTCATTTACAATTCATAATTTTAACGATCATGAGTTTATCTCAATGTTTCTGTTTCATCTGTGACATCACTTCAAGTGAAGTCATCAAAGCCAAACATCACATGATGTCACTGCCTGTTATTCCACCAGGGTCAAAGGTTGTATAGCATAACTTTCTGCATTGTAATTAGATGCATGATGTTACTTCAGCTACCGCACGCAGTTTGGGAAAAAGACATTCCAGCTGTCTCGTTGTGATGGTGTCAAGATTTTAACCAGCCCAACTCGTGAGCTTTCCTTATGGTTCCTTTTTGAAATCGACCCAAAACCCTACATCTTGTTGGTCAAGTTATTACCCAGGAAACTTGCTGGCAACAAAGTGCAAAGAGGCACATTTGTCACACAGGGACGTCATTTCACGAAAATGCCAGGGGCAACGGAAGTGACATCACACAACCCTTGACCTCTGATTACATCACAGGAAGTGGTGTCATTTGACCACACCCTCAAGTGACATCACAGGAAGTGTTGGAACATGACCTTTCACCCCTTGACAAAACAGGAAGTGGCACCACATAGCATTGTTCCTCAGTATGTGAAAATATATTCAGTTTGGTGCCTCATAATGTATGCATGTTGGCCTAAGCACATTCACATCACATTGCAATTGTCGCAATAAATGTCTATGTTGCCATTTTGTTACATCTTGGCTGCATTATTCAGTTCCTTGCTCATTCTGTATTTTCGCTCTGAATGCTCTGAACGCCGTAGGAGACCACTGCACAAACTTTCTGACACCTACAGACAGGAATGCACATTCTGCTGAGCGCGTTGTTTGTCTTACACTGAAGAACCTTGAAGTCCTTGCAGAAGCATAACTAATCTGCAAGTTAGGTGCCCTCCTGTCTCGGCTATGTTTTTCCCTCTGAACTGGTAAATATAATAATGAGAAACCATATTTTCAGGCCATATTTTCAGGCTTTGGAGCAGACTGACCTTAGGCTCTAGGGGCAACATAGATAAGTTGCACAGAGAATGTTACCTTGTACTAAAGAACACGAAATGCCCCCACGCACCACTTTGCCCTGCTCCCAGACAATAAATGATCTGCGGCGAGATGGGGAAATATGCAAGTATGTTGTCATAGTAATACCATCTACGTGGAAAGGTCACGAACCCTATGGTCCCTATCACATGAAGGGGCAGCGCAAGCGCATCATTTGTTATTCCTAAATGTATATATGCTCTGGTTTTCTGGAACTCAGGGCTCACTCCCTCCACGGTGTCTGTGCACATGCATCATGGGGTGCTGTCACCCCTTTCACGTGACTGTAATAAATATTGTTCTTTGACCCCGTGACTGGCATATTTCCATTTCATTGTAGTAAGCCTCATTTTGGTCTTTCAAGTACACTAAGAAAAATACGGTTACAATATCACTGTACTATGATATACATTTCATACAAGAATGGGTCACTGTATGTTGCATTAATATCAGTGTGTATAGGCCCATATTACCAAATTACTGTGAACGTAAACAGACGTCCAACACAACAATGACACACCACTTGGGCTAAACTGTAAACAGACAGAGCATCTCGAAAAGGCCTAAGCTACAAAGTGCAGACATCCAGCGCCTGCCAAGTGTCTGGCCACAGACTGGAAACAACAACTTGCCAACACAAGTCCAACCAGAAGGCCATCAGAGGCTGTATCACTTCACACGTTTACACTTCAACAATAGGCACAGGGGATTTCTTGTCAATAGTGCACTTTGAACCATTGCACAGCATCCCACACCCGCCAGTCACCCAGAGCCTGAATATCCCTAAACAATTTTCACCACGGGCACCCCACCATCCACTGCTATTCGCTAAGTACCCCCTGTAAACAGCTTTAAATGTCTTGCACCCACTGCCTTGCTCCAACACCTTCATGTTTACACTGTGCCACCCTCCAGCAACTTAAGTCTCCAGCATTCTCCAGCACCATCAACCTCAAGTAAACTAGCAACTTAAGTCTCCAGTACCCTCCTTCAACACCCCAACAGCATGCGTCTCAAATACCCTCCTCAAACATCGTATATCTACATTCAATGCATTTCAGCTCTCTTACAACACATCACATCTCAAACACTGTCTCCCAACATCTGTAAAGTCACTAGTACAACATTTGAAGCCTCGATAACATTGAGCATCAAGCACACACCTCAAACCCAGAGCTCTGCCAGTGGTTATGAATGATTTGCAACCTTCCAGCCATCACCATTCTCTTTTTCTTATTTGGTGAGTAACCCATGTTTTTTTTTTTGTTAGATGGGATATAGAAGTGACGGATGTGTTCCAGATCAGAGTAATTGCAGGGTTTTTAAATTTTAAAATGTAAACAGCACCAGCAGCTCCATGACATAATCCTCAGTAAAGGCCCATTTTATTATTTTCTTTGGTCCTTCATATGTTGCTTAATGCCATCCTCCTCCAACTTCTAAGCACTGGAAGAGGAACTGAACCCATGTTGCACTGCACTCTCCTGTTCCCAAAGCAAGTGTGTTGCCCGTGAGCTATCCTTCCAAATATATATTTATTTTGCTTGAGGAAGCAACACGTGGTTTACTTCAAAGGTGGAGGGCAACTTCATTTAAATTAATTATCTCACCTTGCATCTACAGTGTGCCTGTGATTCAAGTCTGGCAGATCCGGGTAAGGTCACACAATACACAGGGAGGATTGGTGGCAGAAGCCATAAGGGTACACCCCTCCCATCACAGACCTAGTGGCTCACTGGATTTGCAAAGCAGGCAACCAGAAATACTGATGAGATTTGCGTTCAAGCTGTGCTGTCACTGAGTACTGCAAGCTGCTCTTACCCATTCCGAGCTAGCTAGACCTAGCCCCCATACCCTTCCTGTTGCTACAGTACTAGGAATGAGCTTCACAGACAGCCCAGCCTCTTAACCCAACCATTCAGGCATTCTTCACTAATGGACTGCTAACCTGTTAGAGATGGCGGCTTAATGGTTTTTCCAGCATCCCTGTTATTTCTCCAGCTAATGAGATCCAAATTCCAGGTGAAACAGGCTGTGGCACTTTTAGCTGCATTTACAACTGCCTTCTTCAGGTGCAACACAGATATCTGCTCTTGGCACTGCCCCTTTGTCAAGTGGCCCATGGGTAGCAAGGACAGGTCTAGGGATAGCATAGAGTCAAGGGTAGCAGCTGCTGCCCTTAGCAAGCCCCAAATGACGTACCTGGTAATTCCACTGTATGCCTATATTAAAGATTTATGCCCAGGAACACCCCGCATATATGAAGTGCAGGCGCGCATTTGTGGAAGTGCACTGGTGAAGTGTACTGTCTCGCTGGCTTGCTGGGGCTTCTGCCCTTTTTGGACTCTGACTGCTGGCTGCTGCTGTGGCTGCACGAACATGGATAAAGCTTCAGGTGAACATCATTGATGGACTGTGCTAAAGCACTTGGACTCGCTTGTGGACTTTGTGCCTATAGTAACCCATCGTAACTGGTCCTTTCTTGCTTTGTTACAGGAGCACGTTTTTAAGAAAATAAAAAAAACTATAAATAAAAAATAATCGTGCACATTTGTGGAAGTGCACCGGTGAAGTGTACTGTCTCACTGTCTAGCGAGATAGCGTGGAGGCTGGCGCTCTAATTCTCATCAGACTGGAGGTACCATTTGTGTATTTGTTGACATCTTTATTACATATGTTGATATTGTAAAATGCTGCTACAGGTTTAGTTTTTACCATTAAGGGACTGTTGGGTGAAGTGATATGTGTGTACTTTGATAGCCTTAACATCAGACTTACTGTTTAAATTTCGTACACAATCTATTGTGTATTAGACAACACAGTCCATCAGAAATCCCCTTTTGGTCGGTGAGGGCTGCATAAGCGGGTACAAAAATACCCCAAGTGAGGCTGGTAGGAGCTGCCTTGTGGGTGGTGTAAATTGGAAACAGTGGGCGTTCACACTTTGGTGGTTTAATTTAAACCAAACACGAAATCAGTCTATACCCCTCAAATCATACTCAAATGGAAAAAGGTCATTATTCTCTGAAGTCAGACATGCCGATTGTAAATGCAATGTTATTTAATGACTGTGAACCCATAACATTAAAAGTAGTGATACCAAATCTGCATACGCAAGTCCAAAGAAAATTACCAACATGTATATCGGATAAAAAACAAATGAATTAAAGGCGAAATCGAACGGAGCCAAAGGGCAATGACATTCACCTCTTTTACAGTCAAAGGGCTAGCCAAGGGTGTGGACCAACCAAGATGCAACTTATTAATGGTGATGAAGCAAAACAAGATATATTGTTAGAGCTAAACACACATTTAGACATGGAAGTTGCTGCCATTAACATTAGCGCAAAAGAAAACACAGCCCTTAAAGGTGGTAGCGTTCTATCGGATACTACTATGGAGACTGTGAGCAAACGCTGTGATAATAACACACTCTCAACATATAGATCTCCGGAAAAAATCGAGAGCCCTCCGAAAACATGTTCGGTAGAGGCACAATATAGATTGACGAAAGCATATCACGCTATGCATATTACGTGTCAAGTAGATGCTCTCAACTTCATGAATTTATGTCATACATCAGATAATCAAGATTAAGCTGTTTTTGTTCACTCTAATACGGGGGATTTGATGCAGGTCGACAACATCTACCCTATAACAAGGCAAGATCAGACTTAAAACACATAATTCAGAAGAAATGAAGATGAAAGAGGAGTTACATAATGCACCAAAATAAAAGTCAAAATATTCCCCAGGAATTTCCTAATGTTCTGACTCAGAGGCCTCTATACATTCACTATCTTTCATCCCCCAACTCCTAGACGTCCAAATGCAATCTGGGAGGAGCAACAATCATTATGCCCAGGTGATAAATACACAGAGGAGATAATACCACAGCCTCTTATGAATCCAACTTTAATGGCTATGAATACAGCCTTATTGTCCCTTGCCAAGTTGTATGAGGCGATGGACCAAAAGCTTAATTAAAAACAATTTTATTGACAAAGCTATCAAATCAAAAAATTGACAATACTATAAGCGAGGAAACAGGACAGGGTGCTTCGCAGTATGAGATCTTTAGGCACTGTAAGCAAACAGATGTTGAGAGCCAAACTGAGGCTACCAACGACCTCGAACAAAGGGATGTACCACATTGGAACAATTTGTATCTGGAAAGATCTCTCATTCAAAGGACTCTGATGATGTCGAGGATATCAGGCAGTTAAGCTTGCCAGGTTAAAATGTATTTGACAAAGTTTAAAATAACACGGATCAAGGGGTGATAGTGAAAAAGCTCAACAAAAGGTGAGCAATTTGACACAAGAAGTGGACTCTAGGAAAATAAAAAAAAATCAACCAGTGAGAAGACCAAGAAACAACATCAAAAAGTCTACCTCCATTCAAAAAATTGTTAGATCAAATGCCAAAACGAGATGCTTTTTGAAGATATTGAATGCCCCAAAAGAAAAAGAAACTAAAGAAGAAATGAAAAGTGATTCTACTAGCCTTCTAAAACAACATCCTGAGAGTGCTAACGGAAAGGTCATACCTACATTGGTGTATAAACCATTGGATGATCTAGTAGCAGAGACTGTACTGATGAACGAGAAGGAAAAGGTCTCATTGCAACAGCCCCCTGCCATAGAAACTTCTCTGAGAGACCAAGAGCCTGTATCTGCTGGGTTAACAGCATCACAAATTGTTAGGCAGATTCCCGTGCACTGCCCTTAGGGACCACTACACACAATTAAGACTACAGGTGGCAATACAAGTTTTACCTTTGGTACAAACCTGTACTACTATGTCAGAGTGGTAGCAGTGGCGGAGAAGCCAGGCTTATCTCAAGTGTATATGAGCAGTAGCAGAGATTACACAAAGGGACCACAATTACTGTGACTCAAGCAAACACTGACTCAAGGTTTCAGGTAAAAAATATAAGTACATTTCTTTTTAAACCATTCGTTATAAACACAACACTTCTATTAAACTCAAATAAAATCCACACGTTAAATATACTACAACTAACCAATTCACTTTGTACAGTAAGTCTCAAGGTAAGTACCCTGTATTGAATGAACCGGTGTTACGAACAAAACATGTTACCGCGAATAGGATTGCAATCAAATTTTGACAGTTCGGTCTACTAAATAAACATGTATCCGTGACATGAAAAGCTACCTGGGCAAAAACACACTTAGCACCTGAGATACCCAGAGGGAGTTGGAGGCAAAAATCACAGGCAATATTTTGGTTAGGCAGGCAGAATCAAGAAACACTCAGAGACAGGAGTTCAAAAGTCAAAGGGCCGGAGCCAGGGTCGAAAGACACTGGGGCCTGTTGCCGAAGATCACATGGTAAGACAGTTCACGATTCAACGTAGCCAAAAGTACTTCGATATTGTCAATGTTCGGAAGCAAAAGTTATAAGAAGGAGGGAAGACAAGGGCAAGCCTTGGAAATGCAGAAAAGGGATTCACCCAGTTTCCTCAAGTAGAACACAGTACCTTGTTCCAATGGTGCAGCTGGTGCCCTGGCAGTTGTTCCTGTTGGTTTCCCGCAGACCCACGATTCCTGGAGCTTCATTGTGAAGGAGGACATCTGAGGAGGGCTGCACCACACAGGGATGAAGCCGGCAGCAGCGACGAGGAATAAAAGGTGCGCTCCTTAAAAACAGGAGAGGCTCTTCAGGTGGCTATCCGGACCACTACAGCAGCGTGCAGCGATTTCGACCAAGGAAGAGGATCCTCTGGCTGGTTATCCCCACCAAGCTCAGGGGAAAAAGTCTCCGGACTGGATCTTCTCTGTGTCGTTGAAAGGAAGATAGCTCAGGACTGCAGCAGGGCTTCACCGGGTTGGGTAGTTGCAGCAGCTGTCGTTCTCTCCGCTTTTCTTCGGTTCCTTGTAGTTCCAGTGGTGACTCTCTGACTTCTAGCCCAAGAGACCTGCCATTTATGCGAAAAGCCCCCATTCACACAGCCTGGCTGTCAATCACCCAGCAGGGGGGATGTCCAGCACGGACAACTACCCTGGCCAATCATGACAAAGTGCGACTTGGGTTTCCTAGGATACCCTGTGGTGACTACACCCCTCCCTCACATTCAGCCCATCAAGACACCCAGGCGCCTTGAGGATGGCTTCTGAACAGAAGCCCACCAAAAGACAGTGAACAAAGAAGGCAAACCTCGTTTTCCACGAAAAGTAAAACACAAGAAGGACTTTAACAAAAAGAAATGGTGAATAAACCCAACCGGAGCCAAACGAAAGACGATTTGGTCAAGTGGGTTTATGTTTGAGGCTAATATAATAGCCAAGAACAGTACTTTGTTTATCTAATATAATCGCGGTAGAAAGGTTAGGGTAGATACCACTGCCACCAGCCAAGTCTAAATGTTAAAAGAGCGAAACAATGCTCTAGGAGGTACACATAAAAAGGGATACGAATTAACCCTTTCCAGTACTCCATGGAAGATGGGGTGTACTGGATCTGTGGTAGATTGACTAAATAAAGTTAATGGTAACTTTACTGTTTTCTGGCGGACGGTAGTCGTCTCAGAAATGGAGTTGAGGGAAGTCTCAAAGACAACCCTTTTGTATGGCACTGAAGGTGCTGTGTGGCACTCAAAAAGAAGAGGGCTACTGAAGTGGTGTACTTCAGAATCCACAATCACAAAAACAGGTAGAAACACATAGCAAAACACAGGTAAGAGGGGGGAAAAAGCTCTTAGTCTTACCAAGTGGAAAAAAATAAACTCCAGAAGTCCAGCAAAGCTGCTGGAGGACTCACTAGGTGAGGAAAATTAGCCATAGAGGAGAATTCCCCCTAACACTCACCATCCCCGCCCCCCCAGACTAAGGGACAGGAGGATTTAATCCACTCCTGGATGGACCTCAGACCTCTAGTTGGTTACAAACATCCTAGAGAGACCATGAGCATTTTGGTGGTGACTTCCTGCTCTGTGCTCATGTCATGCCGCCGTCTTTGGGTGGCCGCTGGCGGCTATGGAACACCTGGCGTTGTCAGCACCATTAGAGTGTTCCGGGTTTTCCATTCCCACTTCCTGGTTTAGCGGTCTAGTCTTTTGCCTTTGGCTTCCCCTTTCCGTATTTAGCTTCGCCCCTCTCTGGGCTCTGTGCGTTGCAACTTTGTTCCTTTCGCTTGGTTGCTGTGCTCCCCCTTACGTATACTTCGCTTCCTGATACTTGGTTCTGTCTCTCTCTCCCCGCTCGAGGTCTCCCCCGTGCTGGGTCTCTCTGCCTCTCCGTTCCCTCTCTGTTTTTTCCCTGCTTGCCCATCGCGGTTTCCATACTGTGGTTTTCTCCTCCGTGCCTTGACTTTCCTGCCCTTCGCTCGTCCTTTTACTTTCTCCCACTTACCATCCGGCCTATTCCCCCCTTCCCTGCTCTAGATCTTCGTGCTGCCTGTCACCCAGAACTGGAGATTTTCCTTCATTGGGATACCTGCTCTCCGGACCCGAACGCTACATTCCGCTCCTTCTCCGGATCTGTTTCTCGTCCGGACTCCGCCCTTCCGCCTGCTGCATTGTGGAACCGGTACCTCCGCTACAGTCTTGGTCTTCAGCCCCTATCCGGCTTGACCGGACACCATCTTCATCACGTTCAGGACGAATCAGGGTGCATCTACATCCTCAGAGAGGTTTTTTTTTAAGCGGTTGCTTTTTTCCTCTCGAATTGGTTCCTGCGGGAAGAAGGCCGGCTGCTTCCCTGTTTAGCAGGGAATCAGGGTGGCTTCCTACCGCGGACGACCGTTTCTCTTCTCAAAGAAGGAAAGTCTCAAGAAGAAGTCCTCCAGGCGAGAAGTCTCCTCAGAAGAGACAGGTGAGGAGGAGGGGGAGGTGGACATTGATATTTCTGATATTGTTGAGACCCCAGTATCCTCGACCAAGCTTGACAGCTCAATGGAAAAATCAAATCCTTGCAGGCAGATTGACCATCTGAGTAATTTTGGGTTTTCCCCTTTCATTTGCATCAGCCATCTCAAGGGTTGGTGGTCAGTCTGAATAGTGAAGGTAGATCCATACAAGTATGGTCTAAACCTCTTCAGTGCCCACACAATAGCAAAGCATTCTCTTTCTATTGTTGCCCACCTTGTCTCAGGATCCTTTAACTTCCTGATGATGAAACAAATAGGGTGTTCCCTACCTTTCTCATCCAGTTGACTAAGGTCTGCACCTATACCTACATTAGAAGCATCAGTTTGTACAATGAAGGGTTGGTGATAGTCAGGAGCTCTTAGGACTGGAGCTTGACAAAGGGCTTTCTTTAGACCATCAAAGGCTTGATTGCACTCCTCATTCCACCTGACCTTTTTAGGAAATTTGGGAGAGGAGATGACATTCAAGGGAGAAGCTATAGTCCCATAGTTCTCTATGAAGTTCCTATAATACCCAGTGAGACCTAGAAAGGCTCTCACTTGGGTTTGAGTAGTAGGGGAGGCCCAGTTTCGTACAGCTTGTACTTTGCTAGGCAATGGCCTTATTTCAACCCCTCCTACCTCATGTCCAAGGTAGACCAGTGAACTCTGACCAATTTAACATTTGCTTGCCTTTATGGTCAGATGGGCCTGTTCAAGAGCCTGCAATACATAACCTAGGTGTTCAACATGTTCTTTCCATGTAGGGCTGAACACTGCAATGTCATCCAAGTATGCCATGCAGAAGTCCTCCATCCCATTCAGAACTTGATTGACCATCCTCTGAAATGTAGCAGGTGCATTCTTTAATCCAAAAGGCATTACCGTGAATTGATAGAGGCCAGCTGGGGTGGAGAATGCAGTTTTCTCCTTGGCATGGTCTGTCAGGGCTATTTGCCAATAGCCTGGCGTTATGTCAAATGCGCTGAGGTACTTGGCTGCACCAAGTTTGTCCACCAGCTCTTCTGTCCTAGGCAAAAGATGGGCATCAGTCATGGTGACTGCATTTAGAGCTCTATAGTCCACGCAGAATCTCAACTCCCTGGATCCTGCCTTTGGTACAAGCACAACTGGGCTAGACCATGGGCTAGTAGAGGGTTCTATCACCCCGAGTTCAAGCATCTTGTTGACCTCATTCCTTATGTGGGATCTGACATTGTCTGACATTCTGTACCCCCTGCTTTTGACAGGCAAACAGTCACCGGTGTGTATGTCATGCTGGCCCCAAGGGGTCAAGCCTGGTGAAAGTGAGAACAGGGAGGCAAACTGATTTAACAGTAACTTGCAATCATCCTGTTGGTCAGATGTGAGACTGGAAGAGAGATTAACTCCTTCCACTTCCTCATCTAAAGGTAAGACTCTGAGGAGGTCAGGCAGAGGTTCACTCTCCTCCTCATCCTGAGCTGAAGCTAGAACCAAAGCTTGTATATTAGGTCTAGAAACATAAGCCTTTAAACAGTTGGTGTGAAAGACTCTGGGAGCCTCCTTAGGATTGCCTAAGTCCACCAGATAGTTCACCTCTCCAAGTTTACCCACAACCTTGAAGGGTCGCATCCATTTGTCTTACAACGCCCTCTGCCTTGTGGGGACCTTAACAAGAACAAGCTGGTCTTGAGTAAACTCAACCATGTTAGCCTTCTGGTCATGCCAATGTTTGACCCGTGCTTGACCAGCCCTCAAGTTAATAATTGACTATGCCATCATGTGTGACATTCTCCTCCGGAGACCTATCACATAGTCAGTCACTCTGACTGGCTTGGGGGAAGAAACACTCTCCAACCCCTCCTTAATCAGGGCCAATGGGCCAACTGGATGGCCATAGAGAAGTTTGAATGGACTGAATCCTACTCCCTCCTGAGGGACTTCTCTATATGAAAGAAGACGGCATGGCAGTAGAAGGTCCCACTTTCTTCTAAGGGGTTGTTCTAAAGCACCTATCATGCTCTTCTGTTAAACCTCTCTACCAGTCCACATTGGTGTGGGGGTGGTAGGCAGTTGAGAACTTGTAGGTGACTCCACAGGTTTTCCACATTGTTTGCATGTAGTGGGACATAAAATTTGATCCCCTGTCAGATATCGCCTCCTTAGGAAAACCTACTCTGGTAAAAATACCAAGTAGGGTCTTAGCCACAGCCGGAGCCCTAACAGTCCTCATAGGTATGGCTTCAGGAAATCTAGTGGCATGGTCCACTACAACCTAGGATAAACCTCTTGCCTGAAGTTGTGGGAGGGTCAAGAGGACCAACAATGTCAATCCCAACCCTCTCAAAAGGAAGTCCCACCACTGGGAGAGGCACTAAGGGTGCCACATTCTTGGATCCACTCTTTCCAGAGGTATGGCAAGTGTGGCAGCTTCTGCAGAATTTGCCTACTTTTGTACACGTTTTAGGCCAGTAGAAGTGCAGAGATAGCCTTTCTTTGGTCTTCTTAAAACTTAAGTGACCAGCCAAAGGTACCTCATGGGCTAACTGCAGAAACTGGAGTCGGTTCACCAGAGGTACTACAAGTATTTTGTAGTCTCCAGGATTTGACTCAGTTGGTTCACTGTAGAAGAGGCCATCTTCCCAGTGCAAGCTATACTTCCCAGGCCCAGTCCCATTGAGCTGAGAAGCTGCCTGTTGGCGAAGACCTTCCAAGGTAGGACACTCTCTCTGTCCCTTAATGAAATCTTCTCTGTTGAGTCTACCTTCTGCCAGTAAAGACTGTAGCTCAGGATGGTCAACAGGGTCAAGATCTCCTACCAAGGTAAGATCCTCTTCTAGATCTGATTCCCCAGTTTCTAGTTTGACCATACAGGGTTGAACCTCACACTCAGCCTCAGCTGGTGTGTGAGTCACAGGTGTGACTTTGGAAAGTCTCGGAGATGTCCTTCTGGTCACAGGAGTGCATGCTGTTTTCCTGATGGCAGACTTAGGTTTCCCCTTTGTCTTTTCTTGCCCTGCAATGGCAGTAAGTAAGTCCTGTGGACTTGGGGTGATAGCTTCCTCTATCATGTCCCTGGGAGAGCCTCTTAAGGTTCTCTACCTTTCAGACCTTGTGAGCACCTGCTTCCTTCTGCTGGAGGGCCTGGGGGTGCTGGACACAACTCCAAGTGTTTGGGTGCCTTAGCAACATTGTCCACTTTGAAAAAGCATTCATCAACCACAGTTATGCTGGCTCCAGTGTCTCTGATGGCAGGGGTCTCCTGACCATTCACAAGAAAACTATCTTTAAAATACTCTCTAGTATTATCTGGGATTGAGTTATAGACATCTAGGTTCTGTTGTTCCCAAAGACCCAAGGACACTAATGAAACACAAGCTAAGACTCTTATGGGATCATCAGCTAGTAGCTGAAAGTTTCCACTGGTCATAGGTACTTCATCCACCTAGCAGAAGGCTAAGGAGACAATGTTGATCCCTTAAGGTTTACCCTTACACTTGGGATCTCCTTTCACATGGCCAGCCAACCCACAAACAAAGCTTTTTCCAAATGCTATCTGGAATGTGGGTTTGCCCTGGCCTCCATGTGGTGTGGAACCAGGTGGTACACTAGCCTGATTCGGTTTACCTTGTGACTTACCCTGGTTATGTTTGGGGCCCTCTTTTGGATTGGAATTATTGGAATTCTCTTTGTTGTCTTTCTTTGGCTGCTTCCCCTCATCCTTCTTCTGAGTAGCCCCAGAATCCTTGTGAGTGGCCCTGTTGACTTCAATGAGGAAAACCGCCAACGCAGGTTGGAGTTACTCGAGTAGCTCAGGCAAATGTGTCAGGTGTTCACGGAAAGCACCAACCGTGTGTGTGAGGCACTTGGACGCATTGCAGATGCCCTTGTGGCAGCATGTCCCATTCCTGCGACTCAGCAGGAGGACACTCCCACAACCAGTCCATCCACCCCGGCAAGCCCAGCACACTGCTTGCTGCGTTCTCAGCGGTGCAGGAACATTCCCCCCCAGGCACCGGGAGCATGGATCAATAGACTATGCTGCCACATGTGGCCGCAATGTGCCACACGGGACTACTGTTGCGGAGTTGAGGGGGAGGGGTGAGGGTGTGTATGGGAGTTGGGGGGAGGGGAGTGAAGGTGTGTATGGGAGTTGGGGGTAGGGGGGTGAGGGTGGATGTTTTGTTGTACACGTGTGAACCTACTAATACAATACACCGGTTGTGCATAAAAAATATCAGAGTGGACATTGATCAATGTGCATGTGTCTTTTAATGACTCACAGTGCATGATGTACATGTATCCCCACAACCAGTGCCCGATGCTCTGTCATCCTGACACCCTCAGCTGACTTGAGTGTCAGAAATATTGTCCAATCAGCTGACTTGAGTGTCAGAAATATTGTCCAATCAATGATTGCCACACGGCACATCCCTCCTGTGCATCTGCACTGTGATGCTGTCCTGCCAATTCTTCATCCACCCCCTCATCATCATCATCAGGTGGTAGCAGTTCCATGTCAGGGGGCAGTGGCACGTTCCGACGGATGCACATATTGTGCAGCCTTACACATGCCATGGTGATCCTGGCCACCTTCTTGTGGCTGTTGATGAGTGCTCCACCCGAACGGCTGTGGCAACAAAATGGTGCCTACAACAGGCCAAATGTCTGCTCTATGGCCACCCGTGTACGGGTGTGGGCTCGATTGTAGTCCTCCTCATGCCCGTTCTGTGGGTTGCGGATAGGGGCCATGAGCCACGGCTTCAAAGGGTAGCCACCATCACCTGCATGGAAGGGGAATGAAGGTAAGTGTTTGTACATTGATGGTGGCGAACTGTAGCAGTCTTGCATGGCAGCTGGTGATTCCTGGCCATACACACATGTCCCTGGTTGCATCAACCCCATTACTGGGCCGGCTATGTGTCCTGTGCCATGGAATGATGGAGGGGTAGCTTCTTCAAGATGGCTTATGGTGTGCACTCACATCTTGTTGCATGTGCACCGTGTATGCGTGCAGCAGTGTTGGCCTGAATTCATAGATGTGTTGGGTTCTGTGAGATTTGTTGGCAGTGGGTGTTGACTGTAGTCAGTAGCATACTTGTCTTACTGCACTGATCAATACCATGTTGACTTGCACCACTGCTATTGGTGTGCAGAACCAGTGACACGCTGCTGTATCCCTGTTGGGCTCACTTCTATGCACTCCCAGGGACGTCTGTCTTGTGTGGTGGGATGCAGGAGGCTGTGAGCTAGTGCACATGCAGTGCATGGTGCAGGATGCCCTTACGGTGTGTGAGGTCCACCGATGAGTGGTGCTTGTGTTGTGGTATTGGGCCAGGTTACCTGTCGGACGAGTAGTGTTGTATTTTCTACATTCTAGCATCGCTGTGAGGTTAGGCAGTCATGTGTCATATCGATTGCCTTGGGGCACTGTGTTCTGTGGGGTGCACATCGTGCACCGGCATCGACATTCCCACACAGGTGTAGTATGCACCCCCCCCCTTTCCCACCAAGTTGGGGTATGCATCCACCCTACTCATGGCCCCAATGCGCTGCCATGGCCCAATCAGGTGACTCACCAAGCAGCCAGGCACGTAGTCCAGCATGTTGCTCCATATAGCGTGGTAGCGTGGAGTTCCGCAGGACCAGGGGGTCATGTGTTGATCGGGGGTATTGGGCACAGCAATGTGTGATGGCTTTACTGGCATTTCATACCATCTGGACGTCAATGGAGTGGTATTGCTTGCGGATGCGATACGCCACCTCCATTGCATGTGGAAAGACCAATTCCACGTGGGTGCAGTCGAGGGCACCTATGCAATTTGGCATGCCTGCCAGTGCATGGTAGGCAACTTATGTATCCAATATCTCCTGGGGTGTCCGGGGTAGGGATATGTAGTCCCTTGTGTGTTTGATGAGGGCATCCAGCACTTGGTTGAGTATATGTGGAAATATGGCCTGTGGTATGCCATGCATGTGCCCCACTGTATGCTGCTAAGTGCCTGTGGCAAGGAAGTGGAGAACAGACACTACCCTGAGTAGAGGGGGGGATTGCAGTGTGGATTTCTATGAGGCTCACTATGTCGTCATGTGTCAGGTCCACTATGGTGGTGATGGTGTCCCAGTCAAGGTGGTACAGGGTGTGGATCTGCTCTGGTGTGAGGTTGAAGGTGGAGGCTCTGATAGGAGGGATTGGGGGCTGCCGGCGTGCTAATGGTGGCTGCACCGGTAGGGCATGCTGGGCCTGTCTCACCCTCCTTCTCCTCCTGTGTGTCCTCTGTGGTGGAGGCTGTGGTTGTTGTTGTTGCTGTTGGTGTCGTTGCTGCCTTGCAAGCAGGGCCTCCAGGTCCAGTAATCCTGCTACAATTGGTATCATCTTGGTGTGGGAGGGGGTGTGGTGAGTGGGTGTGCTCCTTTTGTGCTGTGCCAGACTCCATTGCCTCCACCTGTGCTGGTTCAGTGCACCTGTGCCTCTTGGAAACACTGCTCAGGGTCCTTAACACCGTCTCGGCGATGCCGGTATTTACTCCATGCCGGTAAGGTACTTTGCGGCCTTGTAGAGGCCGTTTTTTGCATGTCCGCATGACTTGGGATCGGCTCCGGTTTACGCCATGCCGCTAATTTCGGCATGGGGTGTCGTGCGCGCGCCACGAGACCGCTATTTACGTCCTCGTACTTTACGGCGCCGTAAATAACGGTCTCGAGGGTCAGAATGGCCCGTAAAGTTAAACGATGCCGGTAATCCTTTACCGGCATTGTTTTTCCCTTATCGCCCAACTCGGAATGACCCCCTAAATGTTAAAAAAGTGAAACAATGCTCTAGGAGGTACAGATAAAAAGGGATACAAGTAACCCTTTCCAGTACTCCATGGAAGATGGGGTGTACTGGATCTGTGGTAGATTGACTAAGTAAAGTTAATGGTAACTTTACCCTTTTCTGGGGGATGGTAGTCCCCTCAGAAATGGAGTTGAGGGAAGTCTCAAAGACAACCCTGTGCCACGGCGCTGAAGGTGCTGTGTGACACACAAAAAGAAGAGGGCTACTGAAGTGGTGTACTTCAGAGTCCACAATCACAAAAACAGGTAGAAACACATAGCAAAACACAGGGAAGATGGGGGAAAAAGCTGTCACTCTTACCAAGTTGAAAAAAATAAACTACAGAAGTCCAGCAAAGCTGCTGGGAGATTCAGTAGGTGAGGGAAATAAGCCATAGAGGAGAATTCTCCCTAACACAAATAAGAGAATAAATGGAGAGACGATACTGAAGGATCCTCAGAGTTGGGATATAGACCTATACTATATGGCCCTAAGCCTGCTCTAAAATATAAATACAACAGACGTTGACAGAATCGAGTTCCTGGATGATCAAGACCGATCCAAGTCCCGGATCTCAGTCCGCTCTGCTGTGTTGGCTGACATTTTCTGTCCTGCAAAGGATACGTTTTTCTCAATGGGCTTTAACTGATATAAAGAGGATACGGACACAACAAGAGGAGACAAGCCGGGCATCATGAAGTGGATTCCCCGCATATATGGAGCTAATAACACCAAGCAACTTCAAACGGAGAAACATCAGCAACATCAAGCATAACAATCCCCAATAACCGAAAAAATTCACCTCATATCTTGGAACACCCGAGGGATCTCTCATTTAAAAAGAAATCGAAATAGTGAACTAAACAGTTTTGATCTAGTGATGTTCCAAGAAACGTGGCTGATGGAGGCCCCAACGTGGGATGATTATGAAATAGTAATAGAGCCAGCTTTGCTATTACCTAGGGGCCGCCCGATGGCGGGCCTTATGGTAGTGATAAAAAAAAGAGGTTTTAAAGTAACTATGTATGACTCCTTAACCCCCTTTATTGAAGTTGTTTAATTGTTCAAAGGTACATATCTTATGATACTTATCAATATATACTGGGGTAGGTCTCACTTGACAACGGAGTCCTTCTTTGCCCATTTAGAAAATGTTTTCTCTAAAATATCTGTGGGTAAGCACGTTGATTTCATATTGGTCTTGGGTGATTTGAATCTCCATCTAATGGAAAAAATAGGGAAGGACGCAGACCCTGGAAGAACAAAGGTGGTGTAATATTATGAATCATATGCAGTTTGTAATGCTAAATGGCACAGTGGAGAGTGACATACCAGCAGCCAGCACATGGCATAATGGCCCTCTGGAAGCAACCATTGACTACATATTTGTAAGTGGCACATGGATGAACATGATCCAAACCCTAGATGTAAGATCAAATTGAAGGAGTGATCATGGCCAGCTATGTTTAACATGGCAGTGGGAAATAAAACAACATTTGAAACAAATTGGGAAGCATGGAAGCAAATTAGAAGTAAATAGTGCTAGAAATTGGATAAGATGGTTGAAACCGTCACTGGTAGCATTTGACAGATCTCTCTTAAATCATCAGGGGTTGGACTATGTGAAATCAATGCAACAATATGTGTTGGTTCTTGCCCCCCTGCAAGGTAATAACTACAGACATTCACATGTCTTTGATGCCGATGTTAAGAACAAAAAGGCGGATCTGAGAAAACAAATACGGTTGCTAAATCACTTACCTCTAGAAGAGAAGATGTCCCAAATGAAACATCTAAAATCGGCATATAAAAACTGGCAAAAGGGCAAAAGAAGCAGAAAGGCGATATACCAAAGGGACAGTAAGCAAATGTTAAAGACAAGTGTATCAAAATCTTCAGCTGAGATATGGGGTCTATTAAACAAAGCAACGTACAAAGATCAGGACTCTGTTCAGATAAATTCTGTTGTGGCAAAAACTTGGTGCGACTTATTCCTAAAAATATATCAGACTGCTTTAGTAGGCTTCCATCTAAATATTGAGAGTAGAACCTGGAATCACTCAATTGAATTTGACTATGAGGATGTGCGGTTTTACATCTCTAAACTTAGCTTGTCTTGTGCTTCAGGACCAGATGAGCTGGATGATAGAATGTTGAAGGAAAATCCAGTGGTCTGGGCATCCATACTAACTAAGATAGTCAAGCAAGTAATGCACACTGGCAAATTACCAGAGTCATGGAGAAGATATATACTCATTCCTATTTTTAAAAAGGGGAATGGACTTGATCTGGCTTCATATAGACCCATAGCCCTTTTGGACGGCCCAGGCAAGATATTTGTTTGTATAATTCTCAGAGAGTTCAATAGTTGGCTAGCGGATGAGAACATACGAGATCCATGGCAAAGAGGCTTTTTGAAAGGCTTGGGAACAGGCATCAATTTACTGACCTTAACCACCATCATTGCCAACAATTCTAGTACAAAGCAACCGTTATATGTCGCCTTTGTTGACTTTAATACAGCCTTCGACTCAGTGGTAAGAGAACTCCTATTTATTAAATTAATGAGGAATAACTGTCCTTGGCATATCCTTAAATGGCGCATTCCATGACCAGACAACATTGCAAGTAAGATTGTATGGCAATGGTAAACTTTCTGATTCCATTCCGACGTCGAGAGGACTGAAGCAAGAATGTATCCTGCCTCAGCAATCTTTAACTTCTTCATATTAGATCTTGGTAAGGAGTTTATAAATATAGTAAGTGACTCACCAAAAATTGGATGCCAAGTAGTTAAATGGTATTGTATGCAGACGACCTCCTACTAATATCAAAGACACCGTTTGGATTGCATAATATGCTAAAAGCATTGGAGAAATATGCCACGTCTAATAAAATCACTACAAACATCAAAAAAACACAAGTAATACAATTTGGCAATCCTAAACAAGAACCATGGATGGACTCTAAATATGCAAGAGATCGAAACGGTGCCTTCTTACACTTATTTGGGTGTAAATATTAACAATCACCCCAGAGATCTGCCCTACGAATATGGCCTTAAGCTTATATGGAATAGCCTAACATCACAGGGCCGCATTATCAATGGAAAACATTGCAAATTCACCATTGCATCATTGATAATTTACTTTAAGCAAAAGGCCCTGCCTATATTGCTATATGGGGCAGAATCTAAGACATGTAAACCATATAATTATTGGAATAAGATAGAAGGAGCATATTGGAGAAGCCTGTTAAAGCTTCCGACCTCGACACAATTAGCCCTCATAAGGCATGAGCTAGGACTAACTTCAATCTTTGCTACTTACACATGGAAGGTGTGCATGTTATATAGGAAATGTGCCTTAGATAACCACCAGAATGGCCTGTTCATACAACTGTCCATTTATGTAAGAGATTTGGATGATACATTCATCAAACGCTGGAGATCGAAGGCACAGGAGTTTAGAAGTTTAGCAAGAAGCAGACACATTGCGAGCATTATTTTTACAAAATCCTGATAAAGCTAAAGATAAAATGTGGAAAAGGGTTTGGATTAGAACTCGAGAACTATGTAATGCTTATAAAAGCTTCAAAGAGAACCCCTTTGTCCTAAAATCATTTGGAACTCCTGAATCATACCTCCTGAAATCCCCTCACGTCATGCATCGTGCAGGACTCCTGCGTTTGATATTGGATCTGTGGAAATCTAGAGAGATCACAGCTAGGTGGTCCAATGATGGCCAAAAAAACAACATCTGTCGATATTGTAATATACAAGTAGAATCCCTTGAGCATATCATCACCGAGTGGCCAGAGCTGAAGAATGTGAGGGTCAAATATTTTAAGAAACTGTATCAACATGTGGACCACATGTTTGCTAAAGGTCTATGGAAATATGTGTTTGATATACATACCAAATCATTAGGTTATGCAATAATGAATTTCTTACATAAATTGAATCTGGAAAATGATCTGCAAAGAGATCTAGGAGATTGAACTACAAGAAATGAGCATGTCACGTATTCGTAATTGTCGTTTGGATCATGTTGTAAATTCTTCTCTTACCAGTCACCATTTTATTATAAATCATGACCTTGTTTTTTTTTTTCTTTGGTTGCACATTTGGTTGTTTCCCTATGTGACCGAAAGGAAATGTATGAACAAGGTAAATGATACATCAGAAAGATACATATTTCTTTGATTTTTTTTATTGTAATTTTCAGTTTTACTGTATGGTTGTAAAAAGAATTCATATGTTTTTTATTGAAAGGTTGCATTTTTTCAGCCAATCCAATAAAAAAGTAAAGAAGTGCAGGCATGCTAAGCCTTCTTTAAGGCTTACTACTGTAAAACATGCCTACTAGGCCCCGCCATGAAATGCTCAAGCAAGCACTGTCCTGAAATGCCCTGAAACTGACATGAAATGGCAGGTATTGGTTATTTTTCCCAGTTACTTGATATATGAAAGACAGGGTCATAATAGTCTATAAACCATGTCGTAATATGCTCTGGTAGTGCACTAACATGCCAAGGCTGTCCCTCAACATGATGAAAGATGTCTGATGCCAAGCAATGCCCTCATAAACAATGGTAGTCCTGTCAGGTATTGCCATTATGGGGACAGGTATTCTCACCAACCAAACACACACATCCTGTAATACTCACCCTGGTACACTCACAGACCCACCCATGTAACCGTAAAAGCGCACACACGCACGCACATGTACACATAATCAACATATGTGCAGGCATCTATGTATGGGCAACACACATTAAGTCATCCATACACTGACAATCACATACATCCATGCGCGTGTACATATCCCCATGAGAACACACAGTGCTTCAAATACATGCATGCACGCATAGCCAAGTGAACAAACGCATGACACAGCATGTCTGGCCGGTGATTGGCTTTCATCCCCGTGTACTCGCCAAAAGAGGTCTTGGGTGTGAAACGCCAGCCATGCCAGAGCAAGCAAGGGGGTGCATGATACCATTGGGGAGGGGCAGCAACATGGTGCATGAGACATGATACTCACTGTGGTTTGGGCACTGTGGATGAGCGCTACAGCAGACAGAGCAGTATTCACTAACAGCTTAAGTTCCTTCAACATGAGGGCCTGGGGGTAAGGGTCAAGCAGCCTCTGCCCTGTATGCCCTCGACTTCCAGGAAAAGTACCTGGCTAGCTCCTGACCTAAAAATATTCTTTAAACTCTTTGAAAGCGCACACAGACTGGAACCCCATCCCCCAATGTCACAGCGTGTCCAATGACAAGGTCTTAAAAGGGTCCCTGCCACCGCCTGCTGTGTGGTTTCCCCCCTACACGGGTTCTGAAGGCGCCTAAGCAATGGGCTTTAGCGCTCTGCTGATTTATGTCTCCCCTCGCACTTTCTTTTACTCTCCTCCCAGCGCTTGGAAGTGTCTGCAAGCTGCTCATGGCACTGTTAATAATACCAACCAGCACAATATAAAACAATAAGATTTTAATGACTCTAGCTTGCGAGATGTTGTACTCCCAGGTGAGAGGAGGTCACTCCTGGAATGAGGTTAAATGCTACAGCCCAGCAAGACACAGTCCTTGCACACTAAAAAGACAGTACCAGCTTATCTTGTACAATGTTCCATGTCATAGAAATTAAATAGCCCAGTAATACAGTATAATGATGACCCTTCTAACCCCAAGGGGAACTAAGGAAAAAAAAGGGTGACTTTGCACCTTGCAGAACATTCCATTAATTAGAATCTTTACATGAAAACGTTTATAAAAGTAATCCCTTCATGAAGAGGCAATCGAAATGAATTGTTTCTTATGTCATAAATAGCCTGCCATGCCGTGTAAAAATGGTGTGACATTTTCAGCTATTACAGCAGACGTATAGGATCAGGGCCAGCCTCAAGCAGGGTGGGCCGGGCGTGAGTCTTTAAAGGACTCCCCCGAGCTGGCACAGTGGGAGAAGGTGCAACAGGTGCCCTTTTGTTATTAAATGCACCCGTGGCGGCGGGGCACATTTAATAACAATAGTGTGCTGATGCTTTGCATCAACACCCTATTCAGGTGATTGACTCCCCGCTCTGACACGTGAGCGAGGCGGTTCGCCCTATTCCAGTGATTAACTTCCTCCCAGGCGCCGGAGCGGGGAATTAGAAAGACAATGTGGCCCTCCTGCCCCCCTACCCCTGTTGACCACGGGCACGCGGGTGGGGGCAGCAATGCTTTTTTAACCAGCCCAGGGCACTGCTGCCGCTGAGGCCGGCCATGTATAGGATCGCTTTTGACAACACAACACACTTTAAGGTGAGCGTCTACATTTCGGGCCATGCATAGTGTGGCGCAGCCCGATGACGGGCGCGCATGCGGCGGCGTGACGTTGCACGCCGTCGCGTGCAGTACAAATAAACGGGGCGTTTCCCTGCTGCGTTAGAGCGACCGGGAAGCCCGAACCAAGACAGACGCTTGCGCCTCAGTGCTTGGTACCGGGGCTTGCGGTGATGCGCACGGGGGGCGCTAGTCACCCCCAACAGTGGCGACGAGGATGGGATACGATGCCCGGGCCCGGCGGTGATCATCGGAATAATTTTTCACCGAAACGAGGTCGGAGTAAAGACTTCGTTTCACGCCGCGGGTAGTGCGTTGCCCACGCGGCTGGCGCCCATTTTGTGCAACAGGCTGTGGGACTTCAAGATGCTCCGGTTTGGGCCCTGAAGCGACCCCAGGCCTAATTTTTGGAAATCCTGGTAGCTGACAGCTACATCTACACGAGGTTATGCCTGAATAGTGCCTCGACTCAAATTTGGGTTTTCTACGTCGAGTGGAAGCCAGGAGAAGGCCCATCTTGGCTGGGCCTGCATAACCTATTTGTCCTTTGGCACAATTTTTGGAACAGCTAAAGGCAGAGTGCCTTTTTCATCCCCTTCATCATCATCCTGGTGGCCCCACCAGCCTTCATCCTCTTCATCATCACAGAGGTGTGTTGCAAGTGACTGTATCTAGGGGTGGCCCATGCTGGGGGTCATTCTGGACTGGGTGTTTGAGTTGCGGCTCCTGGTCAACATTCTGGGGGTGCCTGTGCGCTCAAACTCATGAGTGACACAGAGGATCAGGACGGAGCACACGGTGCGGCGGTGCAGCCACATCCTCGTGCACCAGTGGCCCCGCAGGGTCGACAGCCTCCAATGCAGCAACCAGCAGCACCAGTAGGTGGTCAGGCAGCGGTTCCGGCTCTTCAACCCCCAATACAACCAGCTGCAGCACCTGTTGTTCAACAAGCCGCACCTGTCAAGGCCCAGGTACGTGCACATGCTGCTCTGCAGCCCATCTCTGAATTCGATGTGTCGGGCCCGCCCTCCAGCTTGGGGCCCAGATGGAGAAGGTGGGTGGACATGTACTTCAGGGCTGCACAGGTGGTTGATGACGACACCAGGCTGGCTACGATGTTATACTCGGCAGGGCCCTCTGTCCAGGAGACCTTTGAATCTCTGCCACAAGGGAATGGAACTTATGATCAAGCAAAGGCTGCCCTACAAGCGTACTTTCTGCCCTTTGCCAACGCGGACTATGAGCGGTTTGTGATGCTCTCTGCCAAACAAAAAGATGATGAGACCTTGGACACTTTTTATGGGCGCCTGAGGCGTCTGTCGCTCGCCTGTGCCTGGGGTGATGCAGAGGACATGATCAGGACTATGCTTATCAGGCGTGCTCTTCAGGCAAGCTCGGGCGCCAGGTGCGGAGGGAGCCCGGGATAACACTCCAGCGCATCCTTGAGCTAGGAAGGTGCCACGAGGTGTCGGAGGCGAGAGCTGCAAGAATGGAGGCTGGGTCGCACCCCATCAAAACTGAAGAGGTCTGCTTGATGTGGCGAGAGGGAAGGGGTGCCAGGAGGTTTGGTGGCAGCACCCGAGACAGAGCCGGGAGGGCAGGCGATATTTGCCAAAAATGTGGGTATGACCTGCCCCACCCATCAGAATGCCCTGCAGCTGGAAAGACCTGTGGACGGTGTGGGCTGCCGGACCACTTCTCAAAGGTGTGTAGGGCGGCGATGCCCGTACTGGTGCCAAGGGGCCAGGGCCGGACTAGTTCCACTCGCCAGGGTTGGCCGTCCAACGTTGCTCAAGTCAACCAGAGCGAGGAGGAGGCCCAGGTGGAAGAGGCGGAGGAAGAAGACGAAGAGAACATATTCTTTGTCTCAAGTGTGGGGGTTCTAAGAAGCAGGAACCGACGACAACCAAGGTGCGTGGTTGAAGTGAACCAGTCTCCAGTCCCTGTCCTCGTGGACACAGGGGCGTCGGCAAACGTCATGGCCCGTGAACACTACAACGCCATGGATCAGCCGCCTAGGCTGGTCACACCCAAGGCCCGCATCTTTGCATTCGGTGGTGTGGAGCCCATCCCTCTGGACGGGGCATTCGTAGCAAAAGTAGAACACGATGGCTCTCACATCACAGCACGCTTCTACGTGACCCCAGTGAGTACGAACACTTTGTAAAGTTGTGCAGTGGCAGAAGCTCTCGGCATCGTCAGTTTCGCGTACTCCGTCTACCTGGAGGACATTAATGACTTACTGGAGAAGCATGATGCTCTGTTCGAGGGGATCGGGCGGATGGCCGGGGAGCCAGTGCGGCTGCACATCGATGAGTCGGTACAGCCGATCGCCCTGAAACATCGGAGGGTACCATTCCACCTCCGTGAGCAGGTCGACAAGGAACTGGACAACCTCGTCAATCTAGACATCATAGAAAAGGTTAAGGGCCCGATTCCCTGGGTGTCCCCTATAGTGGTGGCAAGGAAGCTCAAACAACCGGGCGCAGTCAGGATCTGTGTGGACATGAGGATCCCCAACAAGGCCATCAAGAGGGAAAGGCACCTCACCCCGACGCTGGATGACATCATTGCGGAGGTGCAGGGCGCTCGGTTCTTCTCAAAACTCGACCTCCGGGCCGGCTATCACCAGGTTGTCCTCCACCCCGAGTCAAGGTATATTACCACCTTCACCACACACCGGGGATTGTATCGCTATAAGAGGCTGAGCTTTGGGGTGTCCTCGGCGGCTGAAGTATTTCAGAACATCATTCGGGGTGCCCTAGCTGATCTCGAGGGCGTCCTGAACATAAGCAATGACATTCTGGTGTTTGCAAGGACGGAGGTGGACCATCTGAGGCAGTTGGCGAAGACATTTGAGAGGCTGCGGTCGTTGGGACTCACCCTCCACAAGGAGAAGTGCGAGTTTCTACGCCCCTCCCTGGAGTTCTTTGGGTTTGTGTTGAAGGAGGGGGGGTGTCTCCTGACCCCAGGAAGGTACTGGACATACAGAAGGTCACTTACTGTGGGCGGTTCATCAAGAACCTGGCATCCAGGTCTGAGCCTCTCAGGGCCCTGACAAGAAAAGACACCATCTGGAATTGGGGCCCACTGGAGCAGGAGGCTTTTGATGACATTAGAAGTGCCCTCACGGCCGAGGACACCATGTCGTTCTTTGATCCTGCATTACCGTCGGAGATCATTGTCGACGCCAGCCCATTTGGCCTGGGTGCTGTAATGACACAGATTGACCGTGACGGCGGCGTCCGGACGGTTGCGCATGCCAGCAAAGCACTGTCGGACGCAGAACAACGATGCTCGCAGATTGAGCGTGAGGCGCTGGCAGTGCTGTGGGGATGCCACCACTTCCGGCTCAATGTACTCGGACGCCCGGTGATGGTGGTAACTGGCCACAAACCGCTGCCACCCGTCCTTGCTGGGTCGTCATCCAAGCCGCCAGTACGCATTGACAGGTGGATGCTGGCTCTTTTGGAGTATGGTGTGACTCTGGTATATCGACCGGGGGCGAATAACGCAGCTGACTACCTCTCCAGACACCCCGGGGTGCCAGGAGGAGGGGACCGAGACACCTGTGAAGAAGAAGCTGAGGAGCATGTCCGAGTCGTAGTGGAAGCAGCCACGCCGAATGCCATGCCTCTTCAGGAGCTGGAGACTGCGGCAGCACAGGATGAGTGTTTTAAAGTTCTGAGGCAGTCCATGCAGCAAGGCTCCTGGAAGTCAGCGCTCGAGGCCCTGGCGGGGCGCACTCAGGAGGCCCGGACTGGGCTGGAGCAACTATGGAAGGTCCGCGAAGAACTGTCATTCTCAACATCTGGCCTGTTACTTTGGGGTGATCGGATTGTAGTTCCCCAGTCAAAGGTGGGCGAGGTGATTGCACTGGCGCTCCGGGGTCATCAAGGGGCCGCCAAGCCCAAGAGCCGCCTCCGGATGAAGGTCTGGTTCCCCGAGTTGGAACGCAAGGTGGATGACTTTGTGGCGGCCTGTGTCTGGTGCCAGGCAGCATCGCCTGTACAGCAGGAGCCAGTCATAGAGGTAATGCCGAGGGGGACCCATCCGTGGGAAGTAGTTCATGCGGACTTCGGGTCCACCACCATGGGCACCCACTTCCTGGTCCTGGTTGACGAGTACTCCAGGTATCCCGAGGTGGAGTTCGTGGAGTCCGTGGCGTTTGAGCACGTGGTCGTGGCTGTGGAAAAAATGTTTGCGGCTCATGGGTTTCCACACACGCTGTGCTCGGACAATAGTGCGCCATTCCAGAGTGAACGGTTTGCAGAACTAATGGTGAGCTGTGGGGTGGTGCACCGGAAGATCACACCTCTCTTGCCTCGAGCAAATGGGGAAGCAGAGCGTTTGATGAGGACTCTCAATAAGACCTTTAGGATCACCCAAGGACAGGGGCAGTCCCTACAGAGAGCCCTTTACCAATTCTTGAGGGTATACCGCACCATGCCCCATGCGTCAACGGGTGTGGCCCCGGCGGAGGCGCTGTTCAGGAGATGTCCTCGAGGATTGCTGCCAGAGGTAGGAGAAAGAGAACCTGCGGCGATCGATAACCAACAAGTCGAAATGGACCGGCGAGTGAGAATTGATCAAGAGAACGTGCGGAGGGGGCTTCGCCCACAACAGCTGGAGCCGGGCGATGCAGTCCTCATTCGCAATCGACATCCGCATGGAAAGCTCTCCCTGCCGTACGAGCCTGAGCCACTGGACGTTGTGGCGGTCCGGGGCTCCATGGTAACTGCATCAGATGGCCGGTCGGAAGTAACTCGCAATGTAAGCTTCTTCAAAAAGCTTAGGGACCCCCGAACTGACCCGCCTCCTGATCCGGACCTGAGAGAGGTCCCTGAGGACGAGGGAGAACCACCCTGCACGCCGGAGTCCCCAGCCCGGGGCCCGTCGGTGGACTGATCACCCGTGCCGGAGGCGAGCCAGAGGTACCCCCAGAGGGCTGGGCGAGGGAAACCTGCTCGCCTCACTGACTACGTGTTGGGACAGTTGGCTGATGATCCGAAGGGTGAGAACTGTTAGATAAGGGGACCCGGGTGGATACTAATAAAGGGGTGTTCATGGCATCGGGGTTTGTGATTTGTTCTGTTTGCAGTGTTGTTTGGTTTGCAGTGTATAGTTGAGTTGTGCTTGTTGGTTCTCCCCGAAAAAGGAGGAGTGTGGCGCTGCCCGATGACGGGCGGGCACGCGGCGGCGTGACGTTGCACGCCGTCGCGTGCAGTACAAATAAATGGGGTGTTCCCGGCCGCGTTAGAGCGACCGGGAAGCCCGAACCAAGACAGACGTGTGCGCCTCAGTGCTTGGTACCGGGGCTTGCGGTGATGCGCATGGGGGGCGCTAGTCACCCCCAACACATGTGACTACAAAAGCGGAACCACCTCTATGTCTATCTCATATGACCCATAGCTTCACAGTTAAGCGCGTATAATTGGGTACATATGTCGTCATGTACATGTTGTTCATTATGTACACATGCTGCATGTTCTGGCATCATAACTCAGCCTTGGTCCGGACGAAATATTTTCATTTTGGTATCATTAATGGGACCTCCATTCGCTGCATGGTAATATTTTGCTCCTCACATAGCGAACAAAACCCACCTAATTTGATGTGTAACTCTAGCGACAAACATCATTATTCCTGGTAAGAATTAATCGATAGCTATTCCTGGTCTGTGGATAACCGCGACCTCTCCTTGTCTGTATAGAGCTGCATAGACTACGTGCCTGATTGACAGAAGCGCTTTATAAAGGTGCAACCCATAGGGAAACGCTCTGTGAATCAGTCCCTGTATGTAAGTGCCAATGATTTTATGAAATGCCATGCATTTTCGGGGTTTTCTGTAATAATGTGGCATTCACCCCCTCAGTGGTGGGCTGACATGGCCGGTAAGGCTGTGGGCCATTAACGGCCATGCCAGCCCCTCCACCAAGGGGATGGAAGACATTCACACCCAGGGATTTCACTGGGATGCAAATGGTTTTCTATTGTTTTGGTTCACTGTCGGAAGATGAGTTCAGCGCGGAGTGCGGGAGTCAATCTCTCATCGACAAAAAATAAGGTCATAAAATTAAAATGGCCACCGTCATTAAAGTGGAAAAGGGACTAGGTCCCTTTTGTGATGTCAGCAGCCATAACAACATGTTATCAAATGGCCGCTGTCATCTGAAATGGGACCTTTTTGTAGATTATGCCACGGGTGCGGGCGATGATTATAGAATCACACCTGGGAAAGGCAGATTGTGATTGGTTAACCTGTTATTCCCGGGTGCAAATTACTTATCGAGGTGCTGAGCTAACATAGTGTATCCCAAACCCCTATTTAAATAGTACAATTCTTTTATATAACATGGGTTCAATATGCCTCGTATCTCCATAGAAACTGATTACTCTTTCCTGTTTAAAGATGGCGGGGCCCATCCAGAAGGAGATACACTGCACTGCAGGAGACAGTGTAAGGACACCACTATATCTCTGCTACAAGAGTGGACTTTATGGCTAAGAGATTTTACAAGCAGGAAAACTAACGTTTTGAAACAATTTGCCCAGATCTGAAAATAATTATTATTTATGAAAATTCAATATCATTGTCAGTGTTATTGTTGTTATTGTTAGTATTTAATAATAGCAATAATAATAATAATAATAATAATAATAATAATAATAATAATAATAATAATAATAATAATAATAATAAAATATGTAGCTTATTTTCTGTTTCTGCTTTTGAAGCTGAAGCTGTTTTCATACAATGAGGTCTTTTTTTGCCATTCGCTGCCCCATTGACGTTTGCCCGGCCCTGCTATAATAGTTAACAAAAATACTGGCACAACATTTTTTTTAAAATCATAAAGGCAATAAAATCAAGCCAGTGGAGATTAATACATGTTTTTAAATCGTGTGACCTAAACGCTATGGATTTGCTTGAAAGCATTGCACTACTAAATTGTCACGCATTACATATTTTCTGCAAAATCTGGCTCATTTGTTTTTAAGTCTGTGCATGCAGAAATAAATGTGGGCTATGTGTACTGTTTATTGCAACTTCTCCCTCCCTCGTTTATCCAACTACTAAGGACCACTTATAAAGCGCTCAGGCGAAGAAAGGCGTCGGGTGTATTGGTCATCTGAAAGCGTCAACAGCAGCGTCTCAAAGCAGCGGGCTTTCCTTTAAGAAAGGAATATAGAGCTCTCTTGCCCTCTAGTGGTCACAAAGGAGACCAATAACTCAAGTTCTGTATGTTGTGAAATCAGAATCTGCGCTTATTATTCTTCCGTTGAGGAGAGTAGATGTTTAGATTTGCAGAGGACTGGGACATATCATGCATACATTAGGTACCAGTTATATAAATATTATCTTTATAGAAATATATTGATATTGAAAGCGAAATAGTCAGGTTAAAGGTTGAAGTATATGTGAAAGGCTGATCACTGATCTGGATAAGTTAACCAGCAATTGTGTGGTAGGGCTTTGTAGACTGTAATACCTTTCCAGGATGGAACATGTCACCTAGTCCCATTCCAGTGCAGACATTTTACCGCATTTCACCGCAAATAAGTAGATGGGGAGATGGTTTAGGTATTTTGAGTTTTGGGAGTGAGAAAGGAGGAGAGGTGGTCTAGTGTAACACTGCAAGTGCGCTATACAAATGCAAATTAAAAAAAAAAATACATCTATTTGCAGTGAAAAAACTGTGAAATAGGATTCGGTGAAATCCCTGCAAACAAACAACGGAAAACCGCCAAGACGACATGTCTGCAAGATGCTAGGGGCCGCATCACGAGTTGGGTGATATCCCGATTACCTCCGGGATACCACCCGGGCTAATAGCGTTACCGCCAACCGGTCCGGCATGATTAGCGATGGAACAAGGGTTGGGCGGTAATGGAAATTCCCCATTTCCCATTGGGTCCATGGGCATTTTTTGGCGCAATTAGTGCGCGTTAATAACGTTGCGCTAATTGTGCCCGGAAATGAGCGTTAAGTTGGCGCATTTACCCCAGCTTAAAGCTGGGGTTAATGCTGCCAGACACGTGATTGGGCGGACCTTTAAATGTGACGGTAATAGCATTACTGCCGATGTAAGGGCTACCCCTCAACTCGTGATGAGGCCCTAGGTGTCATGTCCATAGCTTGGCTGCGGAAATCAGGACTGTGACGAGAACCTAAATTTACATCGTTCTTTCAGCCTGAAATTCCGTTTCTTCAGCACAGCAGGAGTGCTCTTAGATATGTGTGTGGAAACAGGGATGTTTTCAAGATGTATGCAATGCCACCAGGTAATTCCTGATTCGGTGGCCCATCTTATAAACACACAATAATCGTGTAGATATCGATATTTACTTACATTTCATGAGTTGGAATTTTGTTAAAGTGGTTTAAACAATAACACACTTATGACTTGAGAAACCTTCCTGTACTGTTACACTGACATCTCGTTACTCACAGTAAGCAGGATTCTGGAGAAAGCTGTGTGTTTCATTTCAAGTGGGATTGTGCCATTGTAGAATGCTTTTGTAAATCAGGCCCAAATGTGTTGGTTCGATCCATACATAGCACGTTACAGGCCTCAACAGGCCCTACATTTCTGTATGCTTCACCCTCAACATCGGAGCCCTGCAAGACGCCCCAAGGAGCTGAGTAATCTTGGGGGGAGGAGCATTACAGCCTTATTGGTGGGAATTCCCGGGGTGGGGATGGGGGAAGTTGGAGGGCTCTGCTCCAAGAGTTTCAGGTTGGCATGGAAACTTGCCAGATCACAATATGACATACACCCTATTAACATTTCTGAAAATCGCTCCAAACATTTTCTCTAGACAAGCAGTGGATGTAGAAACAGGTAGGTAGGCCTAATTATGGTATCGGTGCATGACATCACCTGCAAAAGGCTACAACAGGTTCAGAGATGGGTGCACATGCCATGGATAAACATGCTGGGGGGTTGACTCCAACCTCCATGTCAATGAGCTCTGACAATCACTTTGTCAAATACACATGCACAAACTTTTATTAAATACAACATAGAGAATATACGTTGGTACTTTTCAATATGTTGGATGGTCACTGAAGAGGTTATTGTCACATCCCTTTGTCCCCATTGCCATCAGTGTAGCTCTGCCCCACGTGCCCCACTTCTGTTTCTTAGTCATTCTCGGTCTTGGATCTGTATGGGGGAAATTGTCTTCTGTCTCTCCAATTCAAAACTACTTGAAGTGGTCTTTGTGAGTCTTGTCTATTTCCCAGCTTAGATGTTAGACTTCTGGGCCCTAGTAAAGAACACATAGGGCCTCATTATAAGTTTGCCGGTCTGGGAACTACGGTACCGGTAAGCTTGCCGGTAGCGTGGTTCCCGGACCGGCAAACTACAAGTTGTGCTCGCGGGTGCCTTTCTACCCACCAGGTTCGCCGAGGTCATAATGAGGCCCATAGTTTACTATGATA
The DNA here is from genome assembly GCF_040938575.1 of Ambystoma mexicanum. Taxonomy (NCBI): domain Eukaryota; kingdom Metazoa; phylum Chordata; class Amphibia; order Caudata; family Ambystomatidae; genus Ambystoma; species Ambystoma mexicanum. The sequence continues at coordinate 1,620,914,308 of NC_090937.1, read as the reverse complement.
GTTAATCCTTCAAAATATTTCTAAATGTGCTCCTATCTGTATCTGACTCTTTCAATTTTTTGTAATGATTAACTTCAAAACATTCTCTAATAGATGATTAATCAATGAGACCATTTGTGTGTGTGTGTGTTTGATCATAGATTTGGATCCATTGGTTCTACATCAATTTCTAGTTCACTCTCTCTTTCTCGTTTGGATCAGACCCTCATAGGGCCTCATTACAAGTTTGCCGGTCCAGTAGTAATTGCGCCGGTAAGCTACCAGTGCCGTTACTATCGGACCAGCAAACTACGTGTTTGGCTCGTGGCGGCCTTTGCGCCCGCCAGGTCTGATCTGACGAGCAGACCAGCACTTGCGAGCAGAGCATGTCGGATGCACCGGCACCATTCACGAATGTTGCCGGTGCATCCAGCTTCCCCATTCCAACTGAGCCACATGGGGCTCAACTGGGAATGGGGAAGAATATTTTCCGGCGCCCGGGAATGAGCGATTACCGGGTCTGGCAAGGCCGCAATGACCCGGTAATTGCCCATTCCTCTGCGCCGGAAAAATTTGCAAGTTTGGCGGCAGCCTGCCGGTTCTACGGGCGAGGCTACCGCCAAACTTGTAATGAGGCCCATAGTCTTGTTCCCTGTCATTCAATCCCCCTTCATTGTTCTCATAGACTTGAAATGACTGTTGGATATCTTGTCCCACATCTATCAAACATTACTGTCCTAATCTTTAATAAAGTTGTACTATGAGCTTGAATCACATCAATAGTATGCATACATTTGACAGTTAGACTCTGCATTTAGCAGCATCCAACTACTTGCCTCATGCTTTGCACTCTCTATGACTGGTAGTCTCTTGTTGGGAAGGAAATTAATTTCTCCCATCCCCCTAGGCACTTTAAAGTAATACAAAACCCATAACTACACTCAAAATGTACCAGGAGGGAAGGGGGCATGCTAAGAGACCTTGCAAAGACATAATATTACACGAAATGTAGATGCTTAGACTTAGTGCGCACCTATAAGTAGGCGCCATTTTTGTAGCTATGTTAGAAACATTCGGCCCTGCAGGGTTGTGCGGTATACACAGCCCCAACGAAGAAACCTGAACAGGCCCAAGCGCTGATGATAGACCTCTGCTGCCAGCTTCCATAGAAACTTTCCTTTGTTCCTTAACTGTTGCTAATTCGTGTTATCCCAAGAAATTTCCCCTGAATTTCACGATAGTAGGTGACCCCAGACCACCAACCACAAACCCACTGGCATAAAATATCTAAAAGAACATGGCCGTTCCACCTTATTTCAGGATGACAAGCTTTGTAACATGAGGTAAGAGGTGGAACCAATTATAGTCCAAGGCGAGGGTGGAAGCCTTGGGGGCGGATAGTGTGATACTGAATGAGTGAAGAATGTGTGGGTCAGCTCGATCTTAAGCCTCCCCTTGTGCCGGTCTCCGGGCCTCCCAAGCAGGTGCACGCCATAATGATCAATAGCATTGCCTTACACAGTAACTAACTGCAAACTCGGCCTGGGTTCCCTGGAGATGATGAGCCCAGCAGATCCCACAGATGGACAGGGCTGGGGCCAGTGGCCTGGCATCTCCTACGGAGCCAGCTGACCATGTATAGGGTCTCACCAACCAGCCACATAGGTTTTTCTGTATATGTGTGCATCATTGATGACAATGTTTTTCCTTATGAAATTCTGGGTGTGCCATTTTTTGGCAAACTTATATTTTGTATGATGGAAACATGTTATCCTTGCAAGAATCTGTTAGCATTTTTTCCCTGGAGGGTTGTATTTTTTCTAGTAAGAGCGTTTGTGGGCGTGCCTTCACTTTGCATTCAGCAGCATGCCTCATACTTTGCTCTTTCTGTGAGTTGCAGACTTTGCATTCAGCAGCATGCCTCATACCTTGCTCTGTCCGTGACTGGAAGACTTTGCAATCAACAGCATGCCTCATACTGTGCTCTCTCTGTCACTGGTAGTCTCTGCATTTGGCTGCATTACTTATAGTTTGCCCTCTATGTGACTGGTAGATTCTGCATTCAGCAGCATGCCTCACACATTGCTCTCTCTGTCACTGGTAAACCCTGCATTCAGCAGCATGTCTCATACATTGCTCCCTCTGTCACTGGTAAACCCTGCATTCAGCAGCATGCCTCATACATTGCTCTCTCTGTCACTGGTAAACCCTGCATTCAGCAGCATGCCTCAAACTTTTCTTTCTCTGTGACTGGTAGACTTTGCATTCAGCAGCATGCCTCATAATTTGCTCTCTCTTTCCCATGTAGACCCTGCACCCGGCGGCATTCCTCATACTTTGCCCTTTCTGTCCCTAGTAGCCTCTGCCTCCAGCAGCATGTGTCATACTTTGCTCTCTGTCACTGGTAGGCTCTGCATCTGGCAGCATGCCTCATACTTTGCTCTCTCTGTCCCTGGTAGACTCTGTATCCAGCAGCATTCCTCATACTTTTCTCTCTCTGTCACTGGTTGACTCTGCATTCGGCAGCATACCTCATACTTTACTGTCTCTGTGACTGGTAGACTTTGCATTCAGCAGCATGACTCATACTTTGCTCTCTCTGTCCATGGTAGACCCTCATACGTGTCTCTCTCTGTCCCTGGTAGACCCTCATACTTGTCTCTCTCTGTCCCTGGTAGACTCTGCGTCCAGAAGCATGACCCATACTTTGCTTTCTATATCCATGGTAGATTCTCTCTCAAGGAATTCAAAGAAATCTCCTTCACAAATTAGAATACTACAATCAAAGAATTTCTAAAGCCAACTCTAAAGCAAGAGAAATTTTCTCTATCTTTAAAGAGCTCACCACACCCATCTCTAGCCCAGATGAAATCATTAAGGATGAAGCTTGGTGCTTCAGCTTCCAAACTGCCCTCCTCAACAAAGTTAAAACACTCCAAAACAAAATAGCATCTCAGCGCAAGGCTCTCCCGAATAAAAACTCCCACCTACCACCTTCCTCTCACATGCCACCCCCCCCAAAAACCCCTATCCATCTTCAGAGACGTCACATAACTAGAAGTCACAGACTTTCTAAAACAAATGAAACCATTCACATGCAAAGGGGACATTTGCCCCCCAACCATTATCAAAGAATGCACAGACTCTCTGGTGCCTATCATTACTGCTTTCATCAACCCCTCATTCTCATCAGGAATCGTACCTCAATGCCTAAAAGAAGCATGGGTTCGCCCGCTACTAAAAAAGCCCTCCCTTGACCCTACCTCGCCAAATAACGACTGCCCTATCACTACTGTCCCCTTCCTCCTCAAAATCCTAGACAAAGCCGCCCATAACCAAATCCAGCAATATCTGGAAACTTACGCCATTCTGGGAAGAAGACAATCAGGCTTCCGCAAGGGCCATGGCACAGAAACTGCTCTCCTAGACTTAAAGAATCAAATCACCAAAATAATGGACACTGGTAAACCTGCCCTCCTTCTTCTCCTTGATCTCTCCACCGCGTTTGATCTTGTGGACCACAACATTCTCACCTCCCACCTTTCCAACGCTGCACACTTCTCGCACAAAGCCAGCACCTGGATAACTTCCTTCCTAGAAGGAAGGGCCATGAAAATATACTCTGAACTGGCCAATGCATCCCCTGATACTATCAACTTTGGAGTCCCTCAGGGATCATGCACTGCACCCACCCTTTATAACTTGTTTACCAAACCTCTCTTTGACTTGTTGGATGCACTCGGCATAGTTTACACCAACTATGCCGACGACACCCAAGTCCTCCTCCCCTCACTGGAGATTATACCCAAGACACTGAAGCACTCCTTCAGATATACACCACCATACAAACATGGATGGCCATCAATAGCCTCTGTTTAAACAGGGATAAAACCGAGGTCATCATCCTAGCCCCAAAGGAAATTTTAGCCGAACTTGGCCCTGATTACTCCCACTTCACCATTGACAACACAAACATTCCACTCTACGCATCTGTGAAGACCTTAGGAGTCTACTTAGGCTCCACACTCTCAATGACGAAACAAGTCAGCACCATATCTTCCGCATCCGTGCTCACCACCAAACTCATCTATGCCATAAAACCCTTCCTAACCCTCCAAAATAGCCTCTCCATCGCCAGGGCCACCATAGGAGTGAGACTAGACTACTGCAATGCCCTCCTGGCAGGCACCTCAACCAAAAACTTCAACAAACTGCAAACAGTGCAAAATAACGCACTACATGCGGCCCTGCACGTACCTAAATTTGACCATGTATCCCAAGCAAGACGAAATGCACATTGGCTCCCAGTAAAGGAAAGAATCAAATTCAAAATCCTAACCATTACCCATAAGTGAATCAATTCGGCTGCACCTTCTTACTTATCCGAAACCATACTCAAGAACTCCTCCGACCGCCCCAAAAGAAGCCATTACACTAACCAACTCTGCATTCCCACCATAAGAAGAGCCAAAGCCAGAGGCATTGGCTTCCCTCACATTGCACCTAAGCTTTGGAACGCCCTTCCCAACTCACTCAGAGCAGAAACATCCCTGCTTTCCTTTCGCGAATCACTTAAAACCACACTATTTACTTAACTCTCTACTTCCACGTACAGCCCTTCCACCTCACACCTCACACCTCACACCTCAAGATTAACTGTATCCATTCAGGTATGTATCTCGATTATGTCTCGCAAAATTGATCTGTAAAGCAAATCGATGTAACCACCTTGCACTCCACTGTAACCAGCAAGCTTGTTATCTCTGTAACAGCGCCACGATGCCCCCGGGCTGTTGTGCGCTTTAAAAATACAAATAAATATATAAATAAAATAAAACGTAAACCCTGCATTCAGCAGCATGCCTCATTCTTTGCACTCTCTGTCTCTGGTAGAATCTGCAACTAGCAGCATGCCTCATACTTTGCTCTCTCTGTGTCTGGTAGAGCTTGAATCTGGCAGCATGCCTCATAATTTGCTCTCTCTTTCCCATGTAGACTCTGCACCCAGCGGCATGCCTCATACTTTGCCCTCTCTGTCCCTGGTAGCCTCTGCCTCCAGCAGCATGTGTCATACTTTGCTCTCTCTGTCACTGGTAGGCTCTGCATCTGGCAGCATGCCTCATACTTTGCTCTCTCCGTGACTGATAGACCTTGCATTCAGCAGCATGACTTTTTCTTTGCTGTCTCTGTCCTTTGCAATCTCTGGGTTCAGCAGCATGCCTCATACTTTGCTGTCTCTATGACTGGTAGACTTTGCATTCAGCAGCATTACTTTTTCTTTGCTGTCTCTGTCCTTGGCAGTCTCTGGATTCAGCAGCATGACTCATACTTTGCTCTCTCTGTCCCTGATAGATTCTGCATCTGGCAATAAACCTCATACTGTCTGCTCTCTGTCCCTGGTAGACTCTTCATTCAGCTGCATGCCTCATACTTTGCTCTCTCTTTCCCTGGTAGACTCTGCATCTGGCAGCATGCCTCATACTTTGCCCTCTCTGTGACTGGTAGGCTCTGCAGTCGGCAGCATGCCTCATACTTTGCTCTCTCTGTGACTGTTAGACTTCTGCAACTCGTAGACTCTGCATCCAGCAGCATGCCTCATACTTTACTTTCTCTGTCCATTGTAGACTCTGCATCCAGCAGCATTCCTCATACTTTGCTCTCTCAGTCCCTGGTAGACTCTGCATCTGGCAGCATGCCTCATACTTTGCTCTATCTGTCCCTGGTAGACTCTGCATCTGGCAGCATGCCTCATACTTTGCTCTCTCTGTCCCCGGTACACTCTGCATTCGGCAGCTACCTCATACTTTGCTCTCTCCGTGACTGATAGACTTTGCATTCAGCAGCATTACTTTTTCTTTGCTCTCTCTGGCCCTGGTAGACTCTGCATCTGGCAGCATGCCTCACATATTGATCTCTCTGTGACGATAGACTTCTGCGACTGGTAGACTCTGCATTCAGCAGCATGCCTCATACTTTGCTCTTTCTGTCCCTGGTAGACTCTGCATTCAGCAGCATGCCTCATACTTTGCTTTCTCTGTCCCTGGTAGACTCTGCATTCAGCTGCATGCCTCATACTTTGCGCTCTCTGTCCCTGGTAGACTCTGCATCCGGCAGCATGCCTCATACTTTGCTCTCTCTGTCCCTGGTAGAGCTTGAATCTGGCAGCATGCCTCATAATTTGCTCTCTCTTTCCCATGTAGACTCTGCATCCAGCAGCATGCCTCATACTTTGCTCTCTCTTTCACTGGTAGGCTCTGCATCTGGCAGCATGCCTCATACTATGCTCTCTCTGTCCATGGTAGACTCTGCATCCAGCAGCATGACTCATACTTTCCCCTCTCTGTCACTGGTAGACTCTGAATTCGGCAGCATGCCTCATATGTTGCTCTCTATGTGAGTGGTAGACTTTGCATTCTGCAGCATGACTTTTACTTTGCTGTCTCTGTCCCTGGTAGACTCTGCGACTGGTAGCCTCTGATTTCAGCAGCATGCCTCATAGTTTGCTCTCTCTGTCCATGGTAGACTCTGCATCCAGCAGCATGTATCATACTTTGCTCTCTCTTTCACCGGTAGGCTCTGCATCTGGCAGCATGCCTCATACTATGCTCTCTCTGTCCATGGTAGACTCTGCATCCAGCAGCATGACTCATACTTTCCCCTCTCTGTCACTGGTAGACTCTGAATTCGGCAGCATGCCTCATATGTTGCTCTCTATGTGAGTGGTAGACTTTGCATTCTGCAGCATGACTTTTACTTTGCTGTCTCTGTCCCTGGTAGACTCTGCGACTGGTAGCCTCTGATTTCAGCAGCATGCCTCATAGTTTGCTCTCTCTGTCCATGGTAGACTCTGCATCCAGCAGCAAGCCTCATACTATGCTCTCTGTCACTGGTAGACTCTGCATTTGGCAGCATGCCTCATAGTTATTTCTCGTCGTGACTGGTAGACCTCTGTGACTGGTAGACTCAGCATTCAGCAGCATGACTCATACTTTGCTGTCTCTCTGTCACTGCTAGACTCTGCATTTGAAGCATGCCTCATGCTTTGCTCTCTCTGCGACTGGTAGACTTCTGCGACTGGTAGAATCTGCATTCAGCAGCATGCCTCATACTTTGTGCTCTCTCTCCCTGGTAGACTCTGCATCTAGCAGCATGCCTCATACTTTGTGCTCTCTCTCCCTGGTAGACTGTGCATCTAACAGCATGCCTCATACTTCGCTCTCTCAGTCCCTGGTAGACTCTGCGTCCAGCAGCATGCCTCATACTTCGCTCTCTCAGACCCTGGTAGACTCTGCGTCCAGCAACATGCCTCATACTTAGCTCTCTCTGACCCTGGAAGACTCTGCATCTAGCAGCATGCCTCATACTTTGATCTGTCTGTCCCTGATAGACTCTGCATCTAGCAGCATGCTTCATACTTAGCTATCCATGCCCTGGTAGACTCTGCATCTAGCAGCATACCTCATACTTTGATCTCTCTGTCCCTGTGTTAGGCAGAATCCTATGCAGTTCCCTTAGGGAGCACTACAGAAGATTAGGACTACAGGTATATGCAATAAATCCCCTTTGGTATCAGTCTGTACCACACAGATTTAGTTGGTAGCTGTGGCTGAGCAGTCAGACTTATCTCAAGAGGGAGATGAGCAGCATTCAGGGTTTATACAATAGGACTACAGTAGTATGGGACAAGGAAACACTGACCAAAGCTTTGTATAAAAAAAGAATATATATTTATTTTACACACTCTTAAATTCAACACACAAATCACTATCATTAAAGCAAGTTAAAACAGTCAGGACAAGTATACACAACTCCCTATTTAAATAGTAGACAAGTTTGAGCAAGGGTGAAAACTGAGCAAAACATCACAGTGCAAACCAAGCAGAAATGGCAATCTAACAATTTCTCAAAAGGGAGGGAAAGGACAAGTTATACAGGTTTAGACTCTGAAATACACCAGCAACACTTCCCAGTTGGATTGTGAACAAGTTAGGCAAGGCAGTACTTCAGCATGGCAATTCTTAGGTGAAAACCGAGCAAAATGGCACTTCCCAATTTTAAAAAGGGGAAGGAAAAGGTTGTTATAAGAGTTTAGGTGCACCAACACATTTCTTGATTAAAAGCAATCTAGAGAAGGCAGTTGTAACAGATTTAGCCAGAGTCAATAGGCCTCTTCCAGAATCAGTGGTACAAGGCAAAGTGCCCAGGATCAAACCGTTCTAGTATCTGCAGTCAAGTCTTTGTTTAACTATTTGAAAAGGTGGTTGCAGAAGGAAAAAGACAATGTTAGACTATAGGGGTGGCCAAACCAGAAGGTTATTAAAGGATTTAAGACACCTTTAGCAGTACCCAACGAAACGGGAGGCCTGGCGGAACAATGTACCTTGAAAGTAGAAGAGGCTCCCGTGGTGGCAGTAGTTCCTGGCAGTTCCTGCAGTTCAGGAGATCCAGCAGAGGAAAAGAGGTTCTCATCATGGAGGAAGGTTCGAGCCCCTGCACTGCCCAGGGATGAAGCCAGCCATGGCGATGCCAAAATGGAATAAAAGTTATGCTCCTTTAAATCGCGGTCATGATGGACAGGTGCCTGGTTATCCGGTCTCTTAGTGTTGGGCAATGGCGATTCGACAAAGGCAGGTCCTGGAAGGCGATTGGCAAATTGGTTGGCCCCACACGCTCAAGGGAAGAAGACTCTTGCAGGTGAAGATCTTCTTCAGTCGTTGGAGAAAAGTGGTAAGGATCTGCAGCAGGGCTTCACCGGTGATTCAGTCATTGCAGCTGTCTTCAGCTTCTCTCCTCTTCGGGTTTCTTAGTTCCAGTGGTGACTTCTTGTCCTCCAGTCCTCAAAGCCCTACTTTTATGCAGAAAAAACCCCATTCATACAGCCTAGCTTCACTCACGCAGTGGGGTGGCTATCCTGGCGGGATAACCCCCTAGCCTATCAGGGCAGAGTGCGACTTAGGTTGCCTAGGTAACCCTGTCCAGGGTGCCTATTCCCCCTCCCACACATCCTGTCTACCCTAGACTCAGTGGCGCAGAAAGGAGGGCTTTTGTGCAGAAGCCCACCAAAAGGACGAACAAAGAATCCCCGACACGGGTTATGATTTCAGAGAAAGACACGAGAAAGAAATAATATCAAATATCTGGCAATACAAACATACCTGAGTAAAGTTAACAATAAAATAAACCAGCGGTTTGTTAGAGGCTGTCAGTAAAAGGGTATTACCCAAATTGGTCGTTTACAATTGTTCGAATGAACAATTGACCGAATTTAAAGGGTCACAATTGACCTTTTCACAATTGACCGAATATATATATATATATATATATATGGGTTTTGGGGGGTTTGGCGTTGGGTGGGGGTTGTGGGGGGTTTCCCCCCACATATATGGTACAATTGACCTTCACAATTTGGTCAATTGTGAAAAGGTCAATTGTCATTCGAGCAGTTGTAAAACGATCAATTCGTATACAACCAGTAAAAGTGGTAGCCTCGAACAATGGGAAAATCCCATAGGGAAATATTTGCAGTCGAATATTTACAGTAGTAACCACTGCCACCAACCAGAAACTTTGGAGAGAGGGACGGGACGGTACCCTCTCGAAAATGAACACTAGGGAAAAACTATTAACCCTTTCCAGTACTTCCATAGTAAGATGGGTTGTACTGGTTTTGTTCATAATTATTGACTAGTAAAGTCAATGGGGACTTTACATGCCCTGGGAGACAGTAGTCAGTCCCAGGGTATGGAGTCTATGTTTGGCAGTCACTATGACACCCCTGTGTTACTGCACTGAGAGTGCTGTGTAACAGCAAAAACACACATGCAAAAAGATGATACTTATGAGGGTGAGAAAAACCCCATAGATCATAAGCACAAAAAAAGCCTAAAACATACATTAGCAATCTGTCTAATAGTAGGAAAAAGAGTCTCACTCTTAGCAGGAGAAAAATAAACCCTTCAAATCCAGCAAAGCTGCTGGGTGACTCTATAGGTAAGGGTAATTAGCCTTAGAAGAGAATTCTCCCTAACACCCTGGTAGACTCTTCATCTAGCAGTCTGCATAATACTTTGCTCTCTCTGTGACTTGTACACTCTGAACACATCATAGAAATTGTATTCAGTGACTGTTAGGCTGTGCATTCAAGAGCACACACCGTACTTTTCTCTCTCAATGAGTCTTAGACTTTGTGTCACAGCAGTTAGTGATCTCTGCCGATGACTCTCAGGACCTGGTTATGAGTTTGGAGGTAGTGGTAATTGTGGATTTTGGATGTTTGACCTGTGTATCAAATTGTAAATTTCGAAGATGAAACTCATCTTTCATGCCTGCTTTTGTGTGGTGGTAATTATCATCACACCAAAGCATTACCGCGTGTAACAATGAACTCATGCTAGAAGAAATATTCCCCACAAAGTTCTATGAGACGCCATAATGGAGGTTAACTTTTGGGTATGCATAACCTATTATCGTTTGGATCTGAAAAGTTACTGCATGCAGTAACGTTATTACCGTTTTGCGGTACTTACTGAGGAAATACTGCAAAACTTGCAATGAGGTGCTAAGTTTGGGGATTGACTGTGTTTCTCAGAATGTATTCTACTTTCAGGTTTCACTCACGATTTTAAAACTAGCAGTAAAGCAGTTGGCAGCTTGTAGTACCCCAAAAAAAGAGGTGTGGGAACTCCCCTCGCCTGCACACTATCTGAGGCCGAAAAAACCCAAACACATCTCAGTGAGGCATAAATATAAGGTTTCATTGGGATACATGGTTAGCCTTCAATAATTCATGAAAGAAATTCTTCTTGGAATACATTTTCATTGTCATAAACAGACAAGCTTTAATATGAAACACAAAACAAAACCCAAGGTGTTTCGAGAAAGTATTCTCTTCTTCAGGAGTATATGGGCCTCATTACACGGTAGGCGGTAACCATGGCGCTATCAGCGCCATGGTTGCTGCAGGTATTTTACCGTGTCCGCCTTGGTGGATGGCGGAATTACCACCCTACTCCAAGGTGAGCGGGGGCAGTAATTCCCCATTCACCAAGGCACTTCCCCATTACCATTTTTGCTTCCATAGGGCATAATGGGAATGGGGAAGGCGCTAATTACGGGACCGCAAATTGCGGTACCGTAAGTAGCACCAAGGTCCCTTTGCGGCACCCTACTTTAACGGCTGGTAAAACCAGCCGTTAAGGTCGGGTCCCGCAAAGGGAACTCGTAGTAAGGCAGTAAGGGTTTACCAGTACCGGTGCCCTTACCGGTACCGGTAAACCCTTACCGCCTACCGTGTAATGAGGCCCTATTTCTTCACAAGTGCTGAAAGTAATAAGAAAAAAAACGAATTAATGACATTGGGCCTCATTACGACCCTGGCGCTAAGGGGTCTGCGCCAGCGTTAGCTGCGCCGACCCCTTACCGCCAACTACGAGTTCCCATAGCGCCATGGTCATTTTTCCGCCCGCTTTTTGCGGGCGTAAAAATCCATGGCGCTATGGGACCTTGGTGTTAATTACGCCACCGTAATGTACGGTGGCGTAATTAACTCCTTCCCCACTCCCATTGAGCCCTATGGGGCCGAAATGGGAATGGGGAAGGGTAAATGGGTCAATGGGGACTTACCGCCCCGCCGACCTCGGAATGGGGCGGTAAGTCCGCCATCCGCCATGGCGTAAAGGGACTTTGCGCCATGGCGGAAAAGTCCGCCGATGGCGGAAAAAATCCGCCAGGGTCGTAATGAGGGCCATTGTGTGAATTATAGACAATTATTGTGATACCTAAATGATCACTTATCTTTGTTACCTACAATAGATTTTTTTTAATTGCTTTCAGCACTTGTTAAGAAATATACCCCTGACGCAGAGAGTATTACTCGAAATGTGGGAGCTTGTTAAATTCTCGAGATTTGGGAAGGTGCACGTTGCTTGCTCCTGCTCAGACACCTCCTCATCACACCCGTTTCTCTTTTAAAGATGTAGGGCGTCATAAAGAGTTTGGTGTTATTTTGGAGGTAAATCCTCTGAAATAACACCAAACGGATTGACAGTTACCACCACCTGGTCCTGTGGATTTACCACAGGATTACAATTGGTGGTAGGCGGTGTGAATCCCCATTTTGTCGAGTCCATAGGACTCCATTGGGGATTTTTGATGGAATTACCACTGATGGAATTACCTAGTGGTACGCCAATTTGTGGAGGAGAAGTGGAGGATTCACCTCTGGCACCATGCTGGAGGTACATCCTCCACTTTTCCTCTGAAAATCAGCAGAATTATCGCTTAGTAATTCCACCAGTGGTAATTCCGCCAAAACCTGTAATTTGGCGGTGCAGGGAAAATGGAGGTGACTGAATTGCCTCCACTTTTTTCCCTGCACCTCCAAACTCGTAATGAAGGCCATAATAGGATTATAACAAAGAAATATATATATATAATTCAGAAAGGTCAGGCGTATTTCCTTCGGTCAGGGTCTATCCAAGCCAGTTTTACATCTAAAGCAACACGAAAGGTGGCCGTGCCATCAGGCATCATATATGCAAATGCAGCTACCGTACCGCCATACTAGGAGTTCTGCTCGCAGGTGCCGTGGAGGCTATACCGGCACCCGCGAGCAGAACATGATGGTGGCACCAGTACCATTATTAACGGTACCAGTGCTACCACCCTCCACATTCCCATTGAGCCCTATGGGGCTCAAATGGGAATGGGGATGTACCGGGTCCGGCACCCGCTAAAGGGCAATTACCGGGTCCGGGGGGCCGGAATAGTCCGGTAATTGCCCATTCGCGGTTGCTAGACCCAGATGTGAGTTTGGAGGTAGCCTTGCCGGTAAAACCAGCAAGGCTGCCTCCAACCTCGTAATCAGGCTTTGTGTCAGTTCTGGTCCATGAACACATGCATGTGATCCCCAAAATGGGGCTACTTCATGATTCCGGCATCTAGGTTCCACATTGTATATGAAAGAATACTACACTTGTTGGGTCATGTAACATTTTGTCTCATAGACGGTCAGAATATGATGCCGTCTTTCCAGGACTGTTAGGTATGCAGTGTTTAGAGCGCTGAACCAAAACTTTGTTGGGTACAAGTAATTTATTTCAGTCACTATGCAACACTTTCCCTATGTATTCTAGGACCGGAGTTGTTTTATATAATTGCAGCAGTTAACATCTAGTAGTGCTTGCGGCAGCATGGTACTTGCCCCATGAGCATGCTGTGTCAGCACCTGTCCTGCAACATGGCAGTACCAGACATTGGAAGCGTGCTGCACAGCATGTCTTGTGAGGTCTTCCAGCAATAGGTGCCTCACTTCTGGGTGAGAGAGTTATTAAGTGAGTGAGTGGCACAGTACTGCACATGTATTCGCCTTTTGGCACTGATCACCACTGCAAGAGGAGCAGGGCTTGCAGGGGCACCAGGCATCAGATACTGAAAAGATATGTTTTAAGGAGAGCTCTATGAAGGCATTGGTCCATTTCTAGCCTAGTACGAGAAAGAGTTGTTTTCCTCCGAGTGGCAGAGGCGTAGCCAGGATTGTCTAACAAGTGGGTCCTGAAGTTAATGTGGTTGGGCTCAGTGCATGGAGATTGACAACTGAAAATGCCCTCACAGTGTTGCTGACTGGGCATTTACAGATTTTAGGCAGGCCTTGCCCACTCGGGCCCTACCCTGACTATGCCTCTGTTTGTGGGGCCCCAAAAAAGAGACTGAGCTGGAATGGCATTTCACCAAAATGCCTGGGGTAGCAGAAGTGATATCACACTTCCACGCCCCCAAGAGTGACATCACAGGAAGTGATGACATTTGAGCCCGCCCGTGTGATCTCACAGGAAGTGATGTAATTTGAGCATGCCCCGCGTGACATGACAGGAAGTGGCATCATAAAGCATCACTCCTCAGTACACTTAGAAAAATATGGTTACAATATCACTGTATTGTGACATTTCATACAAGAATGGATCACCATATGTATCATTAATATCAGTGCGTATAGGCCCATGTTACCAAATCACTGTGAATGCAAGCAGAGGTCAAAGGGCAAACGATAATTATGGGCCACATTATGACCCTGCTCGTCCGGAAAGAAAGAACGGTGGCGGTAAAAACGCTGCCACCGTTATTTCCGGACCGGCTCCTTCAGAGTCCTGCAGGCGGGAGGTGTCACTCCCGCCAGGTCTGACCTGCTGGGATTAACGCCAGCTGCCTGCAGGGACAAATGGAAACACCAGCTCCGTCATAGGCGGTCTTTGAAGTGATGGCAAGTGGGGCAAAAGACCTCCCTTCTTGACACTGTGTTTTTCTCACGGGCACTGAGCACAAGAGGGTGGGCAGTAGGGATGGACCCAAGCTGCATACCTCCCCCGGATAGCACTTCACAGCACTTGTGGGCAACCACCACACCCAGGGCACCCCAAACTCTGCAGATGGCACCTCTAATGTCACTATCACATAGTCCTGCAGTTGCCACACTATGCTTGAGAGGATTCTGTAGCGCAGCCATGTGGCCTAAATCGTCTTAAGATGCTTCTTTCTGATTGGCGGCAGTGACGGGTAATTCAGAAAGGGTGATGTTTGACTTGTTTTAGTTGCTGCAGGGTGCTTACTCTCGGTCCAAGGATTCATCAGAGTTGGTCGATTAGCCATGTATGTATTCATTCAATGATACAGGCGTTCAATTAACTAAAGCATGCATGGTTTAATGCAATCATTCATTACACCCTTAACTATCACGTCTGTTTAGAGAGGAACCTCTTCAAACTTCTTCCGTCTAGCCCACCTATGTCTCTTAGCCACCGATCACATTGCCATAGCACTGCAAGGTCCAGTGTGCACCTGCATACCTCTAACCACACATACCGCAACGTTATTGCCCATACCTGTATTTCATGTCAATCTGATAACTCAGCATTGCACAAAAATGTCGCCCTCATTTGTGCGCCCCCGCAGTCACTGCGACTTTGGAGGCGCGCAAAATGAGGTTGACATTTACTGCGCCTAAGCAGAGTGGGGGTTGCGGGGGTGTCACCTGCTCTACCAGGAGCAGTAACGGGGGTCGGGGTTGCGGTGGTGTCCCCCGCTTTTCATTTAGGAAAGCGGGGGACACGTAAGAAAAAAAAAGAAAAAAAGCACCCTTGCAGCATCAGCTCTATCCCAAGTTAGTGGGAAGAGCTGACGCTGTAGGGATGGCAGGGGGCGGGTGGCACACTTCTGCGTGTGACGCCCTAAAAGTGAGTGAAGTGGGGGGGTTGGGAGGGGTAATGTAGGCCGGGGGAAGCGGGCACAGTGATCCATATGATCACTGCGCTGCGCCGTAACTGGTGTCGGCATTTTCAGCCGTCGCAGTTACGGGGGCACAGTGATCACAGAGATCCTGCTAACTCTGCTTGCGGTGGATTCCTTGAAGGAGGTCCATGTAGACGTTGCAAGACGTGTCTCTGACACCCCCTGGGCCGTTTAATGCTGAGTAGACAAGCCCCTGGTGCCGAAGCATGCCCTGATCACGGGCGGATCCCTGGAGAGGCTACGCGAGACGCCACAATCCCTCCTTGCTCCGCGGATTGAAGCTCCCACCGTCGCTGGTCGCCCCGCCTGTGCACCGTCTTCAGTGTAGCTAGCTGCTGCTACATGGCCTGCTGCATTCATTGCTCCCGGGACCGGCCGAGCTATAGTTGCTAAGCAACCATAGCTCGAGTACTAGACCTGAAAGCGCTGGCGCACCTCACTGATAAGTGCTTCCACTGGCCAGCCCTGGGGTAGCATCAGACGCTGCTAGTTTTTTATAACTAGTTTGTAACAAACTATTTATTTAAAAAAAAGCAAGTTCCAGGCTCCAGGTTCCAGGCTCCAAGCCAGGCGAGAGGTCGCAAAATCATGCCAGAGGTCACTGGGGAAACAGCAGAGGTCGCTCTTGCGATCTCTGGCGACCCCCAAATGACGTCCTTGAGACTGAGTGGCACGTAAGGACGTAGAAACAGAGAGGAAACCAATATCCAAGTATGTGAGAGTGGAGAAAATGTAGGACTAGCCCCATATCCACTTTTTCCCGTGAGAAGAGACTTTGCGATGACCTCAGTCGGAGGCGGTAACCAGATTTCACATACGATCTGTGATGAAGGAACCACACACACCAATGAAGTAGCCAGCCCTGATGGGTAGCTTTTATATTATAGAAATAAATAAATAAATACATAAATAAATAAATATAGCAGCACTACCTTGACGATGCTGTTTACAGTGGCAGAATAAATAATACACTAGGCACGTGCATTTATAACATCAATAACCCTCCAGTTCACACAGTGCTTCAAAACTACAATAAGTAAATGTAGCGCCTATTTACATCACTAGATTGGCCCTGTTAACAGAATCCTTGGGGAATAAATATGGATTAGAGAGTTCATACATTGCATTTTTTTTAAGCTATGAGAAAGCCAGGGCCTGGGCAAACCTGACCCCACAACGTTAAATACATCTATTATCCTTAACATTAAGCTAAACAGACACATTCAGCACCCCTGCCGTTAGAACAGAACCTCTTGGCTACACATAAACATGGTTTTTACAGTGTCTATGCAAAGTCAAAATCAACCCCTAAAACTCTGGAGATATTTTGTTTTAGGGTAAGAGCTAGAATCTACTAAAAGCCTAGTGGCAGGTGCAGTCTGCCACACACCCCAACAATAACCCCCACAAACACAGACAGAACACGCAGAGCTCACCAGCCAAGGGAGGTAGGTAGGTTACTCCCAACATCTCTATGACTAAACTGGCTAAAGTTACAAACAATGCTCACTGAAAAGAGCTTGTCCTTGGCGTAACAATTTCACTCTAAGAGCCAAACTCCACCAGCTGCCAAGTGCACTGCCCTGAACTAGAGCGGAATGTGAGCGGTCAGTTTCCTTCCACACCGCTTTTCTTTCCTACCGCATGAAGCATGAAACTAGAGAACGCCCCCACCAATCTCAATGACTCTCACCACCCGACATGCCAGGAAACAGATCATGCTCAATAGCTAATGCAGGGCTTCAGAGTCACACTGAGAACAGAACCCTGCGGTGTCCTTTCATAGCAGTGATGCCGATTGACCTGTGACTCCGATCCTAGTGGCGACAGGAGTATACCCCGCTGCACAGTGGAGGAGCTGCAGACGGCTGCTGCCAAACTGGAGAAGGTGGTGTCCTCCCCCTCTCTTTACCAAGCAGATCTGAACACTCTGACAGTGTCTGAGATGAATGCAGTGCTACACTGAAGAAGAAATGCTCTAGGCAGCAATCCCCACACAGGTTCTGGCCCCTCCTATCTCTTCTCCGGAGTGCTACAGGAAATGCAAACCCGCTCTGAAATGGGTGTCAATTCGTGCGGAATGTGTGGGATATCCGTGACTTGTTCGATTATGAAATGTCCAAACGAGAAATTTGAAAATAACTTTCGGTTTTGACTCCTTTGGACATTTCCGACAACCCGCTCCCCAAACACTGCCTTACTTACCTTCGGCCAGCACACCTCTCTACGTGCCGCCGCCTTCGCCATCCCTGCGACGCCGGTTCCCTTCACTTCAATGCAGGAGAAACGGCACCGCAGGGTCCTTTCCTTTTTTTAAAAACTTTATGTCAGAGACCTAGAGGGCCCCCCCACAACTTGTCACTGCGATTACAGTGAACAAAGGTGCGGGGTACACCCTGCAACCCCTGCTCCCCCTGTTCACTGTAATTGCAACGAATGGATGCAGTGAATGGTTCCCTTCACTTCCATGCAGGAGAAACGGCGCCGCAGGGTCCTTTCCTTTTTTTAAAAACTTTATGTCAGAGGTCTTGAGGGCCCCCCCACAACTTGTCACTGCGATTACAGTGAACAAAGGTGTGGGGAACACCCTGCAACCCCTGCTCCCCCTGTTCACTGTAATTGCAGCGAATGCGAGATGTATTCGAAATTTCCGTCTGTATATCATTTTCGTACTGCCGAAATTCGAACACATCTACCAACTGTTTGTTTTTTTATTTTTTTAAGGCTTGGGACCATACGCGCTGGACTAAGCCTCGTATGGATCAATGGCTGTCTGTTATCTCGCTCCTTTTTGCCTTGCCTCACTCTCTGTCAGACACTTCCCTGGTTACAGATCTGTGGTTACACTACAACAGTGATTGACTAATATGAACACCTGAAAACACCTGAGAAGGTAAGTCATTAATACTTACTGCTAAGCGTTCTCCAAAAGCAAAATTTCATTGTTAATTACCGTCAAAAGACGTGTAAGAGATAGAACCAGAGAAATATTTTCTCCCCACGTACATCAAAGCCAAAGAGAATTCCTTGAAAAGCTGATTTCATCAGTGATTTCCCAAAAGCAAGCAATCTAGCAGATTTGAAGTGACTACATACAATGACGAGGTGTTTCAACGTTTCACATTGATTGCTGCCAAAATCTACAGGCTATCAAAGATTTTGTGACATCTTTCTGTCCCCAATTTTTGGTTCTTTCATTGGTATGGAGTTGGTCGAGTTTGAATCTGATGTATAATGCACTAGCCTTTTCACAGGGAAAGCAAAGAAGATTGGAACATCGCAGACTTCTCTTTTTCATAAAGCATGCATATTCCTTGTACGAGCTATATTTAGGCAGTGCCTCAATAGTGCACACCCAATCGAAAACAATCGTTTTTTAAACATTTTTTTACAAAGCCCGGACGGGTAATAAGGTCCTGCTTTTATCCATGTCTAATTCATTCAGCAAGGATTGCATTTTTCCACAAAACAATATATCAGTGAAGCTGGACGAGCATCAACAAGCATTTCTGAAAGATCAACCTACAGTGAATTTGATGAGGGATCAATGATTTTTGAGCAATTGTTCAGCATTATCCATTGATATTTCCAAGAAAGTGAACTAAGCTCATGTTCATGGCTCAAAATGGGATTAGGAAGTGAATTGGCTAGTCCCAGAGTTTGCTCCCAAATGCGACCTTGGAGTATTTCTAAAAATGAGGTCGACGAGACACATATCAAGACTATACAGTAACGTTGCTTCTACCTTTAGAGTATAGTAGTCTATTGCTGGCACAACAGATTATTTACAGTTTTTTATGAAAATTAATTTCATCTGGGAGAGTAGAGGTCTTAGTTTTTGACAGAGGGAATTCCTCCACAAGTTTATTGAAGAGGTGTCTCAGAGGTCAAAGCCTAGATACCGTGGGTGCAAAAAGCATTCAATTGTGGAGCCTTAAATTTACCATTTAAGAGACCTGATCCTTTTCTTACCACTAATAATCACAATCTTAGATTTGCTGGGATTCGAAAGTAAGTTTTACTTCTGTGCGTGGATTGAGAAAATGTGCATTTTGTTCTGCAATCTGTAAGAGGATTCAATTCAATACTACAGCTAAGTCAATGCCTAGTCTGGGATACTGAATGGAAACCCTTATTGATATATCTTTATGTCCAGTTCATGCGTTCTGGATGACTACCCCTATATAACACCCCTCTCTTGGAATCCCCCTGACCCCACTGAGCCAAGAAGTAGTTCTGTTTTGCAAGTTTAAAGGTTCATTTGATAATTTAAACAATATATATATATATATATATCACGCTTTATAATAAATTAATAATTGAATATCACACTGAATCTGAGCAGTAATCAATAATGGATAGTCTGGCACTAGCACACTTGTGAATAGGAACAGAAGAATAAGGTGGTAGATAATGCTTTATATAAGTTCAGATGGATGTAATGTTGAATGAAAATGCAATACAGAAAAAAACTCAATATGATTTCAACAAAACAATGTAATCACTTTTCTCTGGCAATCCCCTCCCCCCTTTATGCAATGCAAGGAAATGGAAGGAAAGCACACAGTTCTCAGAAATGCAATCAAATGTAATTCAGTTCACCCCAGCAAGCTTAGACTACAGAAGTTTGAAACACAGGCCCAAAATGCTTTTATATGTGCTGGCAATGAAGTGAGGAATATGCTAAAAATGGTTTTAATTCCCTTTAGGAGGTTCAGGGTGAGTGAAATATACTTGGGATGAGTTCAGGCTCACTTTAGCAAGGATCTAGGGGTAACTAGCAGGTTAAACGAATTTTTGGCAAATGAAAGCAAGGAAGCTGCTGTTTTCACACGTGGAGAAATTTGCAAATCGCGGTAAAATTCGCGAGGGCGTTTTTCGCGATTGCAGCAAAAATATAGGGAATAGGAATGTGGTTCTAGGTTCGTTGAAAAGCCAAGATTCCCAGCTTTCAGAGGAAAGTTACTGCAAGTCTCTAAGACAAACGGTCACGGAGATATGAGCGATATGGTAAAGGTCGTTTTTCAGATTTGAAATTTTAAAGTTCAAAAAGACAAGTGACAGCTAGCAACTAGAAAATGACAGGTGACAGCTTTGCAAATGACAGGTGACAGTTAGGAGGCAGTTCTACTTAGATTAAAATAGATTGAATTATATTATTTTAACTAAGAGATTGGTTCTGCATAGTTCTGCTAGGTACTCACAATATATTTTTGAAATAAATGGGCCTCGCCACGGATCTGGTCAGGTTTTCTTCACTCGCCACGGACGGTCTCTGCGCACAGCGTCTGGGTCAGCTCTACTCTGCTGGTCTGGTCTGGGTCTCTGGTTCTGATCAGGTCTGTGGGTCCGGATACAGCGGTCTCCGGTTCAGCTGGTCTCTCTCTGGATACAACACTGCTCTCTGGCAAATGGCAAGAGTTCTTGCAAAGAATTCAAACAGCTCGCCTGGCTGTGATAATGGCAATGATTTGAGGCCTGCTAAAGAGGGATTTAGCTTGTAGTTGACCTCTCTGCTACAAATTCTGAAGTAAAGTCTTGGTCTCTGAAGGTGGATAGATTGAAGTCTCTATGTTGGCTCTCTGGAGGTTGATGGAGGTAAAGTATGGATTTTCCCGGCAGAGCGTCCCGCAGCAGATGGAATTGAATGTCCCTATCTGTCCTGACTGTCTGCTTTTATGTGTTTTGAAAATGGGTGGATAGGCTAGCTTCCTAGGCCCTACCCCTCTCCACTTGTCATTGGCCACTTCATCCACTTCCCCTTGATTGGGGGAATGAAATGAAGTGTCATCATGATGAGGTCTGTTTATGGTACAGAGAACCCACCCCTGTCAAATTGCACACAATCTATATTTTGACCCAAAAGACACATTTGCACAGGTACACATTTGTTTAAAATTGCATGCACCCATCACATATCACAGGAGGTATACCCTGTCCAAATCTGCTCTTCCTGGGAGCTTGCATTCAGAAGTGGCAACATTTACACTTTTTAACTGGTTTCGTAAAATCTATATTACCCCAAATTTATACACATGTGCGCAAGGAGTATGGACATTAATTGATGAAGTGTCAGATTTTTAACATGCATACATTTTAAGTAATACCCTCTTAACTGCTAGTTTGCCCCCAGATCATACCACCGGTTCCAAAAACCTCTTAAAATGTGGGCAGAAAAATCACAAGAATTATGGTATCATTTAAATAATTTTCACAAGTCCGCTCTATGAATGATCCATCTTTTTAGAGTTATGTTCTGGCCCCAAAGGGGTGTGGTTTCCCCCCAGCACAAGGTTGAATTTCTGGTTTTTCCAGTTCTGCCAAGCCAGCTTGCTCTCACAGGCAGTGCTCCTCCCCTTTCCTTCCAGGAGGAAGCCACATTTACGGCCCCCATAATAAAACATTTGCCTGAGTCAGGACAGGGCTTTGTTCAATTTCCTGCAGAGCCCAGGTAATTCAATCAGAGAAGTGTCATATCCCTTTTGGTGGGAGCAGCAAAAGGCAGCTAGGCCTGGGAACACAGCTGTTGTGCAAGTCTCAACTCCTGTCGGGGGTAGCTGGTGGGCAGAATTCAGTTCCTTAAGCCAGGCCCCAGCTAATGTCACTTTTAGTTACCCAGTTTTCTGCATTCAAATAAAACTAACCATTTTTACATATGCAGCTAGAATGCTGATTCTAAGTTTAAAACTATGACATTTAAACAATTGCAACCTATGTGACACTCAAAAGTAGGTCACTCATTTCTTTTAAACATTTAGATTTTTAGTGTCTTTCAGTCCAAATTTACTTAAACTGCTGAAATCCACAGCTCAGCCAGTCTTGTTATAAACCTTCAAGTCACTTCAGAATATAACTTTACATTGTATCCACCTCTCAGTAAGTCTTTCTTTGGCCTGCTTTGGGTTCATTTATTCAGTTTTACACAAAAAAAAAAGTCTGGTGTTGTTTTAAAACGCCGGCTTTCTGATAGTGGTGAGTACTGGTAATGCAACCATTTTGGGGATTTTTCTTGGATTAATGCATTCCAACAGGAATGGTTCTTACATGGTAGTAAATCCTTGCTTAACATTGTTTTGATGGGGCTCCTTACAGTAAAATGGTTATGTGGAACCCCACAAAAGGGTTGAATCTTTAAAGTGGTCTGGTGAGCCACGATTTCAGCAACTTTTTGACATCAGTAACAGTGGATTTTGTTAACAAAGATCTTTCTTTACACTGGTGGGTGGTAAGTGAGGTAACCCTTTTGGTGTGCGCTCAAACTGCGTGGTTCTCCTGGATTCTGGCGCACTTGTGGGCTTTTTGGCCATCTTGGATTTTCTAAGCCCACAGCACCAAATGTTGCAGCATGATAGCTCAAACGTGGGTCAGGACACCCAACAGATCCCCCCACGTGACTGCCCTTTGAATTTGAGTCGATGGGGAGTCGGGTGCACAAGGGTTTTGACCCACGCACTGGTCTGTCCGCATAATCTTCTTCCAATTCTGCAAATGGCACAGTTCAGCATCTTTTCCTCCATCCGGTCGGATCGATCGGTTCTCCTCGCCGGTCCTGATGGGAGTATTGGGCGGTAACCCGGGCCCCTCGCGTCTCTGCTCCCGGTCTCCGGATCGTCCTCCTTGGCCAGTCTACAGGTTTTCTTTCTCCTAGGACGACAAAGGAAGAGCGGCAATACCTATTCATAGACATTTTTCCCCCACCATTGATATAGTGGGGTAGCATATAAATTTATAGTCAAAACATATGAACATGCACATTTCTTTTTGCATTCAAAAACCAAAACACCCACATTGAGAAACTCAGAATTTGATAGGCGATATGTAGGATATTTTAAGTTAGAACTGAATTAATCTGAGACAGTACCCTCTAGGATTCCAGAGGATTCCTCCAGTTGTTGCAGAGTGTGCCTGGGATGGCAACACTTCAACTGGTTAATGTGGACCCACTTGTCTTCCCCCTCTGCCAAACCGCCTTTGGGGATGCGGATCTTGTAGGCCACAGGGGAGATTTTGTCTATAATCTCAAAGGGTCCCTTCCATGTGGGAAAACATTTTCGCTGTTTGGCCTGGTTCCTTTGGACATTGTATAGATAGACCCGGTCCCCCACCTGATATTCCTTCCTGGAAGTCTTCAGGTCATAGTGGGTCTTCATGCTATCAGCTGATCTTTCTAGATTCCGCTGAGCATAAGCAAAAGCATGTTGAAGGTGTTTCCTTAAATTCTCCACATACTCGTGAGTTGTGGAGGCATTTATTAGTGTCTGCTCTTGGGTCCTGTAGAGCAAATGCTGAGGAAGCACCATCTTGCATCCAGTCATCAACTCGAATGGTGACATTTTGGTTGCAGATGAAGGGGTAGATCTGATGGCCATTAGGACCAGAGGTAATCGGATATCCCAACTTGGCCCAGAATCTGCCACAAACTTCTTTAATATGCTCACAATGGTTCGGTTATATCTCTCTACTGCCCCAGAAGAAGCTGGCCGGTAAGCAATATGCAACTTCCTTTTGACCCCCAGTATCTCCCACATCTTTGTCATTACTTCACTGGTGAAGTGGCTACCCCTGTCTGACTCAATCCTTTGAGGTAGACCGAAACGGGAAAAGATGTATTTAATCATCAGGGCAGCTGCAGTTTCTGCCTTGCAATTTGGGGCTGGGAGACATTCCACCCACTTGGTAAACAAGCATGTCACAGTCAACATGTACTTATTCCCCCTAGCAGAGCGAATCACGGGGCCTACGAAGTCGATTTGTAAATCTGACCATGGCAGGGTCATCCCCCTCTTTTGAAGAGGCGCACGGTGCGTGAGGGATGATGGCTGAAATTGTGCACACACAAGACACCCCTTCAAGTATGGGTCAAGGTCCTGCCCCATGTGTGGCCAGTATGCAACCTCTCTTAAGATTTCCAATGTTGTGTGAAACCCCCTATGACCGGCGGTGGCCGCATCATGGGCGTGACTTAACATCAGGTTTCGGAATGAGGTAGGAACCACCCACTGATCGTGGCCAGCTTTGGATTTCCTTACCAACAAACCGTCTTAGATCCGGAACATTTTTGGACATTTCATCAACACTCTTAGGTCCTCTTTCCCAGTGTAATCGGTATCCGTCAGGGGAAAGTTCTCAGGGTTCTCAAGGTGCTGGTAAAATTTACCAATTATTGGATCCCCTTTCTGAGCTGTAATTAAATCAGCATCAGGGGTCTCCTTACTCCATTGTGCAATTGAAAGATCATTGTGAGCATTTGTCTGGGACCTAGTGATAGCAGTGACCTGGATTTCCCCCAATAGGGACTCTATTTCTATTAGATCCCCTTGAATGGCCCCGGTTTTGGCCAGCTGATCAGCTAAGTCATTTCCAGTTTTTTCTGGTCCCTCTACTTTGGAATGACCCTTGATCTTTTTCCAATAGATGGTCATCTCATTCGAGGTGACCAGATCATCAATGTTTTGGATCAACTTCCCATGTTTCAAGGGTTTGTTGTTAGCACATTACATGCCTCTGGTTTTCCAATTAACCAGGTGCTCCACGAACCCGTTCCGTACATAATCCGAATCTGTGATTATGACCAGTTCGTGGAGTTGATGCTGGACAGCAGTGAGGATAGCCTGATGCACAGCCATCAATTCTGCCACCTGACTACTTCGGGGACCAATTTTGTATCCAGCGGAGGGTTCTGGGGACTCATTCACCCATGCATTCCCTACGCCGGCCACCAGTTCTTTCTCCCCGTCGTTGTCAACATGGTAAGAGCATCCATCCACATAGACAGTGGGCATTCCCTCACACTTGTCCTCTTCAAAGACTTGGTGTGGGGAATTAAGGTATGCCTCCATGTTGTCCTTGATTTTTAGACTTTCGTCCTCGAGACAGTTTTCTCTGGCACAATCATGCAAGTCAGCCAGACCTTGCGCGAGGGGACTCTTCTTGTTTTGGCCATATCGGACCTCCACAGGAAAGCCTTGCATTGACAGAATCCAGGAAGTAATTCGGGAATTACTCACATTTCCGGCCCGGATCCTGTCACTTTGGAGATATTGCAGAGGCTGGTGTGGAGTCTCCACTATGATGTGTTCCCCCTGTATAAACGGGCGGTAATTCTTCAATGCCCACACCGTCGCCAGGAGTGCCTTCTCACAATCGTTGAATTTTTCCTCCACAGAGGATAAAGTTTTGCTCGCATAGGAGATTACTTTATTGACCTTGTCATGCTTTTGGTATAATACTACCGTCAAGCAGGTATTAGAGAACCCCGTCTCCAGGAAGAACTCCTTGTTTCTGACAGGGTAAGCTAGGCAAGGCGCTTGTGAGAGGCTTCTTTTGAGTTGTTTTACCGCCTCGGCTTGTTCTGGACCCCATTCCCACTTGACCCCCCCTTCAGGAGATGAATCAGGGGTCTGGTGATCTCTGCGTAGCCCTCAATGAACTTTCTGCTGTAATTAGTCAGTCCGAGGAGGCTCCTTAGTTCCCGCAGAGTTGCGGGGTCTTTCAGTATCTGAAGTGCTTCCACTTTCTTTTCCTGGGGACAGAGACCCTGAGGAGTAATCTCATGCCCCAAGAAATTAACACAGGTTCTGCACCACTGTGCTTTTTGAAAGGAAAGTTTTGCTCCGGCGGCCCTCAACTGTGTCAGAACATAACGGATCTCCGCTATGTGTTCCTCAACAGTTGAGCTTTTGATGAGGACATCATCTACATAAGCCAGGTTACCCCTCGCACCCAGGTCGGGCATGGCCTTATGTAGGAAAATATTGAACTCATTACCGGAGTTAAGGTATCCGAAGGGAGTCCGGGTCCATGTGTACTGCTGGCCCCCAAAGGTAAAAGCCAGTTTGTATTGGTCCTCCCTGCTGACAGGCACGGTCCAGTATCCATTGGTCAGGTCTATTGCAGTGAATACCTGTGACCCCTGAATCTGGGCCAGCCCTTGGTCAATGTAGGGAAGAGGCCATCGGGAAGTATGGACCCGTTTGTTGAGCTCCCTGAGGTCGGCGCAGAGTCTCCACTGGCCGTTTGGCTTCAATATTCCCAGCACCGGATTATTGAAGGTGCTGTGGACTGGACGGATTATTCCCCGGGACTCAAGGTCTTAATTATTTCAGTAAGGGACTCCATTGATGCGAGAGGCAAGCGATATTGCTTCACAAACACCGGAGTCATGCAAGGGTCCGTGGGGATTGTTGTTGTGTGGATGTCGGTGCGACCACAGTCATATGAGTCTACCGCAAAGAGATCTTGGAAATCCAAGAAAACTTGTTTCAACTTCTGCTTTTGTTCCAGAGTCACACAGGCATCAGCTAGGTTGACTCTCTCTTCCACCATCTGCCTGAAGCCTGGAAAGACTTCTGGTTTGGCTATTTCAGCGGCCTCCTCCAGCTGGGTGGAGAAGTCCCTGGTCAGAGTGCTGATTTGGACTGGAGGCTTCAGGTGGGAAAGGCAGCCCTCATGGACCTGGAAAATCACCTCATCCCTCCTGAAGTCACAAGTCACATCTTCCTTACCATAAGGGCAAGAAGTGTACACCAGGAAGTTCCCCCCTAGCCGGGTAAAAATCCTGTCTGGTGTTGTATTGTCATCACTGTCACTGTCAAAGCAGTCCTTGGGGATTGGCCCTAACAGTTCATTACCTAAATCAATGGAAAAATGTCGGTCATCAACCGCCATTCCAATAATGGTGCCTGCGGCTAGAGTAATACTCTTTAAGTCACTGTTATCCACCTCTATTAGAATGGTGTCATGTTCTATGTTGACTAATGGAGTTGGGTTTACCCCCAACCCTTGCTGTTGGAGAGAAGCATTTGGATGTATATAAGCATCAGGGTTTTGCAAATGTTGTCCTCTTTTAACTCTCACTTCCAGGGAGAATTGTCGGGTCCTTTCTGGGATGGTGACTTCCTCTTTAATCTGAATTTCAACTGCATAAGGTAGCAATTGAGCTGACCTAAATGCTTTTTCCGGATCATCAAAGCCCATGGGATTATCCGCTAATCGGGACCAAGCTTTGAAGTTTATTAGGTCCAAACTAATGGCAAAGCGATTGAGAATGTCACTGCCTAAGTAAAAGGCGGCAGTGACGTCTCGCACGACCCAACAATTATGGACTATGCTCTTGTTGCCAATAAAGATTTTGAGCATACACCTGCTTGGCAGGAGCTGTTTGGAATTAGGTTCTTCCAGGTCCATTTCCCATTTGTCTATCAGTTTGAATGTGGGAATGGCTGGATCTTTTGGGAGTTGGCGGAACATGGCTTCGCTGATGAAGCTCTTACCGTTGTTCACACACACTCGGGCGAGAACAGAGTCCTTCCCATCATTTGATTGGACAGGGATGAACAACTGCTCTCCAATTTGCTGAATATCAGCCAGGCTCTGAGCTGATTTCACATCTTTCTGGACTATAGGAGTGGGAGTTTCTGATTGTGGATTAGTATAGAATCTCAGAGTGTTTCCTTCCAGCGTGGAGTACCACTTTAGACTGGAAGGAAGGTTGATTTTCAGAAATAGAGAGGACCCTCCATCACCAGTCTGTTGTCCTACTGCTATTACTGTCACGTCTGGAATTTGGCTATTCTGGAAGTGAAATTCTACTTGGTCAGATTTTTGTTCAACCATGTGGCAGGTGCCGTTTAAACTAACATGGTTGACACTCTGTTTTAATTTTATTGGTCGGCTAGTCTGGGTCCAGAGGACCTTGTTTACGCAATCTATTAAGGGTGACAACGTCCTCAGGAGGTCATTCCCCAGTAAACAAGGGGTGCCCTCTGGAGTCACTACTATGACCAGGTGTTTCACCTTGTGTCGCCCGATCTTAATGTCCAAGTCTGCAGTCCCCTCAACGGGAATTTCCTTCCCGTCAAAGTTCTGCAGTTGTCCAGGAAGAGAGGTGAGAGGAATTTGGTAATTCCCTCCCCTTCCTGCATTCAGTTCATCAAAGGCCCTTCTGGACAGAAGGGTAGCTTGAGATCCAGTGTCCACCAGTGCCAAAATTGTACCCTGCCCCTGTACTTGTACCGGGGCATAATATCTTCCCTCCTTCTCCTCAAGGGGGCACAGATAATGCACATTTTTGGACAACTGGTGGGCTAACTTTCTGGTTTTGGACATCGCTAGCGAAGAGATTTGGGCAGAATTCTGTGGAGAGCCTTGGGAATCTGAAAGAAAAAGTTGGCAACTGGAGATCAGAGCCATTGTGGGTTCCCCTGGCTCCGGCTCTGGGCCACCCCCCCTTTTTGGAGGCAGTCATCAGGATGGGTTTGAACCAGGGGATTTTGGTATTGTGGGTTCTGGGATGAGATGATGGGCGGCGGTAGCTCAGTCTCCATATCTCCCCAGTCTGGATTGGAATCCCTTGGGGCCCATTTTTCCTTGGGAGGAGTTCCCCCATCTCTGAAGGAGAAGATCCTTTTCCCAGGATCTTCTGAGGATCCCTCTCCTTCAAATTGGAAGATCTGTACCTCCTCCTCAAACTGAGTCTGTTTGGGTCTTTTGTTTCTGCTACCACCCCTCTGCTCCTTAGGAGGCAGACTTTCAGGGGCAGGAGATTTTGTTTCCGGTTCCTGGGTTTCCAGGGGCTGTTTACAAGTGAGGAAGGAAGCTTCCTCCAAGGCTTTACACCCCCCTTCCCCTTGTGCCTCCTCCCTGGGAACCGGTGAGTTATCGGGGTGCTGCCCCTGTCATTGTTCTGGAGCACCAGGTCCAGAGTTGGGTGCGTTCTGCGCCGGCATGCCGATCTGAGGGTTCTGCTGAGCCCTCAGTATGTGACCCAGATCCCGCGCCATGTTTTGAACCTGGCGCTCTAACTGGGAAACCCGCTCAGGCTGATACGGGGCCCTGTTTTCTCCCCTGGGCTGATCCCGGGAAGGGTAGCTATCCCTTCTTTGGTAGTACCCCTGGTTGGGAAGATTTGGATACCCCTCCACCCTTGGCCTCCCCTCTCCCGGATTCGGTTGTCTGGGCTCAGGGAATTGGGGAAAGAAGGGTGGAGGATTTTGGGGCTGGAAGTTGGGTGGATACCTGGGAAAGAAGTTCTGCCCAGGGTTTGGTGAGTTTCTGCCCTCCTGTGAGAAGTTGGGAGGGAAGTTCTCTGGGTTAGGTGCTTGGCTGGATCCCCCCCCTTGGGCTGGAGGAGTCCACACATAACCCAGGATGGGTCTGTTTCCCTTGTACCGGGGGCTTACATAATCAGGAGAGCGAGGGACCCCATTTGTGGGGCTGCCTCCCTGGCTCCCTGTCTGTGACTGGCCCGAGGACCTTCTGGGCCTAGCATTATTAGGTGCAGGTAGGTTTTTAGGCCCCCCCATCTCCAACTCTAAAACGGGGGTGACCTTTACCTCTGCCACCTTGGCAGCAGCAGGGGTGTTGTTGACTTTGGGGTTTTTGGGCGCATTATTTTTATTTTCTATTGGCTTCTGCACCTCATAGATCCGGGTCGCCTGTTCAATGACCCAGTCTAAAGATCTTTTCTCGTGAAAATCCCTCACAAGCTGGGTCATTATGTATTTGGGCAAGGCATGGAAAAACGTATTAATAAATTCTCTGCTATCCGTGCGCACCCTTCTTGTGGTCTGTGCAAAAGCACGCTTTAACTCCTGCACAAATACTTGTGGGGCCTGATCCTCCCCACATTGTAAATTGTAGGCTGCCTTGTGAGCC
This sequence comes from Ambystoma mexicanum, assembly GCF_040938575.1. Lineage (NCBI taxonomy): Eukaryota > Metazoa > Chordata > Amphibia > Caudata > Ambystomatidae > Ambystoma > Ambystoma mexicanum. The sequence goes on along the minus strand of NC_090937.1, from coordinate 1,620,884,392 downwards.
TCTTGAGGATTTCTATGAGTAGAAAAATGTTTTAAGATGGCCGCCTTATAGGTGGACCATCTTAAATGATTTTGGTCCTCCAGCCCTGCAAAGAAACTGGAGTATTCCGGGGAGAAGGTCCACCTTACATATTGAATACAGCTTTGGCTGTCATTCAAATGGAAAGTCTCCATCATTTGCTCAAACAACTCTAAGTGCTACCAAACAGAATACTTGGCGTTCTTATGATAAGGCATGATGACGCTCCTGATTGCCTTAATCTGCTTTAAGGGGTCCTTAAGCAAGGCCCTTTTTGTCTTATTGGCCCTTTTGGTCCGGGTAACCCTGGTCCATTCATCTTCTGACTCAGAGGCACTGCTCCCAGAGGTTCCCGTCTGTTCTTCCAGGTTTTCCCGGATTCTGCGAGCCTGGGAATGGCTGGCAGAATGTGGGGACCTGGTCTCCTGTGTCCTGTACCGCTCAGAGGAGTCTTCAGATCCCTCCTTGCTGCCAGGATTTGATGGGTACCCCCCCCCACTGACCTAACTGGGCAGAGGTTTTCAGGATGCCCTTAATGGGCCTACTCTCCTGGGGTTCCCCATCAAATTGCACTGTGCTTGGGTGCCCATACCCGGATGCCCGCCCCTCCATTCCTGGGTGATACTGGCCTATGAGCCCCATGCTTCTGGCTGGATAGTAATCTGCCATCCCTGTGGCCCTGTGCTCATGTGCGCCAGGGGACATGGGGGTGGCAGAGTCCAGGGACTGAGAGAGATAAAGGCCTCTGGTACTAGGGCTCCTGGGGTTATGCTCAGGAGTTTCTCTTTCCCAGCGAACCTCATCTCTATCCGCCCCTGCTCCCTGTTGCAATGCAAGAGCCTGCGCCTTCAGTTCCTCAGTTAAGGCCGTACTAGACTCTATCAGTCTCTCCTGCATCGCTACCTGTTGTTGGAGTCTATCATTGTGTTGGCAGAGAGCCTCATTCTCTCTCTGTGCCTCCTGATTGGTCCTGGAGCACTGGGCCAGTCTTTGCTGCAGGAGGGTTACCTCCTGAGCTGTGTCCCTATTGGCCTGCTCCTTTCTTGCCAGAGCATCCTCCACCCTCCTGGTGTGTTCTAACAAGTTCTGGCATTCTTTTTGGAGGTCACCCAGCCCCTGGAGGGCCAAGTGATTTTCTTCTGTTTTTCTTTTTAAATGGCAGACTTCCTGGCCTAAGGCGTCTCTTTCCTGGCTAAGAGCCTGCATTTGTGCCGCCAGGTCGTCCCTCTGCCTTTGAAAGGCACCAGCTTTCTGGCGTTCTTCATCAAACTCTGCCTTGATATCCAGGTCTTTCAAAATCAGCTTGTTGCTCTCTGCCTTCACTCTATCTAGATGACTTGCCCTGTTAAAGTCGAATTGTTGCTCCAGCTTTTTCTGGCTCTGCAGTAAGGAGTCCAAACTGTCTTGGTGCTCCTTCTGCAGGGCCAGAAATCTAGTATCCTGGTCAGCCTTTTCCTGTTGCAGTATATCCATGTCCTCTTTTATTTTAATGATATACTGCCTACTATCATTTTCTGACTCCTGGCTCCTCTGCAGCCTCTGCTCAGAAGAGTCCAGATCAGATTGGGCCTTCTGTAATGCCAGCAGTTGCCTACTCGCCAGATCTTGGCCTTCAGCACATTTGTCCTGCATGGCTCCCATATGTAAATATAAATATGCCGCTACCCTGGCAATCTTGTTGTGCTCATCCTTGGCCTTAGAGGACATATATAGTTCGCTCAGGGCCACATGTAAGGGACCCTGGTCTCTCCATGTATCTGACCCTGTTTCCGTGATCTGGGGTGCGATTGCTTGCAACCAGACCGTCTGGTCCTGATGAGTCCACTCACCTCTCACAAATAACTTATGTAAGAAGTGCTCTCTGGCTATTTTCATGTCTACTAAGGTCGTCATTCTAGAGATTTGAGTTCCTTCCTGACTTACAGAAGTTTGTATTTTATTTTTGCAAAACAGACCTTTTCCTTAGAGCGTTCCTTTGAGGAGTGCTTTACAGCATAACACAGCGTGGTGATCCGACCGGATATGTGTATCTGGTCAGCTGGCACGCTGTATTAATCTGCACAAATGGTAGATCTAACCCAAACGCCCCGCTCGAGCCCCCAATTTGTAAGAGGATTCAATTCAGTACTACAGCTAAGTCAATGCCTAGTCTGGGATACTGAATGGAAACCCTTATTGATATATCTTTATGTCCAGTTCATGCGTTCTGGATGACTACCCCTATATAACACCCCTCTCTTGGAATCCCCCTGACCCCACTGAGCCAAGAAGTAGTTCTGTTTTGCAAGTTTAAAGGTTCATTTGATAATTTAAACAATATATATATATATATATCACGCTTTATAATAAATTAATAATTGAATATCACACTGAATCTGAGCAGTAATCAATAATGGATAGTCTGGCACTAGCACACTTGTGAATAGGAACAGAAGAATAAGGTGGTAGAGAATGCTTTATATAAGTTCAGATGGATGTAATGTTGAATGAAAATGCAATACAGAAAATACTCAATATGATTTCAACAAAACAATGTAATCACTTTTCTCTGGCAATCCCCTCCCCCCTTTATGCAATGCAAGGAAATGGAAGGAAAGCACACAGTTCTCAGAAATGCAATCAAATGTAATTCAGTTCACCCCAGCAAGCTTAGACTACAGAAGTTTGAAACACAGGCCCAAAATGCTTTTATATGTGCTGGCAATGAAGTGAGGAATATGCTAAAAATGGTTTTAATTCCCTTTAGGAGGTTCAGGGTGAGTGAAATATACTTGGGATGAGTTCAGGCTCACTTTAGCAAGGATCTAGGGGTAACTAGCAGGTTAAACGAATTTTTGGCAAATGAAAGCAAGGAAGCTGCTGTTTTCAAACGTGGAGAAATTTGCAAATCGCGGTAAAATTCGCGAGGGCGTTTTTCGCGATTGCGGCAAAAATATAGGGAATAGGAATGCGGTTCTAGGTTCGTTGAAAAGCCAAGATTCCCAGCTTTCAGAGGAAAGTTACTGCAAGTCTCTAAGACAAACGGTCACGGAGATATGAGCGATATGGTAAAGGTCGTTTTTCAGATTTGAAATTTTAAAGTTCAAAAAGACAAGTGACAGCTAGCAACTAGAAAATGACAGGTGACAGCTTTGCAAATGACAGGTGACAGTTAGGAGGCAGTTCTACTTAGATTAAAATAGATTGAATTATATTATTTTAACTAAGAGATTGGTTCTGCACAGTTCTGCTAGGTACTCACAATATATTTTTGAAATAAATGGGCCTCGCCACGGATCTGGTCAGGTTTTATTCACTCGCCACGGACGGTCTCTGCGCACAGCGTCTGGGTCAGCTCTACTCTGCTGGTCTGATCTGGGTCTCTGGTTCTGATCAGGTCTGTGGGTCCGGATACAGTGGTCTCCGGTTCAGCTGGTCTCTCTCTGGATACAACACTGCTCTCTGGCAAATGGCAAGAGTTCTTGCAAAGAATTCAAACAGGTCGCCTGGCTGTGATAATGGCAATGATTTGAGGCCTGCTAAAGAGGGATTTAGCTTGTAGTTGACCTCTCTGCTACAAATTCTGAAGTAAAGTCTTGGTCTCTGAAGGTGGATAGATTGAAGTCTCTATGTTGGCTCTCTGGAGGTTGATGGAGGTAAAGTATGGATTTTCCCGGCAGAGCGTCCCGCAGCAGATGGAATTGAATGTCCCTATCTGTCCTGACTGTCTGCTTTTATGTGTTTTGAAAATGGGTGGATAGGCTAGCTTCCTAGGCCCTACCCCTCTCCACTTGTCATTGGCCACTTCATCCTCTTCCCCTTGATTGGGGGAATGAAATGAAGTGTCATCATGATGAGGTCTGTTTATGGTACAGAGAACCCACCCCTGTCAAATTGCACACAATCTATATTTTGACCCAAAAGACATATTTGCACAGGTACACATTTGTTTAAAATTGCATGCACCCATCACATATCACAGGAGGTATACCCTGTCCAAATCTGCTCTTCCTGGGAGCTTGCATTCAGAAATGGCAACATTTGCACTTTTTAACTGGTTTCGTAATATCGGACATTACCCCAAATTTATACACATGTGCGCAAGGAGTATGGACATTACTTGATGAAGTGTCAGATTTTTAACATGCATACATTTTAAGTAATACCCTCTTAACTGCTAGTTTGCCCCCAGATCATACCACCGGTTCTAAAAACCTCTTAAAATGTGGGCAGAAAAATCACAAGAATTATGGTATCATTTAAATAATTTTCACAAGTCCGCTCTATGAATGATCCATCTTTTTAGAGTTATGTTCTGGCCCCAAAGGGGTGTGGTTTCCCCCCAGCACAAGGTTGAATTTCTGGTTTTTCCAGTTCTGCCAAGCCAGCTTGCTCTCACAGGCAGTGCTCCTCCCCTTTCCTTCCAGGAGGAAGCCACTTTTACGGCCCCCATAATAAAACATTTGCCTGAGTCAGGACAGGGCTTTGTTCAATTTCCTGCAGAGCCCAGGTAATTCAATCAGAGAAGTGTCATATCCCTTTTGGTGGGAGCAGCAAAAGGCAGCTAGGCCTGGGAACACAGCTGTTGTGCAAGTCTCATCTCCTGTCGGGGGTAGCTGGTGGGCAGAATTCAGTTCCTTAAGCCAGGCCCCAGCTAATGTCACTTTTAGTTACCCAGTTTTCTGCATTCAAATAAAACTAACCATTTTTACATATGCAGCTAGAATGCTGATTCTAAGTTTAAAACTATGACATTTAAACAATTGCAACCTATGTGACACTCAAAAGTAGGTCACTCATTTCTTTTAAACATTTAGATTTTTAGTGTCTTTCAGTCCAAATTTACTTAAACTGCTGAAATCCACAGCTCAGCCAGTCTTGTTATAAACCTTCAAGTCACTTCAGAATATAACTTTACATTGTATCCACCTCTCAGTAAGTCTTTCTTTGGCCTGCTTTGGGTTCATTTATTCAGTTTTACACAAAAAAAAGTCTGGTGTTGTTTTAAAACGCCGGCTTTCTGATAGTGGTGAGTACTGGTAATGCAACCATTTTGGGGATTTTTCTTGGATTAATGCATTCCAACAGAAATGGTTCTTACATGGTAGTAAATCCTTGCTTAACATTGTTTTGATGGGGCTCCTTACAGTAAAATGGTTATGTGGAACCCCACAAAAGGGTTGAATCTTTAAAGTGGTCTGGTGAGCCACGATTTCAGCAACTTTTTGACATCAGTAACAGTGGATTTTGTTAACAAAGATCTTTCTTTACACTGGTGGGTGGCAAGTGAGGTAACACTTTTGGTGTGCGCACAAACTGCGTGGTTCTCCTGGATTCTGGCGCACTTGTGGGCTTTTTGGCCATCTTGGATTTTCTAAGCCCACAGCACCAAATGTTGCAGCATGATAGCTCAAACGTGGGTCAGGACACCCAACAGATCCAAAATCCGTTTTGTCAAAGAGGATTATGTTATCAGCAAAAGCCATGAAGTTTACCTTGTCTGACTGGGAATATGTTTTCATGTTGCCAAACAATGTTAAGGTCACTCAAGTAAAGATTGAAGTGGAGGCCAGGTTGCAACCTTGTTTTACACCTGTGAACCACCATCCTGATAATATGCACCTTACAGCTAGCATTAAGAGGTAGCATGGAAATAATAAGATTGAGGTGTCCAGGGATTCCAAACTTTACCATTTTGTTCCGAAGATGGTTATGAATGATACAGTCAGAGGCTGAGGTCATGTCAAGGGAAGCCATGTACACTAGACCACAACCTGACTTCTTTGTTGACTGAAGGATATGAGATAGAATAGAGGCACTGAGAGCCGTGCACATCTTTTTTCTGAAGCCTATTTGAAATCTCGAGAGGGTATTATGCTCTTGAATAAACCTTTCCAAATCATTGAGGAACAAAATGGAGAATACTTTAGAAAGCATCCTCACAAGAGTGCTGCATGTCTAAAGGTCTTGTTGTCAGTAGGAGGGAGGGGGCGGGAGTAGGATAGGCAGGAGTGCTCTGAACACCGGAAGAAGCCTTCCACCGTTCTTATTTCTCACTGTCTCTTGAAGATGGGCCAGATGAGAGCGGGAATTGGTCCCCTAATGCAGGCTAGCTTTAGACCAATCAGCTAAGGACTTGCACCTTTAAAAGAAAGCATGGTTCAGCCCTTCAGCAGAATTCCTCAAGGATCCTTTAAGACCGAAGAGAGGTTCTGAAGACGCTCACATGGACTTCCTTTGGAACAGTTGCACTGTTCAAAATCCTGAGCCTGAGGTGAAGAAGGAGCTGTCCAGGACAGAACGACGACCTGTCCCCTAACCACTCACAGGGCACTTTCGGGAGTGATCAGTGCTGTGGACTATGACCAACCACTCTGCAATGGATCTTCTAGCCAGAAGAGCGGACCCTGGAGCATCCGGTTCTCAATTCCATTTTTGCAATGGTCTCACAGCAACTAGAGAGCCAGACCAGCCGAAGCTCCCTGTTCTCCTACACTGAACCAGTCGCTCTGTTTTCCCTGCATCCAATACAATAGGGAAGGTGCTCGTGTTTGCGTTCCTCCAACCAGCCAAACTATTGCACTGCATCGAAATCACCTTTCCATTGTATCGTGTCATAGAAAAGCCCATCACCTGGAAGGCCCAAAGCACCTCCTCAACAGACACCAAATCACCTACCTCCCTCCTTTCACTTAGTCTGCCTGCCGCGTCAACAACAGAGTCCCTCATGGTGCCTGCCTATCCCCTCTTCTCCTCAATCTCTAAATGAGCCCTTTCCCAGCACTTATCCACCCACACAACACTTGCTACAGCTACGCTGACACACAAATTATCCTTAACATCCCCAAGCCTGTCTCCATCCCAACCCAGACCTCGCAACCTCTATGTCCGACATTGATCGATGGATGACGGTCAACCACCTCCTGCTCAATCCCAAAATAACAGAAATCATGCTCTGTGGACAGACAGCCCTCTTCTCTCAACCCATCCCCTGGCCTTTCTCCCTAGTCCCCCACCCCCTCTGCATCCTCCACAGTCAAAAACCTGAGTTGTATGATGGACACTGACCTGATTCTTTCGCACCACAATGACACTGTGTCGAAATCCTGCTACCTAGACCTCTGCATACTCAGACGCATCTTCTCCTACCTCTCCTACCCCCACAGAGTGAATGCAACCATGTCCATTGTCCTCTCGCAACTAGACTACACCACTCTCCCTACCTGGTTGCCGCTGCCTATCAACTCAGAAAGCTGCCAAGGGCCCGCAGCTAGCCTCCTCCTCCCCCTCAGTCCCAAAGAACACATCACCCCCACCTTCTGTGTCCTCCACTGTCTCCCGGTCGCACAACAAGTCACTTTCAAAGCCATGCGCATCACTCACCGAGCCCTACACAAGAAAGGTCCAAAATCCCTTCAATAGAAAATCACCATCTACCACCCCAACAGAAACCTGCGTTCAGGCACTGTTCTCCTCTTGGGGATCCCGTTCTTTCCAATCAACCAGAATTGGAGGTTCCAGCTTCTCCGTCCAAGCCACCACTATCTGGAATTCTATGCTCCTTAACATACAATGCAAAGAGGAACACCAGGCCTTTCGGAGGGTGCTCAAGACATGGTTATTCCCCCCGGCACCCTGACTAACCCTGTACTCTTGAGCTAGATATTCAACCCAGGAGGACCGGGGTAGGAATGAACTCCCAAACATTCACCAAAGAACGGAAAGATTTTTAACATCAAACCTGACAAACAATATCCAGTAGAAAACAGGAGGGAGTGCATGCCGCAGATATGAATCCAAGAAATCATCAACAGCAGATGGGTATGTATCGCACACCATACTTATGGAAATCAGCCAAAGGCAAGACTGCTCACCCACACACATCTGCAACCATACGCCTTTCCCAACGACATAGCGCACAACACTGTCCCAGGAGGATAACTCAGCAGCAACGTGCTCATCTTGGAAACAAGACGACACGAAGAAACACAGGTTCGATCCCCGGGTCCAGTTCTTAGAAACCTCTAGGTATTAAGTGTGTTATAAATACGCATTTAAGACATATTCTCGTAACAGCACGTTGATGCCCCTGGGCTGTGTGAGCTCTTTAAAAATGCTAAATAAATAAATAAATAAACACCTCTCGCATTAGAATGCAACTGACCCTCACATCAAAAATGTGATCTAGCATAATGCACTTCTATTAGCATCACACGCTCTCGTATAATTTTCAAAGCTACAATCCACGTGCCTGCTTGCCTTCTTGACATGGGTAGCTATTAGGAATTGTGCAGCCCCTTCCCAGTTTCACTTTGGCTAAAATGCACAAACGCATTCTAAACTCCTCTGGCGAATGTTCCCATTCCTGGACTCAGGTCCCCCGAGTGCGTTCAACCTATAGGTGGTTGGTTCCATAACAATGGTGAAAGGTGCTATACAAATGTGTAGAGGAGGCCCCAGATATGGCCTGAACCCCTGCCACCCATTGCGAATTGCCAGTAAAATACTCGCCAAGGTATGTGACGTATGAGGAGCAACTCCACCAACAGAGAGCCGCATTGGGCCTCTGCCCTGTGTACATCAGAAGATCAGTACCTGTTGAAATTCCAATAAGCAGACAGCCCTGGGCAGCACGGTACCCAATTAGACAACCATACCAGCCGCTGATACGAAACAATGAGTATTTACAGACTGTCCATGAGGAGACACAAAGAGCCCTGATGGAAGACAAACGATGATGAGAAGAGGGCCTGGACAGACTAAAGCATGAGAAAAGGCAACACGTGAACGCGTGTATCCACGAAAACAGGTGCAAGAGACACGAAGGACAACACAATGTTAAAACGTAAGAAACGTCACAGCGAAAGAACCAAGATGAAAGAATCGAACCTGTTAAACGTGTGTAAATAGGCTTGAAACGCAGAAAGCTAAGAAATCGATACTGCTTGCAATACTTAATAGAAGATAGAGCAGCAAGCGCCAACCATATATCTACCTCAAGAAGGCACAATGTACACGTGCAACTCAATTTTGGAAAAGCAGAAGTACGCCCAGGTGGCCAAGGCCTAACTGGTCGGGTTTCATATCCATGCCCAAGCCAGGAGAAAGAGCGGAATTGAAACTCAACAAAGCACGGCTCAAGCCTGGGAAATCGAGGTCAACCCAAAAGAGGGAGGCGAGCTTCAGCTAAGGAGAATCGAAACTGCAGAGCATACCAGTCTGCCCTGTGAAGGTCAGGATAAGGAGGCCCAGGCAGGTGGTGAAGCTACATGGAGAATTAAATACACAAAAAGCTGGAAACAGAAGCAGATTCACGGTGAACCAACACGTGACCAGCCAGGCGCCAAGATGTACCACTGTCTGATGTCACCCAGATCCAAGGGGTGCTATAACTTTTCCTGATAAGAGACTACAGTTTCGAGGACTTCTTTAGCCAACTAATTGACACATCGCCCTAAAACCACTGCTTGATGGAAGGGAGGCAGGGGGAACCTTGGGGCACTAGGCACCGGGTGTCCATCCTGCATGCTGCTAATTAAAGTGGAGATTTATGGTTAGGGGTGTAACTTGCCCAATCACAATGGACCATGTAATCTAGGGTCCTATAAACACTGTAACCAATAGGACGTCGTACTTATAGTGACGTCCATCACGTGTGATGTAGAGGGATGGGCATAGACGCCCACCAGATAAGAGTTAACCAATCTGCATGCTCTATTGTCATATACAGCTATAACACCTATACTTAAGTTACCTTTCCCAACCAATTATATTGCGTGATGATTTTTTGTAGAATTAGACGTCAATGATGATGAGTTTAGCCTATAAAAACGGCTGTTCGACTGAAGTTCGAGGAAGTCAGAGCGAGACAGGTGTTCGCAATGCTGCTGATTTCGATATGCTGATGTATGTATCATTAAACGGACTTCCCTTTGCCAACTTACTGAGTCCTGATTTTTTGGATGTGCTGGAGTATGTGAATCCTGCACCCTGTCCTCACACAGTGCAGCTATCCAGTATTACAAGTTCTTGGTGGTTGAGTACTGACCAATGGGCCCGTCAGTAATTTCCTCTCCTCGTGAACACTTGGTTGCAGAGGATGGTTTCGGCCATCGATAATTGATAATCGATTAATATAGTTATGAGACACCCTTAAACCGACAGCACAAAGTAAATCTGGGCCTTCGGTTACATCATGAGTCCTTTCGCCATTCCGGCTGAATAGGCCGAGAAGCTCCCCGTGGACAATGATAGAGTAAAGAATTTCAAAAAATCTGCAGTGGGTCTGAAGGAACCCGCCTTTCCAAGCATAACCCTTCTCATTCCCACGGGCAGAGGATCGGACGAAAATGTTAAAAGCGGGAAAAGGAAGGTGATCCTAAAGTTCCAGAGACGAAAAGAGGCGATCGGTGAGTGAAACAACGAAACTTGTTACCTTTTACCTTAGCAAATGTCTCATAGGCATTAGAGCAAGTAGGGGAAAGGTAACGGAGGGTGGCGGAGAAAAATAAAGTAGCTAGAGGTAGAGTAGACGGTATATATTTGAAGGGTTAATGACTCGAGTATAAAAAGAAAAACGTAAAAGAATACCAGGGGAGCACCTGAGCTAAAACGTAAAAGAATACCAGGGGGGCACCTGAGCTAAAACGTAAGAGGATACCAGAGGGGCACCTGAGCTAAAACGTAAAAGAATACCGGGGGAGACACCCAAGAGAAAAACGAGATTTCGCCTTGTTCCTGCGCTTTAAAGAGTGGTCAGATTGAACGTGAACCCAGAGCCCACAGAGGGGGGACAATTTAGGCTATGATTACGTTTAAAGATGGAATTAACGGGGTTCGTTCAAATCCCATGGTGGGGTATTAATTAGAAGGACATGTATGACCAGCTGGTGTCTGTCTAGTCTGCCAAGTGTCCGTCATATGTGTCTTACTGCATGTTAAATGTACAACAATTGTATTGATGATTGATTGAAATGCATTTTGGCCTTACGCGATTCTGTAACTAAGAGGGAATCGCCAGTGAATTGATGGTTTCTTTTGAGTTAATTGATAGTATACATTTTGGCGGGAAGAAGTGGATTGGGGCTTGCGGTTGTGGTGCTCGCTCATACTAGTGGGAAGATTAAAAGATTGTGTGAATATTGTTGGCGTTGATGTTAAAAAATGGAGGAGGTTACCCCACTTGCGCACTGTGCAAGCAACTGCCCAAGCATGCAATAAAATTGAAGAAATATAGCCAGGAGTGGGTTAAGGGTACTGCCAATAAGATGTTTATGCCTTGGCCCCAGAATGGGTCGTGTCTAAGGCTGTTTTACAGCACATGACAACCTTCCTACATGCCACATATACTGGCAAGATGCTTGAGAAACGCCTTGCTGTTCTCGAGCTTTGGAAGATGTTTGAGCAATCGAAGGAAGAGGAACCACCTGCAGACTGGATATTAAATGTATGTATGGAGGGGGGTGAGACGCCTACCGCGCCACCAGCCCCGCCAGAACCAGTCATTGAGGGAAGCAAATCAGAGGGCCTTTACCCGTTACGAGAACTCAAAGCAGCCACAGGGTACAGTAACCCTGCATATGAGTCACCTACATGTAGTAGTGACGAAACTAAAGAACAGGAGCAGGAAATTGATTTGGCCTCCACAGTCCCGAGGGACAAGGAGAGGCGCGGTGATAGTAGTAAGGATCGGGCACAGGCTAGTGCACCTCTTGATAAAGAGAGAGAGGGAAAGAAGCGGAAAGGAAGTGATGAGACAGCATTCGCGAAAGACGAATGGATGGGATGACAGATATTATCAAAGCTAGATGGGGAGGGAAGTGATGATGTACAGACGAGAGGAAGGCACGACGAAGAGCAAAGAAAGGAGAAAGAAGCAAGGGATGAAAGGACGAGAGAGAAGGATAGATTAAGGCGAGAACAACTATATCGCGAAGAGCAAGGAATACCGCTCAGTCGCACACAGTATGCAGCTTATGAAAAATACAGGCTGAACATGTTGAAGTTGGAGGAAGAAAGGAGAGTGCACGAAAGGAAGGTGAAAAAGCGAGAAGACGAGGAGAGTAGAAGGGAAAAGGAACATAGAAATGAATGAATGGGAGAAGTAGATAAGGCTAGAGACGAAGCGAAAAAGCGAAAGGAGATAGATGAGGAATTGGACCGAAAACGCAGACAAAGGGCACGAGATCTTGAGTATTAGGAGCGGGTAGTCGTTAGACCCAATCATACAGTAGAATGGGAAGACATAGAAGAATTCCTGCAAGCGATGCGGTACCAGGTACAAGCGGGATAAATATTGACGATGACTTTGATACCAGTAGCATCAGGGAAACGATTATTAAAATCTATGATGAAATGCGGCTGAAACTAATTTCCCAAGGGGAAAGGGAAGACGAGCGCTTAGAGAGCACTCAGCTATATGACACTGAGGATGTCACTCGAAGGAGTGGGAGTAGGGGACTGTCCCTAGATAGACTAGAAATTGGACAGAACAAAGATGATGGAAGAAGTTGTGTAAACTGGGAATATTCAGAGTCTGACTGCAGTGGGGATACAGAGGACGAGGCACAGGAGAAAGAGAGGCAATGTGTAAAGCCGCTCCCTCGAGGCCAAGGGCTGCGATGGTTCGACGCCAGTGAATCTGAACCTAGGACATCGAAGCCTACCAAGGCACATGGCAAATGTGAGGGAACACCCCGCGATCAGAGGTGGGAGCCAGCATCCACCTATACAGGCAGATTAAGGGTATTGCCGGGTAGACGGCAAGGTGGTAATACTACCCCACCAGTAGGCGGGAGGAGTAGGGGAAAAGAAAAGGAAGATTGTGCCTTTAAATTCCCGCTGCTAGAAAAAGGGGGAGTGAGGCCACAATACATTCCAGGGCCACACATGGACCGAGAAAACTTAAAAAATAAGCTTCCAATGCTGACATTGGTGGCTGGGAAATGGATACACGAGTTAGAAAAGATGACCGGGGGAGTCACCTTAGCTACAGTGGACATCAAGGGCCTCCTCATCGCCATACTTGATGAAAGGGCTGACGATGTGTGGAAACGGGCTGGGTATCCAAGTATAACTAACACTACCCATGACGGAGCACTGTTTAATAATTGTAGAGCAGCAGTGTGGAAAGCTCTGCGAACGCTATACCCAGACACATCAGACATGGGAGCTATAATGACTCGGAAAATGAATTTTTGAACCAAGTGTGGTATAAACTGAACCATGTGGTAACAATCAACGCAGCAGGAAAGTGCAAAAACTGCTGACGACAAAAGAAAGAATTGTGATCGGGACCCAGCAAAACAAAGCAAATGTCCCTGTCCCCTGCAGACACGCAGCTAGCCCACAATGTCCTGATTAGATTAGTCACAGACTATCCAGAAATGGTGGGAAGGCCTGCTGATGTTGATGTTGTCACTTTCCTCAGAGATCCGGTCAATTTCCTACACATGAAGACTCTTCGCCACGGGATCATGCTCCAAGTGCAACTGTCCAACTTCCAGCGAGAATTCCTAAGGAGATTCCTGTAAGACTGTTCGCCGAGGGACAGATCGAGGGAAGTACAAAGACTGTTCATGGCACAAAAAGGGCCTGTGATCTAGAGGCCAGAAAGTAAGAGCGAATGTCGTTGACACCAGAAGACAGCAGATACGCATTCCGAGTCTTCTTCTGCCTCATTGAGAACTTTCCAGAACTAGTGGGTAGACCCATCACTGTCGATGTGCCCACCTTCCTCAGCGACCCAGCAAAGAACGCGCAACTCAACAGGCTCCTGAGAGCTATCATCTCGCAGCTGAGAAGCAATCACGGACATCCATTGCTGAGGAGAGCCTTGGGGGGGGGGGACCCATGATAAAACTCTTCATCATCCTCCCGCCGGGGACAGAGTAAGAAAACAAGGACAAAGTTCTCAATTCTGCTAACATAGGACAGATTGAGAAGAGCGGAAACAAGGATAACCACATCGTGTTCATATTTTATTTTTATTTTTATTTTATTATTTTATTTTTGTATTTTTCTTCTATTTTTCATCATTTTTCTGCCGTGGCGCAGATAGAGGAGAGAGACACTACTCTTCAACGTGTCAACGAACGACCAATTGGAAGGAACGGACACAAGAATTTCACCATTGTGTATTCCATTTTCAACATCTTTCTTATTTCTTCCTACCTTCTCATATGTTCACTTTTATTTTTATTTTTTCGACATTTTATTTTTGCGTGATTTGTAGCGAATCCATCTCTTCATGGTGTCATTGCGAACAGATTCCTACATGTCCTCAGGGCCATGGTGAATTGGAGGGGTGCCCTGGGACTGTGTTTATTGTAAAAATGCAAAATGAAAATGATATGATAAAGACGGTAGTCTAACCTTTCTCCATAGTCTAGAAAAACAGTACTGTGCCGCATATCTCGAGACTACTGGTTACACCCATAAGGAGGACATTTGAATAATACTCGTCACTTTAGTATTTGCTGAACCTTTTGAGCAACGAGATCAAAGTAAGAAAGGAAATAAACTATTGACTATGGACTTGATCGGCATGGGGGCCCAGAACAGTAACCTAGTTTTGCCACCTGCAGAGGGGCACCCCCGCTTCCCTGGAAGGAGATGCTGCAAGCTATCGTTTAAAGCCATTATATGTATATGCATAGTGATTATTATTGTGTTTTTGTCTCTAACTATCAGAACTGCATTATTTATCGGTGCTCTGAGTGTCTGTAACGCTCACCTGACTCCCACGGAGGCACTGGCCTGGTTCGCGCTGCTCTGACCTCTTCTAAGGTGATGCGCAGGGTTCGGAAGACGGACTGGACCGGGCCCCCAAATCTGGCTTGTCTGGCTCGCAGAAGTATCCTTCTGTAGGCGAAAATAGGGGATTAACTGTCTGTGGGGTAATGCAATCAGCCTCCCACTTTCCCCTCTCACCCTCCTCGAAACCCTTCTGTGATTCCTCGTAGCGTCTCACCTTAGGGTCTGGAAGGACGAGCTCTCCATCCTGCTTCTGATGCAGGGGTGCGTTGGTATCCAGTTACTTCACTGGATTTTTGGATTGGTGAGAACCAAACTTGCTTGGCTTCCAGGTAAGTTTTTTGATAAGAGGTTCCCCTTGTGTCCATGCATTAATGTACTAATGCTAGTGTCTTTTTCCCCATAGGGGCCGGGGTACGGAATTCCGGGGAACAGGCACCGACCCGAGATGAGAGGTGAAATCCTTGTAGAAATCAGGTAAGTCTTTAATGAGCGTTTTTTGGTAATGTCTTTTCATTCGCTCATTAACGCTGATGTCTCTTTTTCCCCTTAGGGGCCGGGGTCCGGAAATGCCAGGATGCGGTGCGGACCCGAAATGAAGAGGGAATGAATCAACAGGTAAGTCTTAACATGGAGATTTAGCGTTCCTTATTCCCTTCTCTCTCTCACCTTTTGTTCTGGTGTTTTTCTCCCTAGGCGCTGGGGCGTGACTGCGAATCCGGATGATCGCTGCTGAACATGGAGGCGCCCTGTAAAGGTGAGTGGAATGCGGCGCTGCAGCGATCGACGCAATGAGCTTTTAAATTAAAGTCGTCCTTTTCGGGATTGTCGGCGAGATGTCTCCGGGATGCGGCTTTAGCAGGTAAGGACTTTTCCTTCTTCTGTTCTCTTCTTCTCTTCCTTTGCAGGTGATCCAGGATGCTGGCAGGCGTGGCAGAAGTCAGGATGCAGGAGCAGACACGGTCAGCATCCAGCTGCTAGATGCAGAACAACACGAATCACGTGTGGCTGTTTGGGTGGGGTTTAAATAGCCTTGGAAGAAGTTCCAGGTATGTATCCTTCCTCCAATCAGGTATGTATCCTTCCCCGACCACGCCCGGATGGTAAATTAGTCCCACAGGTAAAGTAGTTCCTTTCAGGCCTCAAGGAGGCCGGGATCCTGCAGCATGGTCTGCATCAGGTAAGTGCACCCAAGCACTTCCATAATGAGCCTGGCGCCTATGGCGCCAGGACTGATGTCTTTTATGAGCCTGGCACCATAGGCGCCAGGACACTGTCCAAAGGGCCCCTATATGGGGTTGCTGGGTCCTTCCTTGGGGACTGGATGACCGCTTTCGGGGACGCAGGGCTTGAACCGGCTCCCCGGGAGCGGGCATCATGACAGTGTCCCATTGTCTGTGCATCCACCAGATAACGAATATCTGGGTCCCACAAAAGCACCCAGACCATATATCGTCATCCCTGTTCCAAGAAAAGCTGGTGGTAAAGCAAACAAACTGAAATTGAATGTAATAAATAGTGACAGCTACACGGTTGAGGTTATGAACGATGAGAAAAGCTGGAGATAGGGTCAGCTCGGAATGAATGATAACATAGCACTGTCCACGGCACACACCCACACACTGAGTGCACATGAACAAGGGCAAGTGTCAATGGCTATGGGACCTCAGACCAAATCAACAGTAAAAGAAAAACTGCCCAAGGAATGACCAGCTCCACAAAATAGTAAACAAGAGGAGCCAGGTGAGAACCCAAGCAGAGGGGGCATAACAGAATCCCTCAAAGAACCGGAAGAAGCCACGAAGGAACTTACTGAGAAAACACATGCGTTGGTTGAATATGTGTTCCCGCTCATACATAGAGCAAAGAAGCTACATGTGGAGTTGAGCAAGAAAACCACAGAAACTGTAATAACGAGCACGCCTGCTCCAATGCTAGAAATAAGCATCAGGCCTACAATGCCGCCATGCGTTGGGAAGATGACGAGCCAATGGTGGTGGGAAGAGGTCTACAAAAGAATGTATGAGGGAAGGAAAAGAAATGCAACACATCCCCCTATTACTGCAGGTTAGGAAATGAAACCTGCCCCACCAAGGATAATACCCGAAAGCCTACCAGAACGGAAGAGCAGTACAGACGCATTCAGAGACATAGTGATAGCCAATTACAGAAAAACATTAAGAATTAAGAGAAGCACATATGAAACCAAAAACAAACTAAACGATTACTTGGACAGCACAGCCCATCTAGGAAACAACATTTGGTACCAACACATGAAGGAAGTTGGAAGGAGGCAATCAGAAGGGGAATGTTTCGTCTGTGCACTCCTGCCATACAGCATGGGCAAGTTCAAAATCTTTGTGGCGATAGATGTTGATATCCCCACTGCACACTGCATGTCACACGTAGCAATGTGCAACACCAGAGGGCAGTTTATGGGGAGAGACGCCTCCCTGATATGGGCCAACGAAAAGGATTTCCCTGATGAAGACGGTTTTGTTCAGGACATCAAAACGAGAAACAGGGCGCACACCAAGAATCATGTGATTAGATATGAGAACCCCAACGTCAAAGGATCAGGAATAAGATGGGAAATAAACCTGAGACTGAATGTCCAGGGGAAAACAGCTGAAGAAGCTCAAATCTGGAAGAACCCTCACCGAGGCCATAGGCATGCTGACAAGCCTAAAGAACCAGATGACTGAGGAAACAGATGAAGTGGACGATGACAGCTGGTTTGGGTACTTATTCTCCTGGGTCCCGCAATGGATGGCTGACATATTCAAGTTCCTGGGAGCTTTGCTAGCAGTGGTGCTGCTAGGATTCTGTGTTATCAAGATAATCATCACACAGTGCCAGAAAACTGCAAAGAAGGCCATTGGGATGAAAATTATGGTCGATATCGAGCCAAGTTGGAAGCCCAGAGACCTGACAGACGAAGAGATAAAGGACTTCGTGAAGGCCAGTGAATTTGCACCATAGGGGACAAAATACACTTATCCGAAGAAATGAAGAAGCTATGAAAGTAAATGGATTTATTGCAGTTCGAATGGACGATGCCAGTTGATGACCTGGAACAAACATGAGCATGTGAAAACAGCAGGAAGTTTGAAAGGGGTGATAAAGATATGGACACCAAAATTGCATGCATTCACGCCATCTTGTATAAACCCGGAAGACGATGAACAAGACAGTGAAGAAACAAAGAAACTAAATATAAAGGAGGAAGCAGAAGTGGTTGATGAACCAACCAGAGGGGGGAGTGTACAGGAGGTCCCAGATATGGCCTGCATTCCGGTCCCCCATTGCGAATTGCCAGTAAAATACTCGCCAAGGTATGTGACATATGAGGAGCAACTGAACCAACAGAGAGCCGCATTGGGCCTCTGCCCTGTGTACATTAGAAGATCAGTACCTGTTGAAATTCCAATAAGCAGACAGCCCTGGGCAGCACGGACCCCAATTAGACAACCATACCAGCCGCTGATACGAAACGATGAGTATTTACAGACAGCCCATGAGGAGACACAAAGAGCCCTGATGGAAGACAAACAATGATGAGAAGAGGGCCTGTACAGACTAATGCATGAGAAAAGGCAACACGCGAATGCGTGTATCCACGAAAACAGGTGCAAGAGATACGAAGGACAACACAATATTAAAACGTAAGAAACGCAATAGCGAAAGAACCAATATGAAAGAATCGAACCTGTTAAATGTGTGTAAATACTTTAACATTTGTATTGCGCAGCCATAGACCCGTGGGCTTGATAGGCTTGAAACGCAGGAAGCTAAGAAATTGATACTGCTTGCAATGCTTAGAAGAAGATAGAGCGGCAAGCGCCAACCTTATATCTACCTCAAGAAGGCACAATGTACAGGTGCAACTCCATTTTGTAAAAGCAGAAGTACGCCCAGGCGGCCAAGGCCTAACTGGTCGGGTTTCATATCCATGCCCAAGCCAGGGGAAAGAGCGGAATCGAAACTCAACAAAGGACGGTGCAGGCCTGGGAAATCGAGGTCAACCCAAGAGAGGGAGGCAAGCTTCAGCTAAGGAGAACCAAAACTTCAGCGCATATCAGCCTGCCCTGTGAAGGTCAAGATAAGGAGGCCCGGGCAAGTGGTGGAGCTACATGGAGAATTAAATACACGAAAAGCTAGAAACTGAAGCAGATTCACAGTACACCAACACGTGACCAGCCAGGCGCAAAGATGTACCGCCGTCTGATATCACCCAGATCCAAGGGGTGCCATAACTTTTCCTGATAAGAGACTACAGTTTTGAGGCCTTCTTTAGCCAACTAATTGACACATCACCCTAAAACCACTGATTGATGGAAGGGAGGCAGGGTGAATCTTGGGACACTAGGCACCGGGTGTCCATCCTGCATGCTGCTAATTAAAGTGGAGATTTATGGTTAGGGGTGTAACTTGCCCAAGCACAATGGACCATGTAATCTAGGGTCCTATAGACACTGTAACCAATAGGACGTCTGTAGTGATACACAAAATTGCAAATTTGCCAATCAGGGCTTTAGATGACAGCATTAGCCGCTGAAAGCCAATAGTTTATTCAAAGTATGTGCCAAAAATGATGACAGTAGTTTGTTGTAGCACTTCCATTACGCAGTAGTGAGCTACAAGGAATATGCAGGCCTAGTAGGAGTGGTAGGTCACATTATGCATTGTAGATAGACAGGCAGGGCGGAGGCCCCAGTTCTGTAGCTAATAGACATTATTGGAGTGTTTGGAACATTATGGCACCTATATAGCGCTTAGATAGCCAGTCTTAAGCGCTATGAACACTAAGCTATGAGTGCATGCCTTTTAGTTCTTGCTCACATAGGCTTAATTCATCTCGACTTTCTAACTGTAGCCCTGCATGGTTTCGTAAACAAATCCTCTTTTCTCTGGGAAGGCACTGATAAGACATTCCTGAGCTGTCGCGCAGATGGGCTCCAAGAAGGGAGGGGGCACAGAAAAGGAGCACAGTGGAAATTCACAGAGTTGGGTTTTTCCATGAGCAAGCCTATATTTTGCACAGGGAAGGTTCTGGAACTGTGCGTCATGGACTGACAGCACGAGATTATAAAAATGCATGCCCACATGACTCAGGTGGGAGATCGATCTGTGGACTTGGTTCGAGCAAGATCAAGTGTCCGGAACATGTTGCTATGTCGGCACCCTGTAGCGCTGTCCTCTGAGCGGGGCTTGTTACAGCTAGCTTATGAGGGCCTGGGTCTCCCAGTGCTGATTGAAGGGGCATAAGACTGTGTTTCTCTATGTTTCTCTAAGTTCTATGTTTCTCTATATTTTGCATTTCTCTAAGTTTTGTGTTTTGTAATCTTCTCTAACTTGAATCCCAAGATGTTGCTGAAATTCACTGTTTAGAATAAATGCTAAAACTTTTTGAAGGTGTCATTTGTCACTAGCATGATTTCACTGCTCGGCACAAGAGAACCTCTATTTTGAGCTGAATTGGGTAATTTTTGCTCTCAAGGGTTGGTCCCGAGGAAGAATTTCCCAATATCAAGACAACATCATACTTATAGTGACATCCATCACGTGTGATGTAGAGGGATGGGCATAGACGGCCACCAGATAAGAGTTAACCAATCTGCATGCTCTATTGTCATATACAGATATAACACTTATACTCAAGTTACCTTTCCCAACCAATTATATTGCGTGATGATTTTTTGTAGAATTAGACGTCAATGATGACAAGTTTAGCCTATAAAAATGGCTGTTCGACTGAAGTTCGAGGAAGTCGGAGCGAGACAGGTGTTCGCAATGCTGCTGATTTCGATATGCTGATGTATGTATCATTAAACGGACTTCCCTTTGCCAACTTACTGAGTCCTGATTTTCGAGATGTGCTGGAGTATGTAAATCCTGCACCCGGTCCTCACACGGTGCAGCTATCTAGTATTACAAATTCTCGGGGGTTACGTACTGACCGATGGGCCCGTCAGTAATTTCCTCTCCTCATGAACAAATGATAATGATGATTTCTTCAATGCAATATTCACCCCTTCTATTCATCTGCTTTCTGTTCTTCCCCCTCTTCTTCCCTACCATCTATTGCCAACTTTTACTCCCTCGCTGCATAGCAAGCAGCATGTAATCTCCAATCTAATAATTCAGCTATCCTTGACTCCAACATCCTTCTTACCCTTTGCTCCCTTCCTGCAAAGTTCCAACCCTGGCTATCTCCTTCACTTTGCTCTCTCAGAACCCCTCATTGGAAGGCAGAACTCTGCTGAAAATAATCTCCCTCCCCTAATGTTCTCACTGCTCTTCATTCTTCCTACAATTCCCTCGTACTTACTGCTGAAACGCACTACTTGTCTGAACTTACACAATCCCTCTCACATCACCCTCGACATCTCTTCCAACTCCTAAGGAGCATCACAACTCGCTGTCACCCCAGACCCTCCCCTTTCCTCATCTCTTTCATCTTCTAACTTGGTCGACTACTTCACTACCAACGTTTCTTCACTTTGCGCCTTCTTTTCTTCTCCTTCATCACCTACTGATCTCTCCACCCAAATTTATTTTCATTCCAACCATTCCCCATTACTCTCTTCCTTTTCGCTGATAACCGATTCTGGCACTCTTTCCCTCCGATCCCATGCACACCCAGTTGCTTTCCTCTGGACCCTTTTCCCCATCTCTAATTCCTATCATCTACTCTTCTCTCTCACCTGATCGGACCTCTTTTTTATTTTCTCTTGCCTCTTCCAACTTTCCAGCTACATTAAAAACAGGACCCCTCCCCCACCAGTCGCACTCCTGCACTGCCATCCCAGCAACCCCCGCACTTGGGGACTGTTTTCTGTATCCCTACAGTCCCATTACCAGCACTTGACACTTGATGTCTGCACTTACCCTTGCACTTGCCACCTGCTGGCCGTACATGTACATATTATTTATTTTATCTTTCTTCTTATCCCATGTACTGCACTGTCCCCTCCTCCCCCTGCGCACTTCTCCTCCCTCCCACTTCCCATGCACTTGCGCGATCTGAATGACACCTGGCCTAGTAGGATTGTTATCTGTCCTCCGTTTGTTCCCCTCCCCCGCCTCTTCGCACCTTGAAACACTTGTGTATAGGCGCGTTATAACTGCCATATCATATCATATCATGCAGCAATAATTTCAATCCTCAAAAAATGCTCGCTTGATCCTTCGCTTCCTCCTGGGGAGCAATGAAGAGAACGGGGTCCTTTCCTGCTTTACGTCTGGAGAGCAACTGGACAACAATTCCCATCTGATCAGGGTGAGAAAATTTGCGTTGGCACAGAATTGGGAAACACAAATGGCCCATTAAGATGACACTGATGGGTGAATAGCCCGGGAGGATAGCTCAGCGGCAACGTGCTCACTTTGGAAACAAAACGACACAAAGCAAAACAGGTTTGTTCCCCGGGTCCGCGCTTAGAGCCTTCTGGGTATTAAGCGCGTTATAAATACGCCACTAAGACCTATTCCTGTAAAAGCGCCTCGATGCCCCTGGGCTGTGTGAGCGCTTTAAAAATGTAAATAAATAAAAATAAAAGTAATGGGATGTAGAAGTTATGGAAGAGATCACGGCCATACAGAACAATTAAATGGCATCATTTCTAAATACCTGGGGTCTCCATTTTTGAGGACACACAATTCCGAGTGTCAGATGTCTTTAAACCACAAAGATTGCTCTGCTTGCAATTGATGTAACCAGAAGCTGTAGCTAATATTTACGCCTTAAACAAACAAAGGCAGGTTCATCCTGGGGTTCTCATTTCTGGGATGTGATCCTTACATTTTAACTAATTGTTATAATTCATGTTGATATGTAGTGACTGATTTGAAAATATAAATGATAGTTATACAAGCAATTATATATCTAGTTAAAGAGAGAAGAGAAGAAAATATTATTAATAACGAAGGGCAAAGTAAAGGGGTGACAAAGAGGTTGGGAGGTTTGAATAAACGGAATATAACAAAAAAAAGTTAAAACCTTTGGCAAAAATCTCTTGAATAAATACATGGAATGGCTGCTTTGATTTAGGAAAGTGGGGACATATCCTTTGGCGACAGATATAAAAGATGTTAAACACCATTGCAGAGGTCGACAGCCTGGGTTCTACCATGTTTGCCCGAGAACATTTTTTTCGAGATGAATTGGTGTGAATTTTTTACACATTTTATGGAAAAAATGCAGGGGGTATCCCACCCCCGCAAACTCCCCAACTCTCTCCACCTTACTATATACCTATGTTTATCCCCCCCATCTACTTTTGTGGTGAAATGTAAAAAAAAAAAAAGATAGATATATATATATTTACATATATAATAATCGAGCAAATGTGCCTGCGAGCAAATGGGCCTGCGGGCGAATGTGCCTGCGAGCAAATGGGCCTGCGAGCGAATGTGCCTGCGAGCGAATGTGCCTGCAAGCAAATGGACCTGGGAGCGAATGTGCCTGCGAGCGAATGTGCCTGCAAGCAAATGGGCCTGCGAGCGAATGTGCCTGCGAGCGAATGTGCCTGCAAGCAAAAGGACCAGCGAGCAAATGGGCCTGCGAGCAAATGGGCCTGCGAGGGAATGTGCCTGCAAGCAAATGGGCCTGCGAGCAAATGGGCCTGCGAGGGAATGTGCCTGCGAGCAAATGGGCCTGCGAGCAAATGGGCCTGCGAGGGAATGTGCCTGCGAGCGAATGTGCCTGCAAGCAAATGGACCTGGGAGCGAATGTGCCTGCGAGCGAATGTGCCTGCAAGCAAATGGGCCTGCGAGCGAATGTGCCTGCGAGCAAATGGACCTGGGAGCGAATGTGCCTGCGAGCGAATGTGCCTGCAAGCAAATGGACCTGGGAGCGAATGTGCCTGCGAGCAAATGGACCAGCGAGCAAATGGACCTGGGAGCGAATGGGCTAAATTGGACAACCTATCCCCTCCCTCTCAGATTGCCCGTCCTAGCTTCTCTGAACTATTTTTCAAGGGTTTATATCTGCGCATGGAATTGTAGGCAGAGAACACATATACAAACATGGAATTCTAAGCAAAAGCCACATTCAAAAACCTAAAGCTACCGCAAAGAGCCTCTTCGGGTTCCGTTGAGTGTCTTGAAGGAACGGGCCTGTTCCTGAAAGCCAACTGTGATTAGCGATGTCATTCGGTGGTTTCCTGAAATAGTTTACGAAATCAAGAGCTCTTCTAAGAAGAACTCGGAGCCCGAAATGAAAGCTTGCTTTTTCCACCACCCCAGTGTGACTGGCGTCAAATTGTCCCGGTTTCCGCTTGTTTTTCTGCTTCTCGGCACCTCGAGGTGCCAGTGTTCCCTGAGACGTTTCTCGCAGGCCATTGTTCGGAGAGGAGGCATCTGGGGTGGCAGGAGAAGGAAGAATGAGGAATAAAGTGGCGTACGTGAATGAGCTCCCTTGAAACACTTGTGTATAGGCGCGTTATAAATGCCATATCATATCATATCATATCATGCAGCAATAATTTCAATCCTCAAAAAATGCTCTCTTGATCCTTTGCTTCCTCTTATTTTAGACCTATCTCTCTTCTCCCTTTTTTATCGTAACTCCTTGAAAGAGTCATGTATAACCGATTGTCATTGTTTCTCAGTCTGCACTCTATACTTCCTCTCGATTAATCTTGCTTTCGCCCATCCCATTCTACTGCACTCCTCGCATGCTCTCCTTTCTACCCGGCACAACCTACTATCTTCTCCACTCCTACTTCCTGAAGTTTGATTGTCATTTGATATGGCAGACCACTCTACTCTCCTATCTTATCTAGCCTCCAGTGTTTTCGCTTCTATCTCTCTGACCGCTCTTACCTGTCATTTCTATCTTTACAACCTTCACCCTTCTCACCAACTTCTCTCCTTACATATCACCAAAACATGTTTAACCTTACTGATCTTTTAATCTGCTCATCTTTCCTAGTTGGTCTCCCCTGCTCTGATCTGGCACCTCTTGAATCGGTCTTCAACTAAGCTATTTGTCTCCTTCCCACTTCCTCTGCATTCTCTATACATGTCTCTATGGCCTTGCCCCTCCCTATCTCTCTGACTTGCTCTCATTTCACGCCTCTTTCTGCAACCTTCTCTTCCAATTCCTCTTGCTGCTCTCTGATCCTGACCTCTCATGGCTCCCCCCATTTCTGTTACTTTTCTCTCCTCGCCCAAAATTCTGAAATGAGCTTCCCTTGCCCATCCATTCCGCTCTATTTACCATTTCTTCCGAACGCAACTCAAATCGAATTTTATTTCTAATCCCACTGACTCTATTTCATTTTCGCAGAATTTTTATCGAGAATGGACCTAAGTAACTAAACTTCACTGCCAGCTGTTCCTCTTAAGTGCCATGGATGAGAAGGCTTGCCCTTTTTGCATAGACTTGCATAATAGCCTGGCAGTATGAATGATTGAAAGCATCTTTCTTTCCCATCATGCCTTGTTGGTCTGGTTCTACTGCCCACAGATAAGCCTCGGTAGGAGAAATTCTCTTTTTTCAATAGTGGCGTCTCAGGAGGGCACGAGGGAGGGCCAAAGGACCAGCTTCCCAGTGCTGGCAGCCAAAACCTGGAATTCATTAACCCCTGCTCTAAGTGTCGAGCCAGCCTTCCCATCCTTCAGAAACACAGTAAAATCTTGACTCTTTTCCCAGCGCAATTATTGTCGCCACTGCTCCTACGCCTAGATATATAACACTAGGCAACTGCCCCCGAAAGCATCACTAGAACTCTATCTATAATTGCTCAGAATAATGTATCTAACTGTATATTAATATAATTTCAATGCGAAGACATGCAACTTGATCTGTAACACAAGATAGCTGCCTTCCTTGTTTTGCACAGAACATTGTCTGGCCATGTATGTGTTAATTGTTCCTGGTAATATTAATACCAGTCTGTTTGTAACAATTGTTGTATATTCAAGTGCAAGCGACTAGATACCCACGGGTTTGGTGCGCTATACAAGCAAATAAACTAAACTAACCAAGGGCAGCAAAGTCACGATGTTGGTGGCACCTCTGCGGGCGCGCGCCCTCTGTGGACCTTATCGAATGGAGGATCCAGGAGAGAAGCTGGAAACACAGACGGGGACGCATTAACACGACTTATCAATAGTTGATCTGCCGGCTGTGCTGACTCTCAAGTGTCAAATAAATGAGATGTGTACACCAAAAGTGTCTCTTGTTATGGGAAAGGAAGCTTTCTCTGCTTTCCACCCCTCACTTTCCGGTTGTGTGTTGCTGGGCAGCCTTCTCACGCACAGCTCTCTCGACCCCTTCTCCCTTCCAGTTGCGGTGCCAGATGCCTCCCCTCCTTGGTGCACCTCGGCTTGCCTTTACACTCTCGGGAGGATAGTTCAGGGACAACGTGCTCGCCTTGGAAGCAAGACGACACAGAACAACACAGGTTTGATCCTTGGGTCCGCGCTTAGAAACCTCTAGGTATTAAGCGCGTTATAAATATCAGATCAGCGCAGTGTTCTAAGGCCAGCAGCAGCCCTTGCTTAACTCAAGGTCCAACCCTAGTGAGCCCCAGGTTCTCCAGAAAGGCTTCTCTGGAGGAGTCCTGTACGACGTGTAATGTATGGTTATCCCCAGGGCAGTACCTCCTCAGCTAGGGCAACTGTCACTCACTTGATGATGGTCTCTGTACCTTCATTATGACCCCAGTTTTGATCAGGGGTCCTGGGCCCTCTTTGGCGATGCAACCCTAGATGTGTACTTTGACCATATGTTTCAGTGTGGGATCATTTCTACGCTGGCCTTTCATCGCACTCCTCGAGCTCTGTTTCCTGGCGACTGCGCTCCAGTTTATGAAGTCTTTCCCTGTCTCCATCCAGAGCTTCAACGTGGGCCTCCAGCTTTTCTTTGCTGACACAAGGCAGAAGCAGGCGAGTCAGAATAAGGTATGGTTATAATAAAAGAAAGGAACTCTGTCCTAGTTACCACCCAAACATAATGCAATAGATGAGGGACTGTTATTCACTCCTGGGTTGTTGCAGGAAAACCAAATTCAGGTGGATCACAATATACAGATGAGGAAGAGTATGTGCGGAAGGGAAGGGGTAGAGGGGAGTGGGAAATCCCATTGAAACTAAGAGCTACATAGAAAGCTAGACTGACAATTGCAGCACAGACGGAGGCAACGGGTAATGCAGTCTTTATATCAAATATTTTTTAAAGAATGAAATTTTATCGAATTTGTTTTACTGAAGATTTTGTATAGAGAATGCATTTAGGGGTGGGATAAAGGGTTAAATATTCTTAGAAAAAGGTTGGGGTGGGTTTTTATGGGTGGGAAATGCGGGTTTGGTGCCCACCGGTCCAGAAAAGTGCATTCTCTGTAACATTTTTTGTTATAAAATACTCGATATATGTTCATTCTTTATAAATTACCTTGCTATAAAGACATATTCCGCAACAGGAACAGCTGATGTGCTAAACAATCCAGATGCATGTGTAATGATGACTTGCTAAATGCATGTGCTCAGTTATGTGGAAAAAAGATGACTGCAATCGGCTCAGCTAGGGAAATAGTGTTAAATCTGACAACACAGAGTGAAGGTCAGACGATACTTCAGAGTAAAGCCAGCACACAGCTGAGAGCAGCAACTGTGACAATGATAAATACATATTACGCTCTGGATATCAGCTTCCCGGTGGTGGCGGCCTACCTCTGGAACAATCTGCCACTTCACCTACAAACAAATAGAAATAAAGTAGGAAAACCAGTGTTCGGGAGAAAGCAAATGCAAAGGGAAAATACAATGGCAAATGGAAATTTGTTTACACTGAGGCTTAGAATGATAGGTGGGCTCTGGGAAAGGGGTTTGGCTCACAAAAATAAAATTGGTTTTGGTTCAGGCTGACGGATGTAAAGAGGAATGGCATTGGCAAATGAAAATTCATTTAGCAGGGTATATTTTAAACACAGGGACACATTCGCGTTTCAGCTCACAAGGGGATTAATTATTTTGGGACACTTTAATGACTATAAAAATTAACAACAACACTGCGAAAAAGATTGCTGGTTTTGAACACCACCAATCCCTTTCCTGTGAAATTCAATGGTGGAATTACTTGATTTACTTACAAAAATACTAAGGATTTACACAGTCAAATGAGGGGATTTTCAATGGGGATTGTTGTGAAGTGTTTCCCTGTGTGTGTGTGTGGTGTCAACATAAGGGAAGGAGATGTGTTGGGAAGTGTTTCCCTGTGTGTGCGTGGTGTCAATATAAGGGAAGGAGATGAGTTGTGAAGTGCTTGTCTAAATGTGAGGGACGACTGTAATCTAACGTAGAATGTTGTCCTCTGAATGATAGAATGTATGGGTGAGGGTTCCAAACACAGGCAGTTAGGAAGCTCCCTGCCCGGGTGATGGGAGCCAGTGTTTGTCCTACCCTGTGTATCTTCCTTGTATTCCATGTAACTTGCTTGTAAAGGACCTTGAGAACCTGGTAATGAACCATACAAGGTACAAGGTACATACATTATAGATCCAGCGTGACCTACACACCACAGTCACGCACACACTTGAGCTGGGGGCGCTACCACCCAGACAACACACTTGCCTTAAACAACCATTAACCCTACGTGACCCGCACACTACAGTCACACCACAAACTACCGCTTTGTTACTCAACCATTGACCTTGCGTGACACACATTCCACAGTCACACCCAGACACACAAAACGTCCCTAACCAAACTACTTTTATACGACATACACGCACCTTAACCGACTGTTTATATGGCATGACACATACATACCATACATGCTGACCTGGTCAATATAAGGGAAGGAGATGTGTTGTGAAGTGCTTGTCTAGATATGAGGGAAGACTGTAATGTCGTGTAGAATGTTGTCCTCTGAATGAAAGATTGTATGGGTCAGGGTTCCAAGCCCAGGCAGATAGGAAGCCACCTTCCTGGGTGATGGGAGCCAGTGTTTGTCCTACCCAGTATATCTTACTTGTATTCCATGTAACTTTCTTTTAATGTACCTTGAGAACCTGGTAATAAACCTTACAAGTAATCCTAAGGAGGCTGGAGATCACTTTGTAACAGGGATATGCTAACATACACAGGCAAACAAGAGATTCGTCTATAGGGAGATGACTGAACTACACTGGCAAATGGGGTTTTCAAGGGGGAAATATTGGATGCACTGCTACAATAATTAATGGCGTATACACTTTAAGACTGGGGTTTTTGTTGCTTACATAGCAAGCCTTTGTTTAAGTTTCAGGAAAGGCAGCTGCATCTCAGGACACTCTGGAAAGAAAGAGCAGGGGGTCTGGTTACTCCATTCTCAAAGATGGTAAGTTTCAGCAGCCTTCTCTCTGCCCTCCTTTTTCTGTCTCCCCGGTGGTTTTGTGTCTGTCCTGAGTCCTAGTACGGTCCCCCTTATACAGCAGAAATTAGATCACTAATTCTACAATATAGGGGCAGTACCTTGCCATAATCCATGCTGCTAGGATTGGACAGTTTTCCTCGCTCTCTCTGCCCCCAGTCTGGATTGATTTAGGGGTTTTGGAGCAACATCTGTCTTTTTCCATTCATCGCCATCCTTTGTTTTCCTTTCAACATTTTGGAAAAAACTAGTTATGTATCATAACGTCATAAATGTACTAGCAACTGCCATACGAAACATATATTCTGTTTTTGCTGGTCATAGGGAATTAGATAAGCCAACCTCCAAATCTGTACGATGTAGCATGGCCATGTGTCACATTTGTGTCATTTTCATAAAATGTACAACAGGTATGAATATGTAAGTTATCAAGCATATTCCTAATTTCATTTCCATCTTTTCACCACCTCTCAGATTTGTCACATGGTCAGATCAGCCGGAAACCTAGTCTAACTGGCCATTACAGTTTCCAGAGTCACAACTAAATGCATTTTATACCCCTAAAACCGCTTGGAAATTAGATAACAAATGGCATAAAAACTAAATTAATCCTCAGTCTGATTGCTGCGCAAAATGTCTAAAAAGGAAATAGTATTTTAAATTAAATGATGGGTGTTTCTGTCAGAAAATGGGATGGCTGCTTCATCCCACACATCCATCTGGTCCCCTGGGTCAGCATGTGACCAGAGTTTTTTATGAGTCTCTTTGCAGTTAGTTTGGGCTCTTTGAAGTGGATGCAAAAATGATGCACACCTTTTAGTCATGCTTCAGCCATGGATGGCCTTCTTTTGGAGTCCCTGCTTTCCTGCCAGCCAGTCTGCAGAATAGGGAATTTTGATGCCTTGAGCAGCATCACATTTTATTTCGGGGTTATTAGATGGAAGGTGGAACATTAGGCTGGAGTGGGGCTTTACATTGTGAAGTTACTGCACCCAGCCAGAACAGGTTTTTCGTGAAGTAAGTGTCTCTTCCACTGTCACTGGAGTTTTGGGGGTGAACCATGATATACATTGCTTTGGTCATCCCACACATCCTGTTCTGCTTTCCTGACATTTTTCTGTGGGCAGTGATATCTTTTTCCATTGTGTCCTTTTAAAGCCGTTTTTATTTGCAAACACATATGCAGGCCGTTTTTGTTTCCAATGTTTATAAATCCTGTTTTCCATGTCACTGGATTCTTTGATTCCTCCCTCTTTTATGAATTACACTGCTGTTTGTCCAGGGATAATAACAGGTAGGTCCCTTTCCCCATGGTTCTTTAATTTTACATGAATAACAAAGAAAAAGCCAGGCTGTTTTTGTTGCAGTGTTTAAATTCCTGCCATTCATGTGACAGGGAAAGCAAAAGCCAGGCCGTTTTTGATTGCAGTGTTAAAATGGCTTCTATTCATGTGAAAGGGACTTCTGTTTGGGGCCTTTACATGAAACCCCACAGGTAGGAGGGGTGGGGTATAGGGAATAAATGATAGGGGAGAGAGGGGTTTGGGGATGCCTGCGCAAACAAATACAAAAATCAATGCATTTTTTCAGCAAAACATTTTCTGCTAAACAAGCCGCAAAAATAATACTGGGGTTGAATGAACATAGAACCAAACAAAATTACCAAAATAAAATTAATACAATATGATCAAAATTAAAGAAAACACAAGGTGACCCAAAGAGGCATTAGCAGATGTTGGTCCACAACCTACTACTTCACAGGTGAACGCTATACGCATAGAAGCATAAACCAGAAGCATAAATGTCACTAAACCCGGATATGCCACCACATCGCAAACGCATAAATGTTAATACAGCTCATATGTGACCATTTGGAGAACTCAGCCAAACCGTTGCACATCGGAAGTTATGTTTCCATCTGCAGCTCATTGTGGGGAGGTGAAAATAGATTTTTCTCACCGAGACAAGCATCTCGTCACCTGGCGAAAGCGTCTCGTCACCTGGCGAAAGCGGCATTGTGCGTCATATGGTATTCCAAACCTTGAGTAGAAGTATTGAGACTTAAAGGAGTTCCCGAAATGTTCCATTAATTATGAACATTCTCAAGCCCACCGAATCAGAGTAACTGGCCTGCAGGATGAAGTTCACCTTTCACTAGCAGACTGATAGGTCTGTTTAAATAGCTTTGGGTTAAACTTGCACAGACACCCAGCTGCTTATTGAGGACCAATCAAACTGGTTTAAACGCTTTAAGGAAGATTCTGACAGATGGCCAGACCCGATATATAGACTGTTTTATAAGGACCTGCCGAACCAAAACGTATGTACTAAAAGGTTTAGGGACTTCAGACAGTGCCACCAGCAGAAGGAGCATATTAGACTTTATTTGGGGGAAGAAGCAATTGAACGCCTTACACAGATTCCCCAGAACCATTCAGCTGGCCCCCACTTTAGATTGGCACACTGCTTATATGGGGTATAGAGGGGCACTGCTAAATTAAGCATTAGAGTAAATTCCTGTGGAAAGGCAGCTGCCCTTCCCAACCAAGAATGTACTATAGGGAAGAAGGCAGCCCGAAGCAGTGGAGGCACGGATCCACTTCCTTGATCTGCTCCATGAAGAATTATGCCTGAATCCACCCGCAGGCACAATCCATGATTTGTTCTGGGTCGAGCTGGGCGTCGATCCTCCACATGGGTCGAAGGCGGTCGCAAACAGCTATACGGCAATGCCATCCCACTCAACGTTGAGCAAGCTCAATCTGGGGGAAGGAGACCATTTGTTGTATGGCCAGATGAGGCTCTGGATATCTAATATCAACATGAAAGGGATCGGCACAGGTGGCCTATCCCTATTTCCACAACTCTTACAAGCAGACGCTGAGTCAGCAGGATCTGCAACATGCATTAGGCTTTAGGGCTGATGCAGGTGTAACATGGACATAAGACCTGTCTACGAATGTATACATTGGGACGTGGACAGGGGAGAGAAAGTCAGGCCTCGCTAATCACCATAGGGAAGCCAAGTCATTGTATCTGATGTCCTGGGGGCTTCATAGTATATTCGCAACATCACACCCTACTGCTGGAGAGGTGGTGAGCAGGAAGGGGACCTATGATGGAGCCACACACAAGCACCATTTGTCTGCAACACAACCCTGGCAAAGAGTAGGAGCATCGTAGGTGTCACACTGCCAGTCAAGCCACTAGCAGTCCTCCTGGGGAGAAATGAAGAGAACGGGGTCCTTTCCTGCTTTACGTCTGGAGAGCAACTGGACAACAATTCCCATCTGATGAGGGCGAGAAAATTCGCCTTGGCACAGAATTGGGAAACACAAATGGCCCATTAAGATGACACTGATGGGTGAATAGCCCGGGAGGATAGCTCAGCGGCAACGTGCTCACTTTGGAAACAAAACGACACAAAGCAACACAGGTTTGTTCCCCAGGTCCGCGCTTAGAACCTTCTGGGTATTAAGCGCATTATAAATACGCAACTAAGACCTATTCCTGTAAAAGCGCCTCAATGCCACTGGGCTGTGTGAGCGCTTTAAAAATGTAAATAAATAAAAATAAAAGTAATGGGATGTAGAAGTTATGGAAGAGATCACGGCCATACAGAACAATTAAATGGCATCATTTCTAAATACCTGGGGTCTCCATTTTTGAGGACACACAATTCCGAGGGTCAGATGTCTTTAAACCACAAAGATTGCTCTGCTTGCAATTGATGTAACCAGAAGCTGTAGCTAATATTTACGCCTTAAACAAACAAAGGCCGGTTCATCCTGGGGTTCTCATTTCTGGGATGTGATCCTTACATTTTAACTAATTGTTATAATTCATGTTGATATGTAGTGACTGATTTGAAAATATAAATGATAGTTATACAAGCAATTATATATCTAGTTAAAGAGAGAAGAGAAGAAAATATTATTAATAACGAAGGGCAAAGTAAAGGGGTGACAAAGAGGTTGGGAGGTTTGAATAAACGGAATATAACAAAAAAAAGTTAAAACCTTTGGCAAAAATCTTTTGAATAAATACATCGAATGGCTGCTTTGATTTAGGAAAGTGGGGACATATCCTTTGGCGACAGATATAAAAGATGTTAAACACCATTGCAGAGGTCGACAACCTGGGTTCTACCATGTTTGCCCGAGAACATTTTTTCGAGATGAATTGGTGTGAATTTTTTACACATTTTATGGAAAAAATGCAGGGGGTATCCCACCCCCGCAAACTCCCCAACTCTCTCCACCTTACTATATACCTAAGTTTATCCCCCCATCTACTTTTGTGGTGAAATGTAAAAAAAAAAAAAAGATATATATATATATATGTATATATATATATTTACATATTTAATAATCGAGCAAATGTGCCTGCGAGCAAATGGGCCTGCGAGCAAATGCGAGTAAATGGGCCTGCGAGCGAATGTGCCTGCAAGCAAATGGACCACCGAGCAAATGGACATGGAAGCGAATGGGCTAATACCGACAAACTATCCCCTCCCTCTTAGATTGCCCGTCCTAGCTTCTCTGAACTATTTTTCAAGGGTTTATATCTGCGCATGGAATTGTATGCAGAGAACACATATACAAACATGGAATTCTAAGCAAAAGCCACATTCAAAATCCTAAAGCAACCGCAAAGAGCCTCTTCGGGTTACGTTGAGTGTCTTGAAGGAACGGGCCTGTTCCTGAAAGCCAACTGTGATTAGCGATGTCATTCGGTGGTTTCCTGAAATAGTTTACGAAATCAAGAGCTCTTCTAAGAAGAACTCGGAGCCCGAAATGAAAGCTTGCTTTTTCCACCACCCCAGCGTGACTGGCGTCACATTGTCCCGGTTTCCGCTTGTTTTGCTGCTTCTCGGCACCTCGAGGTGCCAGTGTTCCCTGAGACGTTTCTCGTAGGCCATTGTTCGGAGAGGAGGCATCTGGGGTGGCAGGAGAAGGAAGAATGAGGAGTAAAGTGGCGTACGTGAATGAGCTCCCTTTGCCCCCACCTGGTAAGGATGACATAATGACTCGACTTTCTATAGCATGCTGACCTGTACTGGGGGGTTAAGTGGATATTGACATCGCTCCAGGTGTGGCAAAGAACCCTAAGACACACGTTCAAGACAATAAGTGCCAGAGGCCTCCTTAAGACTTTGCCAGTGTGGTGACGTTTCTGGCGGTAATTCCTTTTATTACCACTGTTTTGGACGCTAATGGTACTACTGCCAATTATACTGAACCACAGATCTCTCACCTGAGAGGTGAAGTGGAGTTTTTACAGCCAACATGTTGCTGGGGGTAAATCCTTCACCTTACCTCCCAAAAAAACTGGGATAAAGCTAAACAAATCCCCAATGAGACCTATGAACTCCCAAAATGGAGATTAGCACGGTCCGTACCACCACTCACAATACGGTGGTAAACCCACCGGACTGAGCGACAGTAATGGCAATTCCATGTAACAATCGTGGAGTTACTGCCACACTCATAGTAATGCCTTTCCTCTAATAAAAATGCATCAAACCATGTGGCATAACGTTATCATCAAAACTAATATACAGCGCCAAGATGCCTACAAGATGCTGGAGCTCTCAGCAAGCTACTGTACCATTCAGTACATGTCAATATCGGCTTTAACACAACATGTTATGGCTTCGTCATGTTTCTTCTGACTGTGAAAAACGAGTTTTATTCTTGTAAATTGAGAGTGCACACTGTCTCCATTGAGCTGTGATGTTCCCACGAAATTGAAGCCAAGGGAGAGGAAGAGTAATTTAAAAAGGGAGAAGGGGGTGGACAAATATTGCCATTTTACGTCTCATTTAAATGCAGGAGATTTTCCTTTGACGGCGCAGAATCCTTTCTGCTCGACCCCCCACAGTCTTACTTCATTGCCACAAAGGTGCTATTGGGCTCAACTGTCTGTAGAGGCATTCTGCCCCTCAGCTTAAAAATGTCTGTATTCCCTAGAAAAAAAACATATTATCATTATTATTATTATTATTTAATAGCAATGTATTTATTGAGTGCGGAACAAGCTTCGAGTTGCAACTGAGAGCTTCATAGGGGGTATATGACAATACAGATACAAAACAGTGTGCTTTACAGAGTTATACAACAGTACAGATGCATAACAGTGTGCTTTACAGAGATATACAACAGTACAGATGCATAACAAACAGTACAGATGAATAACAGAGTGTTTTACAGAGGTATACAACAGTACAGATGCATAACAAACAGTACAGACGAATAACAAACAGTGTGCTTTACAGAAGTATACAAAAGTACAGATACATAACAAACAGTACAGATGAATAACAGAGTGTTTTACAGAGGTATACAACAGTACAGATGCATAACAGTGTGCTTTACAGAGATATACAACAGTACAGATGCATAACAAACAGTACAGACGAATAACAAACAGTGTGCTTTACAGAAGTATACAAAAGTACAGATACATAACAAACAGTACAGATGAATAACAGAGTGTTTTACAGAGGTATACAACAGTACAGATGCATAACAGTGTGCTTTACAGAGATATACAACAGTACAGATGCATAACAAACAGTACAGACGAATAACAAACAGTGTGCTTTACAGAAGTATACAAAAGTACAGATGCATAACAAACAGTACAGATGAATAACAGAGTGTTTTACAGAGGTATACAACAGTACAGATGCATAACAGTGTGCTTTACAGAGGTATAGAATGGTACAGATTCATAACGGAGCGCTTTATAGATGTATACAACAGTACAGATGCATAATGGAGCACTTTACAAAGGTATACAACCGTACAGATGCATAACAAACAGTACAGATGCATAACAGAGCGCTTTACAGAGGTAACAACAGTACAGATGCACAACAGAGTTCTTTTCAGAGGTATACAACAGTACAGATGCATAACAGAGTGCTTTTCAGAGGTATACAACAGTACAGATGCATAACAGACAGTACAGATGCATAAGAGATCGCTTTACAGAGGTAACAACATTACAGATGCATAACGGAGCCCTTTACAGAGGTATACAACAATACAGATACATAACATAGTACTTTACAAAGGTATACAACAGTACAGATGCATAACAAACAGTACAGCTGAACAACGGAGTGCTTTACAGAGGTATACAACAGTACAGATGCATAACAGAGTGCTTTACAAAGGTATACAATGGTACAGATGCCTAACAAACAGTACAGATGAATAACAAAGTGCTTTAGAGAGGTGTACGGCAGTACAGGTGCATAACAGAACATTTTGCAGTGGTTTACAACAGTACAGGTGCATAACAGAACATTCTGCAGAGGTGTACAACAGTACAGTTCCAGTAGAAAGTCACAGTTCAACTAAGGGTGTTCGGTCCGTGTAAGGTGGAGGTTGGCGAGGTCTCCTGCTGGTATTTTTCCTGTGCACAGCTGCCAATTGCATGCTGGGAAAGCAAGAATTCTGGTTCCCACTTGCACAACTTCTGGGTCTAAATTGCAGTAAGTGCAGGTGACAGAATGCAAATATATCAGCTCCCAATGTAAGACTGTGCATGGTTAGGCCTCCATTTACTGATAGATGATATGAAAACGGATTGTCATTGTGTGAGCAATGCCATCTTTATTCGTATGCATGGCAGGCAAGTCCAAAACGAATGAATTATTTTGGGCTGCATGCCAGAGTGCTACTCCCCATTGTCTTGTTTCGAAGCCAGGTGTGTTGCCCCTGAGCTGTCCTCCCTGCCCTCGTACCCTAGGAATAAATCCTGTGTGGTCATGTGTGCAGTCATGTGGGCTGATCCGCCTGTGCTAGACACGCCGAGCATTACAAGCTTCTCCAGGACCTCACAACTGTCATTAGCAGTCGCGGGAGGCGGCTTTTGGTGCCAGACGGGGCCGGATAATATGGTGCCAGCGGGAGGCTGTGGGGCACACTGGGAATCAGGGAGGAGCGAGGGGGGTTTGAGGGCGGCTCCCCCCCACCACACCTGGCTCTGCCACTGGTCATTAGCATGATAATCACCTATATCGAAACAATTACTTTTAGTTATTATGTATTGGCTGGTCTAACCTGGACAGACTGGAATGCAATGTTAACTTTCTCCTTCTCAATCTATCAATTGTGTCCATCCAGCCTCTTTGTAAAGACACTTTTTTTTGGTATTACTTTTACAGGATCATCCCTCAAATTAACCCTTGCTTGTTCAATGTTGTGAAAAATCTGCTTGCTGTTCATTCTCTCTAAATCCACAAGGAATCGACGGGTGGATCCATACAATTCCTGTAAAAACCTAGAGAACCTTGCAATGAAGCCGACCCTCAATGGGCCTAAAGCCCAGCTCATACCTCAATGCAACAACTGGCAAATGATTAGGTTTCCACACAGCTGATTCTACGGTGCCCCACTTTATTCAAATTGATGTTGCAAAGACCTCCTGGCCATATAGCAAAGAGGGGATCACCTTCATCCGATACACATCAATAATGGGAGTAAAGATGCATCTACAGGTCTGTTCAACTTAGGGCCTTTTCCAGTCTTTCCACTTACATCACTATCCAACCATTCTAAAAATAATCCTGCTGACCTCAAAAAACTTTGCCATTTACCAGCCTCCCTCCCAACCAACAGTAACATTCTGGAGGCTGCATCGCTACCCAATCACAGACGAAGACCAAACTATGAGCTTTTAAACAATGGATGGAGCTGTGATGCCCTTCATCAAAGCACGGCATCTAACTCCCAGCTTCCAACAAGCTGCCCCTTCGCTCCTTCCCGTTATCTTGCCACCTCACCTTCTCACCGTGTTCCGGAAGGCCGGCCTGCTATCTTAGCCTCCTCCTTGATAGCAAACTAAACCTTCAAAAATGCATTGCACACATCTGCCCGGATGAACCTAACCAACACACACACAATCCATCTCCACCGAACCTGCCTCTCTACTGAAGCCATAACTGTCCTCAGAAAATCCTTGTAATTATTGACCTCTGCTCCAATCTCTTTCTGGCCTTGTCCCTCTACTCTTTGCCCCCCCCAATCCCTAATAAAGTGCTGAACTTTACAATGTGTACCCTCGACAACTTCCCACATTCTTTTGCAAGTCTCCCAATCTCCTCACTCCGAATGACTATCATGCAACACTGGTCTCTTTTCAAATTCCTCCTAATTGGATTTAGATCTTCCTTCTCCACCTAGGAAGTTCTGTCTCCCTTTATTTCTCCTTGGAATTGCAAGTCCGCCTCAAAATGTCAAATCCCTGTGCCACCTGCTTCAACCCTTTACCTCCCTTGCTCTTAGCTCTAAATTTGTAGTGTCCAACTCCAGACCTGGAGGGCTGCAGAGCAGCTAGCCATTTAATGTTCATGAGATAAATGTGCATGCAATGATATGATATGATGGGTTATTTACAACACGCTTAATACCCAGAGGTTTCTAAGCACAGACCCGAAGCTTGAACCTGTGTTGCTCCGTGTCCGCTTGCTTTCTAGGCGAGCACATTGCCCCAGCGCTATCTTCCCAAGACAATGGTTTTATATATATGAAAATGTATCTCCTGAATATTATTGAGGGCTATCCTGAAAACCCATAAGGTTGCGGCCATCAATGACTGGAGATGGACACCCCTGAAGCCACATTCTACTCCTTGCCCTAGAGAACTACATATAACGCATGATGTTTGCTGTACCCAACCCCGCCCACATATGTAAACCATGCCTTCTTTCCTGCAATAGCTCAGATCTTTGCAGCCATCTTCCGTATCAAGAATGTTCTGTGTTATAAGTTGTGGAAGACTCTGCCTCTCAAGATTTACAGCTTCTCTGCATCGCTGCTGGGACACCTGTGGAGAGAGAGAGTCTTAATGCTGTGTTTGGTAACTAAAGGTTACTTTAATTCAACATTGGGCCTGAGGGATGGCGCGCGACCGTACATAACATCATGTCCAATAACTTGATCCAAAGCTCTGTCTTCACCAGTACCAAACTGTAAATACAAGTGTATATTATGGTCAATGTCTGTCTTTATTCTCTCCAAGAATCCTACCAATCCTCCTCTTCCATCTCCCGGTTGGTGTTATGCTCTAATGTGAAAGCTCTGCTACCTGTGTAGGACCTGTTACAATCCCTATCCCTGGGAGTGGGTCACTTTACCACAGAATGTTTCTGCAGAAAGGTTTTCCCACACCCTCCTTTATTTTTTAAGGAACAAAAGCAGGCTTTCAGGGGTGTCCCCTGTGCAATGGGAGGAAGAATTGACAAGTAACTCCTCACAAACAGTCGAGAGGAAGCAGGGAAGGGGGGGGCAGGAAAAGGGTGTGTGGAAAGATGACCCCCGAAGTAGCATTCCCAATAACTTAATGGGCATTGATTCTCCCAATGTATTCAAACCCTAATACTGCTCTTCATGATGTAAGAACTAGAATAAATACATTTTGCACCCTGGGCTCCACACTCAGGAGATGTCCTTGGAGACTCCTCAAGAGATATAAGTGGGCCCTATGTCTTTATATTGATTTACAAGTAATTGTAATTGCTTATTTATAATGCGCTTAAACCCAGAGGTTTCAAAGCGTGGACCCCGGGTTGGAACCTCTTGTTTCCAAGGCGAGCGCATTGCCCATGAGCTGTCCTCCCGGCCCCCAGTATGTTTCTGTACTCTTTTTACCTCGTTACCTCATTGTACCATAGCCAGAATTCACCACTCTGTCAGTCTTTAAGCATATTATTAATAATGGTTTACTGTATTCTGGAAATCATAGACGTTAAACTGGATTACTATATACAGCAATGTCATTTCACCAAAATGCCTGGGGTAGCGGAAGTGGCAGCAGATGCCCCTTGACCTCTGATGACATCACAGGAAGTGATGTCATTTGACCCCACCCTAAAGTGATATCACAGAAAGCAATGGAACACGACCATTTCCCCCTTGACAAAACAGGATGTGGTCACCCATAGCATTGTTTCTAAGTACACTATGAAAAATATGGTTACAATATCATTGTAACGTGATAGCTATTTCATAAATGAATGGATGACCATATGTATTGGCAGAAATAATCATGCTATAACTGCAACTTGCGAAAATCAAAATACATAGTCCAAAATGGATGCTTATTCTACGCTAAATGCTTTTTGGAGTATTTTGTCTGCATTGTGAAGTTGAGGTGTTTAAGAACAGACTAAATCAGGGACTCCCCCTTGAAGTGTGCCTGAAATAAACCTTTAATGAGTCTAGCAATTATTGTTTACAATTCCAGAAAGACAAATTATTTGTTATTCCTATTCTTTTTTTATTTAGGGTCTCTACTCAAAGTGTTATACTTGTGGAACCTGCTGTTTTTTAGGAATTCTGAACAAGAAAGCCAGCCACTCTAGAAACAAAGAGGCACATGGCATTGGCCACAGACCAGGAGCTTCAATTTGTAAAAAATGTTTTTGGGGTAGCAAGGGAGACCACAGGGGTAGCAAGGGAAACCTCAAGGGTTGCAGGTGCGACCCCTGGCGTCCCCTAAATGACGTCCCTGACTATATATCACGCATACTGCGCTCTACCGTCCTGTGCCAGAGGCCTCTGTCCAGTCTTTCTTTTTCGGTGTTGTTTGTGGCTGTATATTTATAGCTTCGATTTCCCCAACATGCACAGTGCTCCCACCCCCTGGAGTGTTTAATTGGCGCTATATGAAACATAACGAGTACCTCGTCTTCAATTCAATACGGTACCTTTGCATTGGTCTGTAGTAGTAATGGTCCTGATCCTCACCTCCCCCAGCCCCCCGTGGTGAGTCTTTTTTCCATATCTGTGCTGCTTTTGCAGTACATAGTGGGATTTATATGTGCACTTGTAGATTGTTCCCCCTTCACAAAGGTTGTTACCTAGTGAAAGCCCTTGTGTGCACAA
The DNA here is from genome assembly GCF_040938575.1 of Ambystoma mexicanum. Lineage (NCBI taxonomy): Eukaryota > Metazoa > Chordata > Amphibia > Caudata > Ambystomatidae > Ambystoma > Ambystoma mexicanum. Next base: position 1,620,843,379 of record NC_090937.1, on the reverse strand, counting down.
CGCCTTGGGGCTACTTCCTGTCTTCGATGTTTATGATTTAGTTTCTACTAACTACAACCTGCATAGTGCTCACACACACATGGGGTCTTCTTGGCGCTACATGGAACTTATGAAGACATTCTTCAATTCAATGTTGTCCCTGAAACTGCAAAAGCACCAATGGTTTCGAAATAGTAACACGGGGCTTCTTCTTTCGCTTTCGCTTCTCTGACAGGCAACTTCCCTACAACTATGAATAGACAGATTTATGTTTTTACAGTAATAGTGTATTTGTGAAATTGTCTTTTTGGCTGACAAGAAGACTTAAACAAATCGGATTCTCTTCTCAAACAAGAGCTATTCTCGGTTCTCCCATTAAACAAGGAATACTTGCATTTTTCAAAAAAGGTAGCAGGAGCCCCTTTTCAGAAAGAACATGGCATGATAACCTGTTCTGAGATGAGAGTTTGCAGCACACACTTTTTGCTCACTGTACCTTTCACAGATGGGAAACATCCATTTTCATGTCAGTCTTTGTTCTGCCCACATGGGCAGTCCAGCACCGAAATGCTATGGCAATTCTCTTCTGAACAAGAGTACCGTCAGCAACCCCATACACGTGTTTCAGCCTTGTTGGGCCTCATCAGTGAGGTGTAGCTGTGCCTCTCTGACCACAGTGAGCAGGGAGTCCACGTCTGGGTTCCCCCAGGTAACTCGGGGTGACCAATCCCAAGTTTTTTGCAAACATTTTTCAAAAAAGGTAGCCGGCGCCCCGCTCCAGAAAGAACATGGCATGATAACCTGCAAGGAATACTTGCAAGTGCCATGTTTCAGTCTTTCACTAAATTATCTGCAAAGCACCAGGCGTGGCGGCAGCTACAGGCAGGGTTGCAGCTGCCTGCAGTAAATGCAGAGGCAGCTCAATTGATACACAGATATATAGACAGAGCCTGAATGGCATGGTACAGGTGGAACCATCTGTTGGACCGTGCCAGCCACCAGGACCTGCCCGTTATCCCACGGAAAGAAGATGAATGCCACCCCCACCCCCAAACTGTCTTCCACCATAGAGATGGCAGAATAGTTAGTTAGCTGAGTGGGAGCACATCAGTAATACTAGGCGGAAAGCCTGCTGTGTGTAGCACAAGGGAAAGACAAATAAACAAAGTGAGCAAAAGTTCAAAAAAGCATTTTGGTTTAAAAAACTAAATAGCCACAAAAAAAGTTGCATTGAAGAGGTTAGGTGGCATAGAGAAGGACGTTCGAGTCCATGAGGCAACTAGGAGGGTCTCCCCATTCAAACAAGGGAAAGAAGCACTTGGAAATCGACTCATTTTATGAGGCGTGGGTTCGGGATACATGTATATCGTAACCATAATAGAGAGCCGATGCTGGGTGTGTGTGTGGCAAAGCCGAAAAAGATAGCATCTCTTAAGCACTCTTCTCTTCTCTAAACTGGACTGATGTGCCAGCATCAGCTTTGGTCGCCCCAACTATGACTTCTGTCCTCTCGACAAGATCATTAACTTCACTACCAGGACTCTCTTTGAACTCCCTGACTTCACATCTACTTCCTCGTGCCCTCACCAGGATGGATGGGTGATGATGCAAAACAGGGCAAGATTTTAATTTCTTCTCCTGCTTCAGAAATCCATCCAAGATAAGGGACCACTATATATATCCTCTTTGATCCATCTCTACAAGCCTTCTCGTGATCTCCGCTCTGCATCCTCGAATACCCTTGGGGCTTCTCACCCTCCCTCTACTTTCTCTTGCTTCCGCCCTTTCTTTCTTCTTGCTCCACTTGCATGGAATTCTCTTCCCCTGGACATTCGAGAAACAATCCACATGGATTTATTCAAAACCAATCTAAATGCCTACCTCCTCACCTCTGAGTTACCCTCTTAACCTACCTCTCATCTGCCTGCGAGCTAACATTGTTCCCTCGCCTCTAACCTGCCTCTGAGCCGCACTTCCTCTGCCTGCACTCTAGCACTTCTCCCGTAAGAGTCACCTCCCGAGCACAGCCGGCCGCACCACTTACCCTCACTTAGAAATGTCCAGTGTTGGTTGCCCTTAAACTATGTATGTCCACTTATGTATTGTCCCCAGTGACTGTTCCATTTACTCCCCTCCTAAACTGGTGGTCAGAATGTCCCTCAAAATCACCCCATTGTAAGAAGCTCAAAGCTTCCCGTCAAATCTGATTTCTTATCTATTGTACGCTCTTTTGGTATCAAAAGAGCATTGTTCCTCCTGTATATGAATATACATAAATAAATAATAAAGATGGCTTCGGGTGGGAAGAAGAAGTCTCTGAGGGCTATTGCGGGGGAAAGAAGTACTTAGAATTCAAAGAATTATTTTATTTCATGATAGATTTCTTCCACACTAGCGAGCGACATAAAGCTGCCACGGACTCTGCACAGGATTAAGAGAGATTAAAAAGACAGAGGAGGAAGGAACATGTCAATGGTGCTATGACCTTGAGTGTTTGTGGGATGAACAAGTTCGCAGGAGCCGAAAAGGGCCTGGCAGACTGGAGGATGGGCGCAAGCTCAGTGGGGGTAGTGGGGAGACCGAAAGGACAGACGAAGGAATGGTGGCAAGCGGAAGGCAGGTAGAAGGAGAGGGGGAGGGCTGGCGGGAGCAGACAGCCCCACTAGTTCTCTTTCACTAGATCAAAGTATAGCATGTCTTTGAAAATAAAATGTTTTAGTCTCTCAAGAAAAAATAAACTGGGGCAGTATCATATATATACAACATGAGTTCATTCGGTCATAGGCGTTTTGGGTAGAGGTATTCTATCTGCAGTTCAGTCACTGGCACCATATTCCCCAGTACTCAGCCCACTTTCCAGCTGCTGCTATTTTATGGCATTTTGTGGCTGGCAAATGCCTATAACATTTCTACACAAAACCTCAAACTCTTGGCTTTGCCAATGCATGTTACTTTTGGAAATCGATGAGAAATCGATATAAGGAGAGGAATTCCGAGTAGGCTCCTGGAATACCAGGGGCCATACTCATTTGATGAGAACGATTGACAGCAGATTGAACGCCCTGGGTATCCTTTGTTTTCAGGAAACCTGGTTGCGGGAAATACCCCTCTTAGATGGATATACAAGTTCCTTGAATGTTGCCAAAAATAGGGTGAAGGGTGGACCTAGTTCAGGACTGCTGATGATGACAAAAAATGATTCTATGGGCCAGGTGATAAACTGTTTTCATCCAAACTCTTTAATCCCAATATTGCTAATTAAATTAATAGGTTCTTTAGTAGATAAGGAGGGAATTTTAATACTGTTTAGCTTATACTGGAATCCACAGGCCAAGGAGTCCAATTCATTCATTCTGGAAATGACAAAGTGGATTGATAAATTCAGAGAAGAATTTATCTACCCTTGTATCACTATATGTGGTGATCTAAATATTGATTGTTTAACACTGGCACTGAAGAGGCCTCTAAAACCGGGATAGAAACTCCAAAGTAAAAAAAACACAAAGGCAAAGCAGTGGTGGAAAGAAACTGAAATTAGAGATCTCCAGATGTTGAATGGGCAGGTGAACGGTGATCGAGAAGGAGCACCAGCATGGCATTTGCCGTCAGCCAGTGCGACAATGGACCATTATTTCATTGATTCAAGAACCTTTCATAGGGTTGTTTCTCTAACCATACTTGATACAGAAAAGAGCAATAATAATCCATTAATATTGACCTGTAGAAGACCTAGTACATTAATTTAATGCCCAAAAAAGAAATCAGGTCACATTGATCTCAGACTGTATTATTGGAAACAAATAGAAGCAGGCTCCGTATTAACCGTGAATCAATACCAAGACTGACTAACGTGTTGCACGATTGGCTTTCAAGTCAAGCTGCCTGATTTGATTAGGAAGCCTGCCTTATGATTTTTAGAGAGGGGCCCGGGAGAAATGGTAAAACACCCTTTAAAACCAAACACCACTACGAAAGAACTATGGCAGAAAGGAAGACTTTATTAAGAAAGGATCTTAAAAGCTTGACATGTCTACCACTTGAGATCAGGCTTAAGGAATCCAAAAAAAGAAACAAAAATGTCATAACTGGGTGGCTTCTCATAGAGCAATCCTATACCCAAGGGACTGTGAGATCATGTTACAGGCTGCCCTGTCAAACGACGGAAAGAACTTGTGGGTTTTCTTGAACAAGAAGGAAGAAGTTAGTGGTGATTTCCAACTTAATCCCATACACCAGTCGGGCTGGATCTCCCATTTCGAGGCTTTATTTACTGGATTGCCCCATAGCGAGCTCCCGCTTTCTCAGGTACCGTCCGGTCTGTGGGACATTGCTCTAGATAGAATGGAAATCAAAAACATCATTATAAAAGCCAGAGCATATAGAGCTCCCGGACCCGATGCAATGACAAAGTCCATGCTAAAATTGGCTCCTCATTCATGGACAGACTTTGGCATGAGGCTCTTTGAACACATTGTAAGTCAGGGAAGGGTGCCTCCTTCATGGAAAAAGGTGATTATCGTCCCCATCTTCAAAAGAGGTGATAGGCAGAACCCTAGGAACTATAGGCCTATCACCCTTTTGGATGTTTGGGGAAAATATTTGCAGTACTTCTGAAACGCCTAAAAGAATGGATAAAAATGTCAAAATCCTTCGATCAGAGGCAAACAGGCTTTGTTAGCGGCACAAATTGCAGATTAAATCTGCTAATATTACATTTGCGTAAAACAAAAATATTAAACGAAAAGGGGTGCCTCCATGTAGACTGTATAGACATGGAGGGGGCATTCGACTCCATTGACAGAGAGCTTCTATGATCCAATCTAAAGGATAGGGGTTGTCCACAACACCTGGTAGCCGCAATAAAAGATCTTTACACAGGAGCAACCCTACAAATCAGGCTAAATAAAGATGGGAGTCTGACTAAAGAAATTAAATCCACATAAGGGCCTTAAACAGGGGTGTCCCCTGGCACGTATATTGTACATCTTCTTCATCAGTGATATGGCAAAAGTATTGGACCCCCCAAGATTGTGTCCGCCAAAATTCAATACTGAATCGGCCGGTTGGTTACTATACGCGGACGATCTAGTCTTGCTTGATAAGACTACCTTGGACCTGCAAAAGAAACTGGATGCACTACAAGCTTATGTCACCTCTAATAACCAAAAAATAAATGCGGATCAATCGGAAATCGTCCTAATTCAAAAACAGAGAGGCAAAAGAAAAACAGCATTTGAATGGAAGCTGGGAACCAGTACAATGACCCCAACAAACTCTAATAAATATTTGGGGATCATGATTAGTGCCAGCAGAACTGAGTCAGCATGGATTGCAAATCTAATACTGAAAACCAACCAATTGATAGCTCAGGCACTTGTGATCAAAAGAACATTTGGAAAATGTTCTCTATTGGTGGTGATTCGATTTTACAAAAAAAACTGGTGCCTGTTCTGTCCTATGGTGGTGAAGCTGACCTGGGTATATCCTGGGAAATCTGGTAAAACTTGAGGGCAGATTTTAGAAAAGACTTCTAAGACTTCCAAATTCAATACCTATAGCAATTGTAAGACATGAGCTGTGCCTGATTTCCATGCACGCTATAATCTTCTGGAAATCCCTTTCGGTCTTTGGTAAATTGAACCCTTGCAACTGCTCAACGCAATATGACATTATTAAGAAAAGAGGTGATTGTACATTCGAATGGGCCTTGAATGAATGGACTGCTCATTGTCAGGAAATACTGGAACAACTCGGCCAACCCGTTAAAAATCCATGTGAAATTCCGCTACAGGTTAAGAGAATGTTATGGGCTGCTCATTGGTCCATAATAGAGGCAAAAAGTTCAGCTTCAAAAAACCATAATCTTTTTGAAGACATTGAATAATCAGTTCAATGTAGTGCCTTTATATTTGAGGAAGCATCCGTCTCCTGGTTTCCGTGATACCTACCTAAGATTTTGTCTGAATATTCTTCACACAAGGGCTGTGCTGTTCCGCTATGGGGGAAGGGCAAAGGAAAAGAGTTACCGACTTGTAATCACCAAGAGGAAACTCTGCAGCACCTGCCCTTTATTGCCCTGTTCTCCGGACTGAGAGTACTTTAATACTCTATGAACAATTGAAGAATACTGCAGGTACTGACCTTGAGCATTGTTGGGAAAAATTATACAGGGGAGCCGCTCAATCTGTAATTAAATGTATGGTAATTCTTTTGGAAAGAATCTTTAACCATACATTTAGAGACAATCTTGAAGTGCCAAAAGCGATTATTTGACAAACTCTAATATTTTATTCCCCAACCCTGAATTTAGAACCAGCAATGTGAATGGGACGCTGAGATGGGAACAGGGACTATTTATTTTCATCAAACATTTATTTGAGTTTTTATTCAAGAATAAACAATACATCTACTGATAAACCTTATAAAGGCGCCTCAAACCCCCCAAACCTTAAACACCAATAAGGTCATGACAGCAGAAGCATCAGTTTTGTTAGTTAACATTTCAAAAACATTTATATGATTCACATGTCCTCCAGGGGTGTAACTATTCAACAGAGCATTAATCCAGTCAGCGGGAATCATCCTATTTCTGCCAGATTTTGTGTGCTTCCACCGGGCACCCCCTTGCAGTGTACACTCGGTGTTCCATTGTGGCACAGACAACTACACCCTTGACCCATTGTTCATCTCTGGGTGTTGTCTCTGAGCCCCACAGCTGTGCAATGTTCCTCCTAAGTACTGCCGTGGCAGTCGACAGAAACAGTTTTTCATATCTTGACAGATCGCATTTATCATCCACCCCTAGCAATAGCTGTGTTGGCTCCCTTAATATCATTTTACTCATGACTCTAGATAGCTCATCACATCATGCCTGCCAATATTGTTGTATGTGGTGGCACTCCCATAAAATGTGCAAAAAGGTACCTACATCACGTCCACAGCACAGGCATAGTGGATTAGAGACCTTGCCCCGGCGGTAGAGTGCCACTCTCGGGTAGTATGTGTGGGGAACACTGACTATTAATATTGATTGAGTATGGGCTTCTAGTATTCTTTCCTTTTCCTTTTTCCTCTTTTTTTTTAAAATTGATAATGGAGAAACAAAAGTTTTTGAATTAAAACTGTATGGTTAATAAAAAATAAAAAAAATACATGTTTTTCATCATCCCGTCAAACTTGGATTTGCACAATACCACTGGAGAGGCCATTGGAATAGATGGATGAGCCTGAGAGATAGTAATTGTAATTTTAAATTGTAATTGTTTTTTTCAAACGCGCTTAATACGCAGAGGTTTCTAAGTGCGGACCCGGGGATCGAACCTGTGGTGAGCCACGTCTTGTTTCCAAGGCGAGCATGTTCAGTATCGAATGCATTTCAGAAGTTGCAGTGAAGGGGAGATAAAGGCAGCAAACATTTATTAAGTAGCCAAGGTGAGCGCATTGAACCTTGGACTACCCCACAATTGAGGTGAGGACTGTAGCTTCTGGGAGAACAGGATCTGCGCGGAACTGTGATTCTCTGTCTGACAAGAATGAGGGGATCTCTGCTAGGGCCGCTCCACCAGAATCATGTATGAGGTGGCTAATTACAGTGGCATGTCAACAACCACTGATTTTATCCAGAGCACGCAGGTGAAAGACAATCTATCTAAATGTTGTAATCATGGATAGACAGGATTACATTGCCATGGGAATGAAACATATAAACACAGATGGATGTTATCAGGCATTGGCTACTAGCCCTCACAATTCACTCAAAATAACAGTGTCCGCATTAATACATCACTGGCATTCAAAGGGGGTATTGCCAAATGTAGAAAGAGAATACTTAACAGTGGATGGACCAATAAGGCCCATGATTTACTTCTTACCTAAGGTGCACAAAACATTCCACAATATCCCAGAATGTAGACCCATAGTGAGCTGTCGAGGTGGCATCCTGGAACCGATGGCCCTTCAGGACAAGTGGACTGAGCTTTACTGTGTGCTGGAAAAAGTCAGTGAGGTGAATTATATCATTGATGTGAAAGAACCTAAACAGATGTGCAGGGTCTTTCATGCCAACCAGCCAAAACCCCATCATAACAGGGATGACTTGTTCATGGCGTAAGTGACTGACGGAGAGACTGAGGAGACTGATCCCCTCCCAGACCTCCTGGAAACTGAAGCCACAGATGGGTCAGTTGAGGGTATCAACCTTGCAATGGACCTGTCAGAGCAGCAACTGACAGATTGTCACTGTTTACTGGGATAGTTTGCCAGTCTGCTTTCTCGGAATCCCGGTCACGCAGATTGGTGCACCCATGATGTGGACACTGGAGATAGTAAGCCGGTGAAGAGTAGGATTCACCGGATGGCCAATAAGGTCAGGGACACCATCAAGGAGGATGTTTCCAAGATGCTGTCCCTAGGAGTGAAAGAGCCATCCCACAGCCCCTGGGCTAGCCCATTGGTACTGGTCCCTAAATGACCAGTGGTGCGAAGACAGAAGTTTGCCTTTGTGCGGACTACAGGGGGCTCAATTCTGTCATAAAGGCAGATTCTCAACCCATTCCTCAGGCAGATGAACTAATTGAACAGCTTTGCACTGCCAAGTACATGAGTACCTTTGACCTCACAGCATGGTACTGGCATCTCAGCTTGAATGATGGAGCGAGAGAGAGGTCAGCATTCTCAACCGCAGAAGGACATTATTAGTTCACTCTGATGCCTTTCAGATTGAAAAATGCCCCAGACACTTTTCAGCGAATGGTTATCCAGGTTTTGTCTGGGCTGGAAAACATCAGTGTCGCCTATTTAGAAGACATTGCTGGTTTCAGCAACACCTGGGAGGTTCACTTATCCCACTCTGGTTATGACCTCATGCATACAGGAAATCTGGGGATCCAGGATTGGTTTATTAAGGTAGGATTAGCCTACACCAATCAATGTGGCCATTTTGGTTTTTGGGCAAATCATCTGAAGACTTTGCAAGAAGTAACAAGAAGAACTCATTTGGATGCTGGCTGAAGGTACAGTCTGTCGTACAGCTTCTGCCAGTAAAGGAAGGCCAGGATTTCCAAAGAGGGAAGCAAAATCTGCAAGAGAACAGATGGAGATGCTGAATCCAGGGGACCCTCCAGCATCTGCATAACCGGTAACCAGCCAGCACACAGCATTCCCTGCTAGGCTCTGGAAGCATGCTTCCTCTGTGGGAAGTTCCAGAGAGTCTCTGAACCAAACCAAGGAAAAGGCCGTTGCCTGCAACACTCTCTGCAACTTTGGGCACAACCGCAGTGAAGAGACTAGGGTAGTGCATCAACAAGCATCAACCAGCCTCTGCCTTAAAGGGCATTTTTGAGCTAGTAGTGTCCATCAAGCTTCAACCGACTGCACCGCTGACTGCTCGCTGCATTTGCTCACACCGTTCGTGACACCTCGACCAGTGCTTCAGACCTACCGACCAGCACTGAGCCAATTATTTATGACTCAAAGATGGCATGAAGGCCAGCCTGCAGTCGTCGAACTGCCTGCCGCTTGATACCCGCAGCTGTCTACCTTCTTGAACTCTGTCGCAGGAGCTGCAAAGCACCCTGAAACCGACTCGACCCTGTCGATCACCAATAACTTCTACAAGCACCATGTACATTGTGGTTATTATTTAAGGCCATTATTGATATTTAACAACCCATTGCTCGCATGGTGCTGAAACTAAGTATCCTTGACCTATTGCGATTAATCACTTTACTGACTACCCTCCTGTCCGTATCCAGAGAGCATCCCATTTCCTTCTTTGAAACTGTCTGTCTCCGGCTTACCTTTACAGGGTGGATTGTATTTTGTAGTATGCTAGAACTGTCTGTTGTGATAATAATAAAGTAGATATTTGTATACACCCTAGACTGAACCATCCATTTATCATTGAGTAATGATTGTATTTTCGCTGTGTTGTAACTAACCAACGACCCGCAACCTTGCAGAGATAGGCCTACCGTTCCGTCAACGTTACCAAAATTGGACGAGGTTTATAATTTGTTTGTGTTTCCAATCTGTTTGGATCCCTTCTGGTGTACTAGAGGTGTGAGGGTGATTGATGGTTTAGGGACCAATATTCATCCCTGGAGCACTGGTGCCCCGGACGTTGATTCATCACAGTGAGATAGAGGGAGAGAAAGAGAGAGAGGGAGGGACATGGGGAGAGAGAGAGAGAGAGCAAAGAGTGAAAGAAAGAGTGAGAGCACAGGGTGAAAGAGATAGAGACATGGGAAGAGAGCGAGAGACATCGGATGAGACAGAGAGAGAGAGACAGAGACATGGGAAGAGAGATAGAGAGGGAGAGACGCAGTGTGAGAGAGAGAGAGATGAAGGGAGAGCGGAAGGGAGAGAGACTGAGACAGAGACATAGGGCCTCATTACGAGTATGGAGGTAGCTATGCCGCTTTTAGTAGCATGGCTACCCCCATACCGGGAACCGGGTACCGGGTCTGGGTTCCTTGAATGGGGAAATACCGGCCCATTCCGACCTTGGAGGGCCCGGTATTTCCCCATTCAAGGAACCCAGACCCGGTACATCCCCATTCCCATTGAGCCCCATAGGGCTCAATGGGAATGGGCAGGATGCTAACAACGGCCCCGTGAATGACAGGCCCGTTGTTAGCATCCTGGTCTGCTCGCGCGAGCCGCTAAGGATGCCTGGTTTTACCAGACGTCCTTAGCAGGTCCCACGAGCAGACCTCGTAATGAGACGGTAGACGGTTAACGAGGCCGGCAGCTCTACCAGCGCCGTTACCCCTCTACCGCCAGGGTCGTAATGAGGCCCATAGTGTGAGAGAGAGCGAGGGGAAAAGAGAGAGAACTGGTTTCGACATATGGTAATCTGGGTACAACTAGTTTAGGTGGAATTATGTATATTTTCCATTTGTAGGGGCTCAATGGACAATTTAGCTTCTTCTTGGTGCTTTGGGAGATTCTAGCAATGGTTCCTTCAGTTTGCCTTGTTTTTGCAGAGGGGGTTGAATTCTGTCCTAAAGGACATCAGAATTTGGCCAGTCCTATCTTTCTTGGGAGATTATCCTCCTTGTATCCTCCAGAAGCAGGGAGTCTGTATCTGTTTGGCGTGTTTGAGATCCCCTGGCGGTGGCCTGTGCAGAGCGAATGGCTCTATTGGGTCGGTATTGGGAGCTCATTTCCTTTGGATAATGCAGTGCAGAGTAAGGTGCAGAAACCTCTTGCCACTTGTATACAAGACGCACTATCCTGTAGGAGATACTGATCTCTTCCGGAAGCCAGGGTATACTTTGAGTTGGTTGGTGACAGGCTGGCATTTCCCGATGCCTAGTTCGTACCTACCCAGAGTGTACTGGACTTTTGAGATCAGCCTTTTCATTTTATGATTGTCAAGGCCCATCTAGAGTTAGTGCAAGTGTGCTCTCGCCACCATTTGGGGTGCGTCATTGTGAAGGACTATCATTTGAAAGAATGTTGACTGAAACTCGTTGCTCACCTGTGCATTCAAGCTGAGCTCAGCATTCCATTTCACCAAATAATGTTGCAGGATGCATAGTGTTGGGGGTTTGCTGAGTAAGGGAGCAGGCCATAGACTAGGATTTCAGTTTTAGCACCATTTGGCGTGAGGCTGTATTTCCCCATCCATCCGCTGTATGGCTTTACGTCCATTTAACGAGATAACAAATTGATCTTCTTAATTGAGAGATACATACGTCATTGACGTAAAAGTCAAAGTCAGGTTGGTATTTAGGTTTCCTCTTCGTACCGTTTGGCTGCCATCAAGCAAGAAGAACTCAAACCACCTCAGTGCAGAATGGGAGAAGCTGACCGAGTTTTACTGGCAGTGGCTGCGGCTAGGGCAAGCATGATCTGCGTGCGGAGGGAACCTTGACCTTCTAGGCGTAATATGTCATCTAATAGTGAGGGCAGTGCAGATTCTGTTTTATGTCTGTGCAGCGAAGATTGCATCCAGCATCCTGGGTTTCCATTGTAGACCTACAATGGTGGAGTAATTGCCGCCATCTTTGGATCCCAAGGATGGGTGGCGACCATTGCATGTACAAAGATTTCTTTCAATGAGCAGATGGACTTATCGCCGAGACAGATTTGTCAGGTGATAAAGGTGTTTAGAGGCGAGGAAGGTATGTTCCATTACGGTTGGGAACTGTTTCTATAAAGCTTTTTGAAGTGCCAGGATGACAGCAGGTGATAATTTTGTAGCAGGTGAGGGGTGACACCTACGCTTGGATGTGGATCAGTCTGCAGGTGGAGGTCCGCTTCGAAGATCTAGAATACTCCCTGCAGAGTAAACAGCACAATGTACAGTTTGAGCTGGCCTCAATCTTCGACCAAGGTCAAATTGAAGTTAGGTTTATAAGAACCATTCTGAACTAACATTTAGAAGCCAGATTACATAGGTCAGGACCATAACAGTTAATGATTTTATGGAAATGCAGAAGGAGCTCCAGAGATTGGTTCTTAAGTCTGTACATTAACTTGCAACGTATTCTGGGTAACTACCCACTGAGTCACTATGTTGTTTGTCTTAGATTTAGGAAGAAGAAGTCATCACCGAACAATATGGCCATCATGGGTAGATTTCTGTGGCAGGGCCAGCCCACCAACTCCCTATCGCGGCCTAATGTGCACATAACATCTATTCTTTCTGACAATTTCCCATACATGAAATTCCAGTCCGGTGAGGGCGTTCACCCCCACAAGCTTGTTCAGGCCATACTAATGGGATAAAGGCGCTATATAAATGACAAACTACCAGTACTATAGCTAAGGGTGATTTTCAGTATCTGCATTTACTGAAATTGGGTTTTTGCCATTAGGTCCAATGCACAAATGAAGGAAGGATGGATTCAATCATTCTTTGTAGGACAATGTACATGTGTGTACTGTAAGGGTGCAGACGTACGACTGTGACACAGTGGGGCCATGGTTGATGGTAAAGGCTTTTATTTATGAGTGAAAACGAAAAGAAAAACCCTTGCTTGCCATAACTGTAAGAGGGGTTCCCTGCCTCAACCAAAAACACAACGGGACCAGTCAGGATGTCCAAATCAAATGTCTGCAGTCCTATATCAGAATCGCTGCAAGTGCCTTTAGAAAACACAGTATAAAGTTCCGAATTGGAAGGTTCTTTAAGTTACAGTTCACTTTCAACCGATGAGGGAATGTCTCTATTCCAGTGGTCGTTCTCAAGCCTCTGGTACAGTCACTTTCAACTGATGGGGGAATGTCTCCCTTCCTGTGGCCTTTCTCAGGCTTCTGGTACAGTTCACTGTCAACTGATGGGGGGAATGTTTCTATTCCTGTGGCCTTTCTCCAGCTTCTGGTACAGTTCGCTGTCAACTGATGGGGGCATGTCTCCATTCCTGTGGCGTTTCTCAGGCTTCTGGTACAGTTCACATTTATCTGATGGGGAATGTCTCACTTCCTGTGGCATTTCTCAGGTTTCTGGCACAGTTCAACAACGGATGGGAGAATTGTCCCTTCCCATGGCCTTTCTAAGGCTTTTGGTACAGTTCAACAACTTGTGGGGGGATGTCTCCCTTCCCCTGGCCTTTCTCAAGCTTCTGGTACAGATCAACAACTGATGGGGGTATGTATCCCTTCCCCAGCCTTTCTCAGGCTTCTGGTACAGTTCAACAACTGGTGGGGGGATGTCTCCCTTCCCCTGGCCTTTCTCAAACTTCTGGTACAGATCAACAACTGATGGGGGAATGTATCCCTTCCCCAGCCTTTCTCAGGCTTTTGGTACAGTTCAACAACTGGTGGGGGAATGTGTCCCTGTGAAACTAGAAATGTTGCCTGTGATTTCTATGTAAACAAAAATAGAGCAGAATCACAAAGACACAGGAAATCGGTTAATTTCAAAGCACAAAATGCATCTTTATTCATGCCTTGCATTGCTTGGCATAATGTCACTAATCACTACATAAGCAAGCAAATCAGCACTCTCTAAGCATGAGTGCTTTTAGTAATCCCAACCCTCCCAGCTTCTCCTAGAAAGGCTCTCTCCCTCACAGCCAGTTCTCTAGGACTGTGCTCTGAGTCTGTCTCCTCATGAGACAGCTTCCTTCCCTCTAGCTCTCTCTCATACCAGCTCACCAACACACTCCTACTCCCCTCTCCTTCTCCATCTACTGCCATCTGAATCTGCTCAAAAGAAACCCCACAGTTATACATTAGCATTGTAGTGCTGTGACACACTCATTACATTTATGCGCAGTAAGCATTTCATAGAAAACAGCATGTGTCTATCTACGTGCATACATTGATATGGCGTGAACTATACTAGTCACAGTGACATGTCTCTCCATTCTCTTAAGAACAGAACAACCTATCGCTAACATTCTCACATTGAGACAGGAGTCTCATTTGCAAAGCTCAAAACATAGCATTCTCCTCACTCAGCAAGGTTGTTTCTCTGTGCCAAGGAGTAGCTGACTGTCTGTCAAAGGGCAGTTGTTATCATAACATTTCATACTGTGTTCTCTTCAAAATCAATTCTCTCTCCACACACAAGAGCTAGATTCATATGGACAGACACAAAGCAGATTTTCTAGTGCCTAAAAGCACACTATAATGCTATAAATGACAAGTGTATATAATCACATGGCTCTCAGCAAATATTGAACCATAATAGCTTAGACCAAAACTACAGCGCTCAAACATAGCCTATTCTAGATGAATTCAAAATGAATGCAGGTATGAATAGATGAATAATGAATGGATTAGTGAATGGATTAATCTCATGATAACTATCATCGATAAATGCAGTTTCACACCCTTCCTGTGGCCTTTCTTCAGGCTTTTGGTACAGTTAACTGATGGGTGAATGTCTCCCTTCCCCTGGCCTTTCTCAGGCTTTTGGTACGGTTCAGCAACTGGTGGGGATAGGTCGCCTTTGCCCTGGCCTTACTGAGACTTCTATTATTAATATGGGTCCCAGACCCCGGTTGGCAGACCTGGTTTTGCTGGTTTTGCTTCCTTTTCAGGTACTGCGACGAAGAACAGGGATTGTACCTCTCTTCCTCACTCGTACACCTGGTTCACTCGCCTACCAGGTATTCTTATTTACTTAAGGCAGTCTCAGTATATGGATATGAGGGTACTCAGTAATTTTACCAAAAACAAAACATAGTGGTACATTTCACCAAAGTACATTATACCGAAAATATTAGTTAATTATATATGGAGTTAAAATGACTCGGGATCGGGTTTTGGTGGCGTTATAACGGTAGAAAAACCAGTGGCTTGCGGGGGGAACTCCCCAAATTTGAAATTAAATATGAAATTTAAATTAGAATTTTTCAGTATTATGGTCACGAAATTTGGGTAGGTAAAATCGCATATAACCGGATTTGGGTGCCAGACCCTCTTCCCGGGTTTCCCGTGCTTTTCCAGTCTTTCCCAACAGCCCTGGTACCTTTGGGTTCAACGCTGGGCCATAGTTACCAGAGAAAGGAAAGCCGAACTACCAAACAGGGACAAAAAGAATAGTGGACCTAGGCCTGATGCGGAATTGGGAAACTGGTATTCTGCGCATTGGAAAACTAGGACACATAGCCATATTCAGTCACGAGCAAAAGAGAAAAGAGCCTATGGAAATCAAGCTTCTAAGCCCCGACTCCAGGACTATCTTCTGGAAATGGCCTCAGTGCCAGAAGAAGATACATCTACAGAGCAGGACTGTCTCCTACATCTGAGTCCCTAATAACTGCAGCCCATCAAATCCCCATGTTGGGAGGTCTAATCCACAGGAGAAATTGATCGAAGTTTTCATCTCACCATGAAGGTCCAGTGGGGACAACAAAAGCATTATTAGATTATTGGAATTAAAAAAACTGCCCCAAAAGCTGATTTAGTATGCCAGAGATAAGGATATCTCTACCAAAGACCAACTAAAGCTACAGGTGCTAGAGGAAGATGTGATATTACCCAGGATAGTGATGCTAGGCTTCCGGAAAAGGTATTTATAGGTACACAGTTTACAACATACTACGAGCACCTAAAGACCATGCAAGATCGACAAGTAAAGAACGGAAAATAACATCACACCAGGTAGCTAGAAAGCCTGCAGATAGTGGAGACGTAGAAGAAGGGTTGGATGTATGTGACAGGGGCAGGGACTTGACCCTGTCATTGGGGACAAGGGATCCCAACTGGGCAGAAACTAGAGCCAGTCCCATCCCAGATGTGGGGTACGAGAGTCGGGTGTGAGGGGCAGTCCCTGAACTCCCTTGTTGTGCCCTGTGTCTAGTACCAATACCTTGGTACCCTTTTTGATCAAACAATGCCTCCCGACAGATTTTATGGCCGGAGTTGTTTTTCTTTTTTCAGGACTCCAAGAACTAGAATGCCTAGCAGTCACCCAAGAAACAAGCCATCTGAAGAACCAACAAAGCAGTCCGAATTCAAACTGAGAAGCACCAGTACTCAACAATACTCATGCCTCGCAAACCAAGTATCACTTACTGGGGCTAAAGTGGGCAAATATTATCTGCCAGCAACAGAGATTAATACTAATTCTGCACGCGGGAAGGCATAAGCTAAGAGGGAGCTTTAATGATTCTCATGTGATGACCCAACCCTGGACTAGATGGAGATTGAACCCCAGAGTCAGGTGCGGAGCAGAACCAAAGGAGGGAGACATTCAGAAACAGGAAAATGAAGATGTAAAAGGTACATAGAAGCTTGGCAATGGAAAATCTGTTCGGGTGATATCAGGATGTGTGGACGAGGACCTAGAGGCCAACAGAAGGATGAAAGGTAGAGTGGAGTCCTGATGAGTATTTGGTGATGCTGGAGGTTATTTCAGGGGAGGTGTTGCAGTGGTACCAAGGTAGGAAGAGGGAAGCTGTAAGCGGGCCATTGGGTGTGACAGTGAATGTAGTAGACATTGGGTGACAGGGTTATGAGAGAGTGATTGTGAAAGGAGAGTTGAAAGTAGATGAGAAGTCAAGGAGAGAATGGGGAAGCAACAGATGGGAAGGAAGAGAAGCAGAGAGAGAGAGCGCGAGTGCGGGGTAGAGAAGGAGGGAGAATTAGAAGTAGGGAGATCGGGGAGAAGAACAAACAGGAGAATGTGAAATTGAAAGGAAGGGGCACAATACAACATCATTCTGACGATCTTCTGAAGTGGCAACTTGAGTAGGGAGCCCTCAGGAAAGTGGTTCGATTGACAAAATAGGAACATTTGTTTGTCAAAGTTTGGCCTTTTTCTTGAAACCAAATCAAGTTGGAGCAAATTATTTTAAAAACATACTTTCAAAGTGTTTGCTTTACGAATAAGAAGTTAAGACTTTCGCAGTTAAATTCTTTTTAAGTAAACACAATTTAAATCATATATATTTGGTATTCCAAAAATAAATCATAAATATTTCTTAGGGTGAAAAGAAGCACGTATTATGTTATGCTGTGTTATGTTATCAGAGCTTGGTATAGCACAACTATTACCGGAGGTATCTTGGCGCTGTTAATGTATACCCCATAGGTTAATCAGAAAGAATTTAGATTAGTTTATTATTTATATCGCGTGCCGAGCCCTGGGGCTTCTGGGCACTTACAACAAAGTTACAGGCATACAAGGTTTACAGCAACAAAAAGTGTTAGTCGACCAAAGGTTACAGAATAGGTCTATTATGCAACAAAAGTCAGGTAAGCGCATACCAGGTTGTCCGTGGTTACATTTTGGACAGGAGTACAAGTGGATAGAGATGTGAACAGACAGCTGGGATAGAAAATAAGGCAAAAGGCATCTGAGATCGGTATAGATGTGCGGGGAGCTGGTTAGTGTTTTTTTTTATCGAAGAGCCAGCTCTTAACTTTGGCTCTGAAGGTCCAGAAGGAGGGTTCCATTCTGAGGGTTAAAGGGAGAGAGTTCCAGCATTTGGCGGCAAGAGTTGGGAAACTAGCTCCTCCAGATCATTTAAGTTTGTATCTCGGAATGGTGAGGCAATGCGAGTAAGGGGTTCTAGTAGGTCTCTCTGGTTGATGTTTAGAGAATTTATCCGATATGTACTTAGGGGCATTTGTTGGTGATGACTAGGGTGCGGAGTGAAATTCTGTCACGCACCGGAAGCCAGCAGGCGTTCTGTCTGTGACTGGAGATATGGCTGGATTCAGGATGCTTAAATCTGATCTTAGAGCATTATTTTGTAAGACTTGAAGTCTGTTAAGGTTCTGTTCGGAGGAGCCTAGTAAGAGGGTACTGCAATAATCAATCTTAGATAGTACTAGAGAAATGGCAAGCGTAGTGCAACTGGTGGGTGACAGAAATGCTTTGCATGCATTGATCAGTTTGTAGGCTGTCATTGATGAGGTGGCACTCACTTGTTTCTTGAGTGAGAGGGTAGAATCAAGATACACTGGCAGAGTTTTGATTTCCTTAGCCACTTTGATGGAGTTCCCATCAATATAGAATGCTGAATGTCGGGGGTCAAGTTCCTTTATTCTAATTTGTGAGCCAATGATTAAAAGCTCTGTCTTCTCTTCGTTGAGACAGAGGCTATGGTCTGCCATCCATGCCTGAATTTCCAGATACATTTAATTGATCCATTTAGAGTCATCCTCATAACACCCTGTCAGAATAATGAGAACGTGGGTTTCATTGGCGTAGTTCGTATATGTAACGGCCAAGTTATCATGACGGTCAAAGAGGAACTTTGTAAAGATATTATGAAGCGTAGGGGAGACACACAAGGCTTGTGGCACTCCACAGTGGATGGTGGTGGGGTTCGCTGAGGCAGAGGGAGCGAAGACCCTAGTAGTTCTATTGTATAGGAATGATTGTATCCAATTAGAGGCATCACTGGAGAAGGCAGCAGCTGTGGTCAAGAGGTCTGTGAGGATCTGGTGATCGACAAGGTTGAATGCTGCAGAGAGATCCAGCAACAGGAGGATGGCCAAGTTACCTTTATCTTTGGCCCCGTCCATTTGGATTTTAAGGTCAAGGAGGGCAGTCTTGGTTCCATGTTTTGGCCTGAAACCGGATTGTCTGAGCCTGAGTATATTCTTAGCCTCCAAATGTTGCTGGATTTGGAGGTAAGCCACTCTGTCTAATATTTTTAAGAGGAAAGGGACAGTGTTAATAGGGCGGTAATTAGTTGGGATGTTAGGATCTAGGTTTTTTTTATTTTAGGTGGAGCATGACCCATGCCTCTTTGAGGTTATTGGGGACTGTACTGGATTTGAACGAGGAGTCGATCAAAGTGGCAATGAATGGTGCCAAGTCCTTGGCGCCTTCCTGAATGATGGTGGCAGGACAGCAATCTCCTTGGCATCTTGAAGGCTTTAGACCTCAGATGATGTTTTCAACTTTGGATGGTGAGACCGGTGAGAAGGAAAACGGAGGGCAAGGAGGGACACGATAATCAGGCGGTTGACTAGAGCAAGAGCTACTGTCCAAGCTGTTCTTCTTGGCCAGTAGAGAAAGAGAGTTAGCCATACAGATCAGTGCGGGCACAGAAACGTTTTTAGAGTGTTACCAAATTTAAAGTAGTCACCAGTATGCCTCAAAGCCAAGGACAGGCATTCCAGAGTCGAGGCCCTGCCACAGAGAACGCCCAGCACCCCAACCATGCTTTTTTAATCAGAGGTACACATAGACGATGTAGAGGAGAAAGTCGATGCTTTCTCACTAGTTCCCACCCCCTCACCACCATCATATTGGAACAGCAGGAAGAGAGCAGTAAATGGGACCCAATGTATTATTCCAATCACGCATTGAGTTCATGAGAGACGTTATGCACTCAGGCATCCCTACACAATTTATCCTCACACTGAAAGTGTGGAAGGATGTCAGCACGCAGCAATGGACATTATGGAATGTTAAAATGAAACCTGATGAGGACACAGTGATGTCATGAAGAAGATTGATAAACCGATATGAACATACTTTAGGAGTAACAATGTAACTGATGCGCCAAGAGAAACATGTACCAAAATGTAAATGAATCATGAATACGAAGAAGAAGTAACTTACAGGTCAATAACTGTAAATACGCAGTAAACCAAGCTAGAAAGGCAACGTATATAAGCTTGCTACAAAGGTTTATATAATGTGGTTAGGACGGCCATGATAGCAAAATGGCCACCGGCTCATGTCAGATTCAACCAAACTACCTGAGAGACAGGCCGGGGGTGCAGAATCAGGAGACGGGGAAGAAAAGCTCTATGTGCAAAAAGATGGTGAATCTGTTGGCCCAGGATCAAGGGTGCTATCTCAAGGAACAAGCGCCGAGCACAAAGGGAGGCAGACGGATAAGCTCAGAATATGAGATATATTTCTCATAGATCAAAGAAGAAGAAACATCTGCAAGAGCTACTTGTTGGACAGTTAAAAGTGTCTGAAGTTCATATGAGAGAGTGAGCAAGTCCCTAGAGGCCAAAAGGAGCAACAGCACCCTGCATAATTGAATTAAAGTACAGTAAATAGAAGGTTGAAATGGACAAATGTGTGGTCTCTTCACATGAGAACTTGAAGAAGAGAAGATGGGTTATTCATTACGCCTAAACTGAAGATATTGTTGTGCTCACACTCCCTTGAATGTTCCAGAAGAGTGAGCAGGCTACAAAGTCAACTACAGATGGAAGACTTTGGCTTATGGCCTACCGATGAGAGATGATGCTCTATTTAGGAAAATGGGGAGTAGTCTGATAGGATTCAAACACCTAAGTTTTGGTTTCCTTACGCGCTGCTAATGAGTCGAAAGTCCATGGTTGTGTGGGGAAGCCAACCAATCAGTGGGTCTGAGGGACAACCTAACATACAATGTTGCAAGGACCAATCCACTGCCATCTTGTCTGCTATAATCAGTACTGTACATGTTTAGAGGTTGTTCAAGGAGTGCCCTACAGGTAAGTGTTAGCTAATGATGTACTAATCCTTATATGTTCTATAAGCAGATATGTTCCCTTAACCAATCCCTCCCTTCGATAGGTTTTGTATTTTGACACATAGAATGACGTCCTAAATTATGCATACTGGGGTATAAGACCTCTGTATAATCAAGCTGCTATTTATGTGTGCAAGCCGCATTCCGATGTTTGTCAGGTCTCCCTACTTTATGAACTGAGAATAAAGTAGTACTTTTCCATACTCATTGTGTCTGTCCGTTTATTTGGTCTGTGGTCCTTATTGATAATTCCATCTAGCACAAGAGACGCTTCAAGCGGCTAGAGCACAACAAAATGACCAGCGGAGTGCAGTGCCCTACCAGTGGCATACACAGAACTCTTCTTTTCTCAGATACAAGGCCCCCCACCCATTTAGTGCATGGCGAGTGAAACATAGACCCTTGAACTTCACTCTGCCTTCCATAGGAAGCAAGTGGAGTTTAGTCAGAATTGGAGAGGCATGGTAACATTTGGGAGGCCTTCCATCAACCGGGTTGCTGAATTTTTAATGAGCTGTAGCCTTTGAAGGTTTGTATTTGGGCTGGTCCAGTAGTGCGGCATTGCAGTAGTGCAAAGTACCCATGACCGCACAAGCAACCAATGGGCCCTTCATGTTGACAGGGATTAGTGGCATCAGTCTTTTCAAAGGTCTCAGCTTAAAAAAGCCAGAGCTGTGTCTGCCACTAATCTGTACATCAGGAGAAAGAGTGGCACAGATCTTTACCCCTAGATGTTAAACTGATACGACAGGTATGGGGAGGTTATGGACAAAATGTATCGGTCCATCGGGACCAGGCATGTGGAGAGCCAACCACCGGTACCTCAGTCTTATTTCCATTGTGCTTGTGCCAGTTTTGGCTCATCCAGGCACCAATATTTGCCACGCACCCTCACATGCAAGATGCTGCTACCTCGAAGTTGGCATCAACTCGAAGAATGAGCTGGGTATCATTGGCATATGCTTAAAATTGGCAGCCATGATTTTGTATCCGATCAGGGAGAGGGTGAACATAGAGATTGAACAGTAGGGGCGAGATTGCAGAACCCTGCAACACTCCACAAGACAGGACCACAGGAGCTGATTTGAACAGGGGAAGGGACACCATTTGGGAGTGGTCAGATAAACAAAGGTGTTAAGTTACTCCAGGGCTGCACCGGTAATTCTGACCTCCTTGAAGCACTGACACAAGATGGTATGGTCTATAGTGTCAAACGCTGAGGATACATCTAACAGAATGAAAAGCCCACCTCATCATGGTCTCTGATTCTGGCCAATTCATCCATCACCGTCACCAACACAGCCTCCATTCCCATCAAAGTGACATTGGGATATCGAGGAGGTGATCTCAACAGAAAACAACTCCAACGTGAGGTACTTTGGATAGACTTCTTAGACTGTATTCAACCAAGAGGAATGAACTGCAAATCTGATCTTATGTGTTTTGTTTAAACAATTCAACCCAGCTGGTCACACATGGGTGGGTGGTTTTCTTGTGAAATAATAGGCATCTGAGCCCTGAAGACGGATCCCTGTAAATCCGAAACACGTCGGAAAAACATTTTCATCCAAGAAGCCTATTAGATGTGTATTAAGTATAACAAGTCTGTGAATTCTGTCCTGGATTTGTAAAGGACTGTGGTAGTGTGAAATGTTAACACAACCATTGTTATGCCTTTTTTTACATTCATTTCCATAATCACACTTGTGAATTCCCATGTACATATGTGAAATCATGTACCAGTCTTTTTGTTGATTAAATTTGAATATTCTTGTATAAGTTTACTTGTATTGTGAACAATTTCACGAACCTGATTAGTATTAAGGTATTTGATGAGCCTCACTTGGTTCACTAAGTAACATTTACCCATTGAATGATTTTTGTACTAAGAGCATTCGATCTTGTATCTAATAGTCAAAATACTTGTGACAAAATCCTATTGTGATATTTTCCCCACAGGAGTACATCATTGGGTCACCTGTTAGGGTCTAAGAGGTTTAGTTTGCTTTTTCTTCTTCCCACAGTCTTGGGTGGCCTTAAGACTGTACGGCCCATTTGCACCTGAAATACATTTTTACATTTGTACTTTTCTGAACACATGGTCACATATGCAAATTTACACAACAGCATATATAATTACTCAGCAGTGCCTCCCTAATCCCCCTCACCCAAGTAATAGATTAAAACACATCTAGACAGTGGCTAACTAGAGACCGACCATTGATTAAAAACCCATGTAGCGCAGGAAGAGGTGTGGGACAAGTTAAAGCTGGAGAATCACCAGTCCAATGTCTCGGCCACACAGTGTCAGGGGGAGCCCGATTACAAAGCGTGGTACTTGTGTAATGATAGAGATCAGACTTACCAACAAACTTAAATCCATACATAGAATGAGCAGTAGTGTGTCAAGCTCAGAGTCCGGATGGGTACCAGACGGGCACATATTTTATGCGCATTAGGCATGTGAACACCTAAATGCAGAGGAAACGAATCAGCTGACTTGATGAGTGCTGCCTAAGTAGAGATGAAAGAAATATTCTGAGCATCCGGTGTGGGAAATTAAACATTTTCATTGACACACACCTAAAACGGGCAATACAAACCATTAATAATCTTTTTTAACACGCTTATTACTGGAGACCAGATTCAAAGCATGAGACTGGGACTCAAGCCTACACTGTCTTGCTTCCAAGACAAATGTATTGCCCCTTCCTCTCCTCTATCTCTCTCTCCACCTGTGGTGTTCCACAGGGGTCTAATATTTCTCCCTGGTTGTTCAACAATACCTGGCACCTCTCGCCCACTGCATTGCTGCTCTCTGCTCTAACTTCCAGTGCTATGCGGATGGCAATCTGCTTGCTTTCAGGCTCCCCTCTGCCACCTCTTCTCCTTCTCTTATCCCGGATTGTCTGTCTGCAATCCAGGAGTGGTGTGCCACCAATGATCTCTGCCTGAATGCCAGTAAGACAGAGATCCTCCTCATTGGCACACCTGCACCTTTCTTTCCTGCCACTCTCTGGCTGGCCTCCCCGGGCCCTCTTTCTGCTCCCACCTGTTAGGCTAGGAACCACTGGGTCATCTTCGCTCTCCACACTTTCTTTCTCTCCTCACATCTCTGACATCTCCAAGAAGTCAAACTATCAACAGCACCTCCTCAGAGGTATTCTTACTTTCCTCTACTTCCCCCAGAAGCTCTCTTTCTCCAGAGCTCTGGTTCTCTCTAGGCTTCACTACTGCAAAAGCCTCTTTTTAAATCTGAATGCCTCTACTCTCTGTCCTCTGCAACTCATCTAGAACAGAACTGGGAGACTCGTTCTTGGACTCAAGCCTATGGATCGTATCTCTCCAGCCCTCACATCTCTCCATTGGCTCCCCGCTAGGCCCTGAAGACCCTCTGCATATGGAAACTAAGGCAGAATCACCATATACTAGTGATACGACAGACACAAGGTTCGATTTTCCAACTACTATGGTTTATTGCAAAAATATGCTGAGTCAGCCGACTGGGTCTAACGTCTCGCAACGTGTGTCATCGAGACCTCGTGAGACGCAAGAGAGCAGACATCATTCAAACAGTTACATATATAGCAAAAACAAGCCTTCAAGGCACATCAGAACCGCCCATAATGTATCTTCTTCAGCTAGGGTTCGGTGATTGACAATTATGACAAATATGACACATTATTACAACTTTCTTAATCTATTATTCATAGCAAGAGTTGCAGACATAGTTCTTTATTATACAGAACATAAAGCACTTGTTCAGCAAGGAAATTGTGTTTGCGAGAGAGACACATTTCAAAGCATGTTATCTACTAGTTTCTATTCGTGAACTAGGGGTCAGCCTGTTCTAAGGAAGATCCGCGAAGGAGGACCGCTAATAGAGTATAAATCATACTTTAACTGCATGTTTCTACAGCTTTAGTGAGACAGGCCGGCACCTGGGCCGCTGATTAAATGCAATTTCTGCTTGCTTTCAAGGACTCAGTGAAGGAGGAAAACAATGTATTTCTGTACTGTTTGGCATTCCTGTATGGGCTGATCTTTCAACATGCAAGCTGTGGCCTCGTACCGTGTATGAGCTTTCAGAATATAATACGTTTTTCAAAGCATTTTGACAGAAAGGAAAAAAGCAAATGGCGGATGTTACACAAGATGGACGCCCTGTGGTTATACTGACAATTCTTTGTTTGCGATGTTGGTCATACGATGCGATTGGTTTTTGGCCAACATAATATACCTTCTATACTTAGTTAGGGTCGTTTCTGGACTTACATCCCGGTGGCTGCAAGGATCAAGTTCAAGACCCTCTGTATTGTCCACAAGGCCTTCTGGGGCCTAGGACCACAATATCTCCAACTCTCTCTTCGGAAGTATCTTCCTACTCGAGCTCTTCGTTCCTCCACTTACAACTCCTTGAGGGTCAGTCGCTTTTCCAAGCAACAAGTTGGGGGCAGATCTCTCTTTTCAGCTGGTGCCTCCCTCTCGAGAAGCCTCCCTGCCTCTCTGAATCTTGAGTAGAACCATCTGAAGTTCTGGAGGCATCTCAAGACTTTCCTCTTTGCTTCTGCCTTCTCTCCTCCTCTCCCCTGCTGATCTCCTGCCGATATACTGCACTGGTCACCTGGTTACCCTCTGAACTACGGGCCCAGTCCCTGCCCTCCCAGCTGCACACCTGCACAGCCTCCTGGCACCCCTGCACTTGGGTCTGTATCTGCATCCCTACAGTCTCCTCTACCTGGAGTTATTAAACACTTGTTGTCTACACCTAAACTTGCACTGCTTCCTGCTGGTCGCACTACTTGTTCTTTGATGTTTGATCCTGTGCCTTGCACTTACACCTCCTCCTCTTCGGCTGGCACTTTTCCTTTTCCCTCTCCCCTGCACTTGAGCAATCCCAATGTCACTAGGCCTAGTATGATCATTGTCATGTCCTCCCTTTGTTTCCCCTCCCTTGCCTCGTCGCATCTTGAAACACTTGTGTTTGCGTTATAAATACCATATCATATCATATCATATCTATCCTCCCGGACCAGTGTTGCCTCATTCACAGCAATGGCTGTCACGGCAGCTTGCAAATCTTCCATTACAAATCCATGGCCACACAGACACTGAACACCCACTAGGTTCCCCTACCACTAGCCTAGACCGGGTTTTACTCCAAATGATTTATTTGATTTGAATATGTGTTCAGTGATGGCCCTAGCCAGATGGTGTCGGACTGCTTGACAAGGTTCAATAGTTCAAGCAGTGGGAGTTGAAACAGAAGTTACAAAATGTTTTCAGGGTAGAATAGGAAGATAAGGACGGATAGGTGATGGAAGAGGAGGAGGAGTGAGGTCGGATTAGGTGTGGGGAAAGAGGTATGTTTTCATACTTTTTCAGAAAGTGGTGATGGAGCGTACAGTACATATCAGAATTGGATGCAGGACAGTGGGATGGTGCCGAATCATGATAAGACAGAACTGATGGTCGTCGGCACTAACTGGTGGAGAGGGTTCCTAAGAAAAAAGAAGCTAGGAATCTGAGTTCAAGCAACTCCAATTTACTTCAGGTGCCTAGAGCCATGTTGTCCTTGGTGAAAAAAGTGCATTTTGGGTGGCTGCTCCGGAAAGATGGAATGCTATGCTCCGGGATTTGAGAAGATGTAACTCTTTTGAGACTATGGGCTTCATTCCGAGTCACGCGGTAACCTGCCAGTGCTCCCGCCGGGTTGCCACTGCCCTCAGAAGAAGTTACCAGCACCTGACCTCCCGGTGCCACCGACTCATTCCGAGTCTGGTGGTGGGAAGTCAGGCGCTGGTATATTTGTTAATCCCCATTCCCATAGAGTCCAGAAGGACTCTATGGGAGTGGGGACACAGAAGCATTGGAACCGTTGCTAAGGGTGCCGGTGCTTCTGTGAGCAGTCTGCCGACCGTGGCCACTGAGCCGGCAGGGTCAGATCTGTCAGGCACAGCAGCCTCGACAGGCAAACTCGTAGTATGCCGGTACGGAAACCCTTGTTTCCAGACCGGCAAACTTATAATGAGGCCCTTTGCCTTTTTGTTTAAATAGGGTCAGCTTGGGGGTTTTGGGTGGATTATGAGCACTGTTGTTGGGGTTGTTTGTTTTTTTGTTCTGTCACCTGTGGTAAATTCTTTTCTCCTCACGTCCATATGCCCTGGGCATTTTTGCTTTGCGCATTGATAAATAATTAAAGTAAGTAAAGTGTGTGCATGTTAGTTTGCAGAGTGGAACGTGCACTTGCTTGTGTGTGGGGGAAGCGTTTCAGTGTGTTGTGAAGTGCAGACAGGGTTTGAAGGTGGAGGTCTTTATATACAATGCAGAGTGAGGGGGCGAGGGGAAGAGGCACCAGTAAATCAGGGGGTCATGAAGACAGGCTTTACCACAGAACAGAACCTGGGTTCCCGGCAGACCGCCAGAACCTGTGACCCATGCTGCCAATGCTTTACCTTGTCGCCCTCACTGGTTCCTTGTCACCCCAACTGCTAAGAGCATACGAAAGGAACTCCTTTTCTATGTGCATGGTGGACATCTTTGTTTGTAGGTTTTTAAAGAAACGCATCACCTGCAGTGCATGCAAAACAAATTGCCTTAAAAAAAGCTATTAATGACCTTGATCGCGTCACTGGCTGCTAACAGCTATATGTACCTCCCAGTGCAGCTTTACCAGTCGGTAACAGTTAAGTTGAGTAACCCACATTAAGGCCCTCCCAAACTTGGGACCAAGGGCCGTTACTGGCTGGTAAAGCCCCACTCCTCTTCGGTGCCTATCGCTTAAATATTGATTCAGAAAGTACTGTGCAGTAAGAAGAGACAACTACAACTAATTGTATCTATATAGAGATACAAATATATTGGGAAACTGTGCGAGCTCATTTTTCTTCAACATTAAAAGTTAAACTACTAAAAACCTTCTCTTTTCAGTACGAGGCTTGCAGCGCTACGAGGACCCACAGCCAATACGTCATATGAAGGTTACAAGAAGACTTGCCATTGTTTCAATTATTCTGAGTATACTGATGTCCATCTCATTGGTCGCAATGATTGTGCTGTGTAAGTGACCCTATATTTTCAAAGTGTACATCTTTTGTATGTCATACAATAAAAGTAAAGTTATGTAGTATATCAAGACAGAAAATGTTAACAGAATAGCAAAACAAGGAATGTTTACAGAAAAGCAAGGCAAGGCAATTCATGTTTACATAATAGCAAGATTGGGCCTCATTACAAGGGTGGCGGTCCGGAAACAAGTGTGCCGGTAAACTCACTGGCACCCCTGTTTCTGGACCGACACACTTAAGTCTGCCTGCCGGGGCCACTGCGCCCAAGAGGTATGACCCTGCTGGGCACAGCGGCCTCGGCAGGCAAAGTTGCCATGGAAGCACCGGCACCGTTAGAAACAGTGCCGGTGCTTCCGAGTCCCCATAGGATTCCATGGGAATGGAAACTTACAAAATCCAGCACCTGTCGTCCCGCGCCGCCAGAACTTGTAATGTCCCAGTGGCACCGGGAAGTCAGGCACCAGATTCGGTGTTATGGGTGGCCGGCAACCCTCAGTTGGCAGCGACGGATTACCTCATTACGACTCTGGCGGTTGTAGGGTATTTTGTGTAGATTTGGGGCCTAGCGATATTTTCTTACCACCAAGAATAAAAGTAATTTAGCAATAATCACTCCTTGCATTTAGATTGGGTTTGGTATTATAGTGATATCGTGGCTATGCATTATTTCAGTACACAGATACATTTAGTTGGTATGCATTTTGTTGTGGTATAGTGATGAGCATAATTTCTTTGCTTTATTTGTGGCCCCAACATACAAAACCCCTTTCTTTTGTTTAGACTGTTCTTGTGATCTCTAGAGGCCTCAGTCTTCTACATTATTCAAGAACACCACATTTTCATATGGAGTGCCACTTATGGCTGTTATCACTGATTTATCTACACCAGTGAGCTATGCTTCCATAAAGTATTCACTATAACATGTGGTATAATCACTAATTTATTTACATTAGTAAAACTATTTCCAGAGGCTTCTCTCTCTGCTGACTCATGTACGTCCAACAGACTATCAGATTGTGTTCCACTCAGAAGTCACACACACATACACTGAGTGGAACCACGCACACAGCTATTTATAATTACTCATAACATAACTTTTCCCACATGGGATGCTTGGCATATGTTACATAATAATATCCCCTTTCATCAGGTGATATGGGCTAACTGTACCAGAGAAAAACAGAAGCAAATAGAAGCCTTTACACGGATTGTGATTTACATCAGTTTCATTTCAAAAATCATACATTACCAGTTTTCCGAGCAAGTCTTTTCTAGAATAAACATAAGAGAAGCAATTGCAAAATACATGGCATTTCATTAGATTCTTTGCAACAATAAAAAGAACAGTGCATCAGTTGACTTGCATTTCTGAATAGCAACATTAGAATGCAGCTATCGCTACGCTGCCTGACTGAAATAGCTTTCTTTCACACACCGCATTCTCTCTTTGTGTAAGATAATTACCAGCAAAATTGTAGCAGATCAGCATGCAAACTCTCTGGACAGGTTGCTTTCTTTAAATGGCTCAGGGCTTCCTTTTAGAGCACCCGGCAAGGACATGCAGTTCCAATCTGCACTCTTTGGTCCTCAAGCCGGTGCCAATTGATTGGAATCTCCAGCCTGTGAAGGTCAGCAGTACACTGGAACGACGGCCCTCAATCAGGCAGCCCCACAGCAACTCCCGCCAAGTCCTCACCGAAGCTGTGTAAAAATGTCCACTGCCTTTCTTCCTCCCCGAGATGCACCAAGAGACCTCTGTTACAGCCCTTCATGTGACGTGCATCCAATAAAAATCTATCATGTCATACCCTCCTTCCTCAAACAATAGCTCACTTATTAGTAAGAAACTGTATCCACTAATTTCCTGCTTATTCGAGTTTTGTTTCTTTAGCAAGGACCGTGAAAAGCACAGAGAAAGAGAAAGGAAAGGAAAAAATTCTGAATGTCCGTTTAAAATGACTTTCAGCCTGCCTCATTTTGCACTTGGAGAACACATTATGATATTAATAAGTTAAGATCATGTTAGTACTGTTAATTATATTAGTTCATTAATCCTCTAATGTGTCTCCTGCAACAGAGGCATTTCAGGTGAGAAAAAGAAATATGGTGCGTTTTTAAATGTGAGAAAATGATGTGTTTTTGACTGAGTAACCTGTCTTCATTTACATATGCATATGTTACACCGACAACACATAGCTTGCTGTACCACGTTATAGCAATACATTGATCCCATGCAGTGGTGCTTCACTCCAAAAACACGCTATATATTGATCCTATGTAGTGGCGCTGCGCTCCAAAAACACGCTAAATAATCCTACATACCCCCTCCATTTTCTGAGAATTTTGGCCATGGTCCAAGCCACAATTGGAAGAAATCCAACTTGCCCCCTTTCTTCTTTTAACATGTAGCAATCCAACAAAATCAGTACTCATATGTGAAGAAATGAAATTGAAAAGTCACTGTTCAATCATCATAATATCAAAATTCATCTTTGAGACCATCAGTTCTTATAAAATATTTTACATTTCTCTTCCCAATGGAAGTGTCCATAGTCCAGTTTTTTAACTTTATGCTTGAAGTTAATCACAAAACAATAAAATAAAACAAATAGTTAAAATAAATAATTAACATAACAGATTAAAATAATTAATTAAAATAATAAATACGTGGAACTCCATACTCCGGGACACTTGTCTGCCTCTGATATGTCCCGACCGGCGATGTCACATCATTTGGTTCATTCGAGTGCTCTTCCATCTTGGCACTCTTGGATCCTTTTTCCATAGAAGTCATCTTTTCTTTGGCATTCCGGTTATTTTGTCTTCACTTCCACCCGGAGGCAGGCATCATTTGATCTTCTTCCAGGGGACTCCAAGACTCCATCGCCTCCCGTGTCCTCTGGTCCCGTGTCCTCGAAGTACAAATATGTTTATATTCTAAATCAAATAGAAAAGAAACAAATTAAGTATATAGCACAATACTAACTTCACCCTTTTGCCAAAAATAAAACATGCTTTGTAAAATATTTCGCCCTTTTTCCTCTTGCTTTCTGAAATTAAACGTAGGTTAAAGAGAAAACAAACATACATAAAACAGCATTCAATATTTAATACATTTTCATTTTGCACACCAACTCCATAAATTTTAGCTTCCATTTTTTTATATATATATTTACATATATTACCGTGTTTATGTGCCATTATCATAATCAACCATCTTTATTTAACTTCTCTGTCACTGCCTCCTGACTGTACCCATTTATTTTACCTTTTTGTGTTCAAGGGACTTTATCTGTTTCTACATGCTCCAGATTTTGTACCTCATGTCTTGGATGACATGGCTTGATTTGGTTTACATGCACAAACTGTTCTGTTGCTGTTTCACCTTCAGTCTTCAAAATTTTATAGACCACAGGAGAGACCTTATCTATAATTCGATATGGCCCCTGCCAGACTCCTAGAAATTTGGAATTTTTCTGTTTACCTTTTCCAAAATGAAATTTATACACCTGATCGCCCACACAATATTCCTTTACTGACGTCTTTTTATCATAATATGTCTTTGTACCGTCAGCAGCTCTTTCTAAATTTTTCTGTACAAAAGCAAATGCATGTTGTAAATGCTTCCTCAGTTCATCAATGTATTCATGAACTGTGGATGCGCTCACAAGTGTTTGCTCATGTGTCTTGTATAGCAGGTGTTGTGGTAACACCATTTTCCTACCTGTTAAAACTTCATGAGGGCTAATACCTGTTGCTTTGGCAGGAGTTGATCTGATAGCCATCAGAACCAAAGGTAAGCGTAAATCCCAGCTGGAACCTGCTTCTGCCACAAATGTCTTTAAAATGTCCACAACAGGCCTATTGCTGCATTCAATTCCACCTGAAGAAGCCGCCCGATATGCGATATGTAGCTTTCTTTTCACACCCAGTATTTGCCATACCTTACTCATTAAAGCACTTGTTAAATGACTTCCTCTGTCTGATTCTATTCTTTGTGGCAACCCAAACCTTGAAAACACATGGCTCACCAGCAATGTGGCTGCTGTTTGCGCACTACAATCTGGTGCAGGAATACACTCAATCCACTTCGACATCAAACATACCATACTTAAAATATAACAGTTCCCCCTACTCGACCTCCTTACGGGCCCTACATAGTCTATTTGCAAATCTGACCATGGAAGAGTTAGGCCTCTTTTCATTAATGGAGCTCTATGCATTGGTGAAGCAGGTTTAAATTGGGCACATACTAGACATCCTCTAGTATATAATTCTACATCTTGGGACATATGTGGCCAATAACCATAATCTTTTAGTATTTCCATTGTTTTCTGTGAGCCTCTGTGGCCTGCAGTTATGGCATCATGTGCATGGTGTAGCATTAACCCTCTGAATGAAAGGGGTACCACCCACTGTATCTGTCCTGTTATGGACTCTCTAATCATGAGACCGTCTTATTCGTTTTTTATTCTTTAATAGCACCCTCAACTCTTCTTTTCCCATGCAATCATTTTCTGTTAAAGGGTTTTGTTCAGGATCTATCAAATGATTATAATAGATTCCCAAAATTCGATCATCCTTTTGTGCCTCAATCAGGTCTTGGTCTGGTGTATCATAACTCCACTGTACCACTGGTTGATCTACCTCCTTTGGTGTTTTAGAATGCGTTACTGCATCAATTTGTATTTCACCCAGTAAATGTTCAATAGGTAGCAATTCTCCCATCACAGCCCCAATTTTAGCCAGGTGATCTGCCTTATCATTTCCCTTCTTATCCTCTCCTGGAGTTTTTAAATGCCCACGAATTTTACTCCAGTATACTGTTAAATCATTCTCTGACACCAATTTGTCTATGGCTTGTATCATTTTTCCATGCTTAAGTGGCTTTTTGTTGAATGTAATCATGCCTCTCGCTTTCCAGCCAGGTAAATATTCCACAAAGCTATTCCGTGCGTAATCAGAATCAGTCACCAAGACAATTTCACTGAATTTATTATCAACTGCAGTAGCAATTGCTTTATAAATGGCTGCCAATTCCGCTACCTGACTGCTCCTAGCACCAATTCTCATCCCTATACTCGGGATACCTTCACACTTCAACCAGACATTTCCTACTCCTGACACTAATTTTTTATCACTGTCATTTTCAATGTGAAAGGCACAACCATCAACATATACAGTTGGCAAGTCCTTGCATGTTTTTTCATCGAAAGCTTTGTGTGGTCATTGTTCAAATTCCTGCAAATTAGGTTCCATTTCTATTTCATTTGATACTGGTTCAGCTAAACAGTCATGTAAATCTGCTATACCTTGAGCAATTGGGCTTCTTTTATTTTGGCCATATCTCACTTCTACAACAAAAAACTTGTAATGCCAGCGTCCATGAAGTGATTCTGGATTGTGCTAGATTGCCTGACCTAATTCTTTTACTCTCTAAAAACTGCAAAGGTTGATGATTTGTCTCAATAATCACCTTTTCTCCCTGAACAATGGGGCGGAAATGTTTTTGCGCCCACTCAGTGGTTAATAGGGCCTTTTAACATTCATTGAATTTAATTTCAACTTGGGAAAATGCCTTACTTGCATATGCAATGGTTTTGTGATTCAAATCATGTTTTTGTGATAACACTGCTGACATACAATGTTCAGAGAAACCTATTTCTATAAAGAAATCCCTGTCCTTTATGGGATATGCTAAACATGGTGCCTTTACAAGACATTCTTTTAATTTAGTCACTGCCTCAGACTGCTCTTTTTCCCATTTCCAGGGTGTATTCAGTTTAAGCAGTTTAGTCAATGGTTGAGTGATTTCAGCATAATTTTCAATGAACTTTCTGTTATAGCCTGTCATTCCTAATAAACTTGTGTTGTGTCGGAGGCGGCATCTGAGAGAAGTGCTATTGTCAGAGGTGCGGCTTGACACGTTTTGACGCGTAGGAGGGTCCTTTCCTCGAATCCTGTATCCCGTTTTTTGTTCGAGTGTGCGGGCGAGGGAGTGAGACAGCGAGGACAACAACGCGGGCGAAAGTGAGGGAGAAGGAGAAGAAGAAGGAGAGGCCCCGGCCGTGAGGAGTAGCACAGGCAAGATTGCAGGTGAGAGCCTAGCAGGGAAAGCTTGGAGGCTGGCTGGCTAGCCGCGACGAGTTCCGGATTTGTTCCGGATTTGTGCGAGCGTGTTAAATATTGCACGGCACGGTGCGGCGGCCCCCTATGGCTCCCAGTGGTGCTCGGTCCCCACGGCCTAACTGGTCTCGGCATAAAAGCAGCTGTGGTACCGGGTGATTGGCTCCTTTATTAAAAGGAGCCTACCTGAAAGAGGTGGTGCGGCTCCTGCAGCATGCCCGCAGGCATAAGTCTGAGGGAGTGCACACGCCAGTCCCTCTACCCTGACGGACCTCTCCCCTTAACCTATCCTCGGAAGGAAGCTAGAGCCATACCTGTGAAGAAGGGGAACTTGCCAACATCACCCAGAGACTGTGGGCCTGGGCCTGGGATCCGGGCTTCGTAGCCCCCTGGCTGACCGACAAGGGGGGATCACAGGAAAAGGCGGGAAATCAATTTTGCATACCTGTCATGATCTCTGCTTCCAAAAGGTCAGGGTTTTCCCAACTCCCTTGGAAGCAGATCCATAACCCAGGTTCCAAGTGCCAACCAGTCCCAATTGGGACCTTTTGGACCCAGTCCTGGCGCCAGTGGCACCAGGCTCATAAATATTCCCAGTCCCAGCGCTGGAAGCGCCGGGCTCATAATGCTTGGGTGGACTTACCTGCAGCAGACCATGCTGCTTACTTGCCTGCCAGTTGAGCCTCTGATCCTCTTCTGTTTGGAACTACTTTTCCTGTTGGGTGGGGCAGGAGCCACTCCCTAGGTATAGAACACTGGAACTCTTCTGGAAAGCAGGAACTCTTTTCTTACCTAGGCGTGGCTGTGGAAGGAGACACCTAAGCACTACAGGAGGCTATTTAAACCACACCCGATGGAGGAATCTTGCTTTGTGTTATTCTGCATCCTCTGCAGCAGAACGCTCATCGTGTCTTCTGCATCTGATCCTGGGCCTAAGGAAAAAGGCTTACCATCCTGAATCCACTCTTCAGCAACACCTATAAAGACAAAAAAGCACAGGTTAGCATTACAGTCTTCAGTGACAGCTCTTCACTTACCTGGTCCATCGGCTGTCACCAACGCCTCGCGCTGCATTCCGACATCTGAAAGACAAAGGCTTACCTACTCTTCGTGCGCTCCGGAGGTCTTCACACTGCATTCCGGCATCTGAAAGACAAAAGCTTACCAACTCTTCGCACGCTCCGGAGGCCTTCGGCGCTTCATCCCGCATCTGAAAGACAAAACAAGGTGCGTTTAAAGACATTGGGGAACTTTAATACTCATTACTCCTTTCCACATCTAACCCAGTGGGTATTCCGGCACCCTGCAGCCGCTCCGAACTTGTACCTGCAAAATAAAAAGACAGTTAGAGCGCATCGTGAAACAGGCAACAAGCGCTTACTTACGTGCTTCCAGGCGCTTCTATTCATCACACGGGCTCCATCTTCAACTCACTTCAGCCCGTCATCCACCATCGCCGGAACCCTGCAAAACAAGAGACATCATTACTAAAGACTTTAAAGACATTAGAATTACTCGAAACCTACCGTTCGTGCAGTAAACGACGGACAGCAGTCCTCTGAAGTCAAGAAGCCTGCTCCCCTTATCCAGTGAAGAAACTGGTTACAGCACCCTGCCCCGAGGCAGATGGAGAGCACGGCGTTCACTTACCTAAGGTGAGAGCGTTAACCTTCGGGGTTCTACAGGAGAAGAGAAAGGGAAGAAGAGAGAGACATTCAATAACCCAGTTCATTAATCCCATATTTTCTATCTGCAGACATCTTACCCTTCGAGTCAGACATACAGTGCCCAGAGGTCCAGCCCAAAGAGCCAGCCGTGTGTTACACATCACCTTTGAAGATACGGTATACGCCCAGTCAAGACCGGCGCCTCTACGGGAATCAGGTGAGCGTTACAGAACACAAAGCCTACCACAAAACTCCCGTCCAGGCGCTATGGAAACCTCGGATACCGACCAACTAGCCCAGTTACTTGGGGAACTAAGGGCAGAAGTGCATGCAGCCCGTCAGGAAACGAACGCTCTTAAGAAGGGAACTGATTATTTCCAAGGAGCGAACAGATGATCTCGCTAGACAATTGCTACAGTCACAAGCCGGACAGACCCCGTTACCCGCATCTGGGGGAAATCTTCCTTCTACATCCTCTATGAATCCAGTGCAGATCAACCTACCTGGGAATGTACCTCTGGCTCCGCCCGAACGATTTTCTGGTGACCCAAAGAGGTTTGCAGTATTTATCAATCAGTGCCGGTTGCATTTCTTATGCCGGCCAGCAGCCTTTCCAACTGATCAAGCTAAAGTAGCTTTCGTGCTTTCGTACCTTAGTGGCAATGCGGCAGACTGGTCGATCCCTCTAGTAAATCAAGATGATCCGGTCCTCCATGATTTTCAAGCTTTTCAGCTCAGTATGGAAAAACTGTTCGCAAGACATTCACAGGGGCAGGCCTTGGACAATGAGCTTCTTTCGTTGCGACAAGGTAATCAAGACCTTTTGGCTTATATTGCGTCTTTCAACAGACTGATAGTGGAAACTCAATGGCCTGAGGACAAAAGGATTACGCTGTTTTATAGAGGTCTATGTGGAGAGCTCAAAGATGTGTTAGCCCAAGTAGTGAATCCCCCACAAGATTGTTCGGACTATATAGACTTAGTCATTCAAATAGATCACAGACTGCAGAACAGGAAGGCCGATCGTTCCAAGTTTGATGCTCGAGTATTTTCCAAACCGCCAACTCCTTCCAAAAGAGTACACTCCGGGGAACCCATGCAAATAGGGGGTCTGAAAGGTCCTCTAACACAAAAGGAGCAGGAAAGGAGAAAACAGTTGCAATTATGCCTCTATTGCGGAAACTCAGGGCACTTTCTTCGAGACTGTCCGGTGAAACCTGCCAAGAAGGCAGTAGGAACTGCAGTTACCAAAGTTACAAACTCTGAGCAGGGAAACGACCTCGCCCGACAAGAATAGAGGTCCTCTTGCCGAGCGTGAAAACCAGTTCCGTGACCTCGCATTTCGTGATACCTATGGTCTTCATTAGCCCTGATAATCCGGATCGATTACATGCAATTGAAGCTTACGTCGACAGCGGTGCCATCGGCAATTATGTGGATCATGAAATGGTTTTGAGGATGAATCTAACCCTTTGTCCCAAGGCTGTAAAGGACGTCATTACTACGGTGGATGGTACGGAGATAGCCTCCGGGCCAGTAACACATACCACTCAAGAAGTGACGCTAGTAAGTCAAGATGGACACCATGAGAAGATCGTGTTCGATGTGATCAAGGCCCCTCAGTTTCAGATTATTCTAGGAATACCTTGGTTAGAGAAACACAATCCTCTGATCGATTGGCGAGCAAGAACGGTCCAGTTTCCAGAATGTGTCTCTACTTGTCACCCTCCACCTGGTGTTGCACTGGCAGCAATTTCTTCAGAGACTCCCCAGTTACCTCCCGAATACCTAGAATACCAAGATGTTTTCCGGAAGGATCAGGCTAACTCTCTACCTCCTCATAGGTCTTATGACTGCCAGATAGACCTGATACCTGGATCTACTCCTCCTTGTAGTAGAATTTATGCCCTCACCGAGCCTGAGAACCTTCACCTTCGACAATACCTGGATCAATACCTGGCAACTGGGTTTATTCGTCCTTCCAAGTCCCCTGCTTCTTCAGCTTTGTTCTTCGTTCCAAAAAAGGAAGGATACCTTAGAACTTGTATAGATTATCGCTCCCTGAACCAGATCACCTTTAAGAATAGATATCCGTTACCTTTGATCCCTGAACTCCTGGACCAAGTCAGAAAAGCATGCATATATACAAAGCTGGATCTTAGAGGAGCTTACCACTTGGTACGAGTAAAAGAGGGCGATGAATGCAAGACGGCCTTCCGCACCAAGTATGGGCTATTTGAATATCAGGTCATGCCCTTCGGACTTTGCAATGCCCCGGCCGCCTTTAATATTTTATGAACGATGTCCTCAGAGAGCTCATAGATGTGTGTGTTGTTGTTTACATTGACGACATCCTCGTTTATTCTTCATCGGAATCTGAACATCGGAAACACGTGAAAATGGTCCTCGAAAGATTGCGTCAACACAAACTTTTCGCTAAGTTGGAAAAATGTGTTTTCAACGTGACTGAAGTTGTATTCTTGGGATTCATATTATCACCTGGCGGAGTGCGTATGGATTCAAAGAAGGTCGATGCAGTTCTCAAATGGCCATCACCATCCTCCGTAAAAGGTGTGCAAAGCATGTTAGGCTTCGCTAACTTTTACCGCAGGTTTATCCCCGAATTCTCTCGAATAGTCCAGCCCATCACTGCCTTGTTAAAGAAAAACAAACGTTTTGAATGGTCTACCGAGGCGGAACAAGCTTTCCAGGATTTGAAGACTAAATTTATCTCTGCACCAATCTTAAAACACCCTCGCCCCGAACTCCCCTACATCGTGGAAACTGATGCTTCAAGCCTTGCCATGGGGGCAGTTCTATCACAAAAGGACCCGGTAACCAATCAGTTGCATCCCGTGGCATTTTGGTCCCGCAAATTCTCACCTCCTGAAATCAATTACACGATTACTGACAAGGAACTTCTGGCTATCAAGTCTGCCTTTAAGGCTTGGCGGCATTATCTGCTGGGGGCCCGACACACCTTTACTGTGATTACGGATCACCGAAACCTGCAATATTTGAAAACCGCAAAAGCCCAATCCTCTAGACAACTCCGTTGGGCATTATTCTTTGCCGAGTTTGACTTCATAATTACCTATCGACCTGGTACAAAAAACGGTAAAGCTGATGCCCTTTCTCGGATGGGAGTGGAAGAACACTTGATCAACCCAAAACCTGTACCAATCATTCCCGAACAAAGAAATCTGGGTGTAATCGCCACACAATCCATAGAGGAAGTTAAGGATAAAGCCAGGCAACTTGTAACTCCAGCAGACATACAGAATTGGCATCTGCAGGGAAAGGACTTTGCAGTAAAAGACAACTTATTGTATTTCCAAGAACGATTATACCTACCCAGCACAGATTTACAGAAAAAAGTAATCTCTTTTTATCACGATTCATTAATAGAAGGACATCCCGGTATAGCCAAGACCTCAGAAAAGATCAAGCGCTACTTCTGGTGGCCGTCTTGGAAAAAAGATATCAGAGACTTTATAATGTCCTGTGGAGTATGCGCCCAAAACAAGAGTCAAAAGGAAAGACCAGCAGGCCTCTTACGCCCTATTGACATCCCACCTCGCCCTTGGCATACGCTTTCTATGGACTTCATCAACGATCTACCTCCATGCTCCGGATACAATACAATTCTAGTAATCGTGGACTTATTCTCCAAGATGGCGCATTTCATTCCGCTCAAAGGCTTGCCAACAGCAGCAACTCTGGCCCGAGAATTTCTCGAAAACATCGTCCGACTGCACGGTTTTCCTTCGGTTCTAATTTCGGATCGAGGTAGTCAATTTATTTCTCATTTTTGGCGAAGTTGCTGTCGGTCGGCTCAAATTGATGTGAGACTATCGACCAGTCACCACCCTCAGACCGACGGACAAACCGAGAGGACCAATCAAACTCTGGAACAGTATTTACGCTGCATGCTGCAACAAACTGAAAAAACTTGGAAAGACATCCTTTGGATAGCTGAATATGCCTACAATAACTCTGTCCATTTGGGAACTGGGAAAACCCAGTTTTTTCTTTTGTACGGCAGTCACCCTCGAACCTCGGAGTTGGATCCCCTCCAAGATCTTGAAACACCAGCAGTAGGCTACCTGCATTCTACAATCACCCAAGCCTTTAAGGAAGCTGTTTCTCACCTTCAAAGGGCTAAAGAACAATACAAGAAAGGAGCAGATCAACATCGGAAGGAAGCCCCTCAATATCAAGTAGGGGATCAAGTCTGGTTATCCACCAAATATCTACCTCTAAAAGGGCCACGCACATTCAACCCAAGATACCTTGGTCCCTATTCCATCACTACCATAGTAAACCCAGTAGCGGTCAAGTTGGACTTGCCCCCGCACATGAAGATACATCCGGTCTTCCACGTCTCTCTATTAAAACCCGTGCAACCTCAAACCCGACTAACTAAATCTCCAAAACCTATCCTAGTTGATGGAGAACTAGAGTTTGAAGTCAAAAGCATTCTGGACTCCAAGATCTCCAAATCTAAACTATTTTACCTAATTGACTGGAAAGGCTACGGCCCCCAAGAGAGATCCTGGGAACCTGCTGAATATGTCCACGCTCCTCGCCTAATCAAAAGATTTCACCGAACATTTCCTGACAAGCCAAAACCCCCGGAGAAGCCCGGTTTGGGAGGGGCCTTGAGGGGGGGTACTGTCATGATCTCTGCTTCCAAAAGGTCAGGGTTTTCCCAACTCCCTTGGAAGCAGATCCATAACCCAGGTTCCAAGTGCCAACCAGTCCCAATTGGGACCTTTTGGACCCAGTCCTGGCGCCAGTGGCACCAGGCTCATAAATATTCCCAGTCCCAGCGCTGGAAGCGCCGGGCTCATAATGCTTGGGTGGACTTACCTGCAGCAGACCATGCTGCTTACTTGCCTGCCAGTTGAGCCTCTGATCCTCTTCTGTTTGGAACTACTTTTCCTGTTGGGTGGGGCAGGAGCCACTCCCTAGGTTCAGAACACTGGAACTCTTCTGGAAAGCAGGAACTCTTTTCTTACCTAGGCGTGGCTGTGGAAGGAGACACCTAAGCACTACAGGAGGCTATTTAAACCACACCCGATGGATGAATCTTGCTTTGTGTTATTCTGCATCCTCTGCAGCAGAACGCTCATCGTGTCTTCTGCATCTGATCCTGGGCCTAAGGAAAAAGGCTTACCATCCTGAATCCAGTCTTCAGCAACACCTATAAAGACAAGAAAGAACAGGTTAGCATTACGGTCTTCAGTGACAGCTCTTCACTTACCTGGTCCATCGGCTGTCACCAACGCCTCGCGCTGCATTCCGACATCTGAAAGACAAAGGCTTACCTACTCTTCGTGCGCTCCGGAGGTCTTCACAATGCATTCCGGCATCTGAAAGACAAAAGCTTACCAACTCTTCGCACGCTCCGGAGGCCTTCGGCGCTGCATCCCGCATCTGAAAGACAAAACAAGGTGCGTTTAAAGACATTGGGGAACTTTAATACTCACGTGCCATTACTCCTTTCCACATCTAACCCAGGGGGTATTCCGGCACCCTGCAGCCGCTCCGAACTTGTACCTGCAAAATAAAAAAACAGTTAGAGCGCATCGTGAAGCAGGCAACAAGCGCTTACTTACGTGCTTCCAGGCGCTTCTATTCATCACACGGGCTCCATCTTCAACTCACTTCAGCCCGTCATCCACCATCGCCGGAACCCTGCAAAACAAGAGACATCATTACTAAAGACTTTAAAGACATTAGAATTACTCGAAACTTACCGTTCGTGCAGTAAACGACGGACAGCAGTCCTCTGAAGTCAAGAGGCCTGCTCCCCTTATCCAGTGAAGAAACTGGTTACAGCACCCTGCCCCGAGGCAAATGGAGAGCACGGCATTCACTTACCTAAGGTGAGAGCGTTAACCTTCGGGGTTCTACAGGAGAAGAGAAAGGGAAGAAGAGAGAGACATTCAATAACCCAGTTCATTAATCCCATATTTTCTATCTGCAGACATCTTACCCTTCGAGTCAGCCATACAGTGCCCAGAGGTCCAGCCCAAAGAGCCAGCCGTGTGTTACACATCACCTTTGAAGATACGGTATACGCCCAGTCAAGACCGGCGCCTCTACGGGAATCAGGTGAGCGTTACAATACCAGTGTGGAACGAGGGGAATCATCTTGCCACGTAAACACCAGCCCTCCCTACACTCACTAGACTGTGAAGCGAAGTGAGCTGTAATATAGACATGCAGCGGGGTAGAAGAGCCCCCCCACTCAATATAAAATCTACGCAAAAATAAGTGTCCACCCATTAAAGAACCTAAAGAGTGCCCAAAGAAAGGGGGAAAAATTAAAAAGAATGCCAAATATGACTTACCGGTGGTGCAAGGGGCCATAACTGAGTTTTTTTCTGTGAATCCTCCCCCTGCCATCAACTCTACAGTAAACGAGGATACGGCAGCACCGACACATAATGGTGGCATCTCCTTAAATACCTCTAACTTCAATGACATAGATAATAACTCCCTCCTAGATCTATGTCTGACTATACAGAGAGGGATGCTGGCACAAACTCCTATGAGGCCAAACAGTGGTATAACGCCCCCTAAAGAAAACAGCATGAATAGTGCCACAGGGGAGTATAATGCTCCGGAAAGGAGCGGACGATTGTCTGCTTCTCCTAATTTAGTAATGGCGTTGATGGAGGACGATCCCGACAATGTGATGGAAGATAACATCGATCTACACCCTAGCTCAACAAAGATAACTGAGCTCCAATCGTCGGTGGCGGCCCTGCAATTTGCCCTCAAGATACTTTTACAGATGTCGGGACGTATCCTGGCTAATACCAATTCTATTACTATGGCATTAGGCTCTAAAGGCTTTCCTCGAGAAGAGGCAGAAATTAATCTATCAGCTGCATTACTTACAGCAGATGAGATCAACGAGCAGGAAGTGGAGATGGAAGAGAGTGAGGGGCCACATGCACCCAATAGCAACAGTATAATCGAAATATCTCCTGAGGAGTTGGATGAACAGGAGCAGAAGTATAGTCCCCAGTCCCCCCTTACACGTAAACAGTGCAGATCGGCAAAAAAGGCACTGAAGAACAAGCCAGCGGCAATAGGTGCCCAACCTCCTATATCGGGACCTAAATTAGCACCTGAGACATGGTCAAAAAAGGCCAGGAAAAGAATGGTGAGAGCAGCTCAACGGGCAGCTAGGGCAAAGGGTCCTCTGTCAGATTGGCTGATACCTGAAGAGAAGGCAACTGAAGTGGACGATAATGAAGTATCCGTGCTGTGCGATGAGCCTGACCAGGAAACCAGTATATATACACAGTCGGAGTATGTTCCTGAGATACAGGCGTTAGAGGAACCTGGTGAGTCTCCATCACTGGATCAGAAGAGAGCAGTGAAGTGTCGGGGGGAAATTCTGCCGGGGTCGGCCGGACCGTCCGCAGACCTCCAGGCAGGGAGGCCCCA
Source organism: Ambystoma mexicanum (assembly GCF_040938575.1). NCBI lineage: Eukaryota > Metazoa > Chordata > Amphibia > Caudata > Ambystomatidae > Ambystoma > Ambystoma mexicanum. The sequence goes on along the minus strand of NC_090937.1, from coordinate 1,620,800,176 downwards.
ACTCCTCCCGTGTGTATCCCAGATAAGATGAGATAGAGTATGAGACGCACACAAGGAGCAAGGTGACTCTGCTGTTTATTAGACAAAACGGCAGGGATGGGTCAAGGAGCGCACGCGTTCGTCCTGACACACACTCAATCGTGGGGCTCGCAGGCCCGTTTTACTGTATTATGACGCGCTACTTGCGTCACTTCAGAAAGTTAACAAAAAACCTATCGCCACTCTTAATTGGGTGTTCGAGTGGTAGGGTTAGTATAGCACACATATAGAGAAAGATATTAGTGGACAAGGTGTAGTCAGGTGGTATATCTGGGTTGTCCCTACAATTAGATACATGAAAATTGTTACATGAAGGCTCCTGAGGATTGGCTAAATGTGCTGGCGTCAGTGATAAGAGCCCCATGTTCTGATTGGGGCGCCCGTGAGCTTCCCAGCCTGGGACCACCGTCGTTCCCAGCTCTCGCTGTACCTGTAAGTTGCAACAATGTTTCACTATGGGTACATGCAGACAATGTGAGGACTTATTCATAGCTAGACGGGGTACCGTTCCCACTGTTGCAGATGTCCATTGAGCCTTTCAAGTGTATCTGCCAGTGTCTCGTAGCGAGGGATCCAGACGCCTCTGTTCTCCCGGGTTTGGCATCTCGTCAGGTTCGGCTTGATCACGTGGGGAGGGACCGTGAAAGAGGCATAATTCTGCACAATTAATATTGTTTTTCTACTGTGCGTCTGGTTTAATTTGTCGGTGTGACTTTAACGTTGGTGCGCGGAGTGCGAGGTTGCAACATCGTGCCTTTGATGATTTGCTCTTGGAACATGGGTTTGCAACATTGCGACCTTGGCTGGTTGCTTCGCCAAGCTCATTCTGCAGGATCAGCAACTGACTCTTGTCTTGTTGATGTCCACGGGAGCTCTTGTTTGAGGCCTACTTTGGCCCGGTGCATAAGTTGTCCGTTTGGTGCACAGGTGCTTTAGGTTATAGGAGCATATAATTCCATAATCGGTATTGTCTTTATTATATTTCTCATCGTTGTACCTGATTTCAAAGAGAAGCGTGAGCAAGCTAGTAAAAGTTCATGATGCGTCTTGCGTTTCTGCATTCTGAAAGCCTATATAAAAATAATAAAGATGCACGTCCGTGAATATGCCTGTCGCCTACGTCATAGCACTGAGTATATTCTTCGTGTAGGTTGGTGTGGGAATGTCCAGTGTGTATATTTGAACAGATGTGCTTCCCGTTGTCTAGGTCGTCATGGCATCTCTAACGACGTGTAGATTTTAGTCTAGTTGATCCGTGCCGCAGGTGTCGGCATGGCCAGTGCGGGCTGCTGGGCAAGCAGATGGACACATCCGTATGTTCCTGTACCAGGGTATCTGGTCGTCTGGTAAATGGGCAAACTCTTCTCGTGGCGGGTGTTTGGGTCGTGACCCTCTAGGCCAAGCGCGAGAGGTGAAGGACGGGAGCCTGGTTTTCCATTCTCCCACTTCAGTCCCCCCTCTGGTCGACTTGTCGACCACAAACATATCCTTCTCGTTATCTCCTCTTACTCGCCATATCTTGGTTATTCCTCCGAGATGTCCATAGTGGTTTACATGATCTTCAAAGGACCAATACATATATTCACAGGTACCCCCAGGAGTACAGTATACCCATCTTCCTATGTAGCTCCTGGGGTTTCTTGGGTTCTCGGTCTTTACTGACGGTGGGTCTAGATGGTTGGTAATTATTTGGGTGCGCAACTTCTCCCTTTCCTGTATAATTACACCTGTATGCTGGCCGTCATCTGCTGGCATCAAGGGGTGCATTCCCACCATTTCCAGCAACTCGTCAGTAGTGCGTGCCTTTCGTGCCTTCCAAAATCTAATTATGATCAGGGTAGCTCCAGCCAATATAGTACAGCCCACTATTATTTTCAGTCCATCTGACAGCCAGGATGGCATCCACGACCATAATAGTGAAAACCAGCTCTCATCCTTGTTCACACCATTGCTTTCATCCGTCATTTTGGAGTGCATCTGAGCTAATTGTGAAACTGCTTCTGTCAGTGTACCATTGTCAGCATCATTGGCAGGTATGAACGTGCAGCATGATTGTCCTATCTTTGCACAAACTCCTCCTTCCATTGCTGTGAGAAGGTCCAATACATATCTGTTCTGTAGTGCTACCATCCTTACAGCTCGCAGCTCCTCTTTTATTGCGTTGAACCCATTTACTGTAGAATTGATGGTCATCATTAGTTCCCATCTAGTTATTTGGAGCCATTTTGCGTTTGCGTAAGCCTGTAATCCCGGGTGTATTATTGAGGAGAAGAACATTGCTGCTCTGCTGAATAGTCTGTGTTCTGGCGGTATTGATGTTAGTGCCGTTTCCGACCTTCCCCATAGGTAATTTCCTGTCAGCGGCTCTCCTTGTCTTTTTCTTCTATTTAGGACAGTGTCATTGCTGTTGGTCCTGTTCCCTTGCTCCTCCTGGAGTGGTGCAGATCTCTTTCTTCTCTTATCCCCTTCATTCATTCTAGGAAATTTCGCCACATCGACGTGCTTCTTAGGTACCACTAGTGATGGTACATTGACGTGTACCATTGTGCACACACCATTCCACAGGGGAGGCAGTGTATGGTATGCCTTTTCTCCACAGGCCCAATAATGATCCATTATTACTGCTGTTCCTGCTCCCCCCTCAGGTAACTCTGTCACACTTGCGCAATTGGTGTTATATCCTACGTCCACCTCTCCTTTATGCTGGTAACATACCTTGGGCGCAGTCAACGGTAGTATCGTTATTGGGTCTTCATCTTCTTCTACCCATGTGAGCATTGGTACATACTTGATCCACGTCGTCCAACATCGGTGATTGTGTGTCTCGATGGTTGAGATAGTTTCTTTTGTTACCATGTTGCTGCCAATCACTCCTATCTCCCAGCTGTTATCCAGATACACCTTTCCTGTTATCGTCAGTAGCGGCCTCTCCCAGCATCCTTGTTTACCCGGAATTTCAGTGGCGTACCAATCACATGGTAGATACTGCAGTGTTACTTTCTGTGTTTCTCCTTTTGCAGGGCCACTTGTTATATATTTGAATGCTTCAGCATGTAAACTGGTCTTGTGATAACTCAAGTAGGTCTTGAGTAAGTTGTTTTCATATGGGTATGAGTCTCGTGTTTTCCATGTCATGTGCACTACAGTTCCTTGAAATCTTCCTTTCGTCTGGAACAGTGCCAAGTATATTATGCACTGTGCTATCTTCTCATTTATTTCTGTGGCAACAAATGTTCGTGAAGCACTCATGGCGTATGGTATTAATGAGCAGACGTAGCAGCTATCCTCAGTTGTCTGCTTACCAATGCGGGTCATGTGTTGGTACCATATGTTGTTTGTGACATGTGCTGAATCTTGTACATAATTATCAATACCTTTATTGTCTGAGTATGTGCTGCGTTTAACTCTATTTTTCTTTGGTGCAATGTTACTACTACCACCTGACGTAACACCTGTTGCAGCAAGGAACGGGGGTATATTAGGTTTGGGTGCAGCAACAAAATTGATAGCACAGCTATACTGCCATACAGAAGCAGCCAAAAATCCGGTGATTATCATAATCCCTATTATTTTTATTACAATTGCTAATCTCACCGGCATTTTGCTCTTACCTTGCTGCAGTCCTGGCAGCTTATTCTTGCGACGTTAAAGTTGCCCGCCTAAAAATTCTCAGAAATGCTCGTTTTTAAATGTTAGTTTTGTTTTGTTTAAGCTCTCCCTATCAGATAGTCATTCAGTGCCCAGGCGAAGAGCTGCTCCCACGCTACTCTAAGTGATTGGTCTCTTAAGACCGGCAAGTATGGGCGGAGGTGGGGCATGTAATATTCTATGGCCAGGAGGAAGGCTGTGTAGTAAACACGTACCCTTCTTCTTTTTAGGTATGTTGGCCTTTTTATTTCGTATACAAATTGGTGTGACAATTCTTCTGGGTAGTTATCGTCTGGGAGTACCATCTACGCCTGGACAGTGGACTTTGTTAGTTAGCTTTCTACTTAATAATACAATAATACGCAATTCCTGTATGTGCGAGAGAAAAAAGAGAACATTCACGTGTTTACATGTGTATTTGTACGGCCAATGTCTTTCAGTTTATGTTACAACTGTCCTTTGCAGTCAATGGGCGGGGGGGGAGATGGCGTAATTATTTTTACTCTTTGAACGTGTGACCATGGGGTGGGCAGTGTAGTGATCACCCCTTTCTTCGTCAGTTGTTGTCTCTGGGGTGTCTGGGTAGTGAGAAGGTAAGGGAACAATTGGGTCGTTGTCTGTGGTAGAACTTCCTTCCGCTGTCAGGGATGTTGTTGCTGTTGTTCCAATGGACCTGTCGTTGGCGCTGGGGCGGGTCTGCAGTTTGTATATCTTTACATCATGTAGATGGTTCCAAGCACGCTTATCCTTTAGTTTTACTGCTCTTGTTGATACGTCTTCTACCAGATGTGGACCGGTGAACCTTTTGTCGTTCCACCTTCTATTGAAATTGCGAAGTAGCACGTGGTCACCTTTGGCTAGTTTGCACAAGTTCTCTTTTTCTAATTCTGTACTGGCGCCTTCTTCTTTATCTCTGGTGGACCCGCCCCGCGTGCGCTCGAGCTGTTGAGACACAAACACAACACTAGTAATCAAAGACGACACATATTGATACATTTCATCACCTAGTATACTCGCTGAACTTTCGTGGTCAGTGAATGCCCTTGACGTTGGCGTTAGGGGAAGGCGCATTTGACGTCCAGTAACCACCTCGTGTGGGGTGAGGTGGTGGTCGGACCCTGGCCTGTTCCTCAGTTCGAACAAGGCTAACGGAAGGCAATACAACCAACTTTTCTTTGTTGTTTGTTGTATCTTTGCAATTGCCTCCTTCAATAAGCCATTTAGGCGTTCACATACGCCGTTAGCCTGTGGGTGATATGCACATGCAAATTTGTGCTTTATGCTCAGCAGGGCTGTGATATGTTGGAACATTTCGTTAGCGAAATGTGGGCCATTATCTGATCTTAATACTTCGCACACTCCCCACCTGGGGAAGACCTCCCTTACTATGAATTTGGCTGCTCTAAATGCATCTGGGTGTGAACAGGGCCCTGCTTCAATCCACCTAGAAAATGGGCATACTACTACAATCATGTATCTATTACCTTGACATATGTTGATCATATCAACATAGTCAATGTGGAGGTGCCGAAAAGGTCCTTCTGGCCGGGGTATGGTACCTCTTATCACTTTTAGGGTATGACCGGCCGTAAACTGTTGGCATGTGAGACAATTGCTGATAAAATTTGAAACATGAGAATTTAACTCGGGACAGAACCAATCATCTCTAATTCGTGCTGCAATTATTTCCTTGCCTGTATGGGCTGGGTGATGTAATTGGCTCAGGGCGGTATTTAAAAGTGCCAATGGTATTACAACTTTCCCAGTACCACTCTGGCGCCATAGTGCGTCGGTTGGTGACATTGTACATCCTCTTTTTACCCATATTTCCTTTTCGGCCATTGGTGCTGCTGCTTGTAATTCCATAATCTGTGTGGCTGGGAGATGGGTATACCCTTCTCTTATTAACATCTCCCTAGCCATTCCCCTCCCTCTCCCTCTCTGTGAGTCTGTGGGGTCCCATATCTCACCAAAGTATGCAGCATATTTCGCATGTGCGTCTGCTGCTGCATTCCCTTTTGAGACATGGTCTTCACCATTGGTGTGTGCGGTGCATTTTACTAGGGCTAGCTCTTGGGGGTCGTTTATTACTTCAATTAATTCAGCCAACAAGAGGGCATGTTGCACTGGAGTGCCGTCAGCTCTCCTAAACCCTCTTCTCCTCCATTTTGTTAGCCCTGAGTGGACAGTGGATGTAACATATGCACTGTCGGAATATATTGTTACACGTTTGTTAAAACTTTCTTTCAATGCCAATATTAGTGCAACTAGTTCAGCGGCTTGAGCAGAGTAATGCTGTGGTAACTGTACACATTTCATAGCCACACACACCGGAGCCTCCATCATTTTTACCACTGCTGCCCCAGTTCTCCGTATCCCATCTCCTTGATCAATAGTTGATGACCCATCAATAAACAAAAGCTCACCTACCTCTAGTGCATTCTCTTCAACTTTTCTAGTACATGAATATATTTCATTTAGTTGGGTGCAGTCGTGGGCGTAATCTCCCTCCTCAATTATTTCTGCTAGAAATCTTGCAGGGTTAACAGTGCTACATCTAACAATCGCTAGTTCAGCCCTAGACAAAATGATCTCATAACCTGATGCCCTTTGTGTCGTTAGTGTGGACTTGGGTTTATTCAATATTGCAAATAATGCATGTTCCACAAACAGTGTAGTTGGACACCCCATGGTTATTGCTGATGCCTTTTCTACTGCAAAAGCAGCTGCAGCGAGGCCTTGTTCGCAAGGGAAGTGGCCTAACATCACAGGGTCTAAGTGACCGCTATAAAATGCTACTGGTTTATAGCCCATGCTTGTTTTTTGGGCCAATACTGCTTTCATTACTGCTGAGTCGCAATGTGAAAATATAAAAAATCGTCGCTCATAGTTTGGGGATGCCAGTACTGGAGCTGTTGATATCGCGTCCTTCAATTCGTCAAATGCCTCCCTCATTTCCATAGTCCACCCCAACCTTTTCTCCCCTTTATTTGCTTCCTTCAACCCCTCAAGCAGGGGTCCTATGTATGAGCTGTAATCAAATACCCATGCTCTACAGTAGTTGCATAACCCCAGAAATTGCTGCAGTTCTCTCACAGTCTGTGGCATGGGAGTGCTTGAGATGGCCTGTGCTCTTTGTGGTGCAATCTTTCTTCCATGTTGGGATATCAGTTGGCCAATGTAGAGTACCTGTTCCTGACAGTATTGTATTTTTTCCATGTCTACCTTATACCCCTTTTCAGCCAATATAGTCAACATTTTTAACGAGTCCTCTCTGCATTTACTTTCGTTTATACTGCAAATTATTATGTCATCCACATATTGTAACACTGTGCTTTCCACCTCAACGTTACCCAAATCCATCTGTATTACTCTATTGAAAATTGAGGGTGATTCACAATACCCTTGTGGTAACCTGGTATGTTTCCATTTAGTATTTCGGTAAGTGAAACTTGTTAGATCTTGTGAGTCGGGGTGTAATGGTATTGAGAAAAATGCATTTTTAAGATCTATTACTGTAAATCGTGATGCCTCTGCTGGAATGCCACACAATATTGTGGCCGGGTTTGCTGTTACTGGATATTCTGCTTCCACTATGTTGTTCAAGGGCCTTAGGTCCTGTATGAAGCGCCAAGACCCCCCTTTAGCCTTGCGCACTGGGTACACAGCCGTGTTACATGGTGATTCTGAGGGGACCAATATGCCATTGTTTATAAGGGCCGTTATAGTTTCATATATGCCCTCATCTGCCTCTTTTGACAATGGGTACTGTTTTACTCTTGGTAGTATTGCACCTTTTTTCAATTTTATCCGTACACCCCCTATGCTTTTAATGCATCCTACGTCATAAGGGCTAATGGTCCATAATGATTTGGGCACCTTTGACATATCCTCCTTAAAGAAAGGGACTGGGGTGCATGCAGGTGCCTCAAGTGCCATAGCAATTTTCTGCGCTATTTGTTTGTGAGCCACTCGTAACCATATTTCTACACTCATCATGAACACCATTTCCCCCTCCTCTTTTTCTTCTGAAAACAGTTCCTCATCTGACACCTGGGTCAACCTACATCCTTCTGCTAGTGCTATCACTGCCCTCCATGCTCTTCCTTATTTGTCTTGGGCGTGCACAGCAATATACTCAGCTGTTGTAATAATGCTTTCAATGTCTATTGCAAACACCTTTCCTTCTTGTTCATTAACAGGTGTTTCTGGTCGGAATCCCCCGAGGTAAGCTGCTGGCCTCCTCCATATTTTCCCTTCTATCCCTGGCATCCATGCAATTGCCATGTCTGTTCCATACTGGAATATCTCGCCATCTACTGGTTCCGCCCTAATCGCTGTCTGCCCACAGTATGCTTGCATAATCTGTCGTGCTGCTAGCATGTTAATCCCTGGAGTAGAGCAAATTATACCATCCTCTGTAAAGGAGATTGTCATATTTAACCTATTCATTATGTCCCTCCCCAGTATATTTACTGGTGAGGCACTATAATACAAGAGTGGAACTGACAGATCGTAATCTCCGATAGATAAGGGAACGTTATCAGTAAAAGGAACCAATCCTTTAGCCCCAGAAAATCCTTGGGTGTTCATGGCTTCGCCTGACATCTTAAATTTACCTTCCCTTATGCAAGACCGGGTTGCCCCGGTGTCAACAAGGAATGATAACTTTTTGTCACCTATCGTTACCTCTATGCGTGGCTCCTCCGCACTATTAGGTGTTACTGACAGGATGGGACACACCAAGGCCGTCTGTGGGCTGTCCTATTGGGGGTACAATGATTGGCCATTTCCTGTGTAAGGGTTGTGTCCCAATACCGTCACCCTACCTAATTGCGTTTGTTCAGTTTGGGGTTGTTGTGTTATCACTACTTGTTGTTGTGGCAGTGGCTGTTGTTGTGTTAATTGCTGTTGCTGCAGTGGCTGTTGTTGTGTTAATTGCTGTTGCTGCAGCGGCTGTTGTTGTGTTAATTGCTGTTGCTGCATGCCCTGCTGTTCTTGTGGTGGCCTAGGTTGTGCCTGCTCATTCCATGCTGGTGTTCCTGGCCTGACCCTACACGTGCGTGACATGTGTCCTAGTAGTCCACAACTCCAACACACGGGTGGTTCTCTGTTTTGCCATGGGAAGCTCCCTGTGTTGTCCTGGTATACCGGTTGCCCTGTGGGGTATGAACTTCCAACTCCCCCCACCTGCTGTTGGGTATTATATCCGTATCCTCTCCCTCTCATAAATCCTCCTCTCCCTCTGTTATAACCATAATACCCAGCTCCTTGCATCTGGTACCCTCCTCCCACGTTTGGTGCGTGTAATTGTAGTGGCGGCATTTGCTGTATTATACTTTGTGGAGGTGCTATTAGAGCTGGGTCTTGTGCAGCCATTATTTGTGTGGGGCTTTGGGCCATTGTTGTGGGCGCAGTTATTAGTGCCCCCTCCATTGTGTATTTAGTTAGTTTTTTCTGTACTAGTTTGGCCTCTTCTGTTTTCCTGTCCTCTTCCTTTTGTTTCATTTTTCCTTGCCATATCCTGCAGTGATGTACTATTGTCAGCTGTATTTCAGGCCATGGTTTTACTTCCATTCCCACTACTTTCTTTAGTTGTTTCTGAACTCCTTCTGGGAGCCCTTGTACTAGTATATGATAAAATATGGCTGGTGTTTTATCCCATTGTTCTCTAGTTTCCATGTGCCACTTCTCTTGAATATCCTGTATATAATCAACAGGATCCTCATTCTCACGCATCTTACGGGAAGTAATTGCTCCTATGTCTGATGTGTCTGGGTACTGTACTCTCAGTGCCTGCCATAGCGCATGTCTGCAGTTTGCAAATGGCGCCCCATCATGCGATGTGTTCGTTATTGTTATCCCATGGAATCCCGCTCTCTTCCAGATGTCGTCCGCTCTATCCCCTAATATTGATATTAACAGGCCTTTCACATCTCCTACTGCTAGTTTCTGCCCTGCGGTGTGTTTTTCCATTTCATATATCCACTTACCCGCACCTCCACTTAGTGATGGGAGCCTACATTTTATATTTTCTTTATCCGTATGCTTCCATGGTACATACTGCGGTCTAACCCCTCCTCTCTCCAACAGTGGCATTAAGTTGTGTCTTGTGTCACCCTTTATGTTCCATAATATTGAGTCCTCACACCCCTCCTCCTCCCCTGTTTCCTTTACCACTTCAAATTCTTCCTTACTACCCCTCCTCCTACCTACCTCTCCGTCCCTTCCCCTTGTTTCGTCATCCCCTGTGTTTAATATGGGTATGTTTATCTGTCTGTCTTGCCTGCGGCTAGGGAGGTCTCTAAGCCGGCATGCATAGGGAGTCACTTCGTCCATGAAGGGCGCAAGCTTTATTGTGCGCAGCGTGCGTGTGGTGGTTGAGCATGTAGGGTGCGATGGGGGAGGGCGTGATGGAGATGGCGATGGTGTGGCTTCATGGGTTTGTTTTTCCACTAGTTGTTGCACCCTCTCCTCACTTTGTTCCAGCTCCTCCCTTCTCTTACGGATCCATGGCGAGTCTATGTTGGTTCTAGTGAGGTACAGCTTATCTAAGCTTTCCCTTTCACTCTTTCTTCCTACCCTCTCTACTCCTTCTTCCTCCTCACTGCAAAAATCAGTCATAGATGGTATCCCCCACTCTGTTTTTTTCCTTTTACTGTTACTGTTTCTAAGTCTATTAGCTCCATTTCTCCTCTTCCTTTGTTACCAACTGTTCCCCCTGGTGTTGATGTTGTTGCTACTTCTCTACTTCTATATACATCCCCCCATTTTTCACTCTCCTTATTTCTCCCTCCTCTTTCCCCTTCACTCCTATCCTCCATTTCCCTACTATTTTCCTCCCTTTTCCTTTTTAATTCCTCCATCACTTCATTGCTCATCTGTTCCAATATTCTTTCATCTTCTTTCTTTCTTTCCCATTTCACCCTTTCTCTTTCTATTGCTTTCTCTTCTTCATATTTCTTAGCTGTCTCTGATACTACCCTCCTCCTCCATATTTCCAATTCCCTTTCCTTGTCCTCTTCTTCCTTCTTTTTTTCTCTCAATACTACTCTTGACACCCTTTCTGCTGCTGCTCTTACCCTTCCATCTTCTATCCTTTGCTCCTCATTTCGTTCCCTTAATTTGTCCAATTCGTTTTTACCCTCTTTCCTTTTCCTCACTCTCTCTTTTTCCCCCTTCTCAAGCTGTGTTAGTAATTCATTCTGCTCATCCCTTAGCTTTGCCAATTTTTCCTCCAAAATCTCTTCTCTTTGTAGTAGTAGCTCCTCCCCCTTCATCTCACTCTCCCTTCTACTATCCTCGCCTGTTCTCTTTACAGCCTCCCTTTCTTCTCCCGTTAGTGAACCCCGTAATTTTAATAATATCTGTGCAGCTACCCACTCATCATGTCCTATCTCTACAATCTGCTCTTCTCCAATCCTCCCCTCCCCCACTATCTTCCTGTGAGCCACATATGGTAGAGGGCTGTATGCCGGGTTCGAGTATCCTTCAGCCGCCCTTAACTGTCCTTCTATTTCTCCTAATTCTCTTAAAGGGTACAACCCTTCTCCCTCTGTTTTCACTCCCGGTGTTATGGGTATCTCGTTGCTCGGTTCCTTTTTTATGTCTTCTAATTTATCAATCTTTTCTCTTCCCTCTCCTTCATTCTCCCCATTCTTTTTCCTTTCACACCCCTTTTCCCCATCCGTTCCCTCTTTCATAATCTCCTTTACTTCCGGTGTTTCTTCCATAGAAAACATTCCATTTGGTCCTGGTCGGGATCCCTGGAACATCCTCCATAAGTTAAACACCTCCATATGGCTCGCCAACTTCTTCCCCTTGTATGTATTGTGCAGATGGTTTAGCAATGAATGTTGGGTATATGGATCGAAACTCCCATTAGGCGGCCATGGTGTTAACATTTTGTTATCCGTCCCCTGGGTCCACTCTATGCTGTACTTAATTAATTTCTCCCTATGGGGTGGCAGTGTTGTGCATATGTGTTGTAGTGGGGTAGTGAGGGTGTTCCCCCACCCTCCCGACCCTGTCCCATATGACATAGTTGTGCCCCACTTGTTACTCCTCCCTTCGCTATCAGTTTGCAATTTACAACCTTATATTGTTTACCTGGCCCCGTAAGTGTGGGGACTTACGACAATCCTTTACAAAGTATGCAATAATAATAATTAAAAAAAAAAAAAAAAAAACAAGAAATAATAAAACACAAATATATATATATGTATAATTTTGTATTGTATATTCCTTCCCTTACGGCCCCCTGCGGCCGAAGCGCACGCAGCCCCCTGTGACTGCGTACCCCTTACGACGATCTTATACAGTCGTCCTTATTCCTCGTTCTCCTCCCCCTTTTACATTTGCCGTGGCTGGCGTTCTCCGTGCTCAGCCACGCCCCTCTCCCCTTCTCCTCTTCCAATCCACTCGTTTATTGTTTATCTTCGTATCCGCTCCCTCATCATTTTTCTCTTCCCCACCACTTTCAAAACTCAATGTTCCTTGTGCTCGTGATATCCTATAAAATCCCTACTGGTGACGTCACCGATGTCTCTACGCTACTAGTACATTCTCATTATTAATTTCAAAATACACTTGCAATTTACCCCCACTAACCCTACAGCTGTCTTCCTGTCTCTCCTGGAACAAGGTAATCTCATCAATAATATAATTGGACTGCACACGCTGCGTCGCCTCGCGTGTGATACGCCCCTCAACAGGAGGGCTTAACCAGCCAATTATCTTCCGTATTTGGCAACTATGCAACTAGCTACCCCCTACAGGGAAACATCATCTACCTATCGAGTTTCTTGCTCGAACAATAGGAAACCTCATCTACCTATCGAGTTTCTTGCTCGACCAATAGGAAACCTCATCTACCTATCGAGTTTCTTGCTCGAACAATAGGGAACCTCATCTACTCATTGATCAATAAATGCCAAATCGTAGGAAACCACACACGCCCACCCCTACACGTTAGTCGCGATTTAGGCCAATCAGCGATTTAGGCCAATCAGTGTCTACGAGCGGCCACACGTGATGTTTCGTGCTCCGCCCCCCTCTTTCACGTCACTGCTCTCGCACTCTTTTCACTCCCTTTCATTCCATTGCCAACACTATATTGTCAAACCTTCGCCGCGCACCTGTGCAACACCTCCCTTATTTAATTCCTCCCCCCTCCCTCACAATTTCGCATTGCTCGTTGTGTGTGTCATGCTCACCAAGTTCTCTCGATGCAGGGCCGCTCGACTGCGTGCACCCCTCCAAGCGGCTCGCCACCTCCCCTCGTCTGGACCACGTCTGGACACTCGCCAACCGCGGACGGGATACTTCTCAACCGGCTCCCGAGGGCCAATATCCGGATTGCGCTGTCCGGTCTTCTCGCAGCTCCGCGATGGTCCTGTAGTCCTCAGAAGGGGGCAACGGCAGAGGGGGCCGCGCCGCCGGGCCTCCTCGCAACCGGAGTGCCTGGAAAAAGTAAAAATAAAAGTCGATCTTAAACAGATCTCAGCAGTGCCTCCAACTTGTCGGGGGGAAATTCTGCCGGGGTCGGCAGGACCGTCCGCAGACCTCCAGGCAGGGAGGCCCCAACTCCTCCCGTGTGTATCCCAGATAAGATGAGATAGAGTATGAGACGCACACAAGGAGCAAGGTGACTCTGCTGTTTATTAGACAAAACGGCAGGGATGGGTCAAGGAGCGCACGCGTTCGTCCTGACACACACTCAATCGTGGGGCTCGCAGGCCCTTTTTACTGTATTATGACGCGCTACTTGCGTCACTTCAGAAAGTTAACAAAAAACCTATCGCCACTCTTAATTGGGTGTTCGAGTGGTAGGGTTAGTATAGCACACATATAGAGAAAGATATTAGTGGACAAGGTGTAGTCAGGTGGTATATCTGGGTTGTCCCTACAATTAGATACATGAAAATTGTTACATGAAGGCTCCTGAGGATTGGCTAAATGTGCTGGCGTCAGTGATAAGAGCCCCATGTTCTGATTGGGCGCCCGTGAGCTTCCCAGCCTGGGACCACCGTCGTTCCCAGCTCTCGGTGTACCTGTAAGTTGCAACAATGTTTCACTATGGGTACATGCAGACAATGTGAGGACTTATTCATAGCTAGACGGGGTACCGTTCCCACTGTTGCAGATGTCCATTGAGCCTTTCAAGTGTATCTGCCAGTGTCTCGTAGCGAGGGATCCAGACGCCTCTGTTCTCCCGGGTTTGGCATCTCGTCAGGTTCGGCTTGATCACGTGGGGAGGGACCGTGAAAGAGGCATAATTCTGCACAATTAATATTGTTTTTCTACTGTGCGTCTGGTTTAATTTGTCGGTGTGACTTTAACGTTGGTGCGCGGAGTGCGAGGTTGCAACATCGTGCCTTTGATGATTTGCTCTTGGAACATGGGTTTGCAACATTGCGACCTTGGCTGGTTGCTTCGCCAAGCTCATTCTGCAGGATCAGCAACTGACTCTTGTCTTGTTGATGTCCACGGGAGCTCTTGTCTGAGGCCTACTTTGGCCCGGTGCATAAGTTGTCCGTTTGGTGCACAGGTGCTTTAGGTTATAGGAGCATATAATTCCATAATCGGTATTGTCTTTATTATATTTCTCATCGTTGTACCTGATTTCAAAGAGAAGCGTGAGCAAGCTAGTAAAAGTTCATGATGCGTCTTGCGTTTCTGCTTTCTGAAAGCCTATATAAAAATAATAAAGATGCACGTCCGTGAATATGCCTGTCGCCTACGTCATAGCACTGAGTATATTCTTCGTGTAGGTTGGTGTGGGAATGTCCAGTGTGTATATTTGAACAGATGTGCTTCCCGTTGTCTAGGTCGTCATGGCATCTCTAACGACGTGTAGATTTTAGTCTAGTTGATCCGTGCCGCAGGTGTCGGCATGGCCAGTGCGGGCTGCTGGGCAAGCAGATGGACACATCCGTATGTTCCTGTACCAGGGTATCTGGTCGTCTGGTAAATGGGCAAACTCTTCTCGTGGCGGGTGTTTGGGTCGTGACCCTCTAGGCCAAGCGCGAGAGGTGAAGGACGGGAGCCTGGTTTTCCATTCTCCCACTTCAGAAGGATACAACTACTAATCGCACTTGCTTCATTAAGAACTTGTACCCCAGTGGCAAAAATCCATGGTTAGCACGCTCAGAGCTGCTTGCAAGACTATATCACATACCTCAATTGCGTGTTTTAAAATCTGAGGACTTTCTTTTCATTGAACCACTTGGGTGCCCTAATCCCAATGTCTCGGCCATACATTGTATCTTCCCGACCACGGCGCAATTAATCAGGAATTACAAAGAGGATCTGATGGCAGTGGACATTGAGATTGATGTGGACCTTATGGAGAAGGGCCCTTTGCCTAAACCAGTAGACATTATGTCAACAGCTCCGGTGGATACTGTGCTTAAAACTGGGGGGGGGGATAACCCTGCTCTGGCTGAAATACAGCAAGCCCTGAAGTCACTGTTAGAATCCATCCCGCAAATGTTAAAGAACCATTGATGCTTATCATTACTTTCCTGGAACTGCAGAGGCTTTTCCCACCTTCTGAGAGCTGAGGGTTCTGTAGACCTACTGTCACAATACAGCTGTATCTGTCTTCAAGAGACATGGTCTCTTGACCCACTATTACTAGACGGTTTTGTTATACATCAAGCGGTGGCCAAACGTGGCAGCAAGGGTCGTCCCTATGGGGGCCTACTAACTGGGGTAATGAATTTGATTATGTCTCGTAAGATGCAGTGTAAATCGGAGGAGCAGCTTCTGGCAGTAGAAGTCGAACTTCATGATGAAAGAGGTTTGGGAAGGTGCCTAGTAATCAATCTTTATAACCCCCCAGGAGAATTGGCTGGTGATTCGTTACAAGAGGCGATACAGGACCTGTTGTCTTCCTGGTGGCTGAGAGTGGGAAATGTTGCTGTGGTGGTCATGGGCGATTTTAATTGCCATATGACTGACGAAACACTCATATCCTCTAATCCTGACCTTAGTACAAGGTGCGTAATGACCCATGGAAAGAGGGAAGCTGAAGGGCTAGGCTGGCTGCAATTGTTTGGAGCTTGGACATGGCTATGATCAATGGCCGCACCATGAGAGATCGGCCGGGGAAACATACTTGGTCTAATGGAGATTCTACTAGCACATTAGACTATATATTTATGTGCCCCGAGCTGCAGACAAGAGTAGTTGATATGGCCGTGAAGCATAACGAATGGAGCAACCATGCGTCGCTACAGTCCACTCTATGCATCCCTATTACTACATCGGTACCTCCTAATATAGGTAGTATCCAAACGAACTGTGCAGGATCCAGAATTGTGTGGTCCGAGAGAAATATAAGCTCGGCTATGGAAGCACTTAAATCTATGGCAGTCCTAGATTCCCATGAGTTTGAACACATGTCGATAAATGAGATTGAGGATTGGATATCTAAATTCTCAGGCCAGCATGCCATGGCCAACAAGGGACATATGTTAAAAACAGGGGGGTTTATACTCCTGTTTAACAGGGAAATTAGGGATGCTAAGAGAGGTCTAAGAGCGGCTATTCGAGGTGTGAAACCGATGAATTTACCTGGAGCCTTATACCGTGAGAAACTAAGGAAAATCAAAAATCGATACAGAGCAGATATTAAGAACATTAAGAGCACTGAAAAAAATGCCAGGTATCAGAAGCTAGTACAAACGATCTGCACTAGAAACTCTCGCGGCATTTGGTCTCTCCTTAATGAGAACAGAGAGAAGGTTAAAGGCCCCTTAACTAATCCAATAAGTAAGGAGGCGTGGGAAAAATTCCTATTAGACCGGAACTCAGGAGGTATAGAAACCTTGAATAGTTTTCGGGTGAGGGCTCCCTCTCAGCTGCCTTTTGATGTCTCAGCAGAGGCAATTGTGAACAAAATAGTTGCCCTCAAGTCCTCTAGATCCCCTGGACCTAACGGGTTAGCCAATATAGTGATTAAGAGCTATCCTCTATTCTGGGCCGATCTGTTCTCCTTACTTTTCAATAAAATCTTAGAGCAGGGGGTAATTCCCCGCTCATGGCAAACTGCCATTCTTATTCCTGTATTTAAAAAAGGTAGCCGCTTGGATCCTAATAATTACAGGCTTTTATCCATGTTAGATATCTCCGGTAAGCTGTTTCCCTCACTGTTACTCAGTGAGTTGCAGAAATGGGTAGACAATTCCAAAATACTGAGATTTCAATGCGGGTTTAGGCGGGATTTCTCCACCTCAAATAACCTTCTGGTTATGGATATACTTCGTACACGGGCACTTAGCAAGGGTCAGCCCCCGTTGTACGCTTTGTATATTGACTTTAAGGCCGCATTTGACTACATCCCCCGAGGGAGACTATGGACCAAGCTAGAGAAATTGGGATGCCCGACAGGCTTGTTATATTATCTAAAACTACTCCATCACAATACTACGGCGTGTCTTAGATTGAATCAGGAAGGAAACTTAACTTGCATGTGATTCAAGACAGTGTGGTAAAGCAGGGATGCGTCATTGCACCCCTCATTTACAATCTTTATGTGTACGACATCCCTGCAGCCCTGGCCGAGGTTGACAATTGCCCTCCTAAAGTTGGCGAAGCATCATGTACAGTATTGGCACATGCAGATGATTTGGTTGTCTTTGATAATACCATAGGTGGCTTAAGGCGCTCTGCTACTTCTCTATGGGATTATGCCAGAATAAATGGCTTAACCATCAACCTGGACAAGACAAAAGTACTAAGATTCACGAGAAGAAGAGCAACACGCGTGAATCTGATGATACATGGAAGTTCCATACCCTATGCTCCATCCTATCGTTATTTGGGAGTTGACATTGAGCCCCTAGGCAATTATTTACTCTGTAGACAGGGGCGAATCACAAGAGCTATGCAAGTCACCTCACTTATTTCCTCATTTACAAATATGCAGGGCGGTTTCACCTTGTGGGGGGACGCGTAATCTTTATATCCAAGTGTTTGCACCCATGATCGTCTATGGTCTCGAGTCACTGCATACTATGGATCTAGGGTGGTTACAAGTACTGGAGGGCAAGTTCTGGAGACGGATCTTGGGGTTACCCCTGGGGGTACCGATGGCTCTGATCAGACTAGAACTGGATCTCCCCTCTTTCAAAGCTATGGTACTGAGGAAAAGAGCTGGCTTTCACCTTAAGATGACAGGTGACTCTGCCAACCCCCTACTATCCGTGATCCACCAGGAGGTGACCAAAAAATATTCTACCTCACCCCTCTATAAAGATATGGTTAAATTTTTCATTGACATTGGATGGATACACAGAGGGACTATGGTCACAAAGGAAACCTTACATGCATTAGGTAAAAAAGTAAAAAAGTAGACATATGGGACTGGCTAGAGAACTTCGCCCACATAAGCAATCTTGAGACATATAACTTTGTTAAATATCGATTGTATAACGTTATGAAGCCTCAAGCTTACTTATCCCTCTGCCCCTCCAGAAGACTTAGACGCTTCATCATCCTGTTTAGATTAGAGCAATTGTATAGCAGAGGGGATTGGGAGAAAATCCCGGTGGATAAGTGCATATGTCGTCTCTGTAAATCCCCAGATTGTCTAGAGACAGCTAGACACCTTCTCACTGAATGCCAGACACTGAGAGACACAATTTTACGCCATTTGGGCGACTTTGTACATGATTGTGCAACAAAACTTGATATGTCTTTTTGGCTCTATTGCACCAATACCAGCAACATGCACTTATTTATTGCACTCTATAACATCTGGCAACAAGTGGAACTTGGACTGAAGGGTGGGTTGGAATTATCCCAAGATTGAGGAGTACAAGAGAACACATATAGAGTACCTCAGTGGAGATGGAAATTAGTTAGCTATGTAGTTTATGCAATGGTTCTTTTCAGTTGTAGTTTTTAATACTGATATTCATTTATGATTTTATTTGTATGTTTATGTATATTTTTGAATTGAGCATAATGTTTTGTGATCTGAAATGTGTAAATTGTATGTGTAAAGTTTGAATTTATTTTAATTCTGTACCACATTAAAGAGTTATTGTTATTATTATAATAAACTTTTTACCCCTTTCACATTTTTAGGATCTTTTAGTTTCTGTACGGCCTCTATTTTCTTCTTTTGTGGATTTAGTCCATGTTCAGTCACTTCATGGCCTAGAAAATTCACCTTTTTCTTGCACCATTGTGCTTTTAGTAAAGATACTTTGGCGCCTGCTTTCTGCAAATGGCCAAGAACATGTCTTATTTCATCAAAATGGCTTTTCAAGCTTTCAGCTTTTATCAGCACATCATCCACATAAACTATGGTTCCTCTTTCCGCTGCATCCGGCATGGCCTTTCTCAAAAATATTCCAAATTCACTCCCACTATTGACATACCCAAATGGAACTCTAACCCATGCGTATTGAGTCTTATAAAATGAAAAGGAAAATAAATTCTGTATCTCCTCTGCCAATGGCACACACCGATATCCAGAGGTGAGATCTAATGTGGTGAACACTTCTGAACCATGTACCTGAGCTAATCCCTGATCAATGAATGGCAGTGGCCATCTGGATACTGGCACTCTTTTATTTAACTCTCTCAATCTGCACACAGTCGCCATTGACCGTTTGGTTTTAACAGACCTAAAACAGGTGTATTGGATGTGCTATGAATGGGCCTGATGATTCCCCGCGACTCCAAATTTGTAATAATCTCTGCCAATGATTCTAATCATGCCAGCGGTAGTCTATACTGGCGTACAAATACTGGGCTTCTCCTCCCTTCCGGAAGTGTGGCCACATGTAAATTAGTTAGCACACAATCATAAGCATCTTTTGCAAATACATCTTTAAACTCCATAAATATCTTCCTCAATTCATTTCTATCCTCATCGTTGTCACATGCATCCGCTAACATAATCTGCTCCTCTACCATTTTGGAAAATTCTGGAAAATGTTCTGGCATGGGAATCTCGGCGCTTTCCTCTATTTGTGTGGCTGTGTCTCTTTGCAAAGCTGCCACATTTAAATGTTTTGGCATATCAGCTTCCACTTCAATGGGCTGATTTTCGATTTCATTTTCATTTAAGTTAAATGTTATGCAATCCTCTTGATGACAGCACACTGTCTCGCTTGAATCATAAGGGTACACAGAATTAATTTTAAATATCCCTTTGGGCTGAGAGTCCAGGTATTCTGGCAATTCACCCTTAGCATCTACATACTTTTCAGGTATATTTCCAATCACCATGTTATTTAGATCTGCTGTGTAATGTGATTTTTTTATGGCCATTCCTACTGGGGAGTTTTCCTCTAAATGAATATTCTGATAACCTTTATTATTCACCATAATTTTACAGACCCTTCACCCACATCTACCAATGGAATGTATTCATAATCCAGGCCATGCTGTTTTATGGATTCATTCAGACATACAAATGCATCAGAATCTTTCATCTGCTGTCCATTTTTGCATTTCAGAGTTATTGCAAACTGCTTTGTGAATGCAGGGATAACAGTATCTTTCCTCATTTGTAATTCAATTGCATAAGGGACCAGCTGTGTGCAATGATAAGCCCTTCTTTTGTCTTCAAATTCAGGTCCCGGCCCACCTATGCGTGACCATATCTTTTGATTAAGGAAATCTAGCACCATACACATTCTGTGCATGATGTCATTGCCCATGTAAAAGTCACGTTGTGTTCCACACACTTTCCAAACATTATGGTAAATTGTTTTTTGTCCAATGCTAATTTTCAGCATGCATCTACCTGCAATTCGGTTTTCAAAGTCTGGACCGTCCAAACCAGAGACATACTGGTTTTTAATCCTAAATTTCGGGATCTCCTCCCTTTCCATTATTTTTTGCAACGCTTTCTCATTAATGAAGCTCCTTTCCTGTCCAAGCGCTAAAGTGGCTTTTATTGTTTTAGAATAGTAATTTATCCCAACATTAACCCACGGTTGTTCATCTTCCATGTGTATTTCAGCAAGAGTGGTAATGTGCTTTTCTGAACCTGCTCTAGGAGCAGTATTCTGTTTGCATGTCTTCTCTTTTAAATAAAAACGTAAGGTGTGCTCACCTATGGCAGTTTGCCTTTCTTTCCTTGGGTCTAAGTATATTTGTACAGGTAATTTTTTATTTTCACTCTGCATCTTGTCTTGACACATTAATATAACAGTAACGCTAGGTGTGCAACTATTCTGGAGATACACCTCCACTGCATCATTTGTTTTTGCAATGGTGTGACATTCATTTATGTTGCTGTTTTGTGATTTTAGTTTCTTAGGTCTCAATGGTTTTTTGGTTAAGGACCACAGCACTCCATTCACCCCATCTATGAGCGGAGATAATCTTTTCAGGCAATCTGTTCCCATCAGAAATGGAATATCACAAATGGATGTGACCAATACCTCCTGTTTCATTCTGTGTTTACCTATCTTTATGTCAACCTCCCTGGCGCCTATAATAGGCACCTCCTCCCCGTTAAAATTATGCACTGGACCTTGATTCTCCTTTACTGTGATCTGATTCTGCAGGGATCTCCCTTCATTGATACTCTTTACTAATTCTTTAGACATAATTGTGGCCTGTGCGCCAGTGTCAATCATTGCAAATGTATGGCATTTTTCTTCCACAATGATGGGAGCATAATACCTGCCTTCAACTTCCTCTAACACACATAGGAAATGCAAATTCTTACTGATTTCAGGGCTCACCTTTCTCAGGCCTTTTTCACTTTTGGCTAAGCCTACCGGTAAATGGAAAGACATTTTTCCCTCCTTTTTGCTCATTCCTGTGTGAGAGACTTTATTCATGTCCCCATGTTCAGAGGTTTTTTGGAGTGTGGCCACCATTCGCCCATCCATCCAGTTATCATCAGAGGTCACACTACAACCCTCCAACTGAACATTTGTAACAACCGGTACCCTCCTTTTGAGCATTTCTTTTTCCTGCCTGTGTTTGGTCATTGTTTGGATTGCCCAGGGAAGGAGCTATAGCATCGCCACTTACTCCCGGTTCACTGGT
Source organism: Ambystoma mexicanum (assembly GCF_040938575.1). NCBI lineage: Eukaryota > Metazoa > Chordata > Amphibia > Caudata > Ambystomatidae > Ambystoma > Ambystoma mexicanum. Next base: position 1,620,778,462 of record NC_090937.1, on the reverse strand, counting down.
ATTCCCCATGCATGAGTCATTTTTCTTAAACCTGTCTCTTTGTTCTTTTGGACTTTCAGGTTTTCCTATTTCATTTGTACATATCGCCAATGTTTGATTTAGTTCTAGGTTAAACCGTACCTCTCTTTTTGAAGTATTTGCATTTTCTGCTATATGTTCATGTACTGGTATTTTCACTTTTAAATCATTAGGCATCTCAGAGTCATTATGCAAAATTACATCAGAGCAAACTGTCTTTTCGGCGCTGCAGATATCCTAAGTCACTTTTCAGAAGCCCCCCGATCATTGCTATGGCCTTCTGCCCCCTCCTTTGATGACTGTTTTTGTGTTGTGCAGAGCTTTCCTATTTGCTCAGCCAACATTTTCACTTGGGCCTCGAGGCACTGGAATCTTTCCATCTCTCTAGAATCCTCTCTCTGTGGCCTAGATTGATATTGGTTGTTTTGTCCCTGATTGGATCTATTCTGATACCTCTCAGGAGAATGATTTCTATTGGGATGCTTCCTGAACTCTTGATTCATTTGCGGAGGGGAGCGGGGTGCACCGATCCTTTGGTTGTAGTCCTCTGGTGGGGAATCATTGTACTGACGTGAAGTGTAGTTCATGTTCTGCCTCATGTCTTGTCTCTCAGGTTGTGGGTACTAGCCCCTATTTTGATTCCCATTATCAGCAAATTGAACCACATATCGGGGTCTATCCTGATTACCATATATCATGGTATTGGGATTAAATCTGCTTGGTGTCCCCAATGTCTGATAAGGACCATCATTTCTTTGATCCTGATTTTGTCTCTGGTTGTTGTTCATACCTGACATATCAGGTCGATAGCCTGCCCGGGGCCTATCTCCTAAGTACCTGGGGCTGATGTAGCTCTCCCTATTACTAGGATCATGTGATTGGAACATTGGTGCAGTGTGTGATGACCTTTGTTGATTACCCCTCTGTTCAGGTGCCAAGTTATTTTTACTTGGACTTTGAGCAGACTCAAGGGACATTTAGGCTGATCTGATTTCCATCACTGTTGCTGAGGGTTCTTTAGATTTAGGTCTAGTATCTCTCATTTTTATCACTTTCTCTACCCTGACAATAGAGTACCTCATATAGTTTTGTGATTTGGTGTACAATCCATTCCAGGGACTTGTCACAGTCAAATTCACGGACCAATTGGGATATGATGTCTTTCTGCAGCCCATAGAAGTAGGCAGTTTTAAACTCATTGGAATTGGGGTCAAAAGATACATCAAAGCGAGAAAATACTCTTTTTAAGTCTTGTAAAAACTGGCGAGGGGATGTATTAGGCCCCAGCAGTGATTGTGTAAGCGACTTTCTTTGCCTCCTGCAATGACTGTAAAGGAGAAAAATGGCGCGTAATCTCTTTTTCGAACTCCGCCCATGTCATATTCTGCTGTTCATTCAATCCTCTTATAATACTGGCCGTCGGGCATCTAAAGTTAAATGAAAATATTGCCTGTACTGTTCCTTAGGTATCTGGAGTGCTTTAAAAATGTCATGAACCGCTTCTAAGTGATCCTCAATGCAGCATTCCCCTCCTTTTTTAAATGGTTTGATCAGGGCTTCAATGGATTTCATTATCTTTATGTGGCTACTTGTTGCAATGCATGGAATTGCGCTATTTGGTGACTCAACCCTGGTTCCAGGTGTATGGGATTGGTGGCAGCCCCCAATGGGAGTATCAAATCCCCCAAGGGCACTGCAACCAAGTTCGGTCACTGGCCCAGTCACTGGGGCACTAGCTCTTTGGGTAGAAATAGAATTCACCTCAACTCCATTGAATGTGGTACCCTGCCGCCTCTCCTGGGACATGGGAATGCACATTTGCTCTCCTAATTCCTTACACCCTTTAAGGAGCCTGTTTGCTTCGTTTTGCAAATAGTTGTTTTCATCACTCATTTTATTAACTACCTCCTGCATGTCACACATTTGCATTTGGCACCCATTAAATTCTTTATTCCTCTTGTCTCTTTCTTGAAGCATTTTAACCATTTCTTGTTCCGCATTTTGGAGGTTACTTTCTTTCTCATAATGTTCTTTTTGTAAAATCTGCATCTCTGACACAACCTCATCTTTATCTTGTCTAATGTGGTACACCAATGCTTTTAAGTGTACCAATTCTTGTTCACTGTCCTCAAACTGTCTCTTGTTTTTGGACAATTGAACATCAAAATCTCTGCATTTTAACTGCATGTCTTTTTGGCATACATCCAATTATGCTCTTAACATTTCCTGATTTTTACTTGCCCGATCTAAGTCAGTCTTTAACCTGTTAATTAGCTGGTTGTCATTTTCTTCCATTCGCAGGGAGCAATTCAAAAAAAATCAGATTTTGGCGCATAGCCGTATCAAACAGTTTTTCTCTGCATTTTTATCGGCTGCATTTAATAACCTTAGAAGGCAGACCTGAATTATGCTGCCTTCTGCAAAGATATTGTCTAGTTTTTCTTTCTGCACCTCACCCTGAATGCGGTCATGCCATTCTGAGGTACTGTTTGATGACCACGTCCCATGTGCGAATAACTTTGCCTCTAAATATTGCACTAGGTCTGAGAATGTGGTTTCCCTTTGAGACATTCTGAAATTTGTTTTTAATGACACACTGCTATTATGAAATGGGTTCCCTTTAATGTACAGATGGCGGTGTGAGGCACACTTGCCACACCCAGTAGGTGCTCTATGATCACTTTCCCGGCCAACGCACCATAAATATGTAGGGTATTTTGTGTAGATTTGGGGCCTAGCGATATTTTCTTACCACCAAGAATAAAAGTAATTTAGCAATAATCACTCCTTGCATTCAGATTGGGTTTGGTATTATAGTGATATCGTGGCTATGCATTATTTCAGTACACAGATACATTTAGTTGGTATGCATTTTGTTGTGGTATAGTGATGAGCATAATTTCTTTGCTTTATTTGTGGCCCCAACATACAAAACCCCTTTCTTTTGTTTAGACTGTTCTTGTGATCTCTAGAGGCCTCAGGCTTCTACATTATTCAAGAACACCACATTTTCATATGGAGTGCCACTTATGGCTGTTATCACTGATTTATCTAATATCTACAAAAAGAAGTTTAAGGTTATTTCTTAAAAAAGGGAAGAAAGTGCCACCACTTACATGGGTATCCTGTCTCACAGATAAATTTTTAGGCAAAAATAGATATAAATTTTATTAGTCGTACAAAATTCATTTTAAAAATAGAAAATTCATCATAAAAAATGATCATATCACATGGAACAAACAATCAATTCTAAAACCACACAAATAATTCAGCTTCAATCGGTTCTAGTCTCAAATTTGATCTTTTGGTCAACCCGTATGACCCAATCACACTGAGTCCCCTCGCCTCGAAATCAACTTTTGGCTAATTCAGTTCTTAGTTTCCCAAAACTAGTTTTGAATTAGCCAAAAGTTGATTTCGAGGCGAGGGGACTCAGTGTGATTGGGTCATACGGGTTGACCAAAAGATCAAATTTGAGACTAGAACCGATTGAAGCTGAATTATTTGTGTGGTTTTAGAATTGATTGTTTGTTCCATGTGATATGATCATTTTTTATGATGAATTTTCTATTTTTAAAATGAATTTTGTACGACTAATAAAATTTATATCTATTTTTGCCTAAAAATGTATCTGTGAGACAGGATACCCATGTAAGTGGTGGCACTTTCTTCCCTTTTTTAAGAAATAACCTTAAACTTCTTTTTGTAGATATTAGACTTCACTCCACGGAGTAAGAGGTTTACCAATCCCCAACTGTGGTTTTCCACTGTCTTGAGAATAGAGAATCACTGATTTATCTACACCAGTGAGCTATGCTTCCATAAAGTATTCACTATAACATGTGGTATAATCACTAATTTATTTACATTAGTGAAACTATTTCCAGAGGCCTCTCTCTCTGCTGACTCGTGTACGCCCAACAGACTATCAGATTGTGTTCCACTCAGAAGTCACACACAAATACACTGAGTGGAACCACGCACACAGCTATTTATAATTACTCATAACATAACTTTTCCCACATGGGATGCTTGGCATATGTTACCTAATAACCTCCCCTTTCATCAAGTGATATGGACTAACTGTACCAGAGAAAAACATAAGCAAATAGAAGCCTTTACACGGATTGTGATTTACATCAGTTTCATTTCAAAAAACATACATTACCAGTTTTGCGAGGCAGTCTTTTCTAGAATAAACATAAGAGAAGCAATTGCAAAATACATGGCATTTCATTAAATTCTTTGCAACAATAAAAAGAACAGTGCATCAGTTGACTTGCATTTCTGAATAGCAACATTAGAATGCAGCTATCGCTACGCTGCCTGACTGAAATAGCTTTCATTCACACACCGCATTCTCGCTTTGTGTAAGATAATTACCAGCAAATTTGTAGCAGATCAGCACACAAACTCTCTGGACAGGTCGCTTTCTTTAAATGGCTCGAGGCTTCCTTTTAGAGCACCCGGCAAGGACATGCAGTTCCAATCTGCACTCTTTGGTCCTCAAGCCGGTGCCAATTTACTGGAATCTCCAGCCTGTGAAGGTCAGCAGTACACTGGAACGACAGCCCTCAATCAGGCAGCCCCACAGCAACTCCCGCCAAGTCCTCACCGAAGCTGTGTAAAATGTCCACTGCCTTTCTTCCTCCCCGAGATGCACCAAGAGACCTCTGTTACAGCCCTTCATGTGACGTGCATCCAAAAAAAATCTATCATGTCATACCCTCCTTCTTCAAACAATAGCTCACTTTTCAGTAAGAAACTGTATCCAGTAATTTCCTGCTTATTCGAGTTTTGTTTCTTTAGCAAGGACCGTGAAAAGCACAGAGAAAGAGAAAGGAAAAAAAAATTCTGAATGTCCGTTTAAAATGACTTTCAGCCTGCCTCATTTTGCACTTGGAGAACACATTATGATATTAATAAGTTAAGATCATGTTAGTACTGTTAATTATATTAGTTCATTAATCCGCTAATGTGTCTCCTGCAACAGAGGCATTTCAGGTGAGAAAAAAAAATATGGTGCGTTTTTAAATGTGAAAAAAATTCAGTGTTTTTGACTGAGTAGCCTGTCTTCAGTTACATATCCATATGTCACACCTGCAACACATAGCTTGCTGTACCACGTTATAGCAATACATTGATCCCATGCAGTGGTGCTGCACTCCAAAAACACGCTATATATTGATCCCATGTAGTGGCGCTGCGCTCCAAAAACACGATAAATAATCCTACACGGTCCAGGAACTACAATGCCGGTACCGCAGTTCCTGGACCGCCATTCTACGTGTTGTGGTCGCGGGTGCCTGTCAGCTCGCCAGGTTTTTCCTGGCGGGCTGTCTGGCACCCACAAGCACAGCACGTCGGATGCAGCGGCAAAAAACCGAATTGCCGGTGTATCCGACATCCCCATTTTCGTTCAGCCCTATGGGGCAGAATGGGGATGAGGAAGCCCTTCATTCCAGCACCCGAAAATGGGCAAGTACCGGGCCCGCCTAACTCGGCATAACCCGGTTCTTGCCCATTCACAGGTGCCGGAAAAAATGCAACTCCGGCGGCAGCTGTGCCGATTTTACCAGCACGGCTAGCGCCAGAGTTGTAATGAGGCCCAATGCATGTTTAGAGGATAGCAAGACAATTAGGGCCTGATTCATGGAAGTGTTTTATAATGGCACAATCCCATAGGAACACGTTCCCTGAATCAGGCCCTTGATGTTTTTCAGAATAGCAAAGCATTACATGTTTACAGAAATGCCAGACAATTCACGTTTACGGAATAGAAAAATAAGGACTGTTTACAGAGAAGCCAGACAATTCATGTTTGCCTAATAGCAAGACTATGATCACAGCATAGCAAGAGAATGACAGTTTACACAATAGCAATACAATCCATGTTTTACAGAATAGCAAGGTGTTACATGTTTACAGAATAGCAAGAAAAGGAATGTATGCATGATAGAAAACAAAGGTAGTTTACAGAAAAACAAGACAATGAATGTTTAACTGAATCGCAAGGCAGTGCAGGTTTAACAGAATAGCAAGACAATGAAAGTTTACAGAAAAGAAAGTCAATGAAGATTTACATACGGAATGTTATTCCTCTTTAGGAGTCAATCTGAACCCAAAATGGATTGGTTTAGTCATAGCGATTGGGGTGAAAGGCTTTCACCAATTGATTAATGTATGCTGTTCTGTTTTCTACTAACAGTTGCACACCACAAGGTGCCTTTTTGTGCCTTCATCCGAAAATCTACCTAGAACAATAATTTGTAAACCTGTATAACTAGCTATATAAATATCCCAGTGGGCATGTGCCACCTCAGGGCATGATCATCTGCTGCCCTCCTGAGTCAAGTCTTCACCCTACACAAGCACCCGATAAAATACCTACAACAAATAGACCTTCAGTCTTTCAAGAGAGAAACTAAACAGTTTATAGTTATAGGTAATGGAAGACACATGGCGTAGCTGTGGAAGTAAATGTTATAGGTGCAGCAAGAAACAGTTTATAGGTGTGTTATAGTACGGGGTTATCATTTTACAAGCGCTTTGTATTAAAGCGCTATATAAATACCAAATAAATAAGGACACAGAAGGATGTGATGGCTATGGGAATACTAGATGACGGTAGTGGAGGCAGGTTATGGGAGCGGAGGGATGTTTGTATGTCTATATGAAGATATAGTTCACGGCTGTGGTGACCCGGTAAATAACCTGACCCTGGGTGTCTGGCTCAGTGGAATAATAGATCCACGCTAGGGATCTGTGGTTGACCTTCTGGCCACAGGTTTGAACCCCTGCATATCCACTCTACCTTTCATTCATCCGAAGTCGATAAAATGAGTACCACTGCGTTGGATAATAAAATAGAGCTGCTATCTGACTATGATCATTCTGGGTATAAGTACTTTAGGTCGCCAGGCCACACATGCGAAACAGAATGTACATATAGAATAAATAACCACCACACGAAGGGTGCAAAGCCATGCAGACTGTGGGCTCTGGCTCATTATAATTGCAAATAACAATAACAATGACAATGTAGTGCTATGCAAAAACTAAGATAGATAGATAGATAGATAGATAGACAGACAGACAGACAGATAGATAGATAGATAGATAGATAGATAGATAGATAGATAGATAGATAGATAGATAGATAGACCCATAGATAGATAGACCCATAGATAGATAGATAGATAGATAGATAGATAGATAGATATGTAAGCCCACCCTTGAGGCAACAGAAGTGTGGCACGCGATACGCCCCTCGAAATCATTGCCCCATATGCTCGCCCACAGCCACCAGCACTCATAATTCGAGCCACAATATCTACCCTGTGGTGAACATCGCGCTCTAGAAACACACATTTTATGGTTTAGCTGGTGGAAGAAGCAGGCTAGGCCTGTCAGAAGATAAAGGGTTCAGCGGATCTACTTCCAAATGGAATTACCGTCGCAGCCGCATGGTCCAGCGCATTAACTGCTGGATTACAAGTGGTTTTAGGTGGTTTTAGTGCTCGTTTATTGTAATCCATAGGACCCCATGGGCATTACGACTGAAATTACCGCTGGTGGTAACACCGACGATTCTGTAGCTTTTCAGCAAGAAAAGAAATGGGTTCTCCTCCAGCTTTTTGCTGTTAGTGAATACTCCTTTTGTTGTACGGTGGTGTGGTAAAGTAATTACCACTGCATTACCTCTGTTTTTCACCACACCGCCATACTCGTAATGAGCCCCCAAAATTCGTAGAGTTACCAGCTTTTCCGAAGGTAAATTCCATCAAATATATTCCACGACTAATGATAATGATAATGTTTTTTTTAATTCATATAGCGCTTTCACCAAAACGATGCACATAGAGTTTTTACATATATCTATCTCCAAACTGGAGTTGGTACTCATTTATCAAGGATGAACCATTGGGTTGGCCATGGTCTGATCCGAGCCTGCAACCAGCAGATCACGCACAGATTGCATCAGCAGCGCTCGACATGCTGAGCTATCTTGCTGACTAAAACTCGACATCGCTTTCATTCAAGCATGGAGGACAAGAGCCTACCTGAAGCTGTATCCCCTGGAGATAGACAGGATTCTCCTTGGGGGCTCCACCAAGCACACTCATATCCATAAGTGGCTGCTAAAAATGAAGCAGGGTGGCTTCTCTCCTCAGCTCACATTCAGTACTCAACCCATCAACATCATATTCAACAGCAACCTTTCCCTCAAGAACCACCTCACAAAGGGATCCAAGACAGACTGGAACAACCTCTCTCCCAACAGAACCATGGCCCGTGCACTGGTGTTTTTACACTTCGATGCGAGAAGCTCCCTGCTTGTCTGTGCCCTAACCTCTACATGGAGTGGATTACGGGGTGTAACAATTGGCGCGCCAGTTGATGCAACTTGGGATTTATCCCAATGACTACATGGTCCAGGTATCTGAACCAATGAATTGAAGCTTGTGAGTGCATTAATTCAGGACACACCGTAAACATATTGGCTGTTCGGAATACAATAATATTTTTCCTGATGAACACACATATGCACATACTACGCCACATGAGAATTTGATCTATTTGGAGGAGTGACCTCGTGATTGACAACATAATGAATCATTAGATCCAGGAAGGCTCTCCAACTAGGAGCACCCTATTGGAGGATAGATAATCTGCAAACTTAAGTGACTATAAGTAACAGATGAACTTGCCTTCAGAACGACCGATTGGTCGAAACACGTGTTGGCTGTAGATTTTGCGAGCTTCTGCAATAACCTGTCTTTGGATACAAGGAGTTTTTGGGATTGTGCAGGAATTGTTAGGACTTACGTACCCAGATTGTGTCATCAAATTTAACGCTTGGGGCAATGGCGCAGATTCAAAACATATTGTACTTTCACTAACCTCTACATGGGCTCCGCCGAATGCTGTCTAGCACTGCACAGCCATTTCATCACAGAACTGGAGAGTTAGGACCACAAAATCACAACCTTCAGAGAGCTACACTGGCTACCTTTCCAAAACATGCCTTACTTCCCAAAGGGCCCACAACACATACAAGGCTTTGAACAAAGTTACTTGTTGCACGGCTAGAAATAACTCCACATCACCAGAAGCGAAAACATTGCCAAACTAGAATCTGCTAGATGCTTTCCGCTATGCACCAGAACTGCGGAATAACATACCACGGCACATCAGATTGCCATTTATTCTTATTTGGGTACTTGCTGAGCGCTGACCTAGCTTCAGATATGATATGATATGATATGGTATGATATGGCATTCATAACGCGACTAGGCACAAGTGTTTCAAAGCACGACGAGGCAAGGGAGGGGGAACAGAAGACCGACAGACAACGATCTTACTAGGCCAGGTGTCATTCAGATCGTTCAAGTGCAAGGGAAGGGGGAAAAGGAAAGTGTGTGGGGGGGCAAAGGGGAAAGTCTAGTACATGGGATAATAAATAACATAACAGGATAAATAAAAGAGCTGCCAGCCGGTGGCAAGTGCAGGATGAGTGTAGACATAAGTACTGATGAGGGGACTGTAGGGATATAGAAAAACAGTCCCCAAGTGCAGGGGGTGCCAGGGAAGCAGTGCAGGCATTCAACTGACAGGGCTTGGGCCTGAGATCAGATTGGTGGCCAGGTAACCAGTGCAGTATCAACAAGGACTTCAGCAGGGGAGGGGGGGGAGAAAGCAGAAGCAAAGAGGAAGGGTTTAAGGTGCTTCCAGAACCAAAGATGGTTCTCCTCAAGTTTCAGAGAGGCAGGGAGGCTGTTCCAGAGGGAGGCCCCAGCCAAAGAGAGAGATCTACTACCAACTCGTTGCTTGGAGAAGCGACTGACCCTGAGAGAGTTGGAGGCAGATGAGTGAAGAGCTTGAGAGGGAACATATTTAGGAAGCGATAGTTGAAGGTATAGAGGCCCCAGGCCCCAGAAGGCCTTGTGGACAATACAGAGGGTTTTCAACTTAATCCTCACATTCACTGGGAGCCAGTGCAGAGATTTCAGTCCTGGAGAGATACGATCCCTGGGTTTAAGGCCAAGGACAAGACTCTCAGTCATGTTCTGGATGAGTTGCAGAGGGCGGAGGGTAGAAGCAGAAAAATCTAGAAAGAGGCTTTTGCAATAGTCCAGCCTAGAGAGAACCAGAGCTCTGGAGACAGTGAGATTCTGGGGGAAGGAAAGGAAGGGAAGAATACCTCTGAGGAGGTGCAGCTGGAAGTGTGACTTCTTAGAGACGTCAGCGATGTGAGGAGAGAAAGAGAGTGTGGAGTTGAAGATGACACTGAGGTTTATAGCCTCTCAGGTGGGAGCAGGAAGAGGGCCAAAAGAGGCCGGCTAGAGAGCTACAGGAAAGGAGGGAGTGGGTGTGCCGATGAGGAGAATCTCAGTCTTACTGGCATTAAGGCAGAGGTCATTGGCGGCACACCACTCCTTGATGGCAGACAGACAGTCAGAGATGAGGGACGGAGAAGAGGTGGCCGAAGGTAGCCTGAAAATGAGCTGAGTGTCATCTACATAGCACTGAATGTTGAGGCAGAGAGCGGCAATGTGGTGGGCAAGGAGTGCCAGGTATTGGTCGAACAGTCAGGGAGACAGGTTAGACCCCTGGGGGACACCACAGGTAGAGAAAAAGATAGCAGAGAGGAAGAACCCAAGTTGGACTTGGGAGGGTCGGTCAGAGAAGAAGGAAGTCAGCCACGCTTGGGCCTGACCAGTGATAGCTAGATTATCACGGAGACAATTAAGCAGGATGGCATGGTTGACAGTGTCAAAGGCGGAAGAGAGATCAAGCAAGATTAGGACACATGGGGTGTTAGAGTCAAGGTTGGAGAGCAGGTCTTCACGGATGTTCAGGTGAGCAGTTTCCGTGCTTCTGAAAGCTCTGAAGCCAGACTGATGGTCATGAAGGCAGCCAACAGATTCAGTGAGGAGATTGAGCTGGGAGATGGCCAGTTTCTTCAGGAGCTTGCCCAAGGAGGGAGTGATGAAGATTGGGCAATAGTTAGCCGGGGAGAAGGGATCGGCAGAGGGTTTCTTAAGAAGAGGGTGCACAAGGGAGTGCTTCAGGGGGATGGGAAGACTCCAGTGGTGAAGGAGTGGTTGCAGAAGTCAGCCAGGGCAGGAGCCAGGGTGTCAATGTGGTCCTTGATGGTTTTGGAGGAACAGGGTGAACCTGTTTTGATGAGACTTTCATAGATCAGACTTGTCTAGAAACCTTGTCAGCGGAGAACAGGGGCAAGGCAGAGAAGGAGGGAGGAGGGTTGGCTGCAGAAGGGCCATAGGAAGAGCAGGTAGTATAGGGATTGAGGGGGAGGAGGAGAGTGAGGACAGGATGTCCTGAGTTTTAGAGATGAAGTGAGAAGCCAGTGCCGTGCAGAGGGCCTGTGTAGGGACAGGAGAGGTAGGGACTGCAGCAGGTTTGGCCAGTTCCTTTCAGATTTTAAAGAGTTCAGCCGAATTGTTTGATGCCGCAGAGATACAGGCTTGGATATGGGCTCTCTTCTTGGTGAGGACAGAGAGCCAGTATTGCCTTTTGGAGCATGCGGCAGGCTAGTTTGTCAGAGGATGTGCAAGAAGCTCGCCATTTCCTCTTGGCCACCCTGCACTGGCGTTTTAGGGTGACAAGGTCTGAGTCGTACCAGGAGTTGCACTTGGCTTTGGGCTTCAGGCGGATCCTCATGACAGGGGCAAGGATATCAAGAGTATCAGATGTAGCAGAGTGGAGCATGGAGAGGGCTGTGTCAGGGTGAGAGTCAGCCAAGGGGGGAAATGGGGATGAGAATGTGGTGGCGAAAGCCTCAACTGGTACGCACTTCATGGGTCGGATGACCGAGAAGGTGGGTGGCAGTGTTGGAAGTGGCTTGGCCTGGGCTGGGGGGTAGAGAGGGTGGCAGTTCATAGGGGGACAAAAAAGTTTAGGGAGCAGAGAAACAAGGGAGTGGGGTTTAACAACAGGAGAGGGAGGGCAATAGTCAGCAATGGATGTACAAGTAACCAGGGGAGGAAACAGATGGGATCGGATTACCCAGTCTTGGGTAAGGTGGGGAGTGTGCGCTGTATATATCTAGGTTTTAAGGAGGAGTCATTCATTGATGAGGAAGGTCTTGAGCTCCCTCCTGAACTGTAGAGGTGAGTTGGTGAGTCAGATGTTGATGTGGAGAAATTTACATAGTCTTGGGTCATAGACAGAATTTGTTTTCCTTTGTGCACCAACAGAGTTCAAGTCTGCACATGTTCTTACTTCTGGTGCATTACAGGTCTCCATAGATGCACTCAGTGAGGTAGCATGTGGACTTTGGGTGACAGCCTTCGATGGAGATATCCCCAGCACAGCCAGGGTAGTCGCTGGAAGGCCCCTTCTACTCTGCACTTCTGGAAGGAACCACAGACCCTTATCTTTAAGGAACACCTTGTGCCCTGACCCCTGGGTAGCATATCTGTACACTCTTCCTGCCTCCCCTCACACTGATCCCCCTGCCCTTCTCTCTCTGTATTCTACCCATGTTACTGTAGTGCACTGTGTTGCTTCTTTCTAGATAGCTTTGTGCTGTATCAGTCCAATGAATGCTGCGGGAACACATATGACTACACCTGCACGCAGATGAAGAATATAGCTGAGGGAATATGTAGATTATGGCATTGGAAAGGTTAATTACAAACTGTTGGTATATACAGATTAGGGCTGTGGGAAAAAACAGGTTATATCTATTAAAAAACACAGAAGGATAAAATTGTGGGAAGTTGCCTTTAAGGTCTGTGTGAAGATTTAATTTGCTGCTGGATAAGATACAAGTTAAGGCTACTGGAAGGTACAGTTTACAGATGTCATAAGATCCAGACTGTAGCTGGGGAAGAGAGAGTTATGGCAGTGGGAAGACACAGGTCTGACGGTGGGAAGATGCAGGTAATTGCAGTGAAAGATACAAGGAATGGCCGAGGGAAGATAGAAGTTATAAGTTGTATCTTTCCATCGACATGATATTGAGAAGATAACAGTGCGGCTGCAATGACATTTAAAAATAATTCATGAATGCTCTGCTTTTCTTGGAATTCATTTGGTGAGAATGAAAAGAACTAAGAAGCATTGAACAAGGGTCGACTCGGGGACCCTTCAGAAACAGAATCACTACTCATAGCTTTTGGCTTCTGTAGTATTCTGTATTAGTATATCTGTATTATGTCAGCTGAAAGGCTGCATGGAATGTTAGAATGGTATGATGCATGTGGAATGTTTGTGTGATGAGAGTTATCAGAGTGAATGTTGGGATATGTGAGGTTGGCATCATGGAAGGAGAAACAGACAACAGATTCAAGGAATAAGAACATGTTTTATTTAAGCAATATGCCCCTAGCGTTGGGGGCATTACCGAGTCAGGTAATGCCCCCAACGTAATGCCCCCAACCTGACTCGGTAATGCCCCCGCAACGAGGGACATATTGTATTAGTACCCCGGCCCGCAAGAACGTCGAAAACAAATGACTGAGAAAATGGCAGCCGGGGTCTCTTTTCCCTTTCCATCGTGGCCATCGGGAGTAGATACTTCTGTGTCCAGCGCATCCACTCCCGAAAAAATAAAGAGAAGAAGGTAAGCGGGGTTGAGAGGGAGGAAAATAAACGAAAAAAAAAAACGTACCTTGGTCCGCAGCGGGGGATGATGGAAGCCTCCAGCCGTGTGGAGGCTGCCATCGTCCCCCACCCAGGACAAAGCCGGCTGAAGCTAGTAGGGTTGGGAGGGCGCGAAAGGGGGAGGACAAACCAAAAAAGAAAAAGAAAAACATACCTGAATCCCCGGCGGGGGACGAAGGCGGCCTCCAGCCATGTGGAGGCTCAGAGCATGGATGGCCCGCTTTGATCTTGCTCATTGGCTGAAGGGCTGCCACACCCCCGCCGGGGACAAAGGCGTGGAATCCGAGGGATTCCCGGCCGGGTAATGCCCTGGCGAGGGCCAATCCAAATGGCTCTTTCATTCTGATTCTCCCTCGCCGGGTACTAATAAAGAAAAGTCAGGATGGATTAAGGCTTAACGTGCCCTGTACTAAAGTGGGATTTCCCTACATAAAGAAACTAAGGGAAGTCTGTGTCACTATGCTCATCTGAAAAGTATGTCTGTCTCCAAAATGTATGCTAACCCTCCCAACTAAAACAAAGCAATGTGTATGGATGTCAACCACAAACTAAACCGTGTTCCAAAAATAAGGTTCTGAGCTATTTCCAGCTCATGCTTATTCTTCAGCTTCTTTTCCCCAAATGTCAAAAAGTACATTATAGTGTTCAATTTACCTTCTAGTGGACTTGAAATCAAAAAGTTCCATCTTATTATATAGGTCAGGAAGCCCTTCCCCAAGTTCATTATAGTTTCAGAGCATTAAAGAACAACAAAAAAGGGGTATCTTGAGGCTTCGTTCTTTAGATGACGTTTCACATTTTCTTTACAGTTTAGGGTTCTCCTCATCAAACCTTGCATGCACCAAAAAAAGTTTTCCTCTTCTACACAGCAGCACACTTCCTTGTTGGCATATATGTTTTCCTGGTGTTGGCACAGTTGTCAGACCACACGGTCCACTCATTACAGGTCACACACCCAGGAACCTTGCATTCACTTTAAGCAGGTTTCAATTCAACAGGTAATATTTCTCTGATATAGGCGCAGTTATTGGATCACACAATCCATCCATTACAGGTCTTGCAACCAGGAACTGACAGGTTTCTTTGATTAATTCAATATCCGCCAAACAAGTGGTTTCTTAATTTAGACTCGGAGCCTTTTATTCAACATAATTTCCTGTTTGCTTTCAGTTCATTGTTCAATATTAATAGTTGAGCTGTTTCATTTAATTCAATACAATATTAAAAATTGATATTCTTTTGGCTTTCATTTCACTTGGATATTCAATTGGTGCAGGTATTTACATATTTCATTCAGTTTGGTATTCAATAAATGTATCTTTTCTGATTTTCTTTCATTTCAATGTTCAATAAGTATTGCGTGGAAGGTTTCATTCAATTTAGTAGTCATTAAGGGCAAGGTGAATTATTTCAGTTCAGCAATTGGTAAGTGCAGCTGTTCTAGTTTTAATCAATTCGACATTCAATAAAGGCACCTTAGCCTGTTTCATTCAGTTCAATATTCAATAAACGTGGGCTTGTTTGTTTTATTTTGTTTGCATTCAATTCAGTGTTCGATAAATGCAACCTTGCCTGTTTCAGTTATGCATGTTCCCTTGCAGCGCTCAAGAGTTTCTGGTGTCTCTGAGACTGACCCGTGTGGGCAGCTCCTTCCTGTGTGGCTTTTCTCCAGCAGTGAACACTTGTCCGCAGGGTACGGTATTCTGCCAACTCGGCTCTTGTGCGCTGCTACACCTCCACTTCCTGACAGCTCCTGCTGTCTGTCTTCCCTTTCGAGGGAACTTCTCCCTGCAGAGTCCGACCAGCATGACTCTGTGGCTCTGTAGTGGTGTTTTGGTGTCTGGGCTTCTCGCACGCCTCCTCCTGCTGTGTCGTCCAGTTCCCCTGGTTCTCCTTCTCTCTCTCAGTTCCCCCGGTTCTCTCTCTCTCTCTCTCTCTCTCTCTCTCTCTCTCTCTCTCTCTCTCTCTCTCTCTCTCTCTCTATCTCTCTCTTTCTCTTTCATGTCTCTGCAGTCCACTTTCCATTTCTTATACACCTGCAGTCCTGTAATGGGCTGCAGGTGTCCGTCATTAATTAAAGCTGCCTGGATCTTTTTATAGGGACATGCCTGACCTTACTTCATCTTCTTCGTCCCAGAGTGATGAGAGTAAATGGTGCCTATAAATCTCAGTTGCTTCTTCAGTACTAAAGTGGGAAATTGTGAACTCCTAACAAGTTGTTCTTCCTCATATCAGCACTGGAATGTGAAGAGTGTGTAATGTTTCTACCTCTTAGTTGTTCTTTCCTCATCTCAGTACCATTGGATACCCCAAGAGGGGAGTAAAGGGGAACTGCCTTACAATGATCCAAAAAGGTGTGGAAATGTTAGGCGGGTTGTTAGGAGAGTAAGGGGGATACTGTGGTCTATCCCAACATACCTCATTCCCAATTCTTCTCCTCCTCTTTTCTTATATTGGGGTGTATAATATCTCTTGTTCTTCTCTTCTTGTGGACAATGGAGCATGGGGACCAATATCCCATTACTGCCTTTGAGATAGGAGTTTCTTCCATAAATAGAAATGTGGAATACCGCATCTCATCTAAGTGCATCTCACATCTAATCTCCAAGGGCTCTTTACCCAGGTGATCCTCCCTCGCTTGTCCACCTCCACGGTTGGGATCCAAGAGCCATGGCCCTTCCCTGGCCACCTGCATAGAGGATCCAAGGGCAGTACATGTGAGAACGTCCTCAGGTTTCCCCCAGACACTATTGGAGAGTTAGAGGAGCAAGAAGGGTGTTCCTTTACCTCTCTCCTGCATCTGACCCTTACCTGTAACAAAGACATAATAAAGAAGCATGCCTTTTCTGAGTGCCTGGTCTGGAGGAGTACAATAGCAGAAAGGAGGATGAAGAAGGCAACACCAGGAAAAAGGATCAAAAAGGAGAAGCACAAGAGCATACAAGAGAGGGGGAAGGCAACAGCAGTAAGAGGAGAACAAGAGCAGAAATGAGGCATATATAATGGGAGGAGGTCAAAAACAGAAAGGATGAGGACAAAGGCAACACCAGGGAGAGGAAGGAGTCAGAGGTGGACAAAAGCAGAAGGGAGGATGAAGAAGGCAATACCAGGGAATAGGATAAAAAAGTAGAAGGACAAAAGTAGGAAGGAGAGGGGGGAAGGCAGCACCAGTGAGAGGAGAACAAGAGCCAAAAGGAGGAAGAGGAGGAGGAGGAGGAGGAGGAGGAAGGCAATGCCAGGGAGAGGACAGAATGGGAGGAGGACAAGAGCGGAGAGAAGGATGATGAAGACAACGCCATGGAGAGGACATAATGGAAGAAGGTCAACAAAAAAAAGAGGAGGGCAAAACCAGAAATTATGGAATGGGAGAAGGACAAGAGCAGAAAGGAGGAGGATAAAAGAATCACCAGGGAGAGGATGGAGTGGGAGGAGGACAAAAGCAGGAAAGAGGATGAAGACAAACTCAGAGAGAGGATGGAGTCTGAGGAGGACAAGAGCAGAAAGGAGGATGAAGACAACAATAGGGAGAGGACAAAGTGGAAGGAGAACAAGAGCAGAAAAGAAGGGTATGAAGGCAACATACCCATCACTACCTGAGGTGTCCCCCAGGGGTGTAACCTCTCTACCTGGTTGTTCAACCAATAGCTGGCACTTCTTGCCCACTGCATTGCCGATCTCTGCCACAACTTTCAGTGCTATGCGGATGACACTCAGCTCATTTTTAGGCTACCTTCGACCACCTCTTCTTCATCCCTCATCTCTGACTGTCTGTCTGCTATCCAGGAGTGGTGTGCTGCCAATGACCTCTGCCTTAATGCCAGTAAGACTGAGATTCTCCTCATCGGCCCACCCACTCCCTCCTTTCCTGTAGCTCTCTGGCCGGCCTCTCTTGGCCCTCTTCCTGCTCCCACCTGCAAGGCTAAAAACCTCAGTGTCATCTTCGACTCCACACTATCCTTCTCTCCTCACATCTCTGATGTCTCTAAGAAGTCACACAACCAGCGGCACCTCTTCAGAGGTATTCTTCCTTTCCTCTCCTTCCCCCAGAAGCTCACTGTCTCCAGAGCTCTGGTTCTCTCTAGGCTGGACTACTGCAACAGCCTCTTTCAAATTCTGCCTGCCTCTACTCTCCACCCTTTGCAACTCATCCAGAACAGGACTGCAAGTCTTTGCCTTGGCCTCAAGCCCAGGGATCATATCTCCCCAGGACTGAAATCTCTGCACTGGCTCCCAGTGGCTGTGAGGATTTAGTTCAAAACCCTATGCATTGTCCACAATGCCTTCTAGGGCAAGGGGCCTCAATACCTTCAACTCTCTCTTCCTAAATATCTTCCTTCCCGAGCTCTTCGCTCATCCGCCTCCAACTCCTTCAAGGTCAGTCGCTTCTCCAAGCAACAAGTTGGTGGTAGAACTCTTTATTCAGCTAGGGACTCCCTCTGGAACAGCCTCCCTGCTTCCCTCAAACTTGAGGAGAACCGTCTCCGGTTCTTGAAGCACCTCAAAACCTTTCTCTTTGCTTCTGCTTTTTCTCCTCCTTTCCCCCCCTGCTGACCTCCTGGCTGTAACCGGAACTGCACTGGTTACCTGGACACCCTCTGGACCAGTTCCTCCCCCGGCCAGTCACAGACACCTGCACTGCCTGACTGGCAACCCCCGCACGTGTGGACTGTTTCTGTATCCCTACAGTCCCCCTACCAGCACTTGACACCTGATGTCTGCACTTACCCTTGCACTTGCCACACTTGCTGGCCATTACTTTACTTATTGTTATTATCTATTCCCATGTACGGCACTGTCCCCGCCCCCTTCCCACGTACTTGCGCGATCTGAATGACACATGGTCTAGTAGGATCGTTGTCTGTCCTCCCTTTGTTCCCCCTCCCTTGCCTCGTCATGCCTTGAAAAAGTTGTGTATAGGCGCATTATAAATATCATATCATATCATATCATATCATACAGGAGAGGCGGGAGTTGGAGGAGGGAAATAAGAGGAGCAAGGAGTATTCGAATAAGAAGAGGTTGGAGACGGAAGAAGGCCATCAAAGGAGGGTGGGATTGGACACAGAAGAAGTTCAGCAGGAAGAGGCAGAGGACAGAGATGGCCACGAGAGAATATCAGCCTTGGCCAAGCCAAGAGGGCTAAGGGCTGGAAAGAATGTTGAGTGGCAGAAGGAAAGACCAGATTGGCCTGAGATGAGTGAGACCAAAGCATAAAGACTAAAATAGTGAAAAACTGTTTTGTTCTAGGTCCGAAGGCTGGTATGGGCAAAAGTCAAAAGCCCCTTAGAGAAGTAAATGGATAAGTGTGAAAGCATAGTCGGGATCATGGTAGCACTTGCAGGCATACCAAGGGTACAAAATAAAAGGTGAAGAACTAAAGAGGGAGAAAGAGAGAGAATGAGAAAGAAATGATGTGGCTAGTCAGGAACCATGAGCCTGAGGAGTTGGCCAGGCCTACCAGAGGAAATTAAGAAAGCTTGGGCCTCATTGTAAGTTTGGCGGTGTGGGAAAAGTGCTGGTAAATGTGGCGGTAATTCTGTGACCACCACCTTTTCTGCACCACCAAACTACAAGTTTGTATATGGGGGTTACATAATTTACCTCTAGCCATGACCTGGAGGTAAATCAGGACCCCGCTGGCAAAAGACAGTGGTTATTTCCGGCACCGCCATGGGACTCAATGGAATGGGGATAGACCGCCATTGCCAGCACCTGGAATATCAAGAGTAATAACAGCGGATATCGGAAAACATTTAATCAGGGCTCTTTTGTCACCCCATAATTCAATCCAACAAATGCCAAAAAGTACCACCACATTTCGGTGCAATTATATGTTGGGGGTGAATTTGGGTAATACATAATTTGAGGAGAGTATGAGGGGAAGATGATATAATTATCCTTAAAGGTGTGAAAAGAAAAGAAAATTCCACAAATTTTGGATTCTGTATTTTATTTATGCAGTGATCCCATAGATCCTTTGTGGACAGACTCTACCAGGGAGATTCCCAGAGACTCTTGAGCCAGGGTATCTCATTGAGAGACTGAGCCAAATAGAAGATCCTGTGAAGACTTATGCAGGAGGGGTCATTGACAGACTGCTCCAAGGAGACTCTAGAGAGAACAAAGCCTGGAAGGTACCCTTAGATCACCACCCAGAGGAAGTTTTGTGAAGCTTGAGCCTGTCATTGTCACTTGCTTGTCACTGTCAGTCGCCATCAGCGTGGAACCCCAAAACTGAGGCCTGAAAATTCATGGGGACAGACGGGAAAGAAATCAGCTCTCATCAGGACATCAGGCTACAAAGCCAAGGAGGGCCAGCACATGCTTGCAACCTTTCTGAAACTCCCCAGGAAAACTGTGAATTCAGGGGGACCAATCCTGACTACTCCAGAGTGTTGACCAGGGCTTTATGAACTTTTTCACTTCCTCTGATATCAATGACGCCACTGCCCCACCCATCTAATTTTGCGCTGCCAAATGACCCTGCATCTGTATCACTCTTTACTCTTCTATTGGTCGTTCAAGACTACATTGCCCTACTGCACCCATGATGCCTTGCGTTTCAATCACAGTGTCTTCTCTCAATGTTTCACTTCCCGTCTCAGCATTCCTCCTTGATCATCCCTGATGTGCCCTACTGTGAGGCCACTTTCCAGTCATTACTTCAATCTGGTCAATTAGATTATCTGGTCCCACTCAGCACATATATCACAAGTTCTCCTTGTCTTAGGGTGCGCTGTTTCTCAGCGACCAAGATGGCCACACACCGGTAGTGCACCTGCTACGCCACTCCACAAATTCCTGGAAAATCAGAGACTTTGTGCGGACCAAGAAACTGATAGCCTGTGGGAGAATGCTGTGGTTGTGCTGCAGCTGTGGAAGGTCCCACGGCAGCAAGGGCTGAACCATGGGATGCAATTGACAGCCGCAAGCCTGTGGTGCCGAGCGGGGACGAGGTGCCAGGCTGGCATGAGTGCATGGTGTGGCTGCATGATGAGGCCCTGCCTGCATGAGCAGAGGCAGCAGAGGCGCTCACCCCAGGGCACTGGGCAGAGCAACACACTGAAGTGACCTATGGCGTGTGCTGGCATCATCCTTTCCAACTACACGCACCATGACCCGAGCCGGGCATGGGATCTCTGGCTTTTCTATCCATGCGCTCCTGCATCTGTGCCATAACAACACGGGCTAAGCATCAGGCCTTGATACATGTACGGGAAACAAGGTGTGGAGACCATGGGAGTGCTCATGCTATGCCAGTGAGTCAAAGCTTGCCCCCGGGACATGAGTTGCTATGTGTGCACAACCCTCCATGTGTTTGAAAGTGTGGTAAGCCTCTGGTGCAAGGTGGACTGAGAGTGGTGTACAAGTGTGCTGTGGGGGGAACATTGAATGGACACCCCGAGCGGTAAGCCCTGATCCTGCTGCACACCCGGATCACTGGAAGGGTGTAACACAAGGAATTCATGGTGAGCGCCTCCACCTCTGGGAGAGAACAGCGAGTAACCTCGCCATGAGGGGAGTGCCATACAGAGAACCCCACACTGCCAGAAGCAACCATGACCAAAGGCGGTGGGGGGACAAAGAAATAGTGCAGCATGGATGCTTACACCAAGCAAGGTGCGAAATGTACAGGAGACGCGGGCATCAAGGAAGCTGCAGAGTTTCTCCCCTTAACACGCTAGACATGCGTCAGATCCTGGAAAGCAGGTAGTGTGAATTTGCCTCAGTGAATGGGATATTGGATGGAATAACGAATTGGATAAACTCCCTGAAAATTAAGACGAAGTGGTCAGCCTCAAGTGTTTAACTGAAAAACCTGTCAGAGATGTAAATCAATTTGCCCAGAAATGTGATGACCTTGAGTGGCGCTCCAGGTGCAATAAGGTGTGCATGGTGGTAATTCCAGAAAATATAAGCATGGGTCAAATGGAAGACTTTGTCAAAAACCTCCTGAGAGTGATATTGGACAACCCAATCCTATCCCTGCAGTTTGCGGTGGAGTGCGCCCACTGCTCCCTAGCCTCTAGACCCAAACCTAGACTTGCCCCTAGGCCAATTATAGCGAAGCTGCCCAGCTAGAAGGACAGGGACGAAATCCAATGAGTGGCTAGGGAGAAGGACACAGCGCAGTATGGGTCAAGAAGAGTGCACATCTACCCAGACCTCTCAAAGGCAGTACAAGCGGAGCACATGAAATTCTCAGGGGTCAAGAAGTTACTACTCAAGAGATCTATACAATAGGCTGTGGTCTTCCAGCCAAACTAAGACAGCAATAGAAGAAAAACTCTCCATTTCCACAATAGCAGAAGAGGCAATAGACTTCATGGAGCCAACATCACGCTGCCGCCAATGGGTTGCAGGCGGCAGCCTACGGGCGAGGAACATGCGTCGTCTCGTGGAGATCCTGAATGATCAGAAGCACTGCTCTCTCTGTGGTTCATTTTATGTGTGACTTGCTGTTTATCATTCTCTGATATATACATACAGGGCCTTCTGACCACAAATGCGCTGTGGAGCACTGAGGTGCAGGTCCAGCAGCTACTTCCATTCTAAGTAGCAGTCTGTTTTTCTTTTTGCTCATTGTAGTGTTTTGTGGTTTCACAGTGCCCTAGTTGGGAGGGTAATGAGGGTTTATGTGGTGGTAAAGATAAGGGTTGTGTTTAAAGTTAAAATGTGCTTGGCAGACACCATAACCAATGTAATTGACCCCTTCAGTTTGCACTGTAACATCAACGCCTGTCCGAGGGTCAGGCATTGTGCCCTTTCGATGTGCAGCCTTAAATTCCTTAAATTACGAGACTACAACTAATGAGTAGGAATATTTGAGGAATGGGCAACCCTATAACGGTGTAAAAATGGCAAGCATACATAAACAGGCAGCATATTGAACAAATGCAAGAAAGGGGTCACATTATAGTTAGGGCAATATGGCAACACATACTGTGGAAACAGAGAAATAATATGAGGCCGGGAAGCCCAAAAAGAAACACACCAACACAGGTTACAAAGAACATACAAGTGCTTTATTTAAAAGCTACAACAGTTACCAAAGTCAATTGACAAACGGATAGCTATTCGGCTCTCAAAGTAACATAACGAACTTCAACGAGAGTTCAATGCGTTAGTGAGAGAGACCGCACATTGGAATACTTGGGTCTTTTATACTGTTTGTCCAGCCCTTGGCCAACCCCCTCGCGGGTTAACCATTCTGTGAGCCGGGCCTCTGGGTTCTTTGCCAGGTCAATCCTTTAATATATTCATTTTGATTAGTTTCACTGATATAGTTGTACATTTACATATAGGTCAACGGTAGGACAAGGTCTCAGTTCGCGACCCCGACAAGTGGCCTGCAGGCATATTAATTATTCATGTGTACGGAGGTCACAACGGCCAGAATCTTACTCAGAATGTCATTCGGCCTCCATTTTGATGTTCAGGGTGACTTCCATATAACAAGAGAACCTAAAAATGGCGGCTTAATCCAAGATGGCGACTTACATTACTTTCTCTAGGGTCAAGACCTTGCCGTGGAGTTTGGCATATGATGTTTAGACAACTTGGCGTAGGCCAATACACATATAATTGTGGCGATAGGAGGCATAATATTGTTTCAATTCCGACAAACCCTCCATTTGGCCTATGCCAAGTGCTAATATCATTTCTAATATCTCTATAAATAACTCCATGCATTGTCGTCCATACATCCTGAATCATTGTCCGTAATATCTATAGCCATTAGGTCGTTCATCAGAACCTCTTGTAACACAAACTCTTTAGATGCTGTATCTGGGGCATACATTTTGTGCCCTATTGTGCTCACTGCCTGAGCACAACATCCCCCTAGCATTGCACATATACTAGGTAGACATTGGAAACAGCAACAAAGGAATAGCAGAATTCCCAAAATGACCAGTATAACAGAGAACACCTTCCAACCCCAGGATCGTAAAGAATCCCAGAACCAGGCGCTAATATTCCAATCTCCCACAGGAACATGCACTTCAGAACTAAGGATGTTCAAGTTCTGTATTGCTTTGAAAATTGTCGGTGAGGAATCTGGTACAAAAACACAGCAGCGGACCCCACTAATTTGCATACTCCACCACGTTCTGCCAGGATGACATCTAATGCCATCCGATTTTGGAGTGCTACCAATCTTATTGCCTTTTGTTCTAGTGTCATATTGTAGAGTATATCCGTGGTCTAGGGGTGTCACGGTATTAGTGTTCTGACGGTACAATAACCTTCTTGCCAAATGACGGTATATCATGGTTATCGCGGTATAGCAGGTGGAGTTAACTAATCTTAACAAATATTTTCTAAAAGGTCATAAATTGACTAGATAGATTTATCATCACCAACAAAACAAGGCACCCAGGGCCAGTATTGGGCATTTCAACATACTTTCCACTGAAATGGCTTGCTTCCACCAAAAACAAACACACGTGTGGAGAGGGGGGAGGCTGCTGCAACTGGCAAAGCAAACTGAATAGCTTTTCTTGTGGTCATTTAGGCGTTTTGCTCCCCCACTGGCTACTGGTGAAAATGAACATGTTGCCATCTTGATAACCTGCATGCCACAGATCAATGGAGGATGATGGTAGTATAAGCTTGTACACACACACACGCGCACTCACATGCGCACATGCACACGCACGTGCACACGCACACAACACGTTACAGCCTTTAGTTTTGGTACAGCAGCAGGGAATACCGACAGATGAGTGAATTTCGCAGTGTGACTTATTATATGTAAATTCAATGATCGAACCAGGGAAATACCCCATTGCCATATGTTTAGAGAACATTATCCATTATAAATATATAAACCCAAAAGCCGCCACCCCAAAGTAAACCCTTTTCCTTCTTGGCACTGTATCTATTCTTCCTATTGCTAACATATTGATTTTGTGTCAGGCACGTGTGGTTTATGGAATGGCATTAAAAACTGCTCTAACTGAAACTACTTGGCAGACGGCACATCCAACAGTGCAAGACCAAGACTGCGCAGCACTTGCTTACTGCAGCCTTTCCAAATCAGATTGAAAATCACACTTAACGGTATGAACGGTATAACGGTATGAACAATGTGACGGTTATTATTGTTCAATTAAGTGGTTCACGGTATCTTTAACGGTATACCGTTATACCGTTACATCCCTACCGTGGTCCGATTGATGGTTCTCTCCAGTACCCTTGCTAGTCCCCTAATATTTTCAGAATTTGCTATCTGTCCCCAAAATGGCACAACTGATTTTGCTACATCTCCCAATACTTGGCCAGGGGTATCTCCGTTCTCGTCCCGCCGTGGGCGAGCCTTAGAAATTTCCAATGTACTAGCTATAAATACCCCAGGTAACAGGATTCCTAAATAACAGGTTCCCTGCCAATCCTTGGGCAACCAGGGAAATGCTGTACTACCACAAACGAAATAGACAGGCCCCCCTACATACAGAGGCCTGTTCTCCCCGGTCAAATTTACAATGTTCACACAACCTTCAAAATCTCCCATTGACCGAGTGCCATTTCTTTGTACACAAAAGGCGACTGAATCGGGGCTATGGTTAATAGAGTAGGAAGGAGGTACAGCGTCCTTATTGCCTATCGGAGCCATTTTAAAGGAAATTAGAGTTTGAAAAGGAAGAGATAATTTCTCAGATGGCCTAATAGAAGCAACATTAGGTTTACTTCTATTTGCGAAAAGCGAGCATCCCAGGGGAGTCAATTCACGTTTCTCAAAATCATTTAAATTAGTTCCATCAAAGTTCCCTGAGATGCTATCATTCCATCGGCCAAAGAATAGTGCTCTAAGAGAGGCATAGCAAGCAGTCGTCAAAGGTAAAGGGTGAATATACCATCCTAGCCCCTTGTTCCCATGTTGCGGTAAATGTGTACAAATCCAGCAATTACTCTTATTAAAGATGGCATGCGTTGAATTCATTATTATCATTAAAGTGTTATTATGGTACTTTCGTCTATGCTGGGAGTCTCTAAGTGACAGAGTATGAAGGTGTACCGAGGGAGTCAAAGCAGTAGGTACAATCTCAATTGGCAGTAGAGGTTTTAGAGGGTAAATCTCTTCGAAGTACCAAAGTCCCACAGCAGTAACTATACACATTCCAATTATTATTAACATGACACAGAAATACGTTTTCGGGGCCCAGGCACATTGTTCGTTGTCAGAGTTGGTCACCCCCTTATTTACAAGTCCAATGCGAGCAGCAGCAGTGGAGGTGGCAGGCATCGTAGTTTCTCAATCGACGACCCCAATGTTCGTTGCTGGCGACACTACGGTCACGCGACTTCTTAGTCCTTCCCCAACCCTAGCCAGCAGAATCCCTTTTTTCAAAAAAAACCTCCTTTTGCAAGAGAAAAGACTCTCAATAACTTTTTCTTTCCAGATGCACAGGTAAAACCCATGCCGTAGTTCTATTTTCTTCGTCGAAGGTCGTACCTGGTGGTACCCAGTAGTGTTTGATCCGGAAATAGGGTAACGTCACTTTCTGAGGGAAGCAACGCATCGGAGGCGACGGAAGTCGCAGAACTTGAAACAGTGTTTTCCGGAAGTGACTTTTTCAAGAGTGCGGAGACGAAATAGACTGTTCCCCAAGCTCCACGGGCTCAGAGAAATTCTCCGACACACTCACAGCGCTGTTTGCTACTCCAGGATCAGAGATTGTAGCATCAGCGAGGGGTTCTGCTTCTTCTGTAACGTGTGGCATCGGGTGAGGAAGTTTCTTGACATGCGTCGCGTGGATCCAATGCTTCTTTCCAGCCACCTGCACTGCTGTTTGGGTGACCAACAGCACCTGGTAGGGTCCCCGCCAGCGAGGCACGAGGCAGGAAGACCTTTCGTAGGCCTTCACTAGGACCCAACTTCCAGGCTGTATGTTGTGTCCTGGGCCAGTAAACCGTACAGGTAAAGCTGATTGGACCTGATGATAAATTAGTTACAGATTTTTAGTCAACTGGTTACAGTAGTCTACAAGCAATACATTTTCGACCTCCTTCAGGGTTTTGGGCTTCAGAAGGCCCCAAATGTTAGCAGGTCTCCCCATCACTACCTCAAATGGAGAGAGCCCAGTCTTAGTATGAGGTGTGGTACGCATGGCTAACAATACAATAGGTAAGGCATCTGGCCATTTCAATTTTGTGCCGGCACATGTTTTTGCAAGCTTATTCTTTAGGATACTGTTATGTCTCTCTAGCAACCCAGCACTTTGAGGATGTCTAGCCGAGTGAAATTGCTTTTCAATGTGTAACGCTGTGCATATCTGCAAAATTACTGCTGCAACAAAATGGGGACCGTTGTCCAACCAAATTACCCTAGGTAGCCCAAATCGTGGAAAGAATTCCTTTACCAAAGTCTTTGCAGTGGTCATGGCAGTACCATCCTTGACGGGGAAAGCCTCAACCCATTTACTAAAGGCACAAATAATCACAAGAACATACTTTAGATTGTTACACCGTTCCATCTCAATAAAATCAAAGTGGTTGACCTCAAAGGGAACAGAAGGGGGCCCAAAGCTACCCCTTGGGGTTACTGTCCGCTTCCCCACATTGTGCTGTAAGCAAATCATACAATTCTGAACATATCGCTGTGCAATCTTCAAAAATGTATCATTCACCCATACTTGTTCTAACATTTTCGTGATCTGTTGAGCACACACATGCGTAGGACTGTGTGCCATCGTAACCATTGCCAGCACATATGAATCAGGGAACAACCATTTCCCTTCAGATGTATCCACCCAACACCCATCGTCATCCAGTTTCCCCATCCCTTCAGCCCACCTTTTGGATTCTTCTATTGTGGCATCAGTTTGGATATCCCGCACAGACCCGATACCCTCATCCATTACATAGGCATCTTTTGTTTCCCTTAGAGCATACATGTCTGCGCTAAGGTCTATGGCCGTTTGCCTGGCTATCTGGTCAGCAAAAGCGTTCCCTTTTCCCACATCATCTATGACCTTACGATGTACTGCACATTTCATGATCGCTAATTGCTAGGGAGTGAGAGTGCCGAGAGCAATTGTACTATCAGGGGACCATGCTGAATCCTGGTCCCATGTGAGGTTAGGAACCCTCTTTCCGACCAGAGCCTCCCAAAGTTGTGAGCCACCCCAAAGGCGTACTGGCTATCAGTATATATGTTTACTGTATGCCCTTCGGAGAGTTCACAAGCTCGGGTCAACGCTATAATCTCTGCGGCCTGCGCGGAGTTATGCGGAATTCTCTTAGTTTCAACAACCGTATTCAACGTAGTAACTGCGTAAGCGGCTGTAGATGTACCATCTGGGAGTTTGAAGCAGGAGCCATCACAAAACAGCTCCCCTTCCACATTGCCCAAAGGAGTATCTATAAGGTCTATCCTGCCCTTCGTTTCCTGTTCAGTAGTATACAGGCAGTCATGTAATTCTTCGTCACCGCAAACAGTATTTTGCGGGAAAGGTAGGAGTTCAGCCGGATTAAGAACACAACACCTCTTAATTTGAATGTGAGGGGCAAACAGAATTAATTCATACCTTGTCAGCCGTGCAGAGGTGAGGTGTTGCGTTTGGGTTTTATTCAATAGGACATCTACAGAGTGAGGTACCATTAAAACTAAATCATGGCCTAGGACCATTCCCCCACTCTGTTTTACCGACGCGGCAGCAGCAGCGACAGCTCGCAAACATCTTGGCAACGCGCATGCGACCGGATCAAGGGCGGAAGAGTAGTAGCCGCACGGCCTATTCTTCCCTCTGTGTTCTTGTGTTAACACAGCCAAAGCACATCCATCACATTCATGCACAAACAACACAAAGGCCTTGTCGTAATTTGGAGTACCCAGAACCGGTGCAGAGCATAACGCAGTTTTGAGAAGCTCAAATGATTGTTGATGTTCCGATTTCCATGACAGCGGCAAAGAAATGCCCTTCTTCGTCAAAGCCAACAACGGTTTTATCACTAGTGAAAAGTTCGGGATCCACAACCTACAGTAAGAAGCCATACCTATTAAGGCTCTGACTTCCTTCTGTGTATTTGGAACAGACATGCCAGAAATATGTTTTATTCTTTCAGGTGTCAATTTTCTCCCCTCCTTTGACAGGAGGTAGCCTAAATAGGCGACCTCCTGACAACAATATTGAAATTTTTTGAGCGAAGCTTTATGACCGTTTTTAGCCAGATGAACAAGCAACAATACAGTGCCTTCTTTACAAGCACTTTCAGAATCTGCAGCCAAAAGCAAGTCATCGACATACTGAAGCAGTGTACAAGTAGGTGGCAATTCAAGGGTATCAAGCTGCTCTTTCAAAGCTCTACTATAAATGCTTGGACTTTCAGTATACCCTTGAGGTGCACGAGTAAATGTGAACGAACGTCCTCCCAAGGTGAACGCGAACAAATATCTACTCTCCTTGTGTATAGGAATACTAAAGAAAGCATTCTTTAGATCCACAACACTAAAGTGCGTAGCTGTAGCAGGAATCATTGTTAGTATCGTTGTTACATCAGGCACAATTGGAAATTGTGGGGCGACAACTTTGTTAATAGCAGGTAGATAAATTATGAAACGGTATGGGATTGCATTGTCGCCTTTCTTGTATACAGGCAAAATCGGGCTGTTACATAAACTACCTGCAATCTCTTCAATCACTCCTCGATGCACGAAATCGGAGACAATGCACTTCAAAGCACGCTCGCCCTCAACTGATATTTTATATTGCGGAATGCGTGGTATTTTAACTCCATGTTTCAAAACTATTTTAACGGGCTCAATCTGTAGCACCCCGACATCATTGTCGTCAACCGCCCACAAACATTCCGGAACAACACTAAACTCAGGAGGCAATGGTCGAGTCAAAAACTGCAAATTGGGAAGTTGCTGTGGTGAAACCGTCAGTCGCACTCCGTCAGAGGAACAATGAATTACTGCATTCAGTTTCTTCAACAAATTTAACCCCAGCAAATTCTTTCCACAGTTCGAAGTCAGGAGGAAGGGACAATGGTCCGTGAAGGGACCCAAAGAAGCAGGCACCAGCGAAGAAACCGGGCAAGCAATTGGTATGCCAGAAAACCCTACAGAAACATTTGTTTGCTCTGACAGTGGAATGTTTGGAACCCGGGAATGATCAATGGAGCACTTCTGTGCTCCAGTGTCTATCAAAAACTGATGTTTCCTATTCCCCACTAACAATTCAACGTAGGGACCTTTTTGATTAACGGGAATAGGTGAAAGTTCCAAACCCTGCTTCAGGCAGTCCTAACGAAATAAAATGTCGTCGGAAGGAAGCTCTTCAGAAAGGTATGCAGCAGAAGGGTGATCAAATATGTTTCTCGTGTCCACACTCGAAGTCTGATTTTCCCGTGAAAAAGGTTGCTGAGGATCTTGCGAAAACTGACCTCTATCAGGGCCCCCCACTCCAGGGCGACCTCTAGGTCGTCTACCCATACTCCCAAATGCATTGTTTGACCTTTGTCGAAGGACGGGGCACTGTGCTCGCCAATGACCTTCCTGGCGACAATAGGCACATTGATTAACATTCACAGGACCCAAAGGAGCGTTTCCTTTTGGGACATACTGACCTCTGGTCTGTGAAGTACCCCCTCTGGGATTTCTAATGATTTGTTGTAACAATACTTTAGTCTTCAAATCTCCTTTCCTCTTCTCTATTTTCTCCTTTTCATTATTAACACGGTTCTCATAATACTGAGCCATGTGCAAAACTTCAGATTGGGATTTCGCCTGCCAAGCGCTCTCAGAGGACATAATCTGTGACTGGATGTCGGGCAACAATCTACGTACAAATTTGTCCACAAACAACCTTTTCCCAGACTCTGTGCCCAAGTCCTGTCCACTGAAGTCAGAGAATACCTGTTCGAATCTATTAAAGAACTCGGTGGCACCTTCAGTTTTTCCTTGAACACAGGCCGTAAGCTTGTCCCAAATAATTCTTTTCTCAGGAATTATGGGTTTCAATTATGCGACAATTCTATCAGGCAAAGTAAGTATTACCTGAGGTGGTTTCTCACCAGCTGGTCTTTCCCCATCAAACCTAGTCATGTTAGCCCACGTATCTCCCAACCCTGGCACATCGTCTATTGTTCGAACCTGCTTCCATAAATCTACGGGCAGGAGTACAGGGAATAGCAAGTCAATATCACTTAAGGTGAACACAGAGGACTGCAAAACGGACTCTATCTCTTTGTAGAATCCTGTCGGGTTTTTCCTAATATCGGGAATTGATTGTCTAATAGCGTTCACTTCCTGTCGTGAAAATGGCACGTGAACAAATTGCGATACATAATGTGCAGGGATGTCCACAGCGGGTGCACCAGTCCCAACGTTAGTGGGAATCTCAACCTTTGGGACAAATGTCGGAGGAACCTCTCTCATAGGCAACTGAGATATAGGTAACGATGACCGCTTACTAAGCAACAGAGCCTGGTCGAGCGCTAAGGCAGCTGAAGAAGTGTCGGGCGAAAAAGCCCTCTTACAAATACCAAATAACTCTATAGGACAACTAACCTTCTTCCTTACACATTCATCCTGCAGGTACTGTACCATTACCTGAATCACCTTCCTCTGCATTTCTACTGTATACTGACTATGCGTGTCATATACTTCATCCGGCGGTATCGATGAATCCGAGATCCATCGAATCGGATCTTTGGTACAAATTCGTATTTCCTCAGATGCCGATCTACGACACGGAAGGAACCGTTTCTGCACATACATACTGTCGTCTTCACCATCCTCATCCTGTAATTTCTCAAAGTCCCTCCTATACTCAAACAATCTCTCAACATGACCATGTACTTTCTCCTCTGTGTCCCTCGAAAGCGCTAAAGTATTTAGATCCCTCACCCCTTGTGGGAGATCCGAATTATGTAATCTACCCCACATTACACATAAATGAGTCCCCAAACCTTCGATAAAAACATTTTTCTCGGGAAAATTGCCCATATTTGATAATGTGGAGAAAACGTTAGCTTGATCACCTCTCTCCATACAGTGCTTAGCCCATGCAAATAATTCCCGTTTCTTGTCTGCAGAAACAGTATTTCGAGTGACAATCTTTGACCCCGCACCCCGATCAACTTCAGTCAATACAGAACCACTCGGGAGCGGAGGTGTGGGCAAATTCAATGAGGGTGCAACTATCGGCGCAAGAGGAAGGGGTGGTAGGATAGGTGGACGAACAACAACTGGAGGAATAGGAACAGTAGGTTGTACAGGGGGAACAGGAATAACAACAGGAATAACAGCAGGAATGGGCAGAGCACCAGGGAGAGGATCATACGGAGGTGGCGCAGAGGCACCAGGCCTGCGTTCGTTTAACAATTTTTCAATAAATTCTTCGGAAGCATGAAAATCTTTAGAGGGATACATTTTCTGGATACCGAGTGAGAAAGCCCTATCCATATTTTTGACTGACTCCGAATGTTTTTCCTTATCATATAACAACGCCTTTTCGGCATTTGTTTTATGACGGCGTGCATGTTTATCCCTACTTTTAAGCTGCTGCAACGCTTCTTTTTTCCAATTCTGCAAAACATCAAATGCTGCTGGTCTGGCCTTCTTTTTTAGCAAGACCGATTCTAGGTATTCAATACGGGGGATCTCAAAACTACCATTGATTGGCCACTGAAATTTGGAGGCATGTCTGGTTTGTCTGTGCCAAATATCATTAAATACTATACTTCCAATGCCATACTTACAGTACATAGTACATGCCGGAGACCCCTCCTGTGGTGCCGGGCGGCTAAATTCCAAAGATTGTCGATCGCTGTGGATCAAAGCCCTAAAGCAGCTAGACAATTTCCC
The DNA here is from genome assembly GCF_040938575.1 of Ambystoma mexicanum. Classification (NCBI taxonomy): domain Eukaryota; kingdom Metazoa; phylum Chordata; class Amphibia; order Caudata; family Ambystomatidae; genus Ambystoma; species Ambystoma mexicanum. The sequence goes on along the minus strand of NC_090937.1, from coordinate 1,620,745,991 downwards.
AGGCATTTCATAAAAAATTGGTGTTACCTGGTCAATAATTGTGTCTGCAGATACAATACGCCAAATTCAAATTGTCAGGGTTAAATTAAGAGTCGGGTCACGACTGCACCTGACCAAACCTAACAAGGACCGTACGGTTTACCAAAGAACTTACCTAACGAATTTTACCTTGTGTTTGGTGGTTTCGACAAATCTGCCCGCCTCAAAAAATGGACCCTCGTCAAGATGCCGTGTCAGACCACACGACTATCGCCCAAGGATCGGATCGTGCAGCGCTGCCGAGGTATCGCGTCTCGTTCGGTCGGGCCCGCAGTATCACACCGTCCGATCCCAGTTCGATAGTCTGCGTCAACCTTCAATGATCCGGCATCAATCTTGAGGGCCCCTGTTCAGGCGCCAACTGTGGAAACAGAGAAATAATATGAGGCCGGGAAGCCCAAAAAGAAACACACCAACACAGGTTACAAAGAACTTACAAGTGCTTTATTTAAAAGCTACAACAGTTACCTAAGTCAATTGACAAAGGGATAGCTATTCAGCTCTCAGAGTAACATAACGAACTTCAACGAGAGTTCAATGCGCTAGTGAGAGAGACCGCACATTGGAATACTTGGGTCTTATATACTGTTTGTCCAGCCCTTGGCCAACCCTCTCGCGGATTAACAATTCTGTGAGCCGGGCCTCTGGGTTCCTTGCCAGGTCAATCCTTTAATATATGCATTTTGATTAGTTTCACTGATATAGTTGTACATTTACATATAAGTCAACGGTAGGACAAGGTCTCAGTTCGCGACCCCGACAAGTGGCCTGCAGGCATATTAATTATTCATGTGTACGGAGGTCACAACGGCCAAAATCTTCCTCAGAATGTCATTCGGCCTCCATTTTGATGTTCAGGGTGACTTCCATATAACAAGAGAACCTAAAAATGGCGGCTTAATCCAAGATGGCGACTTACCTTACTTTCTCTAAGGTCAAGACGTTGCCGTGGCGTTTTGCATATGATGTTTAGACAACTTGGCATAGGCCAATACACATATAATTGTGGCGATAGGAGGCATAATATTGTTTCAATTCCGATAATACCTTAGACTTACATAGGGGCGGGAGCGTTCCAGGCCGAACAGGCACTGGACTTATGTAGAGGCCATCGGTGCAAGGACCCGGCTTCGCCTGCCGGCTCGGTGCTGGTGGGCGGTGTAGTACCACGCCATCGGCCATCTTGGTAGGTTCTTTGTGCAAAAGAGTCGGTGCTTCTCTATGCGTAAGAGAAGATTTATAAACGTAGGTCTTTTATTAGCAAAAAGATGTATATTGAGAAATTAGACTCATAAGCAACAGCCTACTGTCGTGCCTTGGCTACGAGATAGCATTATCGTGTACTTTATTTGACACGTTATCTTCAGCAAATCATTCCTAACAAAAACATCACAGTTACTAAAATGACAATGGGCCTCATTACACGGATGGCGGAGAACCATGGCGCTATTAGCGCCATGGTTCATGCCGGTAAAATACCGGCACCGCCTTGGCGGAAAGGGGAATTACCGCCCCATTCCAAGGTTGGCGGGGCGGTAATTCCTCCTTCCTCCATTGCCCTTCCCCATTCCCATTTTTGGCCCATAGGGCTCAATGGGAATGGGGAAGGCGTTAATTACGGTACCGCAAATTGCGGTACTGTAATTAGCTCCCTGGGTCCCTTTGCGGGTTGGTTTTTAACGCCTGCAAAAAGCAGGCGTTAAATCCCCCAACCCGCAAAGGGACCTCGTAGTAAGGCGGTAAGGATTTACCGGTACCAGTATTTTACCGGTACCGGTAAATCCTTCCCGCCATCCGTGTAATGAGGCCCTATAACTTCAGATATAGAACAGTATAAAAAACAGTAAATTAGAATTGTTATAAAAATGTAAATGCATGAGATCTAAAGCAGCTTATCCCTCTTTCGCTATAAATGCTTAATCAGACACTTCCGACGGGCCCAGGCCCTATGCACGAATTTTACCACAAAATATGCATCCTTGAAATGTTTGCTTGACTGAGATATTGATACTCAGGGTACATCGGCTTTTTTAAACAGCGGTAACAAGTACTGTCGTCTCAGGTCACTATATTTCTCACAGAATAACAGAAAATGCATACAAGACTCTTAAGGGAACCAATTCTGAATTCCAAAAATAGGGTACGTGTATAAGCAGATGTTATGAAGCCGAGATCGCTTTCAATACCCTTATCAGTTCTTAAAAACAGATAGTTTAAACCTAGCTTCAGTTTTAGACAATCATTTACACGTTTTTCGTAGTTTGCCTGCCTTACGGCAAGTTTCACTTCATCTTTCGTACGGTTTGATATGTTCGACTGGTTATCCCAGAGGGTATCTAACCCCAAACATTTCCATTGTTTTCCAACTTGCTTCACCCAAGGTAATGATTCCCCTCCTGATGTACTTTGCAGGGCTGTAACTCCTCTCAGAACCTTGTTAGATCTGGGGATGCCCAGAGTCTAATCCAGGAGAAGATTGGTTGCCAGACTAGCTGGGTATTAATTGGCTCTAGGCTCTAGTGGGGCATTCTGGAAACTATTCGGGAGGCGCAATAACATTTTTGAAAATGTATTTCGTCTCATGTTGGTGGCTGTTGGTATAACCCCATAAATCACTTCCATTCAAGGCAACCGGAACAGATTGAATCTTATAAATACTTAATGCTGGAGAGACCGCCCTCTCACCATGTTTAACAAAAATTGTCCTTCTGCCTCCACTGTTCCTATCCAGAATGGCCTGTGATTTGTTAATCTGGAGTGACCATGACCCACCTTCTGCAAATCCTACACCCAACTAGTCATAGTAGGTACTTGTGCCAGTTCTACCCCCTCTATTTCCATACGACAAACACTGAGATTACTTTTTGATGGGCTAAATACCATGACTTTCGTTTTGGGCGCATTCAATGACAGACCTAATCGGGAGCAATTGGTGACAAAACATTTAAGCTACGCCTAATGCCCATTGGAGAAGTGGCCAGAAATACTGCATTGTTGTCAATAAATTATGCCGGAACTATATCGATGCCGTGTTTGGGGGGATTGAGGCTGCCACTTATACATTCAGCCAACAGTGCCAAGATTAGTTCATTAATAAAAAGGGAAAACAGGAGTGGAGCAAGGACACAGCCTTGAGGCACGACCCTCTCTACCTTAAATTCTTCAGTGCACTCTCCTGCTGTCCCCCACCTGACTACTGGAGTATATTTGCTCTAAAGTTGCCAGATTGAAGTTATCAATTCTACAGGAACACCCCATTTTGACAGCACCTGACAGAGTTGGTCTTTAGGAACCGAATAAAAAGCATTCTGAAGGTCCACGAACACAGGGTAGACCAGCATCCTCTTTAATACTGCATATTTCTGGAGAACTAGAGATAGGCAAAAACACTGGTCTACAGCACCTATCCATGTTCGAAAGCCCGCCTGTCAGTGAGAGACCAAGTCAGTAAAGTTCACCCAATCCTGCTGCTTGTTTAAAATCATCTTTGCATAGAGTTTACCTTTTCCATTTAACAATGAGATGGGCCGATCATTGTCAGGTATTCTTTTAACGCCTTTTTCGTAGATAGACACAATCTGTGCCTTTCACCAGGAACCTGGAACTTCTCTTTCAACATACCCGCACGAGACCCATCAGGGCCAGGGGCTTTGTAACTTTTGGCACCTAGGATCGCACATTTCACTTCTGCCAAAGATATATCAATAGTTGGACTCTCAATCCCTAGACCTTCCACCAAGTCCCCCACTTCAATCACATCCTCATTATCATGTTCACATTTGTACAACCCAGAGAAATGGTTTAACCCGTCTTCTGGTGGAATGAGGGAGTAAAGCCTATTGTCATGGGTTCCCTTTTTGTCTGAAACCTAAGACCAAAAGCTCTTGGAGTCTCTTTTAATATCTGCCTCCTGCATTTCTACCCTCTTAAGTTTATAATAGCCTTCTTTTTTCTCACATATTACTTTCTTATACGTGTTTCTACACAGTGCTCTAGATGGTAGGATTTTGAAGTGGGAGTATTTTACTCCGTATTTTTGAAAGTTGGGAGTAAAATGATGTTTTTACGGAGTAAAACATGAGTCCCATTCCCAATGGGAGCATTTTATAAACTAGTAAACATATGTTCAATTTTAAAACAGAAATGATTTTTGTTATGCATGTGTATTAAAAGACACTTTTGACCTCTTCCATTATTATAGTCGTTTCCTCCTGTGGTAGTACATGAACTACTGGTCAAAACACATCCATGAAACTGTTTCCCATTTTTTATTGGGAGTATTTTTACTCCCTGTTTTTATTATTTGGGAGTATTTGCCTATTTTTAGGTAGTGGAAGTGGCTGATACGTCCCTTATCTGTAGGACTGGTTCTACCGGAGCACGGTTCCTCCTTGTTAAGTTTACCATCATTGGCAATGCAATGGGGTAGGGCTCTATTTGAAATCCTACACTCATGGTCAAACCATTGACATCTTTCTTTCTCCTTCCGCTTTATTTCTTTTAATGTTTTGCTAAAGAAAGGTGCCAATCCCACTACTAAATGGTTAAATGTTGACATGAACCCCTCTCACGTTTTAGAATCACAAATATGTGTGATATCTTCCAGTGCTGCACGAGAGAGTGTTTTACACCAACCATCGGTATATGCTCCCACTTTAATACACGTCTACCATTTCCCGAGATTACCAATGGTACAGTTGGTTCCTGCTTGACATCCAATCTGCCTCCTAGTCTAACCACCAACGGGAGAGGTTTGTGGTCACTATCTCTTCGGTCAATTGTGGTAAACTCCTCTATGAATTCCCGATCGCTGAGTGAGACTAAAATATAATCAATCTGCGAGGAACAACCAATTCCAAAGAATGTACAACCTCCAGGGCAATCACCTACACTCCTTCCATTGCATGCCCTCAGTTTTAAGCCATATAAAATGGAATGTGCCACTATTGGTCAACAATCCCACCAACTCTGTTAGGGGTTCGAATTGAAGGTTAAAATCACCCCCTATGACAATGTGCAGCTTTTTGGATGGGATAAGCTCCCAAGATGTCATAAGTTCTTGGAGTAGAGATAATGTCCCAATAGGATTACTTCCATTGGGCCTATTATAGAGGTTACATATGAGCAAGAACATGGAACACGAACTGTTATTGGATAAGTTCCAATCAGGTTTCAGACCAGGTTTTGGAACCGAGACTGCCCTCTATCCATGCAGGATGACTTGTTAAAGGCTGCAGACCAAGGAGGTCTCTCCCTCTTGGTAATGCTGGATTTGTCTGCAGCCTTTGAAACAGTGAACCACCTCATCCTCCTTGAGCGATTGCAAGAGGTAGGATCAGTATCTGACCATGCCATAGGCTGGTTTAGGTAATTTTTGACGAACTGTCAACAACAGGTGTTGTTAGGTGAATGTATTTCAGATTTGATCAGGGTGAACTGTGCGGTTCCGCAAGGATCATCCCTCTCAACGTTGTTGTTTAACCTGTATATTCATCCTCTTCTGGAGATCTTTAGACGTTATAAGTTAAACTTTCACTCCTACGCAGATGATTCCCATATCTTTATCAGGGTGGTCATTTTTGTCGAGGCATTTAATAGATTGGAACAGTGTCTGGAGGAAGTTGTACAGATGGGGGTGCAAAAAACACCTACAGCTAAATGCAGCTAAGACCAAACTTATTTTGTTCGGACCAAGACATCTGCTGACTGCAGCTAAGACACTGCCCATCCCAACTCTTTTGGGAAAGACTTTAGAACTTGTATCTAGAGTAAAGAATCTGGTCTGTATTGGGAAGATGACCTTGGTAGCGAGGGTCAAGTGGGAGCCAAGGTCCGGGCAGTGCATTTCGCTCTGAGATGCCTACGCCAGGCTCTTCCATACATTGCTACCGAAAGATCATGCAACCGTGGGCGGTGCATTGGCTAGCGTGCATTTGGACTACTGTAACAGTCATATTTTGGGAATTACGGCTCCTCAATTTTACAGACTTCAAAAAGCACAAAATGCGGCGGTCAAGATGATCTTTAAGCTGGGCAGAACCACAAACGTGTCTGATTTCCACTGGTTGCTGATTGAGGATCGCATTAAATTTAAGGCAGCTTGCTTTATCTTTAAATGCGTTAATGGTACTGCCCCTCAATATTTGAGGGATCAGATCTATCCATATTAGCCTGTGAGACAGTTGCGTTCGAGTGACGCTCTTCTTCTATCGATACCCCACTCAGTGTACAAATCCCGGTGAGATAGAAGATTCACAGTATTTGGTCCAAAATTGTGGAACTCCCTACCATTAGAATTGAAGACCATTAGATCATTATACAAATTCCGCAGAGTATTAATTACGTTCTTGTTTAAGTAGTTTTTTTTAACATCCTGGCGGTTCTACATTTGGGTCCAACTATGTTCTGTTTGATTTATGCTTTCATCCGCGCCGTTTTACGGTTCAGTCCGTTCTGTGCGCAATACAAATTGCAAATACAAATTCCAAATATAAATGCAAGATATGCCCCTCTTGGTTTCTAGCAATAACCAACTGTAGATATGGGGTTCTATGTTGGCTTATTTCGACTACCCACCTCCAATCAATAGCTATCAGGGTGAGAAGTGCCCTTTTGATGGCCGTTCCCAGGGGCCTTTAAGTGCCAGAGTATTATAGGCTGTGTACCTCTGGATCTCTATCTAAGATAGAGCCCAGATTTCCAGGATATAGGCAATCTCACATTCATTGATCAGATCAAGCCATCTTAGATCCATTAGGTGCCTCCCAATCCCTGCAACGTTCCATGACAGGATCCAGACCCACCTCCAATGGAGGCTGACCAACCAGCTGACAGGCTGATCATCTCTGACTGTCTGTCTGCTATCCAGGAATGGTGTGCCGCCAATGACCTCTGCCTTAATGCCAGTAAGACTGAGTTCCTACTCATCGGCACACCCACTTCCTCCTTCCCTGCAGCCCTCTGGCTGGCCTCTCTTGGCCCACTTCCTGTTCCCACCTGCAAGGCAAAAAATCTTGGGGTTATCTTTGACTCCACACTATCCTTCTCTCCTCACATCTCCGACGTCTCTAAGAAGTCACACTACCAGCTGCACCTCCTCAGAGGTATTATTCCTTTCCTCTCCTTCCCCCAGAAGCTCACGGTCTCCAGAGCTCTGGTTCTCTCTAGGCTGGATTATTGCAACAGCCTCTTTCTAAATCTGCCTGTCTCTACTCTCCGCCCTTTGCAACTTATCCATAACAGGACTGCAAGACTTGTCCTTGGCCTCAAGTCCAGGGATCGTATCTCTCCAGGACTGAAATCTCTGCACTGGCTCCCAGTGGCTGCGAGGAGTTAGTTTAGTTTGGTTTAGTTTAGTTTAGTTTAGTTTAGTTTAGTTTATTATTTGTATAGCGCCGCCTGGCCCTTGGGCATCCAGGCGCTTTGGGAAAAAAAAGTTACATACATTTCAATACAATAGAACTGGTCCTTATGTGACCAATACAAGAAATTATACATTATCAGGCAGTTACAGGTAGTTTACAAGGATATGGCACACGAAGGTCATTTATAATACAGTAAAATGTATAAATTAGCAGGTAGTGGGCAAGCTAGAGTGGGATTAGGAGTTCTAGACTTCTTTGGACAGTAACCAGGATTTAGCTCTATGTCTGAATCTGTGAAAGGAATGTTCAGATCTGAGATCCAATGGTAGTGAGTTCCACAGTTTGGAGGCAAGCACGGGGAAGTTTGATCCACCTGCTTTTTGGGATTTGTAGCTGGGGATCGTTAGGCTGCGTGTTTGGGCAGATCTGGTTGGGCGAGCTGCGATGTGTTGTGTGAAGTTGTCTGATAGGTACCTGGGTGCTTGGTTAGATAAGTACTTGTGTGTGAGTGAGAGTGTTTTGTGTTCAATTCTCTGAGGTATAGAGAGCCAATGACAAGATCGTCTGGTCTCAGAGATATGTTCATGTTTGGGTATGTTGAGAGCTGCTCGCAGTGCGTTATTTTGGATAACTTGCAGCTTGTTGATGTTTTTTTGGCTGGTACCCAGATATAGAGCGTTACAGTAATCGACTTTGGAGAGAACTAACGCTCTGGCCAGAGTGATGCAGTTGGAAGATGAGAGGTATGGTCTCCTAGTGTTGATTATCTTACAGGTGTAAGCAGAGGCTGATGAGATGGCATTAATCTGTCTTGTCAATGTAAGGAATGAGTCGAGGTATATCCCAAGGGTTTTGACCGTATTGGAGACAGTGATGTTGTGAATGACTGGACTGAATTGTCTAGTTTGTTGAGTCTGGGTTGGGAGCCTAGGAGAAGTAGCTCAGTCTTTTCGTCGTTGAGACAAAGGCTGTGCTTGATCATCCATTCTTGAATAATGGAGTAAATGTTGTTGAGCACTGTACTGTCAGTGGAATAGTCGCCTGTTAGAGGGATAAGTATTTGGGTGTCGACTGCGTAGTTGACTCCCAAGCGGTCCAGTATGTCATAGAGGGGTTTTGTAAATACATTGTATAGTGTGGGGGAAACGCAGGAACCCTGTGGGACACCGCATGTGACTGGGGCGGGTTTGGCAGAGGCTGTGGGTGCAAAAACTCTCATGGATCTGTTGTTCAAGAAGGACTGGATCCAGGCATTGGCTTTGTCTGAGAATTTGGCAGCTGAGGTTAGATGTTTACAGAGGATGTCGTGGTTGACAAGGTCTAAGGCAGCCGACATGTCGAAGAGAAGTAGTAGTGCAAGTTTGCCTTTGTCTTTGATGTTGTCCATTTGTTTCTTGAGGTCAATTAACACAGTCTCAGTGCCATGTTTCGGGCGGAAGCCTGATTGTCTAATTCCTAGTAGGTTGTTTTTCTCGAGGTGGTTCTGTATCTGTAGGTATGCAGCTCTGTCGAGGATTTTGAGGAGGAAGGGAACAGTCATAATGGGTCTGTAATTGGTTGGGGTACCGGGGTCAAGGGTAGGCTTCTTGAGTAGGGGTAGGACCCACGAGTCTTTGAGGTTGTTGGGCACTCTGCTGGATATGAACGATGTGTTGATGAGAGATGTGATAAAAGGGGCAAGATGTTTGGCTGCGTCTTTGATGACTGGCACTGGGCAGATATCGCCTTGGCACTTAGAGGGTTTCAGCGAGTTGATTATGTCTTCAACCTCTTTGATTGAGATGATGGAGAATTCAAATAGGTTATTGTTGTCCATTTGAGGGGTGTGGGTGGAGGGGGTGGAGTTGTCAGCAAAGGTCAGGCTATCTTTCTTTGCCTCAATTTTGGCTTGTAGCATGGCAATTTTGCCCAGGAGTGCTTCTTGAATGTTTGTACACCAAGAGATATCTTTGGTGCATGTATCTGGAATAGGGGAGGGGGATTCAAGGTCTCTCAGGATATTGAAGAGCTCTTTGTTATTTGATTTGGTGTTGCATATTCTTTTGTTGTACATATTTTTTTGGTCTGGATAATTGCTGATTTGTAAATATTGGATGCAAGTGAGTAGGATGTTTTATTATTGGGGGAGGGTATCTGTTTCCATGCTGATTCAGCTTGTCTTTTAGATTTGCGGAGTGTTTTTAGTTCAGGAGTGAACCAGGAGTTGAGGGGCATGCGTGGTTTGGCTTTCCGAAGTTTGAGTAGTGCTATAGTGTTTATGGCCTTAAGGATGGTTGTATTGTAGAGCTCAAATAAATCTGTGGGGTTGGTGATGTTGGGTGAAAGGTTGTTGATAGGTTGGAGTAGAGGGAGGAGTTTCTCTACTGTGATGTTTTTGCTATTTCTATTGAGTGTAGGTGGAGCATTGGGAAGAGGGCCAGGAGTTTGGGTATCTTTGTTGATGATATGATATGATATGATATGATATGATATGATATGATATGATATGATATGATTGTTTATTTATATAGCGCCTATACACAATGTGTTTCAAAACGCTTCAAGGCAAGGGAGGGAACAAGGGAAAATACAACCACATTCTTACAGACCATGAACAGTCAGTGGCGTAACACAAAATGTGGGGCCCCCCTGCGAGCCATGCTGACGGGGCCCCCCAACTCGGCAACAAATCACGGGTCGCGCCACACTCTGGACCGGCCTAGATTGTCACGCTTGCGCAATATGCATGAACGTGCTGCTGAAGGGGTATGCAGCACACTGCACTAGGAGAAAGATATAAATATGTGTTATAATGCAATATACAGCACACTTTCTGAGATAAATTGGCTATAAAGCCAGAGTGTTTGCAATTGTTTTGTAGGGTAACACAATCCAATAAATGCAAGTCACCAACAGTGCACAGGAACATTAATGCTTTGCTATTAAAAATGCCATGCCACAATGAAAACATGTCCAACTGGCTGCACATTGTAGACCAGTGTAAACACGTAATAACATTATAGTAAAGCATGACAGGCCACATTTAGACATACCTAGAGTGGTTGCACCAAAATGCCACTCCAAGCAATAACACTCATCAAGAAGAGAGCACACATTAAAGCGTGTGTCTCCGCGGCCTCTAACAACAGGGCCAAACTCTTTAAAATCTGCAAAGAACTGGACAATCCTGTCGTGGTCTATACCTCTCCTGTTCCCTCCCAGGCCCTCTGTAAAGCTCTGGCCTCTCACTTCTCTGCTAAATCTCAGGACATCCTGTCCTCTATCTCCTCTTCCTCTCTTGGCCTCCTTTGGCCATCTCTACCTCTCCTCCTCCTTTTTCCTCTTTATCTCTGACAACACCTGACAAGGTTTCTAGACAAGTCCGATCTGTGAAAGTGTCATCCAAACAGGTGCTCCGCTGATCCTCCAGAACCGTCAAAGACCATATTGACACCCTCGCTCCAGCCTTGGCTGATTTCTGTAATCACTCTTTCGCCACTGCAACGTTCCCCTCTCCCTTTAAGCACTCCCTTGTGCACCCACTCCTCAAGAAGCCGTCTGCTGATCCTACCTGCCCTGAAAACTATTGCTCAATCTCCATCACCCCTTTCCTGATCAAACTCTTGGAAAAGCTTGCCATCTCCCAGCTTACTCTCCACACTGAATCTGTTGGTTGTCTCCATGACCATCAGTCTGGCTTCAGATCTGCCAGAAGCATGGAATCTGCTCTCCTTAACACCCGTGAAGATCTGCTCTCTAACCTTGATTCCAGCATTCCTTCTGTTCTCATCCTTCATCTTTCCTCTGCTTTAAACAGGGTCAACGTCACCATCCTGATCAATCGACTCTGAGAACCTGGGAATCACGGATCAGACCCTAGAGTGACTGACCTCCTTCCACTTGGACCGCCCCTCCGCTCCCAGTTCCATCTTGGTCCCATTCTCTCTGCCACCTCTCTCTCCCTGTGGCGTTCCCCAGGGCTCTATCCTCTCACCCTGGTTTTTCAACCTCTAGTTGGCCACTTTGGCCTCCCTGATCTCTCCCTTCTGCTCTAACTTCCAGTGTTATGCGGATGACTCAGCTTTCCTTCAGGCTCCCCTCAGACTCCTTTCCTATCTTGCTCATTCCTGACTGTCTATGCACGATTCAGGATTGGTGCGCCTCCAACGATCTCTGCCTTAATGCCAGTAAGACGGAGATCCTTCTTATTGGGACCCTTGCCTCTGCGTTTCCTCTCTCACTATAGCAGACCGCCTTGGGCCCTCTTCCTTTGCCTTCCTGCGAGGCAAAAAACCTCGGTGTCATCTTCAACACCACACTCTCTTTCTCTCCTCACATCTTGGACATCGCCAAGATGTCCCACTACCAGCTGCTCCTCCTCAAAGGGACTCTTCCTTTTCTCACTTTCCACCAGAAGCTCACTGTCGCCAGAGCCCTGGTTCTCTCTATGCTGGACTACTGCAACAGCCACTTTCTGAATCTGCCTTCCTCTAGTTTCCGACATCTGCAACTAATCCAGAACAGGACTGCAAGACTTACCCTTGGCCTCAAGTCCTGGGATCATATTTCTCCAGCCCTGAAATCTCTCCACTGGCTCCCGGTGGCTGCAAGGATCAAGTTCAAGAACCTTTGCATTGTCCACAAGGCTTTCTGGGGCTGGGGCCCACAGTAAATCCAATGCTCTCTTCCAAAATACCTTCTTTCTCTAGCCCTTCCCCCGGCTACCTCCAACTCTCTAAGGCTTAGACATTTCTCCAGGCAGAGAGTGGGGGTAGACCTCTCTCCTCTGCTGGTGCCTCCCTCTGGAATGGCCTCCCTGCCCCTCTCAAACTTGAGCCGGACAACCTGAAGTTTCGGAAGCATATCAAAACTTTCCTCTTCTCTGCTGCTTTCGCTCTCTCTCCCCCCCTGCTGACCTACCTGTCTGCTGTACCCACTGTCTGCTTGGCTACCCTTAGAGTCTCTCTGAGTCCAGGCTCTTTCTTGATTGGTCACCCTTGCACTGCCTCTGGGCCTGCAGAGGCAGAGTGCCTCACACACAAGTACTGCCTCATACATAAGTACTGGGACGAGGAAGAATAGGTATAGGAGTAAGGAAGGCATTAAACACAAGTAATGGCGCAACACCATTGAGTTGACTGGGCTTCAGCACTACCCCCCCTGAAGTGTTGGGCTATATTGACTCAACCTGGCTAACCTTTAGAGCAGTTGCCGGACCGAACAGGACACAGATATTAAACGGCACCTGGTTTTTGCTGTTAACAAGAACCCAGCAATTACCAACGTAAAGCATTTCACTGTTAGTACCTGCATTCAAATGCCACATTGTTTAGGCAATTGAAATCGTGATGTGGGTTTAGTACTTGCATGCCAGGGGAGTCATTGGAAGGGTAGAGAGAGAACAGGAGACTTAAAGGAGAGAGTTAACTGCTTGTAACATTGAATCTGCACTAGAATAGTCTCATTGAAATGCGTAAATAAGTTGGATGCCCCCACACAAATAAGGATCACCATCCCCACTGCCTGAGAAGTTAGCGCCTCTCCCAACATTCGAAGGGTTAGCCCCCCCGAAATGAAGGTTTTGTTGTGCCCCTGTACACAAGCACACACACCATTCACCATATACACACCCAGTCATCCATACCTTTACGTGTGCACCCTTTCACCATACAGGCACACACACCCAGGCAGCCACCCGTACATTTAAGTGTGCACCCTTTCACCATACACTCACACAGGCAGCCACCTATACATTTAAGTGTGCACCCTTTCACCATGCAGGCACACCCAGACAGCCACCCATACATTTCAGTGTGCACCCTTTCACCATACACACACAGGCAGCCACCTATACGTTTGAGTGTGCACCCTTTCACCATAGACTCACACACGTACACGTCATGGAGTTGAGGGGAGCCCTATTACTTCAAAAAGAAATTGGGGCTCATTACGGGTCCAGCGGTAACCGTGCCGGTGCTACCGGCGGGTTGCCGCCTGACCCGTAAAAAATTACTAGCACCTGACTTCCCGGTGCCACCATGCTATTTCAAATCCGGCAGCCGGGAAATCAGGTGCCGGTAATTTCGTTAATCCTCAGACTCCACAGGAATGGGGACACAGAAGCACCTGCACCATTGTTAACAGTGCCGGTGCTTCCATGACGGGTCTGCCTACCGTGGCTGCTGTGCCTGGCAGGGTCAGACCTGTCGGGCACGGCAGCCCCGGCAGGCAGACCTATAATATGCCGGTCTGGAAACAACAGTGCCTGTAAGCTTACCAGCACCATTGTTTCCGGACCGGCATGGTCAGAATGAGCCCCATTGTTTCTTTCTTAAGTCACTGGGCTTCATCACGAGTCTGGAGGTAACCTTTAAATGCAGCAGTAGTGCTATTACCACCGCATTTAAGTGTCCGCCAGCGGGAAATCTGCCGGCGGTAATAGCGCAAATGTTCTCCATTGGGCCCAATGGGGAATGAGGAATTCCCGAATGGGCCCAATGGGGAATGGGCGCTAACCGTTCCGCCAAACTCGTGATCCAGCGCTAATAGCACCGGGGGGTTTGGCGGTAGAGCTAATAGCGCCGGTGGCAATACCACCGGCATTACCACCCAACTCGTGATGAGGCCCACTATAACGTCATAAAGAAATTCCATAACCAAAATATTTTTTTTATGAAGGCTGAGTGACTTCAAAACAAACTATTTCTTTTTTAAGTCATGGGGTTCCCCCCACCCCATGACATGGAGGCCTCCAGTCTAGGGTCTTCCATGTCACGGGGTAGGGAGGCCCTAGGACTTCAAAAAGAAAGTTTCTTTTTGTAGTCACTCTGCCTTCATAAAGAAATTATTTCTGTTTCAGAAATGTTCTTTATGAATGCAGAGTGAATTTCAAAAGAAACTTTTTTTTTTTTAGAAAAAAATATTTTTCTTTTTTTTTTTATTGGGGCTCTCTCCCAGGACATGTGCTGGCGGGGACCCCCGCACCGCGGGGGCTGCGGGGGCCCTGTAACGCCAGTGTGAACAGTAAGGATGTGAAATTAACTATCGTACTCGGCCTGACGACATTTCCCATAGTGTAAGAGCTAAAACATAGATAAGGAAGGGAGTGGGAGAGTGGGAAGGAAATGGAAACAGACAGGCGACTACCGTACTAGGCCTGACAACATTTCTGGTAGAGCCGGAGAAAAACAAAAAGTGAGGGAGAGGGGTGCAGAAAGGGAGGGGAGGAACAAAACAAGTGACTATCATACTAGGCCTGACGACATTTCAGATAGTGCTGGAGGGGTGGTGGGGAGTTAAAAAACAGTAATGGGAGGGTGTAGGAAACAGACGAGGATGCTATCATATTAGGACCAGGGACAATTCTGATAGAGTAAGTGCATAGAAGAAAGTAAGGGGAGGAGATAGGAAAAGAAAGAAGGGAAAGGAAGAGAGAAAAGAGAGTAAACAGTCAAAAGAGTGGAGAAGCAAGAGTGGAGAGCGAATACAATTGCAGAAGTCAGTAGTAACACATAATGTTGCAAGCCAGGATACAAGATGAAGATGGGAACAACATGATTCAGGGCCACCATGAGTACAATATGCAAAGGAAGTCCAGCATGAGAGTTAAGAACGAGTGACGCACCGTGAATGAATGAAGTCCATAAAAGTCAAATCCAGCATTGGCCACAAGACAGTGATGGTGAAGGAAGGCACCAGGTGGGCGGGGCTTGCTAAGTGGTGAAAAAGAGCAGCAGGCAGGAAGGTACCAGGTGGGCGAGGCTTAGGCCAGGTGACCTAGATCCACTTGCACCTGCTCCCGATCTGCAAGGAAAAGAAGCTGGAGGGCTCCTTAAGTAGGGAAACAGAGCGGCAAGCAGGAAGGCACCAGGTGGGCGTGGCTTGCTAAGTGGTGAAAAAGAGAGGGAAGCAGGAAGGCACCAGGTGGGCGGGGCTTGCTAAGTGGTGAAAAACAGGGGCAAGCAGGAAGCCAGCAGTTGGGCGGGGCTTGCTAAGTGGTGAAAAAGAGCAGCAGGCAGGAAGGCACCAGGTGGGCGGGGCTTAGGCCAGGTGACCTAGATCCACTTGCACCTACTCCCCAGTAATGAGGTGGTGGTTGGTCCAGGCGCATGGTGCGTTTGAGAGGATGGTCGTATTGCAATTGAGATCAGCTATCCAGTCAAGGATGCAGCCTTTGTTGTGTGTGGGTTGTGAAATGTGATGGGTGAATCCTAATTCTGAGATGGTGTTGACGATGGTATTAGCTTTGTCATCTTTCTGGTCATTGAGACCTAAGTTGAAATCGCCTAGGAAGAGTATTCGTGAGTTGGGCTTGGGATTATTGGAGAGTAGGAGAGCTATGTCGTCATTGAAGGATAGAATGGGGCCTGGTGGTCTGTAGATGAGGTGAGTGGGGATGGTGCTTGTGTGTGTGGTGGATAGTTTGATGGTGAGGAGTTCTGCAGATGGGAGAGTTTGGTTTTGAATGTGCCTAATGTTCAGGGAGTTTTTAGCGATAATGGCTACTCCGCCACCTTCGGCTGTTTGTCTGTCTGCGCGATAGATAGTGTAGTCATTGGGTATGACTAGCGCTAGTGCGGGACCGGAGGCAGGGTGAAGCCAGGTTTCAGTGATTGCTATGACATCTAATTCGTTGAGGGAGATAATGTCTGCGATGTCTAAGGCGTGGGCGACTAAGGATCTCACGTTGATGAGTGCGCCTTTGATTGTTTCAGGGGTGTGACATGGTTTTCTGGTGTGGGTTCGGGGGGAGGAGGTGTTAGGACAGGGCGGGGTCTGATCGGTGGGTAGCATATGGTGTGTGATGTGGGTGACTGATTTGGGTTTTGTACAGTTTGTTTTAATGTCTGGCTTGGGGGTGGTCAATAGGATATGTGTTCTAGATCTGAGGCGGTTAAGTCTCGATGCGACTAGACTGGGGTTAGATATACTAGTAGTGAGATTCTTAGGGGTGTGCATGTCAGAGGTGGTGGATGGTATTCCTTTTTGTGTGCTAGATGTAACAGTTGAGCTGTGAAGCTTGGTGAAGACAGATTGGAAGGCGTTTGTGTTGGGTAGGAATGGGGTGGGACAGGGGATGGGATGGCGTCTTTGGCAGGCTGGTCTACTAAGTTCATTGTGGTGGGAGAGGAAGTATGCTCCTGTGCATAGGATGTCATGCGAGACCATGCAGAAAGGAAACATGATGTAGAAGATCCAGGTTGGCATAGCTGAGGTTGGATTATCTAGGAGGGGTTCAGTAATGCTGTCACTGGGCTGGGGTGCGTGCCTGTACAGTAGTCTGTAGTGTACTCAGGTGTTAAGGCTCGAGCATGTGAGATCTGTGCAGGAGTAAGGAGCTGAGAAGCTGGGGCCAGGTCAGATAGAAAGCAAGGGTGCACTCAATTGAGATGCTGGGGCGCATTTGTGTGAGATGTTAATACATAATCAGATATTGGTACATAGTCAGTTGCAATGCTGGCCGAGGTTGCTAGAATGCTGAGGCACAGTAGTAAGAGATGCAGACATAAATGTTAGGGCACAATTGGCTAACGAGCTGCTGCTCAGTTAGTTGATGTTCTAATAACAGATGGAGAATAGATTCCGTGCATGAGCTGATATAGTGCTAATACATGATTGATTGAGGTCAGCACAGGTCAGTTCAGATGTAGGCTGCAGATATGAGTCAGTTATACAACTTGGAATGAACACGCACTCGAGTTATTGTTAGCATATAGGAGGTGTATACGGACGTTTGCCAGACGAATTTGCAGTATGCTGGCAATAGGGGACGTTAGTAATGGCTGTAATTATCAGGCAGTTAGGCATGGCAATAACAGCCAATAGCAGTAGGCAGATAATGCATAGTATAATCAGTTATGCGGCCGGTTTAGTACAAACATGTAAGAGAGGCACACAGCACTGGTAGCAATCCAATAGTGAGCAAATTGTCGTTCGTTATGGAACGTTGTTAGTTTAAATTTCAAGGCGGGCTTGCGAGGAGCGGCGTAGTCCTTATTCGAGTCTGCAGGACGAGGTAGTGTGCAGGCAGTGCGGATGAGGGGCGCCGCAGTTTGTCATCGGCAGACAGTTCCTTGAGGGGAACTGGCGTGGCAGGCGATCGGGAGGGTGCAGTGAGGCTTGCAGGTGAGAGTCAGAGGGTAAGGGTCAGAGGGTTGGTAGTGCT
Source organism: Ambystoma mexicanum (assembly GCF_040938575.1). Taxonomy (NCBI): domain Eukaryota; kingdom Metazoa; phylum Chordata; class Amphibia; order Caudata; family Ambystomatidae; genus Ambystoma; species Ambystoma mexicanum. The sequence continues at coordinate 1,620,728,444 of NC_090937.1, read as the reverse complement.
GCAGGGCTTGTTGGAGACCTGGCTCGCAGCCGCTATGTGGCGGAAGCTGGGGCTCTGAATTTTTACAAATTTTAAGTTCAAAACCCTCTGCATTATTCACAAGGCCTACTGGGGCCTGGGGCCAAATTACCTTCAACTCTCTCTTCCCAAATATCTTCCTTCTCGAGCTCTTCTGCCTCCAACTCCCTCAGTGTCAGTCGCTTCTCCAAGCAATGAGTTGGTGGTAGATCTCTCTCTTCGGCAGGGGCCTCCCTCTGGAACAGCCTTCCTGCCTCCCTGAAACTTGAGAAGAACCATCTCCGGTTCTGTAAGCACCTCAAAACCTTCCTCTTTGCTTCCGCTTTCTCTCCCTCTCTCCCCTGCTGAATTCCAGGCTAAATCTGCACTGAACAACACTACCTGCCCACCCTGTCTGGTTAGGGTGCAAGCGCCACCAGTTGCACACCTGAACTGCCTTCTCTGGCAACCCTGCACCTAGGAAATGTTTCTGCCTCCCTACAGTCCCCCTACCAGCACTTATGTCTGCACTTACCTTGCACTTGCCACCATCTGGCTGTTTTTATTATCTTATTTATTCTACTACCCCTTGTACTGCACTTTCCCCTCGCCTTTCCCCAGCTCGAACTTTCCCCTCTCCCCCCCTCCCTTGCACTTGCACGATCTGAATGACACCGGGCCTAGTAGGATCATTGTCTGTCGTCCCTTTGTTCCCCCCCTTGCCTCATTGCGCCTTGAAACACTTGTGTATAGGTGTGTTATAAATGCCATATCATATCATATCATAATCCCCCGCCCCCAGATCGTATTGAGTCAGAGGATCCCTGGACTCCGTCCTAATGTCCACCATTAAGGGATGGGCTCAATAAAATACATGTTTCCTTGGGAGGATAGTATCTTGCCTCTTCAGCCGACACCCCCTGTGCCAAGGCTTCATTCGTTAATATTAGTTGGATATAGTCACCTTGAACATATGGCAAGATGACTATATCCGCCTCTGTGCGATATCATCTCTTATGACAGAGGTACACCCTCTGATCTGTCATATCCAATTGATACTCTTGTTCGTCAAGGTGTTTTCGGTCTCATGGGATCCTGGCCTCAGTTTCGGGGCATTAAACATGTAAAAGATTGCCCTACTTTCAATCCCTGCCTGGGCTCTGGTGGCATTAGATAGCGGCCCATGTCCAATATTATGTTAACCATGTGAAAATGCTATCACTACCACCTCAAACTTCTCAGACGCATTTTTCCCTACCTCTCCTACCCGACTTGCCACAGTTACGTCTATTGTGATGTCGAGACTGGATTATGCCAACTCCCTATGGCTAGGTGCTGCGTCATACCAGCTCAACAAACTCCCAAGAACCCAAAACGCTGCCGCAAACCTGCTTCTCGCCCTGCATCAAAGAGACCACATCTCACCAGCTCTCTGAACCCTCCACTGGCTCCCAGTCGGATGATGGGCCACTTCCAAGACCCTATGCATCACTCACCGAGCAGTGCACAAGACCTACAAGAAAAGATAAAACCTTACCTCCCAACTCACACCCTAATATCAAGCACTGCCCTCCTTCTAGTGATTCCAACCTCTAACTCTGTCAGGATCTGAGGATTCGCCTTCTCAACCTTGGCCCCAACTCTGTGGAACTCACGCCCCCCACTTATTCGACACACCCAAGACTATATGACCTTCCACAAAGATCTATAAACGTGTCTCTTTCCGTAATGCCGACCTCGACCATCTGAGGAGACTGAGTCCTTGCAACCTGATGACAAATGCTCAATGAGATCTGGAACAAGGACGCCACTGGATAAGTTCTATGTGTTAAAATCACAGCAAAAATGGCCTTGTACATAAAATATCACTGCAAAAAGGCTGTGGTTTTGCCGCTGCAATCCATGTAAAGGATACAGGGGACACCCCCTCAAACCCTGTACCCATTATACCATTTAAGGGGAGCAGGGGACACCCCTGCAACCTCCGCTCCCCTTAAATGGGGTAATGGGGTACACCTTTAACGGGACAAACCGCAGCATTTTTGCAGCTCTTTCTTTTTTACAGGCGACATTTGTGCTGCGATTTTATCACTGGATATGCTTATTAAGTCACTATTAAGCAAACACACGCTTGAAATCCGGAATAGCGAACTCCTTAGATCATAACTCCACCCAAAGACTCACTTTCCTTATCACTATGCTCACTCTCTACTCTACACAAACACACAATTAGAGTGCATCTACACCCCTCGATCAATTTCGGCCTAGCTGCTCACATACAAAAATTACCCCATAAACACCTCATCATTCTAATAAAATGCAGCTATATCCCATGACAAACTGGCCTAGCTGCAAACATAAGCGTCCTTCAGGCCTAACGCAGCCATTACCCAGTCTGGGTGTCCCCTCGCCAGACTGCACACATTGAACCAATATCAATACCACCACACCTAATGCTAGGATGCAGCTACCATCAGGCAATTATAATTGCTGCACCCTGCACCCTCCAACACCTTACTCTCTCAATTGACCTGGACTACGGTCCCAGAGGGCGTTCAACCTACCAGCGCTTTGAGGTCATACCAATGATATATAGAGTGCTATATAAATGCCAAATAACATAACATAACATAACCTAACATATAATGGGTGTGAGACTGGCTACCGGTTAACAGGATCAACTGTTGGTTTAGTCCGATGAATGTCGTTCATGCCTCTCACATTCTCAGAGGTCGACTGCTTGGGGTTCCCTTTGCTGTCGTTGACACACATATTGGTCTTATAATGTGGGGGGACCAATCCCTTCGCAATACCTGTTGCTCACCCTGCCGAGTTGAGTATGGACTCCTTTTGAAATTTAGACAATTGAAACCCTGCTCACTACATTGATCAGTTTAGCCACACCATCTGTCAGTTTACCACCCCCCCTAGTATTATGTTTAGCGTATGATTTAGATTGTGTTCACATCCACAGACCCCGGTAGCATGCAATGCTTCCGTTTAGCGATTGGGACTAGATGGAGAATTAGCTACACCTTTCCCAGATGTTTTTCCCTTGGAACTGGGACGTCCCACTGCCTTTTTGGCCACCTTGCCCCTATCAATGGGAACAATTGTGGCAGATTAACTGTACTCCCAATTGTGCCCTCCATGACTGTTTCACCATCGGCCTCGCCCCGTTCAGACTACGGGCGAATCTGTTGTGTAGACTTATATCAGATACCACCTGGGCAGAAACTAAGCTCAGATCAACATTGGTGTCCGGTCAAAGGATCGACTCAAAAGGGTCGAATGACAAAAGGGTTGAGTCAAAACGACCTAATTTTTTTTTAAATGTCTATTTTTTATTTTTTTATAGGTACACCAAAAAACGGGGGTTTGTAGACCCCCCAAAAATAAATAAATAAATAAAACATTCAATAAAACATTCAACCCTTTTTTTCTGTCGTTTTGACTCGACCCTTTTGTCATTCGACCCTTTTGATTCGAACATTTGACCTATAACCATCAACGTTTATTAGGTCTACACAGTCAGCCACATCCTTCCCTCCATCTCCGGTCATCATCAAATGAAGTAGATGGATGTCAGGGATTAACTCCTGTTGCCGCTCCCCGGGCAACAAATGTATTTCGATAATCTTTTCAATAGCAGGACCTGCTGACTTTAAATTACGCACTGGGATGAGGTAATTTTTATCCCCCCTCCTGACCAATATTATTTGCTACAATGCATTAGTCAAGGGGGTCCTTACTGACCAATTTTTATGCACACTTCAACACCACTGTACTTACACGGTGAGGGCTGGGAACACCCGCATCCAGAGGCTCAATCAAATCCTGTTCTACCTGTCCCACTTCTTGGAGAACACATTTATATTTACAATTTGTAAGGGGACCTCCATTGACATCAAACAACAAGTGCTTGATTTTGGAAATTAGTTAATTGACCTCTTGTATAGGTTTAAAATGTTTAAAAGCTCTTTTCAATCCAAGTCCTTGTGAGACACTAGAGTTCACCTTATGCTTCACCATTTTGGCCAATATAAAACCTTGTTTGGTTAAAAACTTCAAATATATAATGGGAAATAAAACAAGAAAAAATAAACAAATGTTAGTAGAAAACTACACTGTGACTTTTCGGAACAATCTATTGAGTGAGCGAGGAACGCGTGACAGCTTAGGTAGCAGCCATCGTCTGTCTCCCCCTCTGCGTTCCTCACAAATCCTTTTATGGGGAGGAGCTTTTCCAGGCTACACAAACTTTCACAGAACAGGTAATGTGGACCTCAGACTTCCGAAGAGATAACCTGGCTTATCTTCTTCAGTAGCGCTACTCCGCACCACAAAGGAAGAAGAACAATGAACAGAAATTCAGCTTTACCGGGTACAGCTCCTGGTGAGTAGGCCGCTCACCCCTGCTATAGTGAAACTCCCTGCAGGAGCACAACTCCCGTGCCCTTGATCCCCGCAGGCTACAAGATATCAGATGGGCCAACAATAATGAGGTACTTTACATTGCTTCATTGTTAAGAACCTCTAAACCTAAGGACATAAGAGCTGATTTTAGAAATCCCCTACTGAATGTGGCATGGACCAGTACATTGTTGGGACAGTAGCAGTCAAGTTACTAATATGCATTGTCCTGGAAGGGGCGTGTGATGCTCATTCAAGTTATGTCTTATCTATGTGTAAAGGATGGGCTGTGCTGTAAATGCCAAGCAGGTAAAATAAAGATAATTTAAAAAAATGTTGTCCTCGTCTCCCCAGCTGAACCACCGACTACCATTTTCCATGAGAAGACCCAGTCGCTGCTACAGCTGTTCAGCCTCCTCCCTGTTGGGGGTCTCTGGTTGCCCCCACGCGTGCCCGTGAGCCCCTCCACCCACAGACTCAGACCAGACACGTCTGTGTGCTTCGGGCTCCCCGGTCGCTCTGACGCGGCCGGGAACGCCCCGTTTATTTAAGGCGCACGCGGCGACGTGCAACGTCACGTCGCCGCGTGCGCGTCTCCCTCACGGGGCAACGCCACACTCCTCCTTTTTCCGGGAGGAACAACAACAACAGATACTTCCAAAAATTGCACTGCACACAACATAACAATTACAAACTCAGAGCCCATGCCCCTTTAATGACAGCCTCCCGATTCCCCTTACTCCGGACCACAGTCAATCGGCCCCAGCACATAGTCTCCAAGATAGGCAGGTCTCCCTCGCCCAGCCCTCTGGGGGTACCTCCCGCCTACCTCAGCCGCAGGAGTACCAGCTGCTCCAGTGCCTCGTTCTGGCGACCCCACGAGTTCCCCCCGGGGGGTATCTTCATCCGGGAGGACAGTCTCATCCGGGTCAGGCGGGAGCTCAGCTCGAGAGTCCCCCAGTTTCTTAAAGAAGCTCACATTCCGAGTGACAGCCGACTTCCCGTCCGAGGCCGTTACCATCGATCCCTTTACTGCCACCACGTCCAGCGGCTCCGGTTCATATGGGAGCGAGAGTTTTCCTTGGGGATGCCGATTCCTGATCAGCACTTCGTCGCCCGGTTCCAGCCGCTGCGGACGAAGACCCCGCCGTATGTTCTCTTGATGTGTCCTTGCCTGTGGCTCCGCTTCCACCCGTTGGTCATCTATTACGCCGGGTTCCTTTTCATGTACCTCCGGGAGGAGACCTCGGGGGCACCTTCGGAACAGGACTTCAGCCGGGGCCACCCCCGTTGAGGCGTGTGGGGTGGTGCGGTACACTCTCAAGAACTGGTATAGCGCCCGCTGGAGGGGCTGGCCCTGTCCCTGGGCTATCCTGAATGTTTTGTTCAATGTCCTCATCAGCCTCTCCGCGTCCCTGTTCGCACGGGGCCACAGCGGGGACACCTTCCGGTGCGCCACTCCACAGCTCTCCAGAAATTCCGAGAACCTAGCGCTCTGGAATGGGGACCCATTATCCGAGCACAGAGTAACGGGAAACCCATGGGTGGCAAAGATTTTCTCCACAGCGCCCACCACGTGCTCAAATGCCACCGACTCGACGAATTCCACCTCAGGGTATCGGGAGTATTCATCCACAATGGCCAGGAAGTGAGTGCCTACGGCCGTGGATCCGAAGTCCGCATGTACGACCTCCCACGGCCGGGTCCCTCGTGGCATTACTTCGATTTCAGGCTCCCGCTGGACTGGGGAGGCCACCTGGCACCACACACAGGCCGCTACGAATTTGTCCACTTTTTTCTCTAGCTCGGGAAACCACACCTTCAGCCTCAGTCTCGCCTTCGTCTTGGCGGCCCCTTGGTGTCCCTGGTGTGCCAGGTTGATGACTTCATGGATCTTGGAGCCCGGCACCACCAGGCGATCGCCCCGCAGCAGCAGGCCCGACTCCGTGAAGGACAGTTCGTCCTTTACCTTCCAGAGTTGCTCGAGGGTCACTTTAGCTTCTTGAGTGCGCCCTGCCACCAATTCCAGCACGGACTTCCAGGACCCCGACCGCATCGAGCTCCTCAAGATGCGGAAACACTCGTCGTTGGCCGCAGCACTCTCCAGTTCGGGTAGCGGCATTGCGTTGGGGGTGGCACCCTCTACCACCATCCTGACGTGGTCATCGGCTTCCTCAGCACACGAGTCTTGTGCGGGTCCTCCACCGCCCACCGGGTGCCTGGACAGGTAGTCAGCAGCATTGTTGGTACCCGGCCGGTAGATTAGGGTGACGCTATACTCCAGAAGGGCCAACATCCACCTCTCGATTCTGGCTGGTGGTTTTGAAGATGATCCGGCCATGATCGGAAGCAGCGGCTTGTGGTCCGTTACCACTGTCACGGGTCTCCCCAGCACATAAAGCCGAAAATGCCGACAGCCCCACAAGACAGCCAGGGCCTCGCGTTCAATCTGCGAGTATCTCTGTTCGGTCTCGGAGAGGGCTTTGCTGGCATATGCCACTGGCCTTATCCCCCCATCTCTGCCCACTTGGGTGAGCACAGCACCGAGGCCAAACGGGCTGGCGTCCACCACAATCTCGGACTCCAGGGCGGGGTCAAAAAAAGCCACGGTATCATCTGCTGTCAGGGCGCCTTTGATGTCCTCGAACGCCGACTGTTCCAACGGGCCCCACTGCCAGGTGGTATCCTTTTTCGTCAGGGCCCTCAGAGGCTCCGACCTCGAGGCTAGATTCCTGATGAAGCGCCCACAGTATGTTACCATTCCCAGGAAGCTCCGCACATCTGACGCCGACTCAGGGGGGCGCGCGGTCCTGATGTCCTGGACCTTCCTGGGGTCCGGAGATACACCGCCCTCCTTGAAGATGAAACCAAAGAACCCAATGGTCGGGCGGAGGAACTCGCACTTGTCCTTGTGGAGAGTGAGCCCCAGCGACTGCAGCCTCTCGAGGGTCTTGGCCAGACGTCTCAGATGTTCAAGTTCCGTCCTGGCAAAGACCAGAATGTCGTCACTAATGTTTAGGACGCCCTCCAGGTCTGCGAGAGCGCCTCGGATCAAGTTCTGAAATACCTCGGCTGCTGACGACACTCCGAAACTCAGCCGCTTGTATCGGTAGAGCCCCCTGTGGGTAGTGAAAGTTGTAATATATCGGGACTCTGGGTGGAGGACAACTTGGTGGTATCCAGCTCGTAAGTCCAACTTAGAGAAGAACCGGGCCCCCTGCACTTCAGCAATGATGTCATCGATTGTCGGGGTCAGGTGTCGTTCTCTCCTGATGGCCTTGTTGGGCAGCCTCATGTCCACACAGATCCGGACGGAGTCCGGCTGTTTTGGTTTCCTCGCCACTACGATAGGGGATACCCATGGTGTGGGGCCCTCCACCTTTTCGATTATATCCAGGTTCACCAGGTTGTCTAGTTCCCTGTCCACCTGGTCCCTTAGATGAAACGGGATCCGCCTGTGTTTCAGAGCCACGGGCTGCACCGATTCATCAATGTGGAGCCTCACGGGGTCACCCTTCATTCTCCCAATCCCTTTAAAGATGTCAGCATATTTGTCCAGCAGATCGTTGATGTCCTCTAAGTAGACTGAGTACGCGAAGCTCACTATGCCAAGAGCCTCCGCTGCCGCACAACTCAACAGGGTGTTGCTGCTCACCGGAGTCACGTAGAAGCGGGCCTTGATCTTCGACCCGTCATGCTCCACCTTGGCGACAAACGCACCGTCCAGTGGCAGGGGCACCCGCCCACCAAATGCAAAAATGCGGGCTCTCGGCGTCGCCAGCCTCAGGGGGTGGGTTGAGCGCGGCATAATGTCCTCTCGCCATTACGTTGACTGAGGCCCCCGTGTCGACCAGCACCGGGACCGGCGAGCAGTTCACCTCCACGACGCATCTCGGCTGTCTCCTGCTCCTCCCCTTGAGGACTTCCATGCTGGAGACGAAGAAGATATTCTCCTCATCCTCTTCCTCCGCTTCTTCCGCCGGCGTCTCCTCTCCCGCCTGTTCCACCTGAGCTACATTGGGCGGGCGGTTTTGGCGAGGGGTCCACAGACGGGGTTGTCCCCTCGGAATCAGTACAGGCAGGGTCGCCCTGCACACCCTCGAGAAGTGGTCGGGCACCCCACAGCGTCCGCAGATCTTTCCTATTGCCATGCACTCAGACGAGTGGGGGAGGTCATAGCCGCACTTCTGGCATGACTCCACTGGCTTACCAGCTCTGTCTCTGGGAGCCCCACCGGGCCTTCGCACCCCTCTGCCGCCTCGCCAGACAGCGCACACCTCTTCCGGCCTCGCTGCGCGGGATCCGGCCTCCATCTTGTTGGCACGGGCCTCCGCCACCTCATGGCACCGCCCGAGCTCCAGGATTCTGGGCAGGGTGAGTCCGGGCTCTCTCAGGACCTGTCGCCTCAGCTTGCCAGATGAACATGCCTGGATTAGCATGGTCCTCATCATATCCTCCGCATCCCCCCACGCACACCCTTGGGATAGGCGGCGCAGGCGGCCATAGAAGGTGTCGAGCGTTTCATCCTCCTTTTGTCTCTCCGAGAGCATGACGAACCTCTCATAGTCCACGTTGGCAAGGGGAATGAAATGCGCGAGGAGGGCGGCTTTGGCTTGGTCATAGGAGTTGTCCACCGGAGTTAACGACTCAAATATCTCCTGTACAGCTGCTCCGGCCGAATACAGCATCGTAGCCACCTTGCTGTCATTGTCCGTGACCTGGGCGGCCCGAAAGTACATGTCCAGCCGTCCAATCCATCTTCTCCATCGGGGGCCCATGCTGGACGGAGGACCCGTAGCGTCAAACTCCGGAATGGGCTGCAAGGCCGCTTGCGCCCTGGCTTGGGCCATGGCCAGGGGTGGTGGTTGGTTCGGGGGAAGAGCGGCACCAACCGTGGGTGTAGGCAGCCCAGACGTCGCAGGATGTGGGGTTGGCTGTGGGGGATTCTGTTGAAACAAATCTGCCAGGCTTTCGTCCTGCGAATCCTCCGAGGCCGTGGCAGTCGCACCCTCCAGGGCGCCGAAATCACTCATGGGCCCAAGCGCACAGGCACCCTCGTTCTAGTCCTGAGGGCCGCAACTTGCACCTCTCTCCACACTGCCACCACCCTCGTAATGATGAAAGGGTTAAAGAAGCTACCTTGAGGCGTCTCGTTCCAACGTGGATCTCAGGAGCGGGCATGCCATCACCCACGTGATGATGAAGGGGTTGAAGAGGGTCCTTGAACCAAATGTTCCAAAAATTGAGCTTCAAAAATGGAGTGGGCTGAGAAGGCCCAGCCACCTCAGTCCATCTTCCAGCTACCACACGACATTACAGACTGAAAATTGGCCAAAACATCAAAATTCAGGCATGGGCCTGCGGGTTAGGCTGCCCGCAGTCAGCTAATCCAAAAATTGGGCTTGGATGGCCTTCCGACTCCAAACCGGAGCTTTCGGAAGTTCCTCAGCCAAGTGCGCAAGATGGCCGCCAGCCGCGTGTATGGTCCGCGGCCACAGCGTGAGACGAAACATCCGCGGATGTTTCGTCGTCGGAGAAAAATTATCCGGGATCGCTCTCACCGCCGGGCCCGGGCATCCAACACTCGTCGCCACTGTTGGGGGTCTCTGGGTGCCCCCACGCGTGCCCGTGAGCCCCTCCACCCACAGACTCAGACCAGACACGTCTGTGTGCTTCGGGCTCCCCGGTCGCTCTGACGCGGCCGGGAACGCCCCGTTTATTTAAGGCGCACGCGGCGACGTGCAACGTCACGTCGCCGCGTGCGCGTCTCCCTCACGGGGCAACGCCACACTCCCTATCACCCCAACCCCTTCTCCTTCTGCTTACCCCCCCCCCCCCTTTACCCAGATGCATCCACAGCAGCCCAACATGGCTGTCCCATAAATTAACTCCTGAGACCTACTGTCCTGCTTTTTGGTGGCCAATTCGCTCTTCTCCATACACCAACTCCGAAATGGGAAATCCATAATTTTTGGGAACACTGACAGTCCTTTGCAGACACTCATGTTAACTCCTCAACAATGAATGATGCAAAGATATTGTCCCATCTGCCCATTAGAGCAACTAGTTGAAGACCATATGCAGGGGTGGGCTGGCCTTTAGGGAACTCTGGAAATTTTCTGGTAGGCCTCTGCACCCTGAGCCTCTTTTGTGTGGTATTTCCACATTTTCTCATAGGTATAGGGTTGTGCTTGTTGAAAAAGAGTAATATGGGGCCTCTTTGACAATAATTTCCAGGGCCTATTTTGAGTCCCAGTCCACACCCGTTTGTATGTATATTTTCTTTTAGTATAGTGCAGATTAAGGAGAGTGTTTCGAATAGCACAACCACTATGGGGTGTCAATTGCAAGATGATCAAAAGAAAATGATAAACAACCAGTTTCTGAAAGTTTGGTGGCATCTTGTCTCCATTTGTCAGTTGGATTTTTCTTCCTATCAATACATTTGATTTGCTTTTCAGTCCCAGTGTGATTTGTATGTTTTTCATATTTCAAATTTGTGTGATTTCTTTGCACCATTTTGTGTTGGTAGCATTGCTGCGATTTAGTCTAATTTTCTAATTTTGTCATACAAATTAACTTTTTCTCTTTACACTCTGCTAATTTGCCTTGACGAAAATCACTTGCTGTGTAGTGTTTTTCGCTCGATCCACCTTATTAGAGAGAATGTTGCTTTTTATGTATTTCATTCAACTTGGCCATGAGTCTGGAGAATGTGTGGCCTTTGTGAGAAACCTGAGGGTGTCCACACACTTATTCCTATGGGTCCTCTTTTCAGGTGGCCAGGGAAAGGCCATCACTTTTGGATCCTTACCCTGGCAGTGGAGAAGCAAGGGAGGGTCACCTGGGAGGAGGGGGGTTGGGGATTGGGGAGAGGAGGTCCCTAAGGGAGACCTGGTACTACCCCTTACCATTCCAGGATGAATCTGTAATCCCAGAAGCATGTATGGGGTATTGTTACCCCTTTCCCTCTAGCCAGGTGCTTCCATCTCAACCAGTTACTTTGAGTTAATTTCAGCATGTTTTGATTTTCAGAAGGGAAATGGGATACCATGTTTCATTATTAACTCTCCTCTTTTTTTAGCCTCTTTCTGTTGCTGGGTTTATCATGTTTTCTGGTGTTACCCCGACATTACTGGCTACATGACATTTGGACACCCCGGATTTCAGCACCTTCATACATGAGACTGTTGCCTGAAATCGGCAAAACATCAATGTGGATGTAGAAGGACCGGTCCTCAACCCTAGAATGCACGGTTTCTGGGACATTTGCACCGCAACGAGCTTCACCACGCCAGGGTAAGGCAACAGGTGCGGAGGGAGCAAAGTAGGTCCCAGTATGCAGCAGCACACCAACTCTCGCTTCCCCACAACGTCTACTCCGGGGTATGTCAACCAGCCACACACGCCATTTCTCAGTGCAGTTTACTTCAGAGTGCAAAGCACATCAAGCGGTGAGCGAATCGGATCAGCGACCTACAGGATCATTGATTTTCAACAATTGATGAGAATGGTGTCTTGTCTGTCTACAGAACCCGTTCAGAGAACACATACCTTTTGCTAGTATATAGTAAGACAAGAAAAGTTGTCGAGTAAAATCTAAAGTGGGGAGAATGAGAGAGTGTGTAAGCAGTGATAGAAGAAAGCAGAATATGTAAAGCTGGGGTAATCAAAGAAACCATCCCTCCTCTAAAGAAATACTTTTATTTAATTTTATTTTCTGAATCCCCTGTTCTATCCTGGTTGGGGAAAGGAATCTGGGGCAGAAGCTGGCATGGCTCAAAATGAAGGACTGGGACAAGGAAGAGGGGTGCGGGGTAATGCTGAGATTCCCTGCAAATTCTAATTTTCCTCATCACAGTAATACATTCCCTCTGCCTCCACACTGTTCTCTTCATATTTCAGCCCATTCTTGAAGCGGGACTTGGTCTGGGAGAATGGCTGGGTGCAACCTTTGAAACTAGTTCTGGGTTAGGAGGAGAGCCAGAAAATGAAAAGCGATTCCATGAATGAAGTGAAATACCATAAGGACTGTGACGAGCAAGAGTAGGACTAGGAGGAGTGAAGACTACCTTTAAATAATCTAGGCTAGTGAACCCGAATTTCTGAATGAGACTCAAGAAAATGTGCGGATCAATTCCTGGGAGGGGCCGCTCATGCCTGCTGAATGATGCACAACACCCGCGCATGCGCACAGGCGCTGGTAGAGAAGCTTCTCGTAACTGTTGCCAAACTCTGGAGTTTATTCTGAATATCATTTGCCGCACCTGTTTATCTCGCCCAATATGGGATTGATGAGGTTTCTTACTGGAAATGCCTGTGCAATTAAATGGACATTCTGTAGCCACTAATCCTATTTTTAGCTTCTTGCATAGCTGCACTTCCGGCCTTAAAATGTTAACTTCCTCTGTTGAGCAAAGCTGAGTGATGGCGAGTGCTGAAATCAAACCACAGGTTATGCTGTTCCTAGGTATTGCTACAGACTTCCCAACAGGCTCTGTATGTCGCTCGGAATGATTATTAATGATATTATTAATAATCATCATCATATTGAAAATTCTTAAGGGATCATAAGAGAGAGTTGGATGGGCACATTTGAAAACACTATCGGTGCGTTTCCACGTGGGCACCAGTGGCTTGCCTTTGGAAGGGGACCAAACCCCTCATGACATATTCATCAATCGGGGTGCCAATCCTTGCACCTCTCTAGCTCCCTTTCAAAGGATGCTCTGCGTGGAGATGTCCACTTGCGCTCCGGCAGCGACCACCCCGGTGGCCTATACGCGGTGTCCAGATTTGGGGACAATGTACGTGGTTACAGGCATTAGAACCTTTCCCTATCCTGGCCAGGCACCACCCATCCGTAGTGCCACCAAGGAATGAGAGTCGGAGTCGTTTCGAACCGGTCACAGCCCGTACTTTATTCCCTGATTAATTTACAGTATGGACGCGTTACTTATTATTTTTTATACTGTGCCAGCTCACCACCATAGTGGTCTCAAAGCACGTAAACCTTGTCCGAGTTCGGGTGAATTAAGTCGCCAGGAGAGCATTGACCAAAAAATGGTGTAATCTATCTATATTTATACAAGTGAACATTTGTGGGTTTGTGGCTGGGCAAAGAATTGTTCCTTATGCAATTCCACACCTTTTCAACAATGTGCCACACATGTTGCATAGTTACCTGTTAGGCCCCTCTGGACAATACTGGCTACATGACGTTTGGACACCCCACACCGTGCCCCGTTGTAATTTGTCTACCCTCAGTCACATCGAGAAGATGTAATTGCATCTTCCTGTGATAACGGGGAGGAAATAAATGAATGGATGTCGATGTCTTCCACTCGCTCTTTGGGGAGTTTGGCCGGTCTGCGAGGGGGCACACACCAACCAATCGTCCAAGTAGGCAAACGTCATAATTTCCTTCTGATGAATTGGACCGAGCAGAGGAACTTGACTCTGATATCATCCTGTGAAGGTACTATGTAGATATACATCTATCATGCCCAGTGTTTTCAAGAAGTATCCCTTGGAATTCAGAGAGATGGTCCTCTGGAGTTCCTCCATCTTGAAATGTAATATATTAACAAGCAGAATCCTCCTACCAAGCAGAATCCTCCTGTCTGCCTAGGGGCCATCATTATTATGGATTAGAACACCCCAACATAACATGGGAAGTAGCTGTCTTGAGTGTCTCTCCTGGATGCCCAGGAACAGTGTTTCCACATTCAGTGCATTCTTGGGGCACAGCATCTTCACGGTCCCCTTAAATGGGGACACAGGGACCGACTCTATTGCGTTTCTCTCTCAGATGGCATCTGTTAAGGCGGATTTTCAGTATCAGGCGTGTGGACACATTCTGAGAGTCCACCCTATTCTGATGCCCAGGGACAAACACTAATGTCTAGCTAAACTCTATCTGGGTAGAGTGACTGAGCAGCAGGGCCTACAGGTTGTGAGTGTGGGGAAGGGTTCAGTTAAACACACAGAGAATACTCTTAATACGACTTAGGCGGAATACATATAAATAAAGTTATTTATTCAGGCCTTAGACAATCTCTTATCTATGAACAACCAGAGGTAAGCAGCGCACTATAAAACCTTCACTTTTGATATACACACATTCACCTTGATGTGCTCTGCTAGGAAAATTAAGACTCCATTGTTAAGTACAGTAAAAATGCATTTTCAATATACTGTAAGTGTAGTAAAGCAATTAAATAATGAAATAGAACCAGTTAAGTAATGATACTTTGAGAACTAATAGGTTGAAAATAAATGAGTTAGCAAACAAGATGCACAACCTCAGAATTAACATTCTAACCTTAAAAAGTACTTCCCTACCTAGAAAGGAAGGGGACTTAGAGACACAGGTCCCAATACAGGTATTGCCAGGAGGCTATGAGTCTCTTTAGGAAGATTGTACGATTATTGGCTTGAGCCAATAGGATGTTTGTAAGTGTTTCAAAGTTCAGTAAAAACAAGAGGAAAGTCTTTAACATGCCCTCTCTCAATCCAGCCACTTTAACGGAGACCCACAGAGAGTACTTGGCTAGAACACCACAGTTCAAGGCTAGGCAAGGGAGAGTTATGGCCTAAGACTGTACTCTCATGTAACCCCATGGAGCGAGGTGGGGGCAAAACAGGTGTGTTTACTCACCCCCTTTACTCTGATTCACTCAGGGACCACCACAGAGTTCTGGATATCACCAGGCCTTGTGGATTTGTGCCTTGGATCCGTTGGAGGATGTTCAGGCATCGTGGGTGCAGAGGTCACTTCAAGCGTGTGGTATTTGGGTCCGGCTATTTTGATGTTCTGTGCTCCGATGGATCGGTTCTGGACACATTACAACTGGACACCCAGAGCACACTGACTACTGGACCAGAACTCCGGTGATGATCTCAGAGGACTCCCAGGATGTAAAGCAGGCAGCGAACCATGATAACCACTTGAACAAAATGGCGTCAGGCGACCCAAAAGGCAGAAACTAAGAACCTGGTTCTGAAAGGCCCCTCTTTGTGGTGAAGGGTTGTCATTTATGGGAAATGCTTCTTGTTCCATACTCTGGGCATCTGCAGAGTCCTAAGGCACAACTGGGGGCTGCGACTGTTACAGAGAAGTAGCCCAGGAGCACTTCTGGCTAGTCCATCAGATTGTTCCGTGACTGTTCCGAGCACTTCTACCAGCTTGATCTTCATGCCAATGTCGGTACTGGTTGTTCCCACCAGGCTAGGGGTCACCACATCAATGAAGGTCTTAAGGAGATCTACAGAGAGGTAGAGCTTTGCCGGGCATGTGAGGAAGGGGCTGCTGGTGATCTTCCAATGATGAGTTTGGTTCTTTAGCGGGTATTCTAATGAGTCTTGGCTCCAACGAAGTTCCTCACATCACCCGGTTCCAAGCTTTTCCTCTAACAATGAGAAGTGTTCCTACAGAACTGTGCCTCCAGCCATGTTTTTATGCCCTGACTCTTATGTCGCACACAATTAGCCTAGGAACATACTTTCAATAGCGCCAAGCAAGCCCAGCTTGTTCTGAGGCGTCTCCATGTTGAAGGAAGAAAAAATAACTGTGAGAGGAGTAGTTTTAAAATGACTTCTGAGGTTAAAGTGTGAAGGGGTACACGGATGAGATGGAATTCCTCAAAAGTGAGGAATGGGCTGTGGAAAGGAGAAATGGGGTGATGAACATTTGGGGGTTATTCTGGACTGCCAACCCTACCACAAATCTGAGGGTGGAGCTCAGAAGCCCCATCTGATCTCTTAATGGTTTTTACCATTTCAAAGTCAGTGGAGAGCTAGACTCCACATGGCAATACAGTATTTCCTTTCACATGAAACCAGTGGTGGGCAACCTGTGGCCCTCCTTATGTTTGGCTTACAATTCCAATCAGCCCTTGCCAGTATAGTCAATAGTGAGCGAGTCATAGGCCAAAACACCTGGAGGGTTGCAAGTTGCCATCACCGCAGAAGATCACCTGTCGACTGCGTTCATTTTATATTAATAGTACTAACAATTTAGCAGTTATATAGCGCTACGAACCCTCAGGTATCTGAGCGCTCCTTTTTATTACCCACGGTGTGTGGTGCTCATTTATCGACCTCCGAAGGATGAAAGGCTGACTTTGGCCCTCCCAGGATTCGAACCTGCATCAGCTGGGTCGACACAGATGTCAAAGCAAACTCTACTCGCTGTGCTATCGAACGGGAACGAATTGGCTGGTAATACTTTCTTTTTCAACTACACCGCTCGGTCTATATCTCCTGCTGTGGACATAGTAGAAAGACTATCTTCCCATTACCTTAGCTGTATTATGTTTATCCTCAATGCCTGAACTAATACATATTTATAGTACCTTTTTCAGGTGAAGCTGATAAATTCACCTTGCAGCATGCCGCAAGTGCAATGGGAGGAGACACAAACAATATATAAGACACTGGACGCGTGAAGGGGAGTAAGTGCAGTACCATTCATACAACATTCTAGGGGAAAAGCTGCACTGTTTGTGATAATTCCCATTTTAGAGGTGATGAGGAAGAATTAATGGAGCAATTTTAGATGAGGGACTGCAGCAGAGAGAGTTTGGCTGGCAGCTCAAGGAAGTCTGTGCAGCCTAAATGTGGTGTTGTGTGGGTGGAGGTGAGGATAACTTGTAGGAGGAGATGAGTTTAACAGTTTTCTGAATTTAAAGTGGTTATCTCCTGGCTTGATGCTCATTGGTGGTTCCAGAGGGAGACCCCCCCCATGATCCAGTGGATCGGAGTTCTAGTCATTCCAGAAAGATATTATGGATCGTCTACAAGCCGTTTTAGATGTAACCTCCTGCAAAGGCTCTGTACTTCCTGATGTAGGAATGGAGGCATGTGAGCCACCACCACCACTGAGTACATAGTCATTTGAAGTCTACACGTTCCTTCAGAGGAAGCCGGTGTGGAGGCTTTCAGTTCCAGTTGTGGTCCCAGAGTTTTACCCTCAAGATGACAGTTGCTGCCTTATTGGATCAGCAGGAGTTGATGTTTGGGGAGGCACTGCTCATCCATGCCAGCACTAATGCTCTGGTAACTTTCACCTCATGGTCCCAGTTCAGACGCGGGACAATGTGTCTCGGGAGGTGTACGCAGAGACGACAGGATTTCGAGAGTTCTCTAAACTGTCTGCTGACCGGGATTTGACTTTACTGTCAAAGAAGAAGCTGAGATACTTAGCCTCAGTGACTGCTATTAGGTGGAGGGGGCTCTAGCAGACTGGAGATAGGAGCAAGGCCGGCACTAGACAAGTGCAGCAATTGCAGCTGCACTTGGCCTTGTGCTCATGGGGCACCCGCACGGAGGCTGAACCTCTTTCTCCGTGAATCTCCAGCACTGTATCCAGTGGCGGATCGGGAGGATAACTCAGGTGCAATGTGCTCGCCTTGGAAGCAAAAGGACACGGATCAACACAAGTTCGATCTCCGGGTACGCGCTTAGAAACCTCTGGATATTAAGCGCGTTATAAATAACCTATCATATCCAGCCATCACGCTTGCGTATTACCCCTCTCGGACAGGCCTATGTTCTTTTGCAATGTAAACGCACATCAAAAGAGAAGGGGTTAACATTCTTGCTATGCCCTGTTATGCTATCTTATTGAACCTTGTATAGCACATAGTCCACCATGAAAAAACAAGTGTCTGTGTGTGTGTTGGGGCAAACGGGCAGGTAGATGTCAAGAAAGTAGCTTTATTCTCAGTGTGCCATAAATCAATACGCATGCAGCAATGATAGCTATTGGGTTAATGTGCCTACTGCTGAGATGTACCACAAATTCCAATCCTCTCTAGTTTCATCCTTCTGATTTCAGGTTTGAGTAATGTCACTTCCTGTGCTATCATATGCAAATAAAGGGGCCCTGGCATTAATTTGCTGCACTGTGCCCCACAATTCCTAGAGCCGTCCCTGGATAGGAAGCAATGCTATGTGCTTATTGAGCAAAGTTGGGTATCTTAAAGGTGAGTGGGTGCCATCACATACATCTGGGTAGATTTAAAGAAGGCCTGTAAATCAACCGGCAGAGGTTACATACTAGGAACTGCTACGGGGATAGAACTGAGCCTTGGGGAACAGTGTCTTTTCTGCGAAATG
Organism: Ambystoma mexicanum; assembly: GCF_040938575.1. Classification (NCBI taxonomy): domain Eukaryota; kingdom Metazoa; phylum Chordata; class Amphibia; order Caudata; family Ambystomatidae; genus Ambystoma; species Ambystoma mexicanum. Next base: position 1,620,709,913 of record NC_090937.1, on the reverse strand, counting down.
CTTTCCATGGAATGGACCTAATCTGTTTCTGATGCCCAGAACATGTTGAGGTCCCTGTGGCAAGATCGGGTGACTGACCGCGCCAAATGCTGCAGACAGGTCATAAAGGATAAGAGCACTGTAGGGCAGTAATCATCCATATTTGACAGAAATACTCCTTTTATGTAAACCAAAGGTGATTCTGTACTATGTGCCAGTCTGAAACTTGATATTTGGGATTCACTGTAATCCCCGGGTTGTTGTGTGGTTCCTCCCTCAAGTAATTTATTTATGAAGGGGTCATAGCGGTGGGGTAGAAGAAAGTGGAAATACTTGGTTCACAGGACAGGGATTTTCTCTTATGTGTGTTTCAAAAGTGACATTATTTTAGGCATGACAGTTAACTTGCAAATCCAGGCAAGCTCTTAAGCTGAACCAATGTTCTTGTATTTTCAAATTTTTGTATTTTATTTGTAGTTTATATAGCGTTTTACGCCAACGCGCTGAACAGAACACACTGACAGTACAATTCAATATGAAATCACAGGCTACACAAAATGTACATAGTTTCCATTGCAGTTGAAGAAGATATTTCTTAGGAGAAGACCGAAAAAGAGAGTAATAAGTAATAGAATGAAGAGACAGAGGGAGAGAGTTCCAGTGGAGCAAGCAAAGTGAAAGAACGAAAGTGTGATTGAGCACAAGGGGGATGAGGAACTGATCATAGAAATTGACCCAGAGAACATAAAACACGAGAAGGAATACAGAAGGAAATGAGAGAAGGCAGATGAACCGTAGAAACAACCATGGAACTAACACTGCCGACTGCTGTATTTGTGATGTAATTGAAGTGTAATGTAATGTATTTGTCAATAAACTTCATCATTCTAAGGAGACTGTGTTATTTTAGATTTTCAGAAGATGCTTTACTTGAAAGTGGTTGATTATAATGCCAAGCGACTGCTTTCCAGTTTAAAGGCGGAAATAACAGTGAACACCACAGAACTGGATCCTGCTGGTGAGTATTGCTGCACACCGCCTACCTGCATTCCACACTCCTGCCTCTTTCACATGTCAATAGGAGACTGATTGATTGATTGATTTGTTATTTATGTGCTTATATACAAGTGTTTCAAGGCGCACCCAGCCATGGGAGGGGGTACAAAGAGTGGACAAAATAAACTATTTTACTAGGCCGAAAGTCATTCAGATCATGGAAGTGTGCAACAAGAAATGCAGGGGAGAGGTTACAGGGAAAAGTGCACCCAGAGCTGCAGGGCCCTGAGTTAAGTGCTGCGACTGCAGGGGGCAATGCCAGCCCGGGAATGCAAGATTAGCCAGGCGACAAATACAGCGGGACTGCTCAGGGGGGCCTGGTGTCCTTTTAGACTCAGAGGACACGGAGCAGCCAGTCAGAAGACAGAGCAGGAGCAAGAGAAGTCTAGCATAGGGGAGGGAGCGAGAAAGAAGAGGGGAAAAGGACAAATGAAGGTCCATGATACAGAAGCTGCTTAAAAGGAATGAAAAGTAGGTGTGGAAACTGGTTCACCTATTGTGTTGCAAAATGATTCAGCTATTGTACAAATAATATCGATATATACATGTATGTTTTGACATATTTGTGTAGAGCCTGTGAGCTTATGACCCTTAGGAAGGTGCATATGGAATGGATGGGATTACACCAGAGTATGTCTGAGTCCAAATAACAGAACTAACTCAGGAAGATGGCAAAGTACTGTCCTAATAATTATCTAAAACAGGGAGGATACGACCATCAACGGATGTACGCTCAGTCGCTTAATGATCTCTACATAATACGTTTTTCATATAAAAAATACATCAGACTGATGTCATACTGGCAATAGTGAAAATCCTATCAAGGGTCAGGTTTTGTTAAGGGAGACATATAAGTATACTTTTCTATAGGAGCTAAGATTGTTATTGGCTGTTCGTTATCAGGTGGGTAACTTATGCCTACCTCTAAAAACATGAAATTTCAGAAACATTAGATACACAGTTTCTCATTGGTCTTCAAACCATAAGGTCCTTCGTTCTATGGACTAATACAATTGGTTGTCACACTTGTGTCATGCCTGGAACATTTGCTTCATTTAGCAGCACGTAAGCCCAGATCCAGGTGCAAGGAGATAGGGCTTTGAAACTACCCCACCACCCAATTAGCCCAGCTTCTCTCATCGCCCATGCCTTCGGCAATAAAATTGTCTTTGTACTTGGGCTTGTAGAGAATTCTCATATTTGGGAAATGCACGGGAGGGGGGGCACTCACTACTGGGTCTGGGATATCAAGTTGGAGCTCTTTTTCCATCCTTGGCTCACGTGACAGGAGACCGCGATTTGGTCCATTTTGTAGCTTTCAAATGCTCTAAATGAATTCAAACTTGGCATCCTTGGTGATCTTTCTAGCACCTTAACAAGGGAAGATTCATCCTCTGCACGCTCGCTCCTTTCCCGAATAGATAGCTGACCTTGGCTGCTTCAGTCTTGATTCCAGGCCAGACAGCCTCGTTATGCAGCGCCATGAGCCTGCTATTCGGCTGCAACACAGTTTTCCATTCCCGCTTCATGGGTTCTGGCTTACTAATTTCATGATACCAATGTCCAAGTTCTGTACAATGGTGGCTTCACCTGCATCCTATTCACTACTTATAGCTGACCTCTATGATGACTTGATCTATCTTGTGTTTCAGCAACTGTACATGTATTGAGCTTCTGTTTTCTTCAACATCTTGGTTATAGCATAGGTTTCTTCTTGCCTACGTCAATAGATCGTTTCACCTCTTGCGTCATTGTTTGTCCTCTAGGACTCGTACCTTGTCATACTATATTTTCAGACATTCTGCACATTTCTTTAAGACATCATCAATTCATTTATTAGCTTCTTTTCATGCTCCCTCAGGTTTTTCCTCCTGCAGGTTATCATCACTTTGAGGGTACATTCGGTAGGGTTGTCTCATTGGGTATCTTATTTCAAACACTTGCTGCAGCATTGGTATTACGGTGGGTGTTAGGCACGGCACAATCTCATTTCTCCAATACATGGGAGGCAGGTGGGAGGGATATTCTGCAGATGCACACATCTGGTCCTCTACATCTGTCTTCCAATCTCATGAACGTGAAGCACTTTAGGTTGTATGGAGGTTTGGCTGTCCATATTCTGAACAGTACATTGCATTACACAAGGACCTTTTATAATAGCTGGCATTTAATATGACATGCATGTGATCCTTTTGCCAGATATAGACTCATATTGTACCGTTATATTTAACAGGTGTTGTATGTTGGGTGGAGGGTGCTGTGTGATTTGCTTTGTCATGGAATATGTGGCAGCTGGCATGGAGTGAACTGTTTTTTGTTTTACTAAGCCTGGAGTCCCGTGACTCTATCTCCTCCTCGCTCTCTCACCTTCGCTGGCTACCTTTCCACTTACAGTTAAAATTCTGCTTTATCTGCCTTGTTTTCAAATCCCTACATGGTCTTGCTCCTCCTTATCTCTCCTCCCTTCTCACCTTTTACTCCCCCTATCGCTCACTTTGTTCTGCTGACCCTTTCCTCCTCACTGTACCTCCTTCCCCCTGTGCTTCCTCCCGGTTCCGCTCCTTCCAACTCCTTGCTCCTCTTCACTGGAACTCACTCCCCCTCTCAATCCGCTCGTCCACGACCCTTCCCTCATTTCGCACTTCCCTTAAATCCCTTCTCCTCCACTCTCCTCCTTCAATGCCTCCCCTGTTCTCTCTTCCTCCCCCCTCTTTCCCTCTTCTAACTCCTCTCTCCCCACTCCCATTTCATTCTCCCTCCCTTCTATTCTTCACTCGTTCTATCCTTCTCTGTTCCCCTTCACCAATCCTATTCCCTCTCCACTTCCCCTTCCCCTCAGTTAATTGCTTTTTGCACTGTTTTGTTATCGAATGATTCATTATGTAATTTTGTTTATTGTTGTTCACTGTATAGGTTGTTCCATTGTACAGTGCCTAAGGCGCTCTATAAATAAACAAATCAATCAATCAATCAATAATTTGGGTGCTGCACAGAGTGATCGAATGAGCAACATGTATAAATGCAGATTTCTATACCTAGAGCAACTGACTGCAGTTGTGGGCAGTGCAATATTTCACATGCACAGCATATGCAAATTTGGTATTCATTACATGCAAAATTACATGCACATTTTTTCAGCATTATATGTTTTAATATCACAATACTGTGCTCTGAACATACAAGTTGAACAGTGTATTGCAATCCCCCGCATCTCAGAATATGTGCAGGTGGGCATGAACTGAAATTGCAGTTGGACTCAGCAAAACTACATAGATTTGGAGCGAGGCACGACCACCTATCCCCAGAGCAACTAACTGCAATAGCAGGTCTGCAATACTTTATCTGCAGGTTCAATGATTACTATTGCATGCATGCTCTAGCACCTTGAAGCATCTCTTGTGCTTGATGGAATTACCAATGAAAGATCTAAGAACAAATAACCGTACAGATTCAAAGAATATAGCAAAGTACTACTTTTAATGAAGCAGGGTACACTGACAAACATTGGCTGACGTTTGCACACACAGACACGCACACGCTTGATTACTTTATTTAATTTTTATTACAAAGTTGATTTAATCAAGAAACCTTGATTTTTTCTACATAAAAAGAATTTCTTTACAAAATTTGAAGAAACAGAAACAAAAAAGTAAAAATTAAAAAGGAAATTACATAATATACAGCAGATACAATTACATAATATATAAAATATGCAAAATATACAAAATGTAAGTATAAATGTAATGTGACACACACACTGTCCTAGTCAACCCCTTACAAATGACTTAAAGTAATCATTTTTTCTGTAACTCCAAGCTATACAAGTAATTAAGTATAGCGTATCTGACAATTTTCAGATTGCTATGAAATAATAAGTTCCAGCATAGTGTTTGTGTTACAGTCATATATCCAGGAAACAGATGAGCAAAGTGTAAAATTTGTTTTGATAATAGCATTGGGCATTCGACCCATAAATGCATCATTGTTTCAGGGGCAAGCGGACAAAACTGACAGCGTATTTCAATAGTTGTTATCATTCTATGGGCACATAGGACTTCCTTTGTAGGCCAAATGTTAAGGCGAAATCGCAGATAATGATTTCACTGATGCAAATTAGGGAACATAGTTAACTCTCCGTTTCCCCATTTCATTTTAAAGCAAAGGGATTGATCTTAAATTTTTGATATAATTAACATGCAGGCCTGGGGCCAGATTACAGAAACTTTGCACCGGTGCAAGTGCAAAGTTGCCCGGTATTAGCACTAGGACAAAGTTTGCCCTACGTTTTAAAACACTGGGACATATTAGAAAATGATTGCACCATGACAAGTGCAATTTGGCATGGTGTAGGCATAGGGCAAAAATTGCTCTTGGCCAAAACTGATTGATTTTCACGGCATTATTGCAACAGGGCAAAGTTTGCCCTAGTGCTAATACGGAATGGTATTTAGCTGAATATCATCCATTAAGATTGTGAAATGATGTGGAATACACGAGACTCCCGTGTTTAGATTCAAATTCGGAAATGGAGAGGAGTATAATTTGCCACAATATGTCTGCCAGATCTCATTTGGGATCCCATTTATCTGAACTGCTTCTTGCGTTTTATGCGTGGCCTCGTTTAAGCACGCCCAAATGCTGATTGGCTTCTGGAAAAAAACTCAAATTGCGTATGGCTTTACGTAAGTCCACTTTATTTTGGGAGTATAAGGGCACACCTAAATTATTTAGTGGATATGAGGGCATAGCTGGAATCAGGTGCAGGTCACATGAGACGGCTTGCAATGAAGAATCAATATAAGAATTAGATGATTGAGCTGTTTGAGTGTTGCTCTCACCAGGGATCGCAGTGGCCAGATTTTCCAAAATAATGCCCTGAGTTTTCGCACCAAAAACCTATGAAGTAAGTGATTTTTTTACTGCAGAATGGACTGGATTGCACACAAAGACCTTGAGACATATACGCCTTTATGGAGGTTCTAATCTCTCTCCGTAGCTCTGCGAGGGCCTGTTGTACCAAACAACCTTCATGCATTCCAATGGACAAACCTGTCCATATATTATTACAATCCACTTTACATGTTCCTGGGCTAATATTTGGATTGAGCCCATGGCCAGAAAAAGCTGTTTTTTCTTTTGGAAGGTGTTAGCTTGTACAGCTTCTGATGTATTCAGACTAGCTGAGAGAGTCACCAACTCATCAAGTGGCCAGTATGGCATAAAGGTTTGGTTTGCATGCTTGGGACCAAAGGTCACCTGGTCGACCACCTGGTCGACCGCTTCATCATTATTAGCTTGTTCTCGTTGAGGTAATACCTCAATAAATGTACGCCCTTTTACTTGGGATTTGGTGCCCCCGCCCCTTCTTAGTTGATTTCCTAGGGTTATTCGAAACAGGCTCGGTAACTGCGGCCGTAATTTTGCTAGTATCTATTTTAGTAGATACAGATGAGAAAAGTGTGTAAGTAGTCGGCACCACTGTGGTTACCGAGGCCGTGCCTGGGACAGTTACAAAACCCAATGCTTGCACACCAGTATTAACCGTAGGCAACTTATCTCCGCCTTCAGTGATGTTTTGGTGTTCATCACACAAAACATCCGAGACAATGATTCACTGAGGAAAGTTGTAAATTACTGCCATTGTGAGGCCAGGCACACTTCCTCACTTCACAAACTACACAAGTTGGGGCACACATAGGTGGACATGTTATCTCAGTAGAAACCTGTGGGACACACATAGGGGGCCCTTGATCTTTAGACGGCCCTACCTCTCTAACATAATGTGAACCATAGATGGACATCACAACAGCTTGAGTATCATGTACATTCAAGTTAGACCCATAACTAGATTGTATATCAACTGGTTTGGTAAGCAAGGGTTTGGATAAGGCCACCAAGCCACTGCAAAATTGTTCCAATAATAATGTCTGATGATTAACCTTGCCATCCAATACTTCATATAACTTTGCTAATGCTAGGAGCGCAGTATTCATGGCGCTCAAAGTGTTATTGAGAGACGGGGCTTCCGGAAATGAAAAACGCTTAGTGTAATTTTTATTTATAAAAAAGGCAGAGTCGTGGATTGGCTCCTCAAATCTTCTCCTCTGGGGAGTAGGGCCAATAAATGAGGGTGATTCCTCTATACAATTAAAGTTGAACAGGTGATCAATTTCTGGAGATACCGGAGGACAGGTTTGGGTCAGTTCCACCCCAGAACCAACTTCTATTGGTTGATGGACTGGAATTGATGTGTTACCCAATATATTATCTGGATGCAGCTGGATTAAATCCCCCGTGTTTGAACAAATATAGAGAACATCAGGTGAGGGGGAAATGTTCAGAAAGTCCTTTGCTTCCTCATCGATTACTCCTGCCATCGTAAGTACATCATGCGCCGCTCTCAACCGGTGTTGAGCAGCCACAGAGCAACGAATGGGCTCCATCACTCCCCGTGGATTTGCATCGGCCAAAGCCAAAGCCTCCTCACAGGGTAACAGCCCATCTGAAGCAAAGGCTGATACCATAGTTGTATCCGTGACCTCAACCGACAAACTTGAGGTCACCGACACGTCAGAGCCATGGACAACATCCTCCCTACCACCCATGCTCACATCGCTCAAGGAACAACCATCCGTTCCGTTACAAGCTCCAAGGACAACAAAGACTCGGGAAAACCTGATGATGTAGGCTCGGTGAGAGGACACACGCCAAGATGTAGGACAGTGTCCTTACTAGTATGCATTTCCTGAGCGTAATATTAGCAGATGTCGGATGTAAGTGACACAGAACGTTGCATGTTTTGTAGATACACTGGCAGTTTTCGTCGCCGCCATTTTCAAATCATCCATGGTGAACAATAGTCCGGGGTTGACTACGGGCATACCCAAAGTCAAATTAAACTCAGAAGGCAGGGAGGGGTCAATTTGTGCAAGGGCGAATTTCAAAACTTCATCGGATTTTTTTAGGAGATCTTTTTGTTCACCAAATTGTGTAGTCGTACAGTTAACTGTTTCAGTAACTGATTATTTTGGCGCCATCAACCTAAACATTCTGGCGTCATGCTTCGACAGAGATAGGATCTTCAGCCCAGATGTTAAAATCACCTAGACAGATTAATTCTCTATGCTTACTGCCGATGTCAATGAGAAATAAATTCAGTTTTTCATAGAATAATTTGGCTGGTCCTGGGGGGGGCGATATCCAAACAAGAGTTTTATTGTCTTGATTGGAGAACACCAGATACAAGCATGCCCTATCTTAATCGGCTCATCCCAATCTAACCCTTGAAGGTAGAACAACTTTAAAGGGTCGCGGAAGATAACAGCCACACTGCCACCCCTCTTAGAGGTCCTGTTTAAGCTCTGGATAGAATAATCTTTGGGGTCCAGTAAATGAAACATAGCAGGTGATGCCTCATTAAACCAAGTTTCAGTAAGAAACAAGCAGTCCAAATCCTGAGATTCAATAAAATCATGGATCTCCAAAGCATGTTTCACAGCAGATGTTACATTCAGCAGCGCTGCTTTTAAGGGTCTGTCATTCAAGTGAGCCTCGGGGGGATTTAGTTCTCTAACTCGCTCTCTTCTCTCTATATCTAGATTCCAAATGATGTCTAATATATGTAAAGAGGGGTATCCCCTCCTCTTATCAAGCTCCCTTAATTCCTTGCTGGTCAACACTATCATGGTGTCCACCCTTTCACCTTCCACTTCTCAGGGGAAAGATTAATGAATACCCACCAACCAGTCAATTATTATTTCTATTTAAATTACAAATGTAACTTTCATTTATTTGTTTTTTAACAGCGCTTGCACTTCCTAGAGGGTCAGATTTTGGATGCTTTATTTGTAGTCTTGAAGATCTGAGAGGCTATATCACCTGTGGTTGGTGTAATGACAATCATTCACCCTTGAGCAAAGACTCTGCTGCCACTGACCATTTATAGTAATGTACCAAATTGACTGCAAGGTTTAATGGATGTAAATTAGACTGTGCATACTCTATCAATTTACACACTGTTTTTATAGAGTGTAAATTATGTAAAAATGATCTGCCTCCGCATGATTATGCACAAAGCACAGGAACTCTGAAAAATACAATTGTGCAATACTGGTTTGCTTTCACTGGAAAAATAGCATAATTTATTACAAAAGATTCATTCTCAATTGCAACTTAGTTTTCCATCTTATTAATTATACAATCCTAAAGTGCTAGAAAAATAAACATGCACAGTGCTTCTGTTTGCTCCATGCACACACACCTGCAGAAGCTGAATGGAAAGAAACCATTCCTTTTATCACAGTGTGCAATTTCTTTTTTTGAAAGGCTTCAGAGAAATACATTCTGTTTCAGAGGCTTGCAATTACATCCATATAGTTCAAAAACAAACGACTCTTTCTGGTTTCTGTCAAGTAACCTGACCATTGCACTGCCCTCTGATCTAAACTTGTGTGTAAATATACACAGGAAAATATAAAGCTGTCATATTTACAAGATTTTCATGTGTAAAAAGGCCTAGTATGAACCTTATCTGGAGTCCTGAGTGCATATGCACTGTTACTTAAACATGACATTTTTATGAGATCTCTCTTTTTCTTTCTCTCTCTCACACACTCTTTCTTTCTCTCTCTCTCTCTCTCTTTCGCTCATGCTCTCTTTCTCTCTTTTGGTCTCCTCCTTTCTTTCTCCCATACGTTTGCGTGCATTATTTTTTCCTTCCCTTGTAGGTGAGAAGATGATGGATCCAGCAACTTCAAATACATCTGTAGATACTAGGAAAAATGTTAGTTATGAAATTGCTGATAGATGTTTCTATTCATATACGTGTGGCATGCATTTTGTTGCAGGACTATTTACCATTTTAATACTCCTGTTGGGAATTTATTGGGACGCATCTTTTATATTCGGTGCTCATATAAACGAGTGGGAGAAGAGGGTGCATATACTGACACCATAAACAGGACTGTAAATACGCATAACAATAGTGATGAGCGTGATAACAACAATAATAGATAAACAAACACCCCTGTACATATGAGTAGGACTGTGTGCAAATTATTTTCCATTTGTTTTAAAAAATATTTTTCGTAACATAACTATTCATGAGGATATTAGCACTCAGAGTTTTGTGAGTAAACCCATTGGGCCATATAGGAGAATGAAATGGCAAGCATGAAGGGCGAAGTACAACTCATACCATGTGCTAGGCCTTGATGCTATTGAAGATGTATGACACCCTGAGATGACTAAAAGTTGGATATAAGTGCATTAGAGAGGCAAACAGCTGCTATGTGTGTTGACTAATCCCACACGCATCAGGGACACACGAGGTATTAGTACCAGAGGAAGTACCAATCATAGAGGCACTGTGCCTGGTTCATCTTGAGCTATGTATGGTTAAAGGTACCTTCCAGGCACACAGATTGCGACTAGAGCTCATCGATCCAGATCACCTGCAATGTAACGATAATGTGAGACATTACATTCCTGCAGCAACCATATTTGGGGATCCAAGGACTTAAATATTTAAACAGTAAATGGTAAGACACCACAAGCAGCTGTTAGGCAGAATGCCTCTTGGGATATGAAGAGGAACTCCTGTCTGGAGTGGAAGCAACCAGCACACACATTTGTACAGAGCACATCACAAAGTTGACATGAATGGAAAACCACTGATAGTCCATGAGAAGAAACATGAATTTTGCTTCCACGGTGAATGAACTCGTTTTATCGGCTCTAACAAATGATGTGACAGGACTCTCCTTATCCAAGACCTGAAGAAGGGCACAGCAGCTGTGATGGATTACAACTGTGTCTGTGGCCAACAAGTATACTTGCATCTCCTGTCATCATGGAAGGACTACTGTTCGCTGGCAACGCTGCAGTCAGCACAATTAGTAATCACCGAAGAGCGTTTACAAGGTGCGCCAATACCCGAAACACCCCAATCGTTTCTCCTGCATTTCAAGAACAGAAACCATTACCACCACCAGAGTTTCACATCCTACCCGGAAGAGCACAATATGATAAACTCTGGAGGAAGAAGAGATCAAAATACCTATCTAGAGACTTGTCTGTGTTGCTCGCTGAAATCTCTGATGAATATAGACTTTTCAGCTCAACGGAAACCTTCTTCGCCTCCCTATTGTTACCCGGCATGCAAGCAGTGGCCAATGCAAAATGGCTGCTAATTGTGTGCTGGGAGCTAGTCCAGTTGGCAAATGAAGCCAAACATGGGATTAACATCATAAAGGTCGAGCTGTGTGCCCTGAGGCTGATGACGATGCAGAAACGCTGTGTCCTTGATATGATGACGGTGATGAAAGGAGGATTCTTGCTGCACATTCGTACCTCCCGAAGACACAGAGAACGGGTCATTAACCCACATAATTGCAGCCGTACATGGTCTAAGAGTTTGCATGAAGAAAGCAGGAGGAATACATGGAAATGACTGGTTTGATGTTGCATTCAATTGGGCCCCTTACTGGCTGGGCGCCATCATGAAGATGCTGGTTTGCATCATAGTGTTGAACTTGGTCATCTTCTGTACCTGTCAATTGGGGCTCTGGTGTTGTGGAAAAGCAGTGCCTAGTAGCGCAATGATGATGGTGTCAATTGGGGTTTGAAATGTACCTCCCAATACAAAAGATAGTGAAACGCAAACTGACCATGCCATCACTCACATGATTCTGATCCCCTATGGAGACGTGTAGACCGCTTATATCACACCACCATTGTCCCACCCATGACACTGAGGACTATGAGGAAGTATGGTTGGATCTGGCAGGCGATCGGGGATGTATTTATATGACATTCCCGCCTAAAGAATATGCGCTATCCAGGTGCAGGGCCTGGATACTACAAAAGGGGACCCCACCATATGAGGAGGTGGTGAGAAGGGAGAATGAGCGCATTCATGGAGTGGAGTTTGTTACTGTACAAGTAATGAAAGGGGGGGAATGTTGGGAGGGATCCAAACATATGCCACCCCCTAGGTGCTTTAGGGTGGAACGAGCCCCATCAGGAGAGCTGTAATAGACTGGGGGTCATCCTAAGGGTCCCCACACAATCACAATAGTGCAAGCAATTTAGATGGTTAGACATAGTGTGCAAATATAAGAAGATGCCACTTTGCAGATATTAAATATCCAGAGTCGAAACAAAGGGCCTGCATGGCCATGCAATATTTACTGTGTTAGACACAGGCCACGAGCCTGAAGGGGAAATCAGAACAGGCCCACGCTCTGATAAGAGAGGCCCACGCTGCTAACTTCCACAAAAACACTTCTTTGTTCTAAAGTTGTTGCCAATATGTTTGTTCTAAGAAAGAATGCACCCTGGAAGGCCACGAGACAGTGCTGGTCGCCTTGGTGCATGTGTTATCACAAACAGGCCAGAGCAGGCCTCCGACCCTCACCCAACCACACACAAGTTATAGCCCCTGCAACTGTCCTGGTCCCAAGACCCCGGAATTCCTAGATACCAGCTGATCCCAGACCACAGACTATAAACCAATCAGCCATGAAAGATCTAAGAGAATGGTCATCCTATCTTTATTTCATAATGACATGATTTGTAATGTGAGTTACAAGGAGGGATAAATTATAGTTAGGGTTTCCTGTTTTAGGGGGTTATTTGTTTTTTACTCCTAGGGTGTTTTTCCAGTGTTTGCAAAACATTTCAGAATCTGTGTTTTTCAGTGTTTTATCACGAGCCCACTTCGAAAAATCGCGGATAACAGGTTTTTGAGTGTAAACACACAAATATTCTGTTATTCTTTCATTGAGTGCATAATGGTTAGATCCAAGTGTAAAATGTGAACTAACGCATACTGACCCATTGCTATTGACATAAATCCAGGTTTCATTGATCCAATATCCAATGTGAATATGAATAAAGCAAATAGGATAGTTGCAGGCTGATCAACTCTTCTGCTGATTGCTCCAGCTGAGTTGGTAAAAGGCACACACGTTCGTATAATGAACCTGGGTAGAATGCCAGCTGTCGGAATACCGAGCCAGGACAACGACAATCCTAAAAGGCCTGTACTGGGCCACCCTCTACAAGGAGTACCTTTTTAAGCTCGAAATATTTTCACAACTCTGAGCCAGTGATTTACCCTAAATGGGAGATGTGTAAAGTTTGTGGAAGGGTTTCTGTTATGCAAAGGGTCCAGGGAAAGGCTCTGCAGGACGGGGGTGAAAAACATGCCACTTCCTGAAAACGGGAAGCAGCCTGTACTGTGCGGTTTGCAATGTTCCAGCAACCAGGAAATATCTAATGTCTGTTTTCTTGGAAGGTCTGAATCCTCTGAACCAAAACATCAGCCAGATGCATTGGTGAACTGGGGTCTTTCTTGGTCATCTCCTGTATCTTCCACTTTTCCATGAGTTGGTGGTCCTGCGTGTAAGTGCCTTGTGTCCAGTCAAATCTGTGCTCATCATCTCACATTGGCCAGTATGTGGCCCTCCCTAACCTTTTTTTTACAGATTCCTTCTTACCTAGAGGAAGAGAAGACATACACAGGGCTCTCCAGATCTATGAGGACAGGGCAGCTTCTTTCCTGGAGGCTCAGAGCATATCACTTACAAACATGATTGTAATGGGTAATCTGGTCAGGTTTACTTGGTTCTTAGTGCAGAAGATGAAAGTGGATCTAATCACATGGCAAAGCTTGTCAGAATTATCAGAAAGACTGTGCGGCTAGAACTAAGTCTGTCACGTCATGCCGGTGGAGCAGAGGCACTAGCCTGCTGTGACGTGTACACAGTACCTACTTGCTGTGTGAATTGCATTTCCCCAAAGCCACCACAGTGACTGGCCACACTTGTTGCCCCCAGAGATTCAGTAGTGGGTGGAAGGTGAACAGCTCTCACCAAAGTAGGAAACAAAAAAACAAAATCAAGTCTATTTTGGTCGGGAAGGTTCTGACCAGACCGCGAGATGACTAGCATGTTTGGCATGTTTACACCGAGAAAAAGGGGCAAGTGGTGGCGATCAATGCATGCCATGTGACTTGGCTCTTCTGTGCGGGATTGTTCTGAGGCAAGTTTACCTGGCATGGAATTGATTCAGCCTACCTACCAGGGCGGCACCTTGATGTGCAACTGCCCCAGTTCCACTGACCTTTCAAAGGCACCAGCGTGACGTAACACATTTCTAGGGCACCCTGGAGATGAACGGCTGAAATGTACAAACACACACACACAGCCTTGCAACAGGCGTTTCCAGTGACGAACACAAGTACAAGGAACCACTCAATGGAGTGAAATGCTCCTATTTCTTAGTCTGTCTTTTCCTTCCATCCAGCAATCATCTGCACCCAGTCACAGAAATCGGAATCTTCTGGGCCTTTCATTTCCATTATAACCTGGTCTCTATGGTAGAAGACAGTCACTGACATGCCGTTTTTCATGAACAGGACGTATAAATAATATTGGGAATTGTTTACTGTTGCCTGGGCTGGGGCTCAGATGCTGTACAGTGGAATAAAATGCTCCAGCAATTCTGCCCATATTCCATAAGGCTGGCAGGTTAAAAGAAAGCTAAATAGTGCCGTAAGATGGATCGACTGGCATGAGACCAATGGCCTGGCATCCCCTATGGAGCAGGCCGACCATGCATAGGATCGCACAAACCAGCCATGCAGGTTTCCACTGTGTGTAATGATGTGTTTTATGACACTGTGTCTCCTTTTAAGCTTCTGCTTGTACCCTTTTTTGGAAGAACATTCCATGGCAGCAGAGCTCTTTGCTGGCACACCTATTTTTGAAGAAATAAATACTTGTCATCCTTGCAAGAGATTTTTTGGGCCTTTTTAACTAGCGGGCTGTATTTCTTCTGGTGTGAGCGTCTAGGGATGTGCCTTCACAACTTGACAGTGCACAACCTTAAGCCAACCCAACATTGGTCTCCATTAGGGACTTGGCCACCCTACCTACCCTACCTACCTTCGTATTGGCTAAATGCACACACATTCTAAACTCCTCTGCCGAATATCCCATACCATGGACTTTGGTCCCACAAGTTTTTTCACCTACAGTGTTTTGGGGCCATACCAATGAGAATAGGCGCTATACAAATGCCATATTACATTACATTACATTACATTAAATGCATGGTCTCAAAAAACGTGTGATTGCGAATAGGTGTCCTTTAAAGAACATAAGAAAAATGATCTGACTAAATTAGGATGACTAAATGGTTAACACCATTGTTTTATGAATGGCCTTGAGCTCAAGTTGCTTTTGCAAAACTTTGCCCTAATGGCATCTATACCACCAGAGGAGACCTTTCAGTTTAGATGGTTGCCATTAACCAGGCGTTGGCTGTGGTCATTGTGCAGCATAACAGGTGGTCTCTATTTGAAAGAATTCAAGGGAGTATTTTGTTTCTTAGAAGAGGTGTGCGTAAACAATGGATGAGCAAGATTAAATGTGGAGACAGTGGCACTTAGGATTGCTGCGTTAGCCAATCAAAAAGTGTAGTGTTAGTTCATGATATCCACTATTAACTACTTTGGACATGAGTTGTCAGGTGAGGATGTCTGTTCCAAAATGGATTTGTGAAAGGCAATCAATGAAATTTAGATGCTGAAGATTTAATCATGAAGTAAGTCATGTATGTTATTCTTTGAGGTTTGGTTAGGATTGCCAAAGAATAGAGGGAACATTGTGATCTGAGAAAACAAAAAGAGTATGCATTGTCGCACATGTGTGAAGATGAATTTCACAATGTCAAGAAACCCATTGAAGCCTCCCATGAGTTTGGCGGTGATAGGTTCTTAGAAAGAGGTTTCTACTCTGGAGATTTAAGCCAAACCAATCTAATACGTATAATGACATTCGGCTTGTCTCCGAGAAGAACATGTTCCTAAGCGAGAATGTCAAGCTAATATCCAATTCATTCTTTACCATCCAGAAAGTAATGGGTGTGTGGAAAGGTTGAAAAGGATCATAATGTGTGATTTTGAAATGTTAGTTTTAAATTGGTGTTACTTGCAAAAGGATAGACATAGGAGAGTGTAAACGCATATTTTTCCCCCTTTTCTAAGCTGGCTTTTGTTTTGTTTGAGGTGTTCATAAGACGGAAGCCAACAAAACACATATGCCTTGGATGAGTGGAATGCAATAAGTATGTAACATTTGATGATGCAAAGTTGAAAGAAAGGGTAAGCAGAAGACATGCAGTCATTAAGGCATGCATGCCATTCCTACAGACACGTGGACGTACAGGTGGGTGGAGGGAATAAGATAAATCACCCTGCTTGTGTTGGCAAAAGGTGGTCCAAGCTTCGGTACCAAGAGGAGTCATTTCTATCTTGGAATGGTGTAGTTCAAACAGGGAATGGTAAAGCTTAGATCAAAGGAAGATTGGTGGAGATCAAGGAACAACAACAACGGGGGGAGGTTCTCCCATGGAAAATGGTGTAGTATGTATTATATGAATAAGCTAGGGCATTCTAAAGATGAAGTCAACTGAATGTGCTGATAGTGCCTGGAAGCCTGGGTGATGCCATTCATAAAGCATCATCTCAAAAGAAAATCCTTTGGCTTGAACTCCCCCTTGTCTTGAGGCTTCATTCCAAGACTCTAAGCCTAGGGTCACTTAGGTCTCTTTAAGGTGAGGGGGTGATCTTTGTAGACCAATTCATTATTATGTTTGCCATTACTTGAAAATGTCATGCCTTTTTATGAAGGCATAATGCGGTTTGCTCTGATTTCTATTTTTTTAGGTACTACGGGCACCTGCTAGGAGTTGTCTCTGAATCAAGGATTCCCAGTTTGAGAGCCTGTAGCAAATGATGTGTGTTGCCACCCATAAAAGTAATTGGTTCTATGGCAAACTGTTGCATAGTACTAAACATGCGCATTTACATTTTTAGGTTTCCAAATCCTAACCAATCTGGCAAAAATTCAAGCCGCTGTTCAGCAAATACAAGCCTGTGGACGTGACAAAGATCCTCGACCCAAACGTATGTATCCCAATTCTTTGCTGTAGCACCAACAGCTGTTCAACAATTGAACATTAATGTAACTATATAAATACATCACTTGCATTGCATTATATACATGGTTATTTAGTGACATTAATATGTTCCGTTGAAAGGTCTATGAAATTGAATGTTAACATCTGTCATGTTTATTCACTGACCCAACAGAGACATCTGCATCACCCTTCATAATATGTTTTTAATTATTTATTTATTGTGCGTTACAGCACAAATATGCACTTTTCTCACATTCTCACACATATAAAATTTTACAATTGCACCAATTCATTTCCACCCAAGTAACCTACATGACTACAAAAATCATATATAATTTATAAGAATCAAGGCCTGCCTCTCTGCTAGCAGGTTCATATAATGTCTAGTGGCAGCAGAATATAGCTTATAAAAATGGTTCACCTGGTTATTTTCAATTAGTACCCCGTGATGGGGGTGTGGCGGCCTCCCAGCCAATAAAGAGGCTCACAATGGTGGCTTTACCACAAGGTAAAATGCCTCTCCGAGACTCCTCACCCACTTACCTGGTGCTCCCAAGTCCCTCCCTGCACATCCCTGACCTGGCAATGGGCGCTGTGGAAAGGGAGAAGGGACTACGTGTAGTTCCCTTCTCACTGATCCATGGTGGCCATCTTGATTTGTAGTTTTCTTTTACATTGAGAAAAAGCACATTGTTTCTCAACTCAAAAAAAAAAAAAAACATTATTAGTATCCTGGAACAATGCGTTGGTATACGAATAGCAATTAAACCCCTCTTGGTGGGGGCATAACTGGGGCAGGTAATTCCCCGGGCTATTGTCAAAGCCTGAACGAACTGGCCCAGGACATTACCTGGCCTGGTAATACCCCGCCATCTGGGTTTATTGCTTATTTACTGCCACTCCATGCATCAATACATGGTGAGAATACCCATATATCCATGTGTGTATAGCCTGCATACCTGTTACACCACTCCATGCGGTGATGCATTGTGATTTTGATACTCAAATGAGTGCTTTATATGACTGTGAAACGTATTATGCTAGGGGTGAATTGCGGTTACAATGTCAGCTGCCATTGCTTACCTACACTACAGCTGTCAGTACAATGCCCCACTTAGGCTGAGTGATGAGACTGCATTGATCATGGGGGTCAGTGCCACAACCACCACTGTGATGTGAGAGGCCTCAAGGAGGGAGATGGAGTATCCCCCATGCTCCCCAGTTGATGACAAGCCTTATGAGAGATAACCACCAACTGCAGGTACCAAAGATTAAAGAGACAGGGTCTTACAAGGAGTAGGTTCCTTAGCTTGAGAGACACACAGGATAAGATGGAGAGGGTCAGAGGTTCCGCATAGGTTCACCACCTAGTGGAGAAATAATGGAGATTGACCTTGCTAGAGAAACTTAGTCCTGTGGAAAGGAAAAGTCATTCTGGGAAATCAGCCTAACAAACCTCTATACAACCATCTGTGGATAGGACATGATTATTAATATTATTATTTTTATTATGGTATTTAATGAGCACAGACTATCTTTGCGAATCAATGGAGCACTTTACAGAGGAATGCAACAGGACTGATGCACAATGGAGGGGTTTTGAGTGGTAACAATAGAACATAAATACAGCAGGGGTAGGATACACAGTGGCACAGAGGAGGGGTACAGCTGTGCTGGGTGGTGGGAAGAGAGGGTGGCATCTAGCGAGTCAGGTGGCACAAGGAGCGACGTGATGGCCCATGGTGTTGAGGAGGTGAGACTCCTTGCAGAGGTGGGTCTTGAGTTCTTTCCTGAATTGCAGGAGTTTGGGGGCGAGTTTGATGCTGATGGCGAAGAGGTTCCATAGTCTTGGGGTGTAGGCAGAGAGTTTGCGTTAACCTCTGAAGAACTGTCCTGTGTTGCCTTCTGTAACATGATACAATGTTCAATGAAGGAGATTGTGTCTCAACATCAGGGCATAACCATATACCTATAGTTCTTTATAAAGAAGAACCCACTGTATAGATCACATGTTTCTTTATAATATTTAACTCCATCCAATTGGAAGAGGTGGAAATCAAGCTAATTCTTTAAAAAACAATCCTGCATATTTTAATGAATGTTTGGTTTATTCCCTTAATTGATAACATGGGGAAAATATATGCAAAGATCATTGCAAATCAAATGGATGACTTGTGCCACCAGTGCGGTAGCCAGGATTTCTTGATAGGGAGGCCTACACATTCTACACACTGGCCCAGGGGAGGGGCTCCGGAAAAGAAAGGAGATATTCATTTATTTTATTGGTATGTTTTTTTTCCCGTATGATCCCATTGACCACACCAACGTTTGAACTATTCTACACCATTGAGTACTTTAAAAAAGGTTAAAAGCAACATTTCAAACAAATGTCCACTTCCATTGTCCTAGAACAAAAAGTAATGTGAGCCCAAAAACGAGTCTGTTCTGAGTTGTACAACTGTACTGTAAAGACACCGAGAAAATGAAAGTGTGTGAAAAGTGTACCTGCTTGTTGTCATTGTTTGATGCGGGCACTCAGCTTGTTGTGTGTAACGTGATGAAAAGTGCTACAATAAGGACATGGAGTTCAGTTTGTCATTGACTTGTTGTTTTGGGACAAATAGATTGATAAATGGGGCTTCTGGGGTCTTTGGGACTAGATGCCCCTATTGCAGTGCGAATAACTCAAAAATTAAACTTACAGCAAATTATTATAAGAGACGAAGGGGTTGAATTCACTGCATCACTGTGTATATTAGTAGCATCACAACATTTTAAATAATACATATCACTGTTTTTTCCACAATGAATTGTAAGAGGTAAAGGGGTGCAATTCACTACATCACTATGTATATCAGAGGCTTCATAAGATTTTAAATAATACATATTACTATTTAACAACCCGGCTAAACAGTATGTATTTTATAGACTACTTAACGATAAACGAAAGTGTCTCCTGGCAAAATTCATGCGTATACATGTTATGAACATAAAAACAGACAAAAGGACTCAGGAGTCAAATGGACAAAGCAAGACTACATTTAGTAGGTGGTTGCAACCATAATAAAAAGATAGCATCCTATCAACCCACTGCCCAAACCAATAACGCAACCCGCCACCAGTTCACCTTTACTTTTAGCCCCTCATGGTCTTGTCCCCTTACATTTGTCGTACATCCGTTTAGGGATCATCGCCCTCCATCTAGCACAATGAAACACCTTGTAAACAATCATAGTCTGTCTTCGGTTTCCATCTATCCACCTGGGACCACATGGTTCTTTACTTCTGGGTCCGACGATACCCAGTGTCCTCCTCCTCAGGTTAAGACTGTGGGCACGATGCCCCCTGACGCGCATCCAGTTTGTGAATAATACCCTTTGTCCAAACTGGTTTGAACCAGTAGGATCCAAGATGGAGATACAGGTGGCCTTCACCCAGTGCCACCAAGAGCTTCCAAAAGCGCTGCCTCAGCCGTCATGTAGCGCACGTCCATTTTAGTAGAAGCTCTTGGGGCAAGTGTTATCAACCACCAATAGACCGGGATATCCCTTTTAACTATCTGGGTAAAGCAAGAGAAAACAACACGTCTCGGTCGCATACATAGTTTATTTTCCGGTAGGTATAGAATACTGTTCCCGGACTCCTCTCATATCATAGCTTATTCCCCCCGTCATAGAATACTGTTCCCGGACTCCTCTCATATCATAGCTTATTCCCCCCGTCATAGAATACTGTTCCCGGACTCCTCTCATATCATAGCTTATTCCCCCCGTCATGTTCATAGTCATCCAAAAACCTTTATGGCAACATTTTCCAGTACAATATAGATCCCCCCTCTCTCCGGGGTCATCAGCATTATCAGTGTTTTCTCCTCTGGTGCAGAATATTAAAGTGCAGAGAGGAGGGGCAGTAGAAGAGAATCCACCCAGAAAATACACCGAAAAGGGAAGTCGCTCGTTATATGAACTGGGCACTTTAAATCTCCAGAGAAATGAGACCATTCGATTCTCTGAGTGTTTGTGTTTCCCATAGGCTGGGTAGTTCGCTAACATATAAAAGAACCAATTAGAGTTAGACATGTTCCTTATTTACTCTTAGTAATAACACTAGGGAATCATGGTCTGTTCCATGTACAATGTAATACAATTAGAGTTAGACATGTTCCTTATTTACTCTTAGTAATAACACTAGGGAATCATGGTCTGTTCCATGTACAATGTAATACAATTAGAGTTAGACATGTTCCTTATTTACTCTTAGTAATAACACTAGGGAATCATGGTCTGTTCCATGTACAATGTAATACAATGTTTAAGCTGTCGGTAACCACGCCGTGATACCCCAGGGTATGGCCGTGTAACAAATGTAAAACATGAAATAATAAAATAAGAAATAAATGCTGACTCTCCAGCCAGGGTATTATTTTAAAGTTAACTACATACATTACTAGTATGTGCCAGGATTTGCTGGATCATCTCCACCACACAGTCAAATGCATGCAAAGGGACTGCTGCATTAGGAAAAGCAAACACCCGGTGAAGGTAGAAATGCAGAACAATCGCCATCTTGTTTCCGCATCGGGCACCATTCCTTCACGCACACGTCTGTTACTTCATGATATACCTAAGAAGGGATCTCAAATCATGGTCTACGGGTCCTGGATTTTGTATTGAATCCCTTTTTGCAAACCCTTAAACCTAAATGCAGAGTGCAGCAGTAAGTGAACTAAAAGCCGAGCATGGTTAATGTATTCACACCTGTCCTTGCACAGCTTGATATCCCTGCAAAGTACCCGCCACCGTACAGACAGATGAAATGAGTCTGCGAGATAGTCACCTGCTTGTAATCATTGTTTGACACATGCAGGTGGGTGGGTACTATTATACATGTGCCCAAAATGTGTTAACTCACAGTAAAAGGTCTTTAATCCCTTGCTACAGATGGCCAGTCATTGACTCCTGTATGAGCCTGAGCTGGGAAGATGACAGCTATCCTAGGTGTCATCTGTGGGGTCATCGAACACAGGATCATTAGCCGCCTATTGTTTCACTCATGTTGCTCAGACGACCAACATACATATATGTATACATACAAATACAATCGTATGTTCAGGGAGTATACAGGGCATGGGAGGTGTTGGGATGCGGGGCACCCCCCCAGTAATACAAGGTAAAATAATTTGGATGACCAATAAGAATAGAGCAAAAGATGGTTGCATTAACTGTGATTGATGAAACCAATTAAAACCATTACTAGGCTTTATTTCTATTTCCTTAATCAAAATGTTCTCCGTAGGGCTCCCTGCATAGTCCCTTCTGGTAGAGGACTCCATGTGGGGATGAGCTCCTCCATGAAAGCATCACTCCTGTGCGCACTTGCATGTTGTAGCATGAACACCCAACACTCTGCAATCAGAGAAGGGAAATGCATCCCTGCAAGATGTGTGTTTCCTCTTGCACCCATGTTCCCAGAGCAGTGCTGGAAGGCACAGCCATTGGTGATGGAGTAAAGCAAAGCCCTGGTGCTGTGCAGACCTGGTGCTGTGTTTCTCTCCCCTGCTGTCTTCTGCTCCCTGTGTGATTGTCCCTTTAAGTCAGGGCTGAGCACGGACAAGTTTGAGGACTCTCTGCCCCAAACAAATTAAGAAACCCAACAGGAATTTCTTGGGCCTCCTCAAAGAGATCAAAAACAAAACAATTGCTGGATATGTTACCCTGGTAGTGAATAAAAGCATCAGTGTTGGAAAGAAAAGAATAAACAAGAAGCACTTCAAGGTCAACATCACCCATTCACAAAAAAAGGACAATGAGGGAAAATGTGTCCTACAAGAGGTACAGGGCACATGTTAGGATGGTAGCAGCCACAAGGGAGGTCTACGGGCTTCAGTATAGATGCCGGACACAGATCAGTAGCCGGATGGCGAAGGTGCACACACCCCAGCAGAGCTTAGATTAGCAGCCCACGGGATAGACAACTGCTGAATCAGGGATGCAGGCATAAGACTAGAAGCAGCAAGCACGTGCACTCATGGCACATAGATAGAAACAGGATGCAGATTAGAAATTACCAGGAAGCTGCACATACCTGAACATAGACTGGGATTAGGATATGATTGGTTATTTAGAACGTGCTTAATGCCCAGAGGTTTCTAGGCGCGTACCTGTGTTGCTGCTCCGTGTTGTTTTGCTTCCAAGGCGAGCATGTTGCCCCTGAGCTATCCTCCCGAGACAAAATTATAAGTGGCCATGTTTTTTAAGTATCATTGCCATGAGTGAACCGAGAGACACATTGTGGTGTGCTATATACCATTGATCACTACTATTATAGGTGAAGGAATCTATAGACATTTAAAACATAACAGTGTTTGAAGAGTGAAGACTGAGAACATTTAGGGACTTGCAAATTTGACAGGTTAATCACTGTGAGATTAACATTTTTCTGAATTGTTTCCCCATTATTGTCATACAGGAAGATGCATATTATTTGTATAGGTTTGACTTTCCTGAACTCAATAAAATACTCTGCTTTGCAGACCTTATTTGAAAAGTACACAAATCACATGATAAAACATGATGACAATATTGTATCCATATGTTCTATAACATAAATAGAAGTCTTCACGTATCATAATACGAATATACATTTATAACATCTAATTTGTGTTGTCTCCTACATTTGAAAGATGAAAATACACCCAGCAAAATAAATATTGTGATAAGTTCACCTGCTTATAGTCATTGTTCGAGAAAGAATTGCTGATGGTTGATCATGAAGTGAAGAAAAACATTTGAAATTGCAGAAAAAAAGAAACTCTTAGTGTGTCAAATAAGGAGATCTTGAAATAATCTGCATAGAAGGCTGTGACAGTTTCTTATCTCTCTCCTGTCTTTTCACTCAAATGCCCTGCATGCAAAGAAAAATCAAGCAACGGACTAATAAATTCCATTATAATGGGAGAGTGCAAATCCCTTCACTGAAGAAGCACAGTGGGGTATAGTGATCAGGCTGGAGTCGGGGTATCATCCTGTGCCAAAGCCACGATATGGGCCTTGACACTTTGGCTCTACTATCTCCAATTTGGCTACCTAATTATCTCCCCAGTCTAATATATCGTGAGTATGGCATACTTCATTTGGGGCTGCCACTTGCTAGACCTGCACCATAATGATACTATCTGACTTTCTCTTGAAGGAAAATGGATCCGTACAGCACAAGAGGTGCTTGTATCACCAATGATTATGAACCTCAGATAGAGGGAAGCAGGAGACTGCTTGCCTGAATTTGAAACTGTGATGGGGCCATGAACACAGAACCCAGTAACAGTAGCTTGACACAGCGAGCTATCTTCAGAAACCTGCAGGCTCCCCCCTTATCTCACATTGTGTTATTGCACGTGATGAACATACCCCTCTAAGAAAGGTGCAAATGTCCGATATGCTGTGTCATGGTCAATACACACATGTATTTGGGACAGTGAATAGGGAAGGCATCACATGATGGATTGATCCATTCAGAACTTAGTTATGTACAGCAGACAGACAGCGTGAGGGGCACCTCAGCACTGCACTAGACAATGTCATGTGTTTACTGACTTCTTTGTATCAGACCGTCAGGCGGGTTGGGGGCCTTCATCGGGTTATAAGTGTGCATTGCTTTCAAGTCATGAACTGGGCATCGTCCCACTCGTCACTCTTTCTGTCCCCTGTTTGTAATGTCAGAGGTTGGTCCCTGGGAACAGTGAGTGGGCCTTGCCGCTCAGGCCAGAGCAGGTCTACGCCAGTGGGTGGCAGGAGTCGAAAACGTTGCCCCATTCACAGGCTGACAGCAGAAAGGGATAAGCACAGAGGACCAAGGTATTTTCTTTTTTTTTTGGTGTTCTAGAAATGTGTATTCTTAAGGAGGTTAGCAGTTTATTTTGCTTTTATAGACCTTGCAGTGGCTTTCGATAGGATGCCCAGAAATAAATTGCAGGAAACCCTTTCTCTCTCCTTCCTTATAGAATCTCTTGAAAGATGATTGTTCTAACATCAGATATGGATTAACTAATGATGACATGGACGACTCACAAACAAGGGGTGTCCTGGGAGCCCCTCTCTAGCGGCCTATATCACGGGAGAGTTTCAAACAGATTCTTTAGCTCACTGTCCCTTTCACAGAAGAGACATTTCCATGACATATCAGTCTTTGTCTTGCCCAAGGGAAGTCCAGCAGCGAAATGCCAGGTAATTTTCTTCTGAACAAGAGTACCAACAGCAACCCCAGACACTTGTTTCGGCCTGGTTGGGCCTCCTCAGTGAGGTGGAGCTCTGCTTCTCTAAGAACAGTGAGCAATGGATCCACTTCCTGATTACCCTAGTAACTTAGGGTGAGAACCCAAAGCTACTTAATATGCACTAAGAAGGGGAGTCCTGGAAGTCCCTCTCTACCAGCCTATATTCCGGGACAACTACAGGAGAGTGAGACAAGGATGTGCTCTTGTGCCTTAGCTGTTTCTTCTTTACATAGAGAAACCAACCAATAAAACTCAGAGTCAGCTGCCCCGGTGATGAACTGCAAAAAGCTTGGGATTTTGCTTTTTGCTGATGATGCAATTGCTATATCGAAAGAAAAACCTTTCGGCCTCCAGAAGCAGCTGTCTACGCTTTATGATCAACATGTAGTTAAAGAACCTTGACTATAATGCTATGGATGTGCATTGATTATTGTTGGTGGAACATCCACTGTATTCTGGACCCGGAAACTATGTAATGCGTGGAAAAGGCCTTGAATTTCCTGATGGGGACCACCTCCGAGTCTTCACCCAGACGGTCATGGTAAGATGGCCCCAGGACGTATTGCATACCGGCTCCCTGTGGCTCTAAGCTTCCTCCGAACTGCACCCGGCTGTCACAGTGCAGTATTTTGGTATGCTCTGCTGCTTACCTCTGGGC
Organism: Ambystoma mexicanum; assembly: GCF_040938575.1. Classification (NCBI taxonomy): domain Eukaryota; kingdom Metazoa; phylum Chordata; class Amphibia; order Caudata; family Ambystomatidae; genus Ambystoma; species Ambystoma mexicanum. Next base: position 1,620,683,961 of record NC_090937.1, on the reverse strand, counting down.
CCCCTGCTCACACAGCCAGGAACCTGCACTCCGTTGAGCCCCATGCTGCTCTCATCCACCTGGACCCTCAACATATCAGAGGGCAGGCCTACAGCTCTCTACATGGACCCTCACCGCGAAGATTCGGAGGAGCACTGTATAGGAGGAGCTCAGGCAGACATGGCCAGGCTGCCAGAGTTTAAGAAAGACTTAGAACTCTTTATTCAAAGACTTCTACACATTTTATATTTTGTGTATAGTTTTAAAACCTTTTTAGATAACAGCTTCTAAAATAGGGGGAGATTTGGGGTAGCTAAGTTCAAATTCATTTTATATGTATTTGTGTATTTTGGACAACCTTTTATATAAAAAAGTAAACACTGATGAACTAATAAATCTTTGCCCAGTTACCACCAGGGCAATGCCAGACAAAATATAGGGAAAGAAATCACTAAATAACTTAAGGTATAACCTTCTTATAGTGAGCAATATAAGAATGCGTCACATGTACAGGGAGTTGCAAGCCTTTCTCCTGCACTCTTCCTGTCCACCTGTACCATCCCCCTTTCCAGCACAGCGCCGCACCTGTGTAATCTTTGCACTACAGAATCAGTAGTGCAAGGGCCGGCAAAGGTGTACAGAAAGCTAGTACAGATTTGGCCTTGCCAGCCTACTCCTGTCTCTTAAACGGTGTGCCCACACAACATTGCCACTTTAGGTTCCCTGCCATCAATAGAGTCCCAGAGAAGGAAGTCAGCTGTGGTGACTGACTCATCTCTCCGCCCTTTGATGAAGATTACACGGTCTGCAAAGAGAGGCAACAAACTGCTCATCCACCAGCAGAAAGGGAGCAGGTCATGGTGATGCTTTCTCTTTATCCCTTACAACAGAAAAAAGGATGGAAAAAGAGATCTAACGGAATAAGCAGATGAGTGCCCATTGCAAGACAGGACCACGCTGCATTGAAAGTAAAGATCGTATGAGAATACGAGAGCACATTGGAAGAAGAGAGCACACTGCATTGAAAGTAAATATCCTATGGGAATAAGAGAACAAATTGGAAGAAGAGAGCTCACTGCGTTGAAAGTAAAGATCGTATGAGAATGAGAGAGTAAATTGGAAGAAGAGAGCAGACTGCATTGAAAGTAAATATCCTATGGGAATAACAGAGCAAATTGGAAGAAGAGAGCTCACTGCGTTGAAAGTAAAGATCGTATGAGAATGAGAGAGTAAATTGGAAGAAGAGAGCAGACTGCATTGAAAGTAAATATCCTATGGGAATAAGAGAGCAAATTGAAAGAAGAGAGCTCACTGCGTTGAAAGTAAATATTGTATGGGAATAAGAGAGGGAATTGAAGAAGAGAGCACACTGGATTGAAAGTAAATATTGAATGGGAAAAAGAGAGCAAATTGGAAGATGAGAGAACACTGCATTGAAAGTAAAGATCGTATGAGAATAAGAGAGCAAATTGGAAGATGAGAGAACACTGCATTGAAAGTAAAGATCGGATGGGAATAAGACAGCAAATTGGAAGAAGAGAGCACACTGTATTGAAAGTGAAGATTGTATGAGAATAAGATAGTGAATTGGAAGAAGAGAGCACACTGCATTGAAAGTAAAGATCACATGAGAATACAAGAGAGAATTGGAAGAAGAGAGCACACTGCGTTGAAAGAAAAGATCATATGGGAACACAAGAGCAAATTGGAAGAAGAGAGAACACTGCACTGAAAGTAATGATCGTATGGAAATACGAGAGCGAATTGGAAGTAGAGAGCACACTGAGTTGAAAGTAAAGATCATATGGGAACACAAGAGCAAATATGAAGAAGAGAGCAAACTGCATTGAAAGTAAAGCTTGCATGTGAATAAGAGAGCAAATTGGAAGAAGAGAGCACACTGCATTGAAAGTAAAGATCGTATGGGATTAGGAGAGCAAATTGGAAGAAGAGAGCACACTGCATTCAAAGTAAAGATCGTACGGGAATAAGAGAGAAAATTAGAAGAAGAGAGCACACTGCGTTGAAAGTAAGCATCACTTGAAAATAAGAGAGCAATTTGGAAGAAGAGAGCACACTGCATTGAAAGTAAAGATCGTGTGGGAATAAGAGATTACATTGAAAGAAGAGAGCAAACTGTGTTGAAAGCAAAGATCGTATGGGATTACGAGAGCAAATTGGAAGTAGAGAGAACACTGCATTGAAAGTAAAGATTGTATGGGATTACGAGAGCAAATTGGAAGAAGAGAGAACACTGCATTGAAAGTAAAGATTGTATGGGAATACAAGAGCAAATTTGAAGAAGAGAGCACACTGAATTGAAAGTAAAGATTGTATGGGTATACAAGAGCAAATTCAAAGAAGAGAGCACACTGCATTGAAAGTAAAGATGGTATTGGAAAATGAGAGCAAATTGGAAGAAACAAGCGCACTGCGTTGAAATTAAATGTCGTATGAGAATACAAGAGCGAATTGGAAGATGAGAGCACACTGCATTGAAAGGAAAGATTGCATGGGAATGCGAGAGGAAATCGGAAGAAGAGAGCACCTTGCATGGGATTACGAGAGAAAATTGGAAGTAGAGAGAACACTCCATTGAAAGTAAAGATTGTATGGGAATACGAGAGCAAATTTGAAGAAGAGAGCACACTGAATTGAAAGTAAAGATCGTATGGGAAAACGAGAGTAAATTAGAAGAAGAGAGAACACTGCATTGAAAGTAAAGATCGCATAGGAAAATGAGAGCAAATTCGAAGAAGCGAGCATACTGCATTGAAAGTAAAGAGGGTATTGGAAAATGAGAGCAAATTGGATGAAGCGAGCATACTGCATTTAAAGTAAAGATTGTATGGGAATATTAGAGGAAATTGGAAGAAGAGAGCACACTGCGTTGAAATTAAATATCATATGAGAATACAAGAGTGAATTGGAAGAAGAGAGCACACTGCATTGAAAGTAAAGATTGCATGGGAATGCGAGAGAAAATTGGAAGAAGAGAGCACCTTGCATTGAAAGAAAAGATCTTATGGGAATATTAGAGGAAATTGGAAGAAGAGAGCACACTGAGTTGAAAGTAAATATTGAAGGGGAAAAAGAGAGCAAATTGGAAAAAGAGAGCACACTGCGTTGTAAGTAAAGATCGTATGGGAATACGAGAGCAAATTAGAAGAAGAGAGCACACTGAATTGAAAGTAAAGATCGTATGGGAATACAAGAGCAAATTAGAAGAAGAGAGCACACTGCATTGAAAGTAAGCATCACATGAGAATAAGAGAGCAATTTGGAAGAAGAGAGCACACTGCATTAAAAGTAAAGATCGTATGGGAATAAGACAGCAAATTGGAAGAAGAGAGCACACTGTATTGAAAGTTAAGATTGTATGAGAATAAGAGAGTGAATTGGAAGAAGAGAGCACACTGCATTGAAAGTAAAGATCACATGAGAAAACAAGAGCAAATTGGAAGAAAAGAGCACACTGCGTTGAAAGTAAAGATCATATGGAAACACAAGAGCAAATTGGAAGAAGAGAGAAAACTGCACTGAAAGTAAGGATTGTATGGAAATACGAGAGCGAATTGGAAGAAGAGAGCACACTGCGTTGAAAGTAAAGATCATATGGGAACACAAGAGCAAATTTGAAGAAGAGAGCACACTGCATTGAAAGTAAAGATCGTATGATAATAAATGAGCAAATTGGAAGAAGAGAGCACACTGCATTGAAAGTAAAGATCGTATGGGATTAGGAGAGCAAATTGGAAGAAGATAGCACACTGCATTGAAAGTAAAGATCATATGGGAATAAGAGAGCAAGTTAGAAGAAGAGAGTACACTGCGTTGAAAGTAAGCATCACATGAGAATAAGATAGCAATTTGGAAGAAGAGAGCACACTGCATTGAAAGTAAAGATCGTATTGGCATAAGAGAGCAAATTGAAAGAGGAGAGCAAACTGCATTGAAAGCAAAGATTGTATGGGATTACGAGAGAAAATTGTAAGTAGAGAGAACACTGCATTGAAAGTAAAGATCGTATGGGATTACGAGAGCAAATTGGAAGAAGAGAGAACACTGCATTGAAAGTAAAGATTGTACGGGAATACGAGAGCAAATTTGAAGAAGAGAGCACACTGAATTGAAAGTAAAGATCGTATGGGAATACGAGAGCAAATTAGAAGAAGAGAGAACACTGCATTGAAAGTAAAGATCGCGTAGGAAAATGAGAGCAAATTCTAAGAAGCGAGCATACTGCATTGAAAGTAAAGATGGTATTGGAAAATGAGAGCAAATTCGAAGAAGCGAGCATACTGCATTGAAAGTAAAGATGGTATTGGAAAATGAGAGCAAATTGGATGAAGCGAGCACACTGCATTGAAAGTAAAGATTGTATGGGAATATTAGAGGAAATTGGAAGAAGAGAGCACACTGCGTTGAAATTAAATATCGTATGAGAATACAAGAGTGAATTGGAAGAAGAGAGCACACTGCATTGAAAGTAAAGATTGCATGGGATTGCGAGAGAAAATTGGAAGAAGAGAGCACCTTGCATTGAAAGTAAAGATCGTATGAGAATAAGAGAGCAAATTGGAAGAAGAGGGTAAACTGCATTGAAAGTAAAGATCGTATGGGAATAAGAGAGCAAATTGGAAGATGAGAGCATACTGCATTGAAAGTAAAGATTGTATGGGAAAAAGAGAGCAAATTAGAAGAAGAGAGAACACTGCATTGAAAGTAAAGATTGTATGGGAATATTAGAGGAAATTGGAACAAGAGAGCACACTGCATTGAAAGTAAATATTGAAGGGGAAAAAGAGAGCAAATTGGAAGAAGAGAGCAAACTGCATTGACAGTAAAAATCATATGGGAAAATGAGAGAAAATTAGAAGAAGAGGGCATGGTGCATTGAAAGTAAAGATCGTATGAGAATATGAGAGGGAATTGGAGTATAAAGCTGCAATCATTCCCCATTACACATCTCTAGAAAGAGCTTTTTTTAAAAATGTTGTCATGTTGGTTTACCATGTGATTTGCATTCTTTCCAAACCTGGGCTACAAAACAGGTTATTCTTTCTTTACCTCATGAAAGTTAAACATTTTTATATGCATGCAACTTGCACTGCAGAAAGCATAATGAAACAACGTGGTCAAGTGTTGAATTGTTTTACCTTTGTTCAAATCCCAGCTTCAGTACTTCATCAAATTATGTTATCCTGGGAATTTTATGTATATCGCTATTTTATTAGACATGTTAATTGCATGCAGGGATCCAGCACAATTTGCAGTTACATGATTTTGGATACCGTGCATTCAGTTTTAAATATTGACAAGGCGAATGGAAAAAGAAAATAGTAAAACGTGGGAAACTCCATTTTACACTGTCTACTCTGCGTCTTGTGAAGTTTCATTTATTATTGGATTCCTATGGAATCATCCTGCAATTTAGCAGGTGCAAACCCGAGGCGGGGGGTACATCAAAGCTTGAAAGCATTATGTTTTTGCTCCCTGGTTTACCACTCCGCTTCATTTAAATGTATTCTGTACCCTCATAGTCCTTAATCTGTCGACATTGCCAGTCCCTCAAAAAAGTCACACTTACCAGTCCCTATGAGTGATTCAGTGCTCAGAGTATTCTCTTCAAAAGAGCCCGCCCTGGTCTGTGCCTCTCCTCTGTACTCCAGCCTGTGTACCTTCTCATTGCTGAACACAAGCGCCCTCGCCAGGGGGTTCTGAATATCGCATTTGAAGTGCCCTTGAAGTGCATCGTGTTTATAGTTCCTATTCCAGAACAGATGATAACGTTTGGGGGATTTGAGGTCGTTCCCATGGTCATCGGATTCCATTGGGATCTGGAGGTGTGGGCTGAGCAAACTGAGATTCTTGGATCTTTTTGTTCCTCTACTTTGGGGGGAGCCCCACATTTCATTCTGCCCCCCAACCCCAAAAACCTTGAAGACGGCCCTGAGACTGCTGCCATGAATCTTGGAAGATGGGGCTGAGCCACCCGCCCTTGCTCGCTTATATATTAGTATGTCTCCAGCATTGGAAGTGTCTTATGTAACATGACATTTGTTTTGTTTGTGGCACTATGCTTTTTAGTCATATACAACATGTTATACATTTAGTTTTTTGACCATTTCAGCTGTGTCGGGTCCATGATGTATTGTAGACACCACAGCAAACTGTATTTGTTAAGTTTGTAAACTGCGTTTTTCACTCTAACCTTTGGGCTCTGGAAAGAGGGGTAATCAGACTCACCTTATATTTTCGCTTTGATCGAGTTCCCTTTGAGTTCTGATCCCTCGAAACCAAAAAACGGGAATTTACCTGACTTAGCTTAGTCCATCATTCGAGTTCCAGTATTTCCAGTAGAGCAGTGGCCGGTTCCCTTTGGCTCTCCAGACGTTTTTTGGACTACAACTCCCTTCAGCATGAGCCACAATAGTCAATGGTGAAGGATCATGGGAGTTGTAGTCCAGCATATTTGGCAAACCACAGGTTTCAGACTCCTCTAGTAGAGGGTCCTTGAACCACGTTCTCACTTGTTGTCACATGGAGCGCCGTTCTTCGGCTCGCAGGCAGAGGGCATAGTTGTCTTTTGCTTTCCCCTACTGGGGATTCTAATCTGCACCCGGCTAGGAATGTAGGAATGTCACATAATGCTGTTGATTATTCCAATAGCCCATTCCCGAGCCACCTCATTTCTCCATTAACGTGAAATTGCTGCAGGCACAGCTGTGTATGAAGGTCATTGCTATAGTCCTTGGCATAGCCTTTATGAGGGGCGAATGTTGGGTGATTAGAAAGGGGAGGACGCAGCAAGGTTCATACTGTGGGGGGCAATGACTGAAAGTTATTGTGGTTGTTTAAGGAATATTTTCTTTCCTTTAGTCTTAGTAATACCACTGTACAACCCAGTGTTGGGGGTGGAGTGGAGGAAAGCCAGGAACAGGGCACAGGTTTAGGGTTTGTAGTGGGACGAGGAAGAATAAGGGGGTATGGGTTCAGTGGGGGTAAGACAGAGGAAAACATAGTGCCACTACTTTTTTTTTACACTATGACCCCTGCCTCTTGTGCTTGCATCTGGAGGACTGAATTTCCCATCACCCAGAGCACCCACTTAGCCCTTCCTCATCTGTGGCTCCTGGTACCCCATTTCCCTGATACTCAAAGAGTAAGTTCAGTTTCCAGTTTGTCATCCAACTGCAGTGTATCCTGTTGCTTCTCCTTAACTCAAGGCTTTGACGGCACCTCAACGTCCATATATCCAATAAAAGATCAAACCTTTGGTCTTGGTGAATGTCAACTACTGCAAAAGACCCCATATCAGGCTCATAGTACGTTGTTGACCCTTTGGACAAAATCATCAACTATGCTAAGCACACATGAACCTACACTATTGCACTCGCCCATCCTGCTACGGACACCAGGCGGTCCCATGACAAAAGGGGCCCCTTAACTGTTCCTTCAAGTCCATGACCTGGTTCCGCCTTATCTATGCAGTAATAGCACCAGCCACCCTCCAATCCTAGTCCTAGACTCAGCAACCCAGCGCCTTCTAGTAACTCTTAAGAAAACATGCTGATCACAATGCCTCCAAAACTTTACTCTCCTTTACCCCCAGGCCAAAGTACACTGACCACCCTTCAAGGGTTCAAGAAGTCCTCAAGGCCCTTGAGATAGCCACGGAGGTTTGCTATGTTGGCGCCTTGAAACACCATGTGTTGTACAAGTGCCTTACACATATTCACATATTTTAACAAAATGATATGTATTTATCTATTGTTCGCATGCTAGGGGCTTATACAGCAAGTACATACTGTTTCAAATATATATCTGTACTCCCTGTACATATGTATAGTTATGTCTCTGGCATTCACTGATGTATCCCACACCCGTATTCTCAGTTCTTGCAACCATTAACTGTTCAATTCTTGTGTACAGAAGTTGCCAATACAAAGTGATATGACTCGAAAATGAATGAACTCCATGTCACTGGGTGTTTTCTTTGTCTGTTACCATGCACATTCATCTCCTGACTGCCTTGGAGTTCCAGTCATTTCCTTGAGGCTGCTGTCATAGCATAGTAACAGCGCCTCGATGCCAAAGGGCTGTTGTGCGCTATAAAAATGTAATAGATAAAATCAATAAAATAGCTTTCTCTTGGCACACAATGTAACGCCTGCGAGGGGTAACCTGGCCCTTAGAGATTGGTGATTCATCAGCCTCGAAAACGAGGCTGCATCTTCTCAAATATAGGTTTGGTGCTGCCCCATCCCAACAAAGAGAAGGGACTGCACCATTCCAACAGGTGGTCGCTTGGACACCCAGCTGCCAACATCTGGCCAGCTTTAGATATGCCCTCATTGGAATTTTATTGGGGACCAGCAGGTTTCTTTGCGCTTTGATTCCATGAATCGTCTTCTGTCTTTTCGTCTTTGCAATATTCTTTCTCGCGCAAAGTAGTTAGCGCGCAGGTAGGACTTTTTTCCAACAGGGCCATAGCAAGCTTGATGGGACAGCATACGAGGGATTACTCTTCTGTACTGCAGCGTGATACTCTGGAGCCTCAAGAGACAGGAGTAGAATAGGTGTACATTTTGCCCATTAAGGATTCTTGGATCCTTTAAATACTGAAATTTGCAGACCCCTAGCTTAGACCCTGCTTGAGAAATCGCAGTGTTAGATCTAAAAAGGAAGCTCTGCTCACCTACAAGGTGTCACCTCTTAGTTAAGTTGAGTTTGCTTTAACCAGTTTCTTGAGAACATGCTTGGTTGGTAGAGATTATGACTTAACCCACATGTCCTAGGTATTAATTGATATCTACTTAAAGGGGATTCTTCCCCTCCTTTGCTTGGAGCAATTAGGTATGCGTTATTGTTCTTGATCTGTCTGATTTGAAGGTTCACCCTCAATTTAAATCCACCTTAGAAGTGCTCAGGAGTTTTATATTTCTGTTGGGAATTATAATAGTATGTTTTTGGTAGGAATTACTTGTAACGTTGTTATGCTACTCATGTTGTATTTCCTTTTTATAAATGTAGGCTGAATATAAATTACTAGATATTTGCATTTCTTGTATTGTTACATAATTGTTTGTGTTCTTGTCATGCATTGGTTTTATGTGTTCAGCCCTACACAAGCCTGTTTTCTGATTTGAGTTGACTAGTCGCGTATGGTCAAGTCGGATTTGGGATACATCGTAGTGAAACGTGCAGGGGGATTGTTCTGGTGCATAGGATTAAAAGTAAGGTTGCCCATTTTGTCTGTTGAACTCAGAATCACAAAACACTCCCTATCCTTGTCCCAAAGGCAGACATTTATGAGGGTCAACTGGAGATGTCTGCCGAAGAGAAGAGTGACTTGTTCCAAATAATACAGAGAATTGAATGTGCTCGCGCAGTTGTCGGGTATGCCCAGCAAGCAAGGGGTTATTCCACTTCATTATGGCCAGAAGCAGCACTTGTAAACCTTTCCACCTTCTTATGTGATGTCAAGAATTTGTCATTGTGTTAAATGTCCATTTTGCAATCCCTTTGGTGCCTCTTACACTGGAACACTTTCATTGACGACTCTCTTCCTTGCTAGGTAATTGCACCAACACGCCTACTGATGGGTGGAGGGAGAATGGAAACTTCCTCTATTACTTTTCGCAGCAGGTCAAAAATTGGAATGATGCCGAAAAGTTCTGCGTCTCGCAGAACTCCCATCTTACTTCTATCACATCCCCCGAAGAACAGGTAAGAGACTGATATAGTCACGCAACGTTGCATTGGTGATATGATTGCAAAACGCATCTAGTCAGCAGGTTTCAGTCTGTTTATTGTCATCCTTAGACCGAATGTGCAATGGCCTACAGGCATGTAAACAGTATATTTCCCTTTTAGAAAAGGCAGAACAATATCCGAAGATGGAAACATCTCTCTTTTGCGACTTTAAGCCAAACACCTCATGTGGCCGAGGACCTTTATCTTGTGTGTGGCCTTGAGCATCCCACCACTACCCAACAAATTACCCAAGTGGTGTGTTGCTATCAGCTTCTCCGACACCCAAATATGAACCTCAACTCATCACCAATGGACTTTCTATATCTGTATATAGGCAACGTGTATGATTCTGGAGGTCTGGCTGTGCCCTGGGGACTTGCATGCACATAGCCCCATGGACATGGATAGCCTTATCCTGAGATGTACTTCCTGTAGCAGGCCCTCCCCTTCTTTCTTTAATTTATATGTTCATTGAATGCATTCATGCTCAGTGACATTCTGATGTTTCCATCACATGCCCTTCACAGTGAAGCATATAAAAACATCAACATCCATATGTTCTAGTGGCTACAGCTACATAATGAGGAGAGGACCAAGTGCAGTGATCAGAAGAAGATGAAAATGAAAGAAGGGAGGACATTCAATGCTCATCTCACTCAGCCTTAGGACGGTCAGGCCTCGGAATACAAAATGTTACTCCATGTCACATCAGACCAGCAATCATCTGGAATTTCTCAAATAAAGTCATTTGAGTCATATCAATCATGCAGTCGCCAGTTGTGGCTCTCAGTCTACGCTTTCAAACCTTAAAAATGTGGCGTGTCTCTTCCGGGAAGAATTCTTTCTCTTAGAACATTCTGTTTCCAGTAGAGGAAACATTATCTCTGGAAGTGGATGAACTTTAGGGCTCAAACTCCAATGGAGTGACAGATGTCACAGCAATCTTTTTTTTTTTTTTTTTATTGTTCAATCAAAATAAGATTTTTACAATATGATTCAACTTCAATGTTTTAAGAAGCTTATGATCATGCGATATTCGAAGTTTGGACACAACATCAAAGCAGATACAAGTGAGAGAAAAGAAGTGGCTGTATGGAATTCGTCTCAAGTTAGTGCTGCCAATCACAAGAATCTCTGTAGTCTATCAAACTAACTGGGGATGTTAACATTTAACAAATTATTGTCAATCGATTCTATCATGTTGGCCATGGCTAATTTCCATGTCATCTTTTCCCCACCAATTAGTCTGGACCACCATAAGTGTTCTTCCGGAAAAATGTCAAAGCCTGCCATACGCAATAAGTACTGCTGCCTGAGTGAGGCGGTGGCAGAGCATTCCATGAGTAGGTGCCTTAGAGTCTCTTTTGGTGGTTGTGTTCTATTTTCACAGAAGCAACAGCTATTTGTTGGGGTTTGGCCTCGAATATATAGAATCTCATTTGTTTTGCAAAGGTTGAGACGTGCTCGCAGAATGAGGTTCCTAGCCTGTTTACTTGGAAATTGTCTTATGTAGCTTTGGAGTTCATTCCGTTTTAACATATTTACTGGTAGATGGGCAGTGAGATTCAGTTTAGCCGCATTTTCAATTGTTGTGGCCCAGTCGGCATCTTTTATTTTTCTTAAGATTTTGCATGGATTGGCAATGAGTTCTTCTTCATTTGATGTAATCCTTGATAGCACAGCTTGGTTTTCAGTTTGCCAGGTCTTTAGCATAACACCGTTTTTGTTATCCATTTCATGTCGTAGCATCGCAAAGATCTTATTGCTGTCAGGCATTCTGCATTTTCGATATAGCATGATGGTATTGCAAATCACTGTACATTCTAAAGATTGTAGACTCAGTTCTCGCCTGATCACTACCCCTGGAGTGGCATTGGGTAGTCGTAGCACCTTGCACCAGAGGAATGCTTCCAGCTTAGCCCATATTTGTTTTGGAATCGTGGGCATTGCTTCCATTCCATATGTAATGGCAGGCACTACCTTCATCTTGTAGAAATTTATAGTGGGTACAAGAGAACATTTCCCAAATTTGGTATCGATGGCTTTGGCCTGTGCCGCCAGGTTCCTGATCTTTGCATGTAGTTCCAATTGCATGGCGGACTCCTGCCGTGAACTGTCCATGGTAACTCCCAGGTATTTGAACCTTGGTACAATCTCGATTTTTATGTTGCCTAGATACCACTGGAATTTGTTTTCTGTTTTTTCATGATTTCGAAGAATCATGATCTTTGTTTTACTTATGTTAATTTCGAGATGGTTGATCGTGGCATATGCTTGTAACGCGTTCAACTTGCGCTGGAGTCCTATTTCCGTCTGGTCGAAGATTGTTAGGTCATCGGCATATAGAAGGTGGCCGATCTGTGTTGTCCCCAATTTTGGCGTAAAGGCATTTACTTTGTTTTCTATTTCTTGTAGATCGCCAATGTATGCCAAAAAGAGTACTGATGCAAGCGGGCACCCTTGCTTCACTCCTTGTGCGCTCTTAATTTCTGATGACAAGTCTCCTGCTCGACTGAGTCGGACTTGCATTGAGGTGCTGCAATGCAGCGCTTGTATTGGAGTTAGTATGTCTTCTGGACAGTTCCAGATTTTTAGCTTATGCCATAGTAAAGGTCTTTCCACGCGATCAAAGGCTTGTGTGAAGTCTATATAGACTATGTACAGTTGCTGTTTTTTTTGCACACCAGAATGTTACATGTTGTGCCCGCGTTTTTCTTGAAGCCAGCTTGAAGATCATCATTACATTCGGCTGAAGCTGCCCAGGCTTGGAATTTGGTCATCAATAATGAGGCATAGACCTTGCCCATCACATCGAGTAGCGCTATCGGGCGAAAATTAGCCGGGTCCGTTAGGCTAACCTTCTTATAAATCGGGACTATGATGGCTTTTGTCCACGATTGAGGAATTGATCTTGTTTCAGTACACCGAGCAAATACGGCACTCAGCAGTCTGGCCCATTCTGCTGGATGTTTTTTTAGTTCCGCGTTGGTAATGCCATCTGGTCCTGGAGCATGTGAGTTTTTTAACTTCTTGATGATATCTAAAATGTCCTCTTCTTTTTCAAGGTTAACCCATTCGGCTCCTACCGTTTGCGGTTCTTTCGTGGTGTTTGTTAACGTTGATGTAAATACTGTTTCGAAATGGGTTTCCCAAGTCCGTTGGCAGATGTTATTTAGAATTTGATTGTCTAACGACGTGTCCACGTCTCTTATTAGTGACCAAAAGTCTCTGTTGTTATGCGTGATAATTGCTCTGGTTATTTGCTCTGTGTCTGCTTGAGTGAGTTTGTTTCTATGAAATCTTACCAACGCTTTGTACCTGTTTTTGACACCTTTTATATCTTCAAACCCTTCTGACGTCGGGTGCTTACATGCTGTACGTAATTCTCGTCTATATGCACGCCTTTTTTCAATTAGCTCTTTATTATAGACGTGTTTTGTGGTTTTTCTTGATCCACACCCGTACCCTTGTTTTTGTTCCATGTACGGGATCAAGAGAGGATGGTAATCAATGCCATTGCCTGATTCACAATATGCAGCTGCATGGTACTTTGCCGTCACATTACTAATGCCTGCGGCGCTTATTCTTAACCTTGTGCCCTGTGCAGTCGGTTCAATTTGTGTGCTGAATTGTGGGGTTTTTTTGGTTTTGAATTGCCACGATGTTTCCAGTAGGTTGTGATCACTGGTGGACGTACGCCGCACGTTGAAAGATTTAATGGCGTGCAGTAGCGGCTGAGAGACAAAGATGTAATCTATTGTCGAAGCGGAAGGTAAGCGCTCCCAAGTCGGAATTCTGCCTACTCCAGGAAATGCCTCAGCTAGATTGTACAGTCCACGCGAATCGGCAAACTTTAGCCATGCTGTGCCTCGTTGTGCGGATGCTTGTTGGGCAATTGATGTATTCTTTGTAACTGTGCATGTGGCATTTAGATCTCCGCACACAAGTATAGTTGACATAGGATTCTCATTCATGGCTCCTTCAATTGCATCTTCAATTAGGCTAATGAATTCTTTTGCACTCAGCATCGACGGATTCCAATATGTCTATTTTCCATTTTGGCATTATTTATATCTTGCCAAGAAATTAGTACTGCTAGAATTGACTGATTTGCAGTTATGGCTTTTGTTATCGAGGCTCCGGATCCGTTACGGCAGGCTATCATTAGTCCTGAAGTTGGTCGCCCTTTGCTTCTTCTTGCTGCTGGAGCGAGACAGATCTGGTAGCCTTCCATCATCGGCGCTTGCTGGAGCCAGGTCTCCTGGAGACAAATGAGATCAAATTCTACGAGATTTGGGCCCCCTAATGCCGTTAGGTGTGAGTGTCCCCTTGTATTCCAGGAGCACAGCGTAAAATCATTTTCTCCTTCCTCCGACGGGTCGCTTGTCTTGTTTGTCTGTTGCTGTTTTATCCCTAGACATTCCTTGGCTGACTTGCGACTTGAAGTACCGTTATTTGTGTTGAGGTGCTTGTCGCTATTTCTTGCATTGGGAGATCTATAATAACTTCGAGCATAGTTTCTCCCTCTTAATGTATCATGTGTTTTCTGTGAATTTTCGACATGCTCTTTATAGTCTGATTTGATATGATTGGACCTAGTAGCTCTTTCTGGCCTATTTAAGCCAGTATCCGTGTGCTTGTGATCTTGTTGCAACGACGCATCTTCAATGTGATATCCACAGTTGTAGATGTCAAGTTTGTGCTTTTGGATCTTTTTGTGCATCCTGAACGAAACCAGATGGAGCAGAACAACTGCCCCGTTTCTGTTATGCCAGGGTTCCACGATTCTAATGTCTGCGGATTGAATTTCTTGTAGTTTATCAACTTGGTGAAGTATAGTCAAGACGGATCCTCTATTTAGGATGACATCTTCTTTGTTACAACTTCTTTGAGTCATCCTGGTGATCCATCTATGGTTCTTGTTCCTCTTGTCTTTGCTATGTGAATCGGCTTCTGATTTTCTTCTCGCGGGTGTTGGCGAGCGATTTCTGCCTAGGTCTCTTTGCTCTCTTTTATCTGATCGTATGTTATTGGATTTGTTGTTAGTCTTTTTTGCTATTTTTGCATCTTGGTTCTCATGCGACTCGTTATCTGATTTTCTCCTTGACTCTTGGTGTGAAGTTTGTGATTTACTTTGGTTGGTAAGAGACTGCCTCTGTTACAATCATTGCGGTGGGATTCAGTGCTACAGTATTTATTTATTTGTTTATGTAGTTATGTATTTATTTATTTGTATGGCCCACCTAAGTGAAGCCATTACCATTCTATCTTCTTTTCTTATCTTTGAAATCTCTGAGATTGTCATCATGTCACTATACTGTGTGCTTGGAGCATTACAAAGTAAGGTCATTTCATGATATGGGTGATCCAGCCACCCCATGATTGATCCAACATACTTCATGCATGCCGGTTCTTTTTTTTTAGTATATTGGATCTTTTTCCCCACTCCCTCACCTAAGCCATTTCTAGTTTTGGCTATGAAGTAGCGCTGCTTTTTAAACCAAACCTATTGGCGTGAGTGGAGAAAACCGGATAGAGATGGGATGTGAGGAGGAACACACAGCCTGTGGGTGTTGCCCGGCTTTTAACCCAACCTTTGAATGCCCATGGTTAGCTACACGTTGGTCATTTCCACCCAGTAATTGTGCCTCCCTCTCAAACTACACCTATGGGATCTCTCTTATTTTTTTTTTATTGTTGGGTATTTATAATGCGCCTATACAGCAAAATGGTGTTTTATGTTGCAAACGGTGCTTCTTAGCTATCCCGGCACTGTTAAAGGGTATCTTGGTATTTTGAAGCAGCTCTTATTCACATTTCCAGCATCTTGGGTCTGACCGCACCGACGTCTTATGATATGATAGGTTATTTATAACAGGCTTAATACCCAAAGGTTTCTAAGGCAGTGATCGAACCTGTGGTACAACATGTGGTCTTGCTTCCAAGGCGAGCACGTTGCCCATCAGCTATCCTCCCGAGACTTGCTGATACATTGTTTGTGTTTAAGGATCTATTAATATGTCTTTATTGAGGATGGACCAAACCTCTTGAAGCAGCATTGATCTCCCAATTCCTGAGGGACTCCTCCAGCTTCTTAGCGCCAGGACTGGACATCAAGCTCAAATTGCATAGTGTTGTCTTGCTCCCAAGGTGTGCGCGTTGCCCTGAGCTATCTTCATAGCGTATTGGCCCACACTGGCATGTATTGCATGCACCACACACATCCTGATAATACTACACAGAAGCAAAGGGCACTTCGCAATGAGCCCCCATTCCACCAGAGCACCAGCTCCCTTCACTGTGCTGCCCTCCCATCTCCTAGCCATTCACTCCTGACAGAGTGCTGTCCGTCAAGAAAACTTTGGACAGCAGAAATGCCTTCCCTAAGGAGTGTGAATCAACTCCCTTTATTTAAAAAAGAAAACAAGTTGGGCCTTTGCACGCCGGAATGGCCTTTGCAGTGCGTCAAACGGTGCCCTTTTTTTGCACATCACTTCTGAACACAGTATTTGTCAAGACCTGACCTTATCCGACAGCACGCATCTCAAAATGGTGGCCAGCAAGAGCCGGACTATGCCACACAAAAAGCTTGCCTTCCTCTATTGATCAACAGTGTGAGGTCAGCATCCTGCTATCCACTCGGGAGGATAGCTCAAAGACTCGGGAGGATAGCTCAGGGACAGCGTGCTCGCCTTAGAAGCAAAACGTCATGGAGCAACACAGGTTCGATCCCCTGGGTATTCAGCGCGTTATAAATAACCTATCGTATCATAATGGAAGAGACCTTGGAATGCCCACGGGAATGTGGCCCCAAAGGCCAAGAGCATCGCAGCACCAAAGGCAGGAAACTAGGTCCTCTTTACCCAGCCTGGAAGTTGCTACACTCAATGATTGTAAACTGTTACATTATCCATGTATATTGCTATGGGAAGGATTGGAAACAGTATTGTGGTGTGGTAGTGTTTATTGTGTGCTTCCGATTACAGAATTTCCAAGTATCATTGTCTCATTAATTCTCTATCTGCATATGAACCATCGACGGTCTTAGGAGGTGCAGGGCTATCTGGTGTGTCCTTCCCATCACAGCTCTTCCCATTATAACTATCTCATAAATTCTCTATTGGCATTGCAAGGGTGGCTGGTCTATGGGGGAGTAGACAAAGAAAGTCTTCACAAGCTACCCCGCCTTTACACACATGTGGAGGTAAATCACATGCTTAGGTCACAATCCTACGGATCACTGCTCTACAGGAACAGGTGGTCCGGATATCTAAAAAACATTCTATTCAAAACAAAGCATGTCATGAATCAACACAAAAAACAAAGCTCAAATACTGAATGCATGCATGGGCACATTTAATAGTGATGTTAGTAACACGGTGAGAAGCTATTCATAATGCGTATCGAATTGCGATTCACTATTAGGGTCAACACATCATGGGCCTCATTCCGAGTATGGCGGTAAGGGATAGCGGCCACCGGTAACGAGACCGGTGGCGGTAATCCCTTACCGCCATACTCCGAGTTCCCTCTGCGCCCTCGCCCTTAACGCCTGCTTTGAGCAGGTGTTAAAGTCGAGGGCGCAAAGGGGCCTCCAAGCCAATAACGGTGACCGTAATGAACGGTCACCGTTATTTGCATCTTCCCCATTCCCATTGAGCCCTATGGGGGCTCATTTGGGAATGGGGAAGAGCCTTGGTGAATGGGGAATTACCGCCCCGCCAACCTTGGAATGGGGCGGTAATTCCGCCATCCACCAAGGCGCTGCCGGTCCGGGTATGGCGTCAACCAAGGCGTTAATAGCGCCATTGGTTAGCGCCGTACTCGGAATGACGCCCGTGTTTCTGGCTGGACCGGGTGAACAATGTCTACTACATCCATTCGTTAGATGGTTGCACCCTCCGAGCCGCCTCCAGGATACATTGGTAAAGGTGATATATGAAAAACATGTTTCTTCTCGTATGGGGGGATCATCTCCCGTCGAGTACTGCGAATAAGGTGTGACAAGATTCAAAGATTTAAAAACCTGACCGATAAAAAATGACAAATCTCTAGTTGACTTTTAAAACCAAATGGATGTTTACCCACCTATCATTTCCTCTACGTGTGTAGGGTCAAAACATTGATTCCTCTTTTAGTGGGGCATTGAAGGTTGCTGAAACATACAAGTGCAACGTATGTGTCCGCTTTATGTTCAAACTACATCTTTTATCTCAGTTATGCAGTTATTGTGACAGGTTAATTGGTTTTGGCAAATACCTTAATTAATCTGTAAGCGATCCTTCTTTATTTTTCCTTTATCCGGGCGTAATTCTTTGGATGTGCCGTCAGTTGCAGCCAGAATATGCTGCTGGTACAATGTGCATCTCCTCCGAGTCAGATAGTCAGCCTATTGAGGTCAAAACAGGCGAGAAAACAGGATGTCTGTTAAGTTCAAGCAGATCTAGTTGTATGTTTCTACAAAGCTGTTTTTATGCGGCTCCCCATGTGGATTTGTGAAAAGTCCCTCTACTTAGTAGGTCTGGTTAAATCTACAGCCACACGCCAGTGTGTTTAGCCTGATATGTAAAACCTGCCGCCTGTACTGCTGCAGGGGAATATCATGTGCTGCAGCATATAGTAGAATGTTAAATCTGTCTGATCTCTAATATCCACACCCAAAAAGAGGCCATATTTACTGACAGGTAATCTCTCACATTTGGAATGTTTCTGAAAAGGGGGATTGCTGCCCCGTAACTTGAACTGGTAGCTTACCTTAACGGCGTCTTCCACGCCCAAAGGAAAATACAGTTAATCACTCGTGTTGTGAACCTGTGAAAGGGGGTTTATCTAATCGTGCCCTATGTGAACATAATGCAATGTGCCGCCGCCATCTTGGATGAGGTTAATACGTGCCAGAATGATCGCGTCAGTGCCTAACTATCGGGCTACATGTTGTACTTGGCTCTAAATACACCCATCATTTTAGAATACTGTTGTTTACCCCTGATAGCGAGTGTCATAGCTGTGTGGGATATTCACAGCTGTAGTATATGTGGTGAATATTTTATTCATCACTTTGAGGTCAAAATTATTGCACCTCTTTCTAATTATGAATTGAATACCGAGAAATGAATAGAAATGTATGTAAACCGTTATTCATTGTCACTGCATGAATAGATTCCATTCAATGGTGATATTGAGGCCTTTATTGACTGAGTCTAATCTGAAAATCCATTTCTATTTTAACGGTGTCAGTAAAAGATCGCTGTCCCCACCTTGTGTCCGACATTTCACTGTCTGAATGATGAACCATGTTAAATCCGTGTATTTGTGTTTTTCCCACTGGAAATGAGCTACCAGGGGTATATCCACGATTTGATTTTTGATGCATGAGCGATGCTCACATATCCAATGACGAATTTCTCTCTTTGTCTTTCCTATATGAATGAAACCACATGGGCATTTAACCTCATAGATGGCCCATTCTGTAAGCCAGTTAGTGAAGGAATTTAGTTTTCCATGTGAGGCCATACAGGTCCACTTACTTCATATCTTTGGTAAATTGGCAAACAGAACATTTGATAGTATAAATATCTCATGAATTCTATATTGGCATCTGAAGCGTGTATACTCCTAGGAGCTGCAGCATTATCTGCTATGTGCATCCCATCACAGCTCTACCCATTATGACTATCCCATTAATTCCCTCTGTATATATTTGTTTAAGTATTTATTCTTGTCACTTGGTTAACATAAACCTTTAACACTTTAATATATAAAAGAAAATATTTTCATCACTAACTAACAGATAATTAAAAGAACATACAGTTCCCTACTCACTCATGCACTCGGTGCTCCCATCCCGGTGCTTCTCCCACCCGTGACCTTTTCCTCTATGACGGCTGCCATCTCTCTTTTTTTTTGTGGGATATTAGGCTCCCGCAATATATGGCTAACAACGCTTTGTTCTCCTAACTCGACCAGCACACTGCTGAGTAAACTGCCGGCAGCATCAATGGCAAATTTGCTTATTAACTGCCTCTGTGCCATTCCGCTGTATGCGCCATGGCGGACTTCTCTAACGATAAATTAAATTTGCAGGCATTTTCTTCACATTAATGGTGAAAGGTACTATTTGGGATATTACATTGTCAGAGTGTGCACAGAACCTTGCTTACATACGCTAGCACCCTCCAGGCTTTGCTACTCTGCCTAGATACCCTGTACAGTGTTGCTTCTTCCTCTTGAGAGGGACCTGACCTTACTTACCATAATTAGCCACTATATCTAGATAATCAAAACAGTGCATTAAGAATATTTATTCTTGATCCAGGTCTCTATTCCCCAGCTATACTGTCCGCATTGCAGAACTAGTGCCTCCCTGCTCTAGCAAACGTAGTGGTTTCCATCTGCTTTCGCCTGATACAAATGTATTGTGTGTTTGAAATCACCCATTATAACTGCACAGTGGATAATCGCATACCATGCACACTGAGCTACGAAATGTATGTACTCCTATATCCTCAAGCCTATGAACGTGTGAATGTCTAATAGTACCATTGCTGTTTACCATTGAGTCTGCTACATGCTTAGCTGCGCCTTATCAATTACTGTTCCCAAAATGCCTAGACTGCACCAGTTATATGCAGTATATAACAATTGCCTATCCGTCTGATCCTGTGTCACTAGAGCTCTGACAGGCTGCACAAAGGGAGTACTGTGTATTGACAACTCTCTTCTCCATGAATAGTGTATCAGTACTATTTACTATACAGACTGCCAACCATTACATTGTCACCCTCTTGATCTTGTTAACAACTGCCAACTCTTCTAGCCAAGGGGGCAGTTGTTCTCAACTCGAATCCTAACAACGGCCATGACGTCCCCTATATCACTGGAGATTAAATCTACCAAATTCCTCCCAGCCCTCAAATATATCCCCACTCACACATCCATCATGCCGAACTCCTTTTCA
Source organism: Ambystoma mexicanum (assembly GCF_040938575.1). NCBI lineage: Eukaryota > Metazoa > Chordata > Amphibia > Caudata > Ambystomatidae > Ambystoma > Ambystoma mexicanum. The sequence goes on along the minus strand of NC_090937.1, from coordinate 1,620,663,266 downwards.
CCCAAATTAAATTCAGATACCAAGCCGCCTCATCACTCGAACCGACCTAGATTCCCTAAAGTAGCAGAGACACTAACCCCTACTCAATGGATTAATCTATACACTGCTAAACCCACACCCAACCAACCTGGCTCTATAAGAGTCAGGACAAGTAGGCTTGGTTCCAGACTTGCCAGTCATTGCTCTACTCAGACTAATACAGTATGTGAACCAACCATCCCACTAGGGACTAACAACCCGATAACTAAGCCCAACTACAAGAAAAGGACTAAAACTAACCATAAGAAGCAATCACCCGTCTTACCGCTTAAGACGAAGCCTTATATCAAAGGTGCCCTAATAAACGTCAGATCTGTGGTTACCCAAAGCATAGACATTGCTGATCTAATCAAGCTGGGAAACCTGGATTTCCTAACCATATCAGAGACATGGTTGCACGCGGCGGCAGGACCATCTCTGCCATTAGCCATTCCTGACATGTATCCTATTGTGAGAGCAGACAGAGCAACCTCGGAAGGGGGAGGCATTGCCTTCATAGCAAAGTCTAACCTAAGGCTAAGAGTTGCCATGTCACCCATGGTGAAATCATGCAAATTACTCCCAGTAAAACTCACCACCTCTAACTCAAGTACCCTAACAATACACCTAATGTACACACCTTCGGGTCTTATTGGATCCTTTGAGGAAGATATCATGACTATACTGGCAGATACCAAACTCACGTCGCAAATCCTAATGTTAGGAGATTTCAACCTGGGCTTCCTTGACACTAATGACCATCAGGACAAGACTGCATCTGAGACCGTGACTGAATTAGGGCTCACACAAAAAGTCAACCAGCCAACACAACATAAAGGGAGAATACTAGGTAGCAGAACTAAATTGTGAGACTGAAATAACTTCTGTTGAACATCAGATGTGGTGCGACCATCACCTAGTCTCGTACACACTCACCAAAGAACCAGCAACTAAGACCAGCCCTATTGCTCCACCACTTCTCGCTTGGAAAAAGCAGAACATCACAACTGACAAGCTTCTGCCTCTACTTCTGCCTACTTTGAATTCAGCACCTAAGACCTTAAACCCTGCTGCATTGGTAGAGATATTCAACTCCACTATCACAAAAGCACTAGACATCGTTGCTCCCCTCAAAATGCGAAAAGCTAGACCTGGAGCCCACCTTAACTCGTGGTTCACTCTGAAGCTAAAAGCTCTTAGAGTAGAGAAAAGAAAATTAGAAGTCTTGTGTAAAAAGACACCCTCCAAAGAAAATAAACATAACTTGAACGAAATGTCGATTAAGTACAAAGCATAAATATTACGAGCCAAATGTGAAACATACAATGAAAGGATAAACAAAGCTAGTTCCAGTACTAACAAACTCTTTGTGATCCTGAGGGAAATGGAACCCCCCATTCCTCCAGAGAACTCATGCAGAAAGGATACATTATGGTGTACAAACATTCAAAATGCTTTATCCAACAAAATGGCCTCCCTCCAAAAACAAATTGAAGCCAAAAGACTTATCCTGCTAATATAGATAAACAGGACAACCCCCAAAAACACTCTTTCAAATCTTTACATGAATTCACATTCTCGCACGTCACTACCATACAGGTAGCAAAGATCAGCGCCTCGCTTAAACCCTTGAGATGCCAGGGAGATATTTTCCCAGCACAAATCATCAAAGAGGCTGCCAGAGACCTGGCGCCATTCATTACCAAATTAATAAATGCCACATTTTGCACCTCTAATGTCCCCACTAATCTTAAGGATGCCTGGGTACTACCCCTGCTAAGGAAATCTACATTGGACTCCACCATCCCAACCAACTACAGGCCAATCTCTACCGTCCCGTTTCTACTTAAAATAATAGATAACGCTGCATATCTCCAGGTCTAGTGATATCTAAAGTCCAATGATCTCTTAGGCCTAAGAGAATCATGCTTCAGACCACTCCACGGCACAGAAACCGCCCTGATCGACTTGAAAATACAAATTGACCAACTTAAAGACAACAGACAATGCGTCTCACGACTCCTACAGGACTTATCGGCCTTGTTCGACCTGGTCGACCATGAAGTGCTCTGCAAACAATTGTCCACAACAGCTAACTTCTCCCAAGAAGCCACCGATTAGATTCAATCCTTCCTTAATAACAGTACAATGAGAGTTTTCTCTCCTTCAGCTGCTGCTGATCCCACTCCTATTATATGTGGCGTGCTGCAAGGTTTGTGCGTCTCACCGACCATGTATAATATATTTACAAAGCCTTTGTTTGACGATCTGGATCATCTGGGTGTCACCTACACTATTTACATAGACGACGCCCAGATACTCCTACCCCTTTCGGGTAACTACGACACGGACCTGGCTTTGGTCAATAGAATATACCTATTCATTCAGGCAAGGATGGCCACCCATGGTGTATGCCTGAATGATGACAAGGCAGAGATCTTGATCCTAGGAGCTTCGGCCAACCTCACCAAATTGGGAAGCCAATATACCTCATTCAACATTTACGGCATCGATATTAAAGTTTCCAAGGCTACTAAAACTCTAGGATTCTACTTGGATTCAACTTTGAACATGAGTAAACAAGTCAATGTAACAGCTTCGGCCATGGCGTACACGTGTAAGTTGATTCGGGCGTGCAGTCCGTTATCATCTACTAACAGCTGTATCATACTAGTGAGCGCGTACATTTTGTCTAAACTTGATTACTGCAATGCCCTTCATGCAGGAGCCAATAAACAAATTCCGAACAAGCTACAAATCTTACAAAATAAGGCTTTAAGAACAGCTTTAAGCATCTCAAATAGGCAACATACCTCTGAGAGTAGAAGAATGCAGAACTGGCTTCCTATCAAGGATAGGATCCAGTTCAAGGTCGTGTATATCACTTATAAATGCCTGAACAATGCTGCACCACAGTATCTGAGAGACAAAATCATGAAATACCATCTCATCACTTCCCACTAGGTCTGCAAATGCTCACTGCATTTGTAGTCCCCAGATTTAACTTGAAAAAAGCTGGGGAACCAGCTTTCCGGTTCAGGCGCCCCACTTCTGGAACTCCCTCCCTATTCATCTGCGAACGGACCGGACCTTCCAAATATTCAGGAAAACACTACACTAAAAAATGGTCAGTTGAGAATGACTTCTGACTACCTTTAGCGCCTGACTTCCGTTGTCTTTTGTGGAGTACCGTTTTTGTCTTATATTGTTTCATGTCTGCCTAATATGTATGTCTACTACTGCACTTTACCTCTATTTTATTTCTTGTTGCTTGAAACTGTAATACTTTTGCATTTTTCTTGTAACTGTAATACCTATGCAATTTCTATGCAATGCGCCCCGATACCCTCGGGTTGGGAGCTCAATACAAATAAATAAACAAAAATCATAAATAATACACACAGAGCCCAAGTCCTAAGAAAATAAAATACAACTATTTGCACCATGGGCAAACCCAGGGGTGAGAATAGCTATCAAACCACCCATCGGGAAGTTGTACATGGCTATAGTGACCTGCAGCCCTCGCACGGCTATGCCTACGGATGGGCTTGTGGGTTGTTACCGGCCATGTACTCCCCCAAGATGGGTATGATTACTACATAAGTCAATATTATTGCTATAATAGTTTTCCATAATTTAAACACAAAGTTAGACACGACGATTGATCTGGCTGATATTATATGGGACCAAAATTCTTAAGTGCCAATAGAATTTAAGTCGTGAACATATTTAAAATGATACAGTTCATATTCAGAAGTAAGTGAAGGGCACGCAACAAGTAGGTGCCGGGTAGTTTCCAAAGGCCCAGCACAAAGACTACAATGTCCCTCTGATCATACAACGCCCTTCCAAGTGCCTGCTATGGCAAGAGATGGCACACAGTTCAATGTCAGTTGCATGATGAAGTGACGTAACAGTCAACATTGGGTCACCTTTCAGTAATTTACCTGCATTAGTGATCTAAGGATTTCATTAAACCCAATGCCCTACACTGTAGGCGATCTACCAATATATCCTACCAACTTATTTCTTTGTCCTTAAATACTTCCAGCCATGAAGTAATGCATGGTACTATGCATGTATGATATCATTTAATGAGTCGTGCTGTGTGTAAAGTTCTTGATAAGCATGAATGTATTTATTACTTTATCATATGAATAATGTGTTAGTGGTATCATGCGTTACTAGGTCGCAATAAGACTCCCAGATAGATACATTGATCCAAACTGAGAATTCTCTGTCCACTATGCATTCAGCATAAAGACTTATAGTGTGCCCTCCCCCCTACAGCTATTAGTTATCTGAAGATAATTTGATGCAGAAGAACTTGCCCTTGCAGCCAGTAATCTTTGTAGACCAATGGCTGTCTTATTAACTAACACTACATTTTCAGCATACCCAAGCCAACATCTGATCACTGGAGCCAATCTTAGGTGGATAGGAATTAACTTGTTTTAATATTTCATCAATATCCAAAATATATAGGTTGAATAACAGGGGTGCACTCCAGTTTCCATCCATTATTGGGGTTTATAGGTCAGGATACCCGGCCTTATTCATTCGATGTAGTCCTATACAGGTGTCTCCATATAGCTTCATAACAAAGTAAAATAGGTGTGTAGGCATTGCACAGGTATAGAGCTTCTATAGAGTGCATTGCTAGCATTCTCGAACTACCTGGGTCCTTTTTTGTGAATAGGTATTTCATGGAATGTCTTGCTTGATTCTGGTATTAAGCTAGTTCTATCTAATTTTTTGAATAGAAGAATTACATATTTTGTCCAGATAGTAGTACTATTCTTAATGATCGTATTAGCTGGTCGGCCTGGTCCCAGACACCCAGTGGTTCGTAATGCAGTGATACAGTTAATAATACCCTCCACATCAAATGAATACGGTTTGGGGGCCACAACTCCCAACTCCACACCAATTACAGAGTTGTTCGGAACACACATTACAATAATATAATCCTTCCACTGTGCTTCAGAAGCAGGATTAATTTGACCTTTGGTGCTATGTTTCTGTTGTAAAGTGCTTGTCACTGTATGGAGGAGCTGGTGATGTCAGATGGAAAGTTTGGTGTTGAATGATGTGTGAGTGTTCCAGACAGGGCCAGATAAGCCTGGGTGATGGGACCCAGTGGATCTGTTTAAGCTATCTTACTGTAACCTGAAATAAAGATGTCTGGAAAAACATAAGAAGACTACAGAAGGTGCTTTTCAGCACTTGCGACGAAGTTCTTTAAGAACACATGCGTGCAGAGGCAGAAGGCTGCTGAGGGGAGAGCAGCAGAAGAAGGACAGGAGCCACTGCCCCCCAGACACCAAGGAAGTAAGTCCCATCACCCAGGGGTTCAGGGCGCAGCAGATAGAGAATTAAGGAAAGGCCCAGCGCAGACCCAGGGCACAGAGAAGCTGAAGAAGTGCCCATTGCAGGAGTAGCTTCACAACCCAGGGCATAGAGAAGCTGAGGAAGTGCCCATTGCAGGAGTAGCTTCACAACCCAGGGCATAGAGAAGCTGAGGAAGTGCCCATTGCAGGAGTAGCTTCACAACCCAGGGCATAGAGAAGCTGAGGAAGTGCCCATTGCAGGAGTAGCTTCACAATGTTATAGGTCAACATTTCGACTCAAAAGGGTCAAATGCCAAAAGGGTTGAGTCAATTCGACTGAAAAAAAGGGTCGCATTTTTTTTGGGGGGGTTCCCCCCAAACACCCGTCTTTGGTGTAAAAACACTTTTTTTTACCTATACAAAAGCAACAAAAAATATACATTAAAAAAAATGGATTCTTTTGTTTTCGGTCGAATTGACTCGACCCTTTTGTCATTCGACCCTTTTGAGTCGAAACTTTGACCGGACACCAATTCACAACCCAGGGCAAGGAGAAGGGGAAGCACCTGTGAGGTGACATGGGGCAAAGATGTTGAAGCGGAACCCCTTTGAAGTAAACCCCAAAGATGAAGAAAAGCCCCAAGGGTGAAGCAGGCCCCAAAAGGAGGAAGCTTTCTCAAACGTTATAAGTGTAAGCCTGGAAGTAAGAAGAGGGAAGAGCAAACACCTATAAGAGAAACCCAAGACAAAAAGAAGAGGAAAGCCTAGGGGGTGAGAGCCCCGCAGTTGTCAGCTAATGACTATTTTCAGCTGATAACTATGAGATGCAACCGTGATGTGGTGCGTAGTACTAGATGTAGTGTTTCAATGTACTGTGCATTTGAATTCACTGAGTAAGAGAGGCTGGGAAGGCAGCGTTTACCGTGGCTTTTACTGCGGTGACGGTTGGGAGCAGGAGCTGTGCTCTGCTCCAACGCAGATTTGTGAGTGGTGACGTCATACAAACACAGCCGGTAATGGCGAAGAATGGAAAGCTGTTGAGAGGGCCTGTGCGTATAGCCCTTCCTGTCGTAACATTGTAAAGGATGTGATTAAACAGCAGCGTCATATGTGTGGCGCAGCGCGCGTCGGAAGCAGGAAGAAAGGAGAAAGCTGTGGCATGTAAGCGACCGGCAGAAGTAAAGATGATCGCAATGAGACGAAAGTTTAGAGGAAGCATCGGAAAGGGAAGCTTGAATGTGCTCGCACAGCTGTTAGCAGAAGCAGTAGGGAGCAAATGAAGAACAAGGAAGTATTCAGATTTGCAGAGGCACTATAGAGCGAAGTGAAACCACATGACTTTGCGGGATTTGCTGCAGTATAACTTCCCCAAGCTTTCTCAGGACAGAATAAAAGAAATGACGGGCGTGAATGAAGTGAGGAAGACTCGCCGTCATATGATGCTCCATCGTGTGCATGTATCCTTTTAAGTTATGGAATATTACGAATGTTTTGTATTTCAGTAGAGTTACGTTATTAAGGTTACGTTAGTGCAAGAGCTGTATTCTTATGAGAATGCAAATGGTAGTGAGAATGTGCATGTGTGGTATAATAGTATTGAAGTATAAAAGGTTACTGTTTGAAGGCTGACCTTTTGAGGATTTGCAGCTACAAACTGACTGTATGGACTTCATAGTATACAGTTATTGTTTTAAGTGAGAAAGTAGGGAGGGCATGACGCATGCCTGGAGTTGCAAGAAAGAGAGCCTGAGTGGGCTAGAAGTAACTTTTTGAGGCATTTTGGGTTACGTTGCCCAGAGCAACAGGGACTATTAGGTATATGGAAGGAATGCGCAAACAGTAAATGTAGGCTGCAATAAAGCAGCATGGACTTTCAGGGCTTCATATGATGACTGATGTACAGCAATGTGAATATTTAAGTGCACAATTTATATTGCATGAACCAGAAGAGTCGCCATTGTTGAAGTGTGCAAGAATTAGGGGATTAATCTTCCAAAATAGATGAAGGTAGCGCCTTCAAATGTTTGTTCCATGTTTTTGTGGGTGAGTGCCACATGTGGGTCTGAAGCTAGAGTGGGGATAGTGTCCCATTTGAAGTATAGGGATATCATCCCATTAAAGTTTAGGGATAGCATCCCAGTTAAGTGAAGAGTAGGGATAGTGTCCCGTGTGTATAGGGATAACGTCCCGTGTGAAGTAGGGATAGCGTCCCATTGGAAGTAGGTATAGCGTCCCGCGTGAAGTAGGGCTAGCATCCCGCATGTAGTAGAGATTGCGTCCTGTGTTTAGTAGGGATAGCATCCTGTGTGAAATTGGGATAGCGTCCCGTGTGTAGTTGGAATAGCGTCCCGCGTGTAGTAGGGATAGCGTCCCGTGTGTAGTAGGGATAGCATCCCGTGTGTAGTAGGGATAGCGTCCCGTGTGAAGTTGGGATAGCGTCCTGTGTGAAATTGGGATAGCGTCCCGTGTGTAGTTGGGATAGTGTCCTGTGTGTAGTAGGGGTTGCGTCCTGTGTGTAGTAGGGATAGCGTCCCATGTGAAGTTGGGATAGCATCCCGTGTGAAATTAGGATAGCTTCCCGTGTGTAGTTGGGGTAGCGTCCCGCATGTAGTAGGGATTGCGTCCCGTGTGTAGTAGGGATAGCGTCCCGTGTGAAGTTGGGATAGCATCCCGTGTGAAGTTGGGATAGCATCCCGTGTGAAATTAGGATAGCGTCCCGTGTGTAGTTGGGGTAGCGTCCCGCGTGTAGTAGGGATAGCATCCTGTGTGTAGTAGGGATAACGTCCCATGTGAAGTTGGGATAGCATCCCACGTGAAGTAGGGATGGGATTGCGTCCCATGAGATAAAATGTAGGGATAGCGTCCCATTTGAGGTAAAGTGTTGGGATAGCGTCCCAGTAATGTTTTGAGCAGCATCACTCAATAAACAGAGGCAATGTAATGGATATTGTCTGGCATGGAGGCCTAAACCATTCCGCCTCCTACGTCAGTTTTGGTTGTATCCAGCGTATGGCCAACATCCCATCTATAAAAAACATGATGAATGATGTGTGGATGATGTGGGTGTGCTTGTAGGTGGTGTGCGTTATGTGTGTTTGTGTCATTGGAATGGAAGGAGATGTGTTGTAAAGTGCTTGTCACTGTATGGAAGAGCTGGTGATGTCACATGGAATGTCTGTTCTTGAATGATGTGTGAGTGTACCAAACAGGGTCAGTTAAGCCTGGGTGATGGGACCCAGTGGTTCTGTTCATGAAGTCTTGATGTAACCTGTAATAAAGATGTCTGAAGAAACTTAAGGAGACTACAGAAGGTGCTTTTTAACAGTTTCTTATATTTGTTTAATAACCTCCAGAATTGAGTACCATCTTTGTTATGAAATATGCCATACATAAGCTGCCACTTTACCATGATCAACAAATTCATATGGCAACTAAGCCAGTTTTGAAATTTAGTTTTTAAGTTAGATATGTGGCATGTTTCAGTATGACTATCCCTATACTCATCCGTAAAGACAGTGTGAAGGTCCCTTCTCAGTATCAACATCTGCATGATAGTCAAAAATGTTATATCTGGGTGAGGTGGCTTTGCTCCTTGATTTCATATTGCTTTGGCCAATTGAAGAGGCTAGCTGTGTTAATCTAGCAATAACCAAATTCCCATTCATATCCTCCAAACATCTTAACAGTGTAGGGTCAGTTGACATAACTGCACTGATCTTGTTGAGGTAACCTTGATAGCACAAGATGTGATTGCCTTGATAATGAATCCCCTACTCCTATGGAGGCCTCTAACGAATGTATGATTTGGTGCACCCGCCCTGCGCGACTGAGAATTACTTTCAGCTCAACACTACATTTTATCATCACATTGGTTGAACTGCTTTGGGCGCAAATATGGCATCTAGCATTGTCAAAATGATGTTGAAAGATTTGAAACCAAGAATATATATGAAAGCGCCAATCCTTTTGGTAGGTTTCTTTACACATGGAAGAGATTCATTGATGATGTCTTCATTTTACGGAATGGTGCCGCAGAAGAACTCGTTTCATTCCAAACTTGGGTAGATTCCCTTAATGATAACCTGAAATTCACCTGAACCTATATTTCCATTACATTAACATTAACTTCTTGGACATTGAGAGTCTAGGGTTAGAACCATTCCAACAACCGACGGACACAAATTTCCTATTGAGACTTGACTCATTACAACCTGAGTACCTTAAGAAAATCTACCTTTTGCCAGTTCCTGTATCAGAAGACTGCGCACAAACGGGATTACATAAATGAGGCTACATAGCTCATTGAAAAACCCATGGAGCTTGGATATGCTGAGAAGCTCATTAAATAGTCTTGTAAAGGAACCTCGAATAACAATATAAATTCCCTATTAGCTGGAAAAACAAGAGAGAGACTAAAGAGAATCAAATTATGTTTGTCAACACTTTTTTCACTAAATCATGGCAGATTAACAATATCATCACTAGATATTGGTACAACATGAACAGTGGTAAGAGCACGTTCCAAAACCAATTTTTGCATTTAAGAAGTGTTGCTCTATTCGCAACAAGCAAAACCTCCAGGCAACATTTTAGACAATAATTCATGTTGGGTATGCCAATACTCTAGAGAAGTAAAGAAATAGATCTAGGATTCATATATCCATGGAAAGAGCTCTTCCTTACTAACTGCAATACTACTTTAGTGGTACAGGCCTTTTGCAGCCCATGTAAACTTCTGTGTATATGCAAAACTACCCGCACAGTAAAAACTCGCATATTTGAACACTGTAGCTGTACGGATGTATACAGTTTGCCCGTGGCACAATTGTTTGCGGCTGAATTGACTGTGGTCAATTTGGCCGCAAAGCCAATTTTGCCATGGCCAAACCCACTCAAACTAAAAGCCTCCATGCACTCCCCTACCCATCCCGTACTAACCTTTTCGCCATCCACTCATCTTCTGACCCTCCAGCATCGGATCCGTACTGCCCACGCGTGCCAGATCTGATGCTGCAGGGCAGCTTATCCTTTTGTTTTTCATTCTAGTCCCCTGCCTCCAAACATCCGGAAGCGAGGGACACCCCTGCAAACCCTGCTCCCCATGTTTGTTAGTGATTACCCAAATTGATCGTTTACAAACGAGCAAATGGTACTGGCCAAATTCGGCTAGATTTACCATAAGATCCTACAGTAAATCAACAGCCTTTACTGGATACAGAATGCACTACAAGACCTGTTTTTAATGTTTGGCTATATAGAGAGAAATATGTGCGTGTTGTAACCCCCAGAAATTCCACATATGAAACATTTTGGACAGTATATACCTTCAGGATCATGCTGTCCGCAGTTTTCACTTAAAGAATATATTTTTATGTCATATACATCACTGTTTAATTCTCTGTGACTAAAAGAAAAAAGAACAAAACGCAGATACTAAACATGTATGCGATGACCTCATCATGATGTATTGCCGTCTCTTACGGTTCTACTCGATTTCAGGGTTTTCACTTTATAAAGCACACAGGACCTCAGGTTCATGAGAGCCATAACGCGCATGGAAGTAGTAAAAGGCATGGGTAAGGCTTTAAAGCCTTCCAGTCACACCATGGATCATTTGCGATCATTTGTGTGGTGGGGAGAAGGGGTGTAACGCAATTTGTGCTTTCGTCGCCTCCCTACCTCCCCACCATACAAATGCTTCATCATATGCAACGGCCTGGATTTTCATACCAACACAAATACTGGAGATCCCTATGGGGTCCGCCGGCTTTATGTGCATAAAGCCGGCGGACCCCATAGGGGTCCATTTTATACACTCCCTGCCATGCAGGTATGGCAGGAAGTGTGTACAATTACAATTAAACCCTGCCCAACATGCTTGCAATGATAAGCAGTGTTCACAATTGAAATGTAACCCTCCCCAACATACCATCATGTCAGTGAAGGGGTTAATTGTAATTGTGAGCACTGCATGCCTGGCATGCCATGCAGCGTTAGCTCACCTTGGACTGCAGAGTGCAAATCTGAAGGACAAAAGTCAGCGTACACGTTTGTATACTGCCTTTTGCCATCAACATTTGGCCCCACAGGGCAAATTATGAACATTTGGTGGCAGGGACCTGCTTACATTGAATCGTAAACATAACAGGCTCCCGCCGCCAAATTACTCATTTCAAGAGAATGAGCAACACTGTGTAGCACACTCTGGTCCTCATTACGATTTTGGCGATTGTCTCTAGGACAGGGGGCATGGACGAGCCTACCTAGCTTTAGAACACCCTTGCTACCTGAGTCCACTAGGCCCCTACATCTACAGGCCCTGTTGTGCTCCTCAGATAACGTCCAATATCAGGTACAGCTAGTAGTTGATTCTGGGGCCACAGGGAACTATATAGACATCTCCTTGGCTGCTTCCTTGAACCTACCACTGCAAAACAATAGATACCCCGAACTGGTGCAGGCCCTATCAAACAACAGACTGCTCCTTTAATCATGTCACTACAAGAGTCACATAAGGAGGCAATCACTTTTGACCTCATCATTACCCCCAATACGGTCTCATTCTGGGGATTCCATGGTTCCGAAAACATAACCCCACCATTGACTGGACCCAGGGAACTGTTCTTTTTGAATCTCGATTTTGTCAGGAACATTGCCTCACAGTCCCAGCCATTACTACACCTGTACAAGCCTTAGGGGCCCTTGCTCAACTGTCCATATGTGATCCACAGGGAAACTGATACATCAGGACACGTGGTAGGTCTGATTATAACTGACATACCCCCAGACTACCGTGATTTTGCAGAAGTCTTTGATAAGGGATCTGCAGAACAACTACGCCCACATCATCCATACAATTGTCCCATAGATTTAATCCCTTGGGCAGAAATACCGCGCGGTCGTATTTATTCCTTGACCCCTTCAGAAGAGGCGGTTTTGAAAGAATACATCCACCACTCTCTCCAGTTGGGACATATCCCACCATCCATATCCCCTGCTGGTAGCCCATTTTCTTTGTACCAAAGAGAGGGGTCCTCCGCCCATGCATAGATTAACGCCACCTCAACCACATTACTATCAAGAACAGAAATCCGATACCACTCATCACACCTTTACTGGACCAAATGACACATGCTACGATTTTCACGAAATTGGATCTCAGGGGTGTGTATAATCTCATACGCATTAGAAAGGGGTGCGGCCTCTATGAGTATACGGTTATGCCATTCGGGCTCTGCAATGCGCCCACAACGTTCCAGAGGTTCATGAATGACATCTTCCATGACATGATCGATCACTACATCGTGGTGTACCTGGATGACATTCTGGATGACATACTGGTGTTTTCGCATTTTCTCTTGGAACACTTTACTCATGTCCGGGAGGTACCAACTCGGTTACGGTCCCAGAATGATATGCGAAATTAGAAAAATGCCTATTTCACGTACAGGAGGTGTACTTCTTAGGCTTCCACAACACTTCCAGAGGGCTAACCATGAACACAACCAAAGTACGAGCTGTCCCCGATTGGCCTGTTCCCAAGTCCCTCATGGGATTCGCCAACTACTATAGGTGATTCATAGCAGGGCTTTCCTCCATTGCTGCTCCTCTTACACAACTCACTAGCCCACGGAACCCCTTTGTATGGACATCTTTGCAACAAGACGCTTTTGAGACCCAAAGAGCGGCTTTCACCACCGCCCCGATTCTGCAGCATCCGAACCCCGATCTTCCTTATGTCTTAGAAGCTGATGCTTCCTCTTACGCCTTAGGGGCTATCTTGTTTCAGACCTGTCCGACCAGTGGACTGTTACACCCGGTTGCCTTCCACTCACGGAAATTTACACCGGCGGAATCCCACTATACTGTTACCGAAAAATAACTCCTGGCAGTGAAGGATGCCTTCCAGGTCTGGAGACATCAACTGTTGGGGGCCAAACACCAGGTTACAGTATATACCGATCACCGTAACCTCCAAGACTTGGCTACATTTAAATGGTCTACCAGCCGACAAGTGTGTTGGCACTTGTTTTTTTCATCCTATGACTTTGGAATCAAACATAGACCAGGTACCATACACGGTAAGGCTGACGCACTTTCCCGTATCCCTGGAGGTGTCTCTCTCCTGGTATTCCCAGAAACCTTGTTAGATAGCAAACATGTGATTTGTTTATGCACCCCCCCACGGACATGTTATCTTTAATCCGTCATTGGACAACCAGACATCCTGAACAACTCCAAGATTGGGAAATCGTTATAATTGATGGTCTGCCCTTTATACGGAACAGGCTCTATGTAACCACTCCCGATACCCATAGGATAGCCCTAGAGTGGACCCAGGATGTAACTATTAATGGACACCCTTGCCAACAACGCACGATAGCCCTGCTGCAACGGTGGTGTTGGTGGCCATCTATGAGTAAGGATGCTGTGGAATACGTGTCTTCTTGTTCTATCGGCGCACAATGTAAAAACAGAAAGAGCCGACCCCTGGGGTTGCTACAGCCGCTACCTCCTCCGACGAGACCATGGCATACCATAACCATGGACTTGGTCACAGATATGCCCAAGGTGAAAGACTTTGATACCGTCTGGGTGGTAGTTGATACATTTACCAAAATGGCACGTTTTGTCCCTTGTACCAGCATCCCTACGTCTTCTGTATTGGCTGCTCTATTCTTCCACCACATCTTCTGCCTCTTTGGGCTTCCTTCCATCATTGTGTCCGATCGAGGCGCTCAATTCACGTCACACTCCTGGCAGTCCCTTACAAGTTTGCTTGGTTTAGATGCCCGTTTCTCATCCTCCTATCACCCTGAAACAGGGGGGCAGACAAAGCGGGTAAACCAAACTATGGAACAGTACCTCCGCTGCTTATCATTGCAACATCAACTGTCCTGGTACCAAGTCCTACACATAGCAGAATTCGCATACAACAATGCACCTCATTCTTCCACGGGCTACTCCCCTTTCTATTCCCTTTATGGTCCAGCACCCGCGCACACTGCCCTTCACGGATCTGTCCCCAACATCCTCACCGTCCATTTCCTCTTGCATAAAAAATCTAAAGGCCATTCACAGTCAGACGCTCATACACCTTAAGGAGTCACGTGAGTCGATGCAGAGGGCTGCCGATCCAAAACGAGTGCCCGCTCCTCTCTATACAGTAGGTGACAGGGTCTGGCTCTCGACAAGACACTTTCCCAGCCCGGGCTGCAAAAAACTACTACCCCGCTTTGTAGGCCCTTACTGAGTGACGAAAGTCATTAACCCTGTGGTTTATCGGCTTTCCATACCCGGTTTGTGGCGTATCCACCCAGTCTTTCACACTGCACTCCTTAAGCCATGCCCTACTTCGATGCGGATTGTCCTACCACCTTCACCTGTATTGAAGGGCGACTCTGCTGAGTATAAGATCAATGATATCTTGGGTTCCAGGGTAAGCAGGGGTCGCCTTTATTATCTGATAAATTGGTTGGGATACGGCCCCGAGGAACGATCCTGGGAACCGGCTAGCGAGGTGCACGCCCCACTCCTGGTCTCTCGATTTCACAGGGACAATCCTCATAGCCCACGAGGACGTGTGCCATTTAGGGGGAACTCTGCCACACTCCAACTCCCGCACTCACCTACTACACGGACTCCCGGAGACCTGATACATCGGGGCTGGTCCCTACGGCGGCGTAGCCCGCCTCCCGCAGCAAATGGCGTCTGTGCTCGCCTGCCTGCCGGTGGTCCCCTGCCGCACCCATTGGCGCTGTTGGAATCGGGTGCATGGGGGTTTGCCATGGTGCTTCTTGTTGCGGCATGTCCGCCCCGCCTCCCGGCGTATTGCTTCACGGCGAACATCCAAGAGAGGACGATCACGTGGTCGCTTTGATGTGATTTCCACACAGGGATCACGTGACCAGGGAGTGCCGGCTTAAATCGACTCGCTTCAGTAACCCGGCGCGTCTCAGCTGTTCGTCAACGTTGGGCTACAGCTTTCTGGGAAACCTTTCTTGGATTTATTGATCTTGGACCCTGGACTTCGTTTTTGAACCTCTGCTTACCGGATTTCCCTCATTGGATTTTTTTGCAAGGTGCTCTTTGTCTTTTGGATTACTCTGACCTCGGATTTCATTTTGGACTGCTTTTCCTCTACCCTTGGCTTTGGCATTTTGAACTGAAAGAGAGAAAAAAGCAAGTACATAATCCACACCTGGTACTTCCTTTGCTCCACAGGTGGACTTTGGTGTTCAGCAACTACCTACCTGCTCTCCACTCTTTTCACCAGAGGGAACAACTTGGTCAAGAACCATCATCAACCAGTCCCCGGGTAGGTCTCCCTGGGTTTACATATTACCTTATAGATAGTGGTGCTTAAACATACTTAACCTTGTGTTTTCCATTGCAGCCACCCGGGACCCGGTGTTCTTGTTCTCTCCACCTGTGGCCCCAATAACCAGTCAGCGAGTGCTTTTACTCCTCTCTGACTGGTACTTGGGGACAGAGGCATACATATCTAAGTGGACTCAGGTCATGACATTCTGTCTCTCCAGAGCAGCAGTGTCCCTACTTACAAAGTGGCTGTGTTGCTCATATCAATTTCCGTTGACCTCTTGTGCGGTGAAAACTAACATTACATGTACACTCTTATTTTGGCTGATTAGGCTGTAGGCACAGCTTGGTCCAAATCCTACTTCTACCACCAGTGTGACAAATCGGCTTTTGCCTTGCAGAAGTACAAGGATGAGTAAAGGCTAAAATGCCCATTCAGCCCTTGCATTTCTACAACCCAAGTGCCAACACAATCATAAAGGTAAATCAGGCACAGTCAGAAGATATACCTCTGTCTCTTTTTGTGGTAACATGAGCTGAGGGAAGGCTGTACTCTTAAGAGGGGTGCAAATGTGATTCAGTAGCCACCCAAACAGCGAAGTATAACACTCCAAAATAAACACGTGTCCAATCAAGTTTCTATAAAAATATATACTTTATGGGTGTGGAGTCAAGAAGAGAAAGGCATTAAAAAGACCAAAATGTTCAAAAGGATATTTCTTCAAGGTTGAAAAATGATATAAATGACCTAGCAAGTCACTAGGGCCCAAGGATGGACCAGGTGGGCAGATATCAATCAAGAATACCTTCTGCAAATGTCTTGGATGGTTCAACAGAATCGAACCCAGCTTCTCGTTGTCGACCGCTGTGTCGGCCACGTCACAGTTACGGCAAGCGCAATGGCTGACGTCAAACAGAGGGGATCTGTTGTCTCAAACTGCCTACTCAAGCTATGCAGATCGGCTGGTGACTAGGTCTGGTTCGTTGGTCGAGGATCAACAGCGGGAAGGGAAAGCTGGTAACAAGATGCGCAATCACGTCGGTTCGATGTGAAGACTCGGAGGTCGCAGTTCCAAAAAACACAAGCAATGGGTCGGTTGGCTCACAGGAGTGGCGATAAAGAAGCTGGGGTTTTGGATGGCAACTCAAGCAAAGCAGCAGTACTTTGTAGTTTGTGCGGATGCAATGATGCGCTTTTGATGGTGTGGTGTGGTAGAGACCAAGGTTGAACAGTGAACAGAAGCTGGAGAACAATGGATGCCAAAGGGCAGCATCAACAGGTCCTGCTGGATCGTTCTGCATTGAGATGCTCTCGAATCACGGTTCGGAGCGGGTCATCATTGACTGCGGGGATCTCAGCAGTTCTGGGGTCCAGGTGCTATGAGTCCCACTGCAGGGTCTCGAGGGCCACTGTCAATCCACCTCTCAGGCTCCCAAACAATGGCAGAGTCTGGCGCACACCTTCATGGGAACTGCATCACAGTGATGGCCTAGGCACAGGGTGGCTGGCAGAGAGGCAGGCTTATGCTCCAACAGCAGTGTTCAATGTTTTCTAGGGATGTTTACAGAGCATATCTTGCTTCTGCCTTTGGAATCACCTGCCTTCACCTCATAACTGGAGGACTTTAGAAAGGACTGCTCTCTCAGCAGGGTCCATCGAAATCTTCGTCAGGATTAGAGTCCAGGCATGATTCAAAGAAGTTGTGGGAGCCCCCTTCTTTTATAGGCAAAAGTTCCCAGGTGTTTGGACAAAAGCCAGCCCCTTTAGTGGTCTGCTCCCTGCCCTTTAAATGAGTGGACTTTGCCCTTCTGATGTCACACCCATAGTGATTTCCTGCAGAGGACATGAAGGACAGGAAAGAGAGGCAGTGAGAATCAAGATGGCAGGACCTTCCAAAAAATGTCCAGACACCTATGTGGCTCACCCTAACTCTGCCCCCACTAATCCCAATAGGATCAAAGGCATTTTGAAATGCAGCATCCTTGTGTGAGGCCTGACTCTCTGTGAATGTGTGTGCCTCTTAATTTTGGCTCCCAGGCCAGCGTCCTGTGGAGTGGCCATCCTAGGGGCCAGGGTGTTACCTATCATGACAAATGAATAAAGAGAAGCAACTCCCCAAGGCTAATCCCTGCCAGTGGTCAGAGTGGGCCTTGTCTGGCAGGAACACACATAGTCCTTCCAACTCTGAACTGGGCCCACAGGCTGACACATGTGTGAAATCAATTTAATGTGAGTGGGGGATGCAGGCCATCATAACCTAACTCAGGTATCACATATATTTACAGTCTTAGGTGCCAACAAGACTGCAGATTCAGAGTTATGTATTTTGGGGGCATATCTTATCGTTAGGAATATTCCGAACACCACTACTAATATTGAGAACAACTTCCATCACCAAGATCGTAGTATTCCCCAAAACCAAGATCCTATTCCCCAGCTCCCTTCTCCCGTGGGGAGTTCAGAGCTTAGAACGTGCATTTTCTTTATTGCTTCAAAGATCGTGGGGGAATAGTCATCGACATAAACGCAGCATGCTGATCCACTATTTTGCAAATTCCCCCACGATCAACCAGGATTACATCGAGAGCCATTCTATTTTGCAGCATCATTAACCTGATTCCTCTTTCTTCCAACGTCATGTTAAATAATATATCTGTTGTTGTGTTTATTGTATTCCTTAGGATTCTGGACAGTTGCCTTATATTATAGGAGTTCACCATCTGTCCTAGGAATGGAATGAATGATTTTGCTACATCAGTTGCTATTAGAACACCTTTGTCAGTCCTCTTTACTCTAGTGCTGGATAATCTGGCCATGGCTGCTGTTTCTAAAGGGAATACTCCTGGGAACAGGAGCCCTAGGTAACATGTAACTCCCCAGTTTCTGGGCAACAAAGGGTATGCTTTCTCTCCACATATAAAATAAACTGGATCACCTATGTATACTGGTTCTATTTCCCATTTAAGTACCACTGTATTCATACAACCAGTATATGTTCCAACTGAAAAAGAGCCTTTCTTTTTTAGACAAAAAGGGACAGTTATTGGGCTATAATTCACCGTGTAAAATGGGGGAATTGCATCTTTGTCCCCTTTTGTTCTTACATGAAACGTCATTACAGATTTTTTTCTGGCGGGGACAATCTATCTCGCCTATTTTGTCGTGTTATCTTCTGTGTACTTTTTTTCGTGGGCTCTGGGGCTATTGCTTGTGCTTTATCGAAAATGGAACAACCCACAGGCTTCATTATTATCTCCTCAAACGTATTCATGTTGGTTCTGTCTAATTGACCCGTATTACTCTCATTCCACTTCCCATAGAACATTGCACCTAAAGATGCACTATATGCAGAACTAAATGGTAATGGCTGCACATACCACCCTATTCCTTTCCCGGCATGCTGTGGTAAATGGGCACATACCCAGCAGTTTGTTTTCTTTAGGATTGCATGCGTCATGTTCATTATCAGTAGTAAGGTGTTATTTCCAAAACCTTCCCTGTGTTTTTCTTCCATTGGGGGTAGGGTATAAGTGATCACCTGAACCGGTCTTTCAGTAGTGGATATATTAATTATTGGTAAAAACATTTCTAATGGGCGTATTGTTTCTACCCACCATAATATTAGGGCTGTATTAGAGCTGTCGATATTGGTGCTACCATGCTCATAAAGCATATTATCGTTAGTGTCAGCATACAATTTGTTTTACCATGCGTTTTTCTTTAACTTATAGTCTTTATAACTGACTCATTCTCAGCGGTTGTAGTGCAGGAGGAGGCTGGAACCGGTCCCGGCATGTTTCTCGTCGTCCTTCTTCTTCCTTATCACAGTTCGTTGTGGATATCTCTCTTCGTCGCGCTTGCTCTGATGTCTATAAGTTCAATGGAATTCTCACAGTTCAGTTTTGCCTGTCCTTTTTTGCCTGGATTCGATTATTCATTTTTAGGCGAGATCACTTGTCCCTTCTTATACGGCATGGACCTTTGATTAGTTATCACCTCAGTATCATGTGTGCCCAGCTTGTCCGCTCTGGTTCAGGACACATGTACTTTTTATGATCGCACCGAGGAGCCACGAGTCTTGAATTGTCCGACTTGCACAATTCTCACGCTTCGCTCCTCTTCACCCCTGGTTCCTTCTCCATCCATGAGCTGAACCAGAGGTTGACATAAACACCAAAAAAAAAGAATGCGGATCACTTTGTCTTCCGAGGCCGCATGTTGTATCGCCTTGCTCCTGGTATCGTATGATCCATGAACAGTGCCGGTGCACTTTCAGATTCAGGCTTGAAGTCAGCCTGTGGTGCTACTGCAGGTGCTGGTGTGCCCCGCGCCAATGATGCAGATCCATTTTTTGGCGTGCTGGCAAGTGCTGGTTGGCGCCAAAGGGGTACACAATTTGGTTTTGCTCGTATCTGCAAGGCAGATTTCACGTCGGTTAGCAGTGATGTCGATTCTGCTGGGCAACGTTGGGGCACTCTTTGCCCTTCCCCCTTTTTGGCAATCGTCTCAGGCTTTGTTTCGAGTTTCACTTCTCGGTTTGCTAGTTTAGGTGGCTGCTCACTGGCAACCGTTTCTGGGACCGCTGTCTCTTTCCGGTCAGCAGTGTCAGGCAAGACTTTCAGTGGAGTTGGAATCTTTTTGGCATGGGTGGCATGGATCCACGACTTCCTTCCATCCACCCGTATTGCCGTCTGCGTCACTAAAAGTACTTGACGGGGCCCGCGCCACCTGGGTGCTAATGATGACTTTCTTTCAAAGTTTTTTAGCAGCACCCAGTCTCCTGGCTCCAGCGCGTGCCCCGGACCAGTATACCATGCTGGTAATGCCTCCTGCACCTGCTGATGAATCAAACGCAATTTCTGCATTAAAAGGCCATAATAAGTACTAAGCACAGGATGTTCTATCTCATGAAGTTGTTTGGGTTGAGGTGCGCACCAAACATTTGCTGGCCTGCCCATTACAATCTCGTATGGGGAGAGCCCGGTTTTAGCCTGTACAGACGTATGCATGCATAATAGTGCTATTGGCAATGCATCCACCCAACTCAACTGGCTTCCCGCACAAATATTGCTAATCTTTGATTTAAGAATCCCGTTGTGCCTCTCCACAAGACCGGCAGAACTCGGATGCCTTGAACTATGGAATCTCTTATCAATCTGGAGACCAGCACATATCTGTAATACCACTGCACCCACAAAATGCGGTCCATTATCAGACCATAGGACCCGGGGCAAGCCAAATCTGGAAAAATATTCCTTCAACATTACTTTTGCCGTAGTCATTGCTGTGCAATCCTTTAAAGGATATGCCTCCACCCACTTACTGAATGCACAGATTACCACCAAGACGTATTTTAAGTTTTGGCACCTCTCCATCTCTATGAAATCAAAATGAACTACCTCAAACGGCATGGAGGGCGGGCCAAAACTGCCTGTTGGTGTCACTGTTCCCTTTCCTACATTGTGTTGTAAACACGTGATACAGTTCTGCACCAACCTCTCTGCATTCTTTTTTATGTTTACATTCTGCCATACTGTAGATAGGTGCTGTATCCTTTTCTTGGGACAGATGTGCGTAGGGCTGTGGGCCATTGTGACCATTGCAGTCACATATGAATTTGGCAACATCCAGTTTCTAGTTCCCTTGTCCACCCAACAACCCTCCAAATCCAACTCAGCAGATCCCTCTGCCCATCCCTGTATTTCATCGGCCGTAGCCTCGGCCTGCATTTCTTTGACAGTCGCAACTCCATCTTTTATCATACAGGGCACATCCTCTGTCTGAACCGTCATCATCTTGGTATTCAAATCAGTGGCAGTTTGTTTCGCAATTCTGTCTGCAAACGCGTTTCCCTCTCCTATTTTGCATGTTACTTTTTTATGTGCCTCGCATTTCACTATTGCTAGGTGCTTTGGAAACGTGAGTGCAGACAGCAATCGTACAATCAAAGGGCCATGTTGAATTCTGGCACCATGTGATGTCAGAAACCCTCTCTCAGCCCAGAGTCGACCAAAGTTATGAACCACTCCAAACGCGTACTGACTATCAGTATATATATTCACATTCAAATTTTCAGAAATCTCGCAGGCTCTGGTTACCGCCTTTATTTCCGTGGCTTGTGCTGAATTATAGGGGATTCTTTTACTTTCTACAACACTCTCTAGGGTAGTGATAGCGTATGCGGCAGTTGTCGTGCCATCCGGTAATTTAAAACATGAGCCGTCACTAAATAACTCTCCATCCGGCTCTTTCTGTGGAATATCACTTAAATCAACTCTCCCCTTGGTTTCTTCCTCAGTGACCATTAAGCAATCGTGGGGGGGTGATTCATTCTTCCCAATTTCTTTTATGGTTAGTGGCATTAATTCTGCAGGATTCAAAGCGCTACACCTCATAATTTGGATATGGGGCGCGAACAAGATAATCTCATATCTTGCCAATCTAGCAGAGGTGAGGTATTGCGTCTGTGTCCTATTTAATAGAACGTCTATGGCATGTGGCACCAGCAAAATTAAAGTGTGCCCCAATACCATCCCTTCCGTTTGTTTCACTGACGCAGCAGCCGCCGCAACAGATCGCAAACATCGTGGTAGTGCGCGCGCTACAGGGTCCAGCGCAGAAGAAAAATAGCCGCACAGCATATTTCTTCCACCTTGTTCCTGTGTCAAAAGCGCCAATGCAAGATCCTTCACTTTCACACACAAATAGTCTAAAAATGTTCTTATAGTTCGGCGTACCCAAAACGGGAGCCGAGCATAATGCAGTTTTCAATCCATCAAATGCTCTCTGACATTCCTCATCCCACTGCAAAGGCATAACCGCATCTTTTCTAGTCAAATTCACTAATGGTTTCACAATTAACGCAAAATTACCAATCCATTGTCGGCAATATGAAGCCATGCCTATTATGGCTCTGACTCCTTTTTGTGTCTTTGGAATGGGCATACAAGAAATACTTTCTATGCGTTCTGGCGTTAGTCTTCTCCCCCCTTTCGAAAGTAGGCAGCCCAAATAAGCTACCTCCTTTCGATTATACTGAAATTTCTTCAAACTGGCTTTATGGCCATGTGCCGCTGGGTGTGACAGTAGTAATGCAGTTCTTTCTTTACAAATCTTCTCTGTGTCTGCAGCTAGCAATAAATTGTCTATCTATTGCAAAAGTACACAACCCACAGGTAATTCCAGCATGTCTAGCTGTTCTTTTAATGCTCTACTTTAAATACTTGGACTTTCCGTATAACCTTGCGGAATCCGCGTAAATGATCGTCCTCCTAATGTGAACGCGAACAAATATCTACTGTCCTTGTCCACTGGAATACTAAAGAATGCGTTTTTCAAATCTATTACACTAAAATATTCTGCTGAAACAGGTATCATATTGTAGTGACGTCTGGCACTAGAGGAAATTGCTGATCTACTACCTTATTCAATGCGCGTAGATCAATTATGAAACGGTATGGTACTTCATTACCTCCTTTTTTATAAACCGGAAGAATCAGGCTGTTGCATGTACTACCTGTGATTTCCTCTATTACCCCTAATTTCACCAAATCGGTAACAATACTCTTCAATCCTTTCTCACCTTCAACTGAAATTTTGTATTGGGATATTTGCGGTAGGGTAACACCTTCTTTTAAAATAATCTTTACTGGCTCTATCTTTAAACATCCCACATCGTTGTCATGCATTGCCCATATACAGGTTGGTACTTTACTTAGTTCCTCTCGTAACACTTCGGACATGAATTCTGACACAGGGGCATCGTGTGGCCATATCGTTAGAAATACTCCGTCTGCCGTGCAATGTATAACAGAACCTAGTTTTTTCAACTAATTTAATCCCAACAAATTTTCTCCACAATTTTCTGTTAGAAGGAACGGACAATGTTCGGTAAATGGTCCTATGGTAACTGGGACTGGTTTGGACACTGGGTTTATGACTGGTGTACCTGCGAACCCTATGGAAATATTCTTTTGCCCTGACAGTGGTATATTCGGAACCAAGTGATGGTCTATTGAACACTTCTGTGCTCCTGTATCTACAAGAAAGCGGTGCTCCTCATTCCCGACTCTCATTACTACGTAGGGTCCTCTCTGATTCACGGGAATAGACACTGGTTCTGACCCCTGTCCTGGGCTGTCCTATTGGAGAAATAACACATCATCTGATGTGTAATCATTACTATTACTGTAATACGTGTTTGGCTATGTATCGAAAACATTTCCACTCTTCCCTCTATTTCCCCCACTCTGATTTCCATATTGTTGATTTTGCTGTCCCTGACTCTGGTTTGGGGCATTTTGGTTTTGGCCTTGATTTTGATTACCTCTGTTATTATGATGCTGCTGCATACTATTCCCATTTGGTCCATTCGCTCCTGGGTGTCCTCTATGCTGTCTCCTCTGACCAGACCCATTTCTATTCTGTAGATGCGGCATTGCGCTCGCCAATGTCCTTCCTCTTTACAATATGCACACTGGTTCGGCCTCACTGTTCCGCCATGCATATTCAAACTACTCCTTCCTTGTGCGTTCCCTCGCCCTCTATTATGTCCTACCACTTGCTGCATAAATACCTGTGTTCTAATTAGACATTCCTTCAAGTCTGCCCCCACCTGTTTTAGCAACGATAATTCGTTCACCATCTCCTTCTGCCCCGGCGATGGTAACTGCTGCCATTTATTATGCGACCCCTTTTTCCCCTTCTCACTTCTCTCATCTTCCTTACTCCAGTATGCAGGTGTAGTAAACACTTTGACAGGTGCAGTAAACGTTTCGACATAATCATTATCTAATTCATCTCTAAGCTCAAAAAGTCTATACACATGTTCTCTCACTTCTTCATCCCTCTCCCTACAGTGTGCTAATGCATTCAAATCTAACAATCGCTGCAGTGGTAATTTCCCAATTAGCTGTTTCCATTCCTCCACCAAATATTCACCCATGCATTCCAACACTACCTGTCTTTCGTTGCTTCTACGAAAGTCATATATCGAAGCCAATGTTGCCGTCCCATCATTCCTGTCTTTATACATCTCTGCCTGTTGCTGCAATTCCACCTTCCTTTCTTTGCTGATTGCGCTGCGGGTTACCCTCGTGCACTCCCGTTGGTCAGTCCCGCTTCTTGCCCCCGTGGTTTCAACTTCAACCCCGGGAGGGACGGACGGTACCGAGTCTGTGTCTAAGGCGGGAGGTGCAGATGGGACAATGGGAACAGTGAGTGCCTGTTGTGGGCCTGGTTGGCTAGTGGGAAGTGTTACATGTGCGGTCTGTGGCTGTGGGAGGGCTTGAGCTACCGGAGGGTGAGCTTGGGCTACGGGTGGGGTCTGGGCAATAGCTACTGACGTGTCTGGTCTTACTTCTGATCTTGGGCCTTGTTTTGTATGGGCCAATATATTTTCTATCAATTCATCTGCCATGTGTAATTCTCGTTGTGGGTATATCTTTTCTATATTCAACTAGTCACGCCTGCCTGCCCTTCTTAGACTCTCAGTCCACTCCTCCTCTTCTTTTTCTTCCGCTACCTCACCTTTTGATTTATGCCTGCACGCATGCTTTGCTCTGCTTTTAAATCGGTGCATTGCTTCCTTTCTCCAGTCTTTAATAGTCTCAAATGCTGCAGGACGCGCTTTCTTTCTTATCAACACCCTTTCCAAGTTATCTATCCTCGCCATCTCAAAACTACCATGAATCGGCCACTGATGGTCTTGTTGCTTTCTGGTTTGCCTATGCCAAGTCACCCAGAATATTATCGCACCCACTCCATACTTCACATACATCTCATACGCCGGTGTTCCCCCAGGTGGTTCAATTTGGCCATCTTCCAAAGATTGTCTACCACAGCGGAAAAACCCTGCTAAGGTTGACAATACCCCAGGCATGTTTCAACCTTCCCCCTGGTTAATCAACCTTACCTAGGGCGTTTGATTTTGCAAAGTCAACTCTCAACCAATATCAGGATACTTTGAATTGGGGAATGACTCACCTGATAAATCAAGTCATCTGCATACTGACGCACCAAAGGACGTTGTGTCTGCGTTTCTTGGCTTCCGCCTCGTTTCGGGACCCTCGCCTCCTTGTTCTCTAGCCAGGCACTTCGATCAGGGATCAGATGTGTGCAGATCTGCAAAGGAATCTCTCATTCACTTTTACAGGGCGCCCCGAACACCTCTTGATCCCGGCTCGATCGTCCCGTCCTCGACGTTCTCTGCCTTTCTCAATTACAACGTTACGCGAAGGAACAAGTGGGGAGGGTCCCTATTCAGGCGCCATCTTGAAAGGAGCCGCTAGGGGACCCTGACGTCTATGGAAACAAGGCAGGTCACCGCACACGATAGAGACGCCAGACACAAGGTTGTATTCCCAAAGCTAGGGTTTTATTGCAAAGCAAAAGTCTCAGTTGGCCAACTCGGTCTCACGCCCCGCGACGTGTATCTCTAGACCTCGAGGGACACAAGAGAGTTAATTACGTACATCAGTTACATGTATACAAAATGCATATCAAACAATCAGCTATGACATGTTTAAGACACCTCTTTATTGGGATTCTTTGAACTTGGTGTGATGATGGACATCTCCGACCACTATGACACCTTCAAACATCTATTCTAGTAACAATTTGCAATTTGTGAGTGTGTAGGCATCTTTCGGTTATTGAATAGAACACAGCGCTTCTGTTCTTGGAAGCGAACTACATACGGGGGGAGTTGCATTCCGGACCTTGCTATCTATCAGGTGCTATTCGCGTCCTGGGAGCCGACATGCTCTTAGCGGGCTCAGCAAAGGGGGGCCGTTAGAAAAGCATAATTCAAGCCTTTAGCGGTAGTATTCTAACATATTCTACCATATAACGAGACTGGCTGGCAGCTGTGAAATGATTAAATACCCTGCAGCTCTGCTTCAAGGCTACATTAAGGAGGGAGCCGGGTATTCTTCCTGGCGCTGCCTACGTTTGTGTTTCAGCGAACTCTTGTTATCCTCACGGCCCTGTGGCCTTGTCCTTTTCACATACGGACAACAATGTTCCACAGTCGAGCAGTGTAAGCGGAAAATATACTGCAAAGCAAAATGAACAGAAAGCAATGCGCAATGGTTAGAAAACAAAATGGCGATTCTTGGCGATTCTTGTTACATCAAAATGGCCGTTCATTGGCAAACTCGAAAACCTATATTCTGTCGTATAGTGCATGAGACGGTTGGTCCAAAGCCACCAAAATGCGTTTGCGGTCTCAAAGTAGAGGTATCCGTATTTCTAGACTGGCACATCTTCTACCCATGTCAGTAGTTTGGCATGCTTAGCCCATGTTTTCAAACATCTGTTGTTTACTCTCTGTACCTCTTGCACATATTCTGACTTCAGTAGATGGGCTGCACAGGACATCAGCCCTCTTTCACATCCCTTCTTGAATTTCACTTGTCCACAGACTAAGACTTAAGTTTGTCCCCAACATTTAGGAGATCCAGCTATCTCTGTTATATCAGGGCATTCCATTCTCTTTGTGTCCTTTATAACTACTTCATTCTGTCTAGCTGTAGGATACGCAAGCATCTTGCTCTCCCATCCGGGTTGCTTTTCTGTCTTGATAAAATCATCCTGGTGTGGAAACTACCATTTCAATCTCCATCTCCATCGCAAAGTGGCCCAACTTCCTTGGAATTGTCCTCTAGTCGTACATGCCTCAAGATGAACGAGACACCTGACATCTCTCAGGAAATTAAAGTTTGCACTGTATTCATGGCATAGGGAATGAGAGTGCAGGGGTAACAACTTTCTTTAGACGTTCTCTCTCCCACCTTTTTCACATGTTATTACCCAAGTGTGCTGCATTGTCTAAGTAGCTATTTATCCCATTATCCCATCATTATCTTCCTCTGCATTTCTCTTACATCTCCCAAATATAATGGATGTGTAATACAAAAGCAAATCCAAAGCAGTTCTCCTATTGGTGGGGCCATGAGAGTTTTCATCTCAGTGGTAGTAAGGCAATTAGAGGCAGCTCCTGTAATGAGGGGGACCATAGAGGGTTCTACCTCAGTGGAAGTACTAATGTGATAGAGACTGTGAAAAGTGTGGAGCAGAAATCGTGCAGGTATATAATTAGCACAAGAACAGTGGTTTCCATCTTTTTCACCATCCTAGTATTTGTGGCATTTGTTCATTCCCAAGAACTGTGCAAGTATCTACATTTCTCATTTTTAATACAATTCCCAAATTACTTTATATGTGTAGCTTAAAATCGAGTCATTTATCACAATCAAGAGTCTCCTTACCACAGGGCCATTCTTAGGATCCTGTAAAAAAGTGCAAACATCAACGTCTTTTTTGACAAGAGCAGGATAAGCTTGAAGTGTAAATATAAAAACAGCAAGCAGAAGCCGATGCACATCACTATCTGTGAATACCATAGGGTTTACTATTTAGAAACAAGTATGCACCAAGAAATGAATCTGGATACTGCTCTCGTTTCCATTTTCTGATCACGAACTGATGTTTGGGTATAATTTGGACACTTCAATTTGTTTCTAAAGTTCATCTTTCTAAATACCTAAGATTCTCAGCAAGGGTTTGCACTCCTGCTAAAATATCTATAAGCTGTATCCAATAGAATCTTAGTCCAAATGCAAAAACTGCATTATCAGCTGATCATTTTATCGTAATTCTTTGTCATCGAACGAGTCTGCACAAGCTGAAATTCTTCTTCTTGTCTTGCTTCTGGATCAGCAATGGGAGGGTAGGTCTATAAGCTTTCACATCGCCCAAGTGAAGCCAAGCTCATCTCCCTTGGACCTTTACTGCTGGAGGAGTTATATTTTCGACACAAAAAGGGCCATGAAAGCGCAGCTCGTGCCACTTGCGGGTAAGATTTCTTATAAGAATCAAATCACCAACATATAACTTGGGTGCAGATAGAAGTTCATCTGTGCTGGTTGTTGAATTGTCTTCATCTGTGTTCTGAAACCGACAGCCCTAACGCTTGAGGTGATCTGAAATTAGAGAGATGCTAGAGGTCGTACATGTCAGATAATCGTGCAGTTCATGACCTAAAGTCTTAGCTACACTCTGGGCATCACTTCTACTCCTAGATGGAGGTGTAAGAGGCGTTCTCATTCACCGTCCTGTCACTAGTTTGTGAGGGGTGAAGTGATGGTCTGATTCCGAAGGGCATATAAAGCTAAATCCTTTCCTTGAGGAGGCCGTTGAATCTCTAACATATCCCGTTTGCCTGTGGTGATAAACAGAAGAAAGCTAGTGTTTTATATTCAATAAATGCACTATTTGTTCAAACACCTTATTGACAAAATGTGGCCCATTGTCAGATCTCAGCACTTCACACACACCCCATCTCCGGAAGACTTTGCACACTAAAAACTTTGCTGAACAAGTGACATCACGGTGTGTACACGGACCTGCCTCAATCCACCTAGAAAAGGGACAAACCACAAATAGATACCTATGTCCATTACAAACTTGTAGCATAACCACATAGTCAATGGGTAAATGCTGAAATGGACCATTCAGTCAAGGTATGACCCCTCTAGTTGTTCTCAGTGTATACCCGGCAGTAAACCTTTGGTACAGGAAGCAATTTACCATAAGCAGTGCAACGTGTTCCAACAGATTCTGAAAGAACCAGTCTTCTGCAATCGTTGCAGCAAGACTCTCCCTAACTACATGTGTGGGGTAATGCAGCTGCTGAAGTGCAACCTTTAATAATGCTACTGGCATCACTGGCTTTCCAGTGCTGTCTTCTCGCCATAATGCTTCTGTGGGGGACAAAGAACACCTCCTTTGTTTCCATAATTTCTGCTCATCATGCGGTGCACTTCCTTGAATCTCCATTAATTGGGTTATTGACAATGTATTAAACCCTTCTTGTACTACTAGGGCTATAACTACTTTCTCTTTATCATGGTCAGTATCAAAACTCGAAATATCAGGGAAATATGAAACCCTTTTGGATTCTACGTCTGCGGCTTCATTCTCACAAGAGACAAAGTCTGTTCACTTCGGTGCGCACTTATGACCGCTATGGCTACTGGGAGTTGCAGTGCCATACTAAGTCTGTGCAATAAGGATGCGTGCTGTACTGGAGTGCCATCCGCATGGAAGTAGCCATCCTTTTCCAACATGACAATCCTGCATGTACGGTTGACATCACGTACTCAGAGTCACTGTACACCGTCACTTCCTGCCCTACATGTTTCTTGATTGCAACAATAAGCGCTACTAATTCTGCTGCTTACGCTAAAAGTGAGACGGTAGCCTTGCACTTGCTACAACTTCTAATCCTCCATTTAATCTGTGTCTTATTTCTGCAGTGCCTGAATGCATTTCCCCACTAGTCTGATCAATTTTCAAAGAACCATCAATAAAGAGAATTTCCCCTCCTGCTAAAGCATTTTCCTTCGCACAGGGTATGTCATCATAGAATTCAACATAATTAGCACAATCATGCACCTGATCACCTTCTGCTAGTGGCTCAGCTATAAATGTAGAAGGATTCACTATTTTACATCTCACAATTTTACTTGTTGGGTTTGAAATCATTACTTCATAAACTGAAGCTCTTTGGGATGTCAATGTACCTTTGGGTTTCTCTAAAATGGCAAATCGAGCATGCTCCACAAAGAGAGTCATAGAGCATGCCATTACAATACTTCTAGACTTCTCATTTGTGAATGTGGTGGCTGCCAATGGCTGTTCGCATGGAAAGTGTCCTCTCATAACTGGGTCTAAATCCCACTATAATATGCTAAAGGCTTGTACCCCAATGTAGTCCTCTGTGTGAGTACCGCAGTCATGACTGTGCCATTTGCATGTGAAAACAAATAAAATTCCTCCGCATAATTGAGAGTTCCCAAAACAGGAGCCGTACAAATTGCTTTTTTCAGCTCCTCAAACCCTTCTTCCACTTCCTCAGTCCATTCAATTTTACTTTATTCCCTTATGCTTTCTTTAAAGCGTGCTAAAGTGCTCTTGTGTATGAACTGTAATCAAACACCCATGCTCTAACATGGTAGCATAATCCCCAAGAACTGTTGCATCTATTTCACTGTACTTGGCTTCGAGGTTTTCATAATTGCCTCTGCTCTCCCAGGTGTCACCTTCTTTCCTTCATGTGAAATAAACTGCCCTTCTTGGCAATATTGTAACTTCTCTTTGTCCAGCTTATATCCCTTGACTGCTAGAATAGTCAATACATGAATAGAATCCTGTCTGCACTCATCTTCTGTGGTGCTACAAACTAAAATGGCATCTACGTATTGTATCTCTGCACTCTTAAGATCAATGTTGCCTGAATCCACCTGTAGGACTCTGTTGAAGATCGATGGGGACTCATAATACCCCTTGGGCAAGCGAGTATGTTTCAGTTGAGTTTGGCGGAATGTAAAGGAAGTCAGGTCTTGTGAGTCTTTGTCTAGCGGGATCGAGAAAAACACATTTTTCAAATCAAACACCATGAATTATCGAGATTCAACTGGGATACTACATAGTATTGTCGCTGGATTCGGGACTAAAGAAACTCTGCCGCTACAATCTGGTTAATCGGACTCATAAATTGTATGAAACTCCACAACCCTCCTTTAGATATTTTGAGAGGATACACTGCAGTATTACATGACGATTCTGATGGCACCAGAATTCCTTGTTTCATCAGTGGTGAAATAGTCTGAAATATACCCTCATCTGCCTCTCGAGACATGGAGTATTGTCTTGCTCGAGGTAAAATTGCTCCTGGCCTCAGTTTTATTTTAACCTCCCCTATTCCCTTTAATAAACCTACGTCATAAGGGCCTGTACTCCATAGAACGCATGGCACCTTCTCCAAGTCTTACTGACAGTATGCGGGACGCTGCTGCATTATCGCCGTTTGCTGTGGGATTTCCCTTTTTTTGTATTCTTATCCAGTATGTGATGCTCATAAAGAACACCACTTCATTGTCTGTTTGGTTTTCCCTAAACATCTTCAGTAATGTTAGTCAGTCTATAGCCTTCCTCGAGAGCTATTACTGTTCTCCATGGTCTACCCTCTTCATCCATTCCTTCAAGCATTGCCATATTCCTTCATACTATGGCTGCTTCTAATTCTGTAGAGATTGTCTGTCCCCCCCCTCTTCGTCCATTGGTATCTGTGGTCTGAACAAGAACTCATCAGGTATCCTCACAATTTTCCCACTAAGCCAGGTGGACATGTCAATTGAATGCTCACTCCATATAGAAAAACCTCTGGATCTAATGGAATGCCTCGCAGAGCCACTTGCCCTGTGTCTGCCAGTATAAATTTGCCCACGTTTAAATTGTGTATTCCTGGAGTGGAGCACACTGTTCCTTGATCAGTGAATGAAATCGTCATGTTAAGTTTTGTAATTAGGTCCCTTACTAAAATGTTAACTGGTGTTTGTCGTGAATATAACAAAGGAACAGACATTCTCTGATAGAGATTGGTAATTCATCAGTAAAGGAACTTGACTTGCAGCTCCAGAGGACCCTTGAGCATTCATGGCAGTTCCCGACATCGGATATTTTCCCTCGCGCATACAAGAACGAGCAGCCTTAGTGTCTACTAAAAAAGAAAATGATTTGCCACCTAGCGTCACTTCGACCCTTGGTTCCTCTTGGGGTTCTGGTGTCACGGATAGTACTGAACACATCAAGTTTCTGTGTGAACTGTCCTATTGTGGGTACAGACTCATCCCAGTCCCTGTGTAAAGAGATCCTCCTACCACAATGACACCTCCTATTCTGGGTATCAACACTTGTCCTGTGTTAGCATACTGTTCTGTCTGCATTGGAGCTTGGTGCGATTGCCCTTGTGGTGGATTCATCTGTACTTGCTCTTGCTGTGGTTCCTGCTGTACTTGTGACGCTTGTGTCTGATACACTGTGTGATCTTGGGCATACCCTTCCGTAGTTTGTGTGCTATATGGTAGAGGATAAGCTGTCACCCCTCTTAAGAATTGACCATTCGGTAGACTCCTTTGCCCTGTCATCCCACAATTTCAACATAGTGGGGGCGCTCGTCTAACAAGTCCCCCTTGGTTAAATCCTCCATGGATATTCTGATTCTCATTCGGTACACTGTGAAACCCACCTTGATTATTTTGGAATCCCCACTTCCTCTATAGCCAAAACTTCTGCCTTGTGGCACAACCCCATATCCACCTTGATCCATCAAGCGCTGATTATTCACCTGCAATGTAGCCATGCTTCCTGCATTCCCAATCCTTTTCTACTTGTTAATACCGCCCCATCTATGGCATATTACTAACTTGGCTTTCTCAATTTTCCTAGCCTCATTTTTCTCTTGCAGCCGCCGACAGTGATGCACTATCGTCAACATTATCTCAGCCCATGGTTTAGCTTTCATTCCCAGATGTTTCTTCATTTGTCTCTGTACTAGCTCAGGCAACCCCTGACATAAAATGTGGTAACATAATGCCACTGTTATTTCCCACAGAACAGCAAACTGCCATTACTCTTGAAGGTCCTGAATGTAAGCAATAGGGTCTTCATCTTCCTTCATTTTGCGTGTCATAATATCTGATGTGTCACAGTCACCCTGAGAGCCCTCCAGACATCTGCTCTACAATTATTAAACGGCGCTCTGTCATGCGTTGTGTTTTGTGCTGTTTTCAAACCCTGCTCTCCTCCAAATGTCATCAGCTCTCTCCCCAGGAATAGCTGCCAGGAGACCTTTTATGTCCCCTATGGAGTTTTCACCTTAAATGATCGTTGTCCATCTGTGACAATGAATATACTGTGGTCTTGCTCCCCCTTTTTCCAGTAAGGGAAAATGTGTAAACCCCAACCCACAGTCGGTTCCCATCGTTAGCCTATATATAGCAGGGATGATTATCCCTGACCATCATCTCCTTGGTGGTAGCGATCTTAACATGCTCACATATGACAGTGATTCTCCCTTTTCACTACACAATCGTCCTCGGGACCTTCTGGATATGGTATAGGATCTGGCGTCCTGTCCTTAGGTTGTTCCAGATCTGACCATCTTACTTCTTTATCCATTTGCAGGCTTCCTTCAGAAGTGCACCTGCTCCCCCTTCTTGTCTCGAGGACCAACTCTCTTTCCTCATCTGACATTTCTTGTCCCCAACTAGTATGACTATCATCCCCTTCGCCCCTATCTAAGTTCAGTCTACTTCAGGACAATGTTTGACGTTCATTACTGAACAGGATTTTCTCCTCTCTTTGTAATTGAGGCATCAGGGATTGATCATCGCTCCCACGAGTTTCATGCTCACTATTTTGTCTCAACTGTTGATAGGCTTTATCAATTCTGTCTCAATGCTTTCCACATCAAATCTTTCTTTGTCTAATGTTACTCTAGATGCCCCTGATGTTACTTCTTTCATTGGAAGAAAATCTTCTGTTCTAGCCCATCGTATCTCTGGGCTTGGCCCTACTGGTTCTCTATGAATGAGACTGGAATCAAGACTCCGCTGTCTCCTTCTTTGTTCTATTTCTTAATCCAATTCTCTTTGTTTTCTTGCATCTCTTCTAATTCTGTATTCCTCTTGCCTTTGTTATTCCCTCCTTACTCCTTCCCTTCGTCTATGTATTCTTTTGTCCCTTAATTTTTTGCATTCCTCCTCTTCTATTTCCCTTTCTCTTCTATCCCTGTCGTCTATCGCTGTCTATTGTCATATTTTCTCTGTTCTTCTGCCCACTCTTCTTTCTTTTGTTGCTTCTCCTGATATATCTGTTCTCGTCGCCCCCGCTCTTCCTTTTCTGTTCATCCTCCTTCAATCTCTCCTCTCGTTATTTATCTCTTCTATCTTGTTCGTCCTTATCTTCCCTTTGCCTAACTTCCTCAATGGTTTTCCCATCTAATTTAAGAAATATCTGTCCTCTCATCCTTTTTTTTCTGCACAAGCAATACCTCGTCAGCTTTATCCTTCTCACCATTCCATCTCTTAATCTCTCTTTCTATTTCTGTCGATATATTCGATCACTCACTCTTTTCCTCTTTGTCTTTCATGGTCTTACTGATCACTTTGTTTTTCTTATTGGATTACTATACCCCGTTGCTCTCTTTCAACTCCTTTAAAGGATACACTCCTACTTCTTCTGCACTAGCGTCTTTCACTTAGGGCAACGTAAGGAGAGCTGAGGGCTCAACACCTTCCTCCTTACGCTGACTAAGCATCCACTCCTCAGGTGGTGGATCCTCCATCGCTTCCTGATACATTTTCCAAAGCGCTAAAATAGCTAATCTTTTCTCTAATTTCTTCCCCGTGTACGCAGCGTGCAAGTATGTGGTCATGTGTTGCAATACCACTTTTGACAGTGATCCCCCTTGTGGCCATGGCATGAACATCTTATCTGCTGTGCCTTTCCCCCATCCACACTATACTGTCTCAGCTTAGGCATGTGTTTTGGCAGTGTCTTACATAAGTGCATAAGAGGAGTGTCTCCCATGA
The DNA here is from genome assembly GCF_040938575.1 of Ambystoma mexicanum. Classification (NCBI taxonomy): domain Eukaryota; kingdom Metazoa; phylum Chordata; class Amphibia; order Caudata; family Ambystomatidae; genus Ambystoma; species Ambystoma mexicanum. The sequence goes on along the minus strand of NC_090937.1, from coordinate 1,620,628,158 downwards.
TGACAAGTCTTGATTGACTGTCAATACTTACCAGACTTATGAATATACATTGAGCTCTGTTTAAATCACCACTTTTTCGATGCCTTTCAAAACAACAAATATGAGCGGGCGCCATCAATCGCCACTCAAGCCTCTATTTGTAGATTAGCTATTTCTAACTCTGGATTGGTACCAACATCTTCACTAGGTAGTCCCTATAGCTCCTAGACTTTTTTAATGACTTCACAACTTCTAGCGCTCTTCCATATTTTTACTCAACAAAACAAACAGACAGACTAGTCAACTTTACAGATTAATAAACGTCATGATCACACTTTTCCCTCCCTTGCCTTTTCTTAATACCTCATACAGGGTTTCAGACATCATCTTTCATTAATCTGTTTACGCGTTGTATTTTTCACTCTACCCTCGTTGGGATTTGAGATGTCTCCTTCTGAAACTCTCTTGAGTTTAGGACGCTAGGCGCTTTCTCTTCTCTTTATACAATGTTTCCCGTTACTCAAAATTATCACACCTCATCCCCTTAATTTGCCAATCCCCTTAGTCTACTCACCATTCATTCAATAATTGAATTAAGGCCTTCGGTATCGACTCCTCTCTAAAATCTGATCACTGCACCCTCCATCCACACAGCACCCATGGAAACTGGGCACTAATTTCGTCAAAGGGGGTCCGGCCCACTGGCTCCGTCCTTCTTGCAAGTTTATTTCTTTTCGTTCGCTCTCCACAGGAAAACCTGCGATCTTCCGGCTAATGGCAGAGGATTCTCGATCGTCCGAAAAACTGGGGACAAACTAGTTTGGATCTTGAACCATCCGCAGTGCTTCCACCTGAGCTTAGAGCCTTTTTGATAACACACATGCAGTGGATGAGATGCAGAATAACTCTGACACCAAATAATCGAACCTATTCAGGAAGATGGCAAAGTTTACTGTTTAATATCAATTATCTAAAACAGGGAGTTACAACGGACATCAATGGTCATTCGCTCAGTTCTCTCAATGCATTTCACATAAAAACACAATTACATACAAAAGATTTGTCATAAATGATGTTACTATGTGGCAAATAAGAAAAACCTATGAAGGGTTGTGATATGTTCAAGGGGAACATCTAAGTATACTTTCTATAAGGGTTAAGGTTGTAATTGGATATCTACTGTCAGGTGTACAACGTGTGCCTACCTCTAAAATGTGTCATCTTCTATACCAGTAAGGACGCCATATATCATTGGCTCTCAAACTATAAGGTCCTTCAGTGTACGGCCCTCTACAATTGGTTGGCACACTCGTGCCATGTCTGGAACATTCGGTTCACTTAGCAGCATGTGAGCTCAGACTCAGCTGCCAGGAGGTGGACTTGACTTTACCTCCCCACCCATTTAGCCCAACGTCTCTCATCACTCAAGCCTTCTGCCATGAAGATTGTCTTTGAACTTGGCCTTGTCGAGTATCTTTGTCTCTGGGAATATAAGGGACTATGAGCACGCACTATAGTAGTTCTGGAACTCAAAGCTGCATTTAAATGTCTTAAATGAATAAAACTAGTCTTGGCTGCCTTCAGCTTTGGTACCAGGCAAGACAGCCTTGCCACTCATTTCCATGATCTCAGCTAATTCTTGCTCTGACACAGTTCTCGTTTTGTTTCTTCTTCATGGGTCCGAGCTTATTAAATTCATGACACAGAGGTCCTGCTTCTATACAATGGCGGCTCTGCTGGCAATCTATTCACTACGTATAGCCAGCTTCTATAAAACTCATCATGTTTACTTTCTCAAAGAGGGTATGGGATGGAAAAGTGAAAGGCACTCAGAAAAGTACACTTATTATTATTGGTGTTATTATACTCAAGGTTTTTATTGAGTGGGGACCAAACTTTGGGAAGCAACAGAGCACTTTATAAATCACAGGTGGAAGAACAGGGTGAGGGTAGCAAAAGATACAAGGGAACATGGTGCTAAAAATAGGTGAGCTGGTTGGCGGGCAATTTGGCAGCAACGGATCTAGAAGCAACAAGGGGAGGAAACAGTGCTGATCCACCTAGTCTAAGGTAGGGTGGAGAGTGGAGGGTGTGCGAGCTAGGTGTTAGTTCGGAACACTCCTAGAAGAGGAAGGTCTTGGTAGTCTTCCTGAAATGTAGCAACAAGGTGGTGAGTCTGGGCTGGGAGGAGGTTTCAGAGTCTTGGGGCATAGACAGAAAGGGTCTTTCTTCTGTTTTTTCCTCCCTGCAGTGAAGTATTGAGGATGGGATGATGCTAAAATACTAAGAGAAGTATGGTTGGGATGGCCGTTTGTGGAAAATTGAGGGTTGCCCTGTTCTTCTGCTTCTATATTAGAGTTATTTATATATTTTCACATGTTTTTAGAGTTGTTTTATCACTTCTTGTGTCATCGTCATTGTCAAATGCTTTATGATGTCACCGTGCTAAACTCATAACAGAAGAAGTGAGTGTTTGTGTGATGTCACTTCTTTTAATTTCACAAAGGGGTCAAAGGAAGGTTAAGGCCACTTTGCTGGTCATTTTGGTCTAATAATTAAAGAGCTCAGGAATTAGACATTTCCTCATAGTGCAATGTCTGTATCCCACAAATATCTTGAACATTGCTACCTTCCAGCAGGTCTAACCTAACTTTATTTTGTAGGGATATCTCGCCACTATGAGAGGTACGGCCTACTACTGGATTGGACTCACAGACCAGGCGTCCGAGGGCACGTGGTATTTTGTGGATGGCTCCCCGTATAAACTACGCACGTAAGCATTTTTATAAATGTTAATAGATAGTGGTGTCAAATGACTGAGTACAGGTTACTAGACACTTTATGTTTGCAAAGTAATTCATGCTATGAATCTGTGGTAGACAGAAATGCACTGAGGAATGAAGGTAAAGGGCCCAATTCATGAAATAGTGTGCAGAGATCCTGCAATGCCGTGCTCCGAGAACGACTCTGCACGTAGAGGTTTTTCTGCACTCTCTACGTATTCATGGAATTGTTTGCGCAATGTAACCGTATAGCGAAGTCGCATCCGGAAAACCTCCTACATGCCCCCCACACAAAGCAAAAACAACCAGAAACAATTACCTTTGGGTGCATCCAAGGCGCGAATACCTGCACCCTTAAAACAGTGAGGGGGGTCCCACGCAAGAAGCCCTGCATCTCAGGGACCCTGCGCAGGGGCCCCCTTAACTGTTGAGAGTACCCCAACAACATGCATACGATTTATCATAACTCGGGTAAAACTCAGAAAATGTGCGAGGTAAACCCCATAAACCATTTGTGCACCCGGCTACACTGCGTATGCGCAACCCTAAGTTAGATCAGAACCCCGGCAAAATACGTGCACCCCTAAAGCCGACACCCGATCTTACCTCTGCGTGGTGAATCCTATGCGTAAGTGTCTGTACGCCTGCCTTAGGGTGGCAGATAGAATGAGAGCTTTTAGTGGCAATTTCCCTTACAAGAGGTTGCTTGGTCGGATCCATGAATGAGTATCGTTCTGTTCATTATTGGGCCTGCGATGGACAGCCTGTGGGCCGTCCCTTGTTACGCTAACCTTTTCCCTTGTTCTTCCTCATTTTACGAGTTCCGCCCCCTTCCCAGTCCTCTGCTCAAGCCACGCCCATGCTCTGCGGCGTGTCTCACGCAAGGCACTCGGCCACTCGCAGAGAAATGCTTAGCCTGCATGAAGTCCCTACAAAGTACAAAAAAGTGCCACGCTGTCGATTCCATGAATCGACAAACAGGATTTTGCACGCAGTTTTGAATGCAATGTCCCCATTTACTGCAAAAATAATTCCATGAATCGGGCCCAAAATATGTTGATGAAGTTGGGCAAGATATTAGGGCGAAATGGTGGGATAAAAATTAGCATTTTCACCAGCATTTGTAGCACATTATCAATTCCTTTTTCTGATAGTGGTGCATATCCGTTTTGCCCCTGTACCGACATTGAATAATGTTAATAATAATAATAATAATAATAATAATAATAATAATAATAATAATAATAATATTAATAGTGATTACACAATAAACCCCAAAGTGAACATGTAATGCCCGCCCACAGAGCTTTATGTTGCTGTTTGCACACTGGCATGCCGATGAAGGATATTCGTCATTAGAATTAGCTTTCTGGCTTATAAATGAGAAGAAAAGAAATTTGCATATTCACGGTCACAAGCTTCACATTCAGCAGTAAACCACTTTGGGTCTCATTCCAAATTTGGGGCTGCAGAAAGTGAGCTTCAACAAGTGCCCCCGTGACTTCTCTTACGTAGTGAGCTGCTGGATTTTCACCCAAAATCCAAAATGACTGGGAGGCCTCCCATGAACCCGATGCCCTCAGAGGCAACATATCTGATGATGACGGGTCCATACCAGGGACTGAAGCAAGCATTCAGCACCTACTTCGACCCCCAGAGAAACATCGACCATGAGAGGCACACGTTCAATACAGCCAGTCAACTGAATGGGGAGTCAATGGGCGCAAGCCAGTAGCTCATTGCCATTTCCATAAGTTCACAAATGAAGATGCTATCAGATTGCGAATTATAAGAGGATGCCTCTCGTCCACTTTCAGAAAGAAACTAATTCGTGAACCCCTTCCCCTCGCCACCATCCAGCAAATGGTTCTAACAGAAGCGAGAGCAGATAATTAAGCAGCACAAATAGAGACTGAAATAATGTCGGTGAGAGAACAAGCGTATCAAAGCAGGCCAGGCAGAAGGAGCATGACTGGCGCCGATCCACCTGCACGAAGATATGGGACCACAGGAAGATACCACACATGTGGCCTACCATTTCCGCATGATGAAGGGGTGAAGTGCCCTGCATTTGGACAGAGGTGTGTAAATTGTGGGAGAGAAAATCATATGGCAAGGGTGTGTAAAACGCCGCTAAACCGCATGCAAGTAAGTGCCAGCCTAGGCAGGAGACCCGAGTCGAACTCGCGCATAGCAGGGCCCAGAAGGGATGAGGACGCCACAGAAACTTGGCGAACTATGTCCGACAAGTCACACGCCAATCTTCATCACCCACGCCCTCTCAAGTAAGAAACAAACATGAATATGCATATATGAAGTCTGACGTAGTGACTGCTGCAGTAGGAGAAATTGACATCAAGGTAGGACAGCATCCAGCTAAGTTTGTCATTGACACCAGAGCCACGTTAAATATCATGTGCATATCCGAGTACCGCAAGATAGTGTCCCACCTACGTTGATGCCATCAGGGCTCAAGGTATTTCAGTCTGCCACAAAAGGACCCTCTCTTATTCACGGGAAATTCACAATGGAGCTAAACTACAAAGGGCGGCTTGCCATAGCGGAACTGCATGTTCTTCAAGGGAAAGTACTGGGAAGCAATCTCCTGGGGAGACCAATGGCTGTGGAAATGGGAATTGCTGCTGTAACATATGCCATGAGACCTGAGGGAACAATCCATGAGCAATTCCCAGAGCTATTCAGAGGATTCGGATGTTTGAGAGGGAAACCAGTGACTCTTCACATCAACGAGTCTGTTGCACCAGTTGCCCAACATCCCAGAAGGATACCGATCCATTTTCAACCACAAGTGGAGGAGTAAATCAGGTGTCTGCTAAGAGAAGACATAATAGAACCGGCCTGTGGTCCCACTCCCTGGGTTTCGCACCTGGTAGCTGTCCACAAACAAGGCACATTCAATGCAATCTGTCTGTGTAGACATGAGGCAAGCAAACAAAGCCATTGAACGTGAGAGACATCCAGGGATACACTTAAATGGTATGATCAGCTTGCTCAATGGGGCCACCATATTCACCAAATTGGACCTATACGAAGGATATCATCAGATCAAACTGGATGAACAGTAACAATATATAACAACGTTTGCAACTAATGATGGACTATTTTGCTCCAAAAGACTCCGTTTTGGAATATCATCCGCAGCCGAGATCTTCCAGGAGAGTGTCAGGAGAGTGGTTCGTCATATACAAAACTGTTTTAATTACAGTGATGACATTTTGGTTTTTGGAAAAGACCTGAAACAACATGATCAAGCATTACACGACATCTGCACGGCATTATCCCAAGCAGGGTTGACATTGAACCCAGAGAAATGTGCCTTTCACAAACGGAATCTCAAATTCTTTGGACACGTGTTCTCGCCAAGTGGAATGAGCCTCGACCCAGGGAAGGTAGAGTCTATCACTAAGATCTCGCTCTCACAGGGTGTAGGTGAGGTGCATTCATTTTTGGGCATGGCCAGCTATTGCAGCCAGTACCTGAAAGACTTTGGCACCATCTATGCCCCACTGAGGGACCTTTCCAAACAAGGCAAGGAGTTTCAATGGGATCGCCATTGCGAAGTAGCGTTCATGCACACCAAAAGAGAAATTGGATCAGCAGAATGTATCACCTACTTTGACCCAACAAAATATACCAAGCTAACGGTTGATGCCAGCCGGTGGGGTTGGGTGCCATCTTAGACCAGAACACCCCAGGTAGCAACAGTCTGCGGGCGATTGTGACCTATGCCTCCAGGAGCCTCTAGGAAGTAGAACAAACTATCATCCACTCTATGATAATACTGTACCTAGCCCAGTCTTTGAATGTCAAACCTAGGTAGTCATTGATGTCATATTATAATTTGTTTGCATTGGGCCTCATTACGACCCAGGCGGTAAGTTACCGCCTGGGCCGTGACTTTACCACCATGGCGTAAACTACGTTTACGCCATGGTGGTTGGCGGACTTACCGCCCCATTCCGAGTTTGGCGGGGCGGTAAGTCCCCAATCCCCATTTACCCTTCCCCATTCCCATTTTTGCCCGATAGGGCATAATGGGAGTGGGGAAGGCGTTAATTACGCCACCGTAAATTACGGTGGCGTAATTAACTCCATGGTCCCTTAGCGCCATGGATTTTAACACCTGCTAAAAGCAGGTGTTAAGTCCGCCATGGCGCTAAGGGACCTCGTACTCAGGCGGTAAGGGTCGGCGCTGTTTACGCCGCTGTAAAACCCTTACCGCCTGAGTCGTAATGAGGCCCATAGTGTTTTTAGCCCAATCTGTGACTTTCAAATCTAGGCAGACCCTGTTGTCACACTAGTTATCATTTGCCTGCACAGTGCTTTTAGCCCATCTCTGTGATTGTCGATCCTAGACAATCTCAGCTGCCATATTACTTGTATCCAGTGATCCCACTCCTTAACAACTACTCTGGCTGAATAACTACCCCGGCCACCCAATATGCACCTAGCAGTTACTTGCCTTACCATCTGACTCCCACCTATACCTATGAAATGTACCTACCAGGCCTCTTCTCAGCACTGCTGAGAGTAATTCTCCTCCTCATCCACCTGTCCAGCCACCACAGCCTTACCTCTAGCTATGCCTCCCCAGGCACCACCTGCCCTCCTATGATGCACCTCTCGATACCAAGCAGCCTTGCTGCCAGAAACTCCAAATTACGTGCCAGACTACCCAAAATATATGAACCCTGATCCAGAGACACTAACCAGTCTAAATTGTCCAACTGGACCCTACCCATGCTTTCGATCCCTTCCACCAACCGCCCCTTGGACACACCCAAGCACGGCCAAACTAACACTCAGCACAAGGTTCACAACTTAACCACTACAACTACACATACCAAACCTACCACCCCTCTCATACGAGGCGCCTTAATTAACGCACGATCACTAGTAGCCCATGCCACAGACGCAGCAGACCTCATTCTAGCAGAAGAACTAGACTTCCTAGCCATTACCGAGTCTTGGCTCCATGCAGCCGCTGGACCTGCTCTTTCACTAGCCGTCCCCGACTACTACACTATCCATCCGAGCGGACAGAACAGAATCCAGAGGTGGAGGCCTCGCTATAATTGCCAAAACACACCTCAACATCAGACTCGACACCACCAATCACTTCCCATCATGCGAATCCCTCACAGCCAAACTTCCTACCGCCAACTCCCAAACTATAACCATCCACTTACTCTACAGACCCCTGGCCCGCTTGGTTCCTTCGAGGAAGACCTCACCACCACCATCACTAATAACCTAAAAACATCTCCCAGAGCCTCCTCCTAGGAGACTTCAACTTGGGCCTCAAAGATCCTAAAGACCCACAGGCGACCCTCGTCAACAATACCCTGCTAGAACTAGGCTTCACCCAAAGAGTGTCCGCCCCCACTCACAACAAAGAAAGAACCCTGGACTGGGTAGCTGACCACAACTGCGTGGCCTCCATCATAGCTAACACCCCCCAACCATGGTCCGACCACCATCTCCTCGCCTTCAACCTCAAAGCTGCTAGCCCCATCACTAATAACCTACTAGCCACTGCTATCCCTACGAGAAGCAAGAAAAACATCACAGCTGAAATACTCGTCCCTCTTATCCTCCAAACCTTGTACCAACTCCCAGCTACCTCCAACCCCACCATCTCGTAGAAAGCTACAACAATAGCATGCGCTCAGCATTAGACTCTATCGCACCCCTAAAACTGAGAAAGTATAAGCCGAAAAAACACCTGAACACATGGTTCTCTACTCATCTAAAAGCCCTCAGGTCTGAGAAATGCATAAAAGAACAAGCTTGGAGACAATCTCCAACAGACATCAACAATCAGACCTTCAACAAAATAGTCTCTACTTACAAAAAGGAAATCATCACTGCTAAACAGGAATCATACAATCAGAGAATAGCGCAAGCCAGATCCAACACTAAGGAACTCTTCACCATTATCAAAGAGTTGGAAACACCCATCCTAGTCCCAGACACATGTGTGAAAGATGAACAATGGTGCACTAGTGTTCAAAATGCCCTGTCCAATAAAGTAGCAGGCCTTCAGATCAAAATCTCTAACAAGAAAGAATCCCTAAGTCTACCAACTCCACTAACACCCCCACACACCCAACTCTCCTCCCCACGCCCCAGAACACGACACCTAACCCACTTTCCCGCTTCAGCTTTTCCAAAGTCTTCACGTTAGAAGTGGAAAAAATCATTCTCAGCCTCAAATCATCAAACTGTCAAGGTGACCTTTGCCCCCCAAATCATCAAAGACGCACTAGAGACCTCTCACCGTTCACAGCAAACTTATCAATGCCTCCTTCTCTTCAGGTACCATCCCCAATAACCTTAAAGGATCCTGGGTCCTCCCCCTACTCAAAAAACCCATCCTTGACGCGACGATTCCCACTAATTAAAGACCCATTACCACCGTCCCCTTGCTGCTCAAATTATTAGACAAGACAGCCTATCAACAAATACAAAAATACCTTGAGCAAAACCACCTCCTAGGAACCCGGCAATCAGGCTTTAAACCCCAACATGGGACAGAGACAGCTCTCATTGACCTTAAGGCCCAAATTGGCACGTTGAGAGACAATGGGAAAACGGCTTTACAGCTTCTTCTAGACCTCTCTGCAGCATTCGACCTAGTTGATCACAAAATTCTTTGTGACCACCTAAACTCGGCTGCCCACTTCTCCCAAGAAGCCTTCGGCTGGATTGAGTCATTCCTGAGTAACAGATCCATGCATGTTTTCTCCACCTCAGCTTCCGCTGACCCCATACCCATCACATGTGGGGTACCCCAGGGATCATGTGTCTCCCCCATCCTGTACAACGTGTTCACAAAGCCCCTGTTTGATGATCTTGATGGTCTGGGTGTCACCTACTCTAATTACGCTGAAGACACCCAGATCCTCATCCCGCTGACGGGAGACTACAACACAGATTTGGGCTTGGTGAACAGGGTGTACCTCCTCATCCAGGCATGGATGGCCTCCCACAGTCTATGCCTGAATGATGACAAGACTGAACTTATCATCCTCAGATCCACCCCCAATCTAAACAAACTGGACCACAACTACTCGAGCTTCACTATAGACAGTAACCCCATCAAGGTAGCAAAAGTAGTGAAAACCCGAGGAATCTACCTAGACTCCACTCTTTCCTTCCACAAACAGATTAGCTCTATGGCCTCTTCCACTGCCTACACATGTAAGCTTATAAAAGCAGCCAAACCCTTCCTATCCACATAGAACTGCATTACCCTAGCCAGAACCATTGTTTTATCCAAACTCGACTACTGTAATGCCCTTTATGTTGGAGCCAACAAACAGATTACTAACAAAATACAGACCTTTTAAAATAATGCCCTTAGAGCAGCGCTTAGCATTCCCAAGAGAACTCACATCTCCAACATCAGGAGATCTCATAACTGGCTCACCACCACCGACAAAATCTGACTCAAAGTAGCCTCCTTAACACACAAATGCCTCAATAATGCAGCCCCCCGCTACTTAGCTGACAGAATAAAAAGATACTCCCCTAACAGGCCCACCAGAACATCCAATGCTAACTTGCTTGCAGTTCCCAGGTTTAACAGATCCAACTTGGGCAGGAACAGCTTCCAGGTGCAAAGCAGTCCAACACTGGAACTCCCTGCCACTAGCTCTAAGGACCCCCCAAACATACCCCCGCTTTAGACGCAACTACATTCAGTGGCTAAAGAACAACGACCAACAACTGACCTGCCTCTACATTTTATGCTTCCATGTAATTATGTATATATTGTAAACTGCATATCACAGTATCTATCACAACTGTATTAACCTATGCACATACTGTAAATCCTCTGTACAGCATTGTGACCAAGCTGAGAATAACCATACTGATCCTACGCCCTCATACCTTCGGGTCTGGTGTGCAATATAAATGAATAAACTAAGGGGGTAATTCATGGAATTTCGCACAAAAGTGGCGCACGCGGCTGGCGCACAGTGTTCCCGTGCGATAGACTGCGCCAGCCGCGTGCGATAAATTCCATTTCATCGCATAGCGTATTATGGATTTTAGCCTCCAAAACCAGCCGTGGCGCAGAGAGGCGCAGCAACCCTGCAGCAGCGCCAGTTAAGTCCCCAAGAACGCCCTCGCGCAAGGAAAATCCATCAAAAGTCCCAATTCAGCGCAAACGGCTGCGCTAACCCTGGGCGAGTTTACAGGGCTGCCAAACAGCAAACGCCAAGCGGGGAACGTGTATTGCAGGGGTGCGCGGGAAGTTCCACACGCAATTGTGATGGGTACGTGTATTTCAGGGGTGCGCGGGAAGTTTCACACGCGACTGTGCCGGGTACGTGTATTTCATGGGTGTGCGGGAAGTTTCACACGTGAATGTGCTGAGTACGTGTATTTCAGGGGTGCGCTGGAAGTGCCACACGCGATTCCAGCTGGGTACGTGCATTTTGTGGTGCGTGGGAAGTTCCACACGCGATTTTGCCGGGTACGTGTATTTCAGGGGTGCGTGGGAAGTTTCACACGCGATTGTGCTGGGTACGTGTATTTCAGGGGTGCGCGGGAAGTGCCACATGCGATTTCAGCAGGGTACGTGCATTTCTGGGTGTGCGGGAAGTTCCACACGCGATTGGGCTGGGTACGTGTATTTCAGGGGTGCGCGGGAAGTTCCACACGCAATTGTGCTGGGTACGTGTATTTCAGGGGTGCACGGGAAGTTTCACACGCGACTGTGCCGGGTACGTGTATTTCATGGGTGCGTGGGAAGTTCCACATGCAATTGTGCTGGGTACGTGTATTTCAGGGGTGCGCGGGAAGTTCCACACGCAATTGTGCTGGGTACGTATATTTCAGGGGTGCGCGGGAAGTTTCACACGCGACTGTGCCAGGGACCTGTATTTCATGGGTGCGCGGGAAGTTTCACACGCGAATGTGCTGAGTACGTGTATTTCAGGGTTGTGCGGGAAGTGCCACACGCGATTCCAGCAGGGTACATGCATTTCGTGGTGCGCGGGAAGTTCCACACGCGATTCGGCTGGGTACGTGTATTTCAGGGGTGCGCGGGAAGATTCACACGCGATTGTGCTGGGTACGTGTATTTCAGGGGTGCACGGGAAGTGCCACACGCGATTTCAGCAGGGTACGTGCATTTTGGGGTGCTCGGGAAGTTCCACACGCGATTGGGCTGGGTACATGTATTTCAGGGGTGCGCGGGAAGTTTCACACGCGATTGTGCTGGGTACGTGTATTTCAGGGGTGCGCGGGAAGTTTCACATGCGATTTTGCCGGGTACATGTATTTCAGGGGTGCGTGGGAAGTTTCACACGTGATTGTGCTGGGTACGTGTATTTCAGGGGTGCGCGGGAAGTGCCACACGCGATTTCAGCAGGGTACGTGCATTTCGGGGTGTGCGGGAAGTTCCACACGCGATTTGGGCTGGGTACGTGTATTTCAGGGGTGCACGGGAAGTTTCACATGCAATTGTGCTGGGTACGTGTATTTCAGGGGTGCGCGGGAAGTTTCACACGTGATTGTGCTGGGTACGTGTATTTCAGGGGTGCGCGGGAAGTGCCACACGCGATTTCAGCAGGGTACATGCATTTCAGGGTGCGCAGGAAGTTCCACACGCGATTGGGCTGGGTACGTGTATTTCAGGGATGCGCGGGAAGTTTCACACGCGATTGTGCCGGTACGTGTATTTCAGGGGTGCGTGGGAAGTTTCAAACGCAATTGTGCTGGGTACGTGTATTGCAGGTGTGCGCGGGAAGTGCCACACACGATTTCAGCAGGGTACGTGCATTTCGGGGTACGCGGGAAGTTCTACACGCAATTGGGCTGGGTGTGTATTTCAGGGGTGCGCGGGAAGTTTCACAAGCGATTTCAGCAGGGTACGTGTATTTCAGGGGTGCGCGGGAAGTGCCACATGCGATTTCAGCAGGGTACGTGCATTTCGGGGTGCGCAGGAAGTTCTACACGCGATTGGGCTGCGTACGTGTATTTCAGGGGTGCGCGGGAAGTGCCACATGCGATTCCAGCAGGGTAAGTGTATTTCGGGGTGCGCGGGAAGTTTCACACGCGATTCCAGCAGGGTAGATGTATTGCGGGGTGCGCAGGAAGTTCCACATGCGATTGGGCTGGGTACCTGTATTTCAGGGGTGCACGGGAAGTGCCACATGCGATTCCAGCAGGGTAAGTGTATTTCGGGGTGCGCAGGAAGTTTCACACGCGATTCCAGTAGGGTAAGTGTACTTCGGGGTGCGCGGGAAGTTTCACACGCGATTGGGCTGGGTACGTGTATTTCAGGGATGCGCGGGAAGTTTCACACGTGACTGGGCCTGGGAGAGCGGGCTACGTGTATTCCTGTGATGGGCGGGAAGATTTACACAGTCGCCTACAACGCGCCAAAAAAGACGGTCCAATCCGGAAACACGTACGCCAGCATGAAGCTGGCGTACGTCGACTTGCAAGAAGCAGGCGTACGTCGACACGTGCAGCATAAAAGTGCGCGCAAACAACAAACAAGCTCATACGCCAGGATGAATATACCATTCCTAGCAGCAGTGGCCGTGGGATACCGCAGGAGGAGGAGGAGGATAGTCAGGGCCAGAATCTTCACACCCAGAACCAGCCTTTTTGGGATGCCTGATGAGCGGGTGTATGGGAGGTACAGGTTTCCACCTCACATAATACTCGACCTGGTCAGTGAGTGGGAGGATGACCTCACATCACCCACCCTCTGCTCCCAAGCGCTCACCCCCCTGGAGAAGGTCCTAAATGTACTGCACTTCTTGGCTACCAGATCATTTCAGCGGACAAGTGCCATAGTGGGGGGGTGTCACAGGCCACGCAGTCACGGTGCCTACACCAGGTGTTGGCCATCATCACTGCACGCCCATCAGTCCGCAGGCACATATACCTGCCCAGAACACCTGCAGAAAGGCAGACTGCCGCCCAGGATTTCTATTTCTCAGTATATGCCAACTTTCCAGGGTCCACCCACGACAGAATGTCAACCCTAATCCGGGACATGGAAGCTTGGCGGCATGGTGATGCATGGCTGCTTGGTGAGTATAAATGCCACTGCACATGTATGCATGTCAGATACAGAGTAATGTCACTACCCCACTAATGATACCCATCACCACCTCCCCAGGGGACAGTGCCTACCCTCTGAGCACCCACATGATGACACCAATTCGGAACCCCATCACGCCTCCCGAGGTAAGATACAAAACAGCCCATATTGCAACCCGGAGCATAGTGGAGCGCACATTCGGAGTGCTCAAGTCATGCTTTCGCTCCCTTGACCGTTCTGGCGGGCAGCTTTTATACGCTCCCCCAGTAGTGTGCAGGATCATAGTAGCAGCATGTGTCCTGCACAATGTTGCAACACGCCGGGGCCTGGCTGTGGACATGGTGGTGCCCCCACATCCCCAACCACCACATGCACGCCCGCTGAGCATGGGAGGGGAAAGGGCACGGGATGAGGCAGCCCGTACGCAGCTGGTGGCTAATTACTTCACATAGAAATCACACCCCCGTGGAGTGCACACAGCCCTGGCACATACCATCTGACAATCAATGATGCCTCAATCAGACAATGATGATGAATGAAGGGACAGTCAACTGTCACAACCATAGCAGCCTGAGATTGTTCACCTGGAAGTGTTACAATGTGTGCATCCCTACCTACACAAACACTACCAATGCAGTGTCATCAAAATACACACTTCTATGCAGCAAAAATGAATACCCACTTGCAAAATACAACATGAGAACAGTGCCATGTCACCCAACCCCTCCAAGGCACCGCCACACAACACACCATGGCATGTCATGCAATGTGAGATCAAACAAAGTAATCCCCACAACATGACACAAGTGTCACAAAGTTCAGTGTCCCTAATGGAAACTGGCCACACATGAAATGCTCACAGTAAGGCAGGACCAACAACACACATGAGCAAATATTTAGCAATAATACAAATCAGCTACACAACCTCAAGCCTACCATAAACATGACAGTACGTATTTCAAAAAATTTGTAGTCTCACTACCTGATAATGCCAGCACTTCGACCACTTCCAACTGTACAGTGTTGGTGCCACGCAAAACTGTAGGTGCACTGCTTACAACATGGACTCCATCTCCAAGGTAGACGGCCTTGTGAAGAAATGAGGAATGGACCTGCAAATCAGGAGGATGAGATGGATGCAGAGGCACATATCAATACACCATGCAGTGTACAATACAACAACAATATGCACTAGAAATGTATACACAGTATTGACTACAGACTGACCACACAGCACATGGGAGTCCAACGTCACTGTGTAAGTCAATGTCACTTGGGCACACCCTTTGCAAGCCCATGGAAACGGGAAGCAGGAGGGGTGTGTCTCACAAACCCAAGCATCTGACCCAAATTCAGGACAAGCCTGCATGTGCCCAGCCACAATACAGCGGATGCCCACGGGAGCCACACAAGGCAACACACTGAAAAAAAATTCAAAATTCAAAAATCAAAAATCAAAAATGGCCATGTATGGGGGGATACCACCCAGGAGGTCCGAGGACAGGGTGCACACCAAAACCCACCTGTGTGGATTCTGTGGAGAAAAAACACCTCCATGGGCTCATGGCCTGCACGGCTACCCTATTGTGGGAGAATCGCTGCTGTCGCTCTCCCCACCCTCTGCAGCTGCATCAGGAGGTGGTGGCACTATGGGAGGCAGCCCACGCAAAGCCCTAGTCTGATCCTCCATGGCAGCAAGCATGCGGGTGTGGAAAGTCTGGTTCTGGAGGATAATCGTGCGGAGGTCCCCATGCAACAACTCACGGGATGCCCGGACCTCCTCCCGAGTTGCCTGCATCTCAGCTGAGAGCGTACGTGTGAGTCGCCCCAGCTGCTGTTCTGTCCTCGTGTCAGTTGAAGCCTCAAGTTCAACAAGAGCCACCCTGAGGTGACGGAGTTCCACCCTCAGGGCTTCCCTGTGGCCCTGGGACTCTACAGAAATGGCTTCCCGCAGAGTCTCCAGTGCCGCCCGTCTGTCCATGTTGGACGCCAACATGTCCTCCCTGTGTGACGGGCAAATGGAGTCTGTTGCCTGCTGTAGTTGCTCCATCAGCCTTTCTGGGGGACAATGGAAGTGGCCACCCTATCCATGGCCTGAGCCATCATCTCAGCTGATGCTTCCTGTTGGTTTGCCATACCGTATATGGATTGCTCACATGCGGTATTGCCAGGTGGCGTACGGCCACTGCGTCGGCGGGCACCACACCTGTCTGGGGCAAGGCAAACTGCGCCTTGCTGTGCCGGCACTGCCTGAGGCTGCAGGACTGCATTCCCCCTCTGATCTGCTGGCCCAGGAACAGGATCAGAAGTTGCGGGGTGTGACCCTGCATCCGTAACCAACAAAGGCGGACCTCCCAACACTGACATCCCCATTGAGGGTTCCACCCCTGGTGCAGGTGGGTCGGACAGAACAGAATCCCTCACAGAAACACTTACCTGCGACTGCACATAGGTCTCATCATCTGAATCGACACCTGAATAGAGCTCGGGCGGGGTGCACCCAGAGTCACCCCTTGAGAGAATGGTCTGCAGCAAGTGTGGGTTCTCACCCACCACCACACCACATCCCTCACTGGTGCCCGGTCGGCCCTGAGACCCCTCCTGGGTCTGCACCATCTCCACAACCCCAGCAGTATCAATTGCGTCATCCCCTGCAAAGACATGAAAGAAAAGAAATGGGAACAGGCATTAGCACCATGGCACACAATTAGGGCTGAGAAGCAACAGAACCAGTACTTCATTGACACATGTCCCACATGACTATAACCCTCCCATGCATGCACCGTCACTGCGTATGAAGGGGAGGCAAATGGCACACATTGATGACACCAAGATAGAAGATCAACACATTTGCTGCATGCTGGCTAGCAGTGCCATCACACATTGGCCTGTGATTGGCATGTCCAATACACATACATGACACATGCCATCACACAGATGGCATGTACCATAGCCATGTCACACATGTGACAATAGGCCTGAGAAATGCCTAGTGAAAGTGGTGGAATGCAAACAATCAGCCTGAATGAACACAGAAAAATATGCAACAATGGTTTGGCAAGATGACACTTCAAGGGCAACTGGCTTGATGTTGGGCTAAATGTCTACTGTTGCCAGAAGGGATACTGCAATACCCAAATCCTGGTGCTCAGAATGTATTGGATGAAGCACATGGGTGACCCAAACCACTCAGGCACACACACCCTCACCTGGCACTCATGTGGAGTGAGTTCAATGTCCTCTGCTGGAGACCCAACTCCAGTCACTAGAGTAGTGGCATGACTTGAGGCCAGCTTTTTCTTTACCCTGCGCTTCAGGTCATTCAAGCGATTGTAGCAATCATTAGCTGTGCGCCTCACGATTCCAAGGGCACTTATGATGTCTGCGATCGTCTGCCAGTGTGCCTGACGTTGAGCAGGTGTCGTCTTGCACCCTGCAGTAATCAACATTTCCCGGTCATGTGCGGACGCATACTCCACAAGTGCATCACGTTCGGCCTCACTGAAGCTAGGCTTCCTCGAGGTGCTGGACTGTGTAGCCGTGTGTGGGGCATCAGCCTGTACTGGACGAGCACTCTTCCTCTTCCGCTTGGAAGGTGGTGGGAATCCTGAGTGTCCTACGCCGCTCTGGACACTAGGGGCAGGAGCCCAGGTGGACTGTGTACTAGGAGTGTGGGAATGAACACTGAGCATGGGACTTGGTGCAGGCATTAGCTGAAGTGTGATGTAGTCAGGGGGAACGTCAGCAGGATGGACTGGGACCGACACTGTCCTGGCTGGGTGAGTGAGAGCTGGGGTGGATGGAGCAGCAGCTGCCCCTGCCGCCTCCACACCCTGCCTACTTGGGGCAGCAGATGACATAGCTGCCCCTGATCCACGTGGCCTGGTGACACCAATGTGCACCGCCACACGTGGCCTAGACCTGCTGACCTGGAAGTCAGCCTGGGAGTCACCCTGTGCCAGGTCTGGTGCCACAATGGGATGGTCCAACAAGGGCTGAGCATGGATGGTGTCAGCCACGTTACCCTCAACCAGGGGGCGGGGGGCATGGGTGTCACTGACTGGTCCTCCACACATGGGGGGCAAGGGGCACCCTGCAAGTCCCGGCCACGTCCCCTACCGTATCCACCACGCCCACCTCTTGAGGCTCGGCCACCTTTGCCACCCTTACCGCGTGCTCGCCTCCCAACAATGGCACTGATGTTGTTGTGCGTATGGGAGTTGCAGTAAACTATTGTCCTGGGCAATTGGGGGTCAAAGGAGTAGGGTACTAGATGGAATTCGTATCCCAGTGCTCTATCAGGCTGTATGTGACCCCTGGGGAAAGATGACGGGTCACGCAACGCACAGGCACCCCAAAAAAGGTAACATGCATGCAACCCCTCATAGACCACGTGCGTGGAAAAATAAACCTGCACTACGCTGTGGCACCAAGAAACACAAAAATGAACGTATGCATGTCACACACAGCCTAGAATGACCTCTGAAGGGGTACGTGACACACGGGGCAAGCACAGATGTTAAATACGTGCGCGACTCACCGTCTGCTTTGAAAAATAGCGTGAAAAAGACGTGCGTGTGCGAGCAGGCAACACCCCCGCCAAAAGAAGAATTGTACGCTGCCTGAGGAGACAGGACAACAGAAGAAGTGTACGCTGTTTGAGGAAACAGGCCCAGAAAAAAGATAAAAATAGAAAAATCTGTCAGAGGTAACAGGGAGTACGAACTTGAAACGCTGTGAAGTAAATCGTGTGTGAACCGACACGAAGTACAGATTTCACCCACTCGCTCTCCATGAAAAGCACATACAAGGAAATGGCGTCCTACACGTGCCTTTTAAACATGCCCACATGTCCAGCGTCACTTCCGCGTGTACGCGCTAAGGCCCTATCCTCCAATTACACGAGCTGACACTCTGACGTGCAGTCATTGGATGTGTAACATGCACCCGTGTACAGGGTAACGCCCGCGCACGCATGTCACAGACACGCATACGTGCTGAGGCCCTTTCCACCAATTACACGCTTTGACACTCCGACGTGCTTATTTTTTCCACACGCCATGGAAAACGCCCGTCCGCATAACGTCATAGACGCGCCTACAAGCTGGGGGCCTTTGGGCCAATGAATTCGCATTCGTGTGCTGATGCGCTTACGCGCTAGGGGCCTTTCCTCGAATTACACGCAGACGTGCTGGATTTTCACGTGCCAAATCACTCCGTATCAAGCTGGCCACACTGTAAGCACACAGAAGATCACGCTCCTGCCCAGAAGGCCGAATCACTGCCCCCCAGAGCCCTGAGCACGCTCCAACCTGCCATCTGCTGCTGCCTGACTGCCTGCTGCCCACGTGCCCTGCCATTTGCTGCCTGCACATCAGCCAGGGGTGCTGTTGCTGTGACCACCCCTGCTGGAACCGAAGACTCCCGACTGGGATTCCATCGCTCCACAGCCCAGCCCCAGGACCCAGTTGCCCACCCACTCCTGCCTCTGGGGTTGCCATGTCGGGCACTACACCATCTGGCACCACTGGCAACCCCCAGCCAGAGAGGCAGAGGGGCACCAGCTTCACTGCCACTGAAGTTGGTGTCCTGGTGGAGCTAGTCCTGGGGCAGTATGATGCCCTCTTCGGAAGTTTGCGCGCCGACAAGGAAGGACGGACTCGGATCTGGACGGACATCGTGACTGCCATCAACATGGAGGGGGTGGCAGTCCGACAATTCCATCATGTCAAGAAGCGCTGGGAGGAATTCAGGTCCAGGACCCTGAACAAGGCCCGGCGCCTCTTGGAGGCAGCGGATGCTAAGGGGGCCACTTGTCGGAAGATCAGATGAGGGTCCTGGAACGCATATCCCCAGTGCTCCACGTCCAGGTCCTTGAGAGGCAGACCCGTCTGGAGTCGAGCGGTAAGTGTACATGCATACTGATTGTAAGCTGTGCGTGTGGTGGTGTGCCAGTAGTGTGCAGGTTGCACATGTGATTTTATGGGGCCAAGTATGGGTGTGAGTGTACAGGGCTGTGAGGCTAACACATGTGAGGGCTCTCATGTGTGAGACATGGATGGTGCTTGTGTGTGTAGGCTTGCATGCCAAATGCAGATGTGTGTGCACACATGTTTGAATGAATGTGAATGTAAGTAGGCATGGTCGTGATGTCACAAATGGATGTTGGTTTCAGCTGCATGTATCTGCACCGTGTACATGTGCATGTGTGTGTATTTGACAAGGGTGCAACAGTGATGCAACATGGATGCATGTGACACCGGAATGTGGAAGACTGATTGGCAGATGTGACATGGATGCCGATCGCAACACTGCGACAGTTGGTGGAGGTGTACACATGCATGTAAGTGTGGTGGTGTGTGTGCATGTGTAGTCCACTCCCTGTGTTGCATGTGATGTCTGGCTCACCTTTACCTGCTCATGCTGGTGTATGTGTATGGATGGTGCTGGCTGTTGCGATATGGCTGTGGTATAGCTCATGTGTGCGAGTTGAAATGACATGTGTGTTGGTGATTGTGATGCCATGTCTGAGGTTTGACAATGCCACTCATGTACCACTGTCATGTGTGTATGAGTCCATTGTACAGTGTCCTGATGCCTATGTTTTATTTCTCCCTGTCTGCAGCGTCAACTGATGAAGAGGGCGGAGAAGGTGCTGTGGAGCACAGCGGCAGGGATCGCACCGCCAGCCGGAAACGCAAGGACCGGCTCCCCTCCCAGGTTGTCATCTCGTTGGGGAGTGAGGAGTCCAGAGCCGCGTCCCAGGCCGCAGCTGCCGGGGGGAGGTCCAAGAGGCGGAGGTCGGAGTTGGACTCCTCGGCAGCAGAAGGGGCAGCTGGGACCCCACAGGGCCCGACGGGGGAAGATGGCACGGCGTCATCCAGGTTGGTGTGGGGTTTGGTGGAGGAGGAGGCCGTGCAAGCGACAGAGACGGGGTCTGTAGGTGGGGATTCCACTGGTGCTAGTGGTGCAGTGCAGGACCAGGGACAGGAGGCAGCACAGGCCGCCGCGGAGGTGCCTGTGTGCAATCCTGTCCCTGATCCTGTCACTGCATCATCTTGCACTAGCAGGGATGCCTACGTTCAGACCCGTTTTCAGGCAGGGGATGAGCTTAGCTTACAACAACTGGCCTTCCTCTGCCTGCGGACGTGGCTATCCAGGTACGGGTTGAGCCTGTCCTGACTGGTGTGGCATTGCATCAACGGGCCATGCGAGGTGACCTGCAGTCTTTTCGTGAGGTGACTGCACGTCATCTTGAATGGCTCGTTGACCGCGTTGGCCTACTGGGACGGGTCACCCAGCCGGATTCCTCCGTTTGCTGGAGCTTGTTCCGACCCCCTCCTCAACTGAACACCCTATGCGCTAGTCGTCATCCGTGCCATCTTTCCACCCATTTGTCACCTGGGTGCCCTGTGGAGCTGCCTCTGACCATGCGGCCAGGTGGTGGAGGACACATCCCTGCCACAGTCGGGAGTCGGACGTCCAGCAGGGGTGGCCACATCAATGACTGCACCCCAGCCGGAGGAGGATGTGCAGGCAGCAGGAGCACGGGCACGGGCACAGGCACAGCAGCAGCATCAACGAGGTGGGAGCCATGATGGCTTGGGGCCTTCGACATCGGAGGGGCAGGCATCGGCCGGAGGGCAGGAGGACCCAGGATGGGAAGTGTCTTCCGTGTGGCAGCGGTTGGGCCACGCCATAGATGCGGAGCGGCCGCGGGCGGAAGAGGCACGGCTCACAATGGTCAGGGCAGAGAACTCCAAGCGGAGGGCCCTGAGGCGGGACGAGTGCCTCGAGGCAATCTGCAGGGAGTTGGAGGAGAACATGTCGTCGTCCCTGCGGACCCTCAGGGCCATGGAAGAGGACCGCCTCCAGGACATTGAGCAGGAGTTCGATGATGCCCAGGCCCAGAACATCCAGAAGTGAGCCGTCTGACTGGCCCGCTGCCCTTGTAAATAGTTCTTTCGGGTTAAGATTCCTTTTGTTTTTTTTTTTTTGGGGCGGTTGGACAATGCCCGAACTTCTTGTATATAGTTCTTCATTAGGTAGGGTTTTATTTCATAGGTTTCATTTTAAGGATTGGGCACATGGACCCTGGATGTTCACTTTGTAAATAGTTTGACAATGGATTTGGATTATTATTTTTTTTTCTCCATAGATCAATGTTTTTTTATTATTTTTGCACCTTGGATTTATTTTCTCAGACTAACACTTTGGAGACTTGCTTTTGGATTGCTTTTCATTTGGATTTCATGCATCTTTTTCATTTATTGGACATGCAGGATTTCATTTCTTATTTCCATTTTCTTCTGTTCAATTTCATTCCCTTGTTTTTCTGTTTAATACATTATCATTTGGTACTTCATTGTGTGGTATTCTCTCTTTGGTTTCATGCATGTCACAATGTGTGTTTTATCATTCACATGCTGTCATTGTGTGGGTTTGACGGATATATGTTGATGTGCAGACTAGCCATTTGGGATGCATCATGTGGTGGTGATTTCTTGGTGGGGTGGATGTCATACCTGGTGGTGTGTTCGGAGTGTGGTGGCGTGGGGGGTGTATTGAGGGGGCATGGGGACCATGATTGTGGATCATCATGAGGTGTTGGGGGACATGTGTGGGGGCCTGCTGGCAGGTTTCCTGCACTGCTAGGGGGTGGGGGTGCAGGGGGACATGAGTGTGGGGCCTGCTGGCAGGTGTCCCTGACTGCTATGGGGTGGGGGTGCAGGGGGACATGTGTGGGACATGAGTGGGGGCCTGGTGGAGGGTGCCCCTGACTGCTGGGGGGATGGGGTGCAGGGGGACATGAGTGGGGGCCTGCTGGCAGGTGCCCTGCACTGCTGGGGGGTGGGGGTGCAGGGGGACATGTGTGGGACATGAGTGTGGGCCTGCTGGCAGGTGCCCTGCACTGCTGGGGGCTGGGGGTGCAGGGGGACATGTGTGGGACATGAGTAGGGGCCTGCTGGCAGGTGCCCTGCACTGCTGGGGGGTGAGGGTGCAGGAGGACATGTGTGGGACATGAGTGGGGGCCTGGTGGAGTGTGCCCCTGACTGCTGGGGGGTGTGGGTTCAGGGGGACATGAGTGGGGGCCTGGTGGAGGGTGCCCCTGACTGCTGGGGGGTTGGGGTGCTGGAGGACATGAGTGGGGGCCTGCTGGCAGGTTCCCTGCACTGCCTGGGGGTGGGGGTGCAGGGGGACATGTGTGGGACATGAATGGGGGCCTGGTAGAGGGTGCCCCTGACTGCTGGGGGGTGGGGGTGTAGGGGGACATGAGTGGGGGCCTGCTGGCAGGTGCCCTGCACTGCTGGGGGGTGGGGGTGCAGGGGGACATGTGTGGGACATGAGTGGGGGCCTGCTGCCAGGTGCCCTGCACTGCTGGGGGGTGGGGATGCAGGGGGACATGTGTGGGACATGAGTGGGGGCCTGTTGGCAGGTGCCCTGCACTGCTGGGGGGTTGGGGTGCAGGGGGACATGTTAGGGACATGAGTGGGGGCCTGCTGGCAGGAGCCCTGTACTGCTGGGGGGTGTGGGTACAGGGGGACATGAGTGGGGGCCTGGTGGAGGGTGCCTCTGACTGCTGGGGGGTGGGGGTTCAGGGGGACATGAGTGGGGGCCTGCTGGCAGGTGCCCTGCACTACCTGGGGGTGGGGGTGCAGGGGGACATGGGTGGGACATGAATGGGGGCCTGGTAGAGGGTGCCCCTGACTGCTGGGGGGTGGGGATGCAGGGGGACATGTGTGGGACATGAGTGGGGGCCTGCTGGCAGGTGCCCTGCACTGCTGGGGGGTGGGGGTGCAGGGGGACATGTTTGGGACATGAGTGGGGGCTTGCTGGCAGGTGCCCTGCACTGCTGGGGGGTGGGGGTGCAGGAGAACATGTGTGGGACATGAGTGGGGGCCTGCTGGCAGGTGCCCTGCACTGCAGGGAGGTGGGGGTGCAGGGGGACATGTGTGGGACACGAGTGGGGGCCTGCTAGCAGGTGCCCTGCACTGCTGGGGGGTGGGGGTGCAGGGGGACATGAGTGGGGGCCTGCTGGCAGGTGCCCTGCACTGCTGGGGGCTGGGGGTGCAGGGGGACATGTGTGGGACATGAGTGGGGGCCTGGTGGAGGGTGCCCCTGACTGCTGGGGGTGGGGGTGCAGGGGGACATGAGTGGGGGCCTGGTGGAGGGTGCCCCTGACTGGTGGGGGGTGGGGGTGCAGGGGGACATGAGTGGGGGCCTACTGGCAGGTGCCCTGCACAGCTGGGTGGTGGGGGTGCTGGGAGACATGTGTGGGACATGGGTGGGGGCCTGGTGGAGGGTGCCCCTGGATGCTGGGGGGTGGGGGTGCTGGGAGACATGTGTTGGTGATCAGTAGTGCAAGGTGACATGTGGGTTGGCTGGGGGACATGGCCATGGTGGATTTGCTGCCTGTGGGACATGACCAGGGGTGCAGGGTAGTCCCCTGTGGTGTGGGCTGCCTGCAGGGGCCGTGAAGGGTGTAGAGGGAACACCTGGGAGGACCCACACGGCCAATTCATGTGTAGTACTCCCCGGCACCCCCGAAATACACGTACCCTGCTGAAATCGCGTGTGGAACTTCCCAACCAACCCGGAATACACGTAGCCTGCTGTATTCGCGTGTGGAACTTCCCGCGCACCCCGGAATACACATAGCCTGCTGTGATCGCGTGTGAAACTTCCCGTGCACCCCGAAATACACGTACCCTGCTGTAATCGCGTGTGAAACTTCCCACGCAACCCGAAGTACACGTACCCTGCTGTAATCGAGTGTGGAACTTCCCGCGCACCCTGGAATACACATAGCCTGCTGTGATCGCGTGCAAAACTTCCTGCGCACCCCGAAGTACACGTACCCTGCTGTAATCGCATGTGGAACTTCCCGCGCACCCCGGAATACATGTAGCCTGCTGTATTCGCGTGTGGAACTTCCCGCGCACCCCGAAGTACAAGTAGCCTGCTGTGATCACGTGTGGAACTTCACGCGCACCACGAAATACACATACCCTGCTGAATTTGCATGTGGAACTTCCCGCGCACCTTGAAATACACGTACCCTGCTGCATTCGCGTGTGACACTTCACGCGCACCTTAAGATACACGTAGCCTGCTGCATTCGCGTGTGACACTTCACGCGCACCCCGAAATACACGTACCCAGGCCAATCGCGTGGGGTACTTCCCACGAACCCCGAAATACACACACACGCTATTTTTCACACAGTGGGTGTCCGTGTTTGTCGCGTACCCCTTTACACGTCATTTGTCCTAGAGGGCCACCGTTTGGGACATTCATCATAGCTGTATATAGGTGCTTTTTGTTAGCGCACATTTTGGCGCACATTTATTTCAGGCGCAGGGACGCTACCGCCTGCATTCTTGTGGCGGACGTGTTTGGGCCTGTGCGCCTCTTTGCCCATGCGCTGGTTTGCCCTATTCGATTCCATGAATACGTGTTGTAGGCGAGCGTGTGGGCGTTCCGCGCACTTGCCTCCTGTACTTCCCCTGTGACGCCCATATTTTCACGCGTTGTTCCCCATTCCGAGTGTTACGCCCTGTGTTCTGCCTACTTTTGTTATGTGTGCCGCGCTATGTGCGATTTCGCTTTTTCACCGCACATCCAATATTTTTCTCGCGCACGGACTTCCATGATTTTCGCACTTGCACTGCGATTTTCGCTCTTTCACTGCGAATCACAGGTTTTCGCACGCTTGCGCTGAAATTTTCGGCGCACATTTATTCCATGAATCGGCCTGCCAGGTGTTCCTGCTGGGAAAGTCATTCACAATCATCACAGATCATCAGGAACTGACCACTATATACGGGAATCCAAAATGCAAAATGCCTCTCAGAATTGAGCGTTGGTAGTTACGACTGCAAAATGTGAACTTCTCAATAGATCACAATCCCGGGAGAGAATACAATCCAGCTGACGTCATGTTGCGTCACCCCCTTCAGATGCACAAGGGTGTGATGTCAATAGCTGAAGAGTACATTAACTTTCTCACCCAGCAAGGACAGCCAAGGTCGCTCACCACGAGTATGATACGGTAACACACCTTCACAAACAGTTTGCTACAGAAAGTGAGAGAGCTCATCATGTCGAGGAGTTCGAGAGAATCAGATGGTGACAGCCCAGGTGCGAACAAGGTAGACATGCAAGCTTTCAAAAATGTGAAGGAGGAGCTGGCACTGACTGCTTGCAAGGGCATTATTGTTCTGACTTGAGTGTCGTGTAGACCGATGAGACCTCCGTCCCCAAGTGACGCACAGGGGAACAAAATAGAAACCCGCTGTGCGACCCTTGAGGCCACAGGTGAGAGATGTCTTCCCAGATCCACGGAGCCTCTGGAACACCGATGCTGCTGTCAAGAAGGAATGAGGTTAAGCACCAGGCAATCACAATACAGGCAGGTAAACAAAAGAATCTAAAGTGTCTTACCTATCTGGTGTAAGGAAGACCCAGGTATCCTAAAAGGGAGGTTCGAGGCTCAAAAAGATACAGCGGTCCCTGGAGTGGTAGAACCGCAGGTAAGCGTGGATACAGGTAGGCCACCTGTAAGATAGGGCTTGACTTGGGCGTAGTAGTACAGCAAGAAATTCAGGGATGATCCAAAGACAAGTCGATATGCAGTCCAAAAATCCGGCAACAGGTAAACAGTGCCGAGTAAAGGTACAAAGGGGTGTCCAAGAGAGTCCAAGATAGAGTTCCGTGGTCGAGGTAGCAAGGAGCAAGTATAAACGCCAAACAGGGTCCGAAGCCAGCTGAGAAGCAATGAACGTCCTGCCTCTCAGTTCTTTATACTGTGTGTCCCTGGGTCATGTGACGTCTACCAAGATCACGTGAGGAACGCCACACTGTATCACGTGACCGACGTGATGACGTATCGCCGTCCCTTCTGCGATACATCCTCCAAGGCAGTTGCCAATGCAGGAAAGGTTGTAAGCGAGCCTGTACACCAAAGAAGGAACGGTGTTTTCGGTTCTGTGGGTTCACCGAATCCCTTGAGCCTCGAAGCTGGGGTGGAGGTGTTTGGGGAATGTGAGCAGTGTTCTGATGTGGAGAGGCCTGATGTGCTGAGGATCGCCTAACATAGCCCCTCCACAACGGCCCACGACCCCGTGGGCAGGATGGATGGTCTAAATGGAAACGGGCTACCAAGCGAGGGGCGTTCAGGTCAGAGGAGGAAACCCATGAACGTTCCTCCGGGCCGTAACCCTTCCAATCTACCAGATACTGGATCCCTCCCCTAAACCACCTGGAGCCCAAAATGGCCGACACCTCGAAAACATCAGGAGAGGACAAGGACACCGGCGCAACAGGGGTACGAAGACGGACAGAGTCGGGACAAGGTTTGAGGAGGGAGACATGAAACACAGGATGGATGCGCCAAGAGCTGGGAAGCACTAGACGGAAAGCCACCGGATTAACAACCTTTGAAATCACATAGGGACCGACAAAGCGAGGTAGCAACTTCCGACAACCCACTAGGCGAAGATGACGGGAAGACAACCAGACCCTGGAACCCACCACCAGAGGGGGAGCAGCCCGACGTTTGCCATCCACACGGGCCTTCATAGCAGCCTTTGCTTCAGTGAGATGAACCACTGTACTAGCGTGTAAGGCAGAAAGATCCCTAAGACATGTCGTGGCCGCAGGGTTTGCAGAATCAGAAGCATCAGGGACCGGCAAGACCTTGGGATGTTGGCCATAGAGGGCGTAAAAGGGAGAATAACCAGTGGCTGAATGAGCCGCATTATTATATGCGAACTCCGCAAGCCGCAAAGCGGCCAACCAAGAGGTCTGATGTTGTAAAATAAGGCAACGAAGGTATTGTTCCATAGATTGGTTCGTCCTTTCGGTCTGTCCATCGGTCTCAGGATGGTAGGCCGAAGAATACCTGGTATCAATGCCCAATAGCTTCGTCAGGGATCTCCAAAATCGAGAGGTGAACTGTGACCCTCGATCAGATATAATGACCGAAGGAAGGCCGAATAGCATGAACACATGTTCAAAAAACAAATCCGCTAATACAGGAGCCGAAGGGATACCTTTGCAGGGAACAAAACGGGCCATTTTAGTGAACGTGTCCACCACCACCCAGATGGAGTCGAAGCCCTTCGACTTGGGGAGATCAGTAACGAAATCCATCGTCAACGTATGCCAGGGCCTGGGAGGTACCGGAAGCGGAAGCAACAACCCAATTGGTCGACCCCTTTGATGTTTAGCCTGAGCACATACTGCGCATGATCTAACGTAACATTCTACATCGCGCTTCATAGAAGGCCACCAACACCAACGCTTGAGAAGATCTAAAGTGCGCTCTTGTCCGGGGTGAGCGTTAAAGGGAGCGTCATGAGACCACTCAAGGGCCAGATTACGTGTGTCAGGTGTGGGAAGGAACAGGCGTTCATGTACGAACGGTAATCCATCAGAGAACACTGGGTCCCATTCTCGCAACTGGTCAGAATGACCGCTAGTCCAGGATCGAACCGAGTCTATCAGTGACAATGAGGGAGGTCAGAGACAAATCACATGACTCTTTCCGAGAACAGTGTCGGGGAATGTAGGCAATTGGACCCCCCCCGGGGAACGTGACAAGGCATCCGCCTTCCCATGTGCCGTTCCAGGACGGTGCATAATGCGGAAGTCAAAGGAGGAAAAGAAAAGATGCCATCGGACCTGTCTGCTATTGATGCATTTCAGAGAGGCCAAATCCTGTAGATTCCGATGATCGGAGTATACTGTGATAGGATATTTAGCCCCCAAAAGATGATGACGCCAAACACGGAAAGCGTCCATGACCGCCAAGAGTTCTTTTTCCGTAACGGTATAATGAGACTCAGTACTGGAAAACTTACTGGAGTGGTATGCCACTGGATGTAATTTGCCCGTATTAGGACATGTTTGTGACAGTACCGCCCCGAGGGCAAAGGAAGAGGCATCTGCCTCGACTATGAACGGAAGATCAGGATTGGGATGTTGGAGTACCGGTGCGGTAGTAAAGGCGGTTTTCAAAGTCTCAAAAGCCTCCTGCTGTTCTATCTGCCACTGATATGGTACCCGAGGACTAGTCAGGGCCGTGAGTGGGGCTACAATCGTGGAAAAGGAAGAAATGAAACGCCTATAGAAGTTGGCGAATCCTAAAAAGGCCTGCAAGGACTTGAGTGTTTGAGGCACTGGCCAATCTAAGACTGCTTTGACCTTAGACTCGTTCATGGATAACGCCCCAGGGGTGATGTGGAAACCCAAAAACTCAACAGAGGTCTTATGGAACTGACATTTCTCAGGTTTGGCAAATAAGGAATGTTTGCTTAAACGGGTTAATACTTCTCGGACGTGTTTTACATGGTCATCCAGATCACGAGAGAAGATCAGGATGTCGTCCAAATACACAACCATGTACACATCCAGAATATCCCTGAAAATGTCATTCATGAATCGTTGGAACGTGGCCGGGGCGTTACATAAGCCAAAGGGCATGACAAGATATTCGTACAAGCCGTAACGAGTACAGAAAGCAGTTTTCCACTCGTCTCCCTCGCGAACGCGTACCAAATTGTATGCGCCGCGTAGATCGAGTTTGGTAAAAATGGAAGCATGTGTTAAATGATCTAAGAGTGGAGTGATTAACGGGATGGGATATCTATCCTTCTTGGTGATCGCGTTAAGACGCCGATAATCCACACAAGGACGTAAATCCCCCTCCTTCTTGGGTACAAAGAAGATAGGACTTGCCGCTGGTGAAGTGGAGGGGCGGATGTGTCCTAAACGCAGGGCGTTCTGTACATATTCTTTTAACACCAGTTCTTCCGAAGGAGACAAAGAGTAGATCCTGCCCGAAGGAACAGTGGAATCAGGAAGCAATTCGATTGGGCAGTCATAAGTTCTATGTGGAGGAAGTACCTCAGACGAGCCACGATCGAAAACTGAATCGAAAGCCCGATATTCTGGCGGAATCCCAGACACCAACCCCCCAACAGTATGGGACTGTATGACTTCTGGATCGTCCACTGTCAGTGTGAGTTGTGCTAAGGCTCCTAAGACCCGAGAGGGTGTGTCAGGGGCTTGATGGATCGGGAGACAATAATTCTGACAAATATCGGACTCAAAGAGTACAGTGCCTGCTTGCCAATTGATCAGTGGATTATGTTCACGTAACCAGGGAATCCCTAGTATGATACCGAATTGAGGTGCGGTGATCAAATCAAAACATAAGGTTTCTGTGTGTATGTCTTGTATGTTCAACAAGAGGGGTGCAGTTTGATGTCTAACAGGACCAGAAACCAATGCGGAGCCGTCTACGGCTTGGACATGTTCCGGTCGTGTTTTTACCACTAAGGGTAGATTGAGGGAATGGGCCAAATCAATATCTATGTAATTACCAGTGGCACCGGAATCAATAATGATATTGACTGCATGTAGAAGGCCAGTAGAGGGACATAGAGTAGCCTTTACGGAGATGGGTTGAACACGAGCAAAGGCAAGAGGGGTTCCCGGAGAAGATGATGGGACACTCGACCTGGTCTCCGGTTCTAAGGTCGAGCCATCCGAAAAACCTGACTCTTCTTGGGACGTCGAGGACACTCTTTCACGAAATGTCCAGTGGTGCCACAGTAAAAGCACGCATTATCTACCCTTCTTCGTTCCCTCTCAGATGTTGTAATAGGACTGCGTACCCCTCCCACTTGCATAGGTTCTTCAGTACCGGAAGCGGGAGTATTAACAAGAGTAGGAGAGGAGGAGGCCCCCAATTCAGCCCTACGCTCCGATCGGCGTGCATCTACCTGCAGGACGAGATCAACCAATTCCTGATACTGAGTAGGCATAGAAGGGATCACTGCTAAAGCGTCTTTCATGGTGTTACTCAACCCCCTATAAAAGACCACCGCCCGCTTGTTTTCTGGCCATGATGTTTCTGCAACTAGCTGATTGAAACGGGTGATGTAATCTATCAGAGTTCTTTTGCCCTGAGTCAATTCCAACAACTCCAAATCCCTAGACTGTGCCTTGTGTCGAGTATCGAATACTCGGGACATTTCTAGGACCAACAAATCAAAGTCATAAAGAACCGGGCTATTGTTTTCTAACAGAGGATTAGCCCAAGCGGCAGCTGTTCCGGCTAAATGGGAAAGGGTGAAGGCGGCCTTAGCAGTGGACGTGGGAAAAGCCAAAGGCCTGCATAAGAAATGTAACTTGCACTGGTTAACAAAGGTTCTGAATTTCTTGGGATCACCCTGGTAACGTTCAGGAGCAGCCAGGGGGGAAGGAGTTGGGAGGATTATTGGAGTCGGGACTGGGGGTGTAGTGGAGGAACTGCCATCTCCAAACTCCGGGTCTGCAGGAAGGGAATGCTGAACGCTCTGTATGGTATCCAACCTTTGATGGATCACTGTGTTCGCGGCGGCCATATCTGCCCTTAATATTGTAATTGCCTGAACTAGAGCAGTTATGGGTTCGTCCGTGGATCCCTGCATCGTCTAACACGACTATACGGCTTCTCAGTCTGTTCTGACTTGAGTGTCGTGTAGACCGATGAGACCTCCGTCCCCAAGTGACGCACAGGGGAACAAAATAGAAACCCGCTGTGCGACCCTTGAGGCCACAGGTGAGAGATGTCTTCCCAGATCCACGGAGCCTCTGGAACACCGATGCTGCTGTCAAGAAGGAATGAGGTTAAGCACCAGGCAATCACAATACAGGCAGGTAAACAAAAGAATCTAAAGTGTCTTACCTATCTGGTGTAAGGAAGACCCAGGTATCCTAAAAGGGAGGTTCGAGGCTCAAAAAGATACAGCGGTCCCTGGAGTGGTAGAACCGCAGGTAAGCGTGGATACAGGTAGGCCACCTGTAAGATAGGGCTTGACTTGGGCGTAGTAGTACAGCAAGAAATTCAGGGATGATCCAAAGACAAGTCGATATGCAGTCCAAAAATCCGGCAACAGGTAAACAGTTCCGAGTAAAGGTACAAAGGGGTGTCCAAGAGAGTCCAAGATAGAGTTCCGTGGTCGAGGTAGCAAGGAGCAAGTATAAACGCCAAACAGGGTCCGAAGCCAGCTGAGAAGCAATGAACGTCCTGCCTCTCAGTTCTTTATACTGTGTGTCCCTGGGTCATGTGACGTCTACCAAGATCACGTGAGGAACGCCACACTGTATCACGTGACCGACGTGATGACGTATCGCCGTCCCTTCTGCGATACATCCTCCAAGGCAGTTGCCAATGCAGGAAAGGTTGTAAGCGAGCCCGTACACCAAAGAAGGAACAGTGTTTTCGGTTCTGTGGGTTCACCGAATCCCTTGAGCCTCGAAGCTGGGGTGGAGGTGTTTGGGGAATGTGAGCAGTGCTCTGATGTGGAGAGGCCTGATGTGCTGAGATTCGCCTAACAATTATAATGAGAGGGAGTCGCATGGTCATACCTGCGGATCTACGGCAGCAAGTGGTGGACCTAGCACACGAGGGCCATCAAGGTAAGCCTGCCACCACTCGACAGATTAGGGACACCATGTGGTTTCCGGGGCTTGATGCCATGGTTGAAGACACTGTAAGAGGAGGCCACCTGTGTCAGTGCATGCACAGAACAAAGCCCAGGGAGCCATTGAGGATGTCGGAAATGCCGGATGCCCCATGGACACATGTGGCTGTTGACTTTTTTGGGCCCTTCGGATGTCGGAAATACTGGATGGTGATGATGTCCGAATTTTCTCGGTTTCCACTTGTACAAATGTTCAATTCTACTGCGGCTAGCTCCGTCATTCCCGAGCTTGACAGCATGTTCTCTGCATGGGGTGTTCCTGAGGTTCTCAAGGCAGATAATGGACTGCCATTCAGCAACTTGGAGTTTGCAAGGTTCATGGACCACGTGGGTATCTGGCATCAGAAAATGACATTGCTTTGGCCTTAGGCCAATGGAATTGTGGAGAGGTTTGTTTGGAGTCTCAAGAAGGTACTACAGCAGAATGAACTAAGCAAGGTATCGCTGAACCAAGCTGTATGCAGCATGCTCATGGATTACAGGAATTCACCTCATGGGAAGAAAGGGAAAACCCTCGGAGTTTGTGTTCCAGAGAAAAGTGATGACCAGACTTCCTCACCGGGAGGAGCCCCGAGAAAGCAACCTTTTGGCGTTGCAGAAAGAAGATGCAGACAAGAAGCAGGGAATGAAGACATATGCGGATCAGAAGAGAGGAGTCCAAGCATCCACGGTGCAGGCAGGAGACAAGGTGCTTGTGCGACGCAGGCAAGAGAGAAAGTGGGAATCCAAGTTCGACTCAGCGCTCCTGCTGATCTCGCAAATAAGGGGATCCATGGCTACTGCCCAGTCCCCAGGGCGTGTGATCAAGTGAAATATATCACAGTTGAAGTGTATCTTGAGGAGGAAGAGAAGGAACAAGGGAGTGAAGCGGAAGAGGAGCAGAACAAGTCAAGCGAAGAAGTAGACAGAGGCACAAGGGCCGACCTAGAACTGGAAGTGCGTGTATGACCTCAGCACAACTGATGTAAGAGAAACTGTGAGTAGAGTGCAACTGTTCACCGCTAGGGGAAGATGACGTGTCCGGGGAGAACACAGTTCACTCCTCAGAGACGGGGCCTAGGAGGAAGGGCCAGGGCACGTGTAAGTAGAAGTTGAATACATAAGACTTGTTTCCCTCAGCCCGGGTGTGTGCACTTCCCACACTGCAGGCACAAGGCATTCCCCTAGGCCCAGCAAGCCAGGGGGACATGAAACACACTTTCATCACAATGTCATCACATGGTTGTGGGCTTATTTTCCTACATATGTAATGTGTAGGCCGATTCTATGTTATTAGTCTGAATGGGGGCTGCCATCCACATTGAACACCATTCCCACAATTCCAAAATTCAAGTGGCACCCCCTGCCCACTTCTTTTTTATCGGGTGGTTGCACCTGCTGATCCCCTCATACTATGTGCCTTCTGCCATGCCCACATCCATGCATTCTGCCACTCGCCATCACCTAGCCCGCTTGACAACCCACCAGCCAGTCTGACTCCATCATTCACCATTTTCCCCCTACTCCTCTTACCTGTAGGCCTAAAGACCCCACACCTTGCCCTGAGGCCCTGCCTCTTCACTGGCAGCTGCATCTTCCAAGAGATGCCTTTTGTGGGCCATCTTTCCTATACTGCCTCTTTTGAGGATGGCACATGAAATGCTCCCTCAATACCCCACGCAATGAAGGACGCTTAGCGATGAGTACAGCCCAACAGTGCTCCTCCTCTCCATGGCTCATCAAACAGCTAATTACTAGAACAGCTATCCCAACAGCAAGATCACTCTAGATGTTTTGGACTACAACTCCCATCAGCCCTAGCCAGCATAGTGATTGGATTCGCATAAGAAGACATATGGAGAGGTACAGGTTGCAGATCCAACCTAAGATAGAAATTGAATATCTACAGCAGGCCAGTGGATTGGCTTTACTGCTCCTTCGTCTGTAGCCCCCTGTCTTGAGATTACTGAAATGTCTTCTGTCTTTCTCAGACATTGCTTTGTGCCAGCATAGTTTAAAAAACCTCCATGTTCTAGCGAGCTTCATATCGAACCTTCATTCGAGCTTAAGCGTTCCAATTTCTCATTTATGTCAGCTTCAACAGAGGTTTCCTGGAAATATGTGTGTGTGAAGAGTCCAATTGCTGTTCTGGTATTGGATTCTAATAGTTGTACATGAACTCGACAGCGGTGCAGAAGGCATTCTTAGATATATAACTGAAATTGAAGTTTATCACAGAATGTTGTTAACATCTAGATTTGGAGCTCCCTCTGGACACATCTAACGCTGCACTGTGTTGTCTGACTTTGAACCTCTGATTGAGCACTGCTTGCAGCCAGTGGTGTATGTTGTTACGGGACTACGGTGTAGGGCGGGAACAACTACATTTCCCAGCTGACCAAGTGTATTTATCCCTAATCCATGCACACTAGCGCCGGCACACCAGGGCTTAGCCGGTGTTCACCTGGTCATCATCCGGCATCGTCGGCGATCACTACATCACTTTGTTGACGTTCCCTTGGAAGCCGACGCAGCAAGTGCCGCAGGTAAATAAATCAGGTAAGGGTTTCTCACCGGACTTTCTATTATGTTTAGCAGCTAAGAAAGTGGCGAGACTCGCCATTGTTGATAAATATCTAGCATTGAAATTAGACTCTGCTTCCCCCAACCCTAACAACACCCGGGCAGAGGTAGCAAAGGACTCCGACCCCCAAGTGATATCTCCCATTATACATGTGACAACTGATTCAGACATACCTGGTACGGACATGAGACTGGACCTCCTCTCTCATGGAGCAAAAGACTCTGCTAGGTCTCATGAAACTTGTAAGTCACAAAGTGCGCAGGGACAATCTCCCTTATCGGGCCGTCCCCAGAGCCTGATTGATGGCCGGAAGGTAAAGAAGGCTCTGTTGAACACCAGAACCCTAAACAAACGCGCTTTAGATATGCATGACCTTCTTATCACCCATGATCTAGATATTCTCTGTTTGAGCAAAACTTGGTTAATTGATGCAAGTTGTCCAACCATCGACCTGGCAGTTCCAGAAGGATATTGTATCATTTGCAAAAATCGACCCACGGGGAAAGGAGGAGGGGTGGCCTCTATATACTGGAACAACCAAATCCCTTAGGGTCAAAAAGGCTGGAGAACCTGGTCTAGCCTTCCCCACTAGAACAGCCATTGTGTGGAACTCACTATCAAGCATGCTTCGCTGGGAAACAAATGTTAAGATCTTTCGTGGTCAACTGAAAACCCTGTTCTTCAAATAAAATCACTCTTGTCAAACTCAGATAAAGCAGCTGTCTGTCTATTATGTACGTCCTGTCTGCAATCTTTGTTCTCTTGTGTATATGTTGGCACCCTGATGCCTGCGGGCTACCAACGTGGTACAAATACATAAATAATAAATGCATTAAAAAACAGTTGTCTTTTGTAGATTATGGTCCTCATCGCAGCCTTGGAGACAATTCTGAAACAGGCAGTGTTAGGCAGAATCCAGTGCAGTTCCCTTAGGGAGGACTACACCAGATTAGGACTACAGGTGAGAACAATAAACCCCCTTTGGTATCAGTCTGTGCCACAAAGATTTAGTTGGTAGCTGTGGCTGAGCAGTCAGACTTATCTCAAGAGGGAAATGAGCAGTATTCAGGGTTTACACAATAGGTCTATTAGACTATGGAACAAGGAAACACTAACCAAATCTTGGTAGTTAAAAAGTAGATATATATTTATTGTATGCATTTCTAATCAAACACATGTATCACAACTATCAAGCAAGATAAATTAAGTCAAGTAAAAATATACACACTCCCTGTATGAATTGTAGACCAAGTGAACCAGAGTGAAAACTGAGCAAACCGGCACAGTGACAACTACACACAATGGATCCTCTAACAATTCCTCACAAGGGAGGGAAAGCACAAGTTATTCAGAAATAGGTTCTTATACACCCTAGCAACACTTCCTATCAGTTGTGAACCAGTTCAGTAAAACAGTGCATCAGTGTAAGCAATATTTAGAATGAAAACTGAGAAAAATGGCATTTCACAATGATTATGCAGAGAGAAGAAAAAAGTAGTTATAAGAAAGGGGTGTACCACACAGTTCGAATGGAGAATCAATCTCGAGAAGGCAGGTCTAACAATGTAACCAGAGTCAGTAGGCCTGTGCCAGAGTTAGTGGTACAGGGCAAGGGCCCAGGAGCAAAATGTTCTTGTAGATGCAGTCAATTCTTTGGTTAACGATATTTGAAGAGGTGGTTGCAAAAGTTTGAAAAGACAATGTTAAGAGAGAGGGGCGGCCAACCCAACAGGTAGGTAAAGGATTTAAAACACATTTAGCACTACCGCGAAGAAAGGGCGGCGTGGCGGAACAATGTACCTTAAAATGGAGAAGTGGCTCCTGTGGTGGCGGTGGTTCCTGGTAGTTCCTGCAGTTCGGGTGATCCAGCAGAGGAAGAGAGGCTCTCGTCGTAAGGAAGGCTCGAGTTACTGCACTACCTAGGGATGAAACCAGCCGCGGTGCTGCCCGATGAATAAATGAATGCTTCTTTAAATCGCAGTCCGGGTGGACTGGTGCCCGGGTATCCGGCCTCTGAGTACTGGGTACGGGATATTCGACCAAGGCTGGTCCGGGAGGGCGATTGGCAAACTGTTTGGCCCCACCAGCTCAGGGGAAGAAGACTCTTGCAGGTGACGATCTTCTCTCGTCGTGTGGAGAAAAGTGGTGAGATGCTGCAGCAGGGCTTCACCGGTGGATCAGTCATTGCAGATGTCTTTGGCTTCTCTCCTCTTCGGCTTCTTAGTTCCAGTGGCAACGTCTTGCTCTTCCACTCGTCAGGACCCTGCTTTTATGTAAAAGGATCCCCATTCATACAGCTTAGCTGTCACTCACTCAGTGGAGTGGTCATTTTGGCGGGAGACCCTCCAGCCTATCAGTATAGAGTGCGACATGGGTTGCTGAGGCAACCCTGTCCAGGGGTTCTACTCCCCCTCTCACACAATGGACCCAACCCAGACTCAGTGGCTCTGAAAGGAGGGTTTCTGGGCAGAAGCCCACCAAACGGACAAACAAAGGATCCCCAACCTGGGTTAGGATTGTAGAGAAAGACATGAGAAAGAAGTTATATTAAAGTTCTGGCAAATAAAACCTACCGTAGCAAAGTTAATATTAAAATGCACCGATGGTATGTTAGAGGCTGTCAGAAAATGTGGTAGCCTCGAACAATGGTAAAATCCCATAGAGAAATATTTGCAGTCGAAAATGTATGGTAGTAACCACTGACACCAGCCAGAAACATTTGAGAGAGGTACTGTAGGGTACACTCTCGAAAATGAACATAGGGGAAACACTATTAACCCCTTCCAGTACCTCCATAGTAAGATGGGTTGTATTGGTTTAGTTCATAGGATTTCACTAGTAAAGTCAATGGGGACTTTACATGCCCTGGCAGACAGTAGTCAGTCCCAGGGTAAGGAGTCTATATTTGGGGGTCGCTACGACACCCCTGTTTCACTGCACTGAGGGTGCTGTGTAACACATGTGCATAAAGATGGTTCCTATGGGGTTGAGAAAGATCCCATAGGCATTAAACACAAAAATAGCCTAGAACACACATAGCAAAAATGCCTAAGAGTGGGAAAAAGAGTCTCGCTCTTAGCAGGTAAAAAGAAACAAACCCTTCAAATCCAGCAAAGCTGCTGGGGGATTCTTTAGGTAAGGGAAATTAGCCATAAAATGAGAATTCTCCCTAACACTCGCCCCCCCGGCCCAGACTAAGGTGCAGGAGGATCTAATCCACTCCTGGAAGAGTCACATACCTCTAGTCGGTAATAAACATCTTAGAGAGGCCATCAGCATTTTTGTGGTTACATCCTGACCTGTGCTCAATGGTAAAATCAAACCTGTGGAGGCAGATTGACCATTTTAGCAGTTTGGGGTTTTCACCTTTCATTCGCATTAACTATCTCAAGGGTTGGTGGTCTGTTTCAATGATGAAAGTAGATCCATACAAGTATGGTCTAAAGTTCTTCACAATGGCAAAACATTATCTCTCAATAGTTGCCCACCTTGTCTCAGGTTCCTTCAGTTTCCTACTAATGAAGCAAATGGGGTGTTCCCTACCTTTCTCAGCCAGTTGACTGAGTACTGCACCTATATCGATATTGGAAGCATCTGTTTGTACAATGAAGGGTTGGTGGTAGTCAGGTGCTCTGAGAACTGGAGCTTGACAAAGGGCCTTCTTGAGGCTTTCAAAGGCCTGATTGCACTCCTCATTCCATTTGATCTTTTTATGGAACTTAGTCGAAGAGATTACATTCAGTGGGGAAGCTTTGGATCCATAGTTCTCAATGAAATTCCTGTAATACCCAGTGAGGCCTAGGAAGGCTCCCACCTGGGTCTGAGTAGAAGGGGTTGTCCATTTTGCACAGCTTCAATCTTGCTGAGCAAAGGCCTTATTTCACCACCTCCTACCTCATGCCCAAGGTAGAGTACTTTACTCTGAATAATTTGACATTTGCTTGCCTTTATGGTCAGATGGGCCTGTTGCAGAGCCTGCAAAACATATCCTAGGTGGTCAACATGTTCTTTCCTAGTAGGGCTGAACACTGCCATGTCATCCAAGTATGCCATGCAGAAGTGTTCCATCCCATTTAGAACCCGATTAACCATCCTTTGGAATGTAGCAGGTGCATTCTTTAATCCAAAAGGCATAACCTTAAATTGGTATAAGCCAACTGGGGTGGAGAATGCAGTTTTCTCCTTGGCGTGGTCCGTCGGGGCTATTTGCCAATAGCCAGACGTGAGATCAAATGTGCTGAGGAACTTGGCTGAACCAAGTCTATCCACCAGCTTATCTGTCCTTGGCAAAGGATGGGCATTAGTCTTAGTGACTGCATTTAGAGCTCTATAGTCCACACAGAATCTCAACTCCTTGGATCTCGCCTTTGGTACTAACACAACTGGCTTAGGACATGGACTAGTAGAGGGCTCTATTACCCCGAGATCAAGCATCTTGCTGACTTCTCCTTTGATGTGGGTTCTTACTTTTTCTGACATCCTGTAGCCCCTGCTTTTGACAGGTAAACAGTCACCAGTTTGAATATCATGCTGGCCCCAAAGGGTCAAGCCTGGTGCTAGAGAAAACAGGGAGGCAAATTGATTCAACAAAATGTTGCACTCCTCCTGTTGCTCAGGTGTCAGATTAGAAGAGAGATTAACTCCTTCTATTTTCTCATCCAAAGGTTTGCCTATGAGGAGGTCAGGTAGAGGTTCACTCTCCTCCTCCTCTTGAGCTGAAGCTAGAAGCAAAGCTCCCAGTTCTGGTCTTGAGACATAAGCTTTTAGACGGTTGATGTGAAAGACTCTAGGGGCCTCCTTAGGATTGCCTAAATACACCAGATAGTTCACCTCTCCAAGTTTTCCCACAACCTTGAAGGGTCCCATCCATTTGTCCTGCAAGGCCCTCTGCCTTGTCGGGACCATAACAAGAACTAGCTGGTCTTGAGCGAACTCAACCATGTTGGCCTTCTGGTCATGCCAATGTTTGAACAGAGCCTGACCTGCTTTCAAGTTATCACTTGCCTCAGCCATCATGTGTAACATTCTCCTCTGGAGTCCTATCGCATAGTCAGTGACTCTGACTGGCGTGGGGGAAGGAGCATGCTCCAACCCCTCTTTGATGAGGGCCAATGGACCTCTGACCGGATGGCCATAGAGAAGTTCAAAGGGACTGTAACCCACTCCCTCCTGATGGACTTCTCTATATGGAAAGAGAAGGCATAGCAGTAGAAGATCCCACTTTTTCTTAAGAGGGTCTTCTAAAGCTCCTATCATGCTCTTCATGCTTCTGTTAAACATTTCTACCAGTCCATTTGTCTGAGGGTGGAAGGCTGTTGAGAACTTGAGGTAACTCCAGAGTTTTTCCACATGGCCTTCATGTCGTGGGACATATAATTTGACCCCCTGTCGGATATTACCTCCTTAAGAAACCCAACCCTGGTAAAAAAAAATACCAAGGAGGGCCTTAGCTACAGCCGGAGCTGTAACAGTCCTCATAGGAATTGCTTTAGGGAACCTAGTAGCATGGTCTACTACAACAAGTATAAACCTGTTGTCTGAGAAGTTGGAGGATCAAGGGGACCAACAATGTCGATTCCTACCCTATCAAATGACACTACCACCACAGGGAGAGGCACTAGAGGTGCCACATTCTTGGAGCCACTTTTACCAGAGGTTTGGCAAGTGTGGCAACTCTTGCAATACTTATCTACCTCAGCCCCCATTTTAGGCCAATAAAAGTAGAGAGAGAGACTTTCCTTGGTCCTCTTGAAGTTCAAGTGACCAGCCAAAGGTATCTCATGGGCTAGTTGCAAGAATTGGATTCGGTTGGCTTGGGGTACTACAAGTCTTTGTAGTCCTCAGGGAGTGACTCTGTTGGTTCACTATAGAAGAGGCCATATTCCCAGTGTAACATGTACTTCCCAGGCTCTTGCCCTTCAAGCTGAGAAGCTGCCTGGTGGCGAAGGCCTTCCAGAGTTGGACATTCTCTTTGTCCCTTACTGAAGTCTGCCCTTTGGGGTCCACCTTCTGCCAGTAAAGACTGCAGCTCAGGATGGTCCACAGGGTCAAGATCTCCAATGAGTTCCTGGCCTCCTATAGATCTGAATCTTCAGGCTCTAGTTCAACCACACAGGGTTGTACCTCACTCTCAGCCGCAGCTGGAGGAGGAATAAAGGTGTGATTTTTGACAACCTAGGAGATTACCTGGTTGGCAGCACTGGAGTGCCTTCTGCTGGTTTCTTCTTTGAAGTCTTGGGTTTCCCCTTTGCTTCAGGTTGCTTTGAAATACCAGTTAGTAACTCCTGTGGAGTAGGAGTGATTTCTTTTTCGATCATCTCCTCAGGAGAGCCCCTCAAGGTCCTCTCCCTTGCAGGTCTGGTAAGCTCCTGTAATCTCTTACTAGGAGGTCTGGGAGTACTTGACACTACTCCCAGGTATTTCAGATCATTGCCCAACAGCACCCTTCCTGGTACTTCAGATTGTACACTAACAGGTATCCTGACAGTGATTTCATTGCACTGGATCAGAGCTGGTAATTGGGGAAGCATCTGCACAGGCCCTCCAGCTAACTTGGTGAGGCATTTGGGTGCCTTAGCAACATCCTCCACCTTGAAAAAAGATTTGTCCACCACAGTTATGCTGGCCCCAGTATCTCTAATGGCAGGGGTTTCCTGACCATTGACTAGGACACTGTCTTTATAATACTCTTTAGTATTAGGAGGGATAGAATTATACACATCTAAATTCTGTTGTTCCCACAACCCTAGAGATACTAAATATACACTAGCTAAGACTCCAATGGGATCATCAGCTAGTAGTTGAAAGTTTCCACTGATCATATTTACTTCCTCTTCTGGAGCGAAGGCTAAGGAGACAGTGTGGACCCCTGAAGGTTCACCCTTACATCTGGGATCCCCTTTCACATGATCAGTAGAGCAACAAACATAACATTTTCCAAATGTCTTTATGAATGGTGGCTTGTTCTGACCTCCTTCTAGTCTGGGACCAGAAGGTACACTAGACTGATTTTGTTTCCCTTGTGGCTAACCCTTAGAATTTTGTTTGAGGCCCTCTTTGGAATTGGAATGAATTGAATTCTCTTTGTTGTCTTTCTTTGGCTGCTTTCCCTCATCCTTTTTCTGAGTTACCCCTGAATCCTT
Organism: Ambystoma mexicanum; assembly: GCF_040938575.1. NCBI lineage: Eukaryota > Metazoa > Chordata > Amphibia > Caudata > Ambystomatidae > Ambystoma > Ambystoma mexicanum. The sequence continues at coordinate 1,620,586,063 of NC_090937.1, read as the reverse complement.
GTGAGTAGCCCTGTTGGCAGCCCACAAGTCAGCGGCCTTAGCTACTTTCTTAGAATTTAATTCTTTTGAATCAGCCAAGTGCTGTCTGAGCTCAGGAAGCAGGCATCATAGATAGACTTCATCATGGCAATATTTCTCATTCCTCTATAACCCTTAATCCATCCCTCGAAGTTCTTCTAACTCTCATTCAACCAAGTAGCCGAAGGGGTACAATCATGCTTTTTGAGGGTCCTAAACCGCTTAAGGTACTGGGAAGGAGTCTTCCCAAATCTAGCTATCAAAGCTCCCTTTACACATTCATAATCCATCCTATCCACCTCCCCCACCTCCATTACCAATTCAGATGCAACAGGGGAGAGACTAGAGAATAAACAGGGGATCATCTGATTACCTGACATATCCTGGAGCGCATGATTATATTTAAACATAGCAAGCCAATCTAATACATCCTACTTAGGGTCAAAGATACCAACAATCTCTTTAGGCATACGTGGTCTTTTTGGACTGGAAGATCTAGAAGATTCGGGGAGAGGAGCATTTTCCAAAGACAATTTCTTCATCTCAAGCTCATGGTTGAGCTCCATTTCTTTGAGCCTTAGTGCTTGATGTCTCTGTTCAGTTTGGGCACTAATTCTTTTGAATTCAAGTCTCATTTTTTCTAATGAGATAAATTCAGGACTTAATGTGGGACCTGGTAAGGGTCCAGTAGCCACAGGCTGAGGTCTTTGAGCAGGTAGAGGACCAGAGGTGGTGACATTGCTATCCTCCTCTTCCTCATCTGTCTCAACAATAACATCTTCAACATTATCCTCATTACTGTTTTCTACATTTGCTGGAGTAGTGGGCACTACAGCACCACTATCCAGACTTTGTTTCTCTAACAGTCTATCAATCATTTCTTGTTTCTTGCCTCTGACAGGAAGACCTTTCTGTTTACACAGATCCCTTAAATAATCAGCAGTATTAGTAAGGAGGGTCTCATGGCTGTAACTTTCCATAATTTTGACTTTTGTTTAAAATAAACTTGTTGTGATAGTTAGCCTTGTGGTTATTTGGACCAAAGCACTAGCAGAACTCTAAAATGTAAATCCATTACTTTTATCCTCACCGCTGTACACCAGTCTTAGGCAGAATCCAGTGCAGTTCCCTTAGGGAGCACTACACCAGATTAGGCCTACAGCTGAGAGCAATAAATCCCCTTTGGTATCAGTCTGTACCACAAAGATTTAGTTTGTAGCTGTGGCTGAGCAGTCAGACTTATCTCAAGAGGGAGATGAGCAGTATTCAGGGTTTACACAATAGGTCTATTAGACTACGGCACAAGGAAACACTGACCAAATCTTGGTAGTTAAAAAGTAGATATATATTTATTTTATACACTTCTGATCAAACACATGTATCACAAGTATCAAGCAAGTTAAATTAAGTCAAGGAAAAATATACAAACTCCCTATATAAATTGTAGACCAAATGAACCAGAGTGAAAAGTGAGCAAAAAGGCAAAGTTAAAACTACACACAAGGGATCCTCTAACAATTCCTCACAAGGGAGTGAAAACACAAGTTATTCAGAAACAGGTTCTTATGCACCCTACCAACACTTCCCATCAGTTGTGAACCAGTTCAGTAAAACAGTGCATCAGTGTAAGCAATACTTATAATGAAAACTGAGCAAAATGGCATTTCACAATGATTATGCAGACGGAAGAAAAAAGTAGTTATAAGAAAGGGGTGTACCACACAGTTCGAATGGAGAATCAATCTCGAGAAGGCAGGTCTAACAATGTGACCAGAGTGAATAGGCCTGTGCCAGAGTTAGTGGTACAAGGCAAGGGCCCAGGAGCAAAATGTTCTTGTAGCTGCAGTCAAGTCTTTGGTTAACGATATTTGAAGAGGTGGTTGCAAAAGTTTGAAAAGACAAGGTTAAGAGAGAGGGGCAGCCAACCCAACAGGTAGGTAAAGGATTTAAAACACCTTTAGCACTACCGCAAAGAAAGGGCGGCCTGGCGGAACACTGTACCTTAAAATGGAGAAGTGGCTCCTGTGGTGGCGGTGGTTCCTGGTAGTTCCTGCAGTTCGGGTGATCCGGCAGAGGAAAAGAGGCTCTCGTCGTGGAGGAAGGTTCGAGTAACTGTACTACCCAGGGATGAAACCAGCCGTGGTGCTGCCCGACGAATAAAAGGTACGCTCCTTTAAATCGCGGTCTGGGTGGACTGGTGCCTGGCTATCCGGCCTACGAGTACTGGGTACGGGTGATTCGACCAAGGCAGGTCCGGGAAGGCGATTGGCAAACTGTTTGGCCCCACCAGCTCAAGGGAAGAAGGCTCTTACAGGTGAAGATCTTCTCTCGTCGTGTGGCGAAAAGTGGTGAGACGCTGCAGCAGGGCTTCACCGGTAGTTCAGTCGTTGCAGATGTCTTTGGCTTCTCTCCTCTTCGGCTTCTTAGTTTCAGTGGTGACGTCTTGCTCTTCCAGTCTTCAGGACCCTGCTTTTATGCAAAAAGATCCCCATTCATACAGCCTAGCTGTCACTCACACAGTGGAGTGGTCATCTTGGCAGGAGACCCTCCAGCCTATCAGGATAGAGTGCGACATGGGTTGCTGAGGCAACCCTGTCCAGGGGTCCTACTCCCCCTCCCACACAATGGACCCACCCCAGATTCAGTGGCACCGGAAGGAGGGCTTCTGGGCAGAAGCCTGCCAAACGGGCAAACAAAGGATCCCCGCGCTGGGTTAGGATTGTAGAGAAAGACACGAGAAAGAAGTTATATTAAAGTTCTGGCAAATAAAACTTATCGTAGCAAAGTTAATATTAAAATGCACCGAGGGTATGTTAGAGGCTGTCAGAAAATGTGGTAGCCTCGGACTATGGGAAAATCCTATAGAGAAATATTCGCAGTCGAATAGTTATGGTATGATATGATATGATATGATATGGCATTTGTAACGCGCCTATACACAAGTGTTTCAAGGCGCGGCGAGGCAGGGAGGGGGGAACAAGGGGAGACAGACAACGATCCTACTAGGCCAGGTGTCATTCAGATCGCGCAAGTGCATGGGTGGGGGGGAGGGGAAAAGTGCAAGGGGGAAAGGAAGAGGGGAAAGTGCAGTACAGGGTTAGTAATGAACAAGATAAATAATAAGGGCCAGCTGGTGGCAAGTGCAAGATAAGTGCAGACAAGTGCTGGGAAGGGGGGCTGTAGGGATATAGAGACAGTCCCGCAGTGCAGGGGTTGCCAGGAAGGCAGTGCAGGGGAGAGTGGCTGGGCCAAGGACCGAGATTGGTGAGTGGCCCGGTTGCTGATTCAGTACAGTTTCAGTGATTTAGCAGGGGAGAGGGAGAGAGAAAGCAGAAGCAAAGAGGAAGGTTTTGAGGTGCTTCCGGAACCGGAGATGGTCCCCTCAAGTAACCACTGCCACCAGCCAGAAACTTTTGAGAGAGGTACTGTAGGGTACACTCTTGAAAATGAACATAGGGGAAAAACTATTAACCCCTTCCAGTACCTCCATAGTAAGATGGATTGTACTGGTTTAATTCATAGGATTTGACTAGTCAATGGGGACTTTACATGCCCTGGGAGACAGTAGTCAGTCCTAGGGTATGGAGTCTATGTTTGGGGGTCGCTACGACACCCCAGTGTCACTGCACTGAGGGTGCTGTGTAACACATGTGCATAAAGATGGTTCCTATGGGGTTGAGAAAGATCCCATAGGCATTAAACACAAAAATAGCCTAGAACACATATAGCAAAAATGCCTAAGAGTGGAAAAAAAGAGTCTCACTCTTATCAGGTAAAAAGAAACAAACCCTTCAAATTCAGCAAACCTGCTGGGGGACTCTATAGGTATGGGAAATTAGCCATAAAATGAGAATTCTCCCTAACAGGCAGTATTCACAAAATACTGGTAATTTTAGGCCTCACTCATAAACTGATAGGAGCTATTTACCACCAGTGGTTAAAATCCCTGTATTAAAAGGTGGTATTTCATCTTGACAATCTTCCTGTTTTTAAAGTTAAAATTGTGAAAAGTCCTCAGAATTGTTCTCTTGTTCAGGTAGGGAAGGCAAGCTGGAAAAACCTTTTGAATGTGTGGTGAAAGGTTGGTTTCCCCTCTGCCCCCCTCCTCATTTACCACATAAAAGGGTCTTAATTGACACTTTTGTGCACATTTACAATAGTTATACAGATCCCTAATGTGCACTACCCATTGCAACATGATGGTGGTACAAACAGATGCTGGGGCAGTGACTAGACAATGGTCCTTGGGAGACATGCTGGGACTATGGAATGACCTTGGGGCAGTGGCTAGACAAACATGCTTGGGAGAGATGCTGGGACTATGGATAGACGCTGCGGCAGTGGGAAGGCAGTAGTCCTTTGGAGATATGCCTGGACTATGAAAAGATGATCGGGCAGTGCCAAGACAATAGTCCTATGGAGAGATGTTGGGGCAATGGAGATATGCTGGTGCAGTGGCTAGCCATCGGTCCTTGGGAGACATCCTGGTACTATAAAAATATGCTGTGTCTAGACCATGCTGCTTGGGGAGATACTTGGACTATGAAGAGATGCTGGGGCAGTGGCTAGACAATGGTCTGGGAAAGATTCCAGGGCTATGGAGTGATTCTGGGTCAGTGGCTAGACAATGATGTTTGCAAGAGATAACGGGGCTAAGGATAGACGCTGTGCAGTGGTCAGTCAATAATCCTTGGGAGAGATGCCAGAGCTATATGGAGTTGTTGGGGCAGTTGCTAGACAATGGTGGTTGAGAGCAATGCTGGGGTTGTGGATAGGCAATAGTCCTTGGTAGAGATGTCTGGGCTATTGAAAGAAAGATACTCTGGAAGTGGTTAGGCAATACTCCTTGGGAGAAATGCTGGGACTATGGAATGACGTTGGGGCAGTGGCTAGACCATCATGCTTGGTAGAGATGCTGGGACAATAGATAGACGCTGCGGCAGTGCATAGGCAGTAGTCCTTGGGAGATACGCCTGGACTATGAAAAGATGATCGGGCAGTGCCAAGTCCATAGTCCGTTGGAGAGATGCTGGGGCAATGGCTATGGAGATAGCTTTCAATGAGACTGTAACTGGCATCTAGGGTAAACTGCTTGTTGGCATTTAAGGGGCATTAGGATGTTTTGTTTCAAAGTGAATATTAGTGCTGAGACTGTGAGAATATATTGCAACAGACTTGCCATTGAGAAGCTACAAATGTAATGTCTGACTTCTGTTCTCTGTTGTAATTGCGAGATTATTAGCGCATGGAGATTGTTATTGACCTCCTCTTAGCCAATCAGAATGTATTGCTTGCAGTCAATAACTATGGGTAGTGACTGCATTCTGAACATTCTCTCTTCACAAGCAGACAGGGAAACAACAGTGCAATTCTCAGCAAGATGTCTTTCAATAAGACACTTCCTCCACCACAGGACCTTTTAGTTCCTGCAATTTATTATTTAACTTGCAAAAGAGAAAGCTAAAACATGGGGAAATGCTTTTACTTTCTCATAGGGAAACCATTTACAATTACATTGCAACTAATGAATGCTCATCTTAAAACTGCTTCAGTTCATCCAAGTTCGCAATTAAAATGCATCACTTATGAAGACAACCATGCTACTTAAATACTAAAACTAAAACCTCATTTGATTTAGTAACTCAGTTTGTTTACTTTACTTACTATGAAACTAACATGTTTTACTCCAGCAAAACTCCTCAACATGTATTGCTAATCACTACGTGCAAATAGCTTCATAGACCTGGGGCGGGGCTATTATTATTGACCCTTCCCAATTTCTTGCCTTGGCGGTTCATTATCCCACGATAACGACCCCTCCCTTGGTCTATAAGGCTGTATAAAGCGCTCGTAATATTTGTGTTTCTCCCCTTTTAATTGCATTCATCCCTTGCGAGGGGTCTATTTAATACATGGTATGTTGACCATTCACTACTTGTTTGTTTGTTTGTTTGTTTATTTATTTATTTATTTATTTATTTATTTATTTATTTATTTATTTATTTATTTATGTATATAGCGCTCCACACCGTGAGGTATCTGGGCACGTTACAGGTTGTTTGTGAATCACAAGTTGCATAAAGGATCAAGTACATAGTGGAATAGATACAGGGCATTCTTACATTATTTACCCAATGAGATTAAACAGTATTGTCCAATCAGGTATATACAAAGCAAATTTACATATATACAGGCAGTATAGTTTTCCAGCTAGTGATATTTGTGACAAGTTGGTGCCGGTCATGGGCGCTTAGTCAGAAGCCAACTTTTTGTATTTTTCTTAAAGCTAAAGAAGCACTGGTTAACTCTTAGGGTTATAGGTAAGGGGTTCCAGAGCCAGGCAGCCATAACAGGAAATCTACTACCCCCTACTTTCTTCAGTTTGTATCTGGGGACCTTGAAGCAAAAAGACTGCAAGGTCCTCGTAGGGCAAGTCGATATATTTTTGACAAGTTTCTCCATTAAGTATTTAGGGGCTGAATTATTTGGGCATTCATGAGTAATGGAGGCAACTTTAAACTGCATCCTATCGGTGACTGAAAGCCAGTTTTTGCTATGTCTCGCCTCAGAGATGTGTTTTCCACTCTGAATACTTAGAGGAGTTCTCAGTGCATTGTTCTGCAGTATTTCAAGTTTGTTGACAACATATTTACTAGCACCTAGGTAGAGAGCATTACAATAGTCTAGTTTTGAGAAGATTAATGCTCTCGCTAGGGCAATGCAACTGGCTGTAGATAAGAATGGTTTGCAGGCCTGGATCAGCTTGCAAGTGTATGCTGCCGCTGAGGCTGTGGCGTGGACTTGCTTGGGCAAGTTCAGGGCTGAGCCTAAGTAAAAGCCCAAGGATTTTACCTCCTTCGCCACTTTAATGTCAATGACGTCGATGTTATGATATGATATGATATGATATTTATAACGCACCTATAAACAGGTGTTAAATGATCGAAAGTGATTGCTAAGTTTGTAAGACTGGCAGGAGCTCCTAGGAGCAAGAGCTTGGTCTTCTCATCATTCAGGCAAAGGCTGTGGAAAGCCGTCCAGGCCTGAATGATGAGATAGATTTCATTGACTAGGGCCAGGTCCGTATCATAATCACTGGTCAGCGGTCTGAGGATCTGGGTGTCATCTGCATATTTGGTGTAGGTGACACCCAGACTGTCAATGTCATTAAATAGTGGCGTGGTGAATATGCTGTACATCCTGGGAGATATGCATGATCCTTGTGTAACTCCACATGTTATTGGTGTAGGATCTGCTGAGGCCGTGGGTGAGAACACTCTCATAGACATATTATTCAGAAAGGATTGGATCCAGGCAGTGGCTTCCGGGGAGAAGTGGGCATCTGTGGACAGATGCTTGCAAAGCACTTTATGATCCACCAGATCGAATGCAGCCGAAAGGTCTAGAAGGAGTAGGGGGGCAAGTTACTCATTGTCCTTTAGATCGTCAATTTGGTTATTCAGGTCAATGAAAGCTGTTTCTGTACCATGTTTGGGTCTGAAGCCAGACTGCCAGAGCCCAAGTAGGTTGTTAACCTCCAAGTATGACTGTATCTGGAGGTAGGCTGCTTTGTCAATTATTTTTAAAAGAAAAGGGACTGTTGTAATGGGTCTATAATTTGTTGGGATATTTGGGTCTAAGGTGGGTTTCTTTAAGAGCGGTAGGACCCAGGCGTCCTTGAGGTTGGTAGGGAAAGTACACATTTTAAATGACAAATTAATTAAAGTGATGATGAAAGGGGCTTAGTCGCTTGCAGCTTCTTTGATCATAAAGGCGGGCAAGTATCTCCTTGGCATCGAGATGGATTAAGAGAGGCTATGATGTCTTCCACTTCTTGGGTAGAGACTTTGGCAAATTTGAATCACTGGGGAGGTTTAGGCGAGTTGAAATAAGTACTCTAAGAGGTACCAAGGTTGGCAAGGTTATGTTTTTTTGCTAATATTTTATTTTGCAGAAGCTAATTTTTTTTAGACAAGCATTTAGAATGTTGGTGCACCAGGTTTCGTCTTTAGTGCAGGTGTCCGTTGGAGGGATAGGGGCTTCCATTTCCCTTAGAATGACAAAGAGTTCTCTAATGCTAGAACTGGCTTTGTTGATCCTATCATTCTAAGTATCACGTTTAGTTTGTAAAATCTCTCGTTGGCATTTAGCTGTAGTTTTCCGTAAGTTGTCTTTGTTAGAGGCTGTTGGGTGATTTTTCCAGAGGGCTTAGGCTTTCCTTTTTTCCGCCCGTAGGACTTTAACATTTGGGGTAAACCATGAGTTGAGGTGGGCTCTAGGTTTGCCTCTGCAAATTTTTAGGGGTGCAATTTTATCTATAGCTTGAGTGATGGTAGAGTTGTATAAGTCTACTAACATAGCTGGGTCTGAGGTAGCAGGCAGAGCGTTTAAAATGGGGAGTAGATGGCTCAGTAGCGTGTCCACTGCACTGTTAAGTTTATTCCTGGTGAGAAGTAGGGGGGCTAGAAGGTTGGTCATGATAGGTCGTGGGCTATCTTGGATAGTGAAAGTCACTAGATTATGGTCTGTGCAGGCATAGGTTTCAATGGACATTATTACAGACGCACAGTTTAGGTCGGCTACCCAGTCAAGGGTTTTGCCTTTGGCATGAGTAGGCTTATTGGCCCTTTGCATAAAGCCTAATTCTGTTATAGCGTTAGCAAGAGCCAAGGCATGTTGATCAAAAGGGTAATTGAGACCAAGATTAAAATCTCCTAGAAATGGAATTTGCGAGGTAGGTTTAGTGTTAGCAATATCTCCCTCAAATGTGCCAATAGGGCCGGGAGCTCTATATATCAGGTGCATAGTTATGGTACGAGAATTAGAAAGAGATAGTTAAACTGTCAGCAGTTCGCCTGATGAGACAGGAGGATGTGTGAAAACTCTGAGTGCCAGAATAGACTTGGCAATAAAGGAAATGCCGCCGCCTCTGGAGGATTCTCTGTCAGAATAGTGTAGTTGTCAGGGATCGCAAGTACAAGGGTGGGACCAGCTGTAGCATGTAGCCACGTCTCTGTAATTGCTAAGAAGTCTAATTGTTTAGGGGTGATCAAGTCTGCTATGTCTGAGGCATGGGCTATGCTGGCATTGATGAGTGCACCTTTGATTTGCGGCGATTTGTTGCTTAGCAAGTTCAGGTCATGGGGGAAGTTACTCTGGCTATTCCTGTTTTTATTAGATTTGTTAATCTTTAATTTGGAACTGTTTTGAGCGATACTTTTTTGATTAGATTTGTGGCTAGTGGAAAGATGAGACAGTTTTATTCAAGCTGGAACCAATCCTGTCTTTTCTTACAGAGGTAGAGCAAGCTTGGTTTGGTAGAGGTCAGAAAAGCGCTGAATCCATTGGATTGTAGTTAAGGTACACAGAACACCAGCAGTTGGATGATTGGCTCCAAGGTTTAACTGTGGCAGGAATTTGGTTGGTCTGATGGTTGTCGGCTGAGTCATCAGCTTGAAGGGTGGCAAGAATGTAGTTGGCATAATTCAATGAGGTAGAGTAATAGGCGTGGACATGGTAGTAGGCAGAGTTTTAATTAAAACCCCCGGCTTGAAGGTTAGGGCACTAGTTTCCATTGTCCCCATCCCCATAGATTCTGGCAATCACAGAGGCAGTAATTCACTACAAGTCTGGCAGCAGCCCACCGGTTTTTCCGGCACAGCTACTGCCAAACTCGTAATGAGGCCCTATGTCCTAGAGGTTCCAGTCTAGTTCAGGGTACTAGCAGACAAGGGCGTTAGACTAGAATATTACAGGAACACATTTGAACATGCAGATGCTACTACAGACAAACCCAGCAATTAGGCAAGATTATCAGTTGAGCACTAAGCAATATAAGGCACTGATACTGTACAAGGCCAAGAACAAGCGAGTATATAGCTTTGCAGGACCGTGGAGTTAGGAAACAGATGTGGCCTAGCAGGATATTAGCACAGACAGGTGACATTTAGTACTAGGTCACACCCAAGTTACAAAGGGCCAGTATGGGAAGGGGCACTCACCAGGCTGGGCTGAGTAGGCAAGATAGCAATAGCAAATGGCAAATAAACACTTGATGAAACGTCAAACCAGTGGTAGGTGTAGCTGCTAGAAGCATGGTAAGAGTAGACAGATAGTATTGAGTTATACCAGTTTTTAGCACGGCTCGTTCTATGATCAGTTGTAGACACACACAGTTAACTTGCGATACTGGAGACCAGCGTGTAATGCTAATACATTATTTGCAGATAAACAAAGGTAACTCACTACAAGCGGTATGACAACGTGCGGCTTGTAAGTGCTAGTGCAAGCTTTTATTCTCGTTTATTATGCAGACTTTTCACATCTTCAAAAGAGTTTTATCTAGGCGTTGTGCCTTACTTTCGTATGATTATATGTTTCTAGAAATTACATTGTAGGCTGTTGCCAAAGACCACACCCAGTTTGGGTGACCCCATAATACAAATGTAGCCTCTGAAGCGGAATCATTTCTATCATTGAGTTACTGTATAAAATGCCAAGCCCAATTCTGGCACAACATTTTTGCAAAGCGCTCCACTGCTCTTCAACAAGGTTTGCACTATAAGCAACAAAATTAAAAATGTAAAAATAATGTTAATTGCAAATGAGTATTATGGTTAAATGGAGGGCCTTGGAGTGCACTCTTACTCCCACTCCAGGTGGAGACACTTTCTATTCTATGCACAGGGCATTTGCTTTGTCTTTGAAGGTATTACACCCACTTGGCACTTTAATTCTTCTTGTTTAGCAAGAATTCAGGAAAGCGCGATGAGTAATGCGACCGCCCCGTGCTGTTGCATTTCCATCGCACAAGTTGTCATGACATTGGGCCTCATTCCGGGTCTGGCGGCAGCCGTGCCAGTTCTACCGTCGGGTTGCCGCCAGACGGTAAAGATTTACCGCCACCTGACTTCCTGGTGCCACCGGGAGATTACCATCCCCGGCCACCCAGAGTGTCGGGCGCCATTCCCATAGAGTCTGATGGGACTCTGTGGGAGTGTGGACTCGGAAGCACCAGCACCGTTGCTAACAGTGCCGGTGCGCTCGTGACCAGTCTTCCTACCATGGCCGCTGTGCTCAGCAGGATCAGACCTGTTGGGCACGGTGGCTCCGGCAGGCAGACTTGTAATATGGCGCTCCAGAAACAAGGGTGCCGGGTAGCTTACCGGCACCCTTGTGTCTGGACCAGCAGGGTGATAATGAGGCCCAATGATTGTCTTCATTCCTATTTTTATTGGTTCACCAACTCACCTGTCCAAGCAGATAAGTGAAGATTTGCCCGGTAAAGCCCGAACAACACTGGAACTCTCTTCCTCCTGCTCTAAGGGTAGATCAGTCATACCCACACTTCAGGAACAACCTCATCCACCTGATCAAGGAAAGTGACTGCTAACACTCTGACTTCCCTTTATCTACGACACCCTTCCTTGTCCGTTCCCTCTCTGTCGTCCTTCTGTTTGTATATAATCTGTATATACTTGTATATGACTGCACAGCAATGTAACCAAAGTTGAAAATATTCTTGTTGCCTCTTGCACCCTGATACCCTCGGGTCTGGTGCGCATTATAAATAATAAAACAAACAAACGAAGAGTGCCTCAACGTCAAGGGCCCGCCTAGCTTTGCACTTTAGAGGACCAAGTGCTGTTGCTTGTGCATTCTAGGGGGGTTGGTTCATGCTTTGGCTCCCACTTACCTTGTGGGTTGGGGGGTGGATGGAGCTTTCTGACATCAGCATGCTACAGCCCTCACATGCTAGGAGTCTAATTTAACATTACTGCCTTTATTTGTCCCATCAAGTGTTATTGAAATGTTACCAGGAAGTAAGTTTCTAACCCTAATAAAGGTGCAGCTCGTTATTGGGGCAGAAGACTATCATGCTGCCAACATCATGGGCACAGATGACCCAGAATTGACCCTTGTGGGCACTTTGTTGTTCTATGTGTTCTTTCAACAGATGCAGCTTTATAAGAGGACATTTCCTCAAAGGGACGGGTTGATTATTGCGCACATACTCCTGATCAGACATGGCAAGACATGGTGCCTCATTAGCCGGTCAAGTGGCACAGCGAGTAGAGCGCTCGCTTTGACATCAGTGCAGAGCCTTCGAATGCAGGTTCGAATCGCGGCAGCGCCAAACTCAGCGTTTTATCCTTCCGAGGTCGATAAATGAGCACCACACACCGTGGGTAATAATAAGCAGCGCTCAGATACCTGAGGGTTCGTAGCGCTATATAAATGCCAAATTATTATTATTATTATTATTACAAGTCCAACGATACCCAGTTACTAGCGGAAACTACGACTCGCAGCTAAGGTAGGGCTCATTCCGAGGTGGGTAGTAATGGTAATTCTGGTGGTATTTGCCAAATATGGCCAGATTTACTATCTGACAAATGGAATTTGGGTTGTTTTATCTTAACGGAACAAACCGCGGCCGAAAAGACTGTAGTGGTTTTGGCTCAAAAATAGGGTGTGCCTGTTACCGTAAAACAACCCTAATGAAATACATTACCCACTGCCACTCACCCCCTATTACTTACCTTGCGACGGCACAATTCGCTGTGTGCCGCCGACTCGCTGTGTCCCTGTGACGCTTTCATGAACGGGAACCGCCACCGCAGGGTCCTTTCCTTATTTTTGCTTTCCTTTTACTTTTCATGAACGGCTGCGGGGGACACCCCCATAACCCCTGCAGACATTATAGTGAACAAGGGTTCGCGCGATACCTACGCAACCCCCTCTGCCCTTGTTCACTATAATGCCACAGAATGGGGGATTTGATTGAAATTTTCGGCCGTGCCAACTTTCCGTAAGGCCAGAATTCGACCAAATCTCCCATTCAGTAATTTCTTTTCAGTCATTTTGGCCACTTTCACCAATTTATGTTGATAGTTTATAATACTTTATTTATATAGTGCCTATACATAGTGTGTTTCAAAGCGCTTCAAGGCAAGGGAGAGAACAAGGGAAAATATAATGACATTCTTACAGGCCATGAATAGTAAGGATGTGAAATTAACTATCGTACTCGGCCTGACGACATTTCAGATAGTGCAAGAGCTAAGACATAGATAAGGAAGGGAGGGGGAGAGTGGGAAGGAAATGGAAACAGACAGGCGACTACCATACTATGCCTGACGACATTTCCGGTAGAGCCGGACAAAAACAAAAGGTGAGGGAGAGGGGTGCAGAAAGGGAGGGGAGGAACAAAACAAGCGACTATCATACTAGGCCTGATGACATTTCAGATAGTGCTGGAGGGGGGGGGACAGTAATGGGAGGGTGGAGGAAACAGACGAGGTTGCTATCATATATGGTCCAGGGACAATTCTGACAGAGTAAGTGCATAGAAGAAAGTAAGGGGAGGACATAGGAAAAGGGAGAAGGGAAAGGAGGAGAGAACAGAGAGTAAGCAGTCAAAAAGAGTGGAGAAGCAAGAGTGGAGAGCGAATACAATTGCAGAAGTCAGTAGTAATTCATAATGTTTCAAGCCAGGATACAAGATGATTCAGGGCCACCATGAGTACAAGATGCAAAGGAAGTCCAGCATGAGAGTTGAGAAAGAGTGACACACCATGAATGAATGTATCAGGACAGACTCCTGCAGAAGTAGTGGGTGGGGCTTGCTAAGTGGTGAAAAGAGTGGCAGGCAGCAAGGCACCAGGTGGGCAGGGCTTAGGCCAGGTGACCTAGATCCACTTGCACCTGCTCCCCATCTGCAAAGGAAAAGAGGATGGAGGGCTCCTTAAGTAGGGAAACAGGGCAGCAAGCAGGAAGGCACCAGGTGGGCGGGGCTTGCTAAGTGGTGAAAAAGAGCGGCAAGCAGGAAGGCAGGTGGGTGGGGCTTGCTAAGTGGTGAAATCACATCCTGGCATGCAGGAAGGCACCAGGTGGGCAGGGCTTAGGCTAGGTGACCTAGATCCACTTGCACCTGCTCCCCATCTGCAAAGGAAAAGAGGCTGGAGGGCTCCTTAAGTAGGCAACAGAGTGGCAAGCAGGAAGGCACCAGGTGGACGGGCTTGTTAAGTGGTGTAAAAGAGCGGAAAGCAGGAAGGCATCAGGTGGGCGGGGCTTGCTAAGTGGTCATAAAGAGCGGCAAGCAGGAAGGCACCAGGTGGGCGGGGCTTGCTAAGTGGTGAAAAAGAGCGGCAGGTAGGAAGGCACCAGGTGGGCAGGGCTTAGGCCAGGTGACCTAGATCCCCTTACACCTGCTCCCCATTTGCAAAGGAAAAGAGGCTGGAGGGCTCCTTAAGTAGGTAAACAGAGCGGCAATCAGGAAGGCACCAGGTGGGTGGGACTTGCTGAGTGGTGAAAAAGAGCGGCAAGCAAGAAGGCACCAGGTGGGCGGGGCTTGCTAAGTGGTGAAAAAGAGCGGCAAGCAGGAAGACACCATGTGGGCGGTGCTTGCTAAGTGGTGAAAAAGAGCGTCGGCAACAAGGTACCAGGTGGGCAAGGCTTAGGCCAGGTGACCTAGATCCACTTGCACCTGCTCCCCATTCTGCAAAGAAAAAGAGGCTGGAGAAGAGGCTGGAGGCTCCTTAAGTAGGGAAACAGAGAGCAGAAAGGCACCAGGTGGACGGGGCTTGCTAAGTGGTGAAAAAGAGCGGCAGGCAGGAAGGCACCAGGTGGGCAGGGCTTAGGCCAGGTGACCTAGATCCACTTGCACCTGCTCCCCATTTGCAAAGGAAAAGAGGCTGGAGGGCTCCTTAAGTAGGGAAACAGAGCAGCAAGCAGGAAGGCACCAGGTGGGCGGGGCTTGCTAAGTGGTAAAAAGAGCAGCAATCAAGAAGGCATCAGGTGGGTGGGGCTTGCTAAGTGGTGAAAAAGAGCGGCAGGCAGGCACCAGGTGGGCGTGGCTTGCTAAGTGGTGAAAAAGAGCGGCAAGCAAGAAGGCACCAGGTGGGCGGGGCTTGCTAAGTGGTGAAAAAGAGCGGCAGGCAGGAAGGCACCAGGGGGCCGGGGCTTGCTAAGTGGTGAAAAAGAGCGGCAGGCAGGAAGGCACCAGGTGGACACGGCTTAGGCCAGGTGACCTAGATCCACTTGCACCTGCTCCCCATCTTCCGGGTTGGGTCAAACACAACCAATGGGATTCTATTACAATACCGCTAGTGGTATTTAAGGTGGAGTTACTGCTAAAAGTAAAATTCCAAAGTGGCTACAAACATTGTTTGGTCTTTTTTACTCTACAGAAGCTATGCACAGGCGTGCTCCTTCAATACAGTAAAACATGTTTGCAAATTGGACCATTGAAATGGGTAAGAAGTTGACCATCTTTGATATGCCCTCTCACACCACCTTATTCCCATTTGATACATAAAACTGTCAGAATTCACGCTTATGTGCATTTACAAAATGTACAGTAGCGGCACAGACCCCTAATGCACACTTCACGTTGAAGGCGAGAATGGGTAGAAACAAGTTTTATAAAACGCAGTCCCATCATAAATACCACCTCCAACAGTGGTAAAGCCAGAATTGGGTGGACAGCCAGAAATAACACCTCCACTAGTGGTAAAGGCTGAATTGGTTGGACAGTCAGACAGAAATACCTCTTCCACCAGTGGTAAAGCCGGAATTGAGTGGACAGCCCGAAATAACACCTCCACTAGTGGTAAAGCCTGTATTGGGTGGACAGCCAGAAATACCACCTCCACCATTGGTAAAATCTGAATTGGGTGGACTGTCAGAAATACTTCCTCGACTAGTGGTAAAGCCAGACTTGGGTGGACAACCCGACATACCACCTCCACCAGTGGTAAAGCCTGAATTGGATCAACAGCCAGAAATACGTTCTCCACTAGTGGTAAAGTCCGAATTGGGCAGACAGCCAGAAATACTTCTTCCACTAGTATTTTGTTATGATAAACCATCCATTGCCAGAAATACCGCCTATACCGGTGTCACTCTGAATTGGGAAGATTGCTTTGTAATACCACAGGCGGAGGTAAAAACTTCCTCTGGAGGTATTTCATTATGACCATCTGTCCAACGCTCAGTGAGGCCCTCGTCCTGCCTTTCCTGGAGTAAGTCAGAAGTAAGACAGAGGTACTCCTTGTAACTTCTTTATGTATGGGTCACTAACATTTTACATAAATACCTTTAGGAATTGTCTAATCGCACTACAGGCATGTACCCACCGCAAAAACCCTTCTTACTCCAAACATCCCATACACTTAAATATTTTAGTTCACTTTCATACTTCTGTCGTACAACACTTACTACCCGAAATATTCAGGTGTAAATCAAGTGTGTATACAAAAAAATGTTGGACAACGTTCAAGGTTTGTGGCTACACCGGAAGTTACAGTTTCGTGTGCTCGTGACTCTACACAATCCAGGAAACACAGCGCCCCTTGTCACGCCCACAACTCTCTGACACACCCCTGGCAATACTCAGCTTTGCTGACCTTCCAATAAGCCAATAGAGAAGTGAAAGCTCCCGTTGTGAATCACTCGTACGTGTTTTTGTGAATCCAAAGAAACCTACACATGAGTACTTCTTTCAGGAGTAAGTTACACTTGTTCAGGTGTAAATTAAATTAACTCCTGAAAACAATTTTTCAAATCAGTCTCTTTTTTGTTCTTTAGGGGATATGGTTGCTCTGTGATACATCTAAAATATTATGTGTACTGTCTGTCATCATAACTGTTGTTGTTTTTTGTTTTAACTACAGGCTTTGGGCCCCCAATCAACCTGACAACTGGCTGACCCCACAAGGAGAGAGAGAAAACTGCGCTAAAATATACAGGGACGACCTGTGGAACGACATTGTCTGCAGTGTCGAGCTGAGATGGATTTGTAAAAAATCATGTATGTTAAAATAAGGCTTGTAAATGGCAGCACACCTCAACATGGACAAGTCATGTGTGCCTGAACTCGTGAGGGCCTCTCTGTTGTTGATTTCTGTCAATTTTATTAAACATAGATCAAGTCGCAAGTTACACAGTATGACTATATCACACATCTGTTAAGTTGTTAAAATGTATTCAAATATAATTAAAACAGATGAAAAATAGAGTCTTTGTGGTACGAATAAAATGAGGAAAATAGTACAAGCCCTTCCGTTGCTTAGTCTATTTCAAACTGCTGCTGTAAATTAGCTGTAATCACAGCTGCCAAGTTTGAGAGGCTTCACTTTACACCTTTTAAGGAATGTTCCTACAAGTCCCAGAAAGCAAAGGTGCGAGTACCTGAAAAGACAGGACTGACTGCAAGTGACGCACATGTCAAGGGGTCTCTTGCTAGATAATTGCATTATGTATTTATGTTAAATGTTAAAGGTATTTGTAGCGCACACCGTCACCAATGGAATTGGTCCCCAGGCGCGCTGGCGAATCTGTAAACGATAAGGTGGGATGGGTTAGTAAGGTGAAGAGGGAGTAGGATAGTGAGAGGAGTGGTGTTCTGTTTAGCAGCTTCAACTCGGTATAAACCGGGTGCTGAGCTTTGGTGCAGGTATTGGATCAGTGTCAGTCCGCGTGTGCTGTTGGTGCGGCTTATGTGTTGTTGCAGTGTTGTGAAGTGCGTGCGGCTTGTGGTGCGAGAGATGGTTGTGTGAGTTTTTGAGTGAGATAAGTATGCAGTGTTTGAGGTTATCTTGGTTAGTGGACTGGATATTAAAGGCACCCTCTGTGACGCATTCGCTTTGTGGTGCCCCAAGAAGAGAAAATAAGCATTGGTGAAGGCACACGTTTTTTTAAACGTTTGTTTAGGGAAGTGATGGCCACTTTTCATGCATCTCCATATTGGTCATAGGATGGCAAAACCGTGTCCTGGCAAGGACACTGTTATATCAGAAGATGAACCTCGCTCATCACACTCACAAAGAGCCAATGAAAGCAGCGCTCTCGCACATGCGTGTTAAGAGTGCACCGCGCACGGTTCACCAGCGCGAAAAAATAAAGTTGTTCGCACTCAAAGCCCTTTCTTGGTTTCCTCTATCCCGTGCCATCTCCTACTGCGATGTGTGTTCCTTTCACCCAGGGAAATCCTTGTCACTGCTGGAAACATGAAAATGGCGACGAAGGTGGAATCCCACGTTCACACAGCGCCGGCTGTGAAGCTACAAGCAGGTGCAAGTGCCAATCACTACACTACTACACGCCACAGCAGCAGGGTCAAAGGAAATGTAAATAAATAAATAAATAAATAAATAAGTCGGACACAGAACAGCCTGACGATGATCGGCCCAGCGCAGCTGCTTTCCGCTGGCGGGTATCCTTTTATATAATTGATCACCACGCCCTTGGACCGCGATAGGAGGAGTCGGCTTTGACGATTCGAGAACTACCTGACAGCCCATGATGAGCATGCGCATGATACGTTCTCCAGAACACTTCAAATAAACCTGGTCGGATATGAGGCAGAAGACCTAATCCCCACTTTCCCGCCAGATCAAGACACACTTGGAGCTCAAGGACGCACTGAGCGCATACTTCGACTCCGAACGCAACAAGGACCACAAGCAACACAAGTTCAATACTGTATGCTAGATAGTGGGTCAACCCATGGATGTTTTTGCAACCCACTCCCGCAAGCTAGTGGCACATTGTGAGTTTCATAAATTTACGAATGACCAGGCAATCAGGTTGAGAATCGTCGAAGGCTGCCTGCCGTCCACGTTCCATAGGAAATTGCCTCCTAAGCCACTCCCCCTAACAACCATTTTACAGATAGCCCGAACAGAAGCCAGAGCAAAATCCAAGCTTCGCAAATTGAGACGAACAAAATGGCTGCAAAGGAATAAGTATAACACATTACGCAAGGAGAACGAAGTCGGCACATTGCCAGCAATCCCGCAAGAAGATACTCTTCGACAGGCAGATGCTACCGTTGTGGTCCAGCCTTCCATCATGAAGAACCTATTAGGCTGCTCTAGGGCTATTGAAGCACAGTGATAGATCAATCACACGAGTCTTCCATGAACTGTTCACGTGACTCGGATACCTTAAGGGAAATCCAGTCGCTGTTCACATCGATGAGTCCATAGTTCAAATTGCGCAGCACCCAAGGAGGATTCCCATTCATCTCCAGCCTCAGATTGAAAGGGAAATACAATGCTTACAAGCAGGCGACATAATTGAACCAGCCAGTGGTCCAACACCATGGGTATCACACATCATATCAGTACCCAAAAAGGGGACAGTCGACAAAATATGCATCTGCGTAGAGATGAGGCAAGCAAAAAGAGCAATTGGACGTGAGAGACCTCCAGGACTGCATCTGGATGAGATGATCCTAAGAGGTAAGATATTAAGGAAGCTTGACTTAAACAAGGGATACCAACAGACCAAATTGGTCGAACAATTCCTATACATCACTGTCTTCGCCATGAACATCAGATTATTCCGATACAAAGAGACTTTGTTTCGGCATATCCTCTGCCAACGAGAACTTTGAAGAAAGCCTTCGGAAGGTCATTTGTCATGTGAGGAACTGTTTCAATTACAGTGATGATATTTTGGTCTTTGGGGCCACCACAGAGCAACATGCTAAATCGCTACAACAATTATGCTCTGCATTAACGGAGGCAGGTCTAACCATACATTTTGCAAAGTGTGTGTTTAACAAATCGCATCTCAAGTTCTTTGGACACATTTTCTGGCACAACGGAAAGAGTCCTGGCCTTGAGAAAGTGGCTGCCATCCCGGAGTTTACTTAACCACAAGATGTCAGCGATGTTAGATGATTTCTAGGAATATCAAGATACTGTAGTCGATACCTCAGGGACTCAGAGATCTCACCAAGCAGGGGATGGACTTCCATTGGTCTCTCGAGTGTGAATAAGTGTTTGAGCAAGTAAAGAAAGCCGTAGTCTACTTCAAGCCAGCAAATGCTCTGAGTTAACAGTAGATGCCAGTCCGGTGGGCCCAGGTGCCATTTAGTGCTCAACACCATCCAGGGTGAGAAACGCCCAGAACAATATGCCAGCAAGAAATGATCAGAAGCGGAAAGACGGTACTCACAGTCTGAAAAGGAAGGTCTTGCAGTTGTCTGGGCCTGCAGACATTGTCAAATGTTCTCTTGGGAAAACCGTTCACAATAGTCGCGGATCACCAGTCTCTCGTGACCATATAGAGCCAATAACTCCAAACCCATTCAGATGTCTGGTGTGGCAGAGTTGCCCCAGACTCATCTGGCCATCGATTCTTTGGGCCTTTTGGAGACGGGAAATGCTGGATGGTTGTGATGGATGAGTACTCTCGATTTCCTCTAATACAAATGATTTTGTCCACATCGGCCAGCAGAGTCATCCCTGAGCTAGATAACATGTTCTCAGCCTGGGGTAGTCCAGAGATATTAAAATCGGATTATAGCCCACCTTTCAGCAGTCTTGAATTCACTCATTTCATGCAGTATATGGGAATGCAACATAGAAACATGACCCCTCTGTGGCCTCAGATCATTGGCATTGTGGAGCCATTCATGGATACAGTGAAGACTGTCCGTAAGTAAGGACTTGACGAGGAAGAGGGGCATCGTGGGTAATGCGCTGCTGGTGGTCTTATTGATATGCCAGCCTGAAATCTCAAACTATATTGCGATGGGGATACTAAGGGCACAAGTCAAGAGTACTGGGACTGTGGCGCAGTGAACTAATGCATCCACTATAGGGGTCTGTGTATGACCTCCTGGTCACTGGTTTACATCTCAGTAGGTCCACGAAGCTTTTCATCCTTTCAAGGTTGATAAAATGAGTACCATTGAGTTTGGTGACAATAAACATCTGTTATCTGTCAATAGCACCAAGATACCCCTCTGGGGGTCAACGTGCGCGCTACAAATACAACTGTTATGTTACACACATGTGGGTGAACTCCCCCTCCTAGTTTTGCAGGGTGGACTAACACCACCTTACGCTAACTGAGGGAAGAGGGGATGGTGTCCCATTTAAGGGTGAGATGTTATAGCAGAGCTGGTGAGCTGCAAATACCTCCTATTCTTCTGACTCTGCTGATGTTGAGCACTTTCAGGTTTCCGTATAACTGCATCTCATAAGCAAAGCCCTACACTGCACAAATGGCTGCTCAATATTACCAGCATTACTACATGTAGATGTCATGTATTTATTTATATATTTGTTTACATTTATAAAGCGTGCAGCAGCCCATAGGCATCGTGGCTCTGTTACAGACATCATGCTTAGTTACATAATACATTCTTAGTTACATCATGAGTACAAGAGGGAGGGGGAGGAAAAAGGCAGGGGGCAAGAGAGGGAAGGCGGAAGGTAGGCTGTGTTAGTTGAAGAGTGTAGTTTTTAGCACTTTCCGGAAGGCTGGGAGGGAAGTCTCTGCTCTGAGTGTGTTGGGTAGGGCATGCCATAGTTTGGGTGCTATGTGGCGGAAGCCAATCCCACCCGCTTTGGCCCTTTTGATGAGAGGGGTGCGCAACCGGTTGGCGTGGCAGGCTATTTTGGGACATGAGGAGGTCGCTCTGACCATTGTCTCTCATAGGTAGGGTGGGTGCTGTGAGTGTTAAGCACTTGTGCGTTATGGTGAGAGTCTTGAAGGTGATCCGATCCTTAATGGGGGGCCAGTGAGCAGCTTGCCTGGCCTGTGCGATGTGGTCTCTTTTAGGAATGTTTAGTGCTGCTCTAAGGGCGTTATTTTGTATGACTTGGAGTATATTTCGATTTTTTGCCAAGGCGTCTGCTAAAAGGACATTACAATAATCTGGTTTAGCCCAATGGTGGCTCCTGCTATTGAGAGGCAAAGTGTTATACGCTGTTCAAAGCAGTCGATTTAACTTCCATGATGGCTGCTTGTATGGCGTGTAAAAACATATGTGTTCTGGTGACCGGCAGATTTAATCCCATCATGAATAACCGCAAGCTGCATGACTGTGACGCTAAATGTATAAGAGTGGGCACTATCACCCAGTCTTTAAAGTCATAGGAGAGTTTAGAGAGAGGTTAAGCTGCCCCTTCTCACGTGTAAACTGTTCAGCTGGTACTGGCTTCAGAGCTCAGGTCATTTTCCATTCTGCTGCTTCCAGTACTGCATTTATAAAAGGAAGAGTGCTCTCAAGAGTTCTTTTTTTAAAAAAAAATTATTTATTTGGGTGCTTCGACTTTAAATAAATCTTTCACCAACAGAATAGCAAAACGTGTATCACATACATAGGTGAGAACCAGGGGGGCGGGGAAAGGAAAAAAAAGACACTAAAAACACGAACCAAAATCTCAAATCTAAACGTGAGGAGGGAAGGAATATCATGGCAAAGAATGCTAACAATCAGAATCCCTGACTTCATTCTGCAGCTCGTTGCTGACATTACTGGGTAAGTGTTGATTAAGTCAAACGCCTTGGCCAAATAATTCATGATTAATGATTAAAGAAATCCTTTCCCCTTGCACGGAAATATTCCACCATTCATTTGGGGTAAGCATCTTGTTCTCTTCAAAGAAGACCCCCAGCAGCTGGGACCTAAGCGCTGTCACAGCACTGGCAATGGAGTAACAGGTAGTTAAGAGTTTCTTTCTCTGATTTGAACTATTGTCTCTTTCATCAGCTCTGCTCCCTACTGATAGAACCTCTAACGCTGGGTATAGGTTTAATCAAAATCTCATATATTGAGACCTATAAATGCTACCTGGGCACTGTAACAAATATTTAGGCAGAATGTTATAAGGTCTCGGGAGGATAGCTCAGGGGCAACGTGCTCACCTTGGAAGCAAGATGACACAGAGGAACACAGGTTTGATCCGGTGTTAAGCGTGTTATCAATAACACATCATATTATACCTACAGGCTGGAATGCCTTGAGAATATAATTTGAATCGACTGGTTTGATCCTGTGTCTCGATCCAGTCATTTCTACAGATCTTGGTGCATACTGACATTGGATTAGACAACAATTGTTCCTCAGTCGTGTCCACGTTTTCCAAAACATTATTACAAGCCTTTTTCCAATCAGCAACCATGGATCGGATCCAGTAGAAAGCACCCTTTTTGTTGGGGTTGCTGATCTACACTTGCTATACAGTGCCAAGTTCTTCCACTTGACCAGAGCAAAGAGGGAGATCAGCCCAAGTTCTTCCACTTGACCAGAGCAAAGAGGGAGATCAGCCCAAGTTCTTCCACTTGACCAGAGCAAAGAGGGAGATCAGCCCAAGTTCTTCCACTTGACCAGAGCAAAGAGGGAGATCAGCCCAAGTTCTTCTCTTGGCGCACAGCGCGGTAGGGACAGGCCCTTTTTCCAAAACAAGCTTTCGAGGATGGGCCAGGATTTAATCGGAAAGGGAAAAGAAAGCTTTGGCCCCTATGTTACCACGGGCACTATCTTCATTTTATAAAAGGTACCCGCAGGGGTGATGCAGAATTTCTTTTGGGGCAATCTCTCTTGTGATGCATGTGTCTTTATTTTATTTCTCAGCGTAGTTCCCCTTGGGGCATCTCTCAAGGCGATGTTTATACGCTCCCCAGATTTATAAATGCGTTCACTCTACACAATCTTTCCTTTTTCAGGAACCGCAAAATGTATATGTTATTTCCTTCCTTTAGATGACTAGACGATAAGGATTTCTCCACGTTGATTTTTAGGGCATTATCCTGTATGCATGAGTATAATGCTTTCAATTGGTGTTGTAGGCCCACTAGAGTTTGGTCAATCAAGTCCAAATTGTCTGTGTACAATAGATGACATAGTGGCACTCCCTCAGTGTTGGGAGGAAAGCTCCTGGCATCTCTCAGGGTTTCCTGCAAGTCTGAAATGAACATATTAGACAAGACATGAGCCAGCGGGCAGCCCTGCTTCAATCCTCTTGAAGTACAAATTGAACCTGACAGTAGACCCCCCCTGGTTTAATTTTACTCGCAGCTATGTTTCTGAGTAAAGATCTTTAATATAGCTTCAGAGATATCAATTGGGCACCCCCATTTCTTCCAATTGCTCCAGAGCAAACGTCTTTTTATAGAGTCAAAATCCTGGACCAGATTGATAAAAGCCAGGTAAATCTTGGCGTTATTCCTAATAGACCGGAGTTTCGAGAGAAGAATCAAGAAAACCTACAGTGAGGTTCCAATCTCCTTTAGAAACCCTGACTGTCATAAGTCTAAGTATCCTGCTTCCCCCATCCAAGCATCAAGGCCACTCAAGACTAACTTGTCGACTAACTTTCCAACTACATCAAGTAGGGTGATAGACCAGTAATTTCCAGGGTCAGACCTATCGCCCTTCTTGAATATCGGCACCATAACAGAGGTCTTTCATGATGTCAGTACTCGCCTAACCTTCTTAATTTGAGTAAACAATAATCCCAGGAAGCTTGACCATAGTTGTGGCTCCTCCATTCAGATGGCATTAGTCAAGCTGTCAGGGCCAGGTCCCCTGGAACTGCTCGCCCTGTTTATGAGGAGCAGGATATCCTCCTCCTTAGTCGAGAAAGTCCATTCGATCCCCAAATCCTTCTCTTCCTTGCTCCAGCCTTTGTTTATTGTATTGAACAATTTGGTAAAGTGGTCTAACCAAGTGCTTTCTGCCACTGCTCTGCATTGGGGTGTTTATTGAATGTATTAGTTTACAGGTGTTTCCCATGTGTTTACTTAGGATCTTCTGCAACATTTGCTCTGCATCTTCTTGCATCATTTCATGTTTGCGTGCCTTGACCCAGTTTTTACAATGCTGTTCACGAGTTTTAATCAAGGCAGCGTAGGTTAGATGGTCCTCCATTTTGAATTTTTTTAGAGCTGCTTTTAGCTGTCTCCTCTCAACGACTAATTCTGCATCATAACAATGCTTACGGGCAAAGTGTGATTTTGCTCCTCCTTGTCTGGTTTCAACAAAGTCCATCAGAGGTGTTGGGTAATCCGCTGCTTGGCGATTTGTACCCTCTTCTGGTGTTGTAGAGTTCTACATTACGCTAGTTGAAAGCCAGGACTCAAGTCCTAGAAAAGTTTGTGGTTTTTAATGTTTTAGGACACCCCTGTTTATTTGGACCCAACTTTGTTTGTAAAATAAATATTGGGGCTGCATTTTTTCAGAGACAATCGTATCTGATGCTTGCACCCCTAGAGTGGATTTTGCTCAGGCCTGTAACTCGGCCCTGGAGCATTACCTGACCTGATAATTCCCCTGCCAATCAGAATATATTGCTTAAATATATTCAGCATCTGTGAATTTATGAAGGAGATTTGACAACCAAAGTAGCATTTTGAAAAAAGTTACTTCTTGGTAAATGGGTCACACGTGGCACATTTGCCAAACTGACTTTAATTCTCACGCCAAGGTTACTTATAGAGCCGCTGGTGGTTCAGGTGGAGTGTTCCCCACATGTGTGTTCCTCTTCACACACAGAGTTCATTTTTTTTGTTGGTTTACTTGAAACAATCGAGAGACCTTGTTTTTCAGTCAACTTTTCAAGACTGATTCTGAAACGGACACATGGTCTCAAAAGTACCCATTAACTGAGTATAGTTATACCTTAACTGAACATCCTAGCACATGTACTTAGCAACTGTGAACTGGTGAAGGAGAACTGACACCTGAGGTAGCTTTTTGGAAAAAAAGTTACTTCTTAACAAATGGGTCACACATGGCCAATTATCCGAAATGTCGTTAATTCTCATGCCAGGCTGAATATCATTTTTTTGTTGTTTCGGATGGCTTTACTAGTACATCTCAGAACACACTGGGGGTGTAGATCGGGGTGTCCTGCACATGCATGTAGCCCCATTTAAACCTAATGTGAAACTCTGTATTGAACAACTGCAAACTTATGCAGGAGATTTGAAAAGCAAGGTGTGCTGTTTGAAAAAAGTTACTTCTTTTCAGTTACTTCTTTTCAAACGGGTCACTCATGGCACATTTGCTAAAATATCACTAACTTTCCAATCAGGCTAGATATGGGGCTCATTACAAGTATGCCAGTCTGGAAACAACCGTGCCATTAAGATTACCGGCGCAGTTGTTTCCGGACCTGCATACTACAGGTCTGCCTGCCGGAGCTGCCACACCCAGCAAGTCTGACCTTGCCGGGCACAGTGGCCATGGTAGGCAGACCGTCACGGAAGCACTGGCACCGTTAACAAAGTACCGGTGCTTCCGTGGTCCCCACTCTCATAGAGTGCTACGGGACTCTATGTGAATTGGGACTTACAATTTACCGGTGCCTGATTTTACAGGCCGCCGGGGTTGTAATCTCCCGGTGGCACCGTGAAGTCAGGCTCCAATAAATATTTACTGTCTGGTGGCAATCCGCCGGTAGCACCCGCAGAGTTACCGCCGGACCCGTAATGAGCCCCATTTTGGTTTCTGGGGCTTTCTTACATCTATTGACGCACATGTGGTCTAGGTGGACTGTACCAGATATGTGGGTGACGATTTCCTTTTTGTCCCCTTGTTGTGTATTAGGGCTGCTTCGGTCCTATGCCACGGAACCCTGTGTCGTGTAAAATGTTAAGTTTGTCCCCCTTGGAGCCTCAAAAAATGCATCACGTGTTTCTTGAATTCAAATTAGATGGCCCCAATATTATGGCACTGGCGAGCACTCACGTGGACTTTCAGCACTGTAAGTGCACCCTTCATGGAGAAAAATGCACGGTTTGCCTTGAATCACCTGCAAAGTGCGATCAAGTTTGTGACATGTTTTTAAAACGCACTAATTGCAAAATAAAGAGAGTATTCAGGGGCTTTAGAACACGCTGCATTGAATGCACATCTAAAAATGTTATAAAAACTGCACAGGGGGCAGAAATCATTGGGGCTACACATGTGAGACGGCCCATTTCAGGAAAGAGGCGCGTGTGCTGCCCAAACATCACGCAAAAACAAAGGGTCGCAACATAAACTACAATTGTCTTGGCATCAAGACCGAGGGGCAAAGGCGCTAATGCTGTCTGTTCAGAGACGGATGAGAGCCAGAGGCAACGTGACGTTTAAATAGATCAAGCAACAGATCATACGAAAAAAGCCGGAAAGCAAGGGACGGTCGAAGGACCTTTGAACTTATGCAAATCTGCAAACATTGAGCTATATATATTTTACATTTTAGTTCACAGCTATTGTCTGCAACTGTCACAGAGCTGAATTACCATCCACACTCCTACCTTTATTGTTCACCAGCTGGTTGTGCAACTTTCTTGGGGTACAGGGACAGTCCAGCCTAGAGTGGGGGTGCTGCATAGCATGCCGCAGCCGACATTTTCTGTAGTGCTCAGACCCAAGTGGAGACGTTTTCACTACGTCACTCTATGCCTACGTTGTTCTGGTGGGATGGCCTCCACTTCTGCAATATTTGCCTCCTAGCTACCTGGGTAGGAGTTCATGCTGGCAAAGGAAGTCTTTTGCCTTACTTTTCTGTCAGCTGCACGCATATTTCCCTGCCCCACTCCTCCTCCAGGCAAGGAAGCACACATTCCACAACCATATGCAACAGCACTGCATGAATGTGTATTGTCAGTCTCTGCATCACACACCACCGTGCGCACTTCCAGGATCCATCCATGCCGTCCATGGTCCTGAAGAATAACACGTGGTTCCAAGCCCATATGGACCTGGCTGCTAGTGATGCCACAGAAACACCTCTACTTGCTCCACATTCGCTTTACCCTCTCCCCCGTTCAGCCACCCCCACCACACTAGCACAGGTCTATTCCTGACCTCGACTTACCACCTAGGTACTTGGACCTCCCGCTCCACACACCACCCATAGTTAGATACAGGAGATGAAGGCGTGGACCTCCCGCCCCACTCACCACTCATAGTTAGATACAGGAGATGAAGGCGTGGACCTCCCGCCCCACACACCGCCCATAGTTAGATACAGGAGATGAAGGCGTGGACCTCCCGCCCCACACACCGCCCATAGTTAGATACAGGAGATGAAGGCGTGGACCTCCCGCCCCACACACCGCCCATAGTTAGATACAGGAGATGAAGGCGTGGACCTCCCACCCCACTCACCACCCATAGTTAGATACAGGAGATGAAGACGTGGACATGCCACCCCACACACCATGTCCACACACCACCCATAGTTAGATACAGGAGATGAAGGCGTGGACCTCCCGCCCCACTCACCACCCATAGTTAGATACAGGAGATGAAGGCGTGGACCTCCCGCCCCACACACCGCCCATAGTTAGATACAGGAGATGAAGGCGTGGACCTCCCGCCCCACACACCGCCCATAGTTAGATACAGGAGATGAAGGCGTGGACCTCCCACCCCACTCACCACCCATAGTTAGATACAGGAGATGAAGACGTGGACATGCCGCCCCACACACCATGTCCACACACCACCCATAGTTAGATACAGGAGATGAAGGCGTGGACATGCCGCCCCACACACCATGTCCACACACCACCCATAGTTAGATACACAAGATGAAGGCGTGGACCTCCCGCCCCTCTCACCGCCCATAGTTAGATACAGGAGATGAAGGCGTGGACCTCCCGCCCCACACACCGCCCATAGTTAGATACAGGAGATGAAGGCGTGGACCTCCCGCCCCACTCACCACCCATAGTTAGATACAGGAGATGAAGGCGTGGACCTCCCGCCCCACTCACCGCCCATAGTTAGATACAGGAGATGAAGGCGTGGACCTCCCGCCCCACTCACCGCCCATAGTTAGATACAGGAGATGAAGACGTGGACCTCCCGCCCCACACACCGCCCATAGTTAGATACAGGAGATGAAGGCGTGGACATGCCACCCCACACACCACCCATAGTTAGATACAGGAGATGAAGGCGTGGACCTCCCGCCCCACACACCGCCCATAGTTAGATACAGGAGATGAAGGCGTGGACCTCCCGCCCCACTCACCGCCCATAGTTAGATACAGGAGATGAAGGCGTGGGCCTCACGCCCCACTCACCGCCCATAGTTAGATAAAGGAGATGAAGGCGTGGACCTCCCGCCCCACTCACCGCCCATAGTTAGATACAGGAGATGAAGGCGTGGACATCCCGCTCCATACACCGCCCATAGTTAGATACAGGAGATGAAGGCGTGGACCTCCCGCCCCACACACCGCCCATAGTTAGATACAGGAGATGAAGGCATGGACCTCCCGCCCCACTCACCGCCCATAGTTAGATACAGGAGATGAAGGCGTGGACCTCCCGCCCCACTCACCCCCCATAGTTAGATCCCGCTCCACACACCGCCCATAGTTAGATACAGGAGATGAAGGCGTGGACCTCCCGCCCCACTCACCGCCCATAGTTAGATACAGGAGATGAAGGCGTGGACCTCCCGCCCCACACACCGCCCATAGTTAGATACAGGAGATGAAGGCGTGGACCTCCCGCCCCACTCACCGCCCATAGTTAGATACAGGAGATGAAGGCGTGGACCTCCCGCCCCACACACCGCCCATAGTTATATACAGGAGATGAAGGCGTGGACCTCCCGCCCCACACACCGCCCATAGTTAGATACAGGAGATGAAGGCGTGGACCTCCCGCCCCACTCACCGCCCATAGTTAGATACAGGAGATGAAGGCGTGGACCTCCCGCCCCACACACCGCCCATAGTTAGATACAGGAGATGAAGGCGTGGACCTCCCGCCCCACTCACCGCCCATAGTTAGATACAGGAGATGAAGGCGTGGACCTCCCGCCCCACACACCGCCCATAGTTAGATACAGGAGATGAAGGCGTGGACCTCCCGCCCCACTCACCGCCCATAGTTAGATACAGGAGATGAAGGCGTGGACCTCCCGCCCCACTCACCGCCCATAGTTAGATACAGGAGATGAAGGCGTGGACCTCCCGCCCCACACACCGCCCATAGTTAGATACAGGAGATGAAGGCGTGCCCATGGGCATGCAAGGGGAAGCAATTACTGCATGCAGAGACATGTACCAAGTGCACCACCCCAATTGCCATTCTCCCCCCGTCATGTTGAAGGTGCAGGGGATGAACTGAGAACCAAAAGTGGTTCTGCAAAGGTTTTACAAAGTGGCCCCATGTTACAACCCTTTGAACAAGCAGAAACCCCTGTAAGTAGGCTTTCGAGGTTCTTGTATAATACAAGTTGGGAAAATATGTCAAAATTTAAATTTTTAAAGAGCATTTATCCTTGCATATAGACACAGGAAGATAGCTCAGGGGCAACGTGCTCGCCTAGGAAGCAAGACGACATGGAGCAACACAGGTTCGATCCCCGGGTCCGTGCTTAGAAACCTCTGGGTATTAAGCTCATTATAAATAACCTATCATATCATATATATATATATATATAGGGATAAAAAAAAATAATCATAACAAAAGGGCGTGAAATGGAGTGAGGACAACACACTGGATGCTTTATAACAAATTATTTACAAAAGAGGCCATGGTAGAGAGGCCTTCTGGGAAATCTCCAGAGTTCCCTGTGGGCCAGTCCAGCTCTGTGAACCCATGCCAGTGCCGGGTGCACCCCAAGACACACATGGCACCACCGAACACATGAGGATCAGTGGCACTTTAGAGTAAGCACTCGGGCTTCTGAAGTTCCACCGCTGCAGTGCACACTGGTGAGAGCCCGTAACCTGGCAACCAGGTGATGTGTCCTAATGCCTGACCAGGGCAATCAGGACTCAACTGCTATGGAGGTGGGCAGATGCTGATCTACCCACCCAGCCAGGTTCATGCTTGAGGGATATGGGGGCATTCCCCCATGTTATGGGGGAATGGGTTTCATTGGAGTTTCTTCTCCACTTCATTATTAGCGACTTTCTTTGGTATGATGCAGTGCCAGGTCCTTTATCATGGATTACTCGTGCATTAGTTACATGTGACGTTTACTGTATGCAAGACCCAACAGCTCCCCCTCTCGCCTCACCCACCCCGACATCCATCACCCGGCACCTTCATTGCCTATCAGAACTCTTCCCCCCCTCACTTTCCCCAACACTCATCTTTTACTCTGTCTTCATTTTGACTTTGACAGTTTGCCCCGGCTGGTTGGTGCCCAGCGACCCGAGCCAAACAGCTTCCGGGGTTGCTGACCAAAGAGAACTCAAGGGAGGACCTGGGGCTCTTTTGCTCATGCCCGATACCAGCGCTATCTGGGAGTTTTCATTTACCTTCCTCTCCAGAATGGGGGGATTCGCTGAGGTGCCGCCTCGGCGAGCATTCGAGGCTGCCATTGGATTTGCAGGACGTTGCTTCTTCTCCATTTTGTGTATTGCAGATGCCACCTTCGCGTTGCCAAGGCAACAGGCTGCACTGCAATGACCTCCTTTGTCAGTTTCTCCTGCACACTCTGCAAAACCTCCTTTGGATTGAAATGATGATTCATCAGTAGGAGTCTCCAGGATATTGCGGCATGAAATGGCACATTTCTCGGCCCAAAACTTTATTTATGGCGGCATTTTTGCAGCACATTCTTTATTGCCTGGAGAGTGTAAGATTGGCACATTGCAGGAAAGAGGCAGCGTCCAAGGCTACAAGAGAGCCAGGGTGTCATTATGTTCACCTTTTGAATCAATTTAAATGAAGGAGTCCCAGATATCTCTGGCTGGGCAGAACAGTGTTTGTTTTGGCTATGTTCTTGGTTTAATGTGCATGGCTATTTAATATTATTGACAGTATGATACGATATGATATGGCATTTATAATGCGCCTGTACACAAGCGTTTCTAGGCGCAACAAATCAAGTGGGCACAGACGCAGGACAAACCTATGATCTTACTAGGACTTGTGTCATTCGGATTGAGCAAGTGCAGGGAAGTGGAAGGGGAGAAGTGTCATGTGGGGGTGGGGGGATGCAGGTAAACAAAGACTGCAGCCAGCGAGTGGGTAGTGCAGGTAATCAGAAGGTCCTGCTAACGGGTGGCTCTTGAATGCAGAGAGATGGGACTGTAAGGATACAGATACAGACCACAAGTGCTGGGGAGACAAGAGGCAGCGTGAGGTGCAACTGGACATGCAGGGACCTGGACCCACGTTCAGAGGGTGGCCAGGTGAGCAGTGCATGGAGCAGATGGGGCACCAGCATGCGAAAGGAAGAGAGAAAGCGGAAACAAAGAGGAAGGTGTTAAGTTGCTTCCGGAACGAGAGGTGTTTCTGCTCAAGTTTGAGAGAGGCAAGGAGGCTGTTCCAGAGGGAGGCGCCAGCCGAAGATATAGATCTGTCCCCAACTCTCTGCTTTGAAAAGCCACTGACCCTCAGAGAGTTGGAGATGGATGAGCGGAGAGCTCGAGTAGGGAGATGTTTAGAAAGAGAGAGTTGGAGGCAGTGCGATCCCAGGCCCCATAAAGCCTTGTGGATGATGCAGAGGGTCTTGAGCTTGATCCTTGCCGCCACTGGGAGCCAGTGAAGAGATTTCAGAGATGGAGAGGTACAATACCTGGGCTTGAGGCCAAGGACAAGTCTCTCTGTAGAGGATGGAGAGTAGAGGCAGGAAGATTTCGAAAGAGGATGTTGCCGTATTCCAGCATAGAGAGGACCAGAGCTCTGGAGACAGTGAGCTTTTGGTGTAAGGAGAGGAAAGGAGGAATACCTCTGAGGAGGTGCTGCTGGTAGTTTGACTTCTTAGTGACGTCGGAGAAGTGAGGAGAGAAGCAGAGTATTGAGTCGAAGATGACCCCAAAGTTCTTAGGCTTACAGATAGGAGCAGAAAGAGGGTCCAGGGCGGGCAGCCAGAGAGAGAGAGGAAAGGAGGAAGCTGCTGTTCTGATGAGGAGGATCTTTGCCTTACTAGCATTAAGGCAGAGATCATTGGTGGCACAGCACTCCTGAATTATGTACAGACAGTCTGGAATGAAAGAAGGAGTAGAGGCAGCCTAGGGGCCTCATAGAGAGCTGGGTGGAATCTGCATAACACTGAAAGTTGGAGCAGATGGCAGCGATGTGGTGGGAATGAGGTGCTAGGTATTGGTTTAACAGTCAAAGAGAAAAATTAGACCCGAGGTGAACACCACAAGTAGAGAGAGAGACAGAAGTGAGGAAGGACCCCAGCTGGACTTGAGAGGGTTGATTAATGAGGAAGGCGGTCAGCCAGGCCAGGGCCTGATCAGTGATACCCAGTTTATCGCAGAGGCGATTGAGCAGGATGGCATGGTTGACTGTATGAAAGGCAGAAGAGAGAATGAGGAGGATAAGGACAGAAGGAAGGTTAGAGTGAATGGTAGAGTGCAGGTTTTCATGGATGTTCAGGAGAGCATTTTCCGTGATTCTGGCCGCTCTGAAGCCAAACTGATGTTCCTGGAGATAACCAACAGATTCAGTGGGAAGGTTAATCTGAGAGATGGCCAGATTTATCAGGAGTTTAGCCGGGAAAGGAGTGATGGAGATCGGGCGATAGTTAGCCGGAGAGGAAGGATTGGCAGAGTGCTTCTTTAGGAGGGGGTGCATAAGAGAGGGCTTAAGGGAGGAGGGGAAGGTTCAATTGGCAAAAAAGTGATTGCAGAAATCAGCCAAGGCTGGAGCGAGGGTGTCAATGTGGTCCTTAATGGTTCTGGATGAACAGGGAAGAACCTGTTTTGTCGAGACTTTCATAGATCAGACTTGTCGAGAAACATCATCAGGGGTGAACAAGGACTTGTCTAGAAACATCATCAGGGGTGAACAAGGGAAAGGAAGAGAAGGGAGGAGGAGAGGTGGCCACAGGCAGGCCATGAGTGGAGGAGGAGGAGGAAGAGGAAGAGAGGGTGGAAAGGATGTTCTGAGTTTTAGTGATGAAATGAGAAGCCAAGGCTGTACTGAGGACCTGGGAGGGGACAGTAGAGGTAGGGACTGCAGCATGATTGGCCAGATCCTTGCAGTTTCTGAAGAGTTCAGCCGAGTTGTTAGTTACAGCAGAGATGCAGGCTTGGATGTGGGCTCTCTTCTTGTGAGGATAGAAAGTCTGTATTGCCTTTGTCAGGTGACAGGCCATTTTGTCAGAGGGTGCACCTGTTGCCCTCCACTTCCTCTCAGCCACCCTGCTCTTGCGTTTGAGGGTGATGAGGTCGGAGTCGTACCATGAGTTGTATTTGGATTTGGGCTTCAAGCGGATCATCCTGACGGGGGCAAGTACATAAAGAGTGTCAGAGATAGAAAGATGGAGGTTAGGGTTATAAAGCGCTGTGTCAGGATGTGAGTCAACCAAAGGTGCAGAAGGAGGAGAGAAAGTAGCTATGAAAGCCTCAACTGACATACGCTTCAAGGGTCGGATGACCGGGAAGGTAGGTGGCAGTGCTGGAATTGGCTTGGCCTGAGGGGTAGAGAGGGAGAGAGGAGGAAAGGAGAATGTGATCACTGCAGGAGAGGGGAGTGGTGACAGGTTTGGAGAGTGGGAGGTCTGAGAAGATGAGAACATCCAGGGCATTCCCTGTAGAGTGAGTCAGGCCATAGAAAAAAAAGAGTCTCCGAGGTAGCCAAGAGAGTCCTGCAGAAGGACAGGGTGCATCCAAGTGGATGTTAAGGTCTGCAAGAAGGAGCTGTTGAGAGGTAGAGGCAAGCAGGGGGGAGGAGAGGTCTGCCCACACAGACAGGAAGGAGACTACCTGGCCAGTTGGCCAGCAGATAGTGGGCATAGTGAGAGAAAGGCCAGGAGAGATAGAGAGCCTGCAGCCCAGGCATTCAAAGGAGGAGTAGTCCTGCATACGTATGATAGAAGCAGGGATCCACTCCGGGTAGAGCAAGGCTACACCCCCACCGGGACGGTTGGTTCTGGGCACGGAGAGGATTTTGTAGCCATCAGGAAGGAGACTGTCAATGCCTGTGACAGAGCTGGCCGTGAACCAGGTCTCGGTCATCCAGATCGAGTTCTTCCAGGAGATGGCAGATGTCAGAGGAGTGTTTGACAGCTGAACGAGAGTGGAGAGTAGCAATCTGGAGCAGGTTTGTCCCTTTGAAGGACTTCCGTGAAGGGGTACAGGTCATAGGAAGGCCCTGAGGAAGAGTTGTAAGCACCCGATGGTGGGCAGAGGATGGAGGAGGAGAGGGCATGACAGCCACGGGGGAGGAGGTCGGTGCCAGACAGATCGCGAGGAAGGAGGCAACAGGGTGGCCGGAGAAGCAGAAGTATTGATCGTTATCAGTTGTAATGTTGCAAATATCCCCCTTCTATGTTCTCAAAACCCCACCCACACACCTCTCTCACCAACACACCTTACACGTCTCACCAATTCCCCATCTCAACGTTCGTTCCTGAACCTTTCACTCTGTCAAACACATACTCATGTGCTCTGACGCATTGCCAAGTCACAATTTGCACTCCCCAGTCCCTACCACACTCCAAATCATACTCCCAACTCACACCTTACGCTCCCCAGTTCCTCCTGCAATATACAGTCCTTCATTCTTGCATGCTACTTCTGCATCTTGCATCCTTTCTCCCATTCCATCGCCCTCTTCTCTCATCAGTTCTCCCAATCTACAGCTCACTGCCTCTTTCCTGGCTACCGCTCCCTCTCTGCTTTTTGGCCCAAGGATCCCCCTGAGCCCACGCTCACCTCTAGTTTCTGTACCTATACTCCCTCTCTGATTTCTAGCCCGCTGCTCCCTTTCTGATGTCTGGTCCTCTGACCCATTGCTCTCCCTCTGCTTTCTTACCTACCACTCCACATCCCACCCATCACACCCCCTCACTCTCCTGTCCCTCTCATATTGTGACCAATTTATTTTTTTAATGTAGATTTAGGCCCAGTTCCTCAAACAATTGAGCATCTAAAAATAGAGCAGAATGTATGCTATTTTTAGATAACCCATTTTTTGGAAATGAGCAGGTCACCTTATTCTCAAAGGTGACCTGCGCATTTCCACAGGGCCGAGCTGTGGCACAAATGATGTGCTGGCCACTGGCCAGCTGCCCTTTGTTTCGGAAGCACTCTCTCGACAATGTCCTGACAGGCTCCAAGCGCATTTCTCTGTGACTGGCCTTTACGGGGCCTGCGCCTGTAAAATGAAACCCCAAAAATGCATTTCTATCCTATTTGAGGAACAGAAATGCAAGAGTGATAATAGCGGTTAATAAAACGGCTGTCACAAAAAAAAAGTATCACCGGGTCAGGAAGACCCTATCATGCAGTGGCACCCACTGTGTGCCGCTTCGAAGCCGGCGCATAGATTTGGGAATGCGCTTTTAAATTCGCAGAAACAGACCCTGATTTGCGCAAAAGGGTGACATAGGCCACCTGAATGGGCACATATAAGACGTGCCGATTCAAATGGCCTTTTCACAGTGCCATAGTGGACTGGGCTGCTCTTCTTTTGGCGCAAGTGTTGAGATGTGCTTGCGCATTCCATTATTTGCTTCACATTTTTTTGGAGAACCTTGCCCTGTGTCTGTTTGTCTTTATGACCGTTTTCACAGGTGTTTTTGCAAAAACTGCTGTTTTTGCTCCTCTTTTTAAAAGAACACAGGATCTCAAAATAGCTATACGCTGGAGGTCTAAGGGGCGTCTTCATGGGCAGCAGCGCGCGCCATGCCGGGGGTCACTGTGAGTCTTATGGTAGTTATAACTGAAGATGGAATTAGCGTTAGTATCTCTTCCTTTGCTGTCGTGACTGGTGTAGCAGCGGACAGTGTGAGGTGCCTTGCATTTTGATGGATTGTGTTAGAAATAGGTGGGTGCTGGAGGCTACAATAAAACCCTGGCAGTGTTACCAGCCAGTGGCGGGCTGCATCGGGTCCTGCCAGCAGATGGCGTGGCAGCATTAGTGGTGCTGGTGGTGGCAGTAGACACTTTGGCATAGCAGAGGCGGTGGTGGCACTCCATAGCACTGAGTGCTTCCAGGAGCTACTATTAATATCAGGTTGTCTTAACTCAGCGGGGTGGGAAGTCTCCCTGGGGGGGGTCTTCTGTAAGTGCTTGGAAAACCTAGACCTCTTCTGCCTGCTGTGATTCTGGATGGTGTTGGTTCCTGGTAATAATGATGTGTTATTTATATAGCGATTTCGCCAAAGCACTGTACGTGAAACATATTTATATACAATTATCACCCAACCGAAGTCGGTTCGCATTAATCGGCCTCCGAAAGGTCGGAATTCGAACCTTCAATCTGAAGATCGCACACAGATCGCAGCAGTGAGCGCTCAACCCGCTGAGCTCTCTTACCGGCTTAATAAAGGAGCGGCTGCCATATTTTCTGCATTTGCCACATTGCCTACCTCCGACATATGGCCCGCTCCTGCCTGGCAGCCACCGCTATCGCCTCTGCACTCTGAGGTGCGCCCTTGTTTCTGACTGCCTCTCAAGAGTGCATCCACCCTCCTTCATGCTCCTCGGCCATCCCCCCCCTCTTCCTCCACCCACCAGCTCTGCACGAGTACTCACTCGGTAATTACGCATGGACCCCACCCCGGGTACTCCAGGTTTGCCCCTGCACTGCACAAGCACCTCTGCAGGCGCACTGCCCTCTGTGCCCTGCAATCACCTCCCAGACCTATGACCCTTACACCAGGACGTCACACCAGCGGGTGTCCTCAGCAGAGGGGGTGGGCATCAGCTGTGTGGCTCTGCTAGGGACGAGGGTCGGAACCCCTAATAGTGAAACCACTAGTACTAGTACTGGTAGTAGTGACAATGATGTAATACTAGTATTAATGCTGATAACAGCAACACTAATAATGCTCCTGCTTCTATTCATATATTCATGGCATATAATAACTAATAATGATCATAGTTACATTAATAATAGTGATGATGATAATTAGAGCTATCATTATCATTATAACTGTAAATTGGAATATAAAAAGACTACTTTCTCAGATTAAAATGTTCAACAAAACTTTGAAGTTTCGATCTAGTTAAATATAAAAGTAGCTTCTAGTCTCATTTTCTGATTCTTTCTCCCACGCAACCGCTAGATGGCAATGTTGGATCACAAATATTTTGTGACAAGTCTTTCGGAATTTGGAACAGTAAAGCCCTCCAGCGTCCCAGTTAGGAATGCAACGATAAGGAAGTATTAGGAAGCTAACAAGCTCTGGCTATCACAGGCGAAGTGCAGCCTCAAAGGCTTCCATAATTCCATCATATAGAGTCCAGCCCAGAGACGCTCCGTGCCCCTCTGATCTCATCTCTACCTGCCTCTCCCCGCTAGAGCTTCCGCTAGGAGCTGATGGTAGAATTTCCAGCACTTGCCCATTGCCTGGTCATGTGCCATCTCTCTGCTTCAAGCCGCTAGGTGTCCAACCAACGGGCGTCCTCAGCTTAGGCCTCCAGACGATGAGGGCAGGGGAGTTGCTAGGTCTGGAAAAGACCCGGGGCTATGCTGTTGTCGGAACTGTTGGGACTGGGGGCTAGCTAGTCTTTTGGCTGTAACTCCTGAGATTCTATCCGGGGCTACAACCAAAAGATCAGGGGCTATAGCCCAACGCCCCTGGATGAGGGCATCATCTGTTCGGCCCTATTCTGACATTCTGTAATAAAACATCTTTCCTCAAAGACCACTTAGACTTCCAGCACCCCAGCCTCTCAGTGATGGCACCACTGAAACGTGGAACCCAGATCTTGACACTGCCACGCTGGCAGCCCTCCACACTGACCTCTTCACACTCCACTTGACCGCAATAAACGGCGCGATCAGTAACGAGACACCCCCTCTCTGACTTTAAACCATCCACCTTTGAACACATCTCTATCCACAGACTTGCTCACACACCTCTTATTCTCCTCCTCATCTACCGTCATCCCAGCACCCACAAGCTTATCTCTGCTGACCTTGACCTATGACCCATTCCAACTTGTAGTCCTAGTTTTATAATGGGAAAAGTGGAACTACAAATCCCACAATGCAAAGAAACAAAACAGGACTGGATAAGCACCTACAGATTGGAATGGTTCAAGTTGGCAAGTATGCACTCATCATGTTAAGTTAACTTCCCGATAATCTCTTCAGATATATGCCAGGGGGCAACACTGCACGTGCAGATGCTGCCATCCTATCTTAAGTGCATAGTTGAACTTCACGATAATGTCTTCGGATACCTGGTGTACCCTCCATATGCCAGGGGGCAACACTGCACGTGCAGATGCTGCCATCCTATCTTAAGTGCATTGTTGAACTTCCCGATAATGTCTTCAGATACCTGGTGTACCCTCCATATGCCAGGGGGCAACACTGCACGTGCAGATGCTGCCATCCTATCTTAAAGGATAGTTCCGGGACTTTTTTTTTATTGTTCCTACGGGTCGGCCATGTGTTTTTAAGCATAAATCGGTAGATCGTAGAAAACTTTCCTATGGACCTTACCCGACTTTTCGTCCATTAACGCACTCGAAATCAGCCGCCATTTTGTGATAATCCTATCATTTCCCCCCATCGCCCTGGCTCACCTGCTTTTGCGGCACTAAATCAAATCCCCCGCCCCTGAAACAGACTTTATCAAAACATTCATATTCCCCGCCTCTATCCGTGACGTGACTGTGCTCCGTAGGCAAACGCGCCCAGGCGTCTTCTACGCGACTCCACACAGAACCCGGAAACCAACACAGATCAGCTCACAACACAGCGCGCCACAATTCGGAATATGAAACTGTACTTTTAAATCAAACCGCAAGATTGTAAATTTGGTAAAGTACATTTATTTGACATCAAATGTTTAGAGAATATTCAGCGATTTGCATTTTTCTTTGCTCTCGATCCAAAATAGTTCGTCTTGAGGCAAGCGATGTCCGTGTGCAGTACACAGGGTGTTGGTTTACGATAAAATAAGCTCTTCGGTCGCACTGATAATCGCATGGCTGTTCCAACAACGAGGCACTAGGCCACCACAACGGTATGTATGTTGCATCTAGCCATTAGTACCGCGCAAGGGCATACTTGTACTTGGCGATCGTCCCATAAAATGGTCAGGGTGGTAACGTTGTTCACGCGGAGAAGCAACTGGCAGTTGTAAAAGCCATCCGCCGGTGTCTGGTACTCGTGACACATACAATAATGAAGGATGTACCTGTTTCAAAAACATAAAAAATTAAATTAGTCTCACCATCAGATCTTTATTAAAATTATTCATTTTATATATTAGGTCGGGAAATTATTTCATAGCTAGGACAGCGCAACTGGGTATTATACGTCATTTCCAGTAACCCACCCCCTCTCCTCCGCCTTTTTCAGAGCCGCCTGAGCGCCAGTGGACCACTTCGTCACTGATATGATATAATATGGCATTTGCAACGCGCCTATACACAAGTGTTTCAAGGCGTGGCGAGGCAGGGAGGGGGGGGAACAAGGAGAAGACAGACAGCGATCCTACTAGGCCAGGTGTCATTCAGATCGCGCAAGTGCAGGGGTAGGGGGAAGGTAAAAGTGCAAGGGGAAGGGGAGGGGGGAAGTGGAGTACAAGGTAAGTAGCATAAAATAATAAATACATAGGGCCAGCTGGTGGCGAGTGCAAGGTAAGTGCAAAACAAGTGCTGGGAAGGGGGGGCTGTAGGATACTGAGACAGTCCCCCAGGGCAGGGGTTGACAGGGAGGCAGTGCAGGTGGAGAGTGGAAGGGCCCAGGACCGAGGTCGCAGACAGTGGACCAGTTGTAGAAGGGGAGAGGGAGAGAGAAAGCAGAAGCAAAGAGGAAGGTTTTGAGGTGCTTCCGTAAAAGGAGATGGTTCTCCTCAAGATAGTGCACGGTACAAAACAATATGCCACATAGAACGAACAAGTACAACTTAACCCGTCTTAAAAGCTACTGTATAGTAATTAAATTGCGGTATAAACTCATCTAAAGAGTTACTTACATTATATTTGCATTTTCCATTGTGTCTGTGCGTAGGGCAGCCCCGAAATACCACTCCTTCTATGCCGACGTTATTTCTTCTAATGAACGAACATTAAATGGCTTTCGTTTCTGAAATTCTATTCATTATCGTTTACGTTATTGCACCACACCCCCAAAAAGAAGTCTTTCGGGATGGTCCCGGCCTGCCAAGGTCAAATAACAATAGAACCTTATACTGAGTCGTGGGCCATTCCGGCACCCGAGCAAAAAATCAAAGCAGCTGACCTTCACTTTGAACGAGCACACATTCCTAGTTAGCTACATTCAGTGTAAGGACATCTCACAGGACTTGAAATTTACACTCCATCTTTGCATTTTGTCTGCGTGCATTTGCAGCCCCAGAGAAACATAAATACGGAGACATTCTATATTTTTTGAAAAATGATTTATATTACTGTTTGGTTTAATTTAATGCGCAAATGAACAAGGTTGGATAGACACATTGCATGTACACTGAGCAATCACTTTTATTTACACAATACATAGCTACACATATTCAATGGGCCTGCGACATGAGGAGACTCCAGAGCAAAGTCACAGGTGACACCCGGGTGGTTCGCACAACTGCACGGTGAAGGGAGGGGCAACGGTGGAGAGACACATTGCATGTACACTGAGCAATCACTTTTATTTA
The DNA here is from genome assembly GCF_040938575.1 of Ambystoma mexicanum. Taxonomy (NCBI): domain Eukaryota; kingdom Metazoa; phylum Chordata; class Amphibia; order Caudata; family Ambystomatidae; genus Ambystoma; species Ambystoma mexicanum. The sequence goes on along the minus strand of NC_090937.1, from coordinate 1,620,544,757 downwards.
CACATTACATAGATACACATATTCAATGGGCCTGCAACATGAGGAGACTCGAGAGAACAGACAATCAAATTACAATCATTTAAACCGTGATGTGTATTTCTCAATGAGCTCTGCTTTAGGTGGACATGGAACAGAGGCAATGTTGGGTGGCAATGCAGTTGTCCCCTGCACAGGTTTGTTCACAACTCCATGTATGTGCCTATCTAGGACATCAACAATAAGTCTCTCAATAAAGTCATATTGCATATCCTCAAACACTGGTTTGATCACCCATTGTTTACTTCTTTTAGTGAAGGCCTTATTGTAGCGAAGCGTCCCTAAAGTTCCAGTCGTCCTACTTTGTTGACGGCCAACATTATGGTTATGTGCCAAGACCGCTAGAAGAGTCCGATTTATCATGCCCTCCATGCCAAAATGCAATCGTTTTGGCCTGTACTTTAGGCACATATTGTGGAACACCTCCAAATCTCCTGTGTGGCAGAATTCCGTGAGTCCCCTCAAATCTCTTGTTATAGTTTTATCAAATACAATCTTTTCAATGGCTTTGTGAGTGGGTGATGAAGGAATCAACCACTTCTTCTTCCGTGCCTCCTCTGTGGACAAATGGCCATGTTCACAATTGTGGAAATGTTGGTTTGTGGTCCAGCGGTGAACGTTGCTACAGTGTAGCATTACTGACCGCCATTTTTCCAGTAGAATTTCCAACGACCCTCCACATGTTTTTGAGCTCCACCAAAGATGGTTGCTGATTGACTTGGACCACTGTGAAATACCTTGCATATCTTTTTTTTTACCTGCAGCCGACATTTTTTTATTGATTGTTTTTGCAAGATGCCATACGTCAAATTGGTGATTTATATTTTTGTACTCTTCTCTCATTGTCTTGGCAATTGAAACGTGTCTGTCCGTGGCTATTAGGTCGATCACCATTCCCCGCGATTGTAGTTCTTGCAATGATGCTACAAAGCCAACTTTCTCCATGGCCACTGAGGATGTACTTTGTGACACCTGCACGACCACCGAACTCACAATTTTCTTACTTTCCATGTCCTGAAAGTGGTAGGTGCAGTACTTGTCTGAAAATCCTGGGCTGTCGCACTATCCATCACCGGCTAGCCTGAACCGTTTGCCCGCGAATGTACTATCAATAGACATTTTTTCCATTCTCCAAGCTTCGCTAATGGCTGGAAATAGATAATCGATTTGGTATTTGTAGAACTGACATTTCGCAATGAAATGGATTCCCACAAACTGAAAGAAATACTCTAACTTTTTAAAACTTGAACCACTAAAATGTGCGGCCGCTGCACAAAGTAGATTGCCTGCTGGCAGTTGCCCCAGCATGGGTTGTGCAGACCATGAGAAAGGATGATATTTTGTACAGGTGGCATGTATTTTAAGGTTAGTGCCTCGAATTGCACGAGTCACATTAATCAATGGCTCCCCACATACTTCCCCACCAACCGAATGCCCACATTTCATCCTAATAATAATATCAATCAAACAACTATCGAATACAATGAATTTGGCCTCTTTCCTTATACTGTCACTCTGCATCCCAGCTGGTTCGGCCTGTAACGTTGAGGACATGTCACTCACATGAAAGGTAGAATCTCTGATATCGTCTTCCGCTATGTTCAGTGATATTGATGGTGTTTCATTGTCGTCCACTTCATTCTCTTCCATTGCAACATCTGTTCCTTCTCCGGCGATGGGTGAATAAAACAATTTCTTCAACTTTCTCGCAGTCTTAGTTTTTGCGGGTGTGGATTCTGTGAATTGATCTCCGACTGCATCCGAACTACCAGGAGGACATTCACTATCAATGGCTGGTGGTGGTATAGCTCCGTTGTCAATCACTTCATATTCTTCCCATTGGCACGATGCATCTCCAGTCTCAAGTCCCTGCCAAAAGGTTTGACAAGCAACATCTCTCGTTCGCTTCACTGTCTGTGTAGATCTAGTTCGTACACCCACTCGCAACTAGAGGACAGATTGGAAAAGGGATGTTCAGTTTAAACACAACTTACAGTATTGAACTATTAACAGTGAAAAACAACATAATATAGTGACCAGGACACTAACCTTCTTTTGCTTTCTTTTCTTTGAAACTTTCTTGCCTCGAACTTCAACATCAGGACGCTGTTGCTCCGACTCGTGTGTGCATGTCTCCACTTCCTCTTGCGCTGCAACGACTATGTTTTCCTGATAAGCACATCCATCACGCACTGACGCTCCATGGACTCCCTGAAACATAGAACTTTCATTAGTATGTATAATAATATTGAAAACACAAAATGTACTTGAGGACCAATACCCACGTACATCTCAATAGCAAAACACGAATTAACGCATTGTGTAGAACATTCAAATGACAATTATTCACGCATAGTTGATCTAGTTAGATGGAACTGTCAAGATCCATACCTCGGGCTCCGCATAGACTTCCATTGATGATATTATTGAAGATGACGCTTCAGCAACTCCCTGAAACACAGTAATTGCATTAGTATGGTTTTCTATTTTGTTAAAAAGAACATAAACTTTGTGCAGGCGTCAACGGCTCATCTAAATAGACCTGCACAAATGATTAGTTGTATAAAATAAGTAATGGATATCTAAATATCATTCGATTTGCTCGATCGTTGGAAGTGTCACCACCCAGAGATCTGCATCAACTACTAGGGGTGATGTTCTTGTAGAACATTGCGCCGACCCGTAATGCATGCTCCCCCTTCTTCTTGGACTAATGCTCCATCGACTCCCTGAAACATAGGACTTTCATTAGTAATGAACACAATATTGAAAAAAGAAGACACATAGGAGGGCGACGACAGAAGGACATATCAATGGCTAAAAACGAAAGAAACATTGTGTGTAACAATCACGCTACAAGAATGCAAGATCTGATGATCTCCATCGATGGAACTGTCCGGAAACATACCTCGAGCATCTGAGTGACATCAACGGTTGTCGTCAATGCGTTGGACTCCTCAGCATCTCCCTGAAAGACAGTACTTGCATTATTTTGGATAACAATAATTATAACTGAAAACAAAGACTAGAGGACGAGTACAAGGGTGTACCATTAGGTAAAATAATCACACGATAAATTAAAACTATTGATTTACATGCCTAAAACAAGTCAGTGGCAGAATAGCTAAGTAAGATTACCCGATAGGCGCTTGAAGTTACTGATGACTGCAATAACGACACGGATGGAGAATCTTCCGCCTTCATATTGAGTGGATACATAAATGGGGAAATTATTGTTAGCTAATGCTACACACTACCGCAAGGCCGAGAGATAAATACGTAAACTTGACTCACCAGTGGAGGGATGTGGACGAATAGAGTGGGAATAGCGGTTGAGAGCAACTTTCGCTTCGCTCTCGGTGTGTTCTTCTTTTTTAGCAATGATGTGGAGTACATGTCTGAGCTAAAGTGCCTGCTGCAGATGCGGTATCGATCACCCCTCTTGTCCGCAAAGACTTCTAGGACTCTACTTTCAAGCTCAGACGGTGGATATCCGCAATATCGGACCCATTCTCTTATCTGATCTATTGTTTTAGGGAAAACATGCATTATAGTACCTTCAGATTTTTTATGGGTCTTCGAAGGGCAACCGCCAATGGAACAGGCAGGCATTGTGGAAAGTTCTGAAAAGTAAAGATCAACAATTCTCTATGAATACCAATGTGTTAAAAAATTAAATGACACATAAAAGGTTCAATGCAAGGTTCGTTTTGGTTCTTGGAACTATACACGTTATTCACATGCGGATAAGTATTTGAATAACTTTAAAAAAATAGAAAAATAATTTGACTAAACTCAGAACATGTGACTAGTTCCTTGCATGTACTGTCTTGAACGAAAAGAAAACATGGATGCAATTTGATGACTACTAGCAAATAGATATAAATTAAAAAATTGGACGCAAAATGATTATGGTACATGGCCTTACCTTGACGAACAAACAGTTAGATGCAGGGATCAGAGTAGTTTCTTGTCGTAGAACAGGGAGCAGTTCACAGGTTGCAAACTGACGAGTTTGCTCGAAGTGGTCACGGAAGTTCACAGAGACGAAGAGCAGATAACCAGCACCTTCACGGGTTGACTAGCAAAGCGCAAAGAAGTTCTCATTAGAAATATGAAGTGGGTTATAAAGAATTCGAAACAGGGGTGTGTTTGTGAATGAATGATGTGAATATGTCGTGGCATTATGCGGTTTGCAGGGTGGCGTCCAGCGTGAGGGGGGATGCTTGGCAGGAGACACGGGGTCTGGAGGTAGACATGGGAACAACAACCCATGCTCTATAGACCACTTTGAAGTGTACATGGTCTTTGGCACCTCTTGGCCTTTATCGCTCCCTGACAGCTCCACTTGCCAGCGCAAGTACCCCGGTGCGAACTGCCTTTGATAGGGCGGGGGGTGGATTGGGGCGGTGGTCGTGCAGACAAGACACAGGAAGACTCGTGAATGGAGACACACTTATGTGGATTGCAGGGGGGCGTCCAGCGTGAGGGGGGATGCTTGGCAGGAGACACGGGGTCTGGAGGTAGACATGGGAACAACAACCCATGCTCTATAGACCACTTTGAAGTGTACATGGTCTTTGGCACCTCTTGGCCTTTATCGCTCCCTGACAGCTCCACTTGCCAGCGCAAGTACCCCGGTGCGAACTGCCTTTGATAGGGCGGGGGGTGGATTGGGGCGGTGGTCGTGCAGACAAGACTCGTTTGCCGCAGGGCCTCACCAAGGAGAGGCCATCTAACTGCATGTAAGAGGCAGGCTGCAGGATCTAGTACATGGAAGGCAGGGGGTGAGTTTATAAATACCTCACCCTCCCAGGAGAATATATGGGTGCAGTTCACCCTGGAGACCCTGGATGCCTAGGCAGTTAGTCAGCAGCAGGCTGGCCTGTGATGGCAAGGCGGCACAGGCCAGAGGGGGTCATCTCTGTACCCGGTGCCCAAAAGGATGATTTATTATGATCAACCATATTGATTATTTACCTATAACCATGTTTTGTATCAATAAAATCCAACGGCCTTTTATTGCCAACGCTTGAACAAAGTGGTGTGGTAAGTATTTTTGGGGGAGGAGGCAAGGCCGGGAGGCTTGATGCCAACCCGCAAAATAACATATGTATGTCTGCTGCATATGGGTTCAACGGTTATGTGGATTGAAGGTGGGCGGCCAGCGTGAGGGAGGATGCTGGCCGGAGACATGTGGTGTGACAAGACAAGGCCCAGGAAGACTATTCAATGGAGACACACTAGATTCATTTAAAAAATCAAAACAACCATTGTTAAAATATATGTTGGGTTTTATTTTAGATCTTAATTTCAATTGAACATAAATAATAAACATTACACATTGTAAAGTTCCGGTTGCAGCACATCCAGGGAAAATCCGCGGTATTGTCCACTGTCGCTGGGGAAATGTTGTCTAATGGCAAGTCCCGCACAGGCAGGTATTACTCTCCGAACGCGGTGTCCGAGCCTCCCGTGAAGCCACCAAGTGAAGCAACGATAGGCCACCAGCCTGTACCACCGGTGAAAAAGAAAGATGCAAACGGTATTAAAATGACAAAACTTTCTTATCAATGTCGATGAAGGTAAAAAATGTCATTCTGCTTTGAAAAAAATTCTATCTAGAAAATGCACAATATGGAACCAATTTACATGCGTTCGAATGATATGTAGATGTAATTTTATATGTGGGAGACGACCATGAAATAGTAGTGGCATCACTGACATCACAACCAGAGTATACTTACTCGTTACTCGGATTACGCGGACGAACAGTGCCGCGAAGTTCGTGCATAAGCACCATCATCATCCTCAACACGGTCGGCGAGAGGCAGGCTTCCCTGAACTCTGGCAGCTCGGTGATGCATTGCGGACTTGGCTCGCCTTCCGAAATGTAGGCCAAGCACCCGGAATTTTCACGGCAGCAGCAGTTCTCCTCCTCAGTTGGCATTAGCTCGCACCGATTGCACGTGCACCAGGTGGAGACGCCGTCCATGCGACATGGTCCAGGCTCTTCATCCGTTGACTGGTCCTCCCAACTGCCGTCCGAATCCCCATCGTTTTCGCGTGCTTGCGTTTCCAGTAGTTCCTCCTCGGTGTACTCGGGCTCGTACATATACGGCATTATTGTAGCCATTGTGTGGTAAAGAAAGTAAAATTATTTACAGAGATGGTACAGGTGTTCACAAGGCCTAGAAGCGGCGAAGGTAGCTGACCAGAGCACAGAAACGAGTCACAGAATACTTAAAGTAACACAGAGAGAGTAATGGAATCGAAAATCTGCTGCTGTGTGTTGTGAAACGGTGTGTTTATACTTATTGAGGAAAGAGGCGTCCTGCCATTTCCATGGCGACACTTCATTAGCTGAGGCGCAGCGATTGTTGACACGAAACGTGCTTTGGCGTTGGGAAATGGGCGGTACGCGTCTGCTGATGTCAGGCTCAGGGGCGGGAGATTTGATTTAGTGCCGCAAACGCAGGTGAGCCAGGTCGATGGGGGGAAATGATAGGAGTATCACAAAATGGCGGCTGATTTCGAGTGCGTTAATGGACGAAAAGTCGGGTAAGGTCCATAGGAAAGTTTTCTACGATCTACCGATTTATGCTTAAAAACACATGGCCGAACCGTAGGAACAATAAAAAAAAAGTCCCGGAACTATCCTTTAAGTGCATCGTTGAACTTCACGATAATGTCTTCAGATACCTGGTATACCCTCCATATGCCAGGGGGCAACACTGCACGTGCAGATGCTGCCATCCTATCTTAAGTGCATCGTTGAACTTCACGATAATGTCTTCAGATACCTGGTATACCCTCCATATGCCAGGGGGCAACACTGCACGTGCAGATGCTGCCATCCTTTCTTAAGTGCATCGTTGAACTTCACGATAATGTCTTCAGATACCTGGTATACCCTCCATATGCCAGGGGGCAACACTGCACGTGCAGATGCTGCCATCCTTTCTTAAGTGCATCATTGAACTTCTCGATAATGTCTTCAGATACCTGGTATACCCACCATATGCCAGGGGGTAACACTGCACCTGCAGGTGCTGCCATCCTATGTTAAGTACGTCTTTGAAAAACCTGATTATGTCTTCATATCCCTGGTATAACCTCCATATGCCAGAGGGCAATACTGTACATGCAGGTGCTGCCATCTTATGTTACAGGCAGCTTTGAGCTTCCGGATAACGTCTTCAGATCCCTGGTTCACCCTCCATATTCCAGGGAGCAACACTGCACGTGTCAGTGCTGCCATCCCATGTGTTAGGCAGAATTATATGCAGTACCCTTTGGGAACACCACACACAATTAAGACTACAAGTGACAGTACAATTTCACCTTTGGTACAACCCGTACTACACAGTTAAAGTGGTAGCAGTAGCAGAGAAGCCAGACTTATATCAAGAGTAAACAAAAAAGGAAAGAATCCAGTACGGAGCGCCCAATCAGGTGCAAAAAAGGTTATTTAATTATATATTTTCTTAACACAATGGCCCTTAGTGTGACACGTGTTTCGGCCCTGACGGCCTTCCTCAAAATAGGGCTAAATACATTCCTTACTTAATCATAAAATGTATATAACCAACGTTGCGTGAGTATAGACACAATTCCAAAAAGAACATTATAATGGAAATGATATGAGTATCCAATGCCATGTCAAACAATATTTACATGCAAATCATACAATGTCAGTAACATAAAGCCATTAAAAAGTGGTATGTACATGGATTAAAGCAAAAAGCACAAAAATCCATTTGCAATGAGCACCAGGCAGAGAAAAGAGGATTGGCAATGGGGAGGATACAAAGGAATTAGTGAGAAACAAAATATTGGTTTTGTCCCAATCATTCATTCATGAATGAAACAATCAATTTTGGTTATATACAATACAAACCACGATTCCAGGGGAGGGGCCGAGGAGAGAAAACACACATACGAAACACAAAAGATAAAAAAGATAGATAACTCCCATTAGTATTAGTAAGTCAAAACTATCACATTAATTCAAATAATGACTCAAGACTGAGATGCTTACCCTTATTAGGAGTTATGCTATTCCTCACAAAAGATTCCTGGGTTTGATCCCAAAGGTTAAGCAGCTGTTATAGTAATCATTGAAATTGGGCAGCCATTAGTGATAATTATTTCCCAAAGCAATGTCCAAAAACTTTTTAGTTTAAGTAGTAAATACTAATATATACAATAAAAGGTTAAACATCCCTCAATTACCTACAAATAGTGTAGTTATGCACGTACCATTAACTCGTGCTGAACAATACCTTACGTTATTATCTTGTTTGCATAATTATGCAATCGCCTATCAGCCGACAACATGAACCTAATATTGTGTAGACCTTATGTCGTGAAATCCTAATATAATAAGCATAATGGTTAAGTGAGACCGAAAGCTTCAATGCGATTCAAAAATTCAATGGCAGTGACTCACGCGAAGCAAATCTAATGTACTGCTGCAATGCAGTAGTACGGTGCTGGAGAGCCGAAAAAGGCCACTGTAATACAATTACCAAGTCATTCGCGTTGGCTAAACGAGTGAAAGTAACGCTGGCGGATGCCATCTTGGGACTATTTGTTTACTAGTTCCCAAAGTGACGCCTGGATCAGTCCGCCCGCAGCATAACATTACTAAGCAACCAAAATCCGACGGTTGCAAGTAGCAGGAAAAGTTTTATTTCCCCCCCAAGTTATTTAAGGTTGTACAGTCAAACTCTAACATTATGTATTAAAGAATAATGTGAAAAGTATCTATACTTGTGGGTCAAAGAAGTGTTGAATCCTGTAAGCCGCATACAGTTAATTCCGCGACTCAAAAGCAAATACCGAAAAGGGTAGGAGTCTGTTCAGTTCGTTACCAAGGTAACCTCCCACACAATTGGGAATCAGATTTGGGCATGTATTCTATTAAAGCGCTAATAATGGGTACAAGTTCAAACATCTTTTTCAACTTGCAATAGGAGTAATATTTTCTACTAGTCTCGTTGCACATAGGAAAACGCACATGATTGGTCCCACATCTTCACTCTAGTTAGAGATATAGTTACCTTTGAATAAAGTTGTAAAGATTGTCTAAAAATGAAATAGACAAATATTGGGAAAAGGTTTCCCTTGAAAATTATGTCAAGAATGACCAGGTTCCACGTGGCCTCAGAATCCTGATTTTTCCCAATTTTAATAACAATGATGACAATGATCTAGCGGACGCATGGGAGGCTAACCTTAGTAATAGCTCCATGAAGATGCTTGACTTATTAATAGAACATGTGTCAAGAGAACATAAAAGAACAATTGAAGGGATAGAGGCCATTAAGAAGAAGATTGGAGAAATGAAAGCGAATGAAGAGTCTAAGAAGAAGAATTATGACAAAATGTTTGATATTCTACAAATTTACCAAGACGAAGTCAAGATTAGAAAACTACGCAAAAGCTATAGGGATGATTGTGACTATAGAGAGGACAGAGTTTATACCTTCCAGACCAAGTACGACAACTATATTAAACCATCATCCAGAAGCTCCACACCGAACACATCATCCGCTAGCTCTGAAGTAGACTCAGAACCAGATTCTGGAGATACAGAAGTTACAAAAGAGAAGGACAAATCGGACAATAGCTATATGAACCAAATTAAAAGATACAAAAAAGGAAACCGCAATTTACCTCAGAAAACAGTCCATTGTCCGATACCGCCAGTAGTGAATATACCTACCCCACTGCAAGGAGGAGAGGAAGGAGGGGGGACGCAGCCAGCGGAACATAAGACAACGTATCGGAAAACAAACGACACACGAGGGCCAGCTCGAAGGAGTCGAGCAGAAATAAATAAATTGTGATTTGGTACTCAATCTCTCAACAAGACTGATCTCAGCAGATGAAAGAAAACTACTAAACAAAGGGTTATGCCTTTTCACCATCAAAAGGATACAATGACATTGACATACATATAGATCTTTTTAGATTTATAAGGAAACCAAGGTTAAAAATATGTTTTGCGACTAAAGCTCCAGGACACTACAAAGCTAAAGAGGCCCCAGTACCTCTCAGTGATTTGACCATACAGGACATAGAGGATACCTTCATATTACGATTTCCAATGGAAGACGAGGATTTTGAAATACATAACCTTCTGTATGAATTACGGATAAAACCTGACCTCTTATCATCTAAGGAATTGAGAACAAAATCTAAATTTAACCCACAAATCTCATCAGATAACATTACAGATACTTTCTATCAGGTAGTCACGCAGGATTTTTACAATTTATCCCATAAGAAACAGTTCGAACTTATGGATAACTTAACTAAAGGAGAGAGATCTGCACTCAAAACCTTATCAGAAGACACCTCCATAGTGATTAAAGAGGCTGATAAAGGGGGTAATATCGTTTTAATGGAGAGAGAAGACTATTTGCTTATGGCACATAACCATTTACTAACACCTGGTTGCTACAGAAGGGTTGCTTTGTCAGAACGTCAAATTATACTCAATCGAATTGAACAATCGGTGCGTAACTGGCATAGAAAGGGTATGATCACAGATGAAGAGAGAATATATTTACTTACTAAAAATCCAATAACCCCTACCATGTACTTCCTACCTAAGATTCATAAGAAATACAAGACTATCCCTGAGGGATGCCCAATCCTGGGTGGAATTGGTTGGGTTACTGAAAATCTTTCTGAATATTTGGACAGCATACTAAAACCAAGGGCGTTCTTAGTTAAATCGTATTTACAAGACTCCTCTAGTCTGATTCGTAAATTACAATCATTTGTCTGGTGAGATTCTTTTGTGCTGGCAACATTAGATGTCAAGGCGTTATACACGTCTATTCAGCATAAATGGGCATTGGCTTCGATTGATTACACCTTTAAAAATGACTCCGCGTCCTATTACTTGCAAATAGATATGTTAAAAGAAATGCTACAGATAACCCTGGACTCTAACTTGTTCACATTTGATGACAGTCTGTACCAACAACTTAAAGGGGTGGCAATGGGGACCAAATATGCCCCTTCACTAGCTAATATCTTTATGGGGATGTTGGAAGAACAAACAGTATACCAAGACCCAGCATTCAAGGAGAAAGTCAAACTTTGGACCAGATATATTGATGACATTTTTCTGTAATATGGGAAGGAACAGAAGCTTCCTTCTGTGAATTTACCAACAGAATTAATCAGAATCCCTTTGAAATTGAATTTACTGGTGAACAGAACTGCAATCAAATCAATTTCCTGGACCTCACCATACATGTAAAGAATGACCATTTAGAAACCTGGACATTTCATAAACCGACAGAGGTCAACTCAATATTGCATGCACAGAGCTGTAATCAACACTCTACAATTCACAATATTCCTCTAGGAGAATATATCCGAGCAAGGAGAAATTGTCAAGATGATTCTAAGTTTCAACAGGAGTGCCAATTTCTGAGGCAGAGATTTAAGAAAAGAGGATATCCAAATAAATGTGTACAGAAAGCGTTTGAAAAAATGAGAAATCTTCAGCAAACTGACACACTAACTGCTAAGGACACATCAAAAGTCAAGCATATGAAGCTTATTTTTATTACAGAGTTCAGTAAAGATCACCAACTGATCCGGAAGACTTAACAGAAACATTGGCACTTACTACATTTAGATGAGCACCTAAAGGAATTTTTAGATGAGAGACCAAGGATCATTTTCAAGAAGGCGAATACGCTGAAAACCATTATTAGCCCATCACTTTTACCTGATGTACAGAAGGAGAACACACATACTTGGCTTACTGAGAATGTATTTTGTTTTCGCACATGTGGGTATTGTACCATGGTGGGGATAGAGTCTTAGCGCTTCGTCAAGCAGAGGCGAGACTCATCTGTTACTTTAATACAACTATGCTGGGTTTGAATTTTGATACAGAAATGGCATCATTCTTATAAAATATTTATGAGCAAGTATGTGGACCTTAATGTTTGACCCGACTGGTATATCAGATTGTTATTAATATGTATGTATAAATAAATTATTGCTATTCAAAGGTCACAAGATCTCTTAGCAGAGTGGAGATTATGGGATTACTCATGTGCATCTTCTTATGTAGATAATATTACACCTTTTGCAAGTCGAAATAGATGTTTAAATTTGCAACTAATATGACACATTAAATAACTTAGCAGGTTAATATATTACACCCTTACATCGTACTCCTAACTTGTATGTATAATTACATTATTGTTATTCAAAGGTAACTATATCTCTAACTAGAGTGAAGATGTGGGACTAATCATGTGCGTTTTCCTATGTGCAACGAGACTAGTAGAAAATATTACTCCTATTGCAAGTTGAAAAAGGTGTTTGAACTTGTACCCATTATTAGCGCTTTAATAGAATACACGGCCAAATCTGACTCCCAATTGTGTGGGAGGTTACCTTGGTAACGAACTGAACAGACTCCTACCCTTTTCGGTATTTGCTTTTGCGCCACGGAATTAACTGTATGCGGCTTACAGGATTCAACACTCCTTTGACCCACAAGTATAGATACTTTTCGCATCATTCTTTAATACATAACGTTAGAGTTTCACTGTACAACCTTAAATAACTTGGGGGGAAATAAAACTTTTGCTGCTATTTGCAACCGTCAGATTTTGGTTGCTTAGTAACGCTATGCCACGGGCGGACTGATCCAGGCGTCACTTTGGGAACTAGTAAACAAATAGTCCCAAGATGGCGCCCGTCCGCGTTACTTTCACTCGTCTAGCCAACACAAAACACTTAGTAATTGTATTACACTTGTCTTTTTCGGCTCTCCAGCACTGTACTGCATGGCAGCAGTACATTAGATTTGCTTCGTCACGATAACGTTTCATCGTTTGAATTCGTAATACTATGAAGTTCGTGGGAGTCACTGCCATTGAATTTTTGAATCACATTGAAGCTTTCGGTCTCACTTAACTAATATGCTTGGAATATAAGGATTTTACGACATAAGGTCTACACAATATTAAGTTTATGTTGTCGGCTGATAGGCGATTGCATAATTATGCAAACAAGATAATAACGTAAGGTATTGTTCAGCACGAGTTAATGGTACGTGCATAACTACACTATTTGTAGGTAATTGAGGGATGTTTAACCTTTTATTGTATATATTAGTATTTACTACTTAAACTAAAAAGTTTTTGGACATTGCTTTGGGAAATAATTATCACTAATGGCTGCCCAATTTCAATGATTACTATAACAGCTGCTTAACCTTTGGGATCAAACCCAGGAATCTTTTGTGAGGAATAGCATAACTCCTAATAAGGGTAAGCATCTCAGTCTTGAGTCATTATTTGAATTAATGTGATAGTTTTGACTTACTAATACTAATGGGAGTTATCTATCTTTTTTATCTTTTGTGTTTCGTATGTGTGTTTTCTCTCCTCGGCCCCTCCCCTGGAATCGTGGTTTGTATTGTATATAACCAAAATTGATTGTTTCATTCATGAATGAATGATTGGGACAAAACCAATATTTTGTTTCTCACTAATTCCTTTGTATCCTCCCCATTGCCAATCCTCTTTTCTCTGCCTGGTGCTCATTGCAAATGGATTTTTGTGCTTTTTGCTTTAATCCATGTACATACCACTTTTTAATGGCTTTATGTTACTGACATTGTATGATTTGCATGTAAATATTGTTTGACATGGCATTGGATACTCATATCATTTCCATTATAATGTTCTTTTTGGAATTGTGTCTATACTCACGCAACGTTGGTTATATACATTTTATGATTAAGTAAGGAATGTATTTAGCCCTATTTTGAGGAAGGCCGTCAGGGCCGAAACACGTGTCACACTAAGGGCCATTGTGTTAAGAAAATATATAATTAAACAACCTTTTTTGCACCTGATTGGGCGCTCCGTACTGGATTCTTTCCATTTTTGTTTAGTCATTAATGCGGGTTCTCCCGGCTGCCCGTCCATCCTGTGACCTGCGACCCTCTTTTGAAATTAGTATCTAAAACCTAAGGGTCATTTACCTTTTGCAATTAACTTACAAGACTCGCAGGGCCTTTTTTGTGAGTCTTTTGGTCGCCAAAGAGACCAGCTGTGCCAACCAGCCTGGGTTCACCTGAAGTTTTTATCTCAAGAGTAAGTGAGCAGTATCAAATAGTTACACAAAGGACAGAAATTACTATGATTCAGGAAAACACTGACTCAAGGTTTTCAAGTAAAAGAATATACATTTATTTCACTCTTCAGTTGTATAACATTACACTATGATAAGCAGTCTAAAATATAACTCTCTTAATACACCACACCACTTCCCTTAATTCCAGACAAGTTAAGCTCACAAAATGAAGTGGGAGCAAAATGGCACTCCAGCAATTTAAAATGGAGGGAAAGACAAAAGTTAACAGAAATGGATCCACACCAACAGGTAAGTACTCAGGACAAACGAACAAGAGAGACTACAATGATAAAATCAGATAGAAAAGGCTTAGGGCCAAAGTCAATGGTTCAAAGTCTTTTGCTAAAGATAAAACAGTTCAGGGTAGTTTGCCGTAAAGTTCATGGCACGGTTTCCAGACGAGGTTGGTGGTAGAAAAGTTAGTTCAAAGAGAAGAGAAGGACAAGCCCTCGGATTGGAGAAAGAATTCAAACACTTTCTCCGCGGCTGAATGAGACGCACAACCGGATTTGCACAGTACCTTAAAACGGAGAGGGAGCTGTAGCTGAGGCAGACTTCCTGGTAGTTCCTGCAGGTTCACGGTTCCTGAAGCGACTGTCGGACTGATCAGAAGTAGGATGACTGGAGAGTCCTTCACTACCCAGGGAAGAAACCAGCAGCAGCGCCAAACAACAAATAAAAGGTGCACTCTTTAAAACCCAAGCAGGGTCCGACCTTCCTGGCTGTCCGGCCCACAGTAGCTCTGTACAGCGAATTCGACCAGAGGAGGGGTCCTGGCTTGCAGTTTGAGTGAACTGGTTGGTCCCACCAGCTCAAGGGAAGAGGTTTCCTGGAGGATCTTCTCTGTCGTTGGATTCTGGAGATTCGGACCTGCAGCAGAGCTTCACCGGACGGTTCAGTCGTTGTAGGGGTCCTCTTCTTCTACTTCCTCATTGGTTCTTTCATTCCAGTGGCGACTCTGCTCTTCCAGTCCCAGAGACCTGCTTTTTATGCAGTTTTCCCCCATTCATACAGCCTGGCTATCAATCACACAGCAGGGTGGCTGGCCTGGCAAGGCCAGTCCCCGTAGCCAATCAGATAGGAGTATGACTTGGGTTATCAAGGGAACCCATGGCAGTGGTCCTAAAACCCCTCCCTCACATCCTGCCTACCCAGACTCTCAGGCACCTAAAGGAGGGCTTCTTTGTAGAAACCTGCGAAAAAGCAATGAACAAAGGGGCCAAACCTGGTTTGGCGCGCATAGTAAAACACGAGAAAGACTTTAACAAAAAGAAATGGCGAAAAACACGGCCGGAGCAAAAATAAAATGTACTTGGTCAAGCGGGTTTATGTTTGAAGCTAATATAATAGCCGAAAACATTATCACGTTTATATAAAATAATCGCGGTAGAAAAGTTAGGGTAGATATCACTGCAACCAGCCAAGTCTTAATGTAAAGGGAGCGAAACACTGCCCCAAGAGGCATAGACAAAAGGGATAAGAATGAACCCTTTCCAACACTCCATGGAAGATGGGGTTTTACTGGGTCTGTAGTTTAAAGTGATTAAGGTAAAGTTAATGGCAACTTTACCCTTTTCTGGGGGACTGTAGTCAGCCCCAGAAAATGGAGTCGGTGGGAAGTCTAAAAGACAACCCTGTGTCGCTGCACTGAAGGTTCTGTGTAACACACTTGAAAAATATGGTGCCCTGGAGTAGGTGAGGCTCCAGTGCTTAAGATCACACAAAAAGTAGAAACACGCATAGCAAAACACATGTAGAAGTGGGAAAAAGACTCACGCTGTTACCAGGTGAAAAAAATAAATCCTAGAAATCCAGCAAAGCTTCTGAGGGGCTCAGTAGGTAAGGGAAATCAACCATTTATGAGAATTCTCCCTAACACCATGTTAAGTGCAGCTTTGAACTTCCCGATAATGTCTTCAGATACCTGGTATACCCACCATATGCCAGGGGGCAACACTGCACCTGCAGGTGCTGCCATCTTATCTTAAGTGCATCGTTGAACTTCTCAATAATGTCTTCAGATACCTGGTATACCCACCATATACCAGGGGGCAACACTGCACCTGCAGGTGCTGCCATCCGATGTTTAGTACGTCTTTGAACAACCTGATTACGTCTTCATATCTCTGGTATAACCTCCATATGCCAGAGGGCAATACTGTACGTGCAGGTGCTGCCATGCTGTGTTAAGTAAGGCTTTGAAGTTCCTGATTGTTTGTTTGTTTGTTTGTTTGTTTATTATTTATAGCGCGCGCCAGACCCGAAGGTAACCGGGCGCGTTGTTCAAGGATACTTTAAACTTTACAGGTTACGCATGTTTACAAGTAGTGGTTATACATGGTAGAAATTACATAATGCAGGACAGTAAGGAGAATATACATTGTGCATAATATATACATATAACATAATATATACAGGAAATATGCAGTAGGAAGATAGAGAGTATATAATTATGTACATAGTACGTCTGTAGAACAGTGGTTATGTTGGTGTAGGGCAGGACTATCGGTCATTTTCTTTGATCCAATTGATACAGTTAGATCTGAAGAGAGCGTAGGATTGGGGAGATCTCAAGCCGGACGGGAGGGAGTTCCAAAGCTGGGCAGCTTTGACCGGGAAGCTGTTTCCTCCGGCCGTGCTTAGTTTAAATGGGGGTATCACTAACTGGTTGGAGTATGCTTCTCTGGTGGGTCTAGTGGAGATTTTTCTGTTGAATCTAACAGCTAGGTATTTGGGTGCTAGATGGTTGATACTTTTGAAAGTTAGAGAAGCTGTCTTGAGTTTGATTTTGTCCGCTGTGGAGAGCCAGTTGGATTGTCTTCTAGCCTCTGAAATATGCTCCCTTCTTGGAATTCCTAAGGCAGCTCTAAGAGCATTGTTCTGTAGTGTTTGAATCTTTTGCAGCGTATGTTTATTGGCCCCTATATAGAGTGCGTTGCAGTAGTCCAATTTCGACAGCACTAATGCTCGAGCAAGGGTTAGGCAGTTGGCAGTGGATAGGTATGGTTTTGCGGCTCTAATCAGCTTGCAGGTATATGCGGTGCTGGATGCCATTGCGCTCACCTGTTTGGTTAGGGAGAGGTGGGAATCAAGGTAAAACCCTAATGTTTTTACCTCTTTTGCTACCTTGATAGTGTTACCGTCTATGACGAAGGAGGAGTATTCTTCTTTTGATCTTTTGATGTTTTGTGTGTTCCCCAGTATAATGAGTTCCGTTTTGTCATCATTCAGGCATAGCCCGTGGGTGGCCATCCATGCCTGAATGATGAGATAAATCTTATTCACCAAGGCCAAATCTTGTTCATAATCCCCTGAGAGTGGTATGAGAATCTGAGTGTCATCCGCATAGTTAGTGTAGGTGACACCCAGATTATCTAGATCATCGAACAAGGGCTTCGTGAAGATGTTGTACATTGTGGGGGAGACACAAGAACCTTGTGGGACTCCACATGTGATGGATACAGGGTCAGCAGCAGCAGAAGTAGAGAAGACTCTCATAGTTCTACCGGTTAGGAATGATTTGATCCATGCGATGGCATGTGTGGAGAAGTGGGCAGCTGTTTCTAGGTGGGTGCAAAGCACATCATGATCCACCAGGTCGAAGGCTGCAGAGAGGTCCAGTAAGAGGAGTAGGGCCATCTTTCCGGAGTCTCTCAGCTCATCGACCTGAGTTTTAAGATCGATGAGCGCGGTTTCAGTTCCATGCTGAGGTCTGAAACCTGATTGTCTTGTGCCTAGAAGGTGGTGCAGCTCCAGATGTTTTTGGATCTGCAGGTAGGCTACCCTGTCTAGGATTTTTAATAGGAAGGGTACCGTTGTGATAGGCCTGTAGTTAGTCGGGATGGATGGGTCCAATGTTTGTTTTTTTAGGAGGGGGAGGACCCAAGATTGCTTGAGGTTATCTGGTATAGTGCCTGAAGCAAAGGAGGCATTAATAAGCTTAGAAATGAATGGGGAGAGGTCTCTGGCCGCGTCTTTTATTAGTTGGGCTGGGCATAGGTCGCCTCGGCAATTGGATGGCTTGAGTGAAAGTATTATCTTTTCGGTTTCAAGTATAGTTACTTTCGAGAAGTTAAATTTATGGTCTGGTTTAGTGCTGGTTGGTGGTTTGCCTCTTAGGTTGGTTGAGGGTGGAATATTCTGTTTCTTTATCTCAATTTTTGTTTGGAGTGTGGCAATTTTGTCATTTAGTGCTTTTTGGATGTTCGAGCACCATATTTTATTTTTGTCACAGTTATCCTGGACAGGAATGGGGTTTTCTAGTTCCTTTAGTATAAGGAATAGTTCTTTCGTTCCAGATTTGGCCTGCAGTATTCTGTTGTTGAAGTTCTCTCTTTTTGCTTTCTTTATTTCATTTTTGTAAATCTTGGAGGCATTGATGAGTGCAATTTTATTTGTCTCAGTTGGGGTTAGTCGCCAGGCAGATTCGCATTTGCGTTTTTCAAGTCTTAGAGATTTGAGGTGAGGAGTAAACCAGGTGTTTAGGTGGGCTCTGGGCTTACTCTTTCTAAGTTTCAGTGGGGCAATAGTATCTAGAGCTGTAGCCATGGAAGAGTTGAATTCATTTACTAGTGATGAGGTGTCCAATAAGTCAGGTAGAGAGTTTAGTCTGGGGAGGATGAGTGGTAGCAGTTTTTCTGTAGTTATAAGTTTTTTGTTTCTGGTTGGCAAGGGGGGAGCCAGAGCAATTTCAATAGGTAGGGCCAAGTTAACATTTAGGAGGAAAGTTATCAGTGCATGATCTGTCCAGATTTGTGGGGTGATATCGACAATCGTTGTATTGCAGTTATAGTCAGCGACCCAGTCAAGTATACGGCCTTTTTCGTGTGTGGGTTGTAGGATTTTTTGGGAGAAGCCTAGTTCTGAGATGACATTAGTGACATTAGTTGCTTGCAGGTCTTTAGGGTCATTGTAGCCTAGGTTTAGGTCTCCTAGAAGGATAGCTTGGGATGAAGTTTTTAGGTTGTTTGAGAGGATCGTGGAAATGTCCTCCTCGAACGTGCCGATAGGGCCTGGTGGTCTATAGATAAGGTGAATAGTAATAGTTTGAGAGGGAGATGCGAGGAGTTTAGCAGTTAATGATTCGCAGGAGTTAGTCGTTGAACTTGGTTCAATTTTTAGGGTGAGATTATTTTTAGCAATAATAGCTAGGCCACCTCCTCGAGAGTTGACTCTATCTTCTCTGAGTATGGTGTAATTATGGGGTAAGGCAAGCATTAGGGCAGGTCCTGCAGCTTGGTGCAGCCAAGTTTCTGTTATGGCGAGGATGTCATAGTCTCCTATTTGAATGAGATCCGCAATTTCGGTAGCGTGTGCTATTAGTGACCTGGCATTAATAAGAGCGCACTTCAGTTGGATGTTCGGCTTTGCTGTGGCCTGGGTGGCATTACTTTTCTTTTTAGGTAGGCTATTATTAGCATTGGGCTGCTTATTTGGGCGGTTATTGCGATGGAGGTCAATCTTTATAGGAGGAGTGTTTCGGATGTTAGTGTTACTTCTATTGCAAGAGGTATTGAGTCTAGCTAATGGTTCGTAAATTCTAGGTAATCTTGAATGTAGTTTTGCGTTTCTACTTGCAATGTCACAGGGGAGGTATGTTAGCGATTGGTGGGTAATAAGTGAGTGTGAGGATTGATGGCTGGGCTCTAAGGGGGGAGTTAAGAGTCCTTCATCCACGGACGGTATGCCCTGTAGTGTAGGCCTCGGTTGGTGGTTTACTTTTGGCATTGTGGTCCAAAAGGCTGACAGGTAAATAAAAGTTAGTATCATTGTGACCTGGTTTTAGGCGCGAGCAGTTGGTTTGCAAGAGTCAGGTACCTCTAGGCTAGACAGGGCAATCATATGTAGGCTAAGTGCAATCAGTGACAGGCTAGATGCAATCAGAGACAGGCTAAATGCAATCAGAGACAGGCTAAATGCAGTCAGAGACAGGCTAGATGCAAACAGAGACAGGCTAAATGCAGTCAGAGACAGGCTGAATGCAGTCAGAGACAGGCTAAATGCAATCAGAGACAGGCTACATGCAGTCAGAGATAAGCTAAATGCAGTCAGAGACAGGCTAAATGCAGTCAGAGACAGGCTAAATGCAGTCAGAGACAGGCTAAATGCAATCAGAGACAGGCTGAATGCAGTCAGAGATAGGCTAAATGCAGTCAGAGACAGGCTAAATGCAGTCAGAGACAGGCTAAATGCAATCAGAGACAGGCTAAATGCAGTCAGAGACAGGCTAAATGCAAATCTGGGTGCAGGGTGCCTCTAGGCTAGTCAGAGCAACCATATGTAGGCTAAATGCGATTATAGATAGGCAAAAGCAATCAAAGGAGAGGCTAAATGCAGAACTTGTACTGCGCGTGTCTCTGTAAAGGCATGGTTGTGGTGGTCGGGCTGTGTGGGCATAAGCAGGACCATAGTGTATGTGGAGAGGGCCTTGGTCACATATTAATGCGTATGGGCAGAATCAGACTGCTGTGGCTGTCAAGAGGAGTAAAAGTACCTTGTGTGAAGAGAGCCAGGGGGTCTGGCAGACGGCAGCCACGGCACCGAACAGGCACAAAACAGGTGCTGGCCTTGCCTCTCATGGGCCTTGGAATGAGGGGGCCGGCTTCGCCTGCCGGCGGCCAATGGGCCAAGAGGTAGGCCCGGCAGCCAATCAGCTGGCTGCTGGGGGCCTGGATCAGTCGGCTGTGGATGCTGCTTTCAGGGGGCGGCCATCTTGGAGTGGGGGAGAGCCTCGTGGGCTGCAATGGCGGCGAATGGCTTAGTTGTAGTCTTCAGGTGTGGGGCAGTGTGGGCAATGCCTCCACAATCGAAATAACATTAATAAGCTCCTAAAAAGCTGGAGCGCGGGCGAAATGCGCAATTTCGGGCGGATTTCGGCAGATATCAAGCGCTTACCAAAAAAGCTACGCTTGGCCCTGGGGATAGCTGATGCCCTCGTTGGTCCTCTGCTCCTGCAGGGACATGGTCCGGAGCTCCTGCTCCTCGGGTGGGTGGTGGGAACTGCAATGCTGGCACAAAACAAAAAATAATGCCTTCAGATGCCTGGTACACCCTCCATATGCCAGGGGCAACGCTGCACGTGCCGGTGCGGCCATCCTATGTTACAGGCAGCTTTGAGCTTCCTGATAACGTCTTCAGATCCCTGCTATACCCTCTATATGCCAGGGTGCAACACAGTACATGCAGGTGCTGCAATCCCATGTTAAGTACGTCTTTGATCAACCTGATTATGTCTTCCGATGCCTGGTACACCCTCCATATGCCAGGGGCAACACTGCAGGTGCAAGTGCTGCCATCCTATGATAAATACAGCTTTGACCTTCCCGATAATGTCTTCAGATGCCTGGCACACCCTCCATATGCCAGGGCGCAACACTGCACATGCAGGTGCTGCCATCCTGTATTAAGTACGGCTTTGAACAACCCAATAATGTGTTCAAATCCCTGGAATACACTCCATATGCCATCGGGCAACACGGCACATGCCGGTGCTGCCATCATATGTTAAGTGCAGCTTTGAACAACCCCATAATGTCTTCAGATATTTGCTATAGTCTCCATATGTATGGTAAAAACTGGAAGGTTGTATAGCTGTGCCAACTGCAGTCCCAAAGGCCGCAATAATGCCATCATATGGCTGGTAAATCTAGAGCGTAGACTCTGAGCTACAACAATCATAACGCAAGTCTAGCCTCAAAGGCCTTTCTCCTGAAGGGGAAGGATGACCCCAGAAAGATATGTTTCCAGTCCTGGCAGCACCATCCCTACCACGCAGAAAACAAGAAAAACCTCAGTGAGAGAATCGTAGAGTAGAGGAACGCAAATCACGCACATGGAAAATGAAGCTCTGTTAGACATAGAAAAAATACTGTTCCCAGACTAACAGCACCAGGCTCCCAATCCAATATGGTCTCCGCCCCTGAAACCTGGCGTTCTCTTGGGCGTACCCAACAGGAACTAAAATGGGAGGGAGACGCCTTTCCGTTTGGAGCGCCCTATATCGGAACTCACTTCCCCAATATCTTTGTAACATTACCAACCACTATAGCATTTGACTCAGTATGAAGAGCCAGCTCTTTTCCCAGGCCTTCTTACACTTTACTCCTCCTGTATGTTTTCACTCTTGCCCTGTGCCCAGAGGTTTTGCTGCTATCCCTCAGCTGCATTAGGCTTGGATAAGGTGTTTTTAAAATGTACTTCTGGTGTAAAAATGAAAGGAATATTATCTATATGTACACAAACTACATTAAAAATAAAGTGTTTGGCCAGGTCGACCGAAACAAACTATGGGACAAACTCTCGTCTTGGAACTGCCCGGTGGATACCCTAAACCCAATAAAAGCCCTCTACTCAGAAACAACATTGAGAGTGCGATTAAGTCGACAAGGCGTACTATCGGAAGACATAACTATCGCACGAGGGGTGAAACAAGGCTGTCCCCTAGCCCCAGCTCTCTTCACAGCATACCTCAGAGATTTCAAGGAATCAGAAAAAAGCGTGAGATCATTCCCGTCAAAAATTGGACAAAACAAAATTATCCCGACTCCTGTATACGGATGACTCGATCTTATTAGATCACACGGCAATCGGCCTACAGAGACAACTCGATAACCTCACCAACTATATCCATTCTAACCACTTGGAAATAAACAAGGGAAGGACAAAAGTTATGGTGTTGGAAAAATTAAGAAAGAAAAGTGAAAAACTCAGATGGAACCTGGAGGGCTCCCCAATCGAAAAAGTGACTGAATTCAGGTACCTCGGAGTAACGCTGGACAGTTCAAGAATGGAAAACACAAAGCAACGAGTCCTCTGGGACAAAACAAGGAAACTCTCAGCGCAAACTCGAGCCGTAGATAACAAATTTGTCTGATATTCCCTCCTTCTAGTTATCAAATCTTTCAGAGCAAAGGTCGTACAATCCCTAACTTATGGAACAGAGGCGATGCCAACTATACCAAACAGCATATGCTGAAACTGGAAGGTTACTACCGGAGATCTGTCCTAAAATTGCCAAAATCAATGCCAATGGCCTCAATCAGACGCAAAATGAGCTTGCTCTCATTAAAAGCACCGATAGAGTGCAACAGCATGATGCTCTACAGGAGAACACTTCTTTTGGACGCTCCTGCAATATACAATCTGATAAATATAGAGACCGCAGGTGGACGCTGTAAAGTGCTTAATGTGTGAGCCCAAGAATACAAAACTGGCGAAGATACAAAGCTCAGAAGAGGAACTGATTCAAAACCTGCTAAAGATAAAAAGGAAAATGGAAGATCTAGATTGGATCCACACTCTAGAAACCCCAGCAAAATACCAGATGACAAAGCATCTTACGTCAAATACAAAAAAGCTAAATCAGACACAGGAATTCCTGAAGAAATTCCCAAACAGCAGCAGTCGGAAACTATTTCTTGAGAATCCGTCTCAACCTTCTGGAAACAAATGAAATCCGGGCGGTTAGAGTCCTCTCAAATGCGAACACCTGCCCACTCTGTAAGTACCAAGCACAGATTGAAACATTAATACTTATTTTACTGGCATGTCCGGAAACACAAGCAGTCCGAAGGACATATTTAAAACATCTTTCTTCTTCAACACTTCTGTGTGAGGAAACCACTTGGTGGCTATGCCTCATAAACGGTGGAAAGACTTCCTGGGTAATAGCGACAACAGAAATTCTTCAAAACGCCCCTGAATCAAATCGAACAGCTTGAGGCCGCAGCCTGAATTATAAGGTCCACCAATGTAGTCCTGTATGTGGCTCATATAATATCCCATAGGTCCAAAGGGGAGTTGGAGACTCCCTCACTGGAGGGAACAAGAGACGCCCTTTCCGGAGAGGAGATATCAGCAAGGCTGTGGCAAAGGCTGCAAGGGGAAAGTACTGGAGGCGAAATCGCTGCTGAGCAACCAGCACTAGAGTAACAGCGGGAGAGATGCTTGTCCTATACTGGGGAAGCCGCAGACTGAAGAGCAAGACGTGGGCAGCCACATGTACCCGAGAGGTCTTAGCGAGGTGGACCTGACCGGTGGCAGAGACATGGGAAACCAGACCAGCGGAGATAGACCAAGAACAGAGACGCGGACCGAGAGACTAGAGCTTCAGAGCCTCGAGAAGGCGATGGCTGAGCGTGGCAAAGCTTTGGGCCACCTCCAGGAAAGACTGGAGACCGCCCGAGACTTCCCAAACATAGGGAAAGGGACAGACCAGTCAGAGGGGCATTAAGGGAGCTGAGAAACCTTAGGAGAACATCCCAAAGAGTACAAGGGGGTGAAAGGGATACTTACAGGTTTGTGCAAACTGTGCAAACTTTTTAAAAAAACGCACCAAAGATTACTAGGGGATGAAAAGGGAAGCATACAGATAGATACTAACTTTATAAACGAATAAGAAGATCCCGAAGAACACATGGGGGGGGAAAGAGAATCTGAAACATATTACAAACTGTGTGAAGCAGATAAACACGTCCTGAGGGACACAAGAGTATAGAAGATGAGTCAAACAAGAGGAAATGAACATTGAGAGCACACCTAGGTGGGACAATACCTGGCAGGGGAGTGTACCAGATCTGTCCAAGTGGACACTAGGTAACGAGAGGACAATGATCCCGCCAAGACAATGAAACAGAGTCTGGGACCCAGAGGAAAGTGGGCAAATCCCAGCAGTGGAATGCATGAGGGTCGAGGACCCACCGCCAAGCAAGAAGAGTTACAATCAGTGGGCTGGCAAGTCAGTGGAACAGGCCTGACCCGACACTGGGCAGGAACATGTTTTGTGTGACGGTCTGGGGAAGAGGAATTCCCAGAGGATTGTGTGGAATGTTTTTTTTTGTGGAAAAGGGGAACTAGGAACCCAGGGAGAGGTTCCTCCCAGGAGAGCAAGGAACCGGGTTATCTATAAGCCGGCTGAACTGGTGAACAGTCAACAATCAGCTACCACATTGGTTTGCATAAGAACTGCGCTTGGGGTGTCAGCATCCAGAGCTGGAGAAACTTCCTTCTGGAGTTCAGAAGACACCCCCTTTTCCTTTGGTTAAATTGAAAGTGTAAGGGATGGAAACAGGATTAGACACAGGACGGTGGACATTTCTTTGCTTGGCGGACATCCTGACCAGGTCCATAGTACTCTTTAGTTGAGGCAGGGCAACCCCTCTTAGTGGTTAGGGACAGTTAGGCATTTCCCCACCCCCCTTTTCCTTTATTTGACATAAATAAAAGTGTATTGCCAAAACCGAAAATGCCACCTGTGTCTTGTCTCTCTCCTGCTGCACCCATATCAATAAAATGAATACCATTGAGTTGAATAATAGTAACACTTGAAAAATGAGTGAAAACCACCATACATGAAGCCAGATCATCTCGCCTGCATGTGTCAGCTTAGTGGGTTGAGCCCCTGTTCCAATAACATTATGCTTTCTGCCTGTGGCTTTACCGGCTACTAAGGGGCCAGTTCATGGAATTTATTGTGCAGAAAATAGGGTACTTGCACCCAATCTGCGCACACAACCCTGTTTGTCAATTCATGGAATCGAATCTTCTGCAATTTCCCAGGACTTGTGTGAATTTTGCGCTGGCCTGGCACACCTGTGTGAGTCGTCGAGGGCCTTGCGCGAAGCTCCAAACAGAGAGTGGGCATGGCCTGCGCAGAGGGCTGGGAAGAGGGTAGAACACCAGAAATGGGGACTAACTTGCAAAGAAGTGAGTGTTCCGAGGGACAGCCTACACGCAGTCCCTCGCAAATTCGCTATTGCGCGGCAAGAGAACTATTCATGGAATCGATTGCGCAATGTCTCGGCTGGGAAATGCCCATGAAAGTTCTTCATAGGATCTGCCACCCGAAGGCTGGCGTAAGTGGGATTGCATGTCGTATTTTGGGGTGCGGTTACTCAATCACAGTTGTGATGTAACATTGGGGTGCATGCGTACGCTGTGTGGCAGGGTACAGGAACATTTTACGTGGGTGCGCATGCACATTTCCTGAGTTATTGCCGAGTTACAATTTTTGAGCCCACTCACTGTTTGAAGGGTATGTGTTTTTGTGCATGGGGGACTGAGCAAAGGTAGCAAGCAGATCTGGCAGTTTCCTGCTTTGCGGGGGGCGTGTCTGGGGCGTTCCAGCCGTGACTTGCGAATACAGTTACTTTGCGTGAACAATTCCATGAATACACGTTGTGCAAATTTTTCTTTCGCGCGCAGACTCACGCAGTGCCCTTCTCGGCGTGCAGCCCTTGTGCGATTTTTGCACAAAATTCCATGAATCGGGCCCGTAGATTGTTTCCCTGACATATTACAGACAAATGTGTGCACGCACACACACATACAGACACACATAAGCAGACATGGGTGCACACACACACACCTACATAGACACACACACACACGCACTGACGTGTGCACATATGCACACACACACATACACATATTGCTGCGGTGGGTGTTCGATCCAGGCAATGACCCCAAATGAATTTGCGCTCTCTGTCATCCTTCAGCCTGTTGCCTACACAATGCACACGCGAGTGAAGTGAAGAGCCATCTGAAAGGGCATACTCCACTGTATGTGCTGTGTGACATTTGGAAGAATGTGACTGTTATAAATCACAGGCAGTCCCGGGGTAAAAGCATGGTGAAGGGCAGGCATCTGTTCTCTCAGCTGAGACAGTCTGACTCTAAACAAGCACTGGCAAAGATGCCAGGTATGGGCAGCTGGAGGTCCAGGTGCGGCCCGCTGCCTGGGATAGAATGTGACTTTAGTGTGCTTCAGGACTTCTTCTCACCCTGACCCTATCCAAGGGCCCCACTGCCAGGATGCCAGCACGGCTACACTAGATAGATGTCAGCACTGGCCCATACGAACATGCTCCAGTTCCATGCTCCAACACGTAATACACATACCAACTAAGCCACCCTCGTGCATGGAACACGCCTTACCAACACAGAGAACACTTCTCCTCTCCAGCCGATCTATTCATCACAGCCCCGTGCAACATACCCTTATACTAAGGCACACACGACCTCCCCCTCGGTACAATGGCCGCCTACAAACAGAGCCAGCCTAGTACGGGGGTACCCCCGCCTGTGTGCAGAAACACAACACCACACGTACCAGGAATGTCGCCTCTGTTACTCTAGCCCCTCTTTTCAGTGCCTGTCGTAAAATGAAAGGTGCTCCACTGTGAAACCCAACAACACAACATAAGCCAAGTGCAGCATTGGATCACCCACAACTATCATCACAATACCCACCGTATGGCCCCTCGCGGGCGTCCCATGCCATGTGCACCCTCAAATGGCCCAGCAATGTTCTAGATGAAACATGGGTATCAATATATGTCTAGTCGCCCGACTAGACCAAGAACTACTTGATTACAGCTATATGATGCGAAGAGTAGCAGGGACCGTCATTTACGGGTCACCATGGGTCGCAACGTCGACCCCTGTGGTCTTCCTAGTTAGCCCTAAAAGAGAAATACTAAAAAAAGTGCCTTTCTTTTCTGATGCAAGCTCCTGGGCAGTAAGTTGGATTTACATAAATGACCCGTTTTTGGGAAGTTTACTGTCGCATTTTTCACCTGACTATATGATTGGTTATTTATTACGCTTCTAAGTGCGGACCCAGGAATCGAACCTGTGATGCTCCTATGGTCTTGTTTCCGAGACCAGCAACTTGCCACTGAGCTATCCTCCCGAGACACACTGTATCTTGCTTATTGCCTAAAGCGAAACTACCATTTTAAAAACAGTTTTTAAACATTGCTTTTTCAGAAATCCGTTTTTTGAAATAGCACTTCATGTCTGATTCCTCCCGCTTCTAAGCGCAGTAGGAATAGCTGTTATCATTATCCAATACAATGCTACTTCTTTTAGCAACCTTGGAAAGAACAAGGCTAGGGCCACGCGCCGGACTAGAACCTGTGACATGCCACCTTGCCCCCATGTCACAAGCGGAAGCTAAACACATACGCCATCCTCCCAGACCTCAAGCAACTTCAATGCATTTTCCCCTAGAAAACCAGAGAAGGAAACATCTCTCGTTATCGACCGCCGTCCTGACATGTACAACAGGTGTATATGTTCCTGTTCTCGCTTTTATTATTTTATATGTCTGTATTGTGCGAGGCCAAAGAGTGCTTTACAACAGCCTCAAGGAACTACTTGATTACAGCTATATGAAGCGAAGAGTAGCAGGGACCGTCATTTACGGGTCGCCATGGGTCGCGACTGAGACCCCTGTGGTCTCCCTAGTTACCCCTAAAAAAGAAATACTAAAAAAAGTGTCTTTTTTTTCTTTTGTTTTTCGATGCAAGCTCCTGGGCAGTGCCCAGTGCCATGTTGTTCTTTACTTCCGGAGGGGCTGGTTTTCTTGTGCAGGCCTCTTAAACAAAACAAAAAAAGAACAGAGTTTCCACAAGTGTAACACTTTCAGCAGTGACCCTAAATAAGAAAGAATAGGAATACCAAATAATGTGTTTTTCTGGAATTCTATACAATAATTGCGAGACTTCCTAAAGGTTTATTTCAGGCACACTTAAAGGTGTTTAGGTTCTTAAACACCTCAAATCAGCCTTTCATCCTTCTGAGTTCGATTGAATGAGTACTAACACGGGTTGGTTGACGTATGTATTATTTTGTTGTATATAAAACGCTTAAGTATAAGTGCTATATGTTATGTTATTTTGCATTCATATAGCGCCCTATGTACCATTGGTTGGTCTCAAGGCGCTGATAGGTTGAACGCCCTCGGGAACCGAAGTTCAGGTCAGTAGAGAGAATAGACAGAGTCAAAAGATGCGTGTGAGCACCGGATATGTGGCAGCTGGTGTGGCATTCGTGTGATAGCTGCTTCTTAGCGGTAGGTGCGGACGTTGAGAGATCAAGAGTATGTGTTTGTTCTGGCAGGTTGTTATCCAGACTGATTTTGGCTGCGTTAGGCATGAGGAGAACGCCTGGCTGGAGGGTGTGTAACCAGCAGTGTTTAGTTAGAGTGATGTGGAGTATGAGGCAGATGATGGTATGAGAACAGCTATACCGAATGGTGTCATAGTATCTCTATGTTCTAGTTGAGTGGTGGTGTAAAGAAGAGAGTAAGCGTGGAGATGTGAATATGGTGGTTTACATTAGATGCTTCACTCTAATAGTTCCATGCACTCCATCCGTTCCAAGTACTCTGACAGTTCCAAGTACTCCGACCGTTTTGAACACTCCAAACCATTCCTTTCAATGCCCTTTCAAACGTTCCAAGCTCTCCAAAACATTCCATGTAAGTCACGGCATTCTATGCACTCCAAACCGTTTCATGCATTCCAATCCGATCCATGCACTCGCATTCGTTCCATGCAATCACATCCGTTCTGTGCACTGGCATCCGTTCCATGCACTCCACTTCGTTTCAGGCACTCCAACCCGTTCCAAGCATTTCAACCATTTAATGCACTCCTTTCATTCGTTCTATCCACGTTATCCCTTCTCCATGCATCATTCATCCACATACGTCATCTTCACATGTTCCATCCACTTAACTCGTTCCACCCATTTTACACGTTCTATCCACTTGACCCGTTTCACCCACTTCACTGGTTCCACCCACTTCACCGGTTCCGAACACATCACCTGTTCATCCACCTACTTCATCCGTTCTACTATTTCACCCGTTCAACCCACTTCACCCATTCTACATCAGTTCACCCTTTCCATCCACATACTTCACCCCTTCCCTCCAACTACTTCACCTGTTCCATCCTCATACATCACCCGTTTGCTCCACACTCGACACACACTCTGCACCCGACACCCGCTCCGCACTCTACACCCGCGCTGTACACTACACCCGCGCCGTACTCTACACCTGCTCTGCTCTCTACAGCCGCTCCTCGTTCTGCATTCTACACCCACTCCTCGCTCCGCATTCTACACCCGCTCCGCACTCCGCACCCGCTCCGCACCCACACCATATCGTACATCTGCTCAACACACTACATCTGCTCAACACCACCGCACCTTACATCTGCTCAACACCCTAAATCTGCTCAACACCATCACGCCCTACATCTGCTCAACACCCTAGATCTGCTCAACACCCTACAACCGCTCTATTCTATTATCCACTCACATCCTACATCCGCACCAACCTATCTCCACACAACGCTCTTGTCTGCTCCACGCCCTCATCCACGCACACACTCATCCGCTCTTTGCACTCATCCACTCTGCGCACTCATCCGCTCTACGCACTTATCCGCTCTACACACTCATCCACTCTGCGCACTCATCCGTTCTGCGCACTCATCCGTTCGGCGCTCTCATCCGCTCGGCGCACTCATCCGCTCGGCGCACTCATCTGCTCAACGCACTCATCTGCTCAATGCACTCATCTGCTCAACGCACTCATCTGCTCTACGCGCTATATCCACTCCACCGACTTCATTCGCTCCACTCACTTTGTTCATTCATCCTGCATTATCGGTTCAGCCTATGTCACTTGTCGCATGCACTCGATCCGTTCTGTGCTCTCCATCTGTCCCATGCACTACCCCTGTCTCATGTACTAGAATCATCTATTCTGTACTTTCCATTTATACCATGCACTCAATACATTCCATGCCATCTGTCTGTGCACTCATCCGTCTCCTGTATTCATCTGGAGGGTGTGTAACCAGCAATGTCTTCACTTTATTCCTTTCGTCCATTATTGTTCCTTTTGTCGACTGCAATCCATTTTATTTATTTCAACTGCTTTCCTGCTTTGGTACAACTTATTCTTTTATCCACTTCACTGCTTTGATCTACTTCATTCATTCTATTTTGTTTGTCCTTTTTAGTTTACATTATAGGTTATTACTTTTTGATTTTTCGCTTGGGTCTTGATGTAGTATTGTCATTTGTTTTATTGTTATTTAAGGTCTAGTAGTTTGGGTTAGTTGAATTGTTGTTATCCACTTTATTCCTCATATCAACATTGATCCTCTTGTCCATAACATTTATTTCATCCATTTCATTAATTTCATCCACTTTACTGCTCTTGTACAACTTACTCTTTTGATCTATTTTGCTCGGATCATGATGCTGCATTGCAATTTATGATCAAGCATTTGGCAGAGTCATTGCGATGCTGTTATCCAGTTTGAGTTTGGGATCGGTTTTAGGGGAAGAGCCAAGTTTTCAGTAATTTCCTGGAAGACATGAGGTCTTCAGTGAGTCGGATGTGGGGTGGGAGTGCGTTCCACAGCATGGGGGCCAAGGCTGAGAATGATGATCCGCCTAACCTGAGTGAGTTTGCTTTTGGTATGACTAGGAGGCCGACTGAGCATGATCTTAGAGTATGTGCAGGGTGATAGGGTTTTAGTTTGTCTTGAAGATATTGAGGTCTGGTTTTATGCAGTGCTCGGTGAGAAATGCATAAGGTTTTGAAAGTCACCCTTCGGGAAACCGGAAGCCAGTGCAGGGTTTTGAGGGCTGGGGCGAAGTGGTCTCTCGGGCCAAGCGCTAGTAGCAGTTTGGCTGCAGCGTTTTTGTGCTCTTTGTAGTTTAGTCAGTTGGTATGCGTGGACTCCGAGGTAGAGGGGGTTAGCGTAGTCCAGTCTTGATATAACAATTGATTGGACCGCAGAGAGTCTGTTGGGAAAGGAGAGGTATAGGAAAATGCATCTAAGGGCCTCATTACACGGAATGCGGTAAGGGTTTACCGGTACCGGTAAGGGCACCTGTGCCGGTAAACCCTTACCGCCTTACTACGAGGTCCCTTTGCGGGACCCGACCTCAACGGCTGGTTTTACCAGCCGTTAAGGAATTGGCCCACAAAGGGACCTTGGTGCTAATTACGGTACCGCAATTTGCGGTACCGTAATTAGCTCCTTCCCCATTCCCATTGAGCCCTATGGGGTCAAAAATGGGAATGGGGAAGTGCCTTGGTGAATGGGGAATTACCGCCCCCGCTCACCTTGGAATAGGGCGGTAATTCTGCCATCCACCAAGGCGGACACAGTAAACTACCGGCGGCAACCATGGCGCTAATAGCACCATGGTTACCGCATACCGTGTAACGAGGCCCTAAGAGTTTTAAGGTGGTAGTGGCAGGACTTTGAGATGTTGTTGACTTGGCGCAAGAGTGTTAGGTCAGAGTCTATGGTGCAACCAGGGTTTTTTACTGAATTAGAGGGGGTCGGTGAGTTGCCCATGGCAGATGGCCAGGGTACTGGGTGTGGAAGAAGTTTGGTGTTGCCACATACCATGATTTCGGTTTTGGAGGGGTTTAGCAAGAGGTTGTTTGTGGTCATCCAGAGCTCTATGTCGAGGAGGCAGGAAGCAAGGTCAGGTCGGCAGTTGGGTTTTGAGTTCAGGAGTTTTAGAATTAGTTGAGTGTCATCAGCGTAGTTGTAGCACAGGATGTTGTGTGAACAAATTATTGGTGGGAGGGTGGCCATGTAGAGATTGAACAGGAGGGCTGATAGGCATGCTCCTTGTGGAACTCCTGTGTCGAATGATCGGGCTTGGGAGGAATAGGTCGAGCGTAGGGTTATTTGGTTCCTATTTTTGAGGAAGGATGCTATCCATTTGAGAGTGGTTCCACAAATTCCTAGGGAGTGGAGGCGGTCAAGGAGGATTGAGTGGTTAATTGTGTCGAAGGCGGCGGATAGGTCAAGAAGGATTAATGTGGCGCATCCCGCAGAGTCTGCAGTGTTTTTAATGTCATCCCAGATTGAGGTTAGGATGGTTTCAGATCCGTGTCGGGCTCTGAAACCTGATTGAGCGGGGTCTAGGAGATTTTTGGCTTCGACAAAGGCATTTAGTTGGGAGTAGGCGGTTTGGTCGATGGGTTTGGCAAGGAACCTTGTGTTTGAGATGGGGCGGTAGTTTTTGGGCTCAAAAGGGTCGAGGGAAGGTTTTTTTATTAGAGGTTTGACGTGAACCGTTTTGAATGTGTCGGGAAAAATTCCTGAGGCAAGGTAGTCATTTATGAAGGTTCTTGCGTGTTCTCCTGCGCAGGTAGATGCGAGAATTTCTTTGAGGGTTGTGGCCGGGCAAGAGTGGTTTCCAGGCAGAGAGAAATTTGAGAAATTGGTCAGCTGATATTGAACTAAAGGAGTCAAACGTTGGTCGGGTAGTGGTCGCAGGCGGTGGGTTGCCTGGTGGGTGTAAGAGAGCTATTTGTCCTGAGTTTTAGAGATGAAATGAGAAGCCAGAGCTGTGCAGAGGGCCTGGGAGGGGACAGGAGAGGTAGAGACTGTAGCAGGATTGGCCAGCTCCTTGCAGATTTTAAAGAGTTCAGCCGAGTTATTTGATGATGCATAGGCACGGGCTTAGATGTGAGCTCTCTTCTTAGTGCAAACAGGGAGCCAGTATTGCCTTTGGAGCAGGCGGCAGGCCGGTTTGTCAGAGGAAGCACGCCATTTCCTCTCAAGCACCCTGTACTTGGTCAGAGACGTACCAGAAGTTGCACTTGGCTTTGGGCTTCAAGCGGATCCTCTTGACAGGGACAAGAACATCAAGAGTATCAGATGTAGCACAGTGGAGCATAGAGAGGGCTGTGTCAAGATGTGAGTCAGCCAAAGGGGGAGGAAGGGATGAGAAAGTGGCAGCAAAAGCCTCAACTGACACACGCTTCATGGGTCGGATAACCGAGAAGATAGGTGGCAGTGCTGGAGGTGGCTTGGCCTAAGGGGAATAGAGGGTGAGCTGGGAGGAAAGGAGAAAGTGATCACTCCAGGAGAGAGGGGTGGTGAGAGGGTTAGAAAGAGGAAGGTCTGAAGAGATCCGAGCATCCAAAGTGTACCCTGCCGAGGGAGTCAGGCCAGAGGGGAAAATAGAGAGTGGGAGAGTGTTACAAATGTCAAAAAAGAGTACAGAGGTGGGACAAGTAGGATCCAGGTGGATTGAAAAGTCTCCAAGAAGGAGGACTTGAGAAGTGGAGACCAGGAGGGAAGAGGAGAGGTCAGCCCACTCAGAGAGGAAGGAGGAAATCTGACCAGGCGGCTGATGGATGGTAGCCATAGTGAGGGAATGCCCAGGAGAGCGAGAGAGCCTGCAGACGAGGCATTCTAAAGAGGAGTAGGCCTGCGTAGGAATGACAGAGTCAGGGATCCACTCAGGAAAGATCAGGGCTATACCCCCTCCGGAACAGTTCGATCTGGGAATGGAAAGGATCTTGTAGCCATCAGGGAGGAGAGTGTCAAAGCTCATGACAGAGCTGGCCGTGAACCAGAGGTCAAGAGTTGTGTGATTACACTTCCACTACCCCTGGCATATTGGTGAAATCACATCCCTGAAGATCAGGTGTGAGAGGGCCAGTGAGCGTCAAGCAAAAAAAGGATTGAGGAAAGAGGGAGGGGAAAAAGTGGATTTTGCAGGGCGGGGAGCGAGGTTGTAGGGGAGGGGTTGCTGTACACAGGGAGGGACACAATTCACCACTAAAGCTTTCTTCCTAGTGGTATTGGAGATGCACAAAGACCCATGTGTCAGCAACTGGATAACGAAGAAACCATTTGAACTGTCTACATCAGATGGTAACAGCCAAAAGATTGGAACAGGCCTGTTACCCTCTGAAAAAGGTCTTTGGCACTTTAATAGGTCTTTGGCACTTTGAAAGCTTTTCCATCACAACTTAGTCCAACAAAAGGAGTAAACACTCAAACCTATGCAAGGCCTATGCAAACGTCATCACTGTGACCGGTGCTTGTTATTGATTGGGATATGTGTGTGAGTCAAGGTTGGGTGTGCTTAATATCAATCACGCAAGCCTATTGTGTACTCACACCTGAGCGAGAAAGAGCGGATCAGGCGTTAGGGGATTGGTCACAATGTTGATACAGGGTGCTCTGGGTGAAGCTGGCATACAGTGACCGGTGCCCAGATGAGACTTGCCCACTGATCACACATTCAGCAATTCGCAAGCCCCACTTTGCAAAGCTTGCATTTTAGCCAAATAACCATTAGGTGGCCTCCTTCAGGGCTATGTCCTATCGCCTTACTTTAAGGCAATGTTGCACATCTGCATTGGGGGGCCAGTGAGTAGGGCTAATGGGATGGACTGAACCCAGTGCATTCAGAAGCAGGACACAGCAAATGGGCAGCGTCCGTAAGGACTTCTCAGTGTGCAACATAGTGTGACCATGGGCCCAGGTGACACATCATTTAACCAGCTGCTGGCATCACACGCCCAGAGTGCTTGCACCAATGCCAGGGGTTGTCACAACATGCAAATGTGCTTACTCCAGTAACATGATTGCCATCACATAGCCAGATACTTACTCCAGCATCATCCAATGCCCGAAAAGGTACAGGTGCTCACGATCGTGGGCAGGTATTTGAAGTGGGAAATGAAGGACTTCCATGGTGGCCTCAGTGCCCCTCTGCCTTCATTGCCATGCGGGCACCGTCCCCTCTCCTCCGCTTAAATGGGTGTGCACTCCACAGCATTCTGCGCTGTGTGCTGTTATGCAGTATTAAGCATAATACGCTGCACAGAATGCTTGCAGGCAGTGCATAGGTCAGTCGATCTTCTCAGCCCTCTACACCTTCAAACACCCAAACTTAGCAGGAGGAAAAGGTAGTGGCTAAGGACAGTGGGCCTCATTACAAGTTTGACGGCATCACGGTGGTAAATCTGGAATTACTGTTACAGCCACTTGGTCCGTTGTTATTACCACAGTTGGCAATACTGGCTTACAAGTGGTGGTTTGGCAGTGTTAGTCCCCATTGATGGAGTTTATAGGACTCCATGAGGATTTCGGTGGTATTACCACTGGCGGTAATTCAGCCAAAATGAGTGCATTTTGGCCATAAAACAAAGAAATTACCTACAGCATGTTGCCTGGGATGTTCTTCCGCCAAACCGCACCCACTGTAATTCAGCGGTGTGGTAATGCAAAAGTAATGTGGTGGTAAAAAAGTTACCCCCGACTTTTCCCGCACCGCCTAACTCATAATAACGCCCATTGAGCCATTATCTTCCATGTTCTGCAGGATGGTGACGGTGCAGTGTCTCACTGCCATTCTGTTTGGTCTTCTTGCCTTCTCAATCTCCAACCTCTAATCTCGTACCCACCAATGAGAAAGTCCCCTGTGGGACTCTCACTTATCTCTCAGGTGACCATCAGGCAGACCAACTTAAACTAAATAAGTTATACAGCGTAATAAAAGATTGGATGACCATAAACTGGCTATGCTTAAATGCAGGAAAGACGGAACTAATGATCTACGGGCCCAATAAACTGAGAGAGGGACTTGCGAAGGCTTTCACTGGCTTCCAGGTGGATGATAGCCTTATTGAAGTCGTTGGCAAAGTAAAAACACTAGGTGTTTATATGGAGGCCTCCTTGGATGCAGGCGCACACGTGGATGCCATAGTAAAAAATACCCACTATCACCTACGAGTATTGCGGCAGGTTGCCCCTCTCATCTCTGAAAACAACCGAGCCAAACTGGTCAGAGCCGTCATCTTGCCACGACTCGACTATTGTAATGCTCTGCTGGGGGGGGCTAGTAGAGAAGATGTACAGCAACTGCAGACAATCCAGAACGCCTCTGTACGTATAATATACGGTATGAAGAGGCATGAACCCACTTCCAACGCGAGAAGGGAACTACATTGGCTCCCAGTATCAGCTAGGATTTCCTTTAAATTACTGACTTTAGGTCACAAATGCATCTATGGAACTGTTCCTAATTATTTGAAGGATAAAGTCACGATATATCAACCGGCAAGACATCTGCGCTCTACAACGACTCTAAGTTTGCAGGTGCCAAGGACTAAGAAAGCCCGTGGAAATGGTCGTTCTTTTCCGGTGCTCGTGGCTAAAGCCTGGAATAATCTACCGCTAGGGCTTCGTACAGAGAGCAATCTCCTGGCTTTCCGGAAACTCCTAAAGACAGAACTTTTCATCTAACTTACATCTTTGGTTGTCCTCACTGACCTTTCTGCTTGTGATGGGGCGCTTGGATGCCTTAGGGCTTGTAGCGCCGTAGAAATTCAATAACATAACATAACATAACATCTCTGTCTTACTGACACCCAGTAACTGGTGGTCTGATCACCTCGCTGCAGAGCTACAATACACAATGATGATGGATGAGG
Source organism: Ambystoma mexicanum (assembly GCF_040938575.1). Classification (NCBI taxonomy): domain Eukaryota; kingdom Metazoa; phylum Chordata; class Amphibia; order Caudata; family Ambystomatidae; genus Ambystoma; species Ambystoma mexicanum. The sequence continues at coordinate 1,620,507,460 of NC_090937.1, read as the reverse complement.
GGGTTTACACGGGCAAGATGGTGAATTCAATTAATTCTTCGGCCAGCAGAGAAGTGCTGCCAATTCAAAATCAAGGAGAGCCCGCAGAGAGCCCATCCATGTGCCGGGGTGATCCCAGCACCACGGCTGTGTGTCCATGATCATTTGCAAAACCAGGTGGCCTGTGCACCAAAATACATTTATTTCATTATTTTTTTTTATTTCTAAACCCGCCAACTGCCCGCAGGAATCAGGGCGCACGCCAAGACATCAGGCAAACACATCAAGAGGAGTAAATGCAGAAAGAGGGAATTCTATTTAAAGAGTAATGGTTTTTACCGTTTTTGGAACGAAAGTGAATGACTTCCCTGCAGAAGTTTTAAGGGTAAGGAATGCCATGCCTTCCGTGCCACCGATGGAAATGATCGGCCATTACCATTTGCTTGTTTCGTTTTTAGACATGAAAGCGACCAGGAACCAGAGAGGACCTTAGAATTCTCCTGGGTTCATGTAGTTTCCAGCAGTGTCAGGCCGAGGTGGAGGCCCCCGACTATGGTGGCTGTGAGATGTGAGGAAAGAGAGCATGGGGGCAAGTAGCGGGGCAGAAGGCGAAAGGAAGACGAGCAGGTGGCCACATTCACCTTTTCTGCTAAAACAGACTTGGTCGCGCGCCAGGGAGAAAGCTTCCCTGCCACAGAGACTTGGGGGTCCTATCTAACATCAACCTGTTCAACCATTGCTATTTCCCCCAAGCCACGAGACAAAACTCCTGTTCCCCTTTTCCACAAACACCATACTCGACCTAATATAATCTGTGCACTGTCTTTGCACCAGTAGAAAACAGACCCCTTATATAACATGGACCCCAGGGACGTCATTTCACCAAAATGCCAGAGCTAGTAGTAGTGACATCACCCAATCCTTGACCCCCCTGATGACATCACAGGAAGTGATGTAATTTGACCCCCAAGTGACATCACAGGAAGTGATGGCAAAAGACCTTCATATTTTGTAGATATGATAGGTTATTTTATATGATAGGTTATTTCTAACGCGCCTAATACCCAGAGGTTTCTAAGCACGGACCGGGGGATGGAACCTGTTGCTGCGTGTCGTTTTGCTTCCAAGGCGAGCACGTTGCCACTGAGCTATCCTCCCGAGATGCATCTAGCACCCGTGTTTCCAGGCGCTCTCATTTCAGGCAGATATGAGAACCGAGGCACAGAGGGTGAAACATGTGTCCACGATTACACATTTGGGGAATGCCATTTTCCAGACCCGACGTGGGGGTCTATATGTAAAACATAATGCAGTATTTCTAACAGCGTAACCGAAATCTGTAACGCAGGCTACAACTAGTGTATGAAACATCTATAGATCAATGGACACAGAAGTACGTGTTATCTGTGTCATTGCTGTGTTAAACAAGCCAAAAAAGCACTAATGTGGGGAGGCGTGTGCTACTGTTTAACCAGGAGAAAAAATGCTGCACGAGCAAGTCCTGAAAATCAAATCATTGACGAGGATTTAGTATCAACAAAATTCCCTGGTTATAAATGTACATATGATTCAGCTACCACTACATAGAAGAAACTTATGAGACTGGTCTGCGTGCACACAGGGGAGTGCACCCGATAATGTTATCTTTGCTGCAGTACAATACCTGGGAAAGGTTCTTTCAATACAAGAGCTTCCTATAGATTTTATTATCTAAGCGTAATACTGGGTGCCAAAGGACTTTAAGAAATAAAAACAATTTAATGTTATATCATTGCTGCACACATAAATTCATAGCACCACACAGTTATTTAAAATTGAAAACACCTACGGGTTGCTTCTCACCCGGGGACTCACTGGCAGACTTCAAGGTGCGCACTGCACACTACCCCTTTGTCAGACCCATTGGTGCCCAATGGCGCACCTCACAATTTGGCAGCTCCCCTGTGAGCCATGCCCCCACACCCCCAAGCTCCTTATCAAAGCACAGGGCACGTCACACCCCGGGCCAGTCTGGTCCACACCGTGTGCGCAATGTCCATGATGATTATGCCGCTGCAGGGGCAGCACTACTGAAAGTGAAAGAAGTAAATATGCTATTCAATCAAAGCTTAAATCTTTAACGTAACATAGAGAGAAGGGGGTAGTTCCTGGTCCACAAATATACCAGCCAGCAGTGGTGGCTGGTGGTTGTTTTTTCAGAGAGTGTAAATATTTGCCACAAGTATGCGATTGCGACTGAGCATAACGAGGGAGCCCGAACTAACGAAAATGGGTTGGCGGGACACGGGGGAATTCTTCTCCCTCCCCAGAGTACATGTTTTGAATAATGGAGTAAAATGGTGCATTACAAAGCACACTTTCTGGGAGAATTTGGGGAAAAGGCCAACAATGTGGGTAAAAGGCCAACAATCGGTTTTGTAGGGTGTAGGGTAAAGCATGAACAAAAGTACAATAGATGCAAGTCACCAAAGGTGCACAGGGCATTTCCCAATGTATTATTATGCCGGTCCCTGCCAGTATGAAAAACATTTTCATGCTGGCCGTGCCATACATTTCCATTTCCATGCTGGCTCCACCAAAAATGCTAGTGTTCCCATATAAGACCATACTTCTGTTTGCTTTAAGACGCTTTTCTATAGTATCGTTACTGGCAGTGGGCACAAATCTGGCTCTTCCAATATATACCAGTACTCCTATGTAAGTACATACTCCCGTTGGTTTGGCCATTAAAAGCAACATGTCACAATAGGAAAACCTGTCCAAACTGGTTCCAATGTAAGCCAGTCTAAACCCATGAGAACACTTATCTTGCGTGATTCATCATAGATGCTCAGTTCACAAAACGTCATGCTACAGAGAAGAATATACAGCCAGCTACACCAAAACATCAGTCTAGCGAGGTTACACTACTTATCATGCGGTCTTTGTTAAAGATGCAGAGTAATAAATATCATGCCACAGTAAGCAATGGCTAGACTGACTGTACCAAAATGCCAGTCTATCTAGGGAATGGCACACATGAACTTGCCTTTGCCCAAAAATACCAGTAAAACATGTAAAGTCAATAAAGGATGTGGCAAAAATGTTCCAGTGATCCTGTCTCCCATGGCCTTACACACGCATGCATCCCCTTTCATCCACCGGTCACTCACCCATACATCTCCTCTCGCACTCGCTCATACACAGGCACACACCGAACCTCACCCAGAACATAGAAACACACACTACTGCATGTATGCTCATTCACCCACCAGTCACTCACTCACACCTTCCCTTACATCCACTCATTGCATTCCCTGCACCGGCAGCCACCCACCCAGAACATTCAAAACACAACATCACATCACTTCTCATTCACCCACCATTCACATACATACATCTGAGACGCACTTCACACATACAATGCACACATCATATTACAAAAACAAGCCTTCTTACCTTTTTCTTGTAGGTTCGGCCCATCCTCCCAGGCCCCCTCAGCTCCTCTGTGCTTCACTCAAACATGAACCAGGAAGCTGCACGTGCGTCCTGGTTCCTGTATGTGAGATGCAAGGAAGCTGAGGGAGAAGGGGTTGGAACTGAACGTAGCATGCGACATGTGCCACATGTCATGGTCAGCTCCAACCCCTACTGGCTGCCTCCCCGGCCCAGACTGGGTCGGGTCCCGCCAGACATGGTGTGCAGGTCCCCACGCGCTGCAGGAGGGCCCACTACACCAGGAACCCCCGTATTTCTTTTTAAAAGTTGGGATCGCAAGGGAGCCCCAGAGGTTGCAATTGTGGTCCCCAGAGGTCGCAGTTGCAACCCCTGGCGATGCCCAAAGGACCCCTTATATTTTTCTGATCTTAATGTCATTAAGGAAAAGCGTTTGTGCAATAGAAACATGAAACCCCCAACATAAAAGTAGCTACAAATCCCTCATTTGAGAATATTAATCTATTTCAAAAGCTAAAAGGAACTCCCCGGCTGCTCCTCTATCCTCTGCAGTAACCACTGATGGAAGAGAAACTGGCATCACCCCATCAAAATGCTGAGGCTGAAAATGCAGAATTTCTAACTGCGCATTTCTATGCAATTATATGTGGCGGGTGGGTTAGGGTAGTACATAATGTGTGAGGAGTATGAGGGGGGCTTTAGCGGTTCTCCCACTGCCTATAATTTTATGGAAATGTGAGAAAAGGAAAAACAAAGCGGTATTTTTTCGGCTTTGTCGTCTTTTTCACGCCATTCACATAGATTCAGAGAAACTCTCCTCTCTTACCCCAAACCTAGTGGTGCCATCTGGTTTTTACAAGAACATGCAGAATATGCCCCTTTGGGGATGCCCTGCTTGACTCATCCTGTTAAGAAGTTCATGCCCAGTCATCAATGAAAAAAGTGACCGCCATTCCTTTATTAAAAAAGCCCTAGTTAGTTCCTACTGCTCTAGCCAATTTGAGGTCTATCACATCTCTACTGGCTTTATCCAACCTATTCAGGACAGATACTCCCTCCCAAAGACAACAGTCTAGCACCCATTCACTCATACAGCTCTACTCAGCTTCTTTGGTTGACTAACGGTTTATTGAGAAGCCACCCTCAACACAGGGAGTTCCTTCAGACCCCACTCATGGTGTTACACAACAAACTGTTTTACAGATTCTTTAATTCAGCCCTAATTCAAACTAATATCATGTACCTTCGATCCCTCCCCCTGAGCTACCAATGAGCCAAGAACCTGGCCTGTGTAAAGGAAAAATATATTTGTATTTATTTAAATTAAAAGGAATAGAAACATACCGAACTACATGCGCCCCCTTCATTGAGACTCACCTTTAACTTCTTGTTACACAAATCAATTACACAAATTTGTTTTTAAAAAACACAAATCACAATTCTTTTCTTCCTACAAATTTCACATCAAGAAATAATTAAACTGGTCAATAACCAAAACAATTATAAATGTAGTGCTGTGCAAATTTGATTTTCCTGCACGCTTAAAAGGCTAGCAGTAGGTTTTCAAGATTGGTACAAATACATATGGCAATTATGATTTCACCCACACTTTTGGTTTAAAATAAACACTGGGTGATTTAGCGGTTTGTTTTTCAGACCCCCCCGCCCCAAACTTGGCACACTGTTTGGGAAGCTGGACAGAAAAATAGGAATGATTTGGGAAATTTTGGATTTCAGACCTCCCTCCACTAAAAGACCTTTGATAGGGGAAGCTGGACACACATGTTGGAGTGATTTAAGAACAAAGACACTCCTCTTCCTTAAAGAAGTCAGGGTTAACAGGACAAAAAGATTTATCCAATTAAATTATAGGCTATAGTTTTTCAGCGCACACTGGAAAGTGAGCTTTGTTAAATTAACAATTTTAACAATTTTAACAAAGATCACCCTATAATGTTCCACCAAATAGGAAATTAATTAAATTAATCTTTCAGTTAAGTAGGCTAAGGATCTACACAGCTTTGTCCCCCCCCCGCCCACTATGAAGGGAAAGGCTTTAAGGAAAGCCGATTCCCCACCTTTTGGTTTCCCAGGGCTCAGTTCTACTTACACAGAAAGCCTCTATTTGATGTTTATGAAAGCCAGCTGCATTTAAGGACACTCTGGAAAGATAGGGCAGGGGTCGGGTCCCTCAACTCACAAGGATGGGCTCCCACTCTCCCCCATTGGACCCTCTCAGCGTCTAGGCCTTCCTAGCAATAGACAGCTCCACCAAGATGCATTCTCAGAAATCTCCTCTGGTGTTCCCTTGCAGCTGTCAGATCGTAAGTTGCGGCAGCACTCTTTTGATGTTAAGTTTCTGCAGCTTTGTCTCTTCCTCCTAGTGCAGTCCCCCTTATATAGCAGCAATGACACCACCAATGTTACAACCTTGGAGAAGTACCCTGCCAGAGTTCTCGTAACTAGGATCGGACAGTTACCCTTCTCTCTCCTCCCCACACCAGCCCCTCTCTATGGATTTGTTTAAGAGTATGGAGGAGATATATGGCAGCGTAATTTACAAACCCCATTTGTTCTCATGTCAAATGTTTGGCAAAAACGAGTTACGTGGCAAACCTTCATAATTTTACCAATAACTCCCATAATATACATATTTTCTGATTCATTCAGCTAATAATGGGGAATTAAATAAGACAGCAGGTCCGCAATACGTTGCACGGCCATGTGGCTATTTTCTGCTGTTTACTTAAAAAGCATAACATTTCTGAATATGTAATTTGTTACCCATATTCCTTATTTTATCCTCCACCTGTTCACCAACTCTCACATTTGGAACATTTTCAGATCAGCCAGAAGCACATCTTAAATGGACATTACACTTCCCTAACTCGTAGGTGCAGGAATTTTATATCTCCAAAATTGCCTGGAAATTACCGAAGAAATAGTGCAGAAATGAAGAAAATTCATCTTATGGTTGACAATTCTCCTGCATCCGGGCCATATGATCTCACTGGGCTCACCTGTAACCAGAGTTTGTATTATTATCTTTGAAGTTGGAGTTTCAGCCTCCTTCCTTGTATCCCCCATTTTCACACATTTTGGTCATGCTCCAGCCAAGGGAAATTATAATGCAGTAACTGCCTTCAGAGCCAGCAGGTCTGAGGAACACTGGGTTTTCCTCACCTTTAGCAGGATACTTTATTGCAATTTGTAATTTGCTGGAGGATGTAAAATCCATACTGGTAGTGTGGGATTTCTTTGTGAAGTGTACCACAGCCAGCAAAAGGGTTTGCCCCTGTCTTAGAGACACTTTTTCATGAAAACAAAGTGTATTTTCCTTTCAAACACCTGCTGGTATTTTGCATGTGTAACATAATATACATTACTTTTTGTCAACTTGCACCATGTCTTTTCCCTGGCATTTTTCTGTTAGCAGTGGTACATTTTCACATTTAAACTGCAAAGCCGTTTTTGTGTCAGTGTTGAAAGATCCTGCTTTTCATTTGAAAGGCACTTCAATTTGGGGCCTTTGAATGCACCCCACATGACCTGCTTTGCAAAGTGTATTAGGAGAATGGAGTCATGCAGGACATGTAACATCTTTCTGTGGCCTTCAGGGTAACCCACGTCTTTCCACTCAACAATGTCTGCTTCTGATCATTTCTATCAACAGATTAGAGTTAGATGTGGGCCTGTCCTTTTTGACCACATCACCCCTTCCTATGGAGTCCTCCAGGATTTGCCTCTCTCATCTGTTATTTTTCATATTTAACTAGTTCCTCATGTTCTCCATCCTTACAGATCCAGCGCTACTGGAAGATCATTGTGCCGATGACACTTAAACAAGTGTAAAGCGACCTAGTGATCAGATTTCTCTCTGGATCTACAACCCTGCATGAGCAAGATGCAGACAAGGATGGGTGAACTCTCCTTGCAAGGGGGGGCAATGCGGGGTTTATAGACCTGGGTCTTTTGGTTGCAGCCCCGGATAGAAGCTCAGGGGCTACAACCAAAAGGCTAGCTAGCCCTGCCTCCCAACCATCCCGGCATTAGCGTAGCCCCAGACATTTTCCAGACCCTGCAACACACCTGGACACCGAGTCTACACACATCTCCCGTCTTTCATTCCCCCAATAATTCTGTGACAACCTCCCTTCCTTACAACTAAAACTAAAAAAATTGGTTTTATTTTTGTTGATCAAGACATGATTCTCACCCACAAACTAGTGTCATAACTAACAACAGCTTTTTTCTCTAGGAACATGTCATACTTTAATTTGCTTATCCATCGTTTTTATGGGAAAGTTCTATGTAGTTTCGTCCAGCATCACCAAAGCATCAGAAAGAAGGATTGAAAAAGCCAGCAGTTTGGGCTTTTCTGTAGGTATGGGGCAGGCATTTGTTAATTACTGATATAAAGGTGCTACCCAGCTATAAAACTGCTAAAGCTGGAAAATGATGTAACTGGGCATATGATTTAAGTGCTTGGCAAATGCCTATCTAATACCTCAAGCCAAAACTGTTGGCTTTGTCAGTACTTGCTTTTAACAGAACTCCAGTGCATGAGAGAGATAAAAATCAAGCAGCTGAAGGCGCACGTGGTTAAGACATTTTTATTACACCAGTAGCCAATTACAGTTGCAATGAAGCCAATAGCTTGCAGCTGACTGCTTAGAAATAACATGGGCAGACTAAAGCTTCATTTTACTTCTTGGCAGAGCCAGCTCAAGATCCCAGAGGGGTGGGGGGGGGTATTTGGGCCGGGGAGAGGCAAGGAGGGGGTGGCAATGGTCCTAGGGATTAGCCCGACCATGGGGAGTCAATAGGCGGGTAAATAACCAAACCACACCTACAAGTTTGCGCTTTGAAACAGAACGTATTTACTGTACAAGCAAACAAATAAATAAATAAATAAGGCGAGTGTCCCTCCTCACATGTCATGGCCCATCTAACTGTACTCCAATGCAATAGTTTCGGCTTATAGGTCGCACTTAAGCGCCACCACATAGCCTAAAAGTGCTTTTTCTCTTTGGAGCCTAATTTAACCGTAACAAAAGTGGCTTTCAGCAGCTGTAATATAGCCCGCCCATACTTAGACATGTTAGCGTGTGTATTCACACCTAATAAGCACACATATGGGTGTATGTTCTCCTCTTGCTGGCCCCACCCGGCCCCCAATCTGCAATTGATCTCTCCAGGCTGGGAACAGGAAAATTCCGCCCGCGATGAACTCGTTGTACCGTCTTTGTCCACATTTTAAGAAATCCCTCGCGTTTCTGCTCGAAGGCAGGATGGCCTTCTGCTGCTTGAAGTCTGGGCTGGATCCAGCCCTCTGATGGCGTATTAGGAAAACAGAGTAGGATAATTTGCGGTGAAATTCGCTGCCAAGAAAAGCAGCAGCGGATTCCAGGATTTCAACTAGAGGCTGGAGTTTAATGGGATGCCAGCCACAGGCGGCGCAGTCTTTTCTTATTAATATGCTGACTGCGCAACTTCTCGGTGTCAGAGAGGGTTGGGGAGGGGGAGGTGCGCCGCCTGGTAATTTTAAGCATGTGGAAATACTGAGACTGAGAACGCACCACAGACCAGCCGACCCAAATACTAGAAGAGAGCGTTCCTGCTTAACAGAGCATTATACTTTGACAGAAGTGAAATAACACACGTGTACCCAGCGACGACGTAAGGGCCTTTTAACCTTTTCAGTTGAAAGGGGACTCGAGCCTCGGGTTCGCCCTCCCCAGCAACTGCTCCCATGTTGCCAGTCATCAGTCTCATAACACAGCAATATATTCCTTTATTTATTACTTTCCTTCTCAGGCTTACAATCTGCGCTTTGCAGCGCTCTACAAGCTTCTTTTAATGGAGCCATTCTGGCCATTACTTCCCTCGGGGAATACAGATGTGTTATCACCTTGTTGTTATGGGCGAAATTGTACAAGGTTGTTTTCCCCCTCCCAACTTTTGTGGCACACTATTGTGTACCACTCATTTTGCAGGGCCCCCTTTCATTTAGATGGCATGCCACCCCCCAATATGTTCAGCAAAGTTGCTCCACTGCAGTTGTTGCCCTTTGACTCCTGTTCCTCCGCACCAGCCACCTGCTGACAAAGAAAGCTGTATAGCTTTTCAGTTGGCATATAGTGTTTCAGATCCCTGCTGGCTGGAGGCTACTAATCCCTCAGACTGTTTTGCGCTCCAGCCAAGGGGGGGGGGGGGGGGGTCGGGGAGGGGCGGTGGACAACCATCATGTTGAAATGGGTCCAAACACATCGTCAGCACGGCCTGACTGAATATATTTTGCTTTACAAGCGGTGTGGTGGTGTTTGACGTCATACTCGTGCGCCGAATGGTTCTGATTACTACAAGTGGGCATCACCCGCTTTGCCATAGGGGGGCACCGTATAACGAAATTGTGATTAGCAAGGCGGTGGGATCCACCAGCAGGGGATCCTTTTTAAAGAACTTACTGGGCACATACTGTTACTGTGTGGGAAAGGTTTGCAAATACCTGGCATATGATTAGAGAACCCAGGTGAGCGGTGGTGCAAAGGCACAAGGCCGAGGTATATACTTGGTGAGTATCCTGTAAATAATTGCGATATGTTGGGGATACTGACTGTACTGGCAGAACATGGCATATGGTGCTAGTATATGCAAGTATGTCGGTTATAACTGCCATGTAGTGTGAATACCTGGGCATATCATGTCAGGTTAATTACAGTACAATCTGGATGTAGAATGTTTTTTTTTATATATATAATCGAATCGATCTTGCCATCTCAAGGTGTCATCTGTGGAGCTTGTACCTGCCCTCATGACGGTGGCACATTGTGTGAGTGTCACTAGGAACCAGCTTCCACCCCCAATATGCCATGGCAGCAACTTCCAAAAACCCAAAACACCCATCATGGAAGATTCTCCTTGCAGCCAACCCAATCATCCCCACCTGACCAGCCATGGGATGATCTGACATCATCAGCACCAGCGAGAGAGAGAGAGAAAGAGAGCTAGAGAGAGAGAGAGAGAGAGAAAGAGCTAGAGAGAGCTAGAGAGAGAGAGAGAGAGAGAGAGAGAGAGAGAGAAAGAGAGCTAGAGAGAGAGAGAGCTAGAGAGAGCTAGAGAGAGAGAGAGAAAGAGAGCTAGAGAGAGAGAGAGCTAGAGAGAGCTAGAGAGAGAGAGAGAGCTAGAGAGAGAGAGAGAAAGAGAGCTAGAGAGAGAGAGAGAAAGAGAGCGCGAGAGAGAGCTAGAGAGAGCTAGAGAGAGAGAAAGAGAGCTAGAGAGAGAGAGAGAGAGAAAGAAAGCGCGAGAGAGCTAGAGAGAGAGAGAGAGAGAGAGAGAAAGAGATCTAGAGAGAGAGAGAGCTAGAAAGAGCGAGAGAGAGAAAGAGAGCTAGAGAGAGCTAGAGAGAGAGAAAGAGAGCTAGAGAGAGAGAGAGAGAGAAAGAAAGCGCGAGAGAGCTAGAGAGAGAGAGAGAGAGAGAGAGAGAGAGAGAGAAAGAGAGCTAGAGAGAGAGAGAGAGAGAAAGAAAGCGCGAGAGAGCTAGAGAGAGAGAGAGAGAGAGAGAGAAAGAGATCTAGAGAGAGAGAGAGCTAGAAAGAGCGAGAGAGAGAAAGAGAGCTAGAGAGAGAGAGAGAGAGAGAGAAAGAGAGCTAGAGAGAGCGAGAGAGAGAGAGACAGGTAGAGAGAGAGAGAGAGAGAGAGAGGTAGAGAGAGAGAGAGAGAGAGAGAGAGAGGGAGAGAGAGAGAGAGAGAGAGAGAGAGAGACAGAGAGAGAGAGAGAGAGAGAGAGAGAGAGAGAGAGAGAGAGAGAGAGCCATTTGCACATTACAATGCTTTTCAAACAAATGATGGTGGTTTTCTTCCCCAGAAGGTGCGCTCTACTAAACAGCCCCCACTTTCAAGTGCTTCACGCTGAAAAGTATGATGCACACATATGTAGTCTTTGGGCTTTGTCTACTGACACACCAGCAGCTGCAATGTGAATTGGCAACAACGCACATACCTTCCTGCAGCAACCTGCTGGAATCAAATGAATTCCAACACCAGTGGGATGCCCTTAAAAGGGCTGTCACCAATGCCCAAACTACCTTTTATTTCATATCCAAATTGTTCTGAACGCGGTACATTGTTTAAATATAAAGTTTATGAGTTATTTGCAATTAGATATAGTCCCATGTGAGGAAATACAGCTAAAATTGCCAAAACCCAATTGTTATTTAGCTGTCCACTTGGTGTGCACTGTGATCTGCAGCGGCAGAGCCTTTTGTGTATTGTGGCAGGCCGCGGGTGTCTCTCATCCATAACAGGCAGTGGCTTGCCCAGGAAGCCCTTTGTTCTTTGCTGGAAGGCTTTGGCACCATTTCCAAGAGAGCTGCATGTACCTCCTCCTAGGGTAGGGTGAGAGCAAAGTTACCTTTGCAACATAAAAGGGAAATCAAAGTCCCACCAGGGACATCATTACTGGAGTACCATTGATCTGAGGCAGAGAGGGGAAAGGGCAAAGGACTGTGCGGCCGAGAGATAACCTAGAGTCCAAGCCGTTTTATGTGGCCCGCGAGGCTGAAGAGTAAAGAAAAAAAAAAGAAAAAAAGTGCCTGCTTGCGAACTGTAACTTCCTCTGATGACCCCATGCATGGGGTCATCAGAGGAAGTTAAAGTCCTCAGCAATGACGCGGTTCATTTAACCGGGTCGTGGCTGAGGACTGAAACACCATGACCTATTTAATTTATTTATTTATGCAATTTTTGTCGAAAACAGGTATCCGACAATCATTGCATGGATAAATAAACTGAAACGTGATACAGTCTGCTAAGGGGGCGCTTGCCTTCTGTCAAGACTTGCTTCGGGGGTGCTGGGTAGGGAGGGGTGGGCAGCAGGAAGAGAGCCTGTGTGACACTGAGCATGGGCACATGGCTGGGGAAAAACATAACTGAATGACAGCCGCTATCTGCAGGCTTCCTCTGCAGAAACACTCAGCCACAAGGTGAAGCGCAATAGCACAGGCCCAGGGGGCTTTATCTTCACATTCATTTCTTTATTCTGGGACCTGTTCTGCCCCCTGTGCATATTTTTTGAAATCATAACGTGCATTTCAGATTGCTGTTATGATATGACATTTATGATATGATATGGCATTTATAACGTGCCTATACACGTGTTTCAAGGCGCGACGAGGCAAAGGAGGGGAACAAGGGATGACGGACAACGATCCTACTAGACCAGGTGTCATACAGATCGCGCAAGTGTGTGGGAAGGGGACAGGGACAGTGGATTACAAGGGAATAAATAATAACAATATGTAAGTGCCATCATGTGGCAAGTGCAGAGATCAGCTGTTAAGAGCTGGAAGGGGGACTGTAGGGATACAGAAACAGTCCCCAAGTGAGGGAGTTGCCAGGTTGGTAGTGCAGGTGTGTGCCGCTTGGTAGGGGAGAGACCTGGACCTGCGATCAGATGGTGTCCAGGTAGCCAGTGCAGTACCGGTTACAGCCATAAGGTCAGGCAGAGGAGAGGCGGAGAAAAAGCAGAAGCAAAGAGAAAGGTTTTGAGATGCTTCCGGTACCAGAGATGGTTCTCCTCAAGTTTAAGGGAGGCAGGGAGGCTGTTCCAGAGGGAGGCCCCAGCCGAAGAAAGAGATCTACCACCAACTTGTTGCTTGGAGAAGCGACTGAGCATGAGGGAGATGGAGGTGGATGAGCGAAGAGCTCGAGAAGGAAGATATTTGGGAAGAGAGAGTTGAGGTATTGAGGCCCAAGGCCCCAGAAGGCCCTATGGACGATGCAGAGGGTTTTGAACTTAATCCTCGCAGCCACTGGAAGCCAGTGCAGAGATTCGAGTCCTGGAGAGATACGATCCCTGGGCTTGAGGCCAAGGACAAGTCTTGCAGTCCTGTTCTGGATAAATTGCAGAGGGCGGAGAGTAGAAGCAGGTAGATTTAGAAAGATGCTGTTGCAGTAGTCCAGGCTACAAAGAAACTGAGCTCTGGAGACAGTGAGCTTCTGGGGGAAGGAGAGGAAAGGAAGAATACCTCTGAGGAGGTGCAGCTGGTAGTGTGACTTCTTAGAGATGCCAGAGATGTGGGGAGAGAAGGAGAGTGTGGAGTCGAAGATGACCACGAGGTTTTTAGCCTTGCAGGTGGGAGCAGGCAGAGGACCAAGAGAGGCCGACGAAAGAGCTCCAGGAAGGAGGGAACGGGTGTGCCGATGAGGAGAATCTCAGTCTTACTGGCATTAAGGCAGAGGTCATTGGCGGCACACCACTCCTGGAAGCAGACAGACAGTCAGAGATGAGGGAAGGAGAGGAGGAGGCCGAGGGTAGCCTGAAAATGATCTGGGTGTCAGCCGCATAGCATTGAAAGTTGGGGCCGAGAGCTGCGATACGGTGGGCAAGGAGTGCCAGGTATTGGTTGAACAGCCAGGGAGAGAGGTTAGACCCCTGGGGGACACCACAGGTAGAGAAAAAGATAGAGGAGAGGAAGGACCCAAGTTGGACCTGGGAGGGGCGGTCAGAGAGGAAAGACGTCAGCCATGCCAGAGCCTGGTCAGTGATACCCAGGTTATCACGGAGACGGTTGAGCAGGATGGCATGGTTGACAGTGTCAAAGGCAGAAGAGAGATCAAGCAGGATGAGGATGCCAATGCATGCCCACGTGCTGAATGCACCATTTCAACCCTATAGTTGAAAAGAAATTCTGGGGAGGGAACCCCCACAAACCCTCCCTAGATCCTTATAGCTCCCTCGCTACGCTTGGTCGCCCCCACTATTTCTGAAAAATATTAACACATACACACTGAAAGAAATCACAAGCAACTGACCTTTGATCACTGCCCCTGACACCAAAAGCTATCTTTGGGACAGCATGGCTATCATGTGCCCCTTTAGAACGGATTGTGAACTTATGGCATTTTGGTCACTTTTTCTGCTGTAAAATGCACCATTTCAACCCAATCTTTAGGACAGCATGGCTATAACTGCCTGTGATTGTCTCGGGAGGATAGCTCAGGGGCAACGTGCTCGCCTTGGAAGCAAGACAACACGGAGCACCACAGGTTTGATCCCCGAGTCTGCGCTTAGAAAGCTCTAGGTATTAAGCACGTTATAAATAACCTAACCTATCGTATCATATTATTCTGTCAAAGGTCACACAATATTGCTTTTTAATATACTGCTTTGAGTGAGGTTGTTGACTTTTGGCTCGCCGGCCCACTGGGTGACAAAAAGTTAATGCTTTGGCCCCACATTCAGAAAGGTTGGACAAGCCTCTTGGTCCTAGACACTGGAGAAGCAGTCAGCCATCATGGATGAGCACAAGTCTCTGTTTCTTCCTGCGGTTTCCCTAACTTCCCACAGACATGGTACTCTGGGAGCTGATATCACAAGGAGTGGCCCTTGTTACAGCAGCAAGGATTGGCCATTTACAGAAGGCTTGGAAGATACCAATCTGCCGCACAAATTGAGTGTAGTAGGGTGTCGTACATCCCCTTAATTGAATAACCTTTGGGATCCCTTTGGGGGAGCTTTTTTAAGGCCCATCTTGGAATCATCTTGTCCCACCCTGTAGAAGATTTCACTTGAACCTTTTTTGGATTAAAGGCTGCACAACGTCCCATCCATTGGGTGAAGACATGGACCTACAAAAAGGATGCAGACTCTCTTCGTAATCACATCTGGTGAACATTTGACGTGACACGCTAGAGACAAGCCTGGCTAAAGCTGGTCACTTGTACCCAGAGCTCTGCCCACTGAAGTGACAGCCCTGCAAATGTCTCTGGCAACTTTCCTGGCTGTTATGGAAAGAAGATTGACTCACCTTTCCTCAGGGATCCAGTGAAGGGCCCCACAGCACCCTACGGATAACAAGAATCTGCTTTGGCATTGTATGCAATTTTGAACTGTTTTGAGCTGTTGTAAGCCCTCCGAATTCCTTCAAGCTGCTGCAAAGACACAAAAGCTCAATTTGACAATTTATTCATTCGAGCTACTTAGAGAATCTTGGAGATACTGCATGTCTCAAACATCTTCGAGCTACAAATAATTTCCACTTGTCTATCGAATCTGCTTTGTTGCTCTGTTGCTTTGTTGCAACCAGTCGCGCCAGCTTTCTCCTGCAACCAGATGCCCACTTTCCTTGCATCAAGACCCAGTTAAGCCTTTATGGTGGCCCATTCGACCGTCTGCCTTTCCCAACATTCTTCAATCCTGAAGCCATTGCCGCTTATCGAACTGCACCACGTTGTTGAATCACATCGAGCCAGCTCACCAACGCAAACCACACTTGATACCCTGGAAAACTACCACAAATCCCACCTGACAATATCAAGAACCTGAAAGAAGTCAAGAAGTTATATATGAGAAGGTCTGTCCCTCTGGCCTTGTTTCATGGGCCTTAGTAACATTTAAGACCCCATTGGATGTCTTCAAGGCATATTTTCCAAACTTTTCTGCAAAACTGTTTCCCTGTAGACCGAGGTTCTCCAATGCCCAGACTGCCCCTTTTCTTCTATAATATGCATTATCTGTATTTCATTACACAGGGGTGAGTTGTGAGTGTGTTTAATAGTTTGTCTGTCCTTTTTGTTCAATTAAAGTCTTTCTAAAGACCATAAAGGGATGCTTTGTTTACCTTTGTACTTTCATGTATTTTGTGGTTTGGGATGGTTCCATGATGGCTCATACCCTCTTGAAAAATATAGCCAGCCCTTGCCACATGCTACCTTAAAAGGTCAAGGATGTGTTAAGATGGATTTCTGAACTCTGACCTGGAGGGGCCTAGTTTCTTAGAACAGGTTAACCTCAGGACAAGCCAGACCAATCAGGGTAGCTATGGCAGGCGGTCAAGAGTAGGTCTGAGGAGGAGTGAGGGTGACTGAAGGACCTCAATGAGCACACAAAGCAAGGACACTTACAAATTACTCCAGACAGCTGTATTACAAATATAGACACATTTATTACAAGGCCTTTGTAACATAGACCATAGCAGAAGAATCACAGTAACACTAAGTAAACCAAGACAAAACTATCTATACAATGTATGTACAAGGCCATGGGAATCTAAAGGGGTTAAATGCACAAAATATGTCGACAACCTAAATTGGAAGGAAACAGGAAGGGCAGATAGTCTTTAGGCCCCTTTTGACATCGATACTACACCTAAGAGGCAGTCCAAGCCCTAAGAAGAGAGGAGCTTTATGCTGAATAGTACATGCAATCCAAGTGCACGTGGTTGTTCCAATGGACCAAATAGGGTCTCTTCAGAGGTCTCTAGCAGCTCAGGAAGGTGGCTGAGGCGATGAAGAACAAGTTCCCACTATTCAGGGAGGACCTCCACTTGAAGGCAGAGACAGTTCCAGAGAGTGGAATGGAGTCGCTAGTTTGCACTAGCAGTGGAAAGGAGAGGGACCCCAGAGGCCACTCGTGCCCAAAAGGGGCCCTTGGTGCCAGGGGCCACTGGTTAGTGTTGTAAGTACTCACCGGTCCTAGGCGCACCTGGACCCAAACTCTGTGGCTTTCAGTTCCTGAGCTACAGTGATGATGCCCAAATGGGACAGTGGCGATTTCTCCACTCCGGATGGATGAATCGACCCAGTTTCACTGCAGCAGGCCTCAGGGACAAGAGGGTCACAAATGCAGTGTACTTGCAAAAGACATTGCTGCGGCAGGCCAACATGGTAATCGCGTTTATTCTGGTCCTGGCGCACTCGTCTCACTTCAGACCTGGGAATGCCAAGTGTACGAAATTCAGTGTGACGGTGCCTTGGACACAGAGCTAGTAGTATACCAAGGTTCGAGGGCCTCCTCGAAATGACGGCGTAGACAGAGTAAAGGTCCTGTGTAAGCTGGTCAGCCCACTGGTTGGCCAAGAGACACTTCCAAGAAAGCTTACTTAATGGTTTTGGTGAAGGTGCCGAGAATAGTTGGTCCCACTATTCCAATGGGTCGAAGCGTCTTCACAGACCTTCTAGGATGACCAGATGCAGAGGGGTCCCACGGGACGACAGCGGGCTCAGGGTGCCAAACCTTCCAGCGGGTCACCAACTGACACATCCTTCAGATTGTCTGTACTGGGAAACTACGTTTCCCTTAGTCTTCGACTATGTTGCCATTTCTTGGTAACTTTGTAACAGTGCACAATGCAGCCAGTACTGTGCGCTGAGATCCTTTGTGTTTTATGGCCCTAGACACCCCCAAAGGATTTTGTGGTGTTTGTACAAGTGTGCTTAAGATGAATTGGTGGCAGCAGTTACTTTATATACGTTTTTACTTCTTTTTCCAGTATCACATTGCATTTACCACGTTTGGTTCAAGACTGTGGCCAGGTCCGATTATGTCTAAGCCATTAAGTCTTTTGTTCTGTCCTTTGGCCATTTTTGTCCCTTGCCTTCCCCAAGGTCGAGTGACCCTGGTTTTTACGTATTTAAGCATGCAGCCTCCCGCGAACATCGATCTCTTTCGTGGGCTTCTGCATGTCACGTGTGTGTGCCCAGGAAGCGTGTTGGCACTGTCTGGACCCAATACACACTACTGGTGCCAGGATGTCTGGGGTGCCTGAATGACTGGGACTGCCATGGGCCATGATTGGTCTACGACTGGGATGCGCAAAGATAATCTTGGATAAGAGAAGGGGCCCTGCACCCATCCCAGGTCGATCACCTGAACTGCAGAAGGAGCCAAGTATCCTGCAACAAAGAAACGGACTAGGCCTAGCTCCTCTCTGTCGCAAATTAGGAGAGTGTGTAACGCTGCATACATCTGTGATTCCTGCATCTGACAGTCACTGTAGGTGCCTTGTTGAACTGCCCTCCTCTGCCCTGAAGCCTGCTGCACCAGAACTTTCTTTGTATCGCCTTCGGTAGCAGAGAAAAGGCCACTGTCACCTCATGGACAATCGTCCTGTCTCACAGCCGATGAGAGCCAGAGTGCCATGAAACTGCAGGACTTGAACCTACTGGTGACCTCGACTAAACTGGCAAAGTTTTGTCTGGACTGTGCAGAGGGTCGGTGAGTACTTGCATTACTTACCGGTGGCCCCCTGGCACAACCAATCTCTTTTACGCACGAAGATCCCTGTAAAATACTTGCTTTTGGCTAGGTTGGCCTGTACTCCCTAGCTATTCCCACCTTTATCACTGTGCAGCCAAGGGCAGACCCTACTCGAATAGTGGGAGCCAATTCTTCATCACCTCAAGCCCCTTCCTGAATCTCTACAGCTCCCTCAAGAAGACCCGCTTTTTGTTCTACTTGCATAATTGTGGTTTTTACGCACAACTGTACTGTTGAGCACAAGGCGCCCCACTTCGGCTCCCCACTTCTTATGGATGGACTGCAAAAGTTAGGGGACAACTCTATAGAATGATCTGATGCTCCTAGTGTGTTAACCCATCCTTCTCCTTACAGGTTGTGGCTGTGTTTTACTCCTTTGTTGAATTAGACCGCCTGCCAAGCATGTCTGGGGATGCTTGTGGGCTCCTGCAGAAGGGATGTGTACTTGTAGTTTGGACTGGACTGCCCTTTTTCGGGTAGGACCAAGCCTGATTTGCATATAGTATTTCCCCTTTTGTAATGGCCTGGCAAGTGAAGAATGGTCTGGAGGGTTGCCCAGAGCGATGCCAGAGGTTAAGGTGTATTCTAAACCTTCAGCCATCACCTCTTTTGTTTTTACACTAGAGGTACCTTGCACCTGCACTGGGTTGCTCTCCTGCTGTCCGGCTGCTTCTGTAGCTACACTCCAGGTTCCTGTGCCCCTCCACCCCTCCTGTGGTGCATATTCCCACCGTCCTCCACCCTGCAGACTTCTGCTCTTCCCCGGTGCCGGTTTTGCTTTGCCTCCTGTAGATTTCCCCTGCTCATCATCCTCTCACGCTAGCGTGCGTGCACCCACTCCAGGTTCATATGGAGCTATGCCCTCTCCTCCCTTCCGGATGCCCCCAGTGTTGTTAACCCTCTTTACCATTCTGAAAATTCTCTGTTTTGGCTTGCTCTCCTAATTGGCTCTAACCTGGTTTGTATTCACCTGTGCCGTTGTATGTTCTGAGCAATTTCCTCACCGGCCTCATTGTGCACTCGCTCTGGGAGCTCAGCTCTGAGTTCTTACGCCATAATATGGAGTGAAGTGTGAAGAATCTGATGGGATTCTCCCCAGAAACCCGGTCTGGGACCCTCATCATTTAGCCAGAGAAAGGCAGGCGCTTCCTGATCCCGATTCTGGGGGTGCTGTACTGCAGGAGGATCACATGGGGGGGGGGGTTGAATCACACCAGGAAGACTGAGTTAAGACACTTTTTAACTTTCCCCGTAATCCCACACCTGTTTGATTGCTTTTTTTTACCAAATTGAAGACGTGGAAAAACCTCCCTTTGATGAACAAACTACATGTCACAAATCCTAGAGGGACTGAGATGAGGAAGAGGGATTAAGAGGCATGTAGATGTAGTAGTCAGGCAATTAGGCCTAGCAGCCATTGCAGGAGTGAAGGAATTGAAACTAATGGTCAGACCTGAAGCCAGTTGCCAAACCTGTGAGACATAAAAGGCTGCAGCTAGATAGGAGAGGAGGAAGGAGCGGGGCAAGCATTGGAAGGCGGCAGTAGTAGTGGAACAGCATGAGGATGGCAATTCACAAGGAAGTGTGAGCACGGAAGGGATGCCAGAACGTGGAGACAGCAGATTTCTCCTGCAGGTTCTGAGAGGGTCCTGTGTTCTCAAAACCTGCATTGCCGTGGCTGCACTGAGGAAGACGTGCTGAGAGTGGGGTTTTCCCTACGTGCGCCAAGTTGCTGTGACTGCAGAGCCGTGACTATGCTGAAGCCCGAGGCCCATAGCAGAAGGCAAGCCAAGGGACTGGGAAGTGAAGGAGACTCCCAATGAACGTGGCCAGAGCAGAGACACCCGTGTTGCAAAAGGGTGTGGGTCCCATGTGTGCCCACAGCAGTAGAAGAAGTCGAGGAAGTCAGGAAAGTGAAGCAACCCAAGCGCAGTGTTCCTGGAGCCGGTGATTGAATCACATTGTTCAGGTTCACTCAGCAACTCTTGCTGGTACTGCAACCAGCTCTAAAGTAACTTGCGTATGTTTAAAATTGAGTATAAACTGTTTGTCGTTCTAAATATATTTCTAACAATGGAAATGTAGCACGCGCACTAATAGTGAAAGCTGTAGTGTTCGCGTAGAAA
Source organism: Ambystoma mexicanum (assembly GCF_040938575.1). Classification (NCBI taxonomy): domain Eukaryota; kingdom Metazoa; phylum Chordata; class Amphibia; order Caudata; family Ambystomatidae; genus Ambystoma; species Ambystoma mexicanum. The sequence goes on along the minus strand of NC_090937.1, from coordinate 1,620,486,880 downwards.
GTAAAAGAACATCACATCCATTGTTTAACATTTTACTGTTGCCGGAGTAGTCGCATGCCCTCAAGTGAACAAGGAACGCTTGATAAAAACCATTCTGAAAACTAACGTTGACTTTCACAAGAGTTACAAGTGAATACAGCATCAAAGGAAGGTCACGTGTGGCCAATTGTGTTTCCCGACAGGAGTCTGAAATCACCTCTGTGATATTACACAGGAATACAATAACTTACAATCCTTTGAGGTTACAAATATATCTTAAAGAGTGGCCATGTATGCCGATATCTGTTTTCCTTTGAAGACTGAACCTTGTAGTATTCTGAACAATTATTCTTTAATTCCAGAAGTTGTTGTACTGACGCGGAGAACAAGCATTACACAGGGGGTTTTTAAAGAAGATTAAGAAAATACCATGTAATGCTGGAGAATATTGAAGCTGAGAAAAAGTCAGTCTTGGGGGCACAGGCAAGTCATGCTTGTGGTGGTGAGGCGACAAATGAGGCAACGAGGCTGCCCTTTTCTTGGAATATAGGAAAGAAAAGTGCCTTGCCCTTGTGTAGAGGTCATTGAGTCTTGTCTTTATATGCTTAGCTATTACCAAGTATTAAACTCAAGCAGAAGTGTCTGAAATATGGGGGTGTACAAATCTGCCAGTGGATGTTACATTGAAGTGGTGTGATGTAGTAGTATACTGTTGGACAAAGGTGACTGTTCTCATAGTAACAGCAGTAGTAGGGTGGCCCTTTAGAGGAAAGCAGCAACCTGAAGAGAAGCATCCTCACAATTATACCAAATATGCTGGAGAGGTTCTAACCAATTGGAAAGTTGTAGTAAGGGTTTATCTATTATTTGAACTGTGGTGACTAATCTTGGAAAAAAGATATCCATATTTGCCATTGGTGCTATTTCGTGGCTGGAATTGGAATGGGATCTTTTCAACCGAAACCGGAGAATCCTTACCAGTGGATGTTTTTTGATGAACATTTATTTTGACTTAGAATTTAGAAGAACTGGTTTAAGTCTTTTATTTACTTTTTAACACTTTGTAACAACTGATAAGAACTGTGTGATGCTGGAAATGCCTTATGGGGGGACAGGGTTGTCTGTCCTTGTCCTACCACTTCTCTGTGTGTGTTTTCTCTATGTTTTCTGCCACTGAGATCCAGCATGGACCTCTGGCAGTGCAAATACATTTTATCTGTTGGTGAACAACACCCATGGGCTACTCTTATGGCACCCATGGGTGGGGGTACACTCTTGTACCCCTTATGTGTGTTGCCCACAGAGCAGTGAGTAGGCTGGTGGTAGCTGCATGCTGACTTGGCAGTGGCTCTCAGTGTCCTCCATTTCTGGGATACCCAGGCCCTGCCACAGGAATCAATGGATTCCTACACAAAGGCAAGATAGCCACTATGGCCCCTTGGTTTCTAATGCCTTTTACCTTGTTTCTCAAAGTCCTGGGAAGCCCTGACTCTCTTCCTCCTGAATGGCTGTTGGGTGGAAACACCATATGTGTCTCTGTTGTTCCCTTTCCCCCTGACTGGATGTTAGGTGGAAATACTATATATGTCTCTGGGGCTGCCTGCTGTCAGATTGACTGGAGCCTTCCCAGGTGTTGTATGTTGTGGGTACACCGTAGGGGTGGGACCTGCATGAATGGAATTGGGAGTCAACTCACATTGTCTTTTGTGGGTGTCTGCTTTCTGTGTGTGTGACACAATGAATGAGACAGCTCTGACTGAAACTGCCATGAATGCAGTGTAGTGTGCTGAAAGGGTTGGTACTTGCCCCAATCCACATTCTTTGTTATGGGTTTCTGAATTGGGTGAATGGCCTGAATGCCTGTGAGCCTGATTGGCTGCCTGCATGCATGAATGCCCTTCTGTGTGATTGGATGACTGAGCGTGGCTCGGCCACAGTGAATGGGAACATATGTGTATATCTGGGGACCTCTCACTTACCAAATTATTCAGAACCCGAAGTCTAAGCAGAAGCAAGAAACTTTTCCCTGAAGCTCAGATGGAGGAAATGTCTGCTGTTGCATTTCTTCAAGTAATACGAAAGCCGTCTCCCAAGGACTGATCCAGAGAGGACCTGTAAAGGAGACCTCTCCCCTGAGCTAAGAGGGACGATCGTGCAAAGCTACTGCACTTCATCAAAGTATTCTGGAAGCCAGTCCTGTGTGCCTGCCATCCGGAGAACAGTTCCTCGAAGTCCAGAAAAGGAGTGCCAGACATATCAAGCAAGTGAAGTCCATTGGGGTCCCCAGTGTCCAGAGGATAATTTTGTGACCGCTGGAAGCCATTGCTGCTGAATGCCAGAAAAGGGGATACTCTGGCATAATGCTGCTGCACACTTGGAGCTACAAAAGTTCCAAACTGTCTAATAAAGTTTGAAAGAACATATTTGCCATCACCACTGCCCACTTTTTCCCACCAGAGAGAGTCCAGAGTCGCTGGAAGCAGAGGAGGGTCCGTCAGTAGACTTCCCAGCACCAGAACCCAACAAAGATGTCCCAAGGGTCCAGACTCAGAATTACTTGTCTAGTCTAAAGAAATAATTCTGCCACTGTTCATAACTAACCTGCCTTTCTTCCCTATTCTATGTTGTTACTCCTCACTTAAGAATCCACCTGCAGTTAGTGCATCTATTAATGGATGTAAGTCATGTATGGTACCACATAAAGTGTTTATAATTACCATTCTTTGAATAAGTATTGCAAGTACAAAGTGTTATTATTTATATGTATATTTGGTATATTTAGAAAACCTTATGTTATGTAAAGAAGCTGTGTTATCACCTAACATAGTGTGTGGACATTCATTTGTGGGGGCTTTGGGGAAACACTGTACTGCATGCATCACCTCCTGAAAGTTTAAGCCTGGCTGCCCATCCACCATTACCAAACTGAGAGCCTTGCTGCTGTGTTCTGTGCCTTTAGCCTACCATATAGAGGGCAGAAGTACAGATAACCCCCCTCTAGTCTTTACAAACTGGTTCAAGACTTTTCTTTTCTTTGAACATTTGGGAAGTTGGCTTTGGAAAAATACTGGGGAAGGGATTCTTCGAGGACAGGAGAAGGTCCAGATATTGAGCCATTCTTGTTTGTTGTTTCATGGTGTATTATGAATTGCTTTGAATATGTTGTTTTTTAGTGTGAGGGCCAGTTTACCTATGTTAGGAGTTGTTCCCTTAGCCTTTAGACTAGGTAGGGCATTCCCTGATAGTGTAGGGCAAGCAAGGCATATTTTGCAAAATGGTGCTTTAATAAAATTGTAATCTTGAAAATACTACAAGCAGTTGACCACCTTGCGCTACTGACCCGTCACAAAAGAAACAGAGCATTAGAAACCTGCCTGAACGCGTGTATGTTTTGCAAGTGTATCAGCCTGATCTTGCGCAGACATCCTTAGTCTTTTATAAACACAGAGTAGCAACTATACATAGATCCACTTATATACACCATACTATAACAAATTCAATAACACACAAAAATCCAATGCACACAGCCGTCCGCTCTTGATCACTGTACCCAATTCAGGCCAAGTGTACACATAGCTCTTACACCTTTTACTTCCAATGACTACCTGAGCATTTTATCTATCCCTTGCCCTCATCTCAACTGTCTATTTTGACTTTGCTCCTCCCTATCACGACTGAACTTTAGGTCATTCTCCTGTTTACCTCTATGTCAGGCAAAAGTGCTTTGACACCATGAACTTTGGCAGTAGGCACTATGCATAAGCAGGATAACATAACATAACATATGTACACCACAAAAACATACACTGAAACCGGTATGCAGTAATATTATCGAATAGAAAACAACAAATGGATTTTTGAGTGAACCCAAAACATCTTAAAAAAATAACATTTAAAAAAAATATATACTTCTGTGGATGGGAATGGGCATAGTAGTTTTTTGGGTGGAGGACAAGTATTAAAATATTAAAAAGGGGGGGGGTTGAGAGGGGATCTGCCCCCCAAACAACGGAAATAAAAATCTGTTAATTTTTTAAAGAGATTTTTGCTTTGTTCAAAATGCATTCTTTGTTATCTAATTGTATTTTGTTGTTGAAATCTTTTGGTTTTGTATGTAATTTGCATTTGGGAGAGGAGGATTCGAGCGCATGCTCCTCTTGTGGCATCTTAATTCCTCTAAAAAAGGACAGTCTAGGTTATATGTGGGTTGGGTTTCAACATCATTTTGTCTTTTCTCATTGCCACCTGTAGATTCTACATCTGATGAAAGAGGTGATATATTTGGACTTGTTTTAGATTTCATAGATGTCTATCTGTCTGTGTAGCTATTTCTAAGGCTGTATTTTCTTTGAAATGTATAAACTCTTTTGTTCTTATAGACATTTTCGCCACGCACACATTTCTTTTGTTTTTTCAACTTAAGTTCCTTAGTAAAGTTTCCAAGATAGTCACCTATATCTGATAGCTTTTAAACGCCAATTCAGAGATAATTTAGTTTTCCAATTCTTTCCTTGAGTATATTTCTTTCTTTAGTAATTCGTTCATGAGCCAATGATGATTTCTTAATGACTCTCACCATCACTTCCTTTGAGGGTTTTACTAATAACTCCTCCCACTCATTTAAGGCAAGTTTGTCCTCTTCATCAAATGATGGGGAAATACAGATTCTTAAGCCTCTGGGTATACATCCTACCTCTAGGTACATCTTAAAGGTCTTTATTTACCACCACTTTGATAGCTCATGTTTGCCGCCTTTCTCAAGTTGTTCAAATAGGCTTCTTAATGAAGTAGTAGTATCAGAGGGGGGACATGTGTTAGTAGAATTTCTAAGTCTCAGAAATAACTCTTTCTGTTTTGCATCCCTTGTTTGGTATTCCTACTCCATATTTATATTTAGGGTTTTGTAAATGTGTAAATGGTATTTATTATTCAACAGTAATATCCAATTATTGATTCCTTATTCAGTTCAAGAGTGTAGTTATAGGTCAATTGTTTATAAAATATTGCAAGTTCTAAAGTGTGAACAATAATTATTTGGATCTCACCTTGGAGGAACCTAGAAAAAACTCGTAACATTGGAAACAAACAGAGATCTTTAAGGGTTAATCTAACTCAATCAGTTGGCGCAATAAGGATAATATCTGCAACAGAAAACTATCTTCAACTATAATACAGTCAAAATAGTGGTTTACAACTGCGCAGACAATGGAAACTATTATAATCTTTTAGACTTGGGCATAGATAATTTATTGACTGTACCTTGTGCATGACAAATTATGTAGTGAAAGTTCTGGGAACACTCTTCTATAGCAAATTAACAATAACAAGCATTTGGAAAGCTGAAAGGTCTGGCTTTGTAAATCTAGAGGAAAATCACATTTTGTCCTGTGTGGGTTTACAAAAGATGGTACCATTGATGTTTCAAAGCCAGACATATTGGCTTTACCAATGCGTGTTTTCTTTCTATTTCTGCCTGTGGCCAGCCACTTAATGTGGTGTCTCCAAATAACAAAGGGTGATCAATGATTTCAAAAATGTAGTTCACCCCTCTCCTACATTGTGCCGAGTTCTAAATGTCAAGAGGGGAGCCAACATCAAACTACAGCAAATTATCACCCTAGGGCAGATGTCTCGCCAGACGTTTTGGACTGCGACTCCTTTGATCCCACGCCATTGACTATGCTATTACAGTTATGTATGATTACATTTCAGCAGCTGCCTAAAGTTGTAACACACAAGAAACACCCATTCAGTGGATAATATAATTCAGTTATCCATCTCTATAATGATGCATTAGATTCTAAAGCTCTGCTAGCTTTGTCAATGCTTGTTTTAGTGGGACTTCATTGCAAAGAACTGATAGAAATCAATAAAAATTAAGTTGGTTAAACATTTTATGTTATGTATTTATTGCAAGCAGTTGTACCCATGCTTTGCACAGTAATGCCTATTAAAAAAAAATATTTAGACAAAGGTATATTCATATTTTATACTTTTTACATTGTCTACACTGTGGAACCTACCCACGTGCCAAATTTCAGGTTTGTAACATGTTGAGAAGTGTGCTGAACATTTTGAACAGACACACATAAACAAGCATTGCAGAGTTCTTAAAAAACGATTAAAGATTGTATTTGAAAAATGTATATTTAATACATTTTACATTGTCTACACCATACAATTTACCCACATGCCAAATTTCAGGTTTTTAGAATGTTGGGAAGTGTGCTGAACATTGCAAACAAACACACACACATATCCACAAATTACCCACAAAAAAGTAGACAAAGATACATTTATATTTTAACCTTTTTACATTGTCTACACCATGGAACCTACCCACATGCAAAATGTCAGGTGTGTAGCATGTTAGGATGTGTGCTGAACATTTCAAACAGACACACACACACATATCCGCAAATTACCCACAAAAAAGCAGAGATTTTTTACGTTTTTCATTGTCTACACCATGGCACATACCCACAATCCAAATTTCAGTTTTGTAGAATGTTGGGATGTATGCTGTACATTTTGAACAGACAGACAGCCACACACACACACACATAACCACAAATGTCCCTCCAAAAAATGAATTAGACAAACATATATTCATATGTTATAGTATTTACATTGTCTACACCATGGAACCTACCCACATGTAACATTTCAGGTGTTCTGTTAGATCTGTTAGCTACCGCCAGCTCAACAATATGTTGCTGGAAATGTTGAAATTTTGCCTGGAACATAATTTTTTCCTTTACAATGATGCGATTTACAGACAAACCCAGGGCACAGCAATGGGGTCCTGTATGGCGCCAACTTACGCCAATCTCTATATGGGTTGGTGGGAAACGACAGTGGCATGGAGTGAGGAGCTGGAACAGTTTACCAAACATATAGTTACGTGGCATCGATTTATCGATGACCTGTTCCTGATATGGGATGGAACAAAGAAGGAACTAGAAGAATACATCACTATTTTGAATTCCAATGCCTTTAATTTGAAGTTAACTAGCACTATAAGTAAGAATGCACTGGTATTTCTGGATGTTTCCTTGCAAGTTGACCAAAACCGACCAATCACTACCTTGCACAGGAAGGACACAAGTTCCAACTCTACGGTCCATGCTAGTAGTCATCATCCCACAGCTCTCAAAAAGTCTATACCTTATGGAGAATTACTTAGGGCGAAAAGAATATGCAGTAATGAGGCGAATTTCCAAAAAGAAGCGAAAAATATTGGCAACAGATTTGTGAATAGAGGATACTCAAAAAGTACAGTGACGGATTGCTTCACCAAAGCTGAAAAACAACCGGGAGGAGATCTTTTTAGACCACATCCTAAATTGAAAAATGAAACAATAAGATTCATAACAAGCTACAATCAGCAAGCTAAACATATCAGGGCTATTATGCATAGACACTGGAAAATACTAACCACTGACAGAGACTTGTGTAAAGTTTTGGAAGAGAAACCTAGTGTAACTTTTCGTAAAGCTCCAACACTGAAAAATATACTAGCACCCAGTACTGTAATTACCGAGGCTTCTTCATCGAGCTGGTTTCCTAACAAACATGAACATACAGGTTTTAAAAAATGTGGTAAATGCAAAATGTGCAATTATGTCTCGAGAAACCCCCCAATCAGTGCTAATGGGCAAGAATGGAAGTACAAGCATAAAATAACTTGCCTTACAAAGTGTGTGGTTTATGCAATAACATGCAGCTGTGGGTTACATTATATAGGATCAACTATTGGCCCGCTAAAATTGCGTATTTTACAGCATTACAGAGCCATAAAAAATGGAGATTTGACATACCCTCTAGCTTTACACTTTGGTGAGAAACATAATAAAAATACATCAGAAATGAGCTTTGTGGGTTTAGCACACATACCACAACATAAGAGGTTGGGCAATAGGGAACTCAAACTGCGCCAACTAGAAGCCAAACTAATCAGTAGGTTTGATACACTAAAGCCTAATGGTTTAAATGTGGACCCAGAGCTATATGTCTTCCTATATGATTAATCAGGGGCTAGAAGCCATTTTCATTAATGAATGTCCCATATTCCAGTACAATGCTTGTTTTAGTGTTACACACTCATCCTGTATACTTTACAACTTAGAAAGCAACATCATGGTGTGTTTAGGCTAGTCTCTGATGTAGACAAAACACATAGAGAGTGACATAACACTGACTCTAATTCGGGTAAATGGGTAGTGATCTAATATCTCTTTTTCTTTCTCTTTTTCCTTTTTAAAGTCATGTTTCTATGAATTTATACATACATGTATCACTTTGCACTTTATGAATGAACCAACTGCACATGTCACTTTATATGACAGGCAGAATGTTCACTCACTTTTTAAAGATGGTAAAATTGATCATTCTGGAAAATATGGCCGAGTTTTGGTACGCCATATGCACAATGTAGGGAGATAGAAAGAGATGGACATTTGTCCGGATACTTTAAATCATGCTGTTTTAACTTGCACGAGCATCCATCCAATGCATTGTGGTATTATCCACGGATAACCTTTTATTACTCTAAATGGGACGACAGGCGTTTTCATTTTTGTCTGAATTCACCTTAATCCCTAACCTAATGCTGCTCCTATCATGCACTAGCACTTTATCAATGCATTGAGGTATGGGATGATAGGTGCTTGCATATTTGTTTAAATTCGACTTCATTTCTAAAAATATGCACTAGCATTTGTGATTTTGGCGAATTAGGGACTAGCCGGTCCAACATGCATTGCGCCAAAACCAGTCATTGATTGAGCACACCTGCTGTATAAACTAAGGCTATCTCCTTCTCATGTATTGTGCGGGTGGACATTACCAACATTGGGCCATAGCAGCGACATTCGTTTTTTTGCACTCACCCCTTCATGCGGATAGTTTGCCACACCGTGGAGAATGTTTCTCGCACGGTGAGGCAACAAATATTGATATTGCGCACTGGCGCGAAATCTCGTTACAAAGTTTTTATATATACTGTTCTCTCAATGTGACATGTCTGACTCCCCCTGCCTTTGTCATTCACGCGCGCTTGTCTGAATTTAAATTTATAAAGGATTCCCGAGTATTTTACCTCCCTACATTTACACCCAAGGTCCATTAGACCTGAGCCATTCCAAGATGGCGGATTCTCCGTCATGTAGAACCATAGAGTTCTTTTTTAGCCAGATTGTAGTAGTGCATCACGTGACGCGTGAAGTAGCAGGTGGGGGAAGCACATGACATAGCCCATGAGCCATTATAAATATGAGAATACACATGTTGGGAACAACTACAAGCCTGAGGAAGCTCACGAGTCGAGCGGAACGCGTGGCGTCTTTCCACCCGTTGGGTGAGTGGTGCCTTGGGCCTGGTCTGACCAGGTATTGCCATGTATGCTTTTTATAACATTTTGCACAACTTTTGATTAATTAAAGAATTAAGTGTTTCCCTTATCTGTGAAGGACAGTTTGCTTTGTGGAACGCTCGCCTACCTACATCAATCTGAAATCTTTGCAGCACTGCGAGCCATGAAAGCTCTTGCTGCTTAGCGGTCGCTTCCTGGAGGAGGCAGGCTCTGTGGCAGCCACGTGACAGATCACGTGACCTTCAGCTCCTATTTACAGACGGCCCAACCGCCCGAGCGGTGTGTTTCCCTTATCTGTGAAGGACAGTTTGCTTTGTGGAACGCTCGCCTACCTACATCATTCTGAAATCTTTGCAGCACTGCGAGCCGTGAAAGCTCTTGCTGCTTAGCGGTCGCTTCCTGGAGGAGGCATACTCTGTGGCAGCCACGTGACAGATCCGTGACCTTCAGCTCCTATTTACGGACGGCCCAACCACCCTTGCAGCGTTAAGCCCAACGGTGTCAAGGGCGCAGACTGTTTTGCGGCTGTTTGGTGCTGGGGTGCACGGTCACGTAACTAATCTGCATCTGTACAGAAACAGCTGAGGGGATAATTGTGGAACTTGCTGGCCGCACGGGACAGCGACCCTGCGCTCTTTGGAGAAAAGAACTGGAATCCCACAAACTAGGGCGCAAGTAAAGCAAGGAGAGACCGAGTCTGCTTGCAATATGATGACCAGGAGCGAACAGCCTGGAGGCTGAAGTCAGCGTGGCGGGCGAAAAGAAGCTGGATTCCTAATACAGGACCTCAAAATACTGAAGTAAGTGAATGGGTTGAGAGGGGTGGGCAAGGGAGCAAGAGTTGTAGTGCTCCATTAGCTGATCCCAATGTAGCAACACCCGCTCTGCCGCCCACGATCACCCCTCCCCTTGTCCACATAGCCCAAAAAAACTCCAAGGCGTTGAGTGTACTTACCTGTTAATACAGAACCGCCCAAGCGCTGATAAAAGGCAAGCCCCCCAGCAAGACTGCATATGCCGTAATGCACAGGACATAGCCGGCATGATGGTTAGCGTAGAGCCATCAGGGGTGGCTATGCTTGAAGACAGGTTCCAAAGAGATGATATGATATGATATGGCATTTGTAACGCACCTATACACAAGTGTTTCAAGGCGCGAGATGGAAGATGGGAACATCCGGGTCATTCCAAGAATGACCGGGAGCGCTGCTGAAAATGCTCACAATGATGCAATTAAGGCGCCACGGCTACAGTGGATTCAGTTAGATAAACAAATGCTAAAATGCACCTCGGATGAACAGCAGAGTGCAGATGTTGAGGACAATAGGGAACTGGTTGATCTGTCTGATCCTCTAGAAATGTATAAGAACACTGTAAAGGTAACCTCATTAGGACATAAAGACCAGGAAATACAATCTCTCAAAAACCTGGCATGGAAGCTGATTGAGCAGAAAAACAAAACATGAAATGGTTTGAAAGGAAACCAAGGCGAACAAAATAGAATTGACAACATCGAATATGTACCACAAAGAACGGACTCAGAAAATAGAAAAAAGGTACATACCGAATTAGGCACAAACAGGGTTCCAAATGAGACGGAGGAGATAAATGATGAGGTGCTCACACCATCGGAGATGAGCTGTGGGAAGTGCGGTTCCCCATCAATGATTTACTGATGGAGGAGGATAAAAATGATGAACCCCACACAAAACCACGCAGAGATTCGATTGCGGTGCCAGATCAGCTGAAGGCCTCAAGTCCAGAAACCCACAGATAGACAACACACCAGAGCTGGAAGGATTAAATAACACTGGAAACGACTAGAGAACCGATTTAGAAGAAAGAGAGTCCATTGGTGAAAAAACACCAGAATGAGTAAAACTCCTAGGGAAAGGAAGGAGAATCGAAAAAAGCTCAGACAGTGTATTCCAGTATTCTCAAAAAAGGTTGAGGAGAGCTACATCAAAGCCCAGCAGTGAAACAAAAACAGCTGCGGGCATAGATCTAAGAACAGCTGGAAATAACGCCAGATCTCAAGGATTAATTATGCCACCCTCCGAATCTTCTTCATCTGATTCTGAGACGTCAAGCGAAATAGAGAGGAATATTAGACCAAGAATCTCAAGAAAACAGTCTATTAAAGAACGGATGGACACAACACAGATCTATGGAGTAGTAACAAAGGTGATTAACGAACTTCGCCCAAACCTGATGTCTGCAACGTCAATAGCAGTAAGTCCATTAACAAAACTTTATGAGCAAATGAATGACAATCTAAAAGATCAATCCTTGCTACTAATATGCTTAAACACAAAGATAGAGTTGCTCCAAAAGAATATGAATGATATGACTATGCAAAATACAGCAGCTTGGAATAAGAATGAATTGGTGATGCTAGTACTAAAAGAGGCCCTAAAAAACAACAGAGAAGACAAAACCTTATTAGCCAAAGTAGCCAAAGAACCTGAAGCCATTTTGTCAAAAGATTGTGACACAAAAGTGAGTACTGAGGTTGATAGTGCAGATCAGTCTAGAGGACCAGAACAAGTCCTATACCACGAACTACCTGAATGTTGCTGCAGCTCCACGAATAGGTTAAGGTCAGATCCCAAACACGCTGTGCACTTGCCCATAAATGGGCAAAGGTCAGATCCAAAACATGCTTTGCAGTGGACACAATAAATGGAAATGTAGTATGTGAATCTAAAAAACAGAACAAACCGAGAACGAATGCAAGCATGATTATTCCGACAAACGGATCTGAAGGGTCTATAGGTACATCAACATCCACTTTTGAAGTAGCTACCCAATGTACTACAAACGAAGCCAAACTTATTGCCAGAAAATGAAGACCGATTAAGTGACCCAAGTACGAACCCGATAGCAAAAGAGTTGCAAAGTAGAAACAAAACATCGAGGGTGGGTGATGCGACACCACCAGCAAAAGAGACTGCACAACTGATAAGACTCACAGTGCCAGAGCCAGCAAGCGAAAAACCAACAGGGATCACGAATGAAGATCAACCTATAATAAAAGACACAGAATAGTACGATATATTTGAAAAGACACAACATCCACGTAAAATAGTGAGCCCTCCTAAAAACAAAAAGGGGCTCAAGAAGCAGGGAAAATGCAATAAAAAGACTAAAAACATGGTGGCCCCACAAAGGAACAAAAAGAATGCTTCAAACTTCTTTAGAAATATTACATCTCTCTATGTGACGATTAATAACAAAACTTCGATCAAACCTCGGAAAAAACTGATGAAGAAAAGACGAGATCCGTAAACAGTGGGAAACGTGAGGCACGCACACGAAAGGCAAAAATTAATTCCTGTACAAGCATAGAAGAATCCGATGGCAGCGATGTAGATCTAATGAATCTCTCAACATACAGTACTCCGGACGGTGAATGTCACGAAAAAAATAACCAACAAGAAACAGAAGCGTCGTTCAAAGAGAACAAAGAAGAAAAGAGAGAGATGATGCATGCAAAAAAGCAAGAACGAATCAAAAGTTCAGAGAAATTGAAGAACTCAAAGCCTGCCGAAAAAGATTCAGAATTGAGAAAAAAAAGAGTGTGACGTCAGAACCGGTAAGGCAAAAGCCCTCACCAAAGAGACCAAACAAAGAACGAGACGTGTAGAAATGTTGCCGTCTCCGAAGAAAAAGGAAGAGGGAGAAGGTGTTGATGTATCCACAGTAGGCCAAAAAAAAAGAATTCTACACAATGGTAGAAAAACTTAAAAGAACTTTAAACAAGCAGGTGTGCGAGGACTGGGACCTCTATGACACCATCAAGAGAGAGGGACTACAAAAAAGGAAAATGTACTCATTGATGGAAAGAATAAAACACAGGAGACTCAGGATATATATGTACCACAACCAATATCCTTGGTTAGGTGTTAGGAGCGAAGACATGGTGGCTGACGATAGTTTGAAAGTATCCATGAAAATAGCGCTACCTTCAACTAACAATATCTACAGACTTCTAGTGGAGCGAATAGAGAAAAAAACTAAAAATCCAACCTTAAATCGAAGTTTGATGATGCAAGTCTTCCATTTTATCCCTGCGATGAAGCCATAAAAAGCACTGATATAAAGAGAGTTGAAATTCTTGAGGATCCGAAACTGGACAGAATAATTCTGCACATTGAATCAGCAAAAATAGCACAAACAGTTCTGATGTGCGAAAGACAACTGTTCGAAGCCGGCTTTCTAATTTATGAAATTGACAACCTTTTGAGCTCCACCGTTCCCGATGCAACGCATCAAAAAAATATGAAAGCGGCTTCGCGAGAACAACAAGACATAAACAGGCGGAGACTTGATAGTAGGAACCAAGATGAAAGTGGTAGAAAAGAAAGAAAGGACCAGCCAAGAGCAACATTAGAAGAAAAAACAATAAAAGTGTGCCGGAACCCTTGATGCTGAAAAAAATAAAAATCACAGTGGAGAACTTAGATGATAAGTCTGCAGGTGCATCTACTTCTGATGACAAGTTCCAAAATTGCGAGGAAGCAGATCAATGGATCTGGATAACTCGTTCACTAAGTGACCCTCGATCTAGTTAATGCTATGAGTATACAGAATTGATTGCAATAGGGACCTGGAATACACGAGGATATAGTCACCTTCTGGGCTCTGTTGCCAATGAGTTAATAAGACTGGAGATTATATGTCTGCAAGAGACATGGCTTGTCGAATGTCCCTGTATTAATGGATTCCAAATAGCTTTCAATCCAGCTATCCAACAAAAGAAATAAAGACCGATGTCAGGGCAGCTGATCCTAGCCTACTTGAAGAGTGGACTATTAATCAAATCCTCATGTAACCATTCTCCATATTTACAGAGTGCAAAGGTGGAGATGTTAAATCGTCAAAAAACAAGGAAGAAAGAGTTCCATATCTTAAACATATACTGGAACCACAAGGCTGTAACAAGCGATACACTGATCCAAAATGCACTGAATCTAATAGACTCCATAATGGAATCAGAGAAGAACCCCAATATTGTCCTATGTGGTGACTTAAACATCAAATTAATCGAAGAAATAAAATCACCAAATGGTAGCGACAAGTCGTGTGAAAAAGAAAACAAATTAAAATAGTGTTGGTTAGAGGAAATGGACGCAAGGTCCTTGAATTTTATGAACGGAAACATAACTGGTGATATCCCAGCACAAGAAACCTGGGAAAGAGGATCCCAAAAGTCAACTATTGACTACTTCTTTTTCTCAGAGTTAATGGTCGATGAGATTGTAGCCCTAGAGGTAAGAAAGACTCAAAAAAGCGACCATAATCTTTTAATACTAACCTGGAAACAAGAAGAGAAAAGTCGGAGTATTGGAGTAGCAATGTGATGGTAGAGCCAAATTGTAAATGTCTGCGACTTCATCAGGACGATATTCGAGACTTAATATAAACTGTGAGCTTCATAAAACAGAATGGAGAAAGTGATGTGATTGAATACACTCAATTTATGGAAATGTATAAGGTCAATCCATTAGGATCAAAAGAAGTGACCTACAGAAAACACAAATTCGATCCAGAAGTGGCTAAAAAAAAAGGACCTTAGAAAACAGATACGTATGTTGGAGTGGAGTCGGAATACTAACTATAAGGACATCAATAGAAAATTAAAAACAACATGTAGGAATTGGATAGCTCTGCATAAAAGAACCCTTGAGCAAAGAGACGCGGAAGCAATATTGAAGATTCTGACTCAAAGGAATGCAAGAGGGTTCTGGACGCTTATTAATGAAATTGAAAATCCACAAAAAGCGTCTATAACAAATATGGTCTCTGACGCACAGTGGTCAAACCACTACAGTAGCCTGTTCGCAAAATAAGGAAATTCGACTCAACCAAACATACCATGTCCTGAGTTTTGGGATATTGTAATTGAAAAAGATGACATCAGAAGAATGATAAACAACTGCAGCTCGTCAAGAGCAGCTGGTCCCGACGGACTATCGGACCAAATGCTAAAAAATAATCCAGAGGAATAGACGGAGTTCTGTGATGTGCTATTTAAAAAGATAATCCAGGAAAGACAAATACCAACTTCATGGAAAACTACTATTATAGTGCCAATCTTTAAAAAAGGATGTCAAACGTAGCCAGCAAATTATCGACCAATAGCGCTTCTGGATGTTATTGGCAAGGTATTTGCCACAATTATACTAGCACAATTGTCCCAATGGATTAAAAAGAACAAAAAGTTTGATCTGAGACAGTCGGGCTTTGTTAAGGGTGTTGGCTGTGGCCTGAATCTTCTTATTATAAACTTATTGAAGATGGAGGCGATTAAAAATCATCAGAAGGTCTACATGGCATTTGTGGATTTGGCTCACGCTTTCGATGGAATAGACCATGAGTTACTGTGGACAAAACTAAACGATCACGGATGCCCACCAGGTCTAATAGCGGCAATAAAAGAACTATACTCGGACACAGAAATACAAGTTAGACTAGACCAGGAAGGCCACTTATCAAACCCCAAAATAACCACCAGAGGGGTCAAGCAGGGCTGTCCTTTGGGAGCCACCCTGTTTAATTTCTATATTTCAGAGATTGGTGAAGCAATGGAGGGGGTTGCGGCTTTTCCATCGAAAGTCAACGGAAAACGTATTGGCTGGGCACTATACGCAGACAATATAGTGCTATTGGACCGGACCCCCATAGGCCTACAAAGGAAGCTGAATGCCCTAAAAGCCTATATTGATGAGATTGGGCTGGAAATCAACGGAGGGAATTCCGAGATACTAATATTACAAAATCGGAAAGGCTCTCAGAGCAAAAATTAAAAGTTCAAATGGAAGCTCGAAAAAGAAGAAATAAAACAGGTAAAATGCTGCAGATATTTGGGAACATACATTAACACAAGTGTTAATCAAGTGTTAATGATGCCCCAATGATAAAGAATATTGCGAGTAAATGCAAACGACTGACAGCGCAAGGAGCCCTAATCCACAAAAAATATGGCAAATTTTCTTATATACCAGTACAAAACTTTTACAAAAGCAAAATAACTCCAGTGCTAGTATATGGAGCGGAAAGCATGTTTGGATGCTCACATGAGCTCTGGAGAAGATGCAAAGGCCTCCTCTGGAAGAAAATATTACAGCTGCCCCAAGGTTTTCCGACCGCCTGTGTACTATATGAATTGAGTCTCTCTACACTGAATGCAGAATCATGTGGAATACCTTAGCGCTGTACAGTAAGACCACTGCAGAAGCAAACATACCACAATTGGAGATCATGTGGGAACCTGAAAACATCAAGAAAGAAGATCTACCAAGTTGGAGAGCTGGATGCAAAAACATCTTAAAGCAATTGAACACAGACGAAACAACTCTAAACAATAACCCAAATGCAGTCCCAAAAAAATTATTCCAACAAGACTGGATAAAGACAACTGAAAAATGTGACCGTCACAAATGCATGTGCTGAGTGTGGAGGCAGAGTGTGGAGTCTGCTGGAGTCAAGTCTGTTCACCGTGTCTATTGTTGGAGGTGTTGCCAGAGGACAGTATAACCACCACTCCTGGCCGCGGAGCGGGCCGCGGAGTGTGGAGGCAGAGTGTGGAGTCTGCTGGAGTCGCGGGATTAGCGGATTTGAGGAAGCAACCCACCCAGGTAGGAACCTCCCTGTATGCACAACATACTTGAACACAGTTATAACTTAAAACTTTATTTAAAACCAGCGGTAGTTGGAGCCCTCCCAAGTACCACGTACCAAGGACCATTAACTACTCACAGTCAATATTAAACAGACGTTAATCTGAAACATTTCGACAGCTCAGATTCGGAAAGTCATAGAGAGGGAACAGCGTGGGGGGACTGCGAGAACACGTCCTTTGACCCCCCTCGCGGCAAAATTGAGAAGCCTCTAATAAAGTACATTTGAAGATACAGATACAGATACAGCAGATACAGAACGGTATAGATTTAGATTTACCATACATCATCTAAAGATACCTGTCCAACATTACAACTTTCAAAGATTCTGCTAATCAAAAGCGGGCGCCATTGTACTTAGCATCAAAGACATTGCGTGGTTCACTTTAATCAGAGAAGAACTGTGTGGGGGGACTGCGGGACAAGGTCCTTTGACCCTCACACACATCCAGGAAACCTCAACAAACCGCCCCGCTATTACCTAGTGCTGAGACGGTTCGCAGCATGGACTTACTCACGCGGGCCGGCGGGGAGAGCGGGCACCCGCGCTGGAGAGGAGGCGTGGGACGAGAGCGGTGCCTGCGGCACACTGCCGGCGGTTAATTTGCACCAAAAGCATTGCATAGATTACTTAAACAGAGGAGAATTGTGTGGTGGGGGCTGTGGGACAAAGTCCTTTGACCCTCACACACACCCAGGAAACCACAACAAACCCCCCCCCGCCATTACCTGGTGCTGAGGCTGTTCACATAGTAGGCTTACTCACGCAGACCGACGGGGAGAGTGGGCGCCTCGTGCTGGAGAAGAGGCGTAGGAAGAGAGCAGTGCCTGCGGCGCGCTGACAGCGGGCAGTGGATCGCGGGACCATCGGCTGATGGAAGAAGAGCGGGGAGAGAGAGCGGAGAGGAACGGACCAAGTAAGAACTCCTCCCAGCAAAGTCAAAACAACAAACAACAATGAGCTCAGCAGAAGACACCAAATTAATACCAACTAAACAATTGTCAAGGAGAAATACTAGGCTAAAAACAAAAATCATGTCGGGAAACCAGATGAAACAAGACGATAGTAGCATTAGAGTAACGGAGCAGGGCACAGTCCATGTCATTTAGAAGCCCCAGAATGTCCACCATTTAAAGAGATGGTAACCGATAAGGAAGGAAATAACAACAAGAAAGGAAAACAAGATGACGCTGTGCTGCCCATAAAAGATAAACCATGCTCAACACAGAAATGCGAAGATAAGAAAAGTTAGACCAGCATTGCAATAAAGGGCACAACCTTAAAGCAACAAATATTGGAGAAGAGAACAACCCGCAGTTGCAAAGGGGAAAAGATCAAGAAACAAAGTCCGAACATATGCAAATTACAGAACCTGAAACATCTAATGAGCACAATGATATTCCAAAAGCGAAAACACAAGGAAATGATATTAGTAAATGTGACACCACTTCACTATCGCAGAAAGAAAAAGCCATCAAGGCAAAAGAACAATGGAAATTATACTATCAAAGAGCGACTAAATCAGAGCGATTTGTAAAAGAGACTATACCAATCAGCCAACGTAGAATGGAACACCTATCGCTGGATTTAACGGAAATTGAAGCACTTTTGGAATTACAACAAATAAATAGGAAAAATAAACAACAAGCTAATTTATCAGGAAGAATGATGGAAACAAGTAACAAAATCAATAACCTATCATACTACTCAGACCTAAGGACCACAACTGTAATTAAGACACAAATACCAAACATTGAAACAAATGATACGAAAACAGCCTATAAGACGGAAGAATCAGTTAGCTATTGTGCACCGAAGCCAGCAAACCAACAGGAGTCAATTGCTACATCAATGCTGGATTTACAGAATATGCTGATTGCCGTAAGAACCCAAACAATGATACCTTACATAAAACTACAAGAAGCAAGCAATGAAACAACTAAAGAACACACCTCGATACTTAGCTCTATATTTACCAAACAAAAGTGTTTAGAACAACTCATACACAAAATACAAGAACGTCTTAGCATAGAAGCAGAAAATAGTTGTATATGGCAACAACGTCTTGCAGAGATAGCGAGACAAGACAGAATGGACAAAGCATCGCTAATGGAAGCCCTAATCTCGTTTACAAAGACAACGCTAACGAGGAATAACACTGAAGGAAAAAATCAAAAGGAGAATGGTCATATAAATGGAGTACCAAAGGCCCACCTTACTAAGACAAGAGTAGATAGCGCACAGACCATGCCTGAGAAGCACCACATAGATGGCGCGAAGAGAGATGACGATATTCTCTTGATCGATCTGACACCCGAAGAGCTACGGAATAAAATAAGTGAAAAGCCTACAAATCGGACTCTGGAACTAACTACACATAAAACAGAACATCACATTAACACAGCACAAGGGAATCAGAACTATAGCATATTTGAACAACAATTCCAGAATAATACAAACAAAGCGAAAATGACAGCGGCAAAAAACTGACCAAAAAACAACAAAGAGGCTCTAGAGCATTCTTCAGGAATCTAGCCCAGACCGCAAAGAAACCGCCAAAATAACACAACCCCAAGAGTATAAAGAAAGCAGTACAGCTGACCCAGCAATAATGAAAGAGACACTGGAACTGGAGGAATAGAAGAGTCCACCCAAACCCAAGAAACAATAAGAGCGGGCTCGAACACTTAGTCCATAAGTTACACAACGATAGAAGAAGGAAACATTGAATACCTAATGAACCTGTCAACATATTCAACACATGAATCAGAGAGTGCTCAAAATGAAGAATTTGGAATTGAACAACAAGAAGCACAGACAAATACGTCCTCAATGATTGTAATTGATTATTATGAGGAAACCATCACAGGATCATATATATCGATTGAATTATCCTGTGAAGAAATTTCAGATGAAGATTTTTATTCTGGAAATAGTACCCTGAGCTCGACAATGCTAGAGAGATCAGAACAGGACCAACAGTCTGAAGAAACAAGTAAATCCAGTCATAAACGCTCTGACCAGAACAGGAACCAAAATATGAATGAAGAAAGCCTACATCCCGAGCAACCACAATTTGTAGACCCTTACTACAAAGAAAAAGTAATCAGATTGAAGTTGGAAGGAAAATCAGAAAAAGAGGCCAACATCGTGATGAATAGAACACATTTATTATGCCTTTTTAAGGCAATCCCAAAATTGAAAATGTTAAAGTCAAAAGATCTGAAATTAATTGAGTTTATAGATGAACAAAGATTGGATAAAATCTGGATATGCTGTTGTTAATGGGAACTGCAGAGCTTAATATCATCATGTGCCAAATAACTGGAAGCCTGTGGATTCAGAGTGTCAAATGAAGACAGACTGGGTAATGAGACTGAAGAAATCTCCAATATGACTCAGCAAGAGAATAGCAGAACATACTCTGACATCAGTTGTGCTACAAGCATTGAGTCTAATGATAATGAAGGAATGAAAGGAAAAGAGGAGGAAAGATGGCACAAGGATGATCAAAAAAGAATGAACCCCCGACAACATACAGAGAAAATATCAAATCGATGGAATTATGAAAGATCTCCTTTTTGGCGAAAAATCAGTATTGAAACGAACAGGCAAGAGAAGACAGAAAAACTGAGGCGATAACAACGAAAGGAAAACATTGATCAAACAGTAATACTTTGCTCATGGAATACAAGGGGACATTCGCATCTTTTTCAAATGGAACAACCAGAGCTGAATTCAGGAAAGGTGATATGTCTACAGGAGACATGGTTAATAGACCCCCAGATATGCGAAGGATTCCTTATATATATGAATCCTGCTATCAACTCCAAAGCAGAACGACCATCAGCAGGACTCATTACCTTAATTAGACAAGATCTGGCAATAGAAATTATCGAATACCAGAATATAGGCAATTAGGCACAAAATACCTTAGTTAAGATGCAAGTGATGACACAATCACGGAGCAACAACACGACAGCAAAGGTCAAATATCTAAACACCACCAATGTCTATTGGAACCCAAGAAAAGTGCAGGAAGAAATTGTAATAGATTCGATATTTACTAAGATCGATAATATATCACAGAAACATCAAGATGTTTAATTTTTTTATATGTGGCGACTTAAACCCACACCTATTTGACGACAAGGGAGAAATAATAGGTGATCAGTTGCTCGAACCCAGAGCACGAAGATGGATAACAGAGACACGCAATAGAAACTTCGAAAGATGGGATGCACTTAATGTATCAACAAATATACCTGCACCGACATGGTCAAGAGGAGAAATAAAGTCAATCATCGACTACATCTACACGACTAAAGGAATTACTCAAACTAATATTGAAGCCAAGAACCTGTTTAGTGAGCACAGCGACCATTGCATACTAAAGCGCTCATGGGAAATGAAAACAGGCGAACGCCGCAAAATAAATATACCCAGTCTAACTCTAACGAATAGAATGAATCGATTGAGGATCCCGTGAAATCACAGAAACACTAAAGAATTCAAAGAAAGAAGATTTCAGTAAAATTAATTATGGATGGTTAACTAACCAATTCCAACTGAAGCAGAGACAGAAGAACAATTTAAAACCGGAACAAAAGTATATATATAACAAAGCTATTGCAGAAAAGAAACATGAAAAAAATCTACTATAAAAGGAGCTCAAAAGGAATCTCCTCAGACCAAAAAAAGGACAATTGGCCAAGCAAAACAAAAATTCAAAAATTGGCTTAAAAACGCAAAAATTATCCAAGATCAAGAAAATGCTGAAACCATGATGGATGCCTTAAAGAACTGTAATACCAGACGATTATGGGAATTATTGAAACCAAATAAAAACTCAGAGGATGCAATGATAGTGGATGTACCAGAAGAAGCGTGGGTAAAGTATTTTACGGAACTTTACGAAGAAAGACCCAGAGCAGAGAACAAATCTCAACAATACACGGAAAAGACATGGAATGTGAACTATGATATTACTGAAATTATCAACACAATAAAAACACTAAATACATCAAGAGCACCCGGCCTTGACGGCATGTCAAATGCTACATTAAAGCAAAACCCTTAAGTCTGGGCCCAATCCTGTGGTAAAATCATAGGCTTGATTAATCGTACTAAAAGTATCCCTGATTCCTGGAAGATAGCAACATTAATACCAATATACAAACAAGGATCATCTAAAGAGCCAAAGAATTAGCGACCATTGGCACTACTTGACCCTTTGGGGAAAATCTTTGCCAACCTCCTATTGAAAAGACTAAATATTTGGGCAAAACAAACAAACCATTTGGCTGTTCTCCAGACAGGATTTGTACGTGACGTTGGCACAAACGTAAACCTGATAATCCTAAATTTGATGAAACACGAAGCTGAAAGAACAAAAACGGAAATAATAGTAGCGTATGTCGATCTGAGCCTTGCCTATGATAAAATCAAGAGAGACTTGCTTTGGACCAAACTTGAACAATGGAGATGCCCCAGCAACATACTCGAACCAATAAAACTTTTGTATACCAATACAAAAATACAAGTGAGAATGACATCTGATGGCATAATAACAAATCAAATTAATACCTGCCATGGCCTAAAACAAGGGTGTCCATTGGCAGCAGCACTGTTTAGGCTTTTCACATCAGATTTTGAAGCGTCGATAAGTACACCGAGCATTAATCCGCCGAAATTAAACGCGACTGCTGTACCATGTCTGATTTATGCAGATGACATAATCTTATTGGCAAAAACACTGTGCGGATTACAAACAGCACTCAACAAAACACAAGAATACATGGTAAAAAACGAACTTACAATAAATATCAAGAAAACAAAAATCATGTATCTGACAAATAAAAAACCAAAAGGGAACAAAGCTTTCTCATATTACCTACAGGAAGAAAAATTGCATCAGGTTATAACATACAAATATCTAGGAATATGGATCAATCAATCTATTACAGAAGCGCCATTGGTAGAACAGTTAAAGTTTAAAACCCGGGCACTAGCACGACAGGGCCTGTCAATCCACAAGAAATTTGGGAAGTTTTCACTTAAACCAGCTGTAACATTTTACAAGCAAAAGGTGACAGCAATCCTTGCCTACTGTGCTGAAACTATGATCAATCTCGACCGATCCATATGGATAAAACTGGAGGCGATTTACTGGCGGAAAGTATTAAGCCTACCTCAAAACATGCCAATGGTCCGTATCCGTTACGAGCTGGGCCTCCAATCATTAGAATCCATAATAGAATGGAAAATATTAGACCTTTCAGAAAATTGAACAGCGAAGGAAAGATACCGGCTTTGGAAATAATAAGAACCTCACACTTAGACGTTAATGATACAATATTAAACAAATGGAAAGAAGCGAAAATGAGCATATGTAACAAAAAAGGAATTGCATTAGAGACATTGACGAAGATGCCGCAAATTGTAAAAAAGAAGTTGAGCCGAAACGATTGTATTGAGACACAAGAGCAGAAAGACCGATATAAACTGACGCTAAAATGCAATGGAGAGGCACGAACCCTTAACCAACTACCACACTATCTAAATCTATATGCAAACCGAAGAATTAGAGATATGTTTTTAAGATTAAGATTGAACCTACCTCCAACAAAAGAAGTCCAAGGGAAATGGAGCCAAAACAAAAATGCAAATAAAGATTGCAGATTCTGTCTAACAGTGGGAAAAACAGAAACCTTATACCATGTAATTATGGAATGTGAGGCACTCAATCAAAAAAGACTGCTTTTCAGCGAGAAATATCTAAGTGCCCCGGTAGAAATGGAAAAAAAAGAAAGATGGAGCCAAATCCTGATGGGAAATAACAGAAAGATGGTCGCTACCATAATTCACTTCTGGGAAACCATTATGTTGGAAAGCAGTAGCAGCAAAGAAGAATAGTAAAGTCAAAGTATTTTTGATAAAGCGAATGCAAACTGATGTCAATCATAAATGTAAGGTTTAAGATGTAGGTTTAAGATGTAAACGCATTTTTAATTAAAAAATAAATAAAAAAAATGCATGAAAAATAGACCAATGGAAGCAAGAGGATTGAATACTCGTGCTAAATATCTGGAAATATTTCCCTGTAAGCACCTCAGAAACTTATATATGAGGTTCAGGCTAAATTTATTTGAGACCAAAGAGATCCAAAAACTAAGGCAAGAACCTGGAAGTGAAGACGATCTCTGCCGATTCTGTATAAAGTCAGAGGAGACATTGAAACTTCTCGTACTAGAATGTCCCAATATGAAAGATTTAAGAACAAGATACCTAGGAGTTGAACTGATGAAATTCACGACATATGGCCATGAAGAATGGTGAATCAAATTCCATAATGATGACTCACAGCGGCACACCATAGCACTAGCATTTTATCTTGAAGAATTGCAGAAGCTATTGATGAAAGATGGGATAGCCAATGGCTGCAATGACGACTGAGGAGAATGTGCAGATAAGAGTAATTTATATGAAGGAAAAATAAACTTTAAATATGAGTTGATAGTGAAGAGCTAGAATATAGTGTATAGAGCGCTCGTTAAGTAGCAAGGGTGTGTAGATAGTGTATTGCTGTTTTATTTTAAAAGTAATGAGCGCTCGTTAGGTAACAAGTTGTATGAACATTTCTAAAAAGGTTGTAATAAACTGTAATAAAATTACAAAAAATAAAAATAAAAATATATCAGTATTCTACATTTGGCAAAAGTCGACTTTTAATACAAACAAGAAACATAAATTCCACAAACGTAAAACATATAAACATAACATGGTCATTTAACCAATTATGAGCATCATGTAAAAGGAAAGTCAGGTCAAAACCATCAGGTTAAAATATTTGAAATGTTTTTGGTTAGAAACCTAAATTTCAGCAAGTGATACATATAAATAATACTGTTCCCAAACATGAAAAGATTCCAAATGTCATAAATGTTATTGCACTCCAAGCTGAGACCTGCGGCAGCCAAGTATTTAATTCTCAGGTGTGGTGAAGAAGGACAGGGCAATAAGAGATGCCTTACTGATTCAATTGCCTGTTCACACCAAAGTCTGCATAATCCTATGCCTTCGGTATCCCACATTGGGCTCCCATCACCTCTAGTGTGATATTAATGTTAAATTTGAGTTTCGAGTATTCCCATTTCGAGAAATTCCCAGAGTAACCTTGCATGTATTTGGGTGCAGTCACTCTGCTTGTAATGTACTGAAAAAAAAGTCCCAGACCGACTTTTTACAGCTAAATCCACATGAGTTTGTTCCCAGTAATATGCATGCAGGATTTCACAAACATTCCTTCTATAATAAGTAAAAGGCTAATTTAAAACATCCACCGGCCATCATGTAGCCCAATGCTCACAATTATTCTGAATGTTAATAATAATTATCTTTCCCATGTGCTGCCCGTGTGTCACAATAACATTCCATAAGAGTCCCAATAGACTATCGCCAGTAGTATTGCATAGTTCCCAGTATAGCATAAAGCATTGAAGAAGAATCTTGCCTCGAATGTGTACAATGTCAAACTCAAGATATAGGTATTCAACTGGAGTCATTCCTGTGAGTCGTAGTAATCTCCTCAATACAATCCACTCCATTTTTTCAATTTCATTATTCTTACTAGTGGCCCAAGTCTCGGAGCCATACAGTAACACAGGTAAAAGCTTAGAGAAGTATGTCTTGCGGATCACCCCAATTGAGTAGCCTTCATATCAATGAGTCATGGACTGAATAGCACCCAACAGCCGATTAACTTTGAGCTCAACCTGGTCCAGATATGAACGCAAGAGTCCAAAATAATCCCCAAAAAATAATATGTGATTACCTTCTCTACAGGTTAAATGTCCAGGTATATTTTGCTTGAGCAACAGAAAATCTTGGATGAAACACCAAAATCTTGAGCAACAGAAAATCTTGGATGAAACACCATAATCTTGAGCAACAGAAAATCTTGGATGAAACACCATAATCTTGAGCAACAGAAAATCTTGGATGAAACACCATAATCTTGGTCTTCCCAGTGTTGATCTTAAAGGAATTAATTTCATGTATTCAAATAGCTCGTTCAATGAAGTATGCCGCCCCATACGGGTGCAGTCCAGAATCGCGACTTCATCGGCATAAGCAAGCCACCGTATACCGACGTACCCCCGTTTAGGTTGGGGTAGGAATAAGAGTTTTCCAGGCCCGCTCCTAAATCAGACAAATAAAGGTGGAACAGGGTGGGCGCAAGAATACACCACTGCTACTTACAGGTGTTGCTGCTAATGCAACCGGTTATGGGACCATGATTATCCATTCGTTTTTTGACTCAGCTATTATCCTGAAGGGCAATGATCATGTTTAGTAGGCCCGGAGATATGTTACATGTTTTCTGCTTCAACCAAAGTCTATTCTGACCACGGTATTAAAGGCTGCACTGCAGTCTTTCAACGCAACATACATTGATTGTGTTCTTATCAGCCAGGCTTGCTGGATAATTATATCTAATGCCATGACGTTAATACTCATACTGATCCCCTGCCTAAACTTGGTTTGTTTGTTTGTTTGTTTGTTTGTTTTATTTGTATAGCGCTCCAAACCCGGAGGTAGAAGGGCGCTTAAAGAAGACGGTTACATAATTTTGAAATTTAAAATTTACAGTTATATGTTTAAACAATATACAATTTGCAATATACAATTTTAATATAAAGCCATTTACAGAATATACAGACGTAGTTAAGCAGTGGGAGGTATACACGTATGTCTGGGTGATACTTTAGTATCACATACAGCAGTTTAACGAGCAGAGGGAAGTGAAGCCAGGTGTCAGTGGTGCTACTCTTTGTTAAGGAGCCAGCTTTTCCAGAATTGGGAGGCAAGTACTGTGAAGCTAGCCCCTCCAGCTCTTTTTAAGTGGAATCTGGGCACTGTCAAGCATAGAGTGTTGGAGGATCTAGTGGTTTGGTGGCTGGTTTCATGGTGAATTTATTAGTTAGATATGGTGGTGCTAGGTGATTAAGGGACTTGTTCGTGAGGCAGATGGTTTTCAAATCAATTTTCTGGCATATGAAGAGCCATTTGCAGGATTTCCTAGCAGTGGAGATGTGCTCTTGCCTGGGAATGTTGAGGGCTACGCACAGTGCGTTAATTTCAAGTACCTGTAATTTGTTAATTATGGGTTGGTTAGCACCTAGGTACAGGCTGTTGCAGTAGTCCAGTTTGGATTGTATAAGGGCTCTGGCTAGAGTGAGGCAGCTATTGGATGATAGGAAAGGTCTACTAGCCCTGATGAGCTTGTCCGTATAGGCCGAGGCTGAAGCAATCATATTGGTTTGTTTGGAGAGGTTGGTGTTGGCATCAAGGTAGAAGTCGAGGGTTTTCACGCTTTTGGCAATAGGGATGGTATGACCATCGATCGTGATGTTATTGTAGTTGGGATTAAGTTTAGTTAGCTTGCTGGGGGAGCTGACAATGAGGAGCTCTGTCTTCTCATCATTCAGGCAGAGGCCATGAGAGGCCATCCATGCCTGAATGATGGAGACTATTGCGTTGATCCGAGTGACGTCTGCTTGGTAGTTGCCTGTGATAATGAGGTGTATCTGGGTGTCATCTGCGTAATTCGTGTAGGTGACACCCAGACGGTCCAGTTGGTCAAATAGAGTCTTTGTAAATATGTTATACAAAGTGGAGGATACACAGGTGCCATGTGGGACCCCACCTGAGATGGGGATGGGGTCTGCTGCAGCTGTTGTTGAGAAAACCCGCACGGTTCTATTTGCCAGAAAGGATTGTATCCATGTGATGGCAGAGGAGGAGAAGTGAGGTGCGGTGGCTAGGTGGCTGCAAAGAATTTTGTGGTCGACCAAGTCGAAGGCCGATGAGAGGTCTAAGAGGAGTAGAATCATGGAATTGCCTTTCTCTTTAATTTCATCAATCTGACTTTTGAGATCAATAAGGGCAGTTTTCTGTTCCGTGTTGAGGTCTGAAGCCAGATTGACGTATTCCTAGCAGTTGGTTGGATTCCAGGTATTCCTGAACTTGGATGTAGGTAACTCTGTCCAGGATTTTTAGTAGGAATGGGACTGTGGTGATGGGCCTGTAGTTGGTGGGTATGGCTGGGTCGAGGGATTGTTTTTTCAGGAGTGGGAGAACCCAGGATTGTTTTAGGTTGCTAGGGCTCGAGCTATTGGTGAAGGATAGGTTTATGAGTTTGGTGATGAGGGGGGAGAGCTCTCTGGCTGCATCTTTTATGATCTGGGCGGGGCAGCTGTCTACTTTGCAGTTTGATGGTTTCAAGGAGACGATGATTTTTTGAACTTCCGTAATGGTGACTTTCTTAAACGTGAAGCCAGAGCTAGTATTGTTGGGCTGTGGGTGGGCAAGTGTTGGTGGCCTTGCTATTAAAGAGTTGTTGGCGTTTGTCCTCAATTTTAGTTTGGAGTCCAGTAATTTTGTTGTTAAGGGCGTTTTGGATGCTGGGGCACCAAGATTTGTTTTCAAGCAGGTGTCTGGGGATGAATTGGGGTTTTCTAGTTCTTTTAGAATTTTAAATAATTCTTTAGTGGAGGACCCTGCCTGATCAATCCTGGTGTTGTATGCATCTTTTTTGGTGTGAATTATCTCACTTTTGTATACAGAGGATATATTCTTGAGATTAGATTTGTTTTCCGCTGAGGGGTTGGTTTTCCATGTGAGTTGTGCCTTAGCTTTCTTTTTTCTGAGTCATTTAAGTTTGGGGGTGTACCACGAGTTCAGATGAGCTCTTAGTTTATCTTTACATAGTTTCAGGGGGGCAATGGTGTCCATCGCCTTAGCCATGGAGTCATTGAAGGTGTCAATCAGTAGGTTTAAATTAGCGTTGGCTGGGAGAGCGTTGAGGGTAGGTAGGACCAAGTGTAGTAGGGCTTCGGCAGTAATGTTGCATTTGTTCCTGGTAGGACAGGCCGGCGCCAGGGGGCACTTTTTGGGTAGTACATGATTAATGTTGACCTCAAGAGGGATCAGGTGATGATCTGTCCATACCAGGGGTTGGGGGTCCTTACAGGTTGTGTTGCAGTTGTAAGTCGATACTCAGTCGAGGATTCTGCCCTTTTGGTGGGTGGGCAGGACATTGAGTTGTGCGAAGTCATGTTCTGTTAGGACATTAGATAGGGATGCAGCATGTGCGTCGTTCGGGTCCTGGTAACCAAGGTTAAAGTCCCTGAGGATAATAATTTGTGCTGAGGGTTTGGAGTTTTCAGCAATGAGAGATGTGAAGTCTTCTTCAAAGACCCCAGGAGGGCCTGGGGTTCTATATATAAGGTGGAAGGTGATTGTACTTGTCGGGGAAGTATGCAATTTGGCTCTGAGTATCTCGCAGGATGTGAGTGACACTGAGGAGGCTGATCTGAAGTCTAAGGAAGATTTGGAGATAATCGCTATGTGAAAACAAAATCAAAATATCGAGGCTGAGTACCCCAAAAGGAAATACACCGAACACGGGTTACAAAGGAACATACAAAGATCTTTATTTTATACTGAACAGTTTTCCAAGAAAAGTAACAGATAGCTATCGGCCATCAGTACAACACAACGAACTCCAGCGTGGTTCAGTGTGCTTAGTGAGAGACACTGTACATTAGAATTCATTGCTCTTTTATACCATTTGCAAACATGATGTCCGTACTTCGGGTTAATATTCCTCTAATACATCACTGTTCTAGGGTTCATGGCGAGTTTGCATATCCACATGCAACTAGTTTGCCTTTAATTCATACGTCAACAAGCCTACACGACAACTGTGTAGTTTAGAATGTTTCATAAAGGTGTTCTCAAACATTAATACAATGTAGTTAAACAAGTGTTCTTAGTTCAGTATTTGGATACATTGTTCTTAACATATGCTCGCGGATTAGTTTCATTGGTGCGAGTAAACCTTTACACACAAGTCAACGAAGGACAAGGTCTCAGTTCACGACCCCAACAAGTGGCCTGCAGGCAAGTTACATATTAATTACACACAGAGGTCATGACGGCCATGTTGTATTTCGGAATGACATCGTCCACCATTTTAACTCACAGGGTGACTTTACAGAGAGAACCTAAAATGGCAGATTGACCTAAAATGGCGGTTTACATTGATTCTAAGGTCAGGACCTTGCAACACGGATTTCTTCGCAAGTGACTTATAAGCAGCTTGGCGTAGGCCAATATACATATATTTGTTGCAATAGGAGGTATGATGTAATTTCCCGTTTGACAGCTACACCCCCTGCCCTAGCGTTAGGTCTATCAGGTCTGAGGATAGAGTATTTGTCTGGGATGGCTAGCGATAAGTGTGGTCCGCAAGCTTCATGAAGCCAGGTTTCTGTTAAGGCTAGGAAATCGAGATCATTGGTGAGAATGATGTCAGCGATTTCTGTAGGGTGGGCAGCCAGGGATCTGACATTGAGTAGGGCTCCTTTTAGTAGGGGTGGTATGGGCTTAGGAGGCACATTGTGCTTCATGTTGCTTTTGGTATTAGGTTTGGCGTTAGGCCTACTTGTTGTAGTGGGGAGCCTGGTGCCTAGTCTGTCCTTGCAGGCTATGAGGTTAGGGGTGAAGGAGGAGGTGGTTGGGCCAGGAGGCTTGGATAGGGCACGATGTTTAGTGTTCAGTTGGTGTGGTTAGGCTTGGCGTTAGGTCTAAGGTGGCTATGGGTTGTGTTGGCGTTGGCTGGGAGGCCCGTGTTTATGGAGGATGTATAAGGCTGGTGGTGAGTGGGTGGGAAGGGGGACAGGGATGGTAGGAAGGGTGTGGGGCAAGGGATGGGGTGGTGTCTTGGACATCCGAGTTTCGCTAGGCCATCCTTGTAGGTTATGTAACTGTTACAGCTACAGGGTACGTTGTGCAACGTGACACAGAAAGGGAACATAATAAGAGCGAACCAGGAGATCATGGTCTGGCTACGAGGGTGCGTAGTGCTGGAGGCTAGAGCTGTAGCGCTAGTTGGAAGTGCAACCCAAGCTATGACTAGCAAGTAGCTAATTTGAGCTAGGTAGGGGGCAGGCCTCTAGGGCAGTAACTAGATTCCGAGTAATACACTCAAGCTAAGGTGCAGTGGGGCAGCTTCTAGAGTCAGAGTACGATATTTAAGCTAAAAAGCAATGGGGCAGCACCTAGATTCAAGATTACACATTTGGCTAAGAATGCAATGGGGCAACACCTGGATTCAAGAATAGCACATTTGGCTAAAAATGCAATGGGGCAACACCTATATTCAAGAATAACACATTTGGCTAAAAATCCAGGGGGGCAGTACCTAGATTCAAAATACCATATTTGGCTAAGAATGCAATTGGGCAGCACCTAGATGCAAATAATACATTTGGCTAAAGATGCAATGGGGCAACACATAGATTCAAATAATGCATTTGGCTAAAGATCCAGTGGGGCAATGCCTAGATTCAGAATAGCACATTTGGCTAAAAATGCAAGGGCGCAACACCTAGATTCAAAAATAACACATTTGGCTAAAAATGCAGTGGCGTAACACCTAGATTCAAAAATGACACATTTGGCTAAGAATGCAAGGGGGCAACACCTAGAGTAGTATAGAGTGTGTCTCGGGAGTCTGAGCATACATACTTAGTAGGCGTAAAGGCACACAGTGATGGGCAGGAGGTGAGATGGGCAGGGACCCAGAGGTATGCTTAGTACTAGTGTCAGGTGTCAGGGCAAAGCTATAGGTTAGTTGCACAAAGCAGGTAACTAGGCACAGCAGGGGACCTTCTGCAGGTATGAGGTGCAGCAAAATGTAAGGCATGGCAGCGGGCTAGGCGTTTGATACTAAAAGTCTAGACAAAGCAGGTAATGGTAGTAGGCTAGGTGTTGAGTGTGAGTGAGAAGATACAGCAGTGAACTGGGTACTGAGCTCAAGACAGGGCATATGGCAATAGGTAGGGCATAGCAGTTGGCTAAGTGCTAAATGCAGATGTCTCGGCAGAGTTGAGAGTTAGTTGTTCAAGTAAGGAGTCAGGCTACAGGAATAAGCAGGATACACAGTACACAGTACACGCGAGCAGGCACCACAGTGGGCTTGACGCTGCTTCACAATAACGAGGTGCAGAGGTATGTTAGCAGATGCATAAACAGTGAGGTTGGGATACTTGGAGAAGGAGACAGGCGGCGCGGCGTGTTAACGCAGAGTGGCAGATAGTGTCATGAGTTCAGAAGTTGTTGCGCTTAAATTAAATGTTAGAGGCGTAGTAATACGAAGGCAGAATCTAGGTATTGCGACGTGATTGAGTAGCGGTCGTCCAGTCACCGTGTGATATTTGCACGATTGCACAGTACCTGGTGTGTTGCAATGGTTGACGGCATCATGTTTCAAGATGATCTGGCACGGTGAGAGGGCAACATCGTAGAGGAGCAACACGAGATGTTCTGTTTCAGAGTTTGGAGGGGAGATGATAATATGAAGGGAGCAGGTACGAGGTCTTACCAGTTGTGATCAAGCACATTTGTGGGGACCCAGGAGGGAGTCGTAGGGGTTTCGGGCAGCGTTCCTGGCCCAGGCTCAGACGGCAAATGACAGGCTCTGGACAGGGAGCCTTGGTGTGTGTCCTTAGGGGGTGAGCCGGCGTTCGCCTGCCGGCGAATCGGATTGGCAGAAGAGTAGTCGATGGGCCAATCAGGCTAAGCTTTGTCCCTTATGAAGGCAGTGTGATCCGGCGAGAGATGGCGGTAGGGCATTTTGGAGTTGGTTTGTCCTCCACGAGGCTAATGGCGGCCAAAACAAAAATGTGAATTACACAGCAGCATTTGTAGCGATCTACAAAGTGTCCTCTCCAAGCACCTTCTGGCGAAATATAGGCAGCAATGTAGATTTCAAATTTACTCGAGGTGGCAGGGTGAAAGATGGGGAGTGGCGGACTGGGCAGAAGGGGGGTTCATCCCTGGCCTCACCTGGGCTGGAGGCAGCATTGCTCCTACAGTGGTGGGGGTCCTGTGCCTCCTGGATGACGCTCAAACGTTTGTTTGGTTTGATTGAAGGGAATGATCTTATGTTCATCAATCCAGTTGTTTAATTCCAGTAAAAGTACCACTGCAAAGGTCTTCGAAGGGGTGTCGAGCATCTCCAGCAGACAATCTTTTTTGGGTCCACTCGAGACCTCTTCATGTGTACTGGCACAATAATACTCTCAGTCCAAGTGGTAGGAAGTCTGTTGGATAAAATAATCGAATAAAACAACAAATTTAGGGCTGTAGCCCAAATGATACAACCCCAAAAGAGTGTCACGATTAATTAGGTGGTCACTCTTAACTCAGGGAGTTCCTTCCCCCTGCCCTCAAGCAAGGTAGCGTGCACCCAAAACGCTTATACAGATTCAACTTTAGTGAGGCCTCCCACTAATACCGCACCACCCCAACAAATACCCTATGTACCACCAATGAGCTAGGAACCAGGCGGGCGTACAGTGAGAATATATATTTATTTAAGGTTTGACTAAATGCAATAGCGTCCAACACATCAGCCACCAACGTGGTGGCACTACACAACATCACAGTTCAAGGTTCTTGCACCAATTGACTAACACAGGTTTAAAGAACCTTTAGTCACGATATGAGACAGATACAATTTTGAAGTTGGCCGTCACAATTTACATCAGATTTCTTGCAAAGTAATCAATAGGAAACATACAAACCACACAGTGATGTATTATTTTGGCACAATACTCCTTTGTCCCAGCAACCCCCACCCGCCAGGCATCAATTAGATATGACCCCTCTGATCTCAACGCAAGGTACAGGGAGGGGATGGAAATACAGTAGCAAAAGCATTTTTTTTATTTTTTATTGGAAAGGCAAAGTCAAGAAAGGATCTCAATGGGAACATTGTTTTGGGCTTTTTATTTGCATGAAATGCAGGGCTTTGGGGAAATAGTTTTGGGATTCAAGTAAATAAATAGGAAATTTAATTTTGCACCCTGCGCATTCACTTGAATAGCAATGTTTTAGGGTTACCTATTTTAGGATTATGGACACCTCCTTTCGGGACACAGAAGACAGGGCTTTCAGAAAGGTGGAGTCACCCATGTACTTTATTGTGTATATCAGCTTTAATACACTGGGCATGAACTTTGTTAGTTTCGAACTCTAACAACACTCATCCTGTGATTTCCTATATGGGAATACATTGATTTAACTTCAATTCAATGCGCTAAGGATCTACACAGTTTCCGCCATCCCCACCATTTAATGGAAAGGATTAAAGCAGGCAGTTCCAACCCCAATTCAATTTAAATGGTTAGGGAGATTTTCTATGGTGGGATTAATGTTATTTGGATTTCATAAAATGTGCCACGGGTCTCCCAGTTCCACCCCCTACCCGCTATGCGAGATGGAGATTAAGGCTGGAAGATACCCCACGCTTTTGTTGGCTTTTAGATTAATCTACTTACATCGGAAGCCTTGGTTATGGGGCATCCTGGGAAACAGCTGCGCTCCTCTGAGGACAGCACAGATCTGGTCAAAAGGCTTCGATCAAGGCTAGGACCCAGCCCCCAGACTTCCTCTGGCTCCTTAAATGGCTCCTCAAATGGCAGGCACAGCTACCTTCTAGATTATCCAGTCTCTGTCTCCCCTGCAATGTTTAAGACCTTGGTAGCTCTTCGTGTCCCTCTGATAGTTCTTTGCAAGAGCCCATGAGCAGACTGCCTCCAGCAATAGAGTGGGAAAGCCAAGGGAAAAATCAAAAGTCCAAAGAAAGGTCCCAAGAGTCGAAAAGTCAAAGAAATATTAGTATGTCATCACAACATCTTTCTATTCCCTCGGAATTATGAGAAGGGTTTCCATCACAGAAAATTCATTTTACATGGTCCCGACAGGCTTGTTATGCCCTTTAGAATGAGTGCGGGGTGAGCTCAGGGAAACCCACAATGCTCTTTTTAATTTAAGAACACGTGTTCAATGTTAAACATGAGCGAATGCATTACATGTGAGGTAACTCCATATCTAGCCCCCACCTAGTCTTAGGCTTCATTTCTTCTTCTGTGACCTGATCAGGACATCTGGCTGGCCCATGTGATCATGCCCTCCCCTCCTGGGCTTCAAAGGTTTTTGGTCGAAGCTCATTCACAGTTAATGGGGCACCTTCCCATAATTTTGATCTACTTCTCTGCTGTTCAAAACAAATTGAAAGCCTGGCAGATATCAATCTATGCAAGGATTGTATTGTGATAATAAAGATCGAAATGGACATGCAGGCCCCTCTTCACGCTGGTATTCATGCCACCCATGGGGTTATGGCCATCGTAACAGGGGTGTGTTTAAAACAACACTTTTACGGGTGGTGCTACGGACATAAAATGAATGATCGAATGCAGGATGCCTATGAATGTTTGGAAAAATCTTACGCGGATAATTCACTACTTAAAATATGTTCTGTGTTGAGCCCAAAACGCATTATAGACTTGTTGTGCCTGACACAGCCATTGACACAGATAAGGATCGGTGCTGGGACTGAACGATTTGTATCTAAAACATTATGGTCTATAGAATCGGCGAATAACCCGCTTTTGAAAATGAAGCAGTTTAGTGTCCGATGGAACATCATCGAAAAAACTGTTCCCAATTGGGGAGGATAAAATATATATAAATGAAGTGTAACACGACCGCTTAATGAAGCGGCGGCATGCAATCTGTTTGTGCCGTATTTGCATGTAGTATTTTAATATGACTGTTTTATTGTGAATATGTTTTGAATAAAATTGTCGTTTTTAAATGCAAATAAAAACCGTTGTTTATAAAAAACTGACTATGTCTTCATGATGAGTTGTTACGGACAGACATGTCCACCCTGAAGCTGTCATAAAATATATTATGATGAAGGATGTGTCAGCAGTTATGGCAGGGTTGACAGTCTGATTCGTAAACTGCGAACCAATGGTGAGAAGATGTCATGGGGGGCTGTTAAGATGTGCCTTTCAGGGGAGGGTGCCTACGCGCTACATAAGCTGGCCCGGAAACATTTTAAACAGCGAATAACTGTGGTATGTGACGTCAATTAACACTGGCAGGCAGGTATTATGGCTATGACTCAGTTATGAATTTTTTTTGACCGTCTCTCTATCAGGCATATCTGCTTATCGACGCAGTGAAAGACAATCTGTGTATGAAGTCATTGCTGATACAGCGAGATTAGTATCCGAGAAGATTGTTATGCAATATGTGATAACTTGGGTTATTTAATGTGAATAAAATCAGAATGAAAATACATGTTTTAAATATGAATACAAATCTGTTGTTTTATAATACCTGGATGTGTCTTTTTATGTTGAATGGGGATGGCGAGCAAAGACAGCCTGTTTAAAACTGGCAGAAATATATGGCGACTTAAAGATGTCAACAGTTTATAACAATGCATGTGAAAATAAAAAAGTAAACATTTGAAAACAGAATACCAAAGCGCAATTAAAACCAGTCTCTCTAAAAGTTGATGGCCCCAAGCAAAACATAGTATTATACGTATGAACTAAATAAACTTTCAAAAGTGATACGTGTTATAATACATATAGTTAATAGGCCCAAATAATAAAGAACAAGACCAGCATGTGAATTTTAAAAATATTTTATTTATAAAAAAGAAAATACTTAATACAGAAAGGGAAATTACACATGTTAAACAAATGTAATAGAAAGAATAAACATACAGATCTAAAGATCCAAAATCTCAGACACTCCATTGTGAATTGTAAAAATATTTTATTTATAAAAAAATATATACGTAATACAGAAAGGAAGAATGTATGTGTACAAATATTTAATGTAATAGAAAAGATAAACATGCAGATGCAAATATACAAAATCTCAGACTCTCAGCGTGAAGGGCCACAGCACAATTACAACTACAGAGTGCTCTGAAAAAGCTTTGGGCTTGTAGAGGTTCTTGTTAAAATATTTAATAGCCATAGGGGTGTGTAACCCATCTGCCGGCAGGGTTCTTTTATCAAACACAACCCTGAACGTCTTTTGTAGAGTGACAGTACTAATTTCCCACAGTTTTTTATTGCACACTATAAACGGATGTGTAACGACGATAGACTGTGGGTTGTCACATGCATCTCCCTGTACAAACGATTGCACCCAATTTTTTAAACTGTCAAAATGTATTTGGGCTGTGTTGTTAACATTTAACATTATACCTTTTACTTTCATGTTGATGGTTCCTAGGGATGTGCGATTGGCAGATGTTTTAGGCCCCGCAAATATGAACACCACGGTGTATTTTTCAGGATCTAACTCAGAAGTTAGATCCCCTAGATGATTGACAGTGGGTGGGTTGACTTTCCCAGGCAGCTGACAAAAATGTGTGTTGTTTGAACTTGTTGGGTATTC
Organism: Ambystoma mexicanum; assembly: GCF_040938575.1. Classification (NCBI taxonomy): domain Eukaryota; kingdom Metazoa; phylum Chordata; class Amphibia; order Caudata; family Ambystomatidae; genus Ambystoma; species Ambystoma mexicanum. The sequence goes on along the minus strand of NC_090937.1, from coordinate 1,620,449,499 downwards.
CATGGCAAAGCGCCAGCACATACAAGCCGTTTCATCATCATCTATGAACATGCAGCTGCTCACGTCATAAGAATGATCAAATAGATAGGTGTGAAGCATTTCAGGGTCTGTGATGATGGATGTGTTGGGCAAATTTACTCTTGGCGCAAACCTAGCCCACAAAGAATTAAGACATAATTTTGCAAAGAGCTGCCGAGTAGGGTTGTCCTCAATGTGTTCCATATGCAAGCGTACGCCCTGATGTTTATCCGACCAAGACTGTCTGTACCGTTTTTCACCACCGCCAGCTAGGGTGTGTTGTATATAGATGTTCTCTGTTTTGAGCTGCATAAGAGCCACTGAATAGACGGCTTTGAATACTGTTTTTGTCAGCCAGCTGTGATCTGCATACAACAACTAGCCAGTGTGATATTTTGAGAAGGGTAGATGTATGCACCCCACCATTTATTGGTGTTTCACGACGCATCAATTGAATGATGCTGTCCCCAAACAAATTGCACACACACCAGTCTTAAAATGTTGACATCTTCTTTACAGTAGACCCGTAACTCCTTGCGAAAATCAAAGACACTGTGCTCATTTGCCTTGTACCAGGTCATAAACTGTTCTTTCTCGCTAGGCATCATGTAATGAATGCTGTACTGGGCCGGGGTTGGAATCGGTCCCAGGTAGTTTTGGTTAGCGGCAGTACTAAAAAGATGAGGAAAGAAACCCTCTCAACCGGGAAATCTAAATGTCTTTGGAGGTTTACTGAGTTTCATGGGTAAAATGTTCAAGGAGTCAAAAAAACGTATTTGTAGCAGCACACAAAGATGAACATTAGCTTAGCACCTTGGGTGATAAGTTTAATTTTAATTTGTCCAAACTAACTGTCTCTACACAAAGTAAGCATTGTAGGATTTGAAATTATGGGCTAGAAAGGTGTAGCCCGTGAATTTACTTGTTACTTGTAAATTCCCACAGCTGTCTCCTGTTGGATGTCTGGCATAGATATAGTTCGGTTGATGGGTTATATTCTCTTGGCGAGCCTCTATGTCATATAATATGTTGTAAATATTGCGATGCCCATAGAAAAATGAGCTGGTAAAAACACTTGGCTTACCCTGCATGTTAAATAGCTGGTTTAAAAACACTTGGCACTGCAGTATCACAAACACAAATCTGTGCCTTGAGCAGCTTCATAGCGCTAGAAATACTCTTCTCTAACTTTAAATATTTTATGCTTTTAAAACATAGCCCGCCTGGTCAGAAAAACTGTTATTTAGTTACAAGCCTTTACATAAAGACTAAGCACATTTTGTTTTAAAATGTATGTTTGCCCCATTTTTATACAGAAACAACTAACTTTTTAAAAGTAGAATGCCTCTTTCGTAACCGGACTTTAGATGCCCCGGGTTCTTCAGTTCCAGCCAGGGCTTGCAATTGTCCCAGAAATCTGCAGCAATGTTCTGACAGGCTTCCACAGCATGGGTTTTAAAGATATCCAGTTATGCCCCCACTTATGAGAACAGCGCCACCCTGCCTATGACAATATTCCACATGAAAGCTGTTAGACCGTTTGAAAGGCCCATTAGACGTTGATAATTTACCACGAATTGCCTGAATGGCTGCCGATTCAACACACCACCCGCATGATAGCTTTCTCTTGATTACAATAGCCTTGGGGCTCCTCTGACTTTACAATGAATGGGGCCATGCAAATACCATTTAGTCACACCAGGCACATGTGCTGCATGATTACAATAGCCTGGGGGTTTAATTGGAAGTTTGGATAATTCTGATGTGGCTTCATATCACTTGTAATAAACAGAGAAACCAAAATAGTTGAGTCAGAGCACCGGGCCTTGTGTGACTTACGCAGCTTCATAAAGCCAAGCTTCTGCAGTGTTGCTGGAACACTGCTTTCTGCACAGCAGGGAGAATGGTAGAATCCAGTGTCCCAGCATGTTGCATGGGTTTGTCTTTGTTTTTTTTATAGCCCTGGAATTAGATCTTCACTTTTCATTTGGTTATACATTATAAAACTCTATATTCACAGACATAGCGCAGTTTTTGGTGTAATATGTTCACAATGCTTGCGTGTCAGGACATGCCTGGGCATGCCCTCTGATATAAATTTTGATATCACGTTTTTGAATTTTGATATAAAAAAATGCATTTTGATATACATTTTTTAAAACATTTTTATAGAAAAAATGATATTTTTTTCAGATCACTTTTTGATTTTTGATATAAAAATTGATATTATTTTGATACAAAAACGTTTATTTGATATAAATTGTTTTTATATACAAGTTTTTTTTTAATTTTGATATCACAAATGTTTTGATATCAATGTTTTTTTGTAATTTTGATATAAAAATGCTTTGATATCAAAAACTTTTAATTTTGATGTATAAAATCTCATATAACTTTGATATAAAAATCTGATATCAAAAAATGTTGATATCTAATTTGTTAACATTTTTATATCATTTGTTTTTTGATATCAAACATTTTTGAATTGAAACCAAATGTTTTGATAGCACATTTTTTTTACATAAATATAAATAATATAAAGTTTATATAAAAGCTGTTGTACAAGTATATCAAATCAATATAAAATGATGATGTCAGTAAGGTCCAACCCACTCCTGCATCATCGCTGCGTCACCAAACCCTCACACTCGCCGTCTAACTCCTCACAACTCACTTTGCCCTCGACCAAGCAACAGCGCACACGCTCTCTCCCATATAAAAGACATTTTTATAAAAACGTTATATTGTTTTGATAAAACTTTATATCAAACCGTATCAAAGTACACAAACACACTTTATATATCTGTTTATATAAAACGGATATCAAATCGATATAAAATTTGATATCGAAACATTTTGATATCAACAATTGATATGAAATTCCATATCAAAAAGAAATCAAACCCATATCAAAAGGGGCGGGGATAAGGACAACCAGGGGGCATTCCCACCTGTCAAAAATGTTACATTGTATCAAAAAAGGGCCCCCCCTTAACGACTTGTGTTTGAGCAATTATTTCCTCATTTCCCTCATATTGTTTGATGCCCATATGAGAACCCTCAAAACCTGCTGCTCCATCACAATGACCAAAACTCGCTTTAGAGTGAGTGACCCAGGCAGGTTTCTTGGGTGGATTTGTAGAGCTTCCAACAAGTGTTGGGTCCAGCACAACATCAATAACAGTGCGATCGTACCCCATCTTGCCCAGTTCAACATCAAATTGCATGATATAATTAATAATGGCTTCCTGTCTTGAAATCTGCTACATTTTCTCGGATATCTAGAATAGGAAGATCTGTACTGTCAATAAAATGCAATGGAATGATATTGTGCAACAATTCCAGTAACCTGTCTCTATTAATGTAACACACACCACTAGTGCAGATCATACTATGATTCTGGAGTGCTTTCCACGCTTCCAGAATCCAAACCACCAGACCGTTTGGGGTTTGCAGTTAAAAAGGAAGCCTGGGTACTGCCATCGGACATGGTGACTTCCCAGTCCCAAATGGGATATTCTGTAATGGCACATGTTGCAGGTACGTGGGCAATGCCCGACTTCAATACCGCTCATTCTGTGTAACTTCTATTGCTGTGATAGGAAGTGCGTTGGCACGTTCCAAATTGACATTCTTTGTCTGTGTCTCAACATCCAAAGAATGTTTATGCCTAATGGCCTCTGGGGATGGAAACAGTTCTTCAGTGTCCACCAGCACCGCATCTTGATGTCGACCCCCCTTCTGTGCGTTTTGCCTACGTACAACCCATATAGTCACCCTATGAATGGAATAATGCATTTGTACACCCCAATGCTTCTGTGTTAAATACGGTCAAAAACCGCCATTTGTTTTTAACTTGGGGGGTGCACCAGATGTGGACTCTTCAATATAGGACGAAACATTGTCTCTACCGCTCTTACTTTGGTAGCCTTCCTTTGCCACATGATTCTTTTTGTTCGTACTGGAGAGAACGATCGGTGATCCTTCGCTATGGCCTCCCTCATTAAAAAAAAACAGAATTGTTTTCAATTCATTGCACCACTGTCTCCTTACTGTGGCGCCTGGAAACACTTGTGCATAGACGCCATACAAATGTCCAATACATGAAAATAAATAAATAAGACAGTGTTGGGGCGGTCAGTAATGGTCCCAATGAGAAAGAGGGGTTCAGTTGCACGCGCCCTATTGATGCCTGGGGAAATGGCATGGTGGTGGGCCTACTTTGGGCTAAGGTGATCAGAGGTCCACCCGCACAACATTGATGAGACTTTCCTCAGTCTGCCTTCTTCTCCAGCTTTTCCCATACATTATTGCTCGCCCGATGACATTTGTGTTCTTTCTTCCTCCTTCTCCTCTCACTTCCCCTGCTCCTCTAGTCCGCACTTGTCCCCTGCTGTCTTAGTGGATATTTTACTTAAAGCGTCAAGAATAGTAGACACTTTGGTCGTTAGCTTCTCCAGCCAGTCAGATTTACCTGCTGGATTCCGCTCTATTATGTCACTGTTACCAACTAAAATAGTTAAAGGATATTCCGGAATATTAAACATGGCAGTAAAGGAGCAGCTAGTTACACTTCAAAATTTTAACTACACCGAGGGTGAGATTACAGCTGCAATTAAGCAGTTAACTCTCAGCAGGCTGCTTAAAAATTAACCATGGCAGGTCAAAGTTTGAAGTTACTGCTTGACAGAGCTAACTCAAATAGATCCCAAGAGGATGTGCTTTGGTCTGTGAGACGCAGGCAGTGGTTGGGCATGGCCAATAGGGATGAGCAAGTCTATGGGCGGGTTATGTAAATGACAAAACAACACTAAAAAGCAGTGTATCCCTCCCTTCAGTCACCCCTCTCCTTGCTGTACTCCAACACAATCGTTTTGGTTTAAAGGTGGCGCGTAAGCACCACCTAATGGCCACAACTAATAATTGGTGCATTGTAAATAAATATCATATAATGCATTTTTTGCATCTGGGTAATTTTGCAGCAGTGTGCATATTGTGCACAATTGCACTAGACTGGCAGTTTCTGTAGAAAGTGCCCATGGCGTGGCTGACTTCTTTCCTCTCTGATCGACCCTGCCAGGTTCAACTTGAGTCCTTCCTCTCCTCTATCTCTATCTCTACCTGTAGTGTTCCCCAGGGGTCTAACCTCTCTCCCTGGCTTTCCAACCAATACCTGGCACTTCTTGCCCACCGCATGACCGCCCTCTGCCCTTACTTCCAGTGCTATGCGGATGACACTCGGCTCATTTTCTGGCTACCCTCAGCCACCTCTCTCCCTCTCTCATCTCTGACTGCCTGTCCGCCATCCAGGAGTGGTGTGCCGCCAATGATCTCTGCTTTAATGCCAGTAAGACTGAGATTCTCTGGCACTCCCGCTCCCTCCTTTCCTGTCACTCTCTGGCCGGCCTCTCTTGGCCTTCCTCCTGCTCCCAGATGTGAGGCTAAAAACCTCGGATCATCTTTGACTCCACACTCTCCTTCTATGCTCACATCTCTGACGTCTCTAAGAAGTCACACTACCAACTGCACCTCCGCAGAGGTATTCTTCATTTTCTCTCCTTCCCCCAGAAGCTCACTGTCTCCAGAGCTCTGGTTCTCTCTAGGCTGGACTATTGCAACAGCCTCTTTATAAATCTGCCTGCTTCTACTGTCCGCCCTCTGCAACTCATCCAGAATAGGACTGCAAGACTTGTGCTTGGCCTCAAGCCCAGGGATCGTATCTCTCCAGGACTGAAATCTCTGCACTGGCTCCCAGTGGCTGCAAGGATTAAGTTCAAAACCCTCTGCATTGTCCACAAGGCCTTCTGGGGCCTGGGGCTGCAATACCTTCAACTCTCTCTTCCTAAATATCTTCCTTCTTGAGCTCTTCGCTCATCCGCTTACAACTCCCTCAGGGTCAGTCGCTTCTCCAAGCAACGTGTTGGTGGTAGATCCCTTTCTTCGACCGGGGCCTCTTTCTGGAACAGCCTCCCTGAAACTAGAGGAGAACCATCTCCGGTTCCGGAAGCACCTCGAAACCTTCCTCTTTGCTTCTGCTTTTTCTCCTCCTCTCCCCTGCTGACTTCCTGGTTGAAACCTAACCTGCACTGGTTACCTGGACCCCCTCTGATCTCGGGCCCAGGTCCCCTCCCAAGCCAGTCGCACACCTGCACTGCCTTCCTGGCAACTTGGGGACTGTTCTGTATCCCTTCAGTCCCACTTGCAGCACTTGACACATGTTGTCTGCACTTACCCCTGCCACCTGCTGGCCGCACTTCTACTATTGTTATGTATTCTTTTATCCCATGTACTGCACTGTCCCCAACCACCTTCCCCCTCGCACTTTTCCCCTTCCCTTTCCCATGCACTTGCATGATCTGAATTTCACATGGCCTAGGATGATCGTTGTCTGTCTTCCCTGTGTTCCCCCCCTTGCCTCGTCGCGCCTTGATCATCCTTTCAAATGTATAAAAAGAATATATACAGGTATAAAAACATTTAACAAAATTTCAGCAATAACTTTAACAATGAAACAGTAAAAGGAAAAGAAAAAAAAAGCAGAAATGGATAAAGCCGGACATAACTATTTGATTAAACATCGAATTGCACAGGATCAACATCAACACAAGATTTGGGAAAGATGGCATCAAGAAAGTGAATAATCGCCACGCGCATAGCCAAATTAGGAAAGTTGGTTATATTTGATCAAATGTCATCCATGGACATAAAGGTGTATTTGGCCAAATCACATTTTTTAGTATAGTATAGGCGCATTATAAATGCCATATCATATCATGTCATATCATGATCCTAGTCTGGCACAGGATGACCCGGATCAAAGAGGTTTTTAGGTCGCTATTCACAAAGGTATTTAGACGTGTGCAAAACAGCTCTTGCAGCCGCTTCGGGTCACTTCACAGCGCTTTGGTGAAGAGCACAGTCATGACTCATAACAATGGTTTTATTTACAGACACGTGCATAGATTGTATTTCATTCTTTGTATTTTTAAGGTGGTTTGTTGTGACTTTAAGTGGCCTTTGTGCTTGCCTTCCGGATTGCGAGTCAAGCGTCTGCTGCAGAAATGTATGCACTTAGTGATCAAAAGTTCCAATCCCGTTATGCCTAGCTCAGCATTTCAACATGTCAAAAAAATGAGTAGCATTGGTGACATGAAAAGGAACACTTCTGTTGCATTGCATCTAAATCACAACCAATTGTTAGTGGCAGCTGCATACATGCTACACATTTTAATGGAAAACATTCCGGCATGCTTATTATTGAGGCGATCTGTCTGTCTCCTCCTCTCCCTCCCATAACAGCTTCCAGGCGCTGTGGCTGAGGGACCGCGCGCGCCTTTCTCTCGCAGAATCCACTGCTGCTTAGTGTATGGTGTGTCCTGGGATCCAGTTGGTGGGCTTCGTGCTTCCTCCGCCCCTGTGAGTTACAGGGGCTGCGGTGAGGGTGGGAGAGGGGCGCAGAGCTTGTAACTGGATCCGCGCTGTTCGCACACACAGCAAACAGCTGCTGCCTGGGACACTCACTCGGCACTCGCAGACCCTACAAGATGCAGTGGGCTTTCCTGGTCCTCGCCGGCTTCTCCAGCTCCGCCTGGGTGCCCTCCGGGGGCACACCAACCCCTGCCACCAGCGCTGCTAACGGTACTGAGCGCTACAGCACCCAGGCAGGGGGCACCGTGCCCCCTGCTGCCGGCACCGATAGAACCAATGGCACGGACCTGCTCTTTGTCGCCGGTGGGAAGGACGTGGAGGAGACAGTGCTGATGGCAACAGCCACCCCAAAGCCCACTGAAGGGAAGCCGGCCAAGAAAGGTATGGAGCGCCCCCATGAATGCACGGGTGCTGCTCAAATAAAGTGTTGTGTGCATGCCAACATTACTGGTGTGGAGTTCCAGATTAAAAGGGGAGTTCCTACAATCATTTAAAACTGAGATGGGGTCATCTAAAGGCAAGCCGCGCAGAGCAAGTAATTGATTGCAACGTGGGTCATTTTAGGGCAAGACAATGCATATTTGTGCATTTACGAAAATTAATTAATGTAACCTTTACAATCCTAAGGAATGCACTAATATAGACTCAAGCAGCGCCGAATAGGCGTATGCTGCCCTAGACCACACGGCTGCCACGCAGAGACTCTCTGTGTGGGATTGCCAGAGACAAGGGCCGATACAAAAGAGGGTTACACCACCCACCCCGCCTCCCCGCCAACCTATGCCAGCATCTCGGGGCGCAAGCCGCAGGAGTCCTTGGGAAGAGTGGGCTGTGCAGTGTGATCATTTGGCGGCATGCCAGTAGGACACGTGTTTCCAGTCATTTTACAGACCACTGTGCTGTGTGAGTCCAATAGCTTAAATTGCTACCAAGCAAAACTACAGTTCCCACAATGCACCAGATTCTTCAATGACGGAAATGTCACTGCGCACACAGTGAGCGAACCCATGCACAGCTCTTGACGCGCGACAGTTGACTCAGCGTCTTTTTACGTTTAAATGCCCGTTACGGTTTTAGAGGAAAGGGCCACGTGGCTATGGGGGCGTGATAGTGCATCGAAGTTTCATCCCATGCCATTAGCACATTATGGATTGTGATGTTATGTCTTAAACGGGTGACATGTCCATTTGGGAAAACCTTGTAAAAAAAAAAGGGCTGGCATTCACATGTTACACAGGATGGCAGGCAGCTGTTGTGCTGGGGGGCGTTAGTTTTATCTTGGGAGAATGGCATACAAAAGTATGGGGGCAAAAGTGTGCTGGCAAGGATGTTCTACAGGTGGTAAAAGACGTCCCTTCTCTGGCATGGAGCATGCATTGCTTCTGAGACATGTACATAGTAATACATGTAACAGGCATTGGTAAAACCGACAGGTCTGTTTTTTTTTTTTTTTTTTAACAATGATAAGAACTTGTCTCTGGACTGTATAGAAGTTTTGCGTGCCTGCGCATGACTTTTCCTCATTAGCAGCAATTCCCATGGCTGTGCTGTTGTACTTTTTACGGCACAGTACAAGCTCTCCTCATTCATTATGAGGACACAACCCAACTTGGACAATTCAAGTGACGCCACCAGAACCTCTCATCAGGCAGGCTGCAAGGTCATGACTGATATTTATTTATTTATTTGTGCATGGCTATCACGATAACATAACAGAATTTGCTAGAAGGACTGCTATACTTTCAATGAGACAATGCTATCTCTAGTACGGTGGTGATTTGTCACAGTGTACAGGAGGGTGGAGCGACCTCTGACGGGCCCATGGGATTATGGCTCACCCTCGAGTACTTTAAGACAAGATAACTGCACCTTGGGGTCGAAGGGGTGCGGGATTGTCTTGCTCCAACACCAAACAATAAGGACAACTCAATGGTTTGGCAAAGGGAAGTCCGTTTAATGACAAGTACAAAAAAACGGGGAAACAATAGGAAATCATCAATGATGTGATCGCCCGTCTCCCTTCAATGTCCAAATTTGTCATGCAAACAGTAACTTTTATACGCAAAACACGTCATCATTGACGTGTAACACTCAAAAGTTTGTCATGCAATTCTATTGGTTGGAAAAGGTAACTTAAATATAGGTACTATATCTGTATATGGTAACAGAGTGTGAGGATTGGATAACTCTTATCGGGTAGGCGTCTAAACCCATCCCTCTATATCACTCGTGCTAGACGTCACTAAAAGTACGACGTCTCATTGGTTCTACTAGCCATAGGTCCCTAGATGATTTGGTCCTCTGTGATTGGGTCGGTTACACCCCAAGGCATAAATCTCCACTTTAATTAGAAGCATGCAGAATGTTCACCCAGATGCAGTGTACCCCAGGATTCACCCTGCCTCCCCTCCATCAATCAGTACATTAGTGCTATGTGTCAATTAGTTCACTGAGGTTTGCCTTGAAACTGTAGCTTCTTATCAGAAGAAGTTATGGCATCCTCTGAGTTTGACATCAGATGTGGGTACCTCTCCGCGCCTGGCTGGTCACGTGTTAGTACACTGTGAATCTGCTTCAATTTCCTTCTATTTGAGTATTTGATTCTTTATTCGGCCTTGCCACCTGCCTGGGCTTCCTTATCTTGACCTTCACGGGGCAGGCTGCTATGCTCTTAAGTTTCAATTCTTCGAAGTTGCCACTCTCCTCCCTTCCTTGGAGTGACCTCGAATTCCCAGGCATGAGCTGCTTCTTGCTAAGTTTCGATTCTGCTCTTTTGTCTAGTATTATGCAGGTATATGAATCTTTGTTTGACCCCTAGCAACCTGGGTTACTTCTGCTTTTGTATAAATGGCTTTGCACTTATATAATGTGCTTCATTGAGGTAGATATATATAATTGACGCTTGCCGCTCTATTTTTCTACTAAGCATAGCAAGCAGTATTGTTTTCTTAGCTTCTTGCGTTCCAAACCTATTTACAGGCATTTAGCTTAGTTGCATATTTTCATCCTGCTTTATGGTTATGTCACTTTATATTTCAACATCACATCTTCTTCTATGTTGATTACATCTTTATTCATAACATTTCGTCTTTGCTGCTCATCTTTTTTGTTGTTATTTCGTTCAGCTGTACGTCTACTCGGGCCCTTGTCTCATCATCATTCGCCTTCGATTAAGGCCCTTTGGGTCTCTTCTGGGACCGTTTGTATATAGTCTTCATCTCGTGTCAGCTGCTGGTACGGTTGTTTCAATGGGTACCACGCTGCCCATTGTTATCTGGTTATTGGCACTTCAACAAGTATTGCTCTTCCGATGGGCACTGGGTAGAGCTCTAGTGCTGCTCTCTGTTGGTTTATCTGCTCCTCATATGTCACACATCTCGGCGAGTATGTTCCTGGTATTTCAAGATGGATGGTTGGAGTGCAGGCCATATCTGGGACCTCCTCTACTCTCCCCCCTCTGGTCGGTTCATCAACCACTTCTGCTTCCTCCTTTTGATTCGTCTTACTTGGTTTTCTGTATCCATTTCTATGTCTTCTGGGTTTGTACATGATGGTGTGAAGGAGTGTCTCTTGGTGTCCAAATTTGTATCACTCCTTTCAAACTTCCCGCTGTTTTTACATGTTTGTCTTTGTTCCAGGTCATTAGCTGACATTGTCCATTCGGGTTAAAATAGATCCATTTTCCTTCATAATTTCTACATTTCCTGGGGTACAGGATCTTTGTTTCTTCTGCTGCAAATTCGCTGGCCTTCACGGAGTCTCTTATTTCTTCATCAGTCAGGTCTCTGGGATTCCATCCTGGTTTGACATCGATCATGATCTTCATCCCTACGGCTTTCTTCGCAGTTTTCGGGCATTGTGAGATGATTATCTTGATAACACAAATCCTAACAGTATCATCAATAGCAGGGCTCCCAGGAACTTGAATATGTCTGCCATCCATTGTGGGACCCACGAGAATAGGGATCCGAACAAGCTATCATCATCCACTTCGTCAGTTTCGTCTACCATCTGGTTCATTAGCATCTCTTTTGCCTATGTTAAAGTTGCATTTTCTTCGTCATGAGAAGGTATAAATGTGCAACATGATTCTCCGATTTTTGCACAAACTCCTCCATCCATTGCTGCGATCGTGGCAAGTACATATCTGTTCTGGAGGGTTATCAATCGGATTGCTCTTAGTTCTTCCTTAATAGCATTGAATCCTTTTATGGTAGTGTTGATGGTCTGCAATAACTCCCATCTGGCTATTTGCAACCATTTAGTGTTTGCTCCTACTTGGAATCTTGGCATGAGGATTGTCACGAATACTGATGAGGTGAGGCTGAACAGCCTGTGTTCATATGGGATAACATGAAATGCTTCTTCTGATTTGACAGAAAAATGTTTTTCTCTCTACACTCGTGATGTCAGTTCCACAGATCTCCTTTTCCTCAGGGGGGCATCTGCTTTTGGGAAACTGTCAATATCCAGGCCATTTTTCGGGATCACTAGTGCTGGGATGTGGACGTTCACTATTGTGAGTATGCCTCCCCAGGTTTTTGGCAGTCTGATGTATGCTTTGGATCCACACGCCCAGTAATGATCCATAATTACTGCGGCTCTGTGCGTCATTCCTGGAGCTTCAAAAATTAATCCGCAGTTCTGATTCTCTCCCATCTTCTGTGTGCCATTGTTCCTGAAGCACACTTTCGGGACTTCCAGTCGCACTATCTGCAGGGGTCCTACTCTGTCTTCAACCCATGTCAGTAATTTTGTGAGTCTCGGCCATAGAGGTTTGCACAACCTCAGTGAGTTTTCTATTGCTTCTTTGCAGGCTCCAAGGACCATCCATGCTCGGCAGATCACAACTCCTTCTTCCCATCTGTTGGGGGTAAGCACTATTCCCCAAATCTGCATCTGGCCTCTGTTCTTCCAAATTTGAGCCTCTTCTTTGGTTTTCCCTTGGACGTTCAGTCTTGGGGTTATTTCCCATCTTGTTCCTGTTCCTTTAACTTCAGGCTTTTCGTACCTGATCACGTGATCACGTGATTCCCAGTATGGGCTCTATTTCTCGTCTTAATGTCCTGAACATAATCGTCTTCATTGGGGTAATCCGTTTCAGTTGCCCATATCAATGAGGCATCCCTCCCCATGGACTGGCCTCTGGTGTTGCACATGGCTAAGTGTGACAGACAGTGTGCTTTCAGGACATCAATTTCTACAGCCACGAAGATCTTGGATTTACCCATGCTGTACGGTAGAAGTGGGTAAACAAAGCATTTTTCTTCTAATTTACTTCTTCCGACTTCTTTCATGTGTTGGTACCAAATGTTGTTTCCTAGATGTGCTGTGCTGTCCAGGTAGTCGTTCAGCTTATTGTTATCTCCGTGTGGGCTTCTCTTGATCCTTAGTGTCTTCCTGCAGTTAGCTATAACTACATCTCTAAACGCATCTGTATTGCTTTTCCTTACTGCAGAATTCTTGGGTATTCTGCTCCACGAAGAAGGTTTCTTTGTCTGCATCGATGTGGTAGGTGGAGGATTTTCAATTCTCTCCTTCTCTTCTTGCATTCCTTTCCTTCCCTCTATAAGTGCCTTTATCAACCACCAGCCTGTCACCAGCCTAGTGTATGGCTGCATCGTGGGCCTGTTACTTGTTCCTTGTGTTGGAACTTGTGTGCTTGTCAATACAGTCTCTGCAGTTTTCCTTTTCAGTTCCTCATGCCGTTTCTTTGTTCTAGCTATAATTGAGAATACATGATCTATTAACATTTGCATCTTTGAAGTGAATTCTTCTATGGCTGCTTCTGTCTCCTTAAGGGCTTTTGTCAAGTCTTCCTTCGTTGGTCCTTCTCTTGATTCTTTTCGGTTTCTCTCGTTATTTTCTGGGACAGGCTGCTCGGTAGGCAGTTTCATGCTCTCTGTTGTGTTCGATTGAGGTTCTGTGGCCATTGACACATGCCCTGGTTCAGTGTGTATTCAGTGTTTGTGTGTGCGTGTAGTTGTCAGTGCTATGTTTTCATTCATTCCGTGCTGAACCTGTCTCCAGGATTTCTTTTCATTCGTCACCTCAAGTGTGTATGTGTCAAATAATTACATTCATTTTCAGTTGATTTACTTTACCATCTGATTTCCTCGGGACTGGAATAATTATTTAGGGTCTGGGTGCTTTTGTGGGACTCGTACGTACATCATCAGGTGGGTGCACTGAAATTGGACCGCTTCGTGCACCAAGAAAAAATGCAGTTCTGATCGTTAATGACAGTAAAATAATGATAAACACAATGCATAGATACATGATGGTACGGTAAGTGAGGCAGCAGCATTTTCTCCCAGAGAAGCGAGAGTGCCCCTCTGTTTGTGGGAGGACCTGGTTACTGTTCTGGGCCCCCATCTTGATCATTTATTCAATGTTAATGTTATTTAATCCTCCCAATTCAATATTGTTCCTGAACAGTTTGTATCATTAAAGTGTCTGGTGCTTCACAAGTGTCCCCCTCTTGCGGGTGACGATTGTCTCTTGATAAAGGATGCAGTATCCTTGCTGGACTATGGAAAAACAGATTAGACTAAGGCTGCGTTAAGTCACTTTTACTGTACATTTTCAAAGTAGGTGGGTTCCCAGTCCACCACCCGAATCTGCTTCAGTCCTGAGGACATGCTGGATACTGGTCAGTGTGAAGAAATGGGGAAAATGGCAATCGAACAACAAGAGGTGAGGCTCTTGTCTCTGCTCCCTTGATCTGTCCCTCGGCGGAAAGATTCACTGGAATCTCCTCAGATAATCTCTCTGAAAGTTCGACAGCTCCACCTGCAAAATTATGCTTGGTCCGATAGCATAGTGAGTAGAGTACTCCCTTTAATATCTGTGCAGAGCCTGCTGATGCAGGTTTGAATCCCGGCAGGGCCAAATTCAGCATTTCTTCCTCCCAAGGTCGATAAATGAGCATCACACACCGTGGGTAAAAATGAGCAGCGCTCAGATGCCTAAGGGTTCGTAGTGCTATATAAATGATAAATTAATATAATTTTTTTTATGCCATGGAGGAGCGTTCCCATCTGCGCGACATTAGCTGGATCTCTAATGAAGGTGAGGACGTCAACCTCAGCAGGTCTCCCCACCAATTCTGGGAAGTCAGTGACTAGGCGAAAAAGGACGTTGTGAGCCAGTCGGCTGTCTTCGAGTGACAGGGACATTTGCCTTCCCTTGCTGGGTTCTGGATTACAGGCCCTTCCCTTGACATGAGCAATCCGTGCACTTTCCTGAAGCGTGGATTGCGACCAAATAACTTAGTTTATTCCAAAGCTAGCTCAAATGTTCAGAGTTTGCTGGATCTCGAATAAAGGTGAGAGTGTCAGTGGTTCTTCCGACAATAGCTGGGCACTCCTCTCTTATGCAAAAGAAAAGTGTATTGATAAGTTCATCTAGAATCGCCTGCAGTGGAAGCATTTGTGTCCGCGATGACGGTAAGTAGTTGCCAGATTACCTTCTTGTTGGCAGGATCTTGGATAAAGTCTGTGACACTGATGACTCTTCCTACCAGCGACGGACATGATACCAAAACTAAATGGAAGTAGTTGAGTACATCCTTTCTGATGTCTCTACTGGGGGACACCATAAGTGCTGCCAATCAAAGTCTTGGTATTGGATGATTCTGGATACTGTATTTTGCTCTTAACGTAAAATTCCTTAATCAATGTTTGTTACAGTCTTTTCCTTAATAAGTGCTTAAGTGTGACTTGGTTAAACAGTTCGTGTTAACAAATGCACTGTGGCTTACATACACAATTGTTTTCTTCACCCTGCAACTAAGATGCACAGAGTGTCTGTTTTATGTCATTAACCCCCTTTTTGCTTAGAGGAAATGTCCAATTTAAGCCACAAATTGCTACAGGTTCTTTTTCTTTGCTGCTCATGCGTCCTTCTTCCTCATCATGGATCTCGTTTGCACATGTTGAGGTTCTTCCCCGTTGTCTGTGGTCTCTTCGCGGTGGGGTGCAGCTAGAGGGTTTTCTCCAATATAGTGCTTAATGTCATTTAGAAAAATCCATGCTCCACTGCCCTGCAGTTTCACAGCTGATGGAGTGCAGTCCTCCACGATGAAAGGACCATTGAATCTTGGCTCGTCCCACTTTTTCCTCGTATGGTTCTTCACAAGTACAGCATCTCCTGGGGAGATGAGTGGAACACGTAGACTTTGAGCTGGGTCTTGAGCTGGGTCTGCTGGGTCTGTTGGAGCATCCCCCTCTGTGTTTTGTGATGCACTGCACCCTTTTCATCGTCGCTGCAGCTGGTCTGAAATTACAGTAAGGCTGGATGTCATGCAGTTCAGGTATTTCTGCATTTTGGAACCCAAGACCTCTCTGGTTGGCTGGGCATCACATCTAGCTCTGTCACAAGGGGTTAGGGGAGTATTCAGTCTCCTTCCTGTGACTATCTCGTGCGGTGTAAGACGACGGTCGGAACCTGGTTGGTTCCGAAGAGAATACAATGCCAATGGAAGGCAGTGCAACCATCCCCTCTTTAGTGTAAGCTTCAACTTCGCTATCCTTTCCTTTAACAAGCCGTTGAGCCTCTCACAAATACCATTAACTTCCAGATGCTACGCCGACGAGAACTTGTGCTTTATACCTGTCATGAGCACTGCTCCCGAGAAGCCAAGTGAAGCCCAGCATCCCAGGAAGCAGGCTCACGACCCTCGTCCCCGGCTCCAGCAAACCCCTATTGGGGCCCTTTGGACCATGTCCTGGCGCCTCTGGCGCCAGGCTCATAAGGAACCTCAGTCCCGGCGCCAGGGGCGCCGGGCTCATAATTCTTGCAAAGGTGCTTGGGTGGACCTACCTGTAGCAGACCATACTGCATACTCACCTTGGCAAATGCTGGCAGGATGAAGTCCCCAGCCTTCTGCTGGGAGGAACTATTCCCTGAACTGGGACTACTTTCTTACCTGGGTGGGGCTGATGCCACTCCTTAGCTCTGGAACACAGGAACTCTTTTACCTGGGCGAGGCTGAGGAAGAAGACACCCAATCACTCCAACACTATTTAAACCACACCCGATTGGGAAAACGTGCTTCACGTTATTCTGCATCTGCAGCAGGACGCTCACCGAGTCAGCTCCAGCATTCCAGTGACAGCTCCAGCTTCAGCTCAGCAACCTATGGAAGAAAGACACAAGAACTATACTTACCATCCAGGAATCCAGACACCGGCAGAACCTGCAAGCAAAAGAAACATAAGGTTAGCAAGTTGCAACACGTTCGCAGCCGCACTCGCTTACCTGATCCATCTGTGCTTTCACGGATTCTTCGCAGCCTTCTCTTCAGCAGCCTAACGGCACCTGTAAAGACAAAGAACATTGTTAAGTAGGAATGGGGTGAAGGCGGCCGCATTTACTTTTCTTACCTGCTTTTGTGCGCGTATTACGATCTCTTCAACCGCAGCAGCCCGGCACCTGAAAACAAGAAAATACATTATTTAAGTGCCATTAAAGACTGCAAGAAAGCCTAACACTTACGTGTTTCCAAACGCCCGCAAGGTCCCGACACCTGCAAATAAGAAAAGAACATTGTTAGAGGTGCTATAATAAGGTCACAGATCATTATACTCACGTACTTCGCACGTGCAACGGCAACGGACAAACAACGCCCGCAACATCTCAAGACCTGAAAACAGAAAACAAGGGACATTATTGAGGTGTCATTGAAATTCCCATACCTACGTACAACCGCACGTGTCGCGCTCTCAGTGACCATGCCCTCAGCATCCAGGCACCTGAAAAAGACAATGCAAAGACTTCATTAAAGGTGCCGATCTCTTCAAGACTATAAACTCTTTATACCTACTGGCATCCGCTCGTGCAGTAACGGCGGCATCACCTTTTGGCATCTCAGCACCTGTGCCACTTCTAAGGCCACAAAAGACTTTGAGGACCTCCAGTGACGTAACTGGAACCCACGCACCCCTGCATAAGTCGCAGGATGGAGAGCCCAGCATTTATACGCCTAAGGTGAGAGCTCACCAGGACATTGGACTTTCGGAGAGTTGGCGATTAGTGAGGAGGAAGTCCAGCCAAACGGTCATTAACCCTTTTTTCTTCCGCCTGCAGAAACCTTACCCTGCAAGCCAGATGGTCAATAAGAGGAAGCCCAGTCCAGAGAGTCATCCGAGCTATACGCTTCTCAATTGAAGAGACTATAACAGTTCAGCCGGGACCAGCGCCTCCGTGGGAATCAGGTGAGCGTTACAGAACGCGAAGCCCTCCAATAACCTCATACCCAGGCACTATGGAAACTTCCGACACTGATCAACTGGCCCAGTTACTAGGGGAATTAAGAGCTGAAGTACATGCTGCCCGCCAGGAAACGAATGCCCTGAGGAGGGAATTGATTATGTCCAAAGAACGAACTGATGACCTCGCCAGACAGTTATTACAAACTCAAGCGGGGCAAACCCCTCTACCTAATTCAGGAGGGACCTAAAACCCGGCGGCTTCAGCCAATCCTGTTCAAATCAATCTGCCCGGAAATGTGCCTTTGGCTCCGCCCGAACGCTTCTCTGGTGACCCTAAGAGGTTTGCGGTGTTCATAAATCAGTGCCGATTGCATTTTCTTTGTAGACCAGTTGCTTTTCCGACTGATCAGACTAAAGTAGCCTTTGTGCTTTCGTATCTTAGCGGCAGCGCCGCTGATTGGTCGATCCCTCTGGTTACACAGGATGACCCGATTCTTCGCAATTTCCAGGCCTTCCAGGCCAATATGGAAAGACTTTTCGCAAGACATTCCCAGGGGCAGGCCCTGGACAACGAACTCCTTTCCCTACGGCAGGGCAATCAGGATCTTCTGGCTTATATTGCGTCATTTAACAGACTAATCGTAGAAACCAGATGGCCCGAGGACAAGAGGATCACGCTTTTCCACAGGGGTTTGCGTGGCGAACTCAAAGACGTCCTAGCCTAGGTCGTGAATCCCCCTCAAGATTGTTCAGAGTACATTGATTTAGTGGTCCAATTGGATCACAGACTGCAAAACAGAAATGCAGACCCCTCCAGGTTCGAAACTCGAGTATTCTCTAAGCCACTAACTCACACCAAAGGAGATGAAGCCGTAGAACCTATGCAAATAGGGGTCGTAAAGGGTCCCCTAACCCAGAAAGAATGCGACAGGAGACGACAATTGCAGCTATGTCTCTATTGTGGAAATTCAGGACATTTCCTCCGAGATTGCCCGGTGAAACCTCCGAAGAAGACAGTGGGAGCTTCTGATAAGAATTCCGAAAAGCCCGAGCCGGGAAACGACCTCGCCCGACAAGTGTAGAGGTCCGCTTGCCGAGCGTAAAAACCAGTTCTTTGACCTCGCACTTCATAATGTCAATGGTCCTCATAAATCCAGAACGACCGGATCGTTTGCATGCCATTAAAGCATACATTGATAGCGGAGCGATTGGAAATTATGTAGACCGCGAGATGGCTTCCAGGATGAACCTACCCCTTTGTCCTAAGGTAATTAAAGACGTCATTACCACAGTGGATGGTACGGAAATAGCCTCCGGACCGGTAACCCATACCACCACAGAAGTGACGTTATTAGGCCAAGATGGACATCGGGAGGTAATCGTGTTCGATGTGATCAAGGCCCCTCAGTTCCAAATGATTCTGGGGATCCCTTGGTTGGAGAAACACAATCCTCAAATTGATTGGCGAGCAAAGACGATACAGTTCCCAGAGTGTGCACCTACTTGTTATCTTCGACCCAGTATTGGCCTAGCGGTAGCAACATCCGAAGGACCGCAATTGCCTCCAGAGTATCAAGAATTCCAAGATGTCTTTCAGAAGGAACAGGCTAATACCCTGCCTCCCCACAGATCTTACGACTGTCAAATAGACCTGATACCCGGAGCCACTCCCCCTAGTAGTAGAATTTACGCCCTTACCGAGCCTGAAAATCTTAATTTGCGACAGTATCTGGACCAGTACCTGGCCAATGGATTTATCCGCCCATCAAAGTCTCCTGCATCCTCGGCTCTGTTCTTCGTACCTAAAAAAGAAGGTGACCTTAGAACCTGTATTGATTATCGTGCCCTGAACCAGATAACGGTAAAGAACAGATACCCCCTACCTCTGATCCCGGAACTCCTTGACCAAGTTAAGAACGCCTGCATTTATACAAAGCTAGATCTCCGGGGAGCCTACCACTTGGTACGGATTACAGAAGACGACTAATGGAAGACGGCATTTCGCACCAAGTATGGACTATTTGAATACCAAGTGATGCCCTTCGGACTATGCAATGCACCAGCCGCTTTTCAGTATTTTATGAATGATGTCCTCAGATAACTCATAGATGTTTGCGTAGTCGTCTACATAGATGACATCCTTGTGTACTCATCTTCAGAAGAAGATCATCGGAAACATGTTAGAGCCGTCCATGAAAAACTCTGCCAACATAAGCTTTTTGCTAAGCTCGACAAATGTGTTTTTCACGTCACAGAGGTCGAATTTCTACGCTTTATTCTGACACCCAAAGGAGTCCACATGGACTCGAGAAAGGTGGACGCTATCATCAAGTGGCCATCACCTACTTCCGTGAAAGGTGTCCAAAGCATGTTAGGTTTCGCCAACTTTTACCGCAGCTTTATTCCAGAGTTTTCACGAGTGGTGCAGCCCATCACCGCCCTCCTAAGAAAAAACAAATGTTTCGAGTGGTCAACAGAAGCAGAACAGGCCTTTCAAGAGCTAAAAGCCAAGTTCACCTCAGCACCCATACTGAAACACCCACGCCCAGACCTCCCTTACATCGATGAGACCGACGCCTCCAGCTTAGCAATGGGGGCGGTTCTATCACAGAGAGATCCGGAAACTAACCAATTGCACCCCGTGGCATTCTGGTCTCGCAAGTTCTCGGCGCCTGAAATTAACTACACCATCACAGATAAAGAGCTTTTAGCAATTAAGTCCGCTTTCAAGGCCTGGCGGCACTATCTCCTTGGAGCCAAACACACTGTCACGCTAATCACCGCTCATCGAAACCTACAATACCTGAAAACCGCCAAAGCTAGGTCCTCCAGACAGCTTTGCTGGCACTTTTCTTTGCCGAATTTGACTTTGTAATTACTTATCGCCCCGGCAACAAAAATGGCAAAGCGGATGCCCTTTCCCGGATTGGAATGGGAGATAATATTGTCAATCCTGAACCTGTGCCAATAATTCCAGAACAGAGAATCCTGGGCCTGATTTCTTCACAATCCATCGAAGATATCGAGGCAAAAGTTAAACAACTTGTGACCCTTTCGGACTTACAAAACTGGCAACTGAAGGGAAAGGACTTCATCATAAAAAAAGACCTGCCTTATTTTCAGGGACGACTATTCCTACCACATGCCGATTTACAAAAACAGGTAATCTCTTGCTACCATGATTCCTTGATGGAGGGCCACCCAGACATTGCCAAAACCTCGGAAAAAGTCAAGAGACACTTCTGTTCTGGTGGCCATCATGGAGAAAAGACATCAAGGAGTTTGTGATGTCCTGTGGTGTGTGTGCCCCAAACAAAGGTCAGAAGGAAAGACCAGCGGGTCTCCTGCATCCGCTAGACATCCCGCCACATCCCTGGCATACCCTCTCCATGGACTTCATCACCGATTTACCCTCCTGTTCCGGATACAACACTATTCTAGTAATTGTAGATTTGTTTTCTAAAATGGCCCACTTCGTTCCACTAAAGGGCTTACCTTCAGCTTCAGTTCTAGCACGGGAGT
The DNA here is from genome assembly GCF_040938575.1 of Ambystoma mexicanum. NCBI lineage: Eukaryota > Metazoa > Chordata > Amphibia > Caudata > Ambystomatidae > Ambystoma > Ambystoma mexicanum. The sequence goes on along the minus strand of NC_090937.1, from coordinate 1,620,428,317 downwards.
TCCTTGAAAATATTGTAAGATTGCACGGCTTCCCTTCGGTTTTGATCTCAGATAGGGGGAGCCAGTTTATCTCTCACTTTTGGCGAAGTTGCTGTCGTTTAGCCCAAATCGATCTGAGACTTTCAACCAGCCATCATCTCCAGACCGACGGACAAACTGAGAGGACAAACCAAACTGTGGAACAATATTTACGTTGTATGCTACAGCAGTCGGAAAGTAATTGGAAAGATATCCTTTGGATAGCCGAATATGCTTACAACAACTCGATCCATTCAGGAACCGGAAAAGGTCCCTTTTACATTTTATATGGGATTCATCCTCAAACCTCCAATCTCGACCCGCCCCAAGATCTTGGAACGCCTGAAGTGGATCAACTTCACAATGCTATCACTCAAGCTTTCAAAGAAGCGACAATCCACCTACAACAGGCTAAAGAACGGTACAAAAGGGGAGCAGACCAACACCGAAGAGACGCCCCTCAATACCAGGTTGGAGATCAAGTTTGGTTATCCACCAAACATTTATCACTTAAAGGACCTCACACCTTCAACCCAAAATATCTGGGACCATATCCAATTACAGCCATAATAAACCCAGTGGCTGTCAAATTGGGTTTGCCATCTCACATGAAAATACATCCGGTGTTTCACGTATCTCTGCTAAAACCTATGCAACCTGGAAGACTGGATAAACCTCCAGAGCCTATTCAAGTAAATGGAGAACCTGAATTTGAGGTTAAAAACATCCTGGACTCCAAGATCATTAAGTCAAAATTATACTATCTGATCGACTGGAAGGGTTACGGACCTCAAGAACGATCATGGGAACCCTCTGACCACGTCCATGCTCCTCGTCTAGTCAGAAAATTGCACCAAAATTTTCCCAATAGGCCAAAACCTCCGGGGAAGACAAGTTTGGGAGGGGCCTTGAGGGGGGTGCTATCATGAGCACTGCTCCCGAGAAGCCAAGTCAAGCCCAGCATCCCCAGAAGCAGGCTCACGACCCTCGTCCCCCGCTCCAGCAAACCCCTATTGGGGCCCTTTGGACCATGTCCTGGTGCCTCTGGTGCCAGGCTCATAAGGAACCTCAGTCCCGGCACCAGGGGCGCCGGGCTCATAATTCTTGCAAAGGTGCTTGGGTGGACCTACCTGTAGCAGACCATGCTGCATACTCACCTTTGCAAATGCTGGCAGGATGAAGTCCCCAGCCTTCTGCTGGGAGGAACTATTCCCTGAACTGGGACTACTTTCTTACCTGGGTGGGGCTGATGCCACTCCTTAGCTCTGGAACACAGGAACTCTTTTACCTGGGCGAGGCTGAGGAAGAAGACACCCAATCACTCCAACACTATTTAAACCACACCCGATTGGGAAAACGTGCTTCGCGTTATTCTGCATCTGCAGCAGGACGCTCACCGAGTCAGCTCCAGCATTCCAGTGACATCTCCAGCTTCAGCTCAGCAACCTGTGGAAGAAAGACACGAAAACTATACTTACCATCCAGGAATCCAGACACCGGCAGAACCTGCAAGCAAAAGAAACATAAGGTTAGCAAGTTGCAACACGTTTGCAGCCGCACTCGCTTACCTGATCCATCTGTGCTTTCACGGATTCTTCGCGGCCTTCTCTTCAGCAGCCTAACGGCACCTGTAAAGACAAAGAACATTGTTAAGTAGGAATCGGGTGAAGGCGGCCGCATTTACTTTTCTTACCTGCTTTTGTGCGCGTATTACGATCTCTTCAACCGCAGCAGCCCGGCACCTGAAAACAAGAAAAGACATTATTTAAGTGCCATTAAAGACTGCAAGAAAGCCTAACACTTACGTGTTTCCAAACGCCCGCAAGGTCCCGACACCTGCAAATAAGAAAAGAACATTGTTAGAGGTGCTATAATAAGGTCACAGATCATTACACTCACTTACTTCGCACGTGCAACGGCAACGGACAAACAACACCCGCAACATCTCAAGACCTGAAAACAGAAAACAAGGGACATTATTGAGGTGTCATTGAAATTCCCATACCTACGTACAACCGCACGTGTCGCGCTCTCAGTGACCACGCCCTCAGCATCCAGGCACCTGAAAAAGACAATGCAAAGACTTCATTAAAGGTGCCCATCTCTTCAAGACTACAAACTCTTTATACCTACTGGCATCCGCTCGTGCAGTAATGGCGGCATCAACTTTTGACATCTCAGCACCTGTGCCACTTCTAAGGCCACAAAAGACTTTGAGGACCTCCAGTGACGTAACTGGAACCCACGCACCCCTGCATAAGTCGCAGGATGGAGAGCCCAGCATTTATACGCCTAAGGTGAGAGCTCACCAGGACATTGGACTTTCGGAGAGTTGGCGATTAGTGAGGAGGAAGTCCAGCCAAACGGTCATTAACCCTTTTTTCTTCCGCCTGCAGAAACCTTACCCTGCAAGCCAGACAGTCAATAAGAGGAAGCCCAGTCCAGAGAGTCATCCGAGCTCTACGCTTCTCAATTGAAGATACTATAACAGTTCAGCCGGGCCCAGCGCCTCCGTGGGAATCAGGTGAGCGTTACAATACCAAGCAACAAGCTAATCTGTTTAAAGTTTCACAAAAGCTTGGCTGTGCTTCCAAACTAAATACAATCAAACCATAAAATTTGGATAAAAAACAAGCACACCAAACACATCATCCGCAAGTTCAGAAACTGACTCAGAAGGGGAAGCACTAACTGTAGAAGATACAACAGAGAAAACAAGCACAAGTGGGAAAACAACCTCAGGCTTCATGAATCAAATAAAAAGGTATAAGAAGGGCAATAGGAATTTTCTGTCAAAACAGCTCCGTTTTCAACTCCCTGGGAACACAGGACCAACTACCAGTACACCAGGAGGAGAGGAAGGAGGGAGGGGTACAAGATCCAATTAATCTAGGATCACAAGAAAACACAAACAAAAGGCTCACCAGAGCAAACGCAAAAGAATTAAACAGAATGAAATAATTCAAAATCTTGTTCTGAACCTATCCAGAAGAGAGATATCGCCTGAAGAGAACTCACTACTCAATAAAGGATTGTCATTCGCCCCTACGGCGAAACATAATGAGACTGATTTACACATTGACCTATTCAAATTTGTGCGGAAATTGAAACTTAAGAAATTCCTTGCCACCAAAGCACCAGGGGTTTTTCAATCTCAACCCAAGATGCAACAGAGCAACCTAAGTATCAAGGAAATAGAGGAAATCCACTTACTTAGATCCATTGCAGAGCCTGCTGACTATGATATCAATCAAGTATTAAGAGACCTGAATGTGGAAATAGATATGCTATCGATTAAAGAGCTCAAACCAACTTCCAAATTTGTACCGCAATTTTCAGCAGACAATATTATTGATACCTTTTACAAAGCGGTATCAGAAGAATTATACAAGACGGATCGGAAAAGACATCAGTCTAAAATATAACAGAACCTCACTAAACAAGAACAAGAAGCCCTTCAGACTTTAGAGACAGACCGCACCATTGTAATAAAAGAAGCAGACAAGGGGGTTAATATTGTTATTATGAACAGAGAAGATTACCTGGAAATGGAAAGAAAACATTTGAGTACCCCAGATTGTTATGAAATACTGCCCACGAATCCAACAAATACAAATAGTATATGATTTGGAGCATCAAATCAAGATCTGGCACCAGAAAGGTCTACTTACGGACGATGAAAGGAACTTTCTAACAATTAAAGAACCCACTATACCGATTATGTATTTTCTGCCCAAGATACATAAGAAATACGATCGTATACCGGAAGGACGACCAATCCTCAGTGGAATTGGCTGGGCAACAGAGAACATTTCTCAATATTTGGACAATATCTTAAGACCAAGAGCTATGAGATTGAAGGCATACTTAAAAGATACTACTGATGTTATCCTTAAGTTGAAAAACATAAACTGGGAAAGCAACTATCAACTTGCAACCTTGGATGTATGTGCACTTTATACATCGATCCAACATACATAGGCCTTGAGAGCAATTGATCACACCTTCAAGGAGGATTCTGCATCAATGTACTTGCAAATTCAAATGGTGAAGGAAATATTGGAACTGACCTTCAAAAGTAATATCTTCAATTTTGACAACAACTACTACAGACAAACCAAGGGCGTAGCAATGGGCACCAAATATGCCCCGGCCCTAGCTAATATCTTTATGGGCCTGTTTGAAGACACAATTATCTATCAAGACAACACATACGACAGAGAATTGGTTCATTGGATGAGATACGTTGATGATGTATTGATAATATGGAAAGGTACAACTTCAGATTTCGTGGACTTCAAAGACAGGATCAACCAAAATGAGATGGGAATATAACTTACAGGCAACTGCAATGAGACTAGTATAGATTTTCTGGATCTTACAATATACATTGACCATAATCAGATCAGAACCCGAACATACCGGAAACCTAAGGAAGGCAATTCGACTCTACACGCTGGGAGCTGCCACTATAAACCAACCATTCAGAACATACCCACAGGGCAATTCATACGAGCCCGAAGAAACTGTCAAACAACCAAACACTTTGAGGAGAAATGTACCTTATTCCTAACCATCACAGTTTTTGTCACGGGGTTACACAGAACAATGTGTTAAAAAAGCACTAGAGAAAAGCTCTCTATTAACTCAAGAACATACACTGACGCCAAAGATCAAAGATATGGAGCAATCAACAATTGGCTTCATCACCAAATACACTAGTGACCACAGGAATCTGTACAAAATTCTAGCTAAACATTGGTACCTGCTCAAATTGGATAAGAATATTGCAAATAATGTGGATGATAAACCCAGGACAATATATAAAAAGGCACAAGCCATAAAGAATAAAGTAAGTCCATCAAAATTACCAGATCTGATTGCAGAAGAACCAACGAGCTGGCTAAAAGCATCTACGAATGGTTTCAGAAAGTGCGGTACATGCACAATGTGCAAATTTGCACACAGCAAAACGGATAAATATACCAGCACTTATAATAAAACATTGAATATACTACAAACAATCAACTGCAGGTCAACCTACGTTGTATATGGAATCATATGTGTCTGCAAATTGGTCTACATTGGCAGCACAATCAGAGAACTAAGGACACGTGTTAGAGAACACAAAGCCAAAATTGGTAGCCAAGATCCGAGACTACCATTGGCATGCCATTGGCAGGGAAAACATCAGATGGCCAACAAAGCAGAATTAAGATTTATCGGTCTTGAGAAGATATCACTATGAAAAAGAGGAGGAAATAAGGAAAAGAAATTGAGACAAGCGGAAGCGAAAATAATTTGTAAATTGTACTCTACAGTACTCGGATTGAATACAGACAATGAAATGGTCTCCTTCCTTTAGGGGACCTGTTTCCCCCTCACAACCTTTTTGCTCTTAATGAACTATATGCAATATTATATATCTCATATACTGTTAATTACTATTCTGGACGGGCGCCAGGACTTGTGTGTTTTTTGGAATATTGTATTCTTTGATTATTGACTCCTGTACAAGAACTATAAGTCTCACATTGGTCAAAATATTATTATCTGACAGCGTCCACAATCTTATCCTTCTTATATTAATCAAAACAATACTATCTGATAGTACTCCGAGCATTCACTTATACTTTTTTCATTAGAACAAATACAGTACACGTTAATATTGTTTAGTATAAAATCTACCAACTAAAATAACTATAAAACATGTCAAAGTGACACTAGTAATCTACAAACATCTTTTATTAACCATTTAACATGAATTGGAACCTTTTAACATGCCTATTTAATATTAACCCAGGTTACCAACAATGATCTAAAATGGCCGCCACAGAAACATAGGAGAATAGTTGCCATTAGACTAGAAGACGGACTTGAGCTAGGATCCATTTCTATGACAACCCGAGTACACCAATGAGGGAGATAATGTCAATTTTCACCCTCTCTGGATACTTGGCGGTAACGCGATCAGGCACGAGAATTTTTCCGAGGCAAGAGACCGTCATTCAAGTGCAGCTTACGCTGCGTTTTGTGAAAATGCCTGTCGCAAGCCTATGTTCTAACGCTCGGAGGCTCTGTTACTATCTTGCCGTACGCGGCTCCATTCGAGCGCACGATCCAGTGTTTGGACTTATTACAAAAACCTCACTACAGCTCTGTCATTATAGTCCGTTTTGAATTACTTGAATAAGCATTCTCTAAAACTTATAAGGACCTTAGAGGCACCGATATACAAAATGACCTTCCCGTGCTTATCTATAACATATGTGGTATTATCACCAATGCAGTTAGAGGTGACATTATGTCCGATTTACGTTTTTCAAAGGGATCGAACCCGTGACTGGAAGAGTGACTACCATTTACCTTAACTGATTAAAGGGAAAATAAGGTAAAACAATAACAATTTGATAATTTAGCAATTAATAATATGCCAACATATCTAGCAGTAACTAATGAAAATGTGTTCTACTTATCTCTTGACCCTCAAACATCCTTCCTTATCCCCTACCACATTTTTGTCTGGCTTTTTGTTTTCTTTGAATTATTAACTACAACAAAAATGTTTTTTTACCAACCAATTTTCTCACTATATCACTGTGTCCTTTGTAAATTATGTGAATGAACATATTTGTTTGATGTTGTTTGAAAAACATCTATATAATGTTGTTTGGTTACATACATAGCCCTGATTTGAAAAAGGTCCATAAAGGAGCGAAACACGTGTCATCCTAAAGGGCATTTAACTAATAAATTATGTTTTAAAAATTGGGCGCAGTCTCAAAACTGGGACTCTTCTTTTTTGCCTTAATCTGTTTAAAGACTGCATTTACAAAATGAGCCCCATTATCTGATCTCATTACTTCACACACACCTCATCTAGGGAACACTTCCCTTACTAGGAATGTGGCCGCACAGGTAGAGTCTGGGTGTGTACATGGACCTGCTTATATCCATCTAGAGAATGAATTCGCCACTACAATTAATTATCTGTACCCGTTGCATACTTGAATCATGTCAACGTAATCGACATGCAGATGCTGAAAAGGCCCATATGGCCGGGGGATGACTCCTCTCACTACTTTTAATGTGTGCCCAGCAGTGAATTGCTGGCAGATTATGCAGTTCACCATAAAGAATGCAACCTGCTCTGCTAAATTCGGTATGAACCAGTCTTCCACGAGCGTTGCTGCAAAATTTTCTTTTGACATGTGTATAGGGTAGTGTAGCTGTTCCAATGCTATTTTTAGTAGGGTTACAGGCATTACTGGTTTACCAGTGCTGTCTTGTCGCCACAAGCTGTCAGAGGGGTTGAAAGAACACCCTCAACGTTTCCACAGGTTCTTCTCTTCTTGTGGTGCCTCCCCTTGAAGCTCCATTAGTTGCATCTGCCCCAGATTACTATAGGCTTCGGGTGAGGCACCATCATTCTCTCAAGGGTGCACCCTACTTCCACTTCTATGATCGTCTCACTTTTGGAGGCCATACGCTTGGCTTCCGTGTCTGCTGCGTGGTTTCTGCGTGACACGAAATCCGTCCCTTTGGTGTGGGCAGCGCATTTCACGACCGCTATGCCCACTGGCAGCTGTAGTGCTTTAATCAGCCTGTCCAATAAGGCTGCGTGCTGCACTGGCGTGCCGTCTGCTCGGAGGTAGCCCCTCCTTTTCCAGGGCACTAATCCTGTGTGCACTGTGGACGTCACATAGGCGGAGCCACTGTACACCGTAACTTCCTGGTCTGTGTGATTCTGAATGGCGAGTATCAACGGCAATAATTGTGCAGACTGCGCTGAATAATGAGATGGTATTCGTGCACTGACGAGTACTCGAAATTCTCAGTTTGCTATGTTTTTCTTCACAGCGACGCCTGTGTATCTTTGTCTGTCTTCTTGGTCGATTCTCGAAGACCCATCAATAAAGACAATCTCTCCTCCTGCCAGGGCATTTTCCTTTATCCTGGGGATTTCATCATAGAATTCTTCATAGTTCACACAGTCATGTATCGGCTCTCCTTCAGTGACTGGCTCAACTATGAATGTAGCTGGGTTCACTGTTTTACATCGAGCTATTTTGATCGATGTATTAGATATAATCACTTCATATGCAGAAGCTCTCTGACATATGAAACTGCCCTTTGGTTTCTCTAAAATGGCAAATAGTGAGTGCTCGACATATAACGTCATGGAACATCCCACTACAATGGTTATCGCCTTCTCTACGGCGAACGCTGCGGCAGCTAAACTTTGTTTGCATGGGAATTGGCGTTTCATTACTGGGTCCAGGTTCCCACTGTAGAATGCCAGGGGCTTGTACACCAACAAGGTTTTTTGAGCGAGCACTGCCGTCATAACGCTGCCATCTGTGTGCGAGAACAGGTAGAATTCCTCTGCATAATTAGGAATCCCGAGAACTGGAGCCGTGCAAATTGCTCTCTTTAGTTCTGCAAACCCCTTTTCCATTGCCTCAGTCCATTCAATCTTTTCCTTTGTCACCTGGGCCTTCTACAGGGCCTGGAGCAAGGGCCTGGTATACGAACTGTAATCGAAGATCGATGCTCTAACATAATTGCACAGGCCTGAAAAGCTCTGCATTTGCTTAATCGTGAGGTGTTTAGCCGTGTTCATGATGGCTTCAGCCCTTTCTGGGGTCACCTTTTTACCTTCATGTGAGATTAGCTGGCCTATGTACAGCACCTCCTGTTGACAGTATTGCAGTTTTTCCTTGTCAACCTTATAACCTTGCTCAGCCAGTATAGTCAGTAGCTGAACAGAATCGCGCCTTCATTGCTCTTCCGTGCAGCTGCAGATCAAGATGTCATCCACATTCTGCAAGACGACACTTTCTAATGCAATATTGCTCAGGTCCATCTGCAGGACTCTGTTGAAAATGCACGGGGACTCACAGTACCCCTGTGGCAACCACATGCTTTTCAGACGCATTGGTCTGAAAGTGAATGACGTCAGATCTTGGGAGGCGCAGTGCAACGGGTTTGAGAAAAACGCATTTTTCAAGTCAATCACCATGAAATATCTTTCCTCGATGGGTATGTGAGATAGGATTGTAGATGGATTAGGGAGTAGAGGGAACTCGGCTTCAACAATATTGTTTAATGCTCTTAAATCTTGGATTAAACGCCAAGACCCTCCCTTTGATTTCTTGATGGGATAAATCACCGGATTACAGGGTGACTCTGACGTCACTAAGATGCCCTGGTCCATCATGGCGGAAATTATCTTCGCGATCCCTTCATCCGCCTCTCTGGACATGGGATATTGTCGCGCCCTCAGTAAAATTGCTCCTTGTTTCAGTTTATTTTTCACTTCTTCCACGCCCTTCAGGAGGCCTACATCATATGGTCCTGTAATCCATACTGATTAGGCACCTGGGCCATGTCGTCTTCAAAGTATTTTGGACGTATTAACGCCAACATCATTCTCTGAGGCACTTCTCTTTTGATCATTTTTACCCAAAATATGAGACTCACTTCCACCCTTGTCTCTTCTGAGTCTGGTTGTTCCTCAATCAGATCGTCATCTGTGACGTCAGTCACTCGATACCCTTCTTCAATGGCGATAATTGCGCACCATTGTCTGCCTTCATCATCGTATCAGTCAACCAATGCTACTTTCCCTCGTACTGCTGCTGCGTGTATCGTCAAGGGAAATATTTGTCCCTCATCTTCATGCATAGGTATTCTTGGTCTAAATAGAAATTCATCAGGGGTTCACATGGTTCTGTCTGAGCGGCCTGGTAATCCTGCCATAAGCACACGCATGCCATATACGAAAACCTCTGGCTCTAATGGTATAGCTCTCATGGCTATAGCCCTGATCATTTCACACACGTTTGAATAATGCATTCCTGGAGTGGAGCATACTATGCCCTCCTCCGTGAACGAGATTGTCATGTTCAATTTTGTCATTAAGTCTCGACCCAAAATGTTTACTGGGGTCTGACGTGAATACAATAAGGGCACATTCATTTCGTACTCTCCTATGGAGACTGGGAGTGAGTCTGTAAAGGGAACTCGACTATGAGCTCCTGTAAAACTCTGTGTGTCTATGGCCTCGCTGGACAAGGAAAACTTGCCTTCACGTATGCACAAGCATGTTACACCCGTGTCAACTAAGAAGTAATATTCTTTACCCCCTATGACGACATTCACCTTAGGATCCCTATCAGGGTCTGGTGTCACTGATAGGATAGAGCACATCAGGGTTCCCAGTGAGCTGTCCTAGTTTGTATAGAAGTTCAGTCCACTGTACATGTGTGGATTCTCTCCATTCCCAGGGTTGCCTCCCCTTCCAGAGATTGTGCCCTGGGACGTTTGCGGTGGTGCCTGTTGAAATTGCACTTGTGGCAAATTCCCCATGTTCGGGGGTTGAACCCCTTGTTGAGCACCTTGCTGCACTCCTGGTGCATGCTGCTGCACTGTGTGATTCTCTGCACCGCCCTGTTGTTAGATTGCAGGTGGATTTGCTGTGCCTGCTCCCATCCCTTGGATACTTGGCCACGTGCCTTGACTTCTGCACGTGCGCGTTAAGTCCCCTGCCATTTCACATAGCCAACATACTGGTGGTGGTCGGATTATTTGTCCTTTTGACATATCTGGGCTGCCCGTTTGCACGTTTTGAAAGCCTCCATGATTGCTCAGGAAACCTCCTTGATTACTCTGCCATCCTCTTCCTCTAAATCCTCTTCCCCTTGGATACTGTCCTACGTTATCCCGGTTGTTCTGCTGTGGGTTTGCCACCTGTTGTATGTTCTGTTCAGCTGGGTTAGTTTGCACGGCTCCTTCAAGAGCATACTTTGATTTATTTTGTACCAGCTTCGCTTCCTCACCCTTTCGAGTTACCTCCTTTTTTCGATTCTTTTCTTGCAACAATCTACAGTAATGTGCGATAGTTGTATTTCAGCCCAAGCTTTAGCCTCAACTCCTACCAATTTCTTGAGCTGTTTCTGCACTGGTTCTGGCAACCGCTGGCACAATATGTGCTAAAACAACAGTATAGATTTCATCAAAGCTTCGTGCGTTTCGAGCACCCACACGTCTTGGAAATTCTGGATATAAATCAACGGATCTTCTGACTCCTTCATTTTTTGAGTCATTATAGCTCCCATATTGGAAGTGTCCGGGTAAAGCACTCGTAGCGCTTTCCATACTGCTGCTCTGCAATTATTAAATGGTGCTCCGTCATGTGCAGTGTTAATTATGGTTACACCAGGGTACCCTGCCTGTGTCCACAAATCGTCTGCTCTCTCACCAAGTATGGCGATCAGGAGACCTTTAATGCCACATATTGCGAGCGTAACTCCCCCTGTCATATTTTCTAACTCATGTATTCACTTCCCAGCTCCCAATGTCAACATTGGAAGCTTATTTTTCAGGTTTTCTCTGTCCATGTTTGGCCATGGAATATATTGTGGTCTTGCTCCCCCCTTTTTCTAGTAGCAGAAACTGGAATGCACAGCCCTCTTTCTCTTCTCTCGTAGTTCTCCTGTTTATCACAGGGGTAATATTCCCACATTGCCCTCTACCTGGCAATGTTCTTAGCCTGTCTACATAGGGCGATGACAACACCACCCTCTGACTATGAGGTGTTCCTTCATGCCAGTCAGACTGTGTGGCATACTCTGATGTCCTCGGTGCGGACTTGCTAGCGTCTGACCATCTTACCCCTTTGTCCCTTGGGAGCTGCTTTTCTCGCTGTCTCCCTTCTTTATTTGTCTCGCCCTCCGTCTCCTCTCTGAAGTCGGATATTGATTGTTCCCAATTCACGCTACTCCTTGTGTCATCATCGTTTTTACTGATTTCTAGTCTGTCCAGGGACAGTCTCCTGTTCCCACTACTTCGGGTGATGTCCTCAGTGTCATACAGCTGAGTGCTTTCCAAGCACTCATCTTCCCTTTCCCCTCTGGATATTTGTTCTAACCCCATTTCATCATATATTTTATCGATCGTTGCCCCGATGCTTCTGGTGTCGAAGTCATCTTCAATACTTGCCCTGGTCATGCCTGGAACTAAGTCGCATGCAGGAAAGAACTCTTCAATGTCTTCCCATTCTACAGCAGGATCGGGTTTTTTAACTTCCCGCTCCAGATATTCGAGATCGCGTGCCCTCTGTCTACACTTACGTTCAATATCGTCATACAATTCTTTGCGCTTCCTCGTCTCTTCTCTGTCCTTGTCTACTTCTCTTCACCTTTCATTTCTACGTTCATCTGCCCTTTGAATTCCCTCATCTTTTCATCTCCTTATTCTTTTTTCACGTACCCTTTGCTCTTCTTTCAACCTTAGCTGTTTCTGTCTGTACTGGTCATAGGCTGCTTTCTGGTTGTGATCGAGCTGCTTTTCTTGCTCTTCACGATATAGCTTTTCTCGCCTCAGCCTATCTTTCACTCTTATCATTTCATCCCTTAACTCCTTTTCTTTCTCCTTTCTCCGTGCCTCATCTACCCTTTCTTTAGGTCTAACGTCATCACTTCCTTTTCCATCGAGCTTCAATAATATTTGTCCTCCCATCCATTCACTTTTGTGAATGCTATCTCATCAGTTCTGTCTTCACTTCCTTTCCATTTCTTTCCCTCTCTCTCCTTATCGAGAGATGCAATAATTTGTGCCTGATCCTTCCTCTCATCATCGCGTCTCTCCTCGTCCCTTGGGACTGTGGAGGCAAGATTCGCATCGTGAACATTCCATTTGTTTTCGTCACTACTGTACATAGGTGACTCATGTGCAGGGTTGCTATACCCTGTGGCTGTTTTAAGCTCTCATAATGGGTAGAGTTCCTCAGGCTTACTTCCCTCGGTTTCTGTTCCAGGCGGGGAAGGTGGCGCAGTAGGTGTCTCACCCCCTTCCGTGCATATGTTTAACATCCAGTCAGCAGGTTGCTCTTCCTCCTCTGACTGTTCGAACATCTTCCAAAGTTCTAGAACAGCAAGGCGTTTCTTTAGTTTCTTGACTGTATATGTGGCATCCAAATAAGTCATCATATGCTGTAAAACGGCTTTTGATAAAGACCCATTTTGTGGCCACGGCATAAACATCTTGTTTATCTTAACCCACTCAGTGCTGTATTTCTTTATCTTGACAATTGTTTACATAAGTGTGCTAATGGAGTAATGTCTTCCATGCTTAAATCTGTTCTATTTTCCTCTTATACAACACTTTTAAATGCTCTCACACAACTTTAACACTGTCAACAATATGAGCGAGGACCAAACCCTGCAAGCTTCAATCCAATTTTCCACCAAAACTTTAATGTCACCAATTTACTCAAAACATACATTTGTGTGCGATTTCCTCTCAACTATAAAATAGCGCGAATCTTCATCAGCTCTCATGCAAAACACACAACTTCCTTCACGCATAAGGGCACAACAGAACGTATAAGACAAACATTTAAGAGACTAGTCAGACACTAGCCGGGCACAAATAGCTCTGCCTCTAATTATCACCCCTACATGGAGTTTAAATAAACCCCTTTTACGACGTCTTTAAACGTGGTAGTAGCCTAGTCGTCCCCTATTATGTGGGGCTCTGAGTTCACGTTTCTTCTGACCGCTATATTAAAGCGCAGGAATAAGGCGTATCCGCTCTCTTTCTCATGTGTCCGCCCTGGTATCCTCTCTCTTCTCGGGTGTCTACCCCGATATTCTCTCTCTTCTCGGGTGTCTAACCGGTATTCTCTGTCTTCTCTGGTGTCTACCCCGGATATTCGCTATTTATTCAATTATTCTCGAGTCATTATCCCCTTATATATATATACAGTCTTCTCTACTTCTGACTATTTTGTTTTCTCCACCTCCCTCCGTTACCTTTTCCCTTCCTTGTTCTAATGCCTATGACATTTGCCAAAGCAATCAATTTTTTTTGTTTTACTCACCACTCGCATCGTTCCTCTCTGGATCCTCGGGATCACTGCCTCCGTTACCGCCTCCTTCAGTCTTTCGCCTGTTCCGCTGCCCGTAGGAATGGAAGGTTGTGTTTTTAAAACGGGTCCCTTCAGGCCCACAGCAGATTTTGGATCAATTTAAACTATCATTGTCCACGGGAAGCTTCACAGTCTACTCAGCCAAATGGCGAAGGACTCGTTATATTGCCGAAGACCTAGAGTTACTTCGTGTCGACGATCAATAGGTGTCTTATCTTAATCAATAATCAATAGTTGATGGTCACAACCATCCTCTGCTACCAAGTGTACAGGAGGGCGGAGCGACCTCTGATGGGCCCATGGGATCAGAGCTCACCCTTGAGTACTTTAAGACAAGATATCTGCACCTTGGGATGAATGGAGTGTGGGATTGTCTTACTCCAACACCAAACAATAAGGACTACTCAATGGTTTGGAAAAGGGAAGGCCGTTTAATGACAAGTACACAAAACGGGGAAACAATAGGAAATCATCAATGATGTGATCGCCCGTCTCGCGTCAACTTCCAACTTCTTCATGCAAACAGTAACCTTTATACCCAAAACTCGTCATCATTGACGTGTAACACTCAAAAGTTTGTCATGCAATTCTATTGGTTGGAAAAGTATAGGTACTATATCTGTATATGGTGACGGAGTGTGAGGATTGGATAACTCTTATCGGGTGGGCGTCTAAGCCCATCCCTCTACATCACTCATGCTAGACATCACTAAAAGTACGACGTCTCATTGGTTCTACTAGCTATAGGTCCCTAGATTATTTGATCCACTGTGATTGGGTCGGTTACACCTCTAGGCATAAATCTCCACTTTAATTAGCAGCATGCAGAATGTTCACCAGATGCAGTGTGCCCCAGGATTCACCTTGCCTCCCCTCCATCAATCAGTACTTTAGGGCTATGTGTCAATTAGTTCGCTGAGGTTGGCCTCGAAACTGTAGCTTCTTATCAGAAGAAGTTATGGAATCCTCTGGTTTTGGATGACATCAGACGTGGGTACCTCTCCGGGCCTGGCTGGTCATGTGTTAGCACACTGTGAATCTGCTTCAGTTTCCTTCTATTTGAGTATTTGATTCTTTATTCGGCCTTGCCACCTGCCTGGGCTTCCTTATCTTGACCTTCACGGGGCAGGCTGCTATGCTCTTAAGTTTTGATTCTTCCAAGTTGCCGCTCTCCTCCCTTCCTTGGAGTGACCTCGAATTCCCAAGCATGAGCTGCTTCTTGCTAAGTTTCAATTCTGCTCTTTTGGCTGGTATTGTGCAGGTATATGAATCTTGGCTTGTTTGACCCCTAGCAACCTGGGTTACTTCTGCTTTTGTATAAAGTGGCTTTGCACTTATATAATGTGCTTCATTGAAGTAGATATATATATTTGGCGCTTGCCGCTCTATTCTTCTACTAAGCATAGCAAGCAGTACTGTTTTCTTAGCTTCTTGCGTTCCAAACCTATTTACAGACGTTTAGCTTAGTTGCATATTTTCATCCTGCTTTATGGTTATGTCTCTTTATATTTCAACATCACCTCTTCTTCTACGTTCTTTACGTCTTTATTCATAACATTTCGTCTTTGCTGGTCATCTTTTTGGTTGTCATTTCTTTCATCTGTACGTCTACTAGGGCCCTTGTCTCATCATCATTCGCCTTCGATTAAGGCCCTTTGGGTCTCTTCTGGGACCGTTTGTAAGTATTAAGTAGTCTTCATTTCGTGTCAGCTGCTGGTACGGTTGCTTCAATGGGTACCACGCTGCCCATGGTTGTCTGGTTATTGGCACTTCAACAGGTATTGCTCTTCCGATGGGCACTGGGTAGAGCCCTAGTGCTGCTCTCTGTTGGTTTATTTGCTCCTCATATGTCACACATCTCGGCGAGTATGTTCCTGGTATTTCAAGATGGGTGGCTGGAGTGCAGGCCATATCTGGGACCTCCTCTACAACAGTATAAAAGCCTATTAAAGGGCTGCTATACTTTCAATGAGACAATGCTATCTCGAGTATGGTGATGATTTGTCACAGTATAAAAGCCTATTAAATTAACATAACAGAATTTGCTAGAAGGGCTACTATACTTTCAATGAGACGATGCTATATCTAGTATGGTGGTGATTTGTCATAGTATAAAAGTCTATTACATTAATATAACAGAACTTGCCAGAAGGAATGCTCTACTTTCAATGAGACAATACGATCTCTAGAACAGTGGTGATTAGTCACAGTATACAAGTCTATTAAATTATAATAACAGCACTTCCCAGAAGGACTGCTATACTTTCAATGAGACAATGCTATCTATAGGATGGTTGTGATTTGTCACACTATAAAAGCCTATTAAATTAACATAACAGAACTTGCTAGAAGGGCTGCTGTACTTTCAATGAGATGATGCTATAGTATGGCGGTTACTTGTCACAGTATAAAGCCTATTACATTAACATTGAATAGGGTGTGCTGCAGAGTGTTTTGTGAAGGAGGTGAAGACAGATGCTGTTTGGTTTTCTCCTGGACTTTGCCTACCTGGAATTGGACTTGTCCCCTCTCTATTGCCAGCACAAGAGAGGATTACTGCTTAAAAACACTGCACAGGCGCAGAGCGCTGGGCGGTGTGCTGCAGTGTGTTTTGTGTTTCGAGTTTGGCGGATGCGTGATGCACCATCGGCTTTCCAGGTAAGACTCTTTCCTGTTAGAACACATTAGAACACATTATTCTCAGTCAAGACACCAACACTGGGGCCAACCAACGTATTCCGAATGGAAATTGTTTCACGATAATTTGGCACGCTGCTGCAAACTATTGCACTTCAAATTCTGTTGATACAACTCCCTTAAGTTGACGTTTTAGAGAGACAAGGCTGCGCAAGGACAGACCCGCGTGACTCCGCCTTCCTTCTTCTGCGGCTATTGTGTCCCATTCGATTGTGCAATCCTCTAGTATCAATTCTTCGAGAGGAGGTCTTTTTCACAGTGTGGTCCGGGATAGCGGCTAACTTCTCGTCATCTCTGTTAGTTACTGAATTTCGATACGGAGGCAAGAAAATCTGTTAGTAGCCACTAGGACGAGTGACTCCCGCTCTAATTTGCCTCCAATGTCCCCGGATTATGTTTTTGATTACACAGAGGGGAGGGATGGAATACCTTTAATACTGAGTGAGACCGTTCAGTTTGACTCCTCCGGTCGACGGCTGCAGGCTGAGCAACCTTCATCTCTCTTCATGAATAAACAAATCGATACTCTCAGTGCGTTGCCTACGCTATCTGAACACGTCTCGGAAAAACCTGATTTCCCTATACATGGGAATCAAAGAGAGGAAATGTAATGAATTACACTATTTGTGATTCCCGGCAAAATGAATGTGTGGCGCTAAGTTTGCATTTCGACAAAGTGAGTTCACTCCTGGTCTAACGTCTCCAATATCCCAGAAAGACAGAGCAATTCTGGCAAAATAATTGTGGAAGAAAAAATAGGACCAAGCTGCCAAGTCCACGTCCATTCAGCCATGTACCCCAGTGAATACTAATTCCCAAAATTCCTCATGGAAAACATCTGGGTGTAATGAATTTGTATTGGAATCCTGTGGCGATTAATGATGAGTGTTTCATCAATACTATCCTTTCAACAATGGACACAGTAAATATAACATTTTCCGATATTGAATTGATTGTTTGTGGTGATCTCAATATCCATCTTTTCGCCACTAATGGAGCCATAATTCCAGTTGAGCAGCTACCGACTAGAGCTAAACGATGGTCGAAAGAACTGTCCGAAAGAAACATGGCTCTTGCCGATGGATCTGATACCAGGAATGACCTGCGCAACCAACTTTGTCTAGAGGATAATCTATGGCCATTCTTGATTATATTTACACCTCTTCAGAAATAAAGGCAAGAACGCTTGCAACAGACAATATTCACTCATTAAACAGCGATCATCATAAAATCACCATCACATGGTCCTCTACTCGACCAATTCATGACAAACTCAATCGTCCGCGCCTCGATTTGAATCAGGGTATAAAGAAATTGTGTATAAGTGACAAACAACTGAAAGGCCTAACCGAGACCTTTCTTGTAATAGGTCTTAGAGGACTTGCAAAAATGGAGTATCAATGGCTTTTGGTTCCTTTTAACCACACTAACCCCCAGACAAGAGTACCAAGGAAATCCCATATGCATAGTTACAATTCTCAAATAGTAACAGAAAAATGGGGAACTCCGAAAACAACTGAAAGGAATTCTAAAACTGGGAAGACCAGATCAAGCCAAGATGGGACATTAGCAAAACAACACTATAGAAATTGGCTGAAAGCAACAAAGTTGTGATTAACCAACTTGATGCTGAGAATATACTGAAAGTCCTGAAAAACAAAAATACAAAAACCCTATAGAACCTACTAAATTCAAACCCGCAACAACAAGAGCATCTTATTTCGGATGTTCTGGAAGAAGAGTGGATAGCGTACTTTACTCAGCTTTACAAGAAAAAGAAAGGAACAGTAATTACAGTCTGTGATGAAACAGAAATTAAATGGTGCACCAATTTGGATCTTGAAGAAGTCTATAATCATATCAAGAATCTGAATGCATCCAGCGCCCCTGGCCCTGATGGTGTAAGTAATGCCCTCCTAAAACGCAACCCTGAAATATGGGCGAATCTCTGTATCCAGATCTTTGAATTGCTCTCAGACCTCAACATGATCCCCATAACATGAAAAGCTGCCATTCTCATTCCAATTTATAAACATGGAGACAGAAAATTAGCAGCCAATTACTGCCCCATAGCGCTCTTTGATCCTTTGGGCAAAGTGTTTCTTCTGAAGAAATTAACTGAATGGGCTACAAAAAATCACAGACAAGATCCAAGGCAAACTGGTTTTGTGAAGAACATCGGCATCAACATCAATGTATTTCTCATGAAAATTCTCAAACAAGAGGCCATAACGAAAAAACAGCCAATCTATGCAGCATTTATCAATTTCCAACTAGCCTTCGATTCAGTGAACAGAACCAAACTATGGACAAAATTAGCCAAGTGGAAATGCCCGAACGAGAAACTGCAACCTATTAAACAACTGTACACAAATACGACAATCAGGATAGGACTGTCCCAGGAGGGGGCTTTATCCAACAAGATTCACACTTGCAATGGGCTGAAGCAGGGTTGTCCCTTGGTGGCCAACTTATTTATCCTTTACACAGCAGATATAGCTGACAAGCAGCGATTCACGATAGCAAACCCACCAACAGTGAATGCAACCCCTCTCCCATACATCATGTACGCCGACGATTTAGTATTACTACAACAAATCCAAATGGGCCTGCAGAAAAGTTTTAGAAACTTAGAAGGTTATGTGAAAGATAATGCCCTGAAGATTAATACACAGAAATCTAAAATCATGATTGTAAGATACTCAAAGAAAGCAAGTTTAAAATCTATGCCCCTCTTCTTGGTCAATAAAAAACTTGACCATGTAAATACTATCAAATATCTGGGCATATGGCTTAATCACTCAGAGGTCGAAAAAGACTGGGTGATCCACCTAATTTCAAAATTTCAAAGACTCTTTCATTGGCTCGACAAGGGCTAATGCTGCATAATAAATTTGGCAAGTTTTCTATGTTACCTGTGATTACCTTCTACAGGCAGAAAGCTGTAGCCATTCTATCATATGGCAGTGAGTCCATGTTGAACATAGATCAAACAATGTGGCAAAAGATTGAAGCGATCTTCTGGAGAAAGATTCGAGCTCTGCCACCGGCATACCCAATGCCGCGAATCTGCTATGAAATAGCTATTCAATCGCTTGAGTCCATAGTAAGATGGAAACATCTAGATCTCTTCAGAAAGACAGTGATCGATGAACACATACCAGCAATGGAGATCCTTCGTCATAGCTGATACAATGCTAAATGTATGGAAAAATGCCACCATGTTGATAATGCAGAATGAAGACATATCTCTAAAGATGCTTAAATGTCGACCACAAAATGCAAAAAAACTCTTGCAACAGAACGACTGGATTTGCACAGTCCAAATCAAGACCCAATACCAGCTTGCACTTAATTGCAATATAGATTCAAGAGCGTTAAACCAACCCCCCCCACTAGTTAAAGACATTTCCATCACCAAACATTTGAGACACTTTCTTATGCCTTCGACTCAATTTGTTGCCCACACAGGAAATACTAGTTAAGACCAAGCAGCTGCATAGACATAGACTACTGTCACTTCTGTTTTCAGACCGAAACACCTGGATCCATATACCATATTGTAATGGAATGTACTGCTCTAACCGAGAAAAGAAAATTGTTTCGAGCTATGTTATGATGCGATGGGCACAGATTTTGTTGGGAAATAAGAAATCTTTAGTGTTCTTGATTATTCAATCTTGGAACAATATAATGCTCTTGCGGGCTAATATCTGGAAAAAATGGAAATTAGAATTAATGTATTAACAAAAAGTAATTATGAATTTGAAAGAATTGAAGTTAATCTTTTATATGAATGTTTTTTGATATCGTTGTTTTTCTAAAAATGAGAGTTAAAAGAAAAGTTTGTAATAAACTATATCTTTTATAAAAAAATTATCTGGGACTGGATTTCAACTCCAAAAAATGCATGAAACTCAAAACTGCTCTTCCTTTAGCACTAGGTAAAATCAAACTACACAACCAACTGAAGCACTTATTAGACTGTCCATCACGTCATCACAGAAACCAATTCCTAAGATTCAGGCTAAACGCCTTGAATAACAGAGAAATGCTCTGGATATGACGTAATAAGGATACGACTGATAATAAATGCAGATTCTGTGGTACTGGAGAAATTGAGTCCTTAAAGCATCTGATATCTGCCTGTACTGGCACCAACAGCCAGCGGATTCTGCATTCGAGTAGCTTCAAACCACAAAACAATGACATGGACGAATGGTGGGCCTATATAAGTGCTGGCAGGAACAACAAGCTATCATGCAGTCTAATTGACTACCTCGATATGATCCTGAGCGACAAATAGCGACTGGCGAAAGGAAAATCAGAGGAAAAGAAAAGACCTACTGCAAGGAAGCATAAGTGTCATGAAATAGCCTAAAGAAATGTAACGAATGTGGACCTCGACTTAGACTTTGAGAACGTCTTGGGAATGAACATGTAAATGATGATAGTTTACTAATGTAACAAAAGTTCAGTATTGATTTATTGAACTGAAGTTTTACTAAAATAAAAAAATAAAAAAAAATATGATATTAACATAACAGAACTTGCTAGAAGGGCTGCTATACTTTCAATGAGATGATGCTATATCTAGTATGGTGGTAATCTGGTGCAATTTGAAAGCCTATTAGCATAGGATTACTTTTAATGAGACAATGTTATCAATAGTAAGGTGGTGATTTGGTGATGTACTAAAGCCTGTCAACATAACACAATGCACTGGTGGACCTCTAATTGCCTTAACCCAAGACAAGCCCACCACTTAAGAAGCGAGTACATGGCTGTGCATAAAGCAAGTTTCATGTACAAAACCTCCAGGCAGCAGTTAGATGGTGTTGCAGGACCACACTGACCCACGTCTCAACAATACAACATACAACATCAGTTAGCAGTTTATATACTTTTTGCAACAATTGAAATCATTCCCAGATACATGTATTACTTCTCAACCACCAATTATGATTGGACAAAACCTCTTCAAAGAAATCCCATCTTTCCCCAATTCCTCCATTTTCATTGGTCAGGCTTATCATCATTTTTATCTTCAGATCATATTCAAAACATAACTCTTCTTGGGATTCATTGTAGTAGGTTCTGGCGTCAGTACATGTTTAAACATTTGTATTGAAAACATAATTTATTACTAGCAATAACTGGCCTAAGACCTTTAACATTAAGTAGGCTTGCACATGGTTCGACTGATGTATTGTGGCAAAAATGCCAAAGAGAGACTAAACAGTCATTTTCTTTGAACCACAGATCGCCATCTCCATTCCATAGACTCCTAGTGCCTTCATCTAATTTATGCGGCCACATGCAACCTCTTTGACCTGGAAAAATACTTAAGCATTTGACCCTGGCCTTGGTCCTTAGGTATACTACCACCAACCAAATTACTAATCCCCTCTAAAGATTTTAATACAAAAGGCTAAATAACATCTGTTCCCTTGCAAGGACTCTGAATCATGCCATCTTCATACGACCTTATTACTAACTAACTAATTCTCTTTCCCATCCAAAATATTCCTGCCATTTTAGAAAACTCTAGAATGGCTGTGAGTGTGCAGTCTCTGGCAGTCACTCTTCTGTTTCCATTGATCCTGTGGGAGGTGCTACTACCTGCTTGCACCTACAAGAACCCTTCATTCCGCGGAGCGGACCGCGGAGTGTGGCTGCGAGTGTGCAGTCTCTGGCAGTCTGTGCATGGCTGTCATGGCGACCGCCTCCGAAACTTCACTTCTTTTGGACCTTGCCTCTGTATCCGTGCCAGATTCTACAGACCTTGAGGAGGGCCGCTTACTTAGAAGTGCACGTCCCCGACTCGCACAAAAACAACCGCTCCTTCCCCGTGGTGCTTCGAGTCTTTCAAACCCGGATACAACTTATTGTCAAACACAATTACAACCTCAAGCCCTTCGGCGGCGGGCCGAGAACAAAGAAAACAAAGACCCAGCCGCAAGAAAAACCCCCGCCATAACGGTGCGAGGAAGTCAGGTGGACTCAGAAATCCACCGTGATGATTCACAGTGCGCCAAAGTTACTCACTCACCCCTGGGTCCTGTGGCTCAGCGACACCCGTTGTCACTTCTGCAATCGAGGCTTCCCCCCTCACAGCTCCGAGCCTGGGACGCCTCCGGAGGGAGGACCGAGGCCCTTGAGCGGGGGGGGGGGGAGTCTGCAAAGTGCTCCATAATCGCCCACAAATCGGGACCCACTCAGGGGGCAGAGCTTGAAGTCGCTAGGGAGGCGGCTTCTGTTGAAGCTCCGAGCAGTGAGAACAGTGGGGAGAGGGTTTCCCCTCCCCCTCCCACGGCAAAACAAAGGCCGCCTGTGCACTTCCCCGCCCATTTGGTAACATCTCCTTTGGGGCAGCGGAAAAACAACGACTTGACAGCTGACTCATGTCCTCACATCTTCACCGTAAACGCCCCGATACAAATCGAGGCACAAGTTCACTTGGGCACTGATACATCTGCCCCTGACTTCCGGGAGGAATCTTGTCTGCGCTCTCTGGCGGACAGGAGGGGCGCGGACCCTCAAATTGAGAAACCACTTGAAGAGAACCCTAGTCCGCTCACGGAGACGTACCCCCCTTCATGTGTAGAAACCTCAAATCCCAAAAAACGTCGTTGGAAGGAGGTGGAGGCATCTGATTCCAGAAAACCTCGCACTCTCACAAGTAAAGGCCCACAGAAGCAAAAAATGCAAAAAAAAATCTTCACAAGTATAGCGTCGGGTAAAACTAAACTAACTGGCCAACCCGCAAAAAAAACATGGAATCCTGAGTCCATAAAGCCCTCAGTGGCAAGTCTAGTAACAGACTTTTTTAATGCTTTTGCCCCGGACACACGGAACAGACAAGAGGACCTTACCGACGAGGGAATTCTAGAAGCAGTCAAAATGTGCCACCCTCCAGAAAAAACTAGAAAAAGGTCCCCGGCGGTAGACCAACAGCCAAAGGCGCAAGAGGCCTCTGAGCCACAAATGGCATTAAATTCTCCAATTCAGATGCCGCAGGCTCAACCCCTGAAGGACCCCTCTCTCGCCCTGCCCAGCCGAGCCTCAACCCCAGAACAAAGCGAAAAGGGCTTGGCCGCCCAAACTTTTTTGACTAACCATAACAATAAGTCTCCTTCGATTCCTATGGGGAGACCAGTCCAGGACAACCAACTAAACTTACTTGGCCAGATTCACAGTCCTTCTCATACAACAAAGCAGACAATCAAGGATCTGCCGGGCTGCCCAACCCCAGCTCTGCCACAACCTATACATCTTACCACTTCCTCTGTCCAAAAGGTGGTGGCACCAACAAAGGCTCGGTTGCTCGAAACTACACCTCAAGCCCTATGCAAAGCCTCAGCAGACATAAGGCAGCAATCCCGTCTGGCCCAGGTCGGCCTACCATCCGTTCCTCAAAACAAACGGACTCATCCGGATCGGACCAGACGTGAATCCTTAGAGATAACATCCTCTTCTGTAGTAAGGAGACTATTAAACGAGAGTCAAACAACCACCCCTAATCCGAAAAATCATATGCAGCAAGTAGCGCATCAAACTGATTCTCCTACGCAAAACAAGAGGGATTTCCTTTCAATTATGTCAGCGGTCACCATAGCTTTAAATCCGTTCACCAAACTGTACGAGGGGATAAATGAGTCACTAAAAGATCACACCTCGATTCAAGCGAGGATGCTCACAAAACTGACTTTCCTAGAAGGTTATATTACCGCCCTTGATGGCAAACTGTCAAACTTACAACTGGATGCGGCCAAAAGAACTAAAATCTTTGTGGAAGCCCCCACAGAAAACCAGATGGAAGTCGGGGCGGGTTTACAAAAAAGGTGGGCTCCCCCTCCCTCCACACCCACCACCGCTGCTACCCAAAGGTCCATCCCTGCGGCTGAAAATAGACTAACATCCCAGGAAGTTATTGACATCACCGATGAACCGCCGTCACTGCCCACACTTCAAACTTCTGTGAGGGGAGCAGAGGAACGTGCATTTTCGATATTCTCTCCAATAATACCAGTACCTTATCCACAAAGTGGCGTGGCCCAAAAACAAAACCAAAAAGAAAAACAAGTTCCCACGGGGATTGCAGGTTCAACTACACAAACCAAGATTGCGGAAAACAAGGTTCAAATTCTGGTGCTTCCGCCTGCCTCACAAAACCAGAACAAAGCCTCACCCCGCTCGGCGGAGGAATTTCTGGCAGATGCGGACATGATGAACATCTCCCAGCATTTTGATGACCCCCAAGTTCATCAATTCGTGAAGGAAGGAAAGCAAGCACGGGTGCACTGTGCCGCTGCTTCGCCCCCTGCCCCCGGCGCCTTGGCCGACCTGAAATTAACTGAAGATCTATCAGAAGTCGAACTATCGCCAAAGTTCAGTACCCTGGAAGAACGCAGGAGGAAATTACACCAGGGACCTAGCCAAAAGCCCTCTAGTCCCCCAAGCTCTCGAGTCGTGTCGTTCGCGACCCCTGGGGCCAAAGAGCGCTCAAAGCGAAACCCCAGGATACATCAAGCGCGAGAGAAGCCTGGCGCCTCGGCATCCGATAGATATCCCAGGCCCCAAAGTAGCCTACACTCGGGTGAAAAAACTAAGGACAGAGGGAAACACCCAAAACCTCATTTTTCTACACAAACCGAAAAATACCGAAAAGTCAATGCTCACGTAAGAGTGTCTCCTATAAAGCTGGAACAGCACGCCAAAAACAAAGACGATATAATCCTAAATAGAAGAGGACTACTTTCACTGTTCAGCCTCATTCCAGCTCTTCGGGGGATAAAATCGTCAGACCTACAGCTAGTGGACCCTTATCACTCAAACCACAGAGCAAAAGCTTTCATTCACTTGGCCTCCGCGAGCGTATAAAAGGAAATTGTTCGTGCTGAAGAGGATTTGGCATTTCTTGGGTTCACCTTGAATAACCAAATTCAGAAATCCCACTCTCTCCAGCCAGGAAACCCAGGGAGCAACATGGGTGGCCATGCAAAAGGCAGAGAAAACGAAAATACGAGCGAAAGGAAAAGACTTTCTGATCCAAAGCAAGTTTCTGAAAACCACAATTCGAAGCCCTTAGTTCCTGCCATAGCGTCTACAAACCGAAAACCAGTCTTGTCTGGCTTGAAAAAAACCTTCGATTGTCGGGGGTCTTGTTCGGCTTCAACGAATTTTGTAAAGGTGACAACTATACCCGACGCTCCCATCGTTCTTAGTAACGACGCCCATTGTTCAACAAACAGAATCTCCTCGGACAAAAACGAATACCCAAAAGACAAACTCCAGAGTCTTTGGGCCTGGCTCCCAAAGGCCCTTACACTCACAAAAAAATAGCAATGCGCAGGTCGGCCAAAAGGGCCTTCGGACTCTCCAACCGCCGACCCAACCTCATCTACCCTTCGCCTCTGTTCGTGGAACACCCGTGGCCATTTGCATTTAACAATGCCGAGTGACGCCAATCTGGCTTTATTTGATATCATCTGCTTACAAGAGACATGGCTCTGGAAATCTCCTGCTATGGATGGCTATGACATCATATTGGCTCCAGCAAATAATGGATTAGCGGGCCGCCCGACATCGGGCCTTCTTATTGCCTACCGACAGGGGATGGGCCTGAAGAGCAAGGCCATTCTCGTATCCAACCTTTCAATCTTGGCAGTATTATTCGACTGGGAAGATCAACCAAACTGCAGGCCCTTACAAACCGCAATTATCAACACCTACTGGAACCCAGCAGCCATAAACCAGCAGACATACCTAGCAATGATGGAAAATCTAGTAGATGAAATTCAAGCCCTTCATCAGGTTCTTTCTATCATTATCTGCGGCGATCTGAATGCCCACTGCTTTGACAACCATTCCAAGTTGGGCAAACCTTCTTCCTCGAATCCTGCCTCAAATAGAGGGAGCCTGTGGTCAACTTTGATGGCCTCAAGGAAAATGGAAAACCTGGACTCAGTTTTTCCCAACGCTGACCGCCCTCCTACCTGGGAGCAAGGTGCTCACCATGCCATCATTGATTACATTTTTGCCTCTCGTCACATTCTCCCTAAGGTAAAAGACTTCCAGGTTCGTAAGACAAAAGCGAGTGATCATAATCAGCTCATCATGTCTCTGCAATCCCACTTCAAACCACCGGCCCCCTATGTTGCAGGAGTGGAATCAAACTCACGAGGAAATCGCCTGAATATGACAACGAAAGCTGTGCTAGACTTGTCTGAAAAATATGCGCTGGGGTTACACTCCAATGGACAAGATTCCTTGGACTACGTCCCTCTTCTAATTCAATTTAGGTCAAAACCAAAACTGTCGGCTCTATCCTTTACTGCTCTGAGACATTCTTTCGACGCAACATTGGTGGCAAAAAGACGCGAACTGCGCAGGTTGAAACGGACGCTTGGATCACTTCCTCAAAACCAGGCCCAACTGATATCAGCAATCAAGGCCTACAAAAACTGGGCAAAGAATCGTCGCCACAATCTGTACCAGCAGGATGCAGAATTTATGCTAAAAGCAATTTGTGGAAATAAAGCGAAAGACTTCTGGTCCCTATTAAAAACATCAGCACCTTCTTTAAATAACACGACCATCAACGCTATTGTAACGCTCACCTGATTCCCTCGGAGGCGCGGGTCTTGACTGGGCGGTGAAACCGTCTTCAGCGTTAGGCGTAGGATTCGTTTGGCTCCCGGATTAGGCCCCTTCTTCACTGAAAATTTGACCCGAAGGGTGAGGTGTCTGCAAGTAGAAAATCTAGGTATTAGTGGCTGGAAGGTTGGGAGAAGTTCCAAGCCCCTCTCTCTGTCTCTCCCCGTGGTACTGGGTTGTAGTCGCGCTCACCTTAAATAGGTGAATGCCGGGCTCTCCATCCTGCGTCTTGTGCAGGGGCGCTGGGTCCAGTTACTTCACTGGATTCGAGTTCAGCCTCTTGATTGCAGAGGGTGATTTGAGAGCAATGCCGCCGTTTGCTGCACGAGCGTGACTTGTAAGTATTAAAGTTCTTTTTAGATTGCTCTCTTTTAATGTCTATGTCTTTTTCCTTTTCAGTTGCTGCCGGTGCCAAAGAAGATGCCCTCCCGGTTCGTGGCAATGAACGAAGCAAGAAGATGGAGAATAGGATGGCACGTAAGAAGAAAGGCTGCTCTAGGGCTGTAGAATGCACCTTAATGTCTCTTTTTGTCTTTACAGGTGATGGAATGCGGCGCGAGCAGCGTTGGGGCGAGCGTAACGCAGGTAAGTCGTTTTGCAACTAAGCGTTAGTAACCCATGTTCTTTGTCTTTGCAGGCCCGATGCCAGACGAGAAATGCAGAAAAAACGCCTTGGATGCTGCCGATGGATCGGGTAAGTTGAAGCGCCAACCTTGCATTTGCCTAACCTGTGCCTTTTGTTTTTGCAGGAGTTGCTGAAGACTGCAGATTGGTTCCAGCAGGTAATTTTCTTATTCACAGGATCCGGAGCTGAAGATTCCCTGGAGCTGACACGGTGAGCGTCCTGCTGCAGATGCAGAATAACGCGAAGCACGTTGCACCAATCGGGTGTGGTTTAAATAGCCCACAGGAGTGCTTAGGTGTCTCCTTCCACAGCCTCGCCCAGGAAAAAAAGAGTTCCTGCTTCCAGAAGGGTTCCAGCATCAATGATCCAGGGAGTGGTGCCTGCCCCACCCAGAAGAAAAAGTAGTCCCTGCCAGAAGAGAATGAAACATCATTCTGCTGGTAAGTAAGCAGCATGGTCTGCTGCAGGTAGGTCCACCCAAGCACTTTCACACTTGTTATGAGCCTGGCGCTTCCTGTGCCGGGACTGGTCCATTTTATGAGCCTGGCACCACCGGTGCCAGGACAGGGTCCAAAAGGTCCCCATTGGGACTGGCTGGCGCCGATGGTATATATTATGAGTCTGCTTCCAAGGGTGTTGGGTTGGTCCTGACTCCTTGGAAGCAGTGGTCATGACAGCTATGGCGGAAGCAAAATGGGTCAGTCACTTTTCGTCCCTTTTCCAAGCTCCACAAGCCAAAGGCCTGCCTGAACTGAAAGCGAAAAACGAAAACTGGCTGAAACTAGACGACGTGGCGGAAATTAGAGATCACATCAAAAAGCTGAAGTCCTCCAGAGCGACGGGCCCGGATGGAATCTCAAATATTGACTTGAAAAAAAACACAGAGGAATGGGCACCTCTTATTCTGTCTATTTTTGCACAGTGTGCCGCCCAGAAATCACTCCCACCATCGTGGACGAAGGCGGTTATCGTTCCAATCTATAAGAAAGGCGACATCACCGACCCACTAAATCACCGCCCTATAGCCCTTTTGGACTGCATTGGGAAGGTCTATGGGAGCCTGCTTTTGAAAAGATTTGACGCCTGGTCAAAGTCGGCTCCCTGCAACGACAGGTTCCAAACGGGCTTCAAAAGAAATATGGGAACAACGGCTAACATATTTACCATCAGTGCATTGAAAAGCAAGGTCTTGGAGGGCAAACCGAGGATTTTTGTGGCCTTTATCGACCTTTCCCAAGCTTTTGACTTGGTCGACAGGCACCGCCTCTGGAATAAACTTGAAGCTTGGGGGTGCCCGCATGAGTTGCTACAGCCTATCAAGGCTCTCCACTCAGAAACCAGCCTAAGAGTCCGCCTGTCACAAATGGGAAACTTGTCATCTGAAATCCAGACGGGCCGAGGGGTGAAACAGGGCTGTCCTCTAGCTCCAGCTCTTTTCCTAGCCTACATCGGCGATTATGGAAATTCAGTAGATCGCTCAAGGACTTTTCCACCACCCTTGGCCACAGCAAAAATAAGTCACCTATTGTATGCCGACGACCTCATATTACTTGACCAGACCCAGATCGGCCTGCAGAGACAATTATCAAATCTCCTGCGCTACACGTCTGAAAATAACCTTAAAATAAATAAAGAAAAAACAAAAATCATGATCCTGGAGTCCGGACAGAAAAAAAAAGTAGAAAACTTCAAATGGCGGCTGGAAGATTATGAGATTGAGACAGTCACAGAATACAAATATCTCGGAGTTTTGATGGACAGCACCAAACACGAGAGCTCAATGCAGGCCAATCTCCAAACCAGAATAAAGAAGCTGACATCTCAAGGAAAGGCGATTGACATAAAATTCGGCAAATTTTCTTGCATCCCTGTGATCGAATTTTACAGAAAGAAAGTCATCCCTTCCATTACTTACGGAGCAGAAGCCATGCCTCTGATTCCCAGCAAAATCTGGCAAAAACTTGAAAGCGTGTTTTGGAAAGGGGTCCTGTCCCTTCCTAAATCAACATCCATAGCTGCAATCCGGAGAGAACTGAGCATAGTGTCTCTAAAGACAACAGTTGACATCAGCTCCCTGAGACTCTATCGAAAATGCATCATGGATGAGACCGAGGAAATCCATGGCCTCCTAAACAAGGAGTTAAATTCTGGCAAGGTGCAAATGCTGGCAGCATGGAAAGAAACAAATTCGACCTTACTCCATTCAGTCACCTGCTCGGAAGTCGACCTCACCTCAAATCCAACCAGAGTGTTCAAAAAATTGAAAGAGCTTGACTGGATCCTAACCCAGGAGTCTGCCTCAAATAACAAACTACTCGAGCACTTGCCTCCAACATTCCGCAAGCTCAATGAACCAAGGAGGTACCTGCAAAAATTCCCCAATAGGGGGGCACGGAATTCGCTTCTAAGAATAAGGCTGAACTTGGTTGGCCACAAATGAAATTCGAAAGATCCGAGGTTTATCCGACACGAGCGCTTGTCGCTTATGCGAGAACAATACCAAATCCATCAGACACTTCCTTCTAACATGCCCGAAAAATCAGATCCTCAGAGGGGCCTACTTGAAACATCTAATCGGGGACGATAGAGGGTGGGACGAGGTCACCTGGTGGAACAGACTGATCAGCGCAGACCGAATTACTTGGCTCTTGGCAACCGTAAAAATATTGGAGCATACGATGAAAATGACAACCGTTACAGGGTCCCACCCTGGTTAGTTACCGCGAAACTTACTTCTACAGCTCTTCTTTTGTAAAATTCTTTTGAATATACACAAATAAAAAAAAAAAACTCATGTAAAAAAGCACCACCATGCATGATTTTGTGTTTGTGTCAAATTTTCAGTTTTAATATTGCACTTTCCTATGTGATTCATATGAATTTGCGACACTATCCCAGTGTTGCTGTCATCCCCCTCCTGCCATCAGTATGGTGTGTGCAACATGAATCCCTCGCAATAAAGGGGACCCTCCTTTACCACCCCTACATTCCCCCTTAGTGAATACTTTAACTAACAAATCCTAATCATCCGCTTGGGGAACATCTCTACAACCATCTTTCACCCCAGTCTCAATATAGGCACACTCATACGCTGAATAAACCCAACTCGCTCCCCCAACATTTCTTTAATCTACCCGCCATTCCACACAAGCAAGCCAATTTGGTGGAGGAAACAAAACAGCTTCAGTTTTGTATGGGATGAAGTAGTGCTGGCCCTAGTTTTGTACAGTGTTATGGTCTTCATACTTGCTCCTGTTGGTACCTGTGCAGAGCAGAAACGCAGAAGGGTTTGGCAGGAACAAAAAAGAATAAGTAAAAAGACAAGAATAGGCATCAGAATCTTCACACCAAGAATTATGCAGGGAAGTACCTATTAAAACAAAGAATGTATCCATAAGTCGTTGGTAATCCCAGTCTCAGTTTCCATTACCTCTTTCAGTTTATGCAGAGCAGCGATAGTTCTTGTCTGTGTGCCATTCTCTGTGGCATTTGGAGGCTCAAATGTACAGCAGGTACTCCCTATTTTCCAGCATACTCTGCCCTCTGTTGTTGTCAAGAGGTCGAGTATTTACCGGTTTTGCAATGTTATGAGCTTTAGTGCCCGCAATTCTTCCTTAATGGCACAAAACGCTGACTCAGAAGTGTTCACAAAAAGCAAGATTTCATACCTGGTCACCTGGAGCCATTTGGCAGTTGCAGCTGCTTGGATTCCAGGTTCCAGGAGGGATGTAAAAAAGGTCTTTGTGTGGCTAAACAGCTGATATCAATTAGGAATGTCTGCTAAGGCCTGTGATGATGCCACTGAGAGGTAGTTGAACCTTTTTTCATTGTAATAATAGTCCAGAAGTGTTGCCATCAAACAGTCTCAGATTTGTCCTTATACAGTGAAAAAGAGGACACAAGGGGCACAGGGGAAAAAGGGGGCAGAGGTGTACTTTCAGGCTTTGGATGGGCCAGACCAGGAAAGGCACATGAAGGGTAAAGAGACTGCACACACCTTGCCAGACTGGAGGCAACTGCCTGTATGCACGCCGTCCACAGACCCAATAGTTGTCGAGAAAGGCAGCCATACCTCCAGCCAAATCCACAATGCGTACAGTATTACTGCAGTTCCCATTTTTGCCAACAGGCACTGTGACATCACCCTAAAAACATATAGAAAAATGGGTCAGTGTGTGTATTTTAACAGGTTTTTTTGGTTCTTTGAACCACGTCAGATACTGTAAATGATTTCTCCATACTGTCCCAAACACTTTGTTCATTATGGCACCCTTTCTTCCGAAAATCCTCTCATTCCTCCAGCACTGCAACTCTTCACCCCTTGCTCCTATTGATTTTCTGAAAAAATCGCTCCTTCCAAAATCAATTGAACTCTTTGAGTGCACCTAATATTTTTGTAATCTGCCCGCACCGCCATTGAACAGTCCTCATCACTGGGTATTAATGATGCTGTAATTGACTGCCATTTAAACTGCCCTCAAACCCTGCACAGGGGTAAGTACATATAGCGCATCGGCTACCTCCATCACATTTGGAATGAACACCTTAGGGACTCCAGAAGCATGGGGAATGAGAGAGCAGATGTAGCAATATCCCACGGATCTCTCTCTCCCCACCTTCCTCATATGGTCGTACCATACGTTACCATACGTTGTCAGCTGCAATACCATGTGCATTCATCATAGGATTTAACTCATCATTATCGAAAATATAATTATCAACATTTCTTTTACCCCCTTAACATTTTCTCCCCAGACTTTGTAAGATTAGACAATTCTAATTGATCTTCATTTATGGTTCCATGTCTTTACACCGACACCAAAAATAATTTTAATGTGGGGGAACCCCCCAAATCCCTTAATTTCTACTACCTTTTTACCTTACCCCCTAATACCCGCACCCCTTTTAATTCCTTAACCCACCCCCCATATATATTTTTTCTTTAAAATTTGTTATTTAGGTGTCGTTTAAAGGGTTTGTCGTTATTTTTTCTATTTTCATTATAAACAATGGATACCTCCATTTATATTGTTTGGCATCTTCTGACATGATGACCCAAAGACCAAAAAACTAAAAAACCTTAATTGTTACACAATTTACAATTTTTACAATTCCGTTTCTTATACAAAAACATTCTTTACACTCCATATCACCACCCACAATCCCCTTTGCACTGAAGCAAACTGCAAATCTCTAGGGCATAGTTAACATTTATGCCTGCTCCTGTGCTGGTGGAGGGCTGCTGGTATCTCTTCCTGTGTCTTTTAGGTGGATCCAACTCTTATTGACCTCCACCTTCATGGCAGTCAAAGTCACATAGACTACTGTGTGTGGATCATGTAAACACTACTCGTTCCAGTGATGGAGGAAGGTGCCGGTGTAGATGAGGACAAGCTGTGTCTATTTTCCCATTTGTCTGTTGGTGAGAAGAAATAACCTGTGAATATATCATTTTAACAATTTTCCTTAATGCAGTAAGAGACTCTTTGAACTTCTCCCCTAAGACAGCTGCAGTCTTGTGTGCATCTGATGTCATACATGTAGGTGAGAGAGATGTATGTAGCCTTTGCCCAGTCACAATTTTGTGAAGGCTTAAATGGTGGTCCTTTCCTGGCTAATTTCATATGTAAAATAAAGCTAGTGGGAGGCAAATAAACCATGATTTATTTAAGTCGGGACACAATTTGGCTAACTGGGACTTAACAACCCAATTGAGCATCTCCATGACACTTTTGGCCTGCAGGTGGTACACCGAGCACAACTAATGCTTTAATCCTAACAGCAAAGTGATTTTTGCCAATGAGTCATTAAAGAAGTGGGCTTGATTGTCGAATTTTAGAACTTTGCTAACTCCCAACCTTGGAAAAACCTCTCTCACTAGAAATCACACCGCCGATTTAGCCTCAGTGTGTACTCACGGACCAACCTCATGTCACTGGGAAAATGGAAAAGCCACTACAATAAGATATCTGTAAATATTGCACCTCTTTATCATGTTCACAAAATCGATATGGAGCTCCTTGAATGGACTTGAGGACCAAGGCAAGACCCCCCTCACCGACCTTATGTTATTTCCAGGATTGAACTCCTTGCATACTACACAATTCCCTCTAAATCTACTTACCTGTTCTTGTTAATTAGGGATAAACCAATCATCATGAAGCTCTTTTGCGATTCTTCATCAAAAAGTATGCAGCAGGTAATGTAGTTGCTCTAGAGCCGAAAGAAGCAGCTTTACAGGCATTGCTACATCCCGGTCACTTCCTATCTCCAATGCAAATTTGTGGGTGAGAGAAAACATCCTCTCTTTTTCCAGAGCTCCTTTTCTTCTCTAGCTTTCCCGTGAATTTGTATTATGTGGAGCACTGGGACTGCGCTGTACGGGTCTGGTAACTGGACTTGTTGGGACACAATATCATTTTCTGTGAATATTTGAAAGGAAAATGCGCTACTTCCTTCACCACCTTGGCTGCAGCATCATTTCCGAGAACTGTTGAATTAGTTTGGTTAGTGTGTGCAGCACACTTCACTAGACCTATCTCTGCTTGCAAGGTTAACGCTTCAATCAGCTGGGATAACAGTACAGCATACTGGGCAGGGGCCCCCTCAGACCTCCTAAATCCTCTGCTCTGCTGTCTTGATAACCCAGAGTAGAGAGTGGAGGTGACGTATGCAGAGTTTGAATAAACAGTGACTGCCATCCCCTTACACATTTCCAGTGCTCCTACAAGTGCCAGCAGTTTCGCCACCTGTGCATAGTAATGAGAAGGCAACCATTTCTTCAATCTGACCCGTTTCTCCACATCCACAAGACACACGACAGCTGCACCTCTCTCCCGTCTCTTGGTTGATGGTCAAAGACCCATCAACAGAAATCACCTCACCCTCCTCCAGGGCATCCTCTTTCTCATTTACCTTCTCTTCATCTTCTCCATCATTCTTAATGCAATCGTGAGCAATATCCTTAAGATGCATTGGCTCTGCCACAAATGTCGCAGGATTTACCAGGTGACATTGCACGGTTTGAATTGATGTATTTGATAAAATGACCTCATACCCAGACACTCTCTAAATCGTCAATGTAGAATTAGATTTTTCTAGAATCTCAAAAACTGCATGCCCTATGTAAAATGTCACCGAGCAACCCATCATAATGGATGCAGAATTTTCAACGGCAAAAATCGCTGCCATCAGAGCTTGTTTTCAAGGGACTGTCCCTGCATCACTGGGTCTAGGAGTCTGCTGTAATATGCTAAAGGTTTGTAGCCTAGTGGTGTTTGCTGGGTCAGGACAGCTATCATCATGGGAAAATATAAAGAATGGCTTCTTGTAATTTGCATTTGCCAGGAGTTCCCAAAAGCAAGTCCCCTTTCTCTCGGATCAATCCATCAGAGTTTTCCTCTTCTGTGCTTCCTTTAGACCCAGCAATAAGGGACTCACATAACTAGAGTAATGAAAAATCCATGATCTACAATAGTTACAGATCTTCAGAAACTGCTGCATTTGTTTCACTGTGAATGCTTGAGGTGTATTTTCAACTGTGGTGACTCTCGGGCATTACCTTCCTTCCTGCATGCGATC
The DNA here is from genome assembly GCF_040938575.1 of Ambystoma mexicanum. Lineage (NCBI taxonomy): Eukaryota > Metazoa > Chordata > Amphibia > Caudata > Ambystomatidae > Ambystoma > Ambystoma mexicanum. The sequence continues at coordinate 1,620,392,804 of NC_090937.1, read as the reverse complement.
TTAATTGCCCCAAATACATTATTTCTGTCTGGCAGTATTGAGGAAGAGGAACAGAGTCAAAAGCTAACCAAGGTCAACCGTGTAGAGTAGGTAGGTCTAGAAAGGCAGGAAGCTAGTGTTGAAGAGCTAGCTATTGAGGGTCTCAAATGGTTTTTAGAAAACAGATTCAATTTATTCATAGAATTGGACACATGTAGAATAGTTTACAAAAAGAATAAACAAGGAAAAACAACTTTGGAAATGTCACATGTGGGCCTCATTCGGCTTATAGTGGATGGTGAAACAAGTAAAAAACTGTTGTTAACATCACAGTTGAGTTGAGTAAGAGTTAGTAGCATAAGTGTCCCATATTTGTTCCAAATACTACTATTGGATTTAGTAGTATGATATTACAGGCGACACATCTATTATGCAGGTGTTTCTAGTTCGGGGGGGGGGGGGTAGTCAGCCTTCACTGGGTAGAGAATGTTCACAGTTGAAGGGTCCGAACTGTCATCAGGATGTTGTTTTTGGACTGGTGAACGCCTATGGAGACAGGTGACAAATAGGGAGGTGGGTGTGTTATCAGAGGATGAAGGGGACCATACAGAGTGAGTTCTGTATCGGGTCTGCATTCTAGACACATACCTATTTTGTTTGCGGTTGAGCGCGTGCTGGTAATCAGAGGAGCACCTCACGTGGTGCGGACATCTGTAGCTGGATATCTACAGGGGAGGCGTAACAGTTAGCTACCGAAATAATATGATAAATCATGTAGAGCTACTAAATAGTGGTAGGAGGCATACCTTAATTAGCAGGTATGCGGTCCAGCGAAGGTGCTGGAAATATTTGCACGTGCAGGATATGCCGTGAAAGTTGGGCCTTGATCAGGTGAGAAAATTAGCCGTAATCGCTGTTCAAGGAATGGGTGAAGCAAGTTAGCTAGTGGTCCAACTTATTGCAAAATGAATAGTGACACTGTGACTGTTACGTTATTAAAACCGGTGTGGAATCATTTGTGGTACTGTCAAAAAAGGGGCTAATCAGGTGCCTAAAGGGTAGAGCAAAGGTCGTGTTGGCAAAAAACATGCATGAATTAAATAATGGCCGCCTCTATGAGGGCGGTAACGTGATGGCTAAGAGTTCCAAGATAACTTCTACGTTGGTGCGCTGTATATGTTTTTTATGTTGTCAAGGAACGCTCCTATGGCGGTGCTGGAGGTATTTCAGGTGTTTAAAGATAGATCACTAGGAGAGTGAGACCACGTATAATTAAATTGAAAAAGGTGGCATTTTTAAATGCGGAGTAATGCCAAAAAGGCTGTGGGTGACTATTGCTGGTGCCTTATTTAACGTGATCGCAAAATAACACATAGATTTCTATATTCGTCCGCTCTCCGGTGGATCAGCTTGATGTTTAACAAACCAAACCAGGAAAAGTCTGGCGGCACGTTTGACAGCGTAGTGACAGAGGTGCTGCATAGGTTTGTAAAAAGAATTAGTAGAGACTCCTGATTGCGAGTGGCTGAATTTCTCACCTGCTTAATCGGAGTACGTCTTTCCGCAAAGCGTCTCAGTCTGGAAATGAGCTGTTGAGGACGCTGGGAAGCGTTGCTAATAAGAAGGCAAGGTTTAGTAACCGTGCATGCGTGGAAAAATAGTGGCTGTAGGTCTAGGCTGCGTGCGCAATAGCGTGTTGCAGTGCTATGTAGCCGGGGAGCTGTAGAAAAAAGGACATTGCAAATGCGTAGCATGATGTTTGTTGAAGACACATTACGCGCGGCTGCGTGCTGAATGTGCATGCCGTGAAATTGATGGCATATTCAGTGGAGCAAAAATAACCACCTGTATATGGCCCTAGAACTGGAGAAGGGGGAGGGAGGGTGGGGGAGGGAGGAAAAGAGTGTCAAGGACAAGTGGGTATCACACACCTTGGGAACATACTATGGAGTTAGTATGGAGTCATTACATGGTAGATAATTTCGTTGATTTGATATCTAATTAGGCGTGCCTAAGAAATAGTATGAAATAGTATGAAAACACATGTAATTAGACAAGGCTCAAGGTACACTTGCCCATCTAAATGAACACTTTTTAGTACAGAGAAGTAATATAGTACTGGTGCTGTTTTGATTGATCTCAAGGAAAACAAAAGCAAAGTAGAACAAACATACTCTGGGATCATATAAAGCCAGTGTGCATAAATGGCTATTGGTGTTACCTATGTCTGACAGTATTGTAATTTCTCTTTTCTACTTTATACCCCTTCTTTGAGAGCAGGTTGAGGAGCGTTATTGAGTCTCCTTGACAATGTTCCTCTAAGTCTGCAGACTAATAAATCATCCACATACTCAATTATGTTATTGGACACATGTACATTCCCCAAATCCATCTGAACCACCCTGTTAAAAAACTCAGTCATTCGAGTACCCCTGGGGCAACATCTTGTGTTCGAATCTCTGGCCATGATATGTTAACTCTGTGAGGTACTGAGAATAGGGTGTAAGGGAACAGAGAACAATTCATTTTTTAAATTAAAAATCACTGTGAAGTGGGTTGACCCAGTAGGTATTTTACAGAAAATGGTGGCGGATTCGATACCATCTGAAATCCAGCCTCAGAAATATTATTGAGGGGGTGAAAATCCTGGACCATTCTCCAATTGGAGAATTACCCATGGTAATATCACACCGGATTTCAATTTTATCCTAACTGCTCGAACACTTTTTAGCAGCCTCACATCATGAGGATTGCTGGTCCAAAAGTTATCTGGCACTTTTCCCAATTCCTCCTCCCAAAATGACGATGTATTCTTAATGATGAGCATGGTATGTGATACTTCCTTTTGTTCGATCGCTATCTGGCAAGGCACCCCAATATCCAAAACCATCTCTCCTGTGTCTTCAGTGTCTTTGAACAATTGCTTGTCAGACATGTCCCTTAGCAATAAGGTCAGATCGATAAACAGAACTGTGCGCCACTCTCTGCCTTTCTCATCTGTCCCTTGAGGGAACCTCCCTGTTCTTCCGAATCACTACAAAATCAAGATAATTGTAACAATGGTGTCTGGCATTACTTCCTGCGGCACATCAGACCAAAATTAAAACTCAAATTGTACTCACCAGGCATGATTTCTGATCCCCGGGACCCACCTCCACGAAACCATCACCGCATTGAGAAACAATGCTGAATGCACGGGAACACCCCTGATCGCATTCTCGCTAAGTTTTCAGACCTAGCATTGTCGCTAGGTCTGTAAACGCAGTGCTTCCCTTACTGGGTACAACCCTGGGGTTGAGCATACAATAATACCTTCCTCCATGAAGGCAATCTATATCCGCAACTTGCTCAGGATGTCCCTTCCCAAAGAATTTACTGTTGTATCCATACAATACAACCAAGGGGCTGACGTATTTTAATTTCTCAACCTGATATGAAGATCTTCAGTATATGAAACCGACAGGACAGCCGCAGAGAAATCCTGTATGTTGTGAGACAGACATGGTATCAAGAGATGACACAGACAACAATATTTTACATTAGAAAAAATAAACTTCTTTATTTAAAGTCAGGATGGTGTAAAGCCTAGCTTGCCCTACCTCTAATTTGGTATTTCCCTCAAAAGATGCAACTAAGGAAAGTCTAAATCTGTAAGTCCAAAACAAAGGTCTGTCTGTGTCAAGTAAAATGCAAAAACTGGAGTTCTTCTCTGGCTCCTTTCTCCAAGTTCAAAGCATATAAGTTCACAGAGTTCGACAAGGTTTCTCAGGGTTACCTTCCCCAAGCTTTAAAGGACTCTAATTCATAAAGGTCAACAGGTTTCTCAGGGTTCCCTTCCCTGAGCTTTAAGTACTTTGATTCACAAGGTTCACCAACTGTTCTCCAGTAGTCAACAGGAGCTCTGGATTCCCTTTCCCAAAGCTCAAAGCAATGTGAATAGTTCACAATATTCAATAGCAGATTTCCTGGATTACTTTCAATGTTGCTTGGGGCCTTCTGGTCTAGGCACAGTTCTGCTCCTCTTTGAGCATGCTCTCCTTGCGCAAGGGTTTCTCCTTTTATGCAGCTGCCAGTCAATAATAGGTTGCAAGTGATTGCAAGTGCAAGGTGTTAGGCAGAAACCTGTGCAGTTCCCTTGGGGAACACTGCAAAAGATTTAAGACTACAGGTAGAGCAGTAAACCCCTTTGGTAGCAGTCTGTACCACCCAGATTTACCTGGTAGCTGTGGCTGAGCAGTCAGACTTCTCTCAAGAAGAGTTAGGCAGTATGTAAAGTATACACAATATGTACCAAAACACAATAGCACAAGCAAACACTGACCAGAGCTTGGTTTCAAAAGTATATAGTTATTTATTTAAAATACACATAAGTTAAAAACACTCTAGCAAAAATATAGTAAAAGCACTTCAACACAGTTATACTGAAAGTAAATTCAATCCTTTCTCCTATCTAGACAACTCTAGGTTAACACCACTTAATTAAAACAGAGGTGAGTGCTTAACGTTAGATGACACTCTAGTAGTTTCCAAGAAAGGGAGAGAAAAAGCAGAAATAGGTTAGACACACCACTCTAAGGTCCAGAACACTTGCAATAGGCTTAAAGAAGAATAAAGTCACAGGTGAGCAAAAGTCACTAGGCAGGGCCCACTCTTAGAGTAGCCGGAGCGAAAATGTGCCCAAGATCACACTGTTAGTTAGAGATTCAAAGTCTTGCAAAGAGTCAAAAAGAGTTTAGAGTGGCTCAGAAAGTTTAGCCAAAGTGTCCCAGGCACTCCCAGGTTCGAAAGCCGGGGACTAAATCTACCCCGTACAGTCGGTAGCAAGGGAAGCCAGGCGGAACACAGTACCTTAAGCGGAAAGGATCCTCCAGCGGGGGCAGTTGTTCCAGGCAGCGACAGCAAGGCTCGACGTCGGTCAGGGGAGAAGAATATCTCGCTGAAGAGCAGAAGAGAAAGGTCGTAGCACTGCCCGGGAAGAAACCAGCCGCGGAGTCCTCCGGTTAAAGGGTTGGTACCGACTTTCGCGGTATGGGGGTAAAGTGTGGTATTCCGGATGCCGGGGTGCTTGGCACAGGCAAGGCGGCCACGAGATACCTCAAAAGGACGGAAAGAAGGCGAAAACTGGTTGTCCCCACCAGTCAAGGGAAGGAGCCACTCCGTTAAGAGTTCTCCTCGGTCGTCGGGAAAAAAGTGGTGAGACGGTTCAGCAGGGCTCCACCGGGTGGTGTCGTCGAAGCAGGTCGGCTCAGCTCTTCCCTCGTCGGATTCTTGGTCCTGTGGCGACTTCTGAAGTCCCAGTCCCCAAAGCCCTGCTTTTATGCAGCAAACCCCCATTCACCCAGCCTAGCTGTCACTCAAACATGCTAAGTGGTGAGCCGGGCGGCTCACCACTTGGGCCAATCAGGACGGAGTGCGACTTGAGTTACCAAGGTAACTCAGTCCAGGGTGCCTAAATCCCCCTCCACCCCTCCTAAGTACCCCAGACAGAGTGGCACCACTTTGGAGGGCTTCTGTGGAGAAGCCCGCCAAAAGTGGAACAAAGGGCTCCACTTTGGGTCAGAGTTACAGAGGCGAACACCAACGCCATTTTAGAATCAAGTTTTGGCAAAAAGTCCCAACCGGAGTTATAAAAATAAATATATAAACCGGCGGTATGTTTAAGGCTACCGTAAATAAATAATTAAATGTGTTAGCCTAAAACAATGGGAAATCCCATAGGGAAATATTCGCGGTCGAATATAAAAAGTAGTTTCCACTGCCACCAGCCAAAACTCGATCAGGGGGGACGGAGACGTGCCCCCTCGACTAACAGACCCTGGGGCAATCGAATTGCCCCAGCCAGTACGTCCACAATATGATGGTTTGTACTGGTTCTGTTCAGGATTCAAGACTAGCAAAGTCTTTGGTGACTTTACATGCCCTGGGAGACAGTAGTCAGTCCCAGGGTATGGAGTCTATGTTGGGGAGTCCCTAGGACACCCCTGGGTCACGGCACAGAGGGTGCTGTGTGACCCACATCACAAAAATACATGAGGCCCTATGGAGTAAAAGACCCCATAGCCCATTCAACACAAGGTTTAACCAAGAAAACACACTTCAACATGTCCAAGAGTGAGGGTAAAAGAGTCTCACTCTTGGCAGGAGAAAAAAATTAAACCCCAGAAATCCAGCAAAGCTGCTGGGGGACTCACTAGGTAGGGAAATTCAGCCTAAACAGAGAATTCTCCCTAACACTCGCCCCCCCCAGACTAAGGGACAGGAGGATTTAATCCACTCCTGGATGAACCTCATACCTCTAGTCGATGATATACATCCTAGAGAGTCCATCAGCATTTTGATGGTGACACCTTGACCTATGTTCAATGGAGAACTCAAAGGTTTTCTTTTGCAAGCTAACGGACCTACAGACCCTTTGAGGAACATCAGTCTTTTTGTTATAGGGGATCTGGTTGACCAGTCCCTCAGAAGTTGGTACAACTTCTGAACCTATGTTAGGCTTTTTGAAGGGGTCCTTATAAAGGATTCCCTTAGATCTAGAGGGGCCTCCAAGGTTCCTCACCACCTCTCTTGTGGGAGCAGGTTGGGTCTTAGGCCTCTTGGTTGGAGGGGTTGGGGTTAGGCAATGTACCTGCTTCCCCTTCCTCTTAGATCTACCTTTACCTATTTTAGGAGTTTCCCCCCTAATATTAGGATTGGAGTTGGGGTCTTCAGTAGAAGGTCCAACAGTCCGAAGGTTTTTGGCCTTAGACTTTTCTTTTCTGGTTTTCCACCAGCACTGAGAATTACCAGTTCTCTCAGGTCCAGATAGGGGCCTAGTTGGTCTATCCACCTCTTCCTCAGAAGCAGGGGGGGTCAGAGACTCGGAAACTAGGGGAACAAGGGTGGAGCTTGGTTGGGGCTCCCATGTTCCTAGCATACTATCCTGAAATGTGCCTGGGTTAGAGGTCAACTTACTAACACCAGGGCTTGTAGTGGGGTTCTCAGTAGAGGGTCCCACAGGCTTAGAAGGGTCCTTCAAGGTAGCCTGTCTAGCCAATTTGGTTAAGTTCTGCTTCTCCATACTGGGAGGCCTGGGGGTATGTGACACTACTCCTAGAGTTCTTAGGTCATTCCCCAACAGGACCTTCCCAGGTACCTCAGTCTGAACACTGACAGGGATCCTCACTGTCATGTTGTTACACTGAATGAGGGCTGGTAGAATAGGAACCATTTGGACAGGGCCTCCAGACATTTTAGTGGGACCTTTGGGTGCTTTGGCCACATCCTCAGGTTGAAAGAAGCTTTCATCCACTACTGTTCTGCTGGCCCCAGTGTCTCTCCTGGCAGGAGTATCCTGGCCATTGACAAGAACACTGTCCACATAATACACCTTAGAGTTAACAGGTAGGGAGTTATACACAACCCTATTCTGGGGACTAACCAGACCCATAGGCTCTAAGTTTACAGTTGCTTGAAGACCCAAGGGTTCTTCAGCAAAGAGTTCAAAGTGGGCACTAGCCATCTGTACTTCATCCTCAGGAGTGAAGGCTAAGGAGACTGTGCTGATCCCTGCAGGTTTACCCTTGCACTTGGGATCTCCTTTGATATGGTCAGTACCCTGACAGACATAGCATTGTCCAAATGCTCTCTGGAAGGGTGGCTTGTTCTGACCTCCTTCTGGCTTGTGGCCAGAAGGTACAGTAGCCTGACTAGGTTTCCCATGGGGCTTACCCTGGTTATTTTGTGGTTTGGGGCCCTCTTTGGGATAGGAATTATTAGAATTCTCTTTGGAGTCTTTTTTAGGCTGTTTCTCCCCATCCTTCTTCTGAGTTACCCCAGAATCCTTGTGAGTGGCCCTGTTGGCAACCCACAAGTCAGCAGCCTTAGCTAGTTTCCGGGAATCTAATTCCCTGGAATCAGCCAAGTGTTGTCTGAGCTCAGGAGAGCAGGCATCATAAATAGTCTCCAACATAAACAAATTCTTCATACCTTCATAAGTGTTCACCTTGTAACCCTTAATCCATCCCTCTAAGTTTTTCAAACATTCACTCACCCAGGTAGCCCAAGGGGTACCATCATGCTTTTTGAGGCTCCTAAACCTCTTAAGATACTGGGAAGGGGTCTTCCCAAACCTAGCTATCAAAGCTAGTTTCACACATTCATAGTCCTTCCTATCCTCCTCCCCCATCTCCATTACCACATCAGTTGCAACAGGGGGAAGCCTAGAGAACAACCAGGTGAGTAAGTCATTTCCTGTGATGTTCTGGAGCCCATGATTATATTCAAACAGAGACAACCAATCCAACACATCCAACTTAGGCTCATACATACCAACCAATTCTTTAGGCATCCGGGGTCTTTTAGGACTGGAACTTCTAGAGGAGCCAGAGAGAGAAACATTCTCAACAGATAATTTCTTCATTTCTAAGTCATACTTGAGCTCCATTTCCCTTAGCCTTAGTTCTTTGTCAGTTTGAGCATTAAGTTTCTTATACTCCAATTCTAGCTTCATTTTCTCCAGTTCAAAGTACTGAGGACTAAATGTGGGACCTGGTAAAGGTCCAGTAGGCACAGCAGGTAGAGCAGGCAGAGGCCTAGGGGGGACAGTTACAACAGCCTCACCCTCCTCTTCTGACTCTTCCTCAGAAACATCAACATTTTGCTCCATGTTAACTTCAATACTGTCATCTACAGTTGCTGGAGTGGTAGGCTCCTCTGAACCATCACCCAGACTTTGGTTAGCTAACAATCTTTCAATCAGCTCCATTTTCTTGCCCTTAGTCAGGAGATCCTTATGTTTACAGAGCACTCTTAAACAATCAGCAGTTTTGGTTGCAAGGGACTCTTGACTATAGCTTTCTATAACTGACACGTTAGAGGTTTTACTTTTTCAGTGCTAAGCTTTGTGGTTAGTTGCACTAAGGTATCTAAAGCACAATAAAATGTATACTCAATACAAATCCCACCGCTGTACACCAGTGTTAGGCAGAAACCTGTGCAGTTCCCTTGGGGAACACTGCAAAAGATTTAAGACTACAGGTAGAGCAGTAAACCCCTTTGGTAGCAGTCTGTACCACCCAGATTTACCTGGTAGCTGTGGCTGAGCAGTCAGACTTCTCTCAAGAAGAGTTAGGCAGTATGTAAAGTATACACAATATGTACCAAAACACAATAGCACAAGCAAACACTGACCAGAGCTTGGTTTCAAAAGTATATAGTTATTTATTTAAAATACACATAAGTTAAAAACACTCTAGCAAAAATATAGTAAAAGCACTTCAACACAGTTATACTGAAAGTAAATTCAATCCTTTCTCCTATCTAGACAACTCTAGGTTAACACCACTTAATTAAAACAGAGGTGAGTGCTTAACGTTAGATGACACTCTAGTAGTTTCCAAGAAAGGGAGAGAAAAAGCAGAAATAGGTTAGACACACCACTCTAAGGTCCAGAACACTTGCAATAGGCTTAAAGAAGAATAAAGTCACAGGTGAGCAAAAGTCACTAGGCAGGGCCCACTCTTAGAGTAGCCGGAGCGAAAATGTGCCCAAGATCACACTGTTAGTTAGAGATTCAAAGTCTTGCAAAGAGTCAAAAAGAGTTTAGAGTGGCTCAGAAAGTTTAGCCAAAGTGTCCCAGGCACTCCCAGGTTCGAAAGCCGGGGACTAAATCTACCCCGTACAGTCGGTAGCAAGGGAAGCCAGGCGGAACACAGTACCTTAAGCGGAAAGGATCCTCCAGCGGGGGCAGTTGTTCCAGGCAGCGACAGCAAGGCTCGACGTCGGTCAGGGGAGAAGAATATCTCGCTGAAGAGCAGAAGAGAAAGGTCGTAGCACTGCCCGGGAAGAAACCAGCCGCGGAGTCCTCCGGTTAAAGGGTTGGTACCGACTTTCGCGGTATGGGGGTAAAGTGTGGTATTCCGGATGCCGGGGTGCTTGGCACAGGCAAGGCGGCCACGAGATACCTCAAAAGGACGGAAAGAAGGCGAAAACTGGTTGTCCCCACCAGTCAAGGGAAGGAGCCACTCCGTTAAGAGTTCTCCTCGGTCGTCGGGAAAAAAGTGGTGAGACGGTTCAGCAGGGCTCCACCGGGTGGTGTCGTCGAAGCAGGTCGGCTCAGCTCTTCCCTCGTCGGATTCTTGGTCCTGTGGCGACTTCTGAAGTCCCAGTCCCCAAAGCCCTGCTTTTATGCAGCAAACCCCCATTCACCCAGCCTAGCTGTCACTCAAACATGCTAAGTGGTGAGCCGGGCGGCTCACCACTTGGGCCAATCAGGACGGAGTGCGACTTGAGTTACCAAGGTAACTCAGTCCAGGGTGCCTAAATCCCCCTCCACCCCTCCTAAGTACCCCAGACAGAGTGGCACCACTTTGGAGGGCTTCTGTGGAGAAGCCCGCCAAAAGTGGAACAAAGGGCTCCACTTTGGGTCAGAGTTACAGAGGCGAACACCAACGCCATTTTAGAATCAAGTTTTGGCAAAAAGTCCCAACCGGAGTTATAAAAATAAATATATAAACCGGCGGTATGTTTAAGGCTACCGTAAATAAATAATTAAATGTGTTAGCCTAAAACAATGGGAAATCCCATAGGGAAATATTCGCGGTCGAATATAAAAAGTAGTTTCCACTGCCACCAGCCAAAACTCGATCAGGGGGGACGGAGACGTGCCCCCTCGACTAACAGACCCTGGGGCAATCGAATTGCCCCAGCCAGTACGTCCACAATATGATGGTTTGTACTGGTTCTGTTCAGGATTCAAGACTAGCAAAGTCTTTGGTGACTTTACATGCCCTGGGAGACAGTAGTCAGTCCCAGGGTATGGAGTCTATGTTGGGGAGTCCCTAGGACACCCCTGGGTCACGGCACAGAGGGTGCTGTGTGACCCACATCACAAAAATACATGAGGCCCTATGGAGTAAAAGACCCCATAGCCCATTCAACACAAGGTTTAACCAAGAAAACACACTTCAACATGTCCAAGAGTGAGGGTAAAAGAGTCTCACTCTTGGCAGGAGAAAAAAATTAAACCCCAGAAATCCAGCAAAGCTGCTGGGGGACTCACTAGGTAGGGAAATTCAGCCTAAACAGAGAATTCTCCCTAACACAAGGTATCAGACTCAATTGCTTCACTTTGCCGAATGGGACATTTTTGATTTGAGTAATGGTATTCCTCTACAGCCCTCTTCCTCATCTCAGTACACCACTGATGCTTCCTAAGGGAATTCTGCATTATTTGTTGAGGCTTCTTCCTCCTCCTAGTACTTGATGTACATTCAGAGGGTAGGACAGGGTATGAATGGCAATATCCTATAAAGGCTGGGGCAGAGTATGGCAAATTAGGGTTGGAAAAGGGGGGATACCATGTCTTACCCTCAGGCACCCTCTGCCCAGTGCCCAAGGACCCTCTACTCAGGTGATCTTCCCTCACATGTCCACCCCTAGGGTCGGGATTCAAAAGTGTTGGCTGTTTCCTGGCCACCTGAACAAAATATCCCTGGGGAGTGAAGGTGAGAGTACCGTGAGGTTTCTAACACACCCTTCCCTAATGCGGGTATGATGGAGGTGTTGCACAAGGAAACTGAGAGGAATAAGCTACTTTAGTTTGCTTTTGTTCCTTTCGAGGTTCTCTTGTAGAATCACCATGTCTACAGTCCGATAAATCTTGCATTCTGTTAGTTATGTTTTAGGGGGACTCTCGACTAGTCTCTGATTCGGGAGGTTTTGTCTTTGAAGAGGCCTGAGATATGACTACAAGATTTTTAGAATTTATCCGGACAATTTGTAAAACCCATTGATGAAAGTGAGGAACATCTCTCCCTAAGATTAATTGAGTTGAGAAGTTGGGAAACACAACTACAGTTAAAGCTATTTTCCTTCCTTGAATAGATATAGGAATTAGACTTTTTTGGAGGTTGATTGGGTTGAATGGATGAAAGTAAGTCAGAGGATTCAACTATGTTAACAGGACAATTTTTCACTAGAGGACCAAACCCCTTGCACGAATAACATCTCTGATATGGATAAAAAAAAGGATTTATTACTGCAGGATATTTTTCTCTTCCTATTGGTTCCCTGCAGGATTCAGCTTTTTCAAACCCTGCTTCAAAAGAAGGGGTTTTCACCGGGAAGATGAATGTCCAATAACTTCCTTGTTGAACCTTTAGAGTGTTCTATGTTTTCCTAAAAGTGTTTTGTTAAAGTCATGCTTCCCTTCTCTTCTTCTTTGACTTTGGACATCCCCATACCTTTTGAGGAACTAGCTGTATTTTAAATATAGAACCTTTGTTGGAATCTAGTGATTCTATTTCGTAAGGTTTAAGACCCAGCTCTTTATTCCTTTCCTTTACTGAGATGGGTTTCAAACTATGTTTTTCTGAGTCTGAATAGCAAATGGGTTCCCTTAATATTTCGTACCTGAGAAATCCTAGTGGTTGCCCCCTAAGCGATGAGGAAAATCAATTTGTAAACCCAAAGAGATAATCTTGTCTCTCCCGAATATTCAACAATTGAAAGGACAAGAAAGATAATAATGTTTTCCTTCTTCAGATTTTCTGATGGGGAGTATGGTCTGAGTGTTTAGCACCCAAAAGGTTTACCCTACCTGATGAGCTTGCTGATGGTAAAGGTTACTCTTTTCTTCATTATCCAGTGTTTGGGTTATTGTTCCCTTGAAAGAACTTTGATGTATATCTATCCCTTCATTATAGGAAACTTTAGGTAGGACAGATGTATCAACTTTCTGACAAGTCATACAGGTCTGCATTAGGGTTTTAATATCGGTCTCTATTCCAAACCAAAATAACTTTTCTCTAAAATAATGTTTAAGTTTTCTATGGTTTTTATTATCTTTTGTTAGATGGGACTGAACTTTTTCCCAGACTATCGTTTTATGACTTTCTTTTTAAAAAACATTTTTTATTGATACTTGCTTCAATTGGTTTACCATTTTTACAAGGTTGTTGCTTTGGGGGAACGTTGCCTTATCCATTTCCAAATTAACAAAAGAAAATAAAATAAAACAAAATAAGAGGTGGTTCTTTCAGAGAAGCCTCAGAAGATTGAGCAAACGAAGGTGGGAGGCAGGATGGAAGGACTGAGATTCATGGAAAAGAAGGAAAAGGCCGGGGGTGAGCAAAAGGGAAAGGAAAGGTCGAGGAAGATGGCAAAATCCAAGATCAAATTGTAGAATTCCAGTTCCTTCTCCTCTCTTTTTTCTTTTATGGGTTCGCTTCACTTCTGTCCTTTTCAATTTGTTGTAATATCTCTGTCCACTATGATTATTATACTCATCCTCTTTTTTACAATGGTTATGACTTTCTAGAATATCCAATTGTAGCTTTAATTTGTCTCCTGAGAGGTGCTTTCATGTATAAAGAAATCCTTCTTTCACCAGAAAAAGCGGTTCCCTTCTTTCTTACCCTTCTTTTTCAGAGACCACTTGGGAAAAAAGTGTTGATTAGTAGAGGGTCTGTTTTTTGTAGCCACTGCTAAGTCTGAAGACATAGTTAAATCCCTTTCAGTTTCAGAGAAGGGTAAATCATTGATAGTCTCCTCCTCTTCTGCAATGCTTTGGATCCCCCTTTTCACAACTTATTCTTGGAAGCATTACCTTCTCAATCACTCCATGAGCAATACTATGCCCCTAGTAAACACAGAAAAACTTATTCCCATGATTTTGTATTAGTACTTTAAACTCACCTCTGAAATGTGGCTCTATCACCCCTGCCAAGAAATCAATCTCAAATCGACATGGCAGCTCCAACCTGGATGCCAGTAGGATATACGTCCCATGGGGTGGTATCAAGACTAAATCTGTGGATATCAGCCTTCTTTCCCCTGGAGGAATGCATTCCTGTCTACTACAACAAAGGTCGAATCCTACGGATCCAATAATGGCCATTGTAGGATCCGAAGCTCTGTTACTCAATTTCTCATATTTCAGGGTCCCGCAACCTGTTTCTGTCAAATTGTATCCCACTTATGACACCATATGTGAGATGGCGTGGTATCAAGAGATGACACAGACAATAATGTTTTAAGTTTTCAACAATAAACTTCTTTATTTAAGGTCAGGATGGTGTAAGGACTAGCTTGCCATATATCATATTTGGGATTTCACTCATCTGATGCAACTAAGAAAGGTCTAAGTCCATAAGTCTGTCTGTATCAAAACCTATGCTTTCCCTCACATCTAACTAAACACAGTGTAGGGATATTTTTACTCAACATCTCGGGAGGATAGCTCAGCAGAAACATGCTTGCATTGGAAGTAAGACAACAAGGTAGAACACAGGTTCGGTCACAGGGTCCACGCTTAGAAACCTCTGGGTATTAAGTGCATTATAAATAACCTATCATATCATATCATATCATGACAGAAATAGAGTTCAAAAGTAAAATGCAAAAACAGATTTCTGCTGGAGTTCCTCTCTCGCTCCTTTAAGTTCAAAGCATATTAGATCACAAGGGTCACAAAGGGTTCCAAGGGTTCCCATCCCCAATCTTTAAAGCACTCTGATTTAAAAATATCAATGGGCCTCTTAGGGTTCCCTTCCCCACGTGCCAAGACCCCCGTCTTTCACAAAGTTCAGTAGGTTTCTCAGGGTTCCCTTCCCCAAGCGTTAAGTACTTTGATTCACTAGGTTCAACAACTGTTCTCCAGTATTCAACAGATCTCTGGGTTCGCTTTCCCAAAGTTCAAATTCTCTTGTCATGCTATTCAACACTCTCACTATTGTTGACAGGAGCTCTGGATTCCCTTTCCCAAAGTTCAAAGTACTTTGAATAGTTCAACAGAAGATTTCTTGGTCTCCTGGATTACTTTCCTTGTTGGTTGGGGCCCACTAGTCTAGGCACAGTTGATAGGCTACACAGTCCACCCGTTACAGGTCGAGCAACCATGTGCATCTAACTTCCCAAGCTCTCCTCATTGTGCTCAAGTTTTACACTTTCTTCAGCGTACATTGTTTTCCCTTATTTTGCTTGAACTTAATTTGGCTCCCCTTTTCTGTTGCACATTATTCGTCCTTGATACTTACAAGAGTTTGTCCATTGTTCAGAGACCTTCCAACACATGTCCTTCCTTACACGCGGTCCCTCTGATACAATGTTTTCACACACTTTAGCATTCAGGTTATTATTTACTTCTACACTCGATTGTCCTCTTGTTAAGCCTTCTCGCCTTCTTTCGGAAACTACGACAACGTGCCGACTGCACGCAATCACTCTGCTACACTATATCCATTCAGTTCATTCACTCGTGTACCGGGTTTTTTTAACACATGAAACTCACCAGTCATCATCCAATATCATAGTTTTAGCTAAAATCGAATTGACATCAGGCATCTTTGGATAAATAATATGACTGCTCAGCCATTTGGGCCATGAATAAGCTCGTCATGTCCCCTATGGTCAACATGACATCAGCAGTATGCTTCTCCAATTCATAAATCCACTTCACTGCCCCTGCAGTGAGCGAAGGGAGTGGCTTCATCAAGTTATTCTGATCAACCGTTCTGATAACGAGCTGTCCAGTCTAACAAGAACTTGCCCATGTCTCCACTATCCTCCTTCTACATCCCTTACCTGTCTTCTCACTTCCTTCTGCTCTTCGTCTCTCTCTGCCACCATAACAGCATTACCTCTTCCTCTGGTAGTCATAGCACTTCCTTCATCTTTTCCCCATCTTGCACATCTAACACTCTTCCGCAATCTATCCTCTATCCTCAAAGGACGAGGCCTAACCTCTTCTTTCTCTCTCATTTCCAATCCTTCCTCTACTCTTCTAACTATCGGTCTTACTCTATCATGCTCCTCCACCCGTAATCTATCCGCTAACCTTATAGTTTGGGGCGTTATCCCATTCCAGCTCAATGTTTTCAACCTCTATGCAGCCCTAAACATTATTGGAGTTACCCTTCCACTTTCCTCAGAATCCTAGTTCTTTGAAATCATAGCTGATGGAGGCGTTATCTGTGTCTGTCTTGAAACCACTGGAGTAGCTGATGGGGAAAATGGTGGTACAAACTCAGGGGATTGTATACCGCTCTGCGGGCGATAAAGGATAGCACCCACATTGGGGAGGGGGTGTGCAGAAGAAATTCCTGTACCTCCCTTTTCCGTCCCTTCTCCCACAATTTCAACATTATGACCCTTCCCGCTTTTTCATACATCCTCCATAATTCCAAAATGTTTAAAGATCTTTTCTAACTTCAAACATTTGTGCTTTGTAGTTGAAATGGTAAAAAGGTTCTCCAATATCCCCGTATCATAGGATCCCTCAATTGGCCAAGAATGTATCATTTTCCTCTTACTCTCCTGCAAACATTCCCTACGATATTTTAACATGTTCACCTTATAATCGGGTAACAAATGGCATAACTGATTCAACAGAGTCTCCATATTCCAATACAATTTATCAAAAAGAATTTCACCACACACCAGATACTAAGCCGAACCTGCGGCAGCAAAAAATGTGCACCCAAGAGCTTCCTTTTTACCCTTACCCAATTCCTTAGGCGCACTTCACACTCATTCCCCCTACCCGCCAATACCACAATTAGCACACTTCACTATTTACTTCAATTCTACTTCTCACTCATACACAGAAGACAGCATCATATCAAAAACACGTGCTGGACAATATTTCAGACATATCTCCCCCACTCAAGCATAGCAGGAGCGCAATGGTTTTCACTACAGCACCATTGCTCTGCCTCGCTCTCCTTTTCAAGGTTCAATGATGTGGTGCTTCGTGAAATTGTTCGGTACTGCTAAGCCGTGGCACCACATCTCTGGGCAGAAGACGGACATTTAACCAATATGGCACATGCAGAACTCTTTTACACTGTGCACGGAAGTCTGGTCCCCATCGTGAGGTGCCGCATTTGTGAATTGCAGACAGAAGACCCCCACCATCTCGGGATGCCTGGGCTCGTACCTGGAACACCAAATTGTAGAGGTGGGCCTTAATCACCTTAACCCAAGACAGGCCCACCATTTAAGAAGAAAGGACACAGTTGTACATAAAGTGTACTGTACAAAAGCTCTGGGGAGCAGTTAGATGGTGTTGCAGGACCAAACTAACCCAATTCTCAACAATACAACATCAGTTGGCAGTTTATATACTTTTTGCAACACTTTTAAACACCACAGACACATTTATTACCCTCCACCCTCCAAATATGATTGGACAAAACCTTTTAAATGAAATCCCATCCTTCCCCAATTCTTCCATTTTCATTGGTCAGGCTTATCTTCATTATTATCTTCAGATCGTATTCAAAACACACCTCTACTTGGGATTCATTGTAGGAGATCCTGATGTCAGTACATGGTTAAACATTAGTATTGAAAACCTATTGTTCAACTGTCCTTGCTGATCTCTGGCTTCTCCTCGTTGATTTCTCAGTGTTCGTTTTGTTTCGTTTATTTGTGCACTATGAGGCCTACGGGCGTGTGGCGCTTTATAAAAATGTAAAATAAATAATTCATTGATAGCAATAACTGGCTTAAGACCTTGATGTATTTTGGCAAAAAGACAGACATCTGCTTAAACTAGATTTTTCTTTGAACCACAGATAGTCATCTCCACTCCACAGACTCCTGGTGCCTTAATCGAATGTACGCGGACACATGCACCCTCTGATGACATGGATAAATACTTAACCTTCTGACCCTGGGCTCGGGCCTTAGGTTTACTACCACCACCGACCAAATGACTAATCCCCTGTAAAGATTTTAATACAAAGGGCTAGATAACATCTGTTCCCTTGCAAGCACTGTGAACCTTGCCCTGTCCCCACAACCTTATTACTAAGTAACTAATTCTCTTTCCCGTCAAGAATGTCCCTGCCATTTTGTTATATTATGTGTTATGTTAATGGATTTGTACCACGCCGAAGCCCGAAGGCATCCAGGTGCTGTCACATAAAGAGAAAATCATGAATGCCAGCAATTTCCAGGAAATTACTAAAACAATCTGGTCTTTAACAGTTTCCTAAATGCCAGGTGGTTTTCTTCCTGGATTTCCGGCAGATCATTCCAAGCCCTTGCTGCCAAAACAGAGAAGGCACAACAGTTTCTTCAAGCTCTTCTTATACGGTCGGCTTCCAGGCAGCCGGCCTTGGCAGATCGAAGATTACTTTTTTGGGCATTAGAGATTCTCCCTTTCTTTAAGGTACTTCGGAGCATCTCCAAAGACACATCTATGTCAGATGGTCAACAGCTTAAACTGAATCCTTGCAGAAACAGGCAACCAATGCAGCTCCCTCCGGGCTGCAAAGGCTGGCTCATATGACTCATCTGGTGCACAATGCGCACTACAGCAGTTTCTGGACATCTTCTTTATAAGCCCCACCAAGGAGGTATTGCAATAGTCCAATCGTGGGGGTATCACTGCCCTGACCAGTTTAGCACGATTGTCTTTTGAGACCATAGCGGACAACTAGATGGAACACTTTGAGATGGTAGTTAGGGTTCTTTACTATAGCCTCAACATGTGTACCACTATTTACACAAGTCTCCATATGGGTGCCCAGAGTTTTTAGTTTTGACATGACCGCTATCAGGCTGCCATCGATCATGAAACTCTCAAAGGCCTGATTCAACCTGTCTCTGGCATCCTGGGACCCATAAATCATGAGCTCGGTTTTGGCTGCATTTAAACATAACCAATTAGTTGTCTTCCAGCTCTTGATAATCTGATAGACTAGATCCAACTTTCCCTGATTCACTTCGTGGTTCCTGCTGATCTCCAGCGACAGCTGGAAATCATCTGCATAGTTGGAAAAAAAGAGACCCAGATTTTCCAAATCCATACGCAATTGGATGATATATATATTGAATAATAGAGGGGAGAGACATGCCCCCTGAGGGACCCCACATGTGGTGATTTCTGTTTCAGAAGCATTTTCATCCCAATAGACTCTAGATCTACGGCCTTTACCGTTTCATCGCCTCCACAGAAATACTCCCCACAGTGGCCATCCTATCTAACAAGAGTTTATGATCAAGTAAATCGAAAGCCGTCGATAAATCTAATAATACCAGCAGCCCGATTCACTCTTATCTATCTTGGATAGCATATGGGTCTGCAAATCCAATAAAGCACTATATGTGCCGTGAAAACAACGGAACCCAGATTGCTTCTTATGCAGAATACCAGCATCTCAAAGGTCAGCTTGTAATTGTGTGGTGGCAAGTTTGTCAATCAATTTAAAAAAGAAGAGAGTATTAGTGATAGGTCTGAAACTGGCAGCATCGATAGGGTCCAAACCCAACTTTTTTTAAAGTGGGGTACCCACCACATCTTTAATAGATTGTGGAATAACCCCATTAACAAATCTACACAGGAATGGTGGCAAAAATATCCTTTTGTTCCAGAACTATTTTAGAGTTCTCCTGGGCTGCTTGTGGGGTGCATAACTTTAAGAATGTTTTGAATTTCTGCGGTGACCATATTAGAAAACCCAAAAGCCACAGGGAGAGACCCCTGGCTCTAGGGTCCCTCCTTAGCCTTCATTCTACACTCTTCCTTATTTTATTTCTTGCTAGCTGAGTTGCGAACTATAGAGTATGGCACCTGTCTGTGTCAAAAAGCACCCCCCTGTATGAGTTTGTGATCGTTTTGCATTTGCAGTTTTAATATTGCATCTTCCTATGCGATTCATATGAATTTGGACACTATCCCAGTTTTGCTGTCATCCCTCTCCTGCGATCAGTATAGTGTGCGCAACATGTAGCCCTCACAATAAATGAAAGCCTAGGACAGCAAACACATTACATCTAGGAACGAGGACTGCAAGGACATTTCAGCTAGAAGGCTAGGATTGCAAGCACCTGGCAGCTAGGAACCAGGACTGCAAGGACATTTCAGCGAGAAGCCTAGGATTGCAATCACCTGGCAGCTAGGATCCAGCACTGCAAGGGCATTTCAGCTAGAAGCCTAGGACAGCAAGCACTGGCAGCTAGGAGCCTAGGACAGCAAGCATCTTACAGCTAGGAACCAGGACTGCAAGGACATTTAAGATAGAAGCCTAGGACAGCAAGCACCTGGCAGCTAGGAGCCTAGGACACAAGCACCTTACAGCTAGGAACCAGGACTGCAAGGGCATTTCGGTTGTATACAAATTGTTCGTTTTACAACTGTTCGAATTACAATTGACCTTTTCACAATTGACCGAATTGTGAAGGTCAATTGTAACATATATGTGGGGGGAAACCCCCCACAACCCCCCACCTAACGCCAAACCCCCCAAAACCCCTATATATATATAAATAAATAAATATATATTACCAAACAGATATATATATATATATATATATATATATGCATATATATATATATATATATATATATATATATATATATATATATATATATATATATATTTATCTATATGTATACGGTCAATTGTGAAAAGGTCAATTGTGACCCTTTAAATTCGGTCAATTGTTAATTCGACCAATTGTAAACAAACAATTTGGGTAATATCGGCATTTCAGCTAGCAGCCTAGGACAGCAAGCACCTGGCAGCTAGGAACCAGGACTGCAATTGCATTTCAGCTAGAAGCCTAGGACAGCAAGCACCTGGCAGCTAGGAGCCTAGGACAGCAAGCATCTTACAGCTAGGAACCAGGACTGCAAGGACATTTCAGCTAGAAGGCTAGGATTGCAAGCACCTGGCAGCTAGGAACCAGGACTGCAAGGACATTTCAGGGAGAAGCCTAGGATTGCAATCACCTGGCAGCTAGGAACCAGCACTGCAAGGGCATTTCAGCTAGAAGCCTAGGACAGCAAGCACCTGGCAGCTAGGAGCCTAGGGCAGCAAGCATCTTACAGCTAGGAACCAGGACTGCAAGGACATTTAAGATAGAAGCCTAGTTCAGCAAGCACCTGGCAGCTAGGAGCCTAGGACACAAGCACCTTACAGCTAGGAACCAGGACTGCAAGGGCATTTCAGCTAGCAGCCTAGGACAGCAAGCACCTGGCAGCTAGGAACCAGGACTGCAAGTGCATTTCAGCTAGAAGCCTAGGACAGCAAGCACCTGGCAGCTAGGAGCCTAGGACAGCAAGCATCTTACAGCTAGGAACCAGGACTGAAAGGACATTTCAGCTAGAAGCCTCGGACAGCAAGCACCTGGCAGATAGGAGCCTAGGACAGCAAGCACCTTACAGCTAGGAACCAGGACTGCAAGGGCATTTCAGCTAGAAGCCTAGGACAGCAAGCACCTGGCAGCTAGGACCAAGGAACCAGGACTGCAAGGACATTTAAGATAGAAGCCTAGTTCAGCAAGCACCTGGCAGCTAGGAGCCTAGGACACAAGCACCTTACAGCTAGGAACCAGGACTGCAAGGGCATTTCAGCTAGCAGCCTAGGACAGCAAGCACCTGGCAGCTAGGAACCAGGACTGCAAGTGCATTTCAGCTAGAAGCCTAGGACAGCAAGCACCTGGCAGCTAGGAGCCTAGGACAGCAAGCATCTTACAGCTAGGAACCAGGACTGAAAGGACATTTCAGCTAGAAGCCTCGGACAGCAAGCACCTGGCAGATAGGAGCCTAGGACAGCAAGCACCTTACAGCTAGGAACCAGGACTGCAAGGGCATTTCAGCTAGAAGCCTAGGACAGCAAGCACCTGGCAGCTAGGGACCAGGACTGCAACAGCATTTCAGCTAGAAGCCTAGGAGCCTAGGCCAGCAAGCACCTTACAGCTAGGAGCCAGAATTGCAAGTGCATTTCAGCTAGAAGCCTAGGAGTCTAGGACAGCAAGCACTTTACAGCTAGGAACCAGGACAGCAAGGACATTTCAGCTAGAAGCCTAAGGCAGCAAACACATTACTGCTAGGAACCAGGACTGCAAGGGCATTTCAACTAGAAGCCTAGGACAGCAGGCACCTTGCAGCTAGGAGCCTAGGACAGCAAGCACCATACAGCTAGGAACCAGGACTGCAAGGGCATTTCAGCTGGATGCCTAGGATAGCAAACACCTGACAGCTAGAAGGCTAGGACAGCAAGCACCTTACAGCTGGAAACCAGGCGTGCAAACACATTCTAGCATGGATCCTGGGAAAGGTATCAAACCCTACAAGTCCACAGGAGTGAGACATCAAACTGCTAGACCAAATTGTAATGCTCTAACATTGACACTCATATTCCCAATTCTGGAAGCTTTTAAAGTCAAGGGGGTCATTAACACTGGCCCAGTGTGAAACTGCAGTCAGCGCTGTGACGTTGCAACCCAATGAGTGAACTCTACTATAAGATGTGAGGCCAACAACTTGTGAGCATAACTTTGGATTACGTGACCTCACATCCCTTTTCTTTGTCACTGTACTTACTATGTGTAAGTACAGTGACAATGAAGAAAGACTTGGAGGTAATGGTCTGATTACTGACCGCTAATATTCATTTCTGAAGTCCCTCTCTAACTCGTCACAGTACTGCCATAGAGTAATACTGCGTCGAGGAAGAGGAGCATTGAGATAATGTGAAATTCACACCCAGTATGTGGCACTGTGATCCAAAGTCTGCAACTCAGCCCCAATGTGGGGATTATTTACCACTCATCTTCATTACGCCTGGTCCTGTCTTCCTCGTCACAGTACTGCCATAGATTAAGTACTGTGTTGAGGAAGAGGAACGTAGAGGTAATGTGACATTTGCACCCAGTATGTGAGACTGTGTTCCAAAGTGTGTGACTCAGCCCTAATGTGGGTATTACTTACCATCAATCTTCATTACTCCTTGTCCTATCTTCCTCATCACAGTACTTCCATTGAGTAAGTACTGTGAAGAGGAAGAGAGACACAGTGGTAATCTGACAGTCACACCCAGTAAGTGAGACTGTGATTTAAACTCTGAGACTCAGCCCTATTGGGTGGCACAGATCAGAGATGTGAGACCCTGAATAAACAGTGTTGCAGTGTGAGAGTCAAAACCAATGAGCATGATTGCCATCCAAGGTGTGAGCTTAACTTCCAATGAAGTGCCTTGATAGACAATGTGCTCCCAGGAGTGACACTACCCGGTGACAGACTGCGCACCCCGTACTGAAACTTACATTGTTCTCCCAAGTGTGAAACTAGGCAACAAAGAGTGAAACAGGTCAGAGATGACACTTCCTCGATAAACCGCACTGTGCTCTAAGATGTGAGGCTCAATACAAACGAACGGCTCAGTGTTCCAGGGTGTGGGAGTAACAGCGATTAAAACGAGTGTCCTCCTTGGTGTGAGTTTAATGCCTGAGTAAGACTGTGCTCCCCAGCAGAGTGACTAAAAATTGAGAACACACGCCAAGGAGTGAAGCATGCACTCGGTGAGTGAAGCTGTCCCCCGAAGTGTGAGATTGCATGCAGTGAGATTGTGCCATGAGTGTGGTACTAAAACCAATCCGGTGGGAGAGTGATGCAATGCACGAGGCATCTTCAGAGTGAAACAGTGTGAGTTTCACATCCAATGAGGGAGACCTCATTCACCATGAGGGAGATGGTGCTCCCAGGTGAGGTGCTCTTGGCCAATAAGAGAGAGTGTGTTCTCAGGGACATCGGGAGCTCGGCTCAGTTGTGGAAGCGTTTCCAGCAGAAATGATGGAGACTTGATGAGTGGGAGGAGGATAGAAAGCGGAGAGGAGGCGAACCAGGACGAGTTTAATAAGGGTTGGAGGCAGTCTCACCCTTTTGCACAAGGAGTAGTGTAATGAAGCCAATGACTGGGTGCCACGACTGATGACGTCGTCTGTTGATTGTTATTGACATTATCAACAAATCTCATGGTCATGTCTCCATCAGAGAACTCTGCTCCCTCCAGCCAGACCTAAAATGCCTTTCTGGAAATGACAAGCTCACCGACTGAAGCACAACATGGAGAGCTCAAAGAGACTAGAAGTTAAGTTATTAGCTGAAGTAGCAGAAGACCTGAGCTCTTTTCTTGCCATCGCGACTGTTGTGTGATGCTAAATTTACATATGAAACGCATGTTTTTGAACGAATAAAGGCAGGATATATGTTCGTGTGAATGAAATGCTCAGAAAAAGAATAATGCGTTCATACACGCTGGCGATTTCTAACACAAACTAGGGATGGTGCATTGGAAAGCATGCCGCTTGAGGGTGAGGCAAAAAACATCTCTGAGGGGTTTTCACAAAGATTCCGCATCCCATACACAGCACAGGCAGGGAAGCAGACAACCTCAAGTCAGCAAAATTACAACCTGAGTTAGTAATGCAAACTATATTTAAAGAAGTCAGCTTAAGCAGGGTAGTGGGCCCATTTGATGCCCCGCCCCCTATGGCCAACCTAAGGATATCCCCGTTAGGTGTGGTGCCAAAGAAAGAGCGTGGCCATTTCTGCTTCATACACCGCTTAACCCTTCCCAGTGGGAGAGTCAGTGCATGACGGAATGTCCGAGGATCAGTGCACACTGAACTATACATCCTTCGAGGATGCAGTTGATATGGTCATAGTTGGTAGAGGGGCCATGATGGCAAACCCAGACATAGAAGTAGCCTTCAGGTTTATTCCCATTAACCCAGAGAGGTTCCACCTGCTGGGCATTAGATTTGATGATACATTTTACTCTGACAAATGCCTCCCAATGGGCTGGGCAGTGTCGTGGCCGCCATTTGATAAGCCCAGCATATTGCTCTAGTGGGCATTGAAGCTGAGGCTGATGGAACGTCACGCCATGCATTCCCTCGATGATTTCTTATTGGTCTGGAAGAAAGGGACTGATGAGTCCAGATGAATGCTTGGGGAATCAGGGGTCAAGTCCTAAAAAAGAAAAGCGGGGGAACTCATTAACATACCAAATGAATGTGTTGTCACCAGAAATTAGCATCTGAAGGTGCCCCCTGAAATAAGCAGGGTGGACTCTGTCCACTGGTGTGCACCCTCGACCTGAGCCCTGGGAGGATTTCAAATGACTTGCACAGGAACTGGGGGTTCCGTTTGCACAAGACAAAACAGAGGGCCCGCTCAACAGGCTAACATTCTTGGGAATAGAGATCGACTCGATCGAAGGGATTACCAGGCTGCCACAGGATAAAGCCACGGCATTAAACGAAGCAATTTGACGAAATGGTGGGAAAAGATAAGGCAACGCTGAGGGAGATCCATGCTCTGGCGTGGAAGCTCAACTTAGCAGGGTAAGTGATCCCCACCGGTGGGGTCTTCGCAAGGAATCTGGCGATCAAAACGGCATGGTTGCGGCATGCAATGCATCACGTGCGTCTGGGTGCCATAGGAAAAGCAGACCTGAGGATGTGGGCTACGTATTTAGACAAGTTTAATGGCATCCTCTTGTGGAGAGAGCCGTGGCCAAGCAGAGAGAGTTTGAAGCGTTTCACGGACGCATCGAGCAGGCACAGCTTTGGGGCACTGCTAGAGAGAGAATGGTGCGCACAACCATGGCCCAGAGAGTGACACGACAGGGGGCTCACTGCAGATATTACGCTACTGGAACTGTTTCCCATCGTGGTGGCTTTCTGTATTTGGGAAGAGTGTCTGGGGAACAAGAAAGTGATATTGTGGTTGGACAATTTAGCAGCAGTTCAGGTTATAAACAAGGGCACACAACCTGCAACAGAGTGCTGCGCTTTCTGAGTTTGCTAACATCAACGCTGCTTAGAATTAATGCGGATGTGAGGGCAAGACACATACCTGGTTGTTAGGAATTCAAGCATCCACACAGTGTGTGTATGCTCGCCTAGGCTTTTTTGCAAATTTAAATGAAATTGTATGATGGTAGATCAACCTCCGGAAAATGTATGCTGCTAATCCTACAAATGTTCCTATGCTCACTGCCTGACATACGCATAGACCGGTGTACTCTGAGTGGACACAGCCTACAGGCGCCGTCCGCCCTGTCAAATTTAGTTGGGAAAAGACAGCCAATAGTACATGAAGGCATCTCAGAAGGAGGAGGGCAAATTCTTCCCCCTGCAATGGCCAGCCTAATTAACTAACAAAGACTCCATGGATCCACCATATCCTTTATTAGCTGTTTGTGGCAGCCTCGGATACTAATCAGAGTTAATTCAAACAGGCCTACAGGAGGCTTGGTCGCAGGACTAACAAAGGACAGGAAAACCCAACAACCTTTCATATGAACTGTGTCAACCTGAAGCCAGCGCCTGCCTCTGAGTATCAAGGGCAGTGACTAGTCATGTCTGGGACGGCTGTTTACAGTAGTCATCCCCGCAGGGGGACCCCATTTAGAAGGTACGAGTATGTGGTTTGGTGGCGACCGAAAGTTTGATCTCACCGCAGCTACAAGGGAGACCTGCCTCTTCTATCAGGAACCACAGAGAGCTCACATAACCAGAGAGATCCACAAATGACACGAAGATGGGTGGAACTTAGTATTACATATTTTCACCCCGTTACCTTTTCTGTTGCAAAGCACTATGGTTATGACCTCAAGGATACAGGAGATTGTTGGTGGGGACCCAGGATTGGTTCATTAAGGTAGGTTTAGCCTACACCAATCACTGTGGCCCATTTGGCTTTAAAAGAGGGTTGAGACGTTGCAAGGAGTAACAAGACAAACTCAGCATTGGACCCTGGCTGAAGGTCCAGTTTACCTTACAGCTTCCAACAGTGAAGGAAGGCCAAGACCTCCAAAAGGGAAGCAGGATCCCTCCCCTAAACATCTCGCAGGGAACAGAGGGAGATACTGAATCCAGAGGACCACCCAACAGCTCCAGAACTGGTACTCAGCCAGCACACAGCAGGCCATGCTAGGCTCTCCAGCAAGCTTCCTATGTGGGAAGTGCCAGGGAGTATCTGAACCAAACTAAGGACATGGCAGCTTCCTGCAACTTTCCCCTAAGATTTGGGATGCACGCCTTAAAGGACAACACAAGCCCAGTGAAGAAGCTAGGAGGAATGCATCGACAACCATCAACTACTGTCTGCCTTAAAGGACATTTTTGATCCAGTTGAGCCCCTCAAGCTGCAACCGACTGCACCACTGACTGTTGTTACACCACAGTCACTCACGCCGTCCGAGACGCCTCGACCAGTGCATCAGAACTGCCAACCAACAATGAGACAGCAATTCCTGAACCCAAGCCGCCGTGCTGGCCAGCCAGCAGCCATGCATCCAGCCTTGCTCCCCTAACTGCCTGCCGCCTGATATCCACAGCTGTCTCCAGTCTTGAACTCTTTTGCAGAATCTGCAAAGTGGCCTGAAACTGGCTCGACCCTGTCGAGCCCCAAGAACATCTACAAGCACAAGGTACATTGTGGTTCTGTCCCCCTGGACCTTCTCCGAAGGCACCTACTGACATTTTATGACCCATTACTCCCTTTGTGCTGAAACCAAGTATCCTTGAACTATTGTGATTAATTACTTTACCAATTGCCCTCCTATCAGTATCCAGAGTGCATCCTTTTCCTTCTTGAAACTGTCTGTCCTTTGTGTACCTTTACAGGGTGCGTTGTAATTGTAGTGTGCTAGAACTGTCTGTTGATTAATAATAAAGTAGATATTTGTATGCAACCTTGACTGGACAGTCCCTTTTATCATTGGGTAATAATAGTATTTTTGCTGTGTTGCAACTAACCAACAATCCACGCCCTTTCAGAGATAAGCCTGCCATTCTGTCCACGTTACCAACATTGGACAAGGAGGTTTATAATCTGCTTTTGTTTCCAATCTGTTTGGATGCCTTCTGGTGTATGAGAGATGTGGGGCTGAGTGATGGTTTAGAAACCGATATTCATCCCGGGACCACTGGTCCCCCAGAAGGGGATTCGTCACACTGATATAAAAGACAGCATGGCTGATGCACTCTCTCATTTGCAGTGGTCAAAATTCAGGGAGCTGATGCCCGAAGCCATGGAAGTGATGACGCCCTTACCGCATGACATCTGGAATGTGGTTGGCAAGATTTAACTCCCCTCATCAACTCTGCTTAATCTCAGAGCGCAGCCAGGAGATGCACGTCCTGCTGGGAGACATTGTTGAAATTCAGGCAGGGACTAGGCGAGCGTCAGATGGGGCAATTAGTAAGGGTCTTCACAGGTTGGGCCTTCGCCAACAACAAATCGAGGGGATGGACCATAGAGAGCTAGAGATCTAGAAGAGAGGAAAGACCCCAGTTGGACCTGAGGGGGTTGGTCAGTGGGAAAGGAGGTCAGTCAGGCCAGTGCCTGATCAGTGATATACAGGATATCACGGAGGTGCTTGAGCAGGATGGCATAGTTAACCATATCAAAAGTAGAGGAAAGATCGAGGAGAATGAGGAAAGAAGGAAGGTTAGAGTCGAGGTTGGAGAGCAGGTCTTCACCGGTGTTTAGGAGACCAGTTTCTGTGCTTCTGGCAGCTGTGAAGCCAGACGAGTGGTCGTGGAGACGTAAACATACAAATACTGTGACAAAAAAATGTTGCCTATACCAAATACGCCGCCTTTGTGCCGTACTTATATCTCAACCCCCTTTCTCACACTAATGGAAGCAGGGGTTCAGAGGGTGTCTCCCGCTCCCTTTAGTCAGAGTATTGGGAGTCTGGGGGTTGCAAGTGTGTCGCCTGCATCCATTACATGGTAGCAGAGAACAATAAATGAAAAAGTTATAAATGTGTCTCACATTATTGGGACAGAACTGACGCTGCAGGGATACTATTGAGATGGCGGCACACTACTGTGTGTGCTGCCGAAATGGTAAGTGGTTAGGGGCGAGGCAGGTTGGGGGATGTGGGGCACAGTGATGTATGTGATCACTGCACCACGCCATAATGGAAGTCGGCTTTTTGAAAGGCGACTTTATGGGCGGCGCAGTGATCACCTAGATCCGTGGAGACAACCAACAGATTCAGTGTGCAGATTAAGCTGGGAGCCTTTCAAAGGGTTTGCCCAGGAAAGGAGACATGGGGATCGGGCGATATTTAGCCGGAGAGGAGTGATTGCAGAAATAGGCCAAGGCTGGAGCAAGGGTGTCAATGTGGTCCTTGATGTTTCTGGATGAACAGGGGAGAACCTGCTTTGATGAGACTTTCATAGATCGGACTTGTCTAGAAACATTGTCTGGGGTGAACAAGGGAAAGGAGGAGATAGTAGGAGAAGGGATGGCCACAGGTGTGCTAGGAGAGGAGGAGGAAGAGGTAGAGGAAGAGAGGGTGGACAGGATGTCCTGAGTTTTGGTGATGAAATGAGGGGGCAAGGCTGTGGACAGTGCCTGGTAGGGAACGGAAGAGGCAGAGACTGTAGCAGGATTGGCCAGCTCCTTGCAGATTTTAAAGAGTTCGGCCGAGTTGTTAGAAGCTGCAGAGACGCGGGTTTGGATGTGGGCTCTCTTCTGAGTGAGGACAGAGAGTCTCTATTGCCTTTAGAGCAGACGGCAGACCAGTTTGTCAGGGAGTGTGCCTGATGCCCGCCACTTCCTCTTGGCCACCCTACACTTGCGTTTAAGGGTGACAAGGTTGGAATAGTACCAAGTGTTGCACTTGGATTTGGGCTTCAAACGGATCCTAATGACAGGGAAAAGGACATCAAGAGTGTTAGAGATAGAGAGATGAAGGTTAGCTAGGGATGTGTCAGGGTGTGAGTCAGCCAAAGGTGCAGAAGAAGGAGTGAAAATAACGGCAAAAGCCTCAACTGACACACACTTCATGGGTCGGATGCCCAAGAAGGTAGGTGGCAGTGCTGGAGTCGGCTTGCCCTAAGGGGTAGAGAGAGAGAGGTGGGAGGAAAGGAGAAAGTGATCACTCCAGGAGAGAGGAGTGGGGAGAGGGTTAGAAAAGGGGAGGTCTGAGGAGATCAGAACATCCAGGGTGTGCCCTGCAGAGTGAGTTGGACCAAAGGGAAAACTAGAGGGAGAGAGTCGTAGAGTTTGTGAAAGAGACCGTAAGAAGAAGGGCAAGTAGCATCCAGGTGGATGTTCAGGTCTCTGAGGAGGAGAGGTTGAGAGGTAGAGGTGAGGAGGGAGAAGGAAAGGTCAGCCCACTAAGTACCCCTGAGGCAAATGAGTGTGTTCGAAGCACATTCCTCCATGGGTAAACGCTGTAAGATACTGCAAGTCTGGGGTGCAAAGGTAACGAAAAGAAAGTGTTTTTTAGATCCACCACTGTAAAGTGAGTTGCCTCCTTGCGGAAACTACATAGAATAGTGGCAGGGTTAGGGAACACAGGAAATTCCTTCTGTGCCATGTCATTTAGGGGGCTTAAATCCTGGATCATTCTCCATTTGCCCCTTTTGCCTTTTTCACAAGGTAGATAGCCGTGTTCCATGGGGATGCGGATGGCACTATTATACCTTGATCGAGCAGGGCCTGTATCATGTCTCTAATTCCCCCCTCTGCTTCTCTTGACAGTGGGTACTGTTTAACTTGGGGCAGCACTGCCCCTACTTTTAGTGTTATGTCTACTGGGGTCCCTTCCTTTAGAAATATGTAATGTAGCAGTTGTGGACCACCAATCCACATGATGTTGGACTTCTAAAGTTTGTTCAGGCACTTGCTCTGCCTCCTCGTCCTCATCATCCTCGAACTTATCAATTGTACTCCACTCATCTTCCTCTCTGTCTCTGCAAGATCTTAAATTCTCATAGCCTAAGCTGTCTGCCCACTTTCCCCTTCTCCTTTCTTCTCTATATGCACGTTCTTTATGGCTGCACTATCTATTCTGAACAGAAAGTCTCCTGTTTTCCACCCAGGTGATCCTTGCCTGCTGGTTTGTCTGTCTTCACTTCAGTTTGTGCTGCCCACAATATGGTTCATTCTGTTCGTGCTGATGCCAATGCCACTTCTAGGTCTCTTATCTCAGCATCCACTGGGACATCAGAGAGGATACAAATGGGGGTGGTGGGGCTTTTGCCATGGTGGATACATAGGTCAGGTTAGTATGACCTACTGCAGCGCGAGCTGTCAATGGATATGATCCCATGCATTCTGGTGGTGCCCCCTGCTGTGCAGTGCCTGTCTGATGTGAGGTAGCTTGTGATGTCACGTGGAATGTTTATGAATGAATGATGGAATGTTCTGAGTGAGTGTTCTGTGTAGGGGCAGTTACAGCTGGCCGGCCTGGGTGATGGGAGCCGGTGTGGTCCCAGCTAATGTCCTATATGTCTTTCATGTGAAACTGTAACAAGGATGTTGGAATAAACTTATGTGAAATAATTCCTAAAGAATACCGAAGCTTCTTTCAAAACATTGGGACGAGGATAATTTAAAAAAAAAAGAAAATGTTGTGAAAGAAGCTTCCGTATTCTTTAGGAATTATTTCACATAAGTTTATTCCAACATCCTTGTTACAGTTTCACATGAAAGACATATAGGACTGTAGCTGGGACAACACCGGCTCCCATCACCCAGGCAGGCCAGCTGTAACTGCCCCTACACAGAGCACTCACTCAGAACATTCCATCATTCATTCATAAACATTCCACGTGACATCACAAGCTACCTCACATCAGACAGGCATTGCACAACACACCTCCCTCCTTTACCAAACCACACATGCACAAAACAAGTCACCTACCAGCACAACACAACACCCCACCTCCTTTCCTGGACAGTCGCCCCTGCTATTATTTTGTACTGCTCCTCCCTCAGAATCTTCTGTATCTTCGAACATTTTCCAGAGTTCTAATATTTCTCTCCTCTTTTGCAACTGTGTCCCGTTATATTTGGCTGTCAAAAATATGGACATGTGTTACCGGATACCCTTATTATGGGAGTTCTGCTCTGGCAATGAGCGGGGCTTCCCCCCCTTCTTTTGTCTCCACCACCCATTGCTTGTGAAACTTCTCGATTCTGTCACAATATAGTGGCAGGGCCTTATACATATATTCTATAGGTGTTTCACGTCCCATTATAATGATCTTTGCACATAGTGCCCTTACACCTTTACTAGTGCACCACGCACACTGCCGGTACTCATCAAAAATGTCAGTCCTTCATTTCCTCCACCCTGTAAAAAAAAATCAAAATTACCCTCCTGCCTCTCTTCCCACACACCCACTCTCACACTCCACACACTCAAAAAAGACTACTCTTTGCACCACGCCCCTCCTCGGCCCTCCACCCTACATAAAAAAAAATTAACAAAACAAGCTAAAATAGGAACAGCTAATATTCCTGAGACCACTATTTTTTTTTGTTTTAAACTTTATTTAATTAGCTTGACGATCCATTGAGGACAAAGGAACAACGCAACGAAGCTGCACAGATATGGTACATCACGGCATCAGCTTGCAACTCATACAAAGATTCACAATACAATGCATTATTATCCCATAGAATAATTAGTGTGGGTGCTGGAGGAATACTTGCGCCCTGAGCTTGAGGAGAGTCGAGTCTCACAGGGAGTTACTGAGGAGAGTGGGAGGGAGAGGAAGTACTAGAGTCTGAGGTGGAGGACAGGGCAGACATGTATTTGCGAAATCGTCGCCAGATGTCCCTAGGTCTGGAGTGTGGGTGTTGCATGGCCCCCAAGCCTCCTCTGTGTCGTTCGCCCAGATGACCATCCATAGCCATTGGGCGTGTATGGGCGCACTGGGGCGAAGCCAGCACAGTAGAATGCAGCGCACTGCCAGTAAAATACATAGTCCTGCTAGCTTCCTAGAGTCGCGTTTGAGACTGGGGAGCTCATGGAAGAGGCAGAGTATAGGAGAAGGATCTATGGTGCAGTCTAGTATGTCTGACATAGAAGTGCATATGTCCTGCCAGTATTGTGTTAAGTGTGAGCAATGCCAGATCATGTGCAAGTAAGTAGCTTGGTCGCTTCCACATCTGGGGCAGTGAGGCGAGAACTCCTGGAACATGCGGTGTAATTTAGCTGGTGTGTGGTGATACCTATGCAGTACCTTGAACTGAACCAGCTTAAACCTGGAGTTGTAAGGCACCTCCTGGGTACGTGAACACATTCGAGCCCAGCACTCATCAGTAATCTCGACTCCCATGTCTTCCTCCCATTTGAGTTTTAATTTGACAAAGGAGGGGGCGGCTCTGGTCTGCAGCATGTTATAGATACTTTCCCTCTGAAGGCATCGGAAGAAAACAGTTCAGTTATTACAGGGTCGTCCGGAGGGACTGCAGGAAACTTGGGATATTTGGCTTTGAGGACCCTCCGAAGTGATGAATATTGCAACCACGCTGAAGGTTTACGCTTAAGGGTTAAAGGAAGGCCAGACCACTCCAGGAAGTTGTCCTCTCTAAATACATCGTGCATGGTTAGGTAGCCAACTTCCGACCAGCGTGACACTATGGATTGAGGGATATATGGGACATCAGGGAGAAAATTCCAGAGTGGAAGATCACCATGAAATGGATTAGGCGTTGCGACCATTGCCCACATTTTAGTAAGCGCGAGTGATGTGCTAACCACCGGGTCCGATGAATCAGGATCGGGCAGGACGGGCTTGAGAATGAGGGAGCCAATCGTTCGTTCGCTAGCCTTTAGTTTTTCAAGTCGGACATGAGGAGAGGGGTCCTCTGTACTGAAACAGTAAGAAGCAAATTGGGAATGAGCAACTACCCAGTATCTAAGAAAGTCGGGGGTGCCGAACCCACCGAATTCCTTGGGAGTGGTGAGTGTAGTAAGTTTGAGCTGGACTACACCAGAGTGCCAAAGGAAGGTATTAGTAATGCCACGTAATTTCTTAAAGAAGCTGTCGCCCGGCCATAACGGAATGTTTGTAAAGCGGTATAGGAGTTGGGGCAACACAACCATTTTAAGGATACCAATTCTACCCGCTACGGAAATGGGAAGTCTGGCCCAACTTGCAGTCTTGGTTGATAGGTTGGCTAAGTAATTTTGATAGTTTTCAGCTCGCAGCTGCTCAACATGCCGAGAGACCGCCACTCCTAGGTAGGTGAAAGTTGAATGGACCATGTGAAGCCTTGAATATCAGACGGAGGTCGTGTATTGTCTGTGAGAGGAAATAAGGTCGATTTACAGTAGTTTACTTTAAGACCAGATATCTGACCAAATCGGGTCACGTCGTGTAGGATTGGAGCTAGGTTAACTTCTGGGGAGCGGATGTAAAGCAAGGCGTCGTCAGCATATAAGGAAACAATATCTGCTTGCCCCGCCGTGCGTAAGCCCCTGTGGGAATGTGATTGGCACATCATGTCTGCAAAGGGTTCAATTGCTATTGCAAAAATTAGCGGGGTACAGGGACACCCCTGTTGCGTACCTCTGGCTATCTGAAAGGGGGTGGAGCATCTATCCTCAGTGCAGACTCTAGCCACTGGGTTAGTATAGAGGAGTCTGACCCAGGATTGAAAGTTGGAACCAAATCCACATTTTGCCAAGACTCGCCACAAATATTCCTAGGACACTGAGTCGAAAGACTTTTGCATGTCCAGGGTGGCTGCCACTGCCTGTGTATTTGAGTTGATCCTACTGATCACATTGAAGAGACGCCTAAGGTTTAGTGCTGTAGACCTACCCGGGACGAAACCTGCCTGGTCGGGATGTATGATGTGGGGCATGAGTGGGGCTAGGCAGTTAGCCAGTAGTTTCGCATATATTTTAATGTCGCAGTTTATGAGGTAGAGGGGGCGATATGAGCCACATAGGGTAGGAGGTTTACCAGGCTTGAGCAGGACCGTTATCATGGCCTCACGGAGAGAGGGGGGAGTGTACCTACCTCGCAAGCCTCCTCCCAAAATGCTACTAATTGTGGAGCCAAGATAGATTTATACCACTTATAAAAGTCCATAGGGAGACCATCTGGGCCGGGGGCCTTGCTTGCGGAGAGTGCCTCGATGGCCTCAATCAGCTCTTTGATGGTGAAGGGTCTCTCTAGGGAAGCGGAGACATCTCCAGATAGGGCCGTGAGAGGGAGTTCCTCCAGATAGGCGTCGATTTCTGAGACATGGGGTTCATTGGCTTTCGCGTACAGGGATGTGTAAAATGTAAGGAACTCTGTGTTGATGTCCTGAGATGAGGTAGCCAGCGTACCATCAGCCCTTTCAATTGCCGGGATACTAGGGACACCAAACTTGTGGCAAATTAGTTTGGCCAATACGCGGCCAGGCCGCTCGCCCGTATCGTCTAACTGCCCGGGGATCATCAAGGAATTTAACTTCGTGCTCTGCAAGGTCACGGAATCTATCCAGCTCCCAACCCAGTGTTGCCAGTACCGTGGGAGAGTGATCTTGTGCATATTGGGATGCCAGGGTGGCCAGGGCTGATTCACTGTCAGCGATATCTTCCCGAATATGTTTCAGAATGCCACAACCTTTCGATATGACGATACCCCTGACATATGCTTTGAATGATTCCCAGAGGGTGGATCGTGAGGATACTGAATCTGTGTTGACCTCAAAAAACTCCTCAATGGAGGACTCAAGTTCAGAGGCAAAGGTTTGGTCCAGGAGGACATGAGGTCTCATTTTCCATTGCCTACTCCTTCCAGAGTCATGCCCCCAGGTCAGAGAGATGACTCCCGGGGAGTGATCGGAACAGTGTTCTGGGGAGGATTGCCAGGCGGGTTAGGCGTCTAATTATTATATCGGACACAAGCCATCTATCTAGTCTAGAGTAGGAATCATGGACTGAAGAATAATAGGTGTACATGTGGGATCGGGGTACATTAAGCACCAAGCGTCCACCACAACAAGTCGGGGTAAAGTTGTGGGGATCATCTAAGCTGCCCTTGAGAAATGATGAGGTCTCGAGCCCGACCTGTCTAATTATGACATCTAAGATCGTGTTGAAGTCTCCACCCCATATGATCGGGATCTGAGGGTAACTCTCAAGTATCGAGGCCAGGTGCAGGTAAAAGTCAGGGTTGTCAATATTGGGTCCATATATATTCAGAATAGCCATCTCCTGATTTTGCAGTTTACCAACAATAAGTACATATCTCCCTAGAGGGTCCACATGCGATTGGGAGCAGCTGAAATTAAGGTTCCTATGAATTAAAGTCAGGGTACCTCTACTTTGAGTGGAGTAGTTTGTGTAGTACCTCTGTGGTCCCCACTGTTTAGCGAATTTCTCGCACTGCTCGGATCGAGCGTGGGTTTCTTGAAGCCATAGGATTTGAACACTATGACGCTCCGCATAGAGTTGTATTTGTCGCATCTTTTTGTAGTTGCCCAGACCCCAAACATTCCAGCTCATGAATGTTAAGCTGTTATCCGCCATTAATGTAGAGGGGTAACCAGAGTTTTATACCGTGGGTTTGAGTTGGACCATGCCATCTCGGCCTGAGCCGATGCGTTACCATATCTGAGTTCCTGTGCAGTACTAGTGTATCATATGTGACCTCTCTGGTGGTTGCCAAGGCTTTTTCAATATAACTCCCTATCCCCCCTCCCCCGCCCACATCCCTCCCCCAACTTGAGGAATGAAATCCAAATTCCAACAAAACATTGACAAACAACTCAGCATCAGCGCCTGGGGGCCTGTTAGCTGTTCTAGCAGTGGTGCGACGGACTGGAGGAGGATGAGGATAATGTAAATACAGTTGGTATAACAAGCATGTACAGTTTAGGTTACATGAGTGGAGGATTATATGGTAAAGACAGGAGAGCCGCCACTATATGTTAATGCAGTTCAATAGATTCCAGCCATAACACATCATAATTGTGAGTATTCCATCGATACCGGCTCCCCGAAGGGGGGACCGGTCCGCGATAAGAAACCAAAGTTCCTGTAGGGTATTGATAATAGTCAAACACAACATGATCCTGGCCCCCTAGGGGACCTGACCACGGAGGGTCCACCCAACAAGAATAATCAGGAAAACAGCCAGAGTCAATGTGTGTGGCGTAGGACCATTATGAGTAGGACTAAATGCGGTTCATCACTGTACCAAACCAACACAATAGGTATCATTACAGACTGGGCCCGTGGCAGGAGTGTGTCAGCCAGGGAAATGCTCGTCAAAGAACTTAGAGGCCTCCTCGGGGATCGTGAAAAAGAAAGTTTTGGTGGAGTGTTCAATGCGTCATTTTGCAGGAAACAGCATGGAGTACTTGACTCCCAAGTCCCGGAGTCTCTTTTTCACCGCTGTAAATGATTGCCACCCCTGCTGCACCGCCACAGAGTAGTCCGGGTAGAGATGGATCCTATTCGCTACAAGGAGAAGTTCTCCCTTGATCCTGGCCGCTCGTAGGATAGCATCACGGTCCCGGAAGTTGAGGATCCTAGCTATAATAGGCCGCGACAGAGCGCTCGGCCTGGGTTTGGCGACAAGGAACGGTGCGCCCTCTCAATGGCGAACTGCGAGGAGAGTTTAGGAGAATCAAGGAGTGTCATAAGGATGTGTTCCACGTAGTCCTCTATGGGCTCTGTAATATTGTCTTCGGGTATTCCAATAATGCGCAAAATGTTTCTCCTAGAGCGGGATTCGAGATCATCATTCTTTTTCTCCACCGCTGTCACCCGGTTGGTGAGCGTGGAGACTGCAGCACGTAGAGAGCCCAAGTCATCCTCCGCAACTCCCAGCCTGGTCTCAACCTCTGCAACTCTTCCATCAGTTTTTTCGATATGCGCTTTTATGGAGGAGATGGTCCTGTTCATATCGTCTAATTTCGTATGGAGTGTGGTGAAGCCTTCCCGAATGTATTCCAGCATTTTCTGCGAGTCGTCTGAAGTTGATGGAGCAGAGGTGGTAGGCTACCCCTCGGGGTCATCCAGGGTCGGCTTGGATGGTGTTTTAGCAAACATGTTTAAAGAGCTTTGCTTTTTTCCGGCACCAGCTCCCTTGGTCATGGTGAAGACCGGGTTCAAAGTCCAGGATCCTAGACGGAGGAGGGTGCTCAGAGGTAGTGGGATTCA
Source organism: Ambystoma mexicanum (assembly GCF_040938575.1). Taxonomy (NCBI): domain Eukaryota; kingdom Metazoa; phylum Chordata; class Amphibia; order Caudata; family Ambystomatidae; genus Ambystoma; species Ambystoma mexicanum. The sequence continues at coordinate 1,620,355,116 of NC_090937.1, read as the reverse complement.
CACTGTAATAGATGCCAAGTAGAGATACCTGGGTCGATAGTTATGCAACTCCCAGGCCTGTGGGTCAGTGTCCAATTTACGGCAGTGTTATGCTCAACATACGTTTTAAATAGTTTGTATCTGCCTCAATGGACGGGGCCCGCCTCATGGGGGCCGTGGCAGTGGTGACCACTAGTGCAGAGTAGGTGGGAGTGAGGGTAACAGCAGGGTATGAGAGTAGGACAGGTACAGTATGAAACTGGTGTTGAGGGGCAGGGCAGCACCTCCTCCCACCAAGTAAATATAGCGCAAGTGCCGAGTTTACCACTGCATAAAGTTTACAGGGCTGGACCAGCTGGTCCGATGGGTATACAGTCCAGAGGGGGAGGCCCAGGTAGATCCAGTACCAGGGTTTCTCAGATGATCCAATGATCCAGGACCCCCCAGGAGCAGGCAGCACAAAGCAATCGAGGGGGTCGGGAGCCCCGGTAATAGTAGGTAATATAGCTCCCCCGGTGGCAGCTGCAGAGGGGGGATATTCGGGTTAATGGCAATGTACTTCCCAGACCTGTGGGCAGTGTTCAATTTGCAGTGAAGGAGTGACCAAGCTCTCCCAGCAAGCTATATGCGCGTCCCAACTTGTACCAGGCCCGCACCTGTGGCGGTAACAGCGGGGATGATCCCTAGAACCGGGTCAGTGGGAGATGAAGGCACCGGTGGCGTAGGACAGCTGGGTGAGTTTAATACATGGCGGGCACTGGGACCCTAGGGTGGCTCCTCGTATCCCAAGCTGGCGAGTGATGGTCACCCAAATCTGTGCTGTGCCGGTGCATCAGATGAATCAGCTGGCCTAATGGTCATGGACTCCAGTGGGGGCGACTCCAGCGCAGCCCAAGTGTCAGGGCAATCTCTCCTATCCCAAGCTCCCCAGAGGGACATGGAGCACGTGACAGGGGCCCCCCTCGGTGGCCCCCTTGGTTGATAGCAATGTCTTAAGTATGTTGAGGCGGGGGGGAGGCGGCCCCCCACAGAGTCCACAAAGATGCAGGCCCCCGGCCCCCCGAAGTGCTCATGGAGCATGCAACCCGAACTGCCACAGCGGGGGAGGAGAGGGCCTGAGGCCAGTCCCCAGCCGCAGGGGGGCCAGCCCCCCAGTCACGAGGGGAAAGCCGCCCGCCCACCGCTACACCACCCCCCTACCTCGCTGGGAGATCGAGGCTGAAGCATCACCAGTTCGGCACGGGAACGCTGGGGCAGCCGTAGCGGCTCCGGTTGCATGCAGCTCCAGCCCTGACCAGAGGGGAGCACAGTTCTTGGATTCAGCCGCCAGTCCGCTATGTTTAGTGCAGCCACAGGTCCGCCGGGCGGCTAGGCCGGCTGCGGGGCCATTAAGATCGGCACACGCGTCCTGATGCCCCTCCCCCACGCAGGCCGCCCGCGCCAGGGTGTCGGGTGGCATCCAAGCTCCACGGAGCTCCTCCACCAGTCGTCCACCGTGCTGCACTGCCAGTGTTGCTAGCGGGGTTCACAGGGGGTCCACAGGTCTCAAAGTCGGCACAAATCTAGAGCAGAGTATTACTTTGCAGCCGCAGCAGTAATGATTGATTTAGCTGTATTTTCCGAGGTGAAATAAAGGATAAACATCCTCGTAATCCGGAGCTTCTCACTCAGGCGGTCATCTTGCTACGGCGCAACAGCGCCTCCCTGAGCCCACTAATTATGTGGGGCTCCTACTTGTTTTCTTTTTCCTCTGCTACACAAAATGAGTTGTACCACTTCTCCCCTCACTTGAGAAGGCTCCCTGGCAGTCCGTTTTCCATTCCTTAATATTCTGCTTAAAGCATTAATAATACTACAAAAATTAAGCAAACCACATCCACACCAACAACCTCACTTTCCATGTCCTCACAGCATTTACACTTTCCCATATACCCGTCCCCTACTTGTTATCATTTGCAAGGGTATACTCACATGTGCGTTTTCGCCCAAACTCCTCCATCACGGGGTCCCAATAACACCAGCCTGCACTCTCCTCAGAGCCGCACCCTGCCTCAAAGAGCATACAGGAATTCTGCAAAGACAGCTCCTGTATAAACACTCAGGAATACATGTTTTTCAAGACAGGTCACTGTAGGTGGGTGCGTCCCCTCTGGCGAAGCAGCCTGGACACCTCTGCAGGCATGGGGGGCACTGGGATCCTGTCGGGGTCACCAAATGAAGGCACGCTGCTAAACTGTCACACCAGAAAAAATACAACCCGCTAGGGAAAAAGGCCCTTGTAGTTGTAGTAGTATTTACTTCTACAACAATATGAATGCATCAACAAAGAACTCTGCTGCCACGGAACATTCTGCCAAAAAGTGTACAAGCAGACTCTTATAAGGAGACACAGCATTAAAGGTGACATCACAGTATACAGTAAAAACCTGCATGGCTGGTTGGTGCAACCCTATACATGGTATGCCTTCTCCATAGGGGATGCCAATGGTCACAGCCCAGTCTGTTCGTTGTACATCATGTGGGTTCTGCTGAGCTCATCGTCTGCACGGAACCAAGGTTGAGGAAGCAATTAGCTACATTTGTGAACAATGCTACTCGATCATTATACAGTGCACATGACAAGCTCAGGGACTGGCACATGGTGAGTCTTGAGGTTAAACCAACCCACACATACTTGACTCCAGCTCCCACGGCTTCCACCCTCGCTTTTGAACTATAATGTATCGCCCCAGTACCTCGCACTACAAACCATGTCCTTATAAAATAATGATGGGACAACCATACTCTCATATTTTTATGGTTGATTGGTTTGTGGGCGGTGATCTGGGGCCAACTAGTATCTTGGAATTCAGTGGTCACGGGACTGGGTCAGTTGTAGGGGCTATAAATCATAGTTAGCTGGGTGGGCATCGGAGGACTGCTTAGGCCTGTTTGCGATAACACATGCACCAAAGTGCCCAGTTCCGTCTCATTGCCTTGCAGGGGACATTCTTTTTAGAACAAACATATTGGCAAAAATCTTGAAACAAAGAGGGTTTCTGTGGAAATCAGCAGTGTGGGGCGGTGTCAGGCTCTTGTCAGTGCTTTACCTTAACCAGATCTCCCCTTAAGGCTTGTGGCCTGTGTTTAACACACCAAATACTGCTTGGCCGTGCAGGCCCTATGCATCAATTATGGCTGCTAGTATCTACAAAAATGGCATCCGCTTGTATACATGCACTCTGTCTAGATGTCTAAATCACATACAATATTATGATCTTGTGGGGACTTTTAGGACGCCCCCTCCCTCCTGGTCTATTGTAGTTCTTCCAATGGGGCTCATCTCACCTATGCTTCGGTTTACAGACTTGCTCCGTAGACATCTACATTTGCTGCATTATTTGAAGTGAGTGATGGCTGTACACTTCAATTGCCACCTCCACCAATCCTACTGAACCTTTTCTATACTGCATTGGTATGTTGCCTTCTTTGCCACCACTAATCTTCATCTCCTATCACTGCATTGAGGCTGTGTGTAGCTTTAACATGTGTGCACCTCTCTTGCATTGCATCTGTTCCTTTTACAAAACAATTCGTTTATAGGCTGTGTGTACCATTTACAGCTGTGCACCTCTTATCTCTTGATACTATATTCCTTTCTGGATTGCATGTATACATATGTGACTACATCCACTAGGCCACGTGGTGAGTTTAGCTAGAACAGTGCGGTGCAGCCACTCTTCTTGCATTCCTCAACTATACTCTGCTGCCCCTATAGCTCTCTCCATCTCTCCCATTTTCTCTAACTGCTACACTATACACTCATATCCCCCCTCTCTCACGAAGTGTGGTAGAACAAAGCACAAAAAAGACATCCTGAATGCAAACCCTGGACTTCCCATTGCAGACACCTACGTCAGCGCTTCCTCCCGAGAGGTTTTCACTGATATCCTCTTCTCTGTCCCCTCTCCAGATCTATGGACTCCCCCATCTCATCTTCACTCTCTCTCCTTCCACATCCTCTACCATTAATGGTGGCACAAAGTGGGAAGTTCTCTTGGCCGGCTTCTCACCTTCACGTTGCTGGTTCAGGGTCCACAACCCCACTTTCTTCTCTTTGACCGGATCCTGCCTTCTCTCATTAACTTCCTTCTCCTGCATTTCCCTTTACCATGCTCCCTCGCCTTCCTCTGAGTGGTGTACCACACCCCTGTACACTACCTCAGAAAACTTTCAAAGGCAGAGACCTCATCCATCTGGCGACTCTTAACACCCGCTCAGCCAACAAACCCCCTGATGACATCTACCTCCTTCTTGAAGACATTGACCTCGACATTCTCGCTCTTACCGAGATATGGTTCAATACCAGTTCAGTCACTGCTTTTGACTTCACCCTCTCTGATGGCTTAAAAATCATCTCCAAGCCTTGATCTCATCGCACTGGCGGGGCTGGGGTTTGCCTTAATCTTCCCTGTGTGGGTTCCTGCTTCTATATTATCCACCCAGCACTACCCTTGCTTTGAAAATCTGTTTTGCAAGTTCATCATCTCTCCTATCTCCACCATGACCATTGTTACCATTTACTGGCCTCCAGGTGCCACCAACCTGTTCCTCTCTGAATGGGCTGATTTCTGCTCTTCCTTACACCTCCAACCTCCTCCTCCTGGGTGATTTCAACATACAACTGGACTCCCCTGGCTCTGCATCCACTCTCTTCACTGCCCTCTGCACTTCTCTTTCCCTCTCCATTCTCACTTCTGACCAACCCACTCAGCTGGACACATTCTGGACGCCCCATACACTCTGAACTCTCTCTCTCATCTCCACTAGTCACACCCCTCTCCTGGTCAGACCATTCTCTCCTCTACTCCCACCTGGGTTCCTTTGGCCCTCTGACCGCCACCCAAAAAGCCCTATCAACCTCATTCACTAACATCTGCCAAATGAAACGAGTGTCATTTTCTTCCTTCGCTGCCACATTCATTTCCCCGCACTCCCTACCTCTGATAGTACCCTTGACTCTGCTCTCAGCAACTTCCACCCCTCCATAACCAATACTCTTCACATTCTTGACCGAGTCATGAGGATCCACCTGAAACCTGCCTCTAAGCGTAACACCTGGTACGACTCTGAACTTGAGGCCATGAAACGAAAGTGCAGAGAGGCAGAACAGAAGTGGCAAACTACAGACTCTCCATCAGTGCCAAGAAAAGAGCCCACATACAGGCACGGGTTTCTGGTGCATCCAACAACACGGCTGAACTTTTCAAGATCTGCAGGGAACTAGCCAATCCTTCTGCAGTCTCCTCATCCCCTTATCCTTCCCCAGTCCTCTACAACACACTCGCCACGCACTCACCACCAAAACTCAGTTCCTATCTTCACATTCCTTCAAAAGTAATACAAAATTTACTTACAAAGGCTGAAGAAAGCCTATTGATTTTAGGTTATGACTTAAAAGAAGTCGACCAAGATCAAATGAATTTAGAGGGAGAATCTCAGAATAAATCCCAAAATATTCTGAGTGTAGCTAGGGAACAACAACCACAAAGGTTAAGCAGTCCCCATGACAAGAAGGAGACTACGGGTCAAGCATCCCCTAGAAAGGTCTACAAAAGGCAAATCAGTCCACATGACACTGAAACCAATAATATTAAACACACTCACTGGGCCTCCTTGCAAGATGGCAATTCTAACAACTACAAATGGAGTGTGATTACTGTGAAAGAGGACGAGCAAACAGATGACGTGAGAGATCCGGAGTGCAGACCAGCTGGTCCAGTGGATAAATTGAAAATCACTATCGATCAGATTCTAATTAATCCTAAATCAACGAAAACATCAATTAATTCAAGAAAGTACAACAATACACAGCTCCGGAAAAGTGGGCATGGACACCAGCAGTTCCAACGACACACCTCAGAAATTAGCCATCAATATGGGCTCTTAGAATACTCGAGGGTTCGGCCACTTGACCGCAATTAGCGACGTCAATTTGGGCTCTTTCGACGTGCTGTGTCTGCAAGAGACCTGGTTGGTTGCCAAACCGCAGCTGGATGGTTATATGATTGCTTTCACACCAGCTAAGAAGGGGCCACGGGTCGCCCGACAGCCGGTTTACTGACTGCAATATGGTTGGGCTGAAAGAGACCTGCATAACCTGCACTGGACGAGATCCAGATCCAACTTGAAAATACCATCATGGGAACGGGCAGATCAACAGGGTACTATTGATCATACCTATGTCTCTAAAGAGTTGTTGGCGTTGATCGACTGTTTTAGAATTTAAAAACTTTAAACAGCAAGCATAACATCTTAATTGTGACGTGGGTCGCTCCACAACAGACCCAACAACGCCTGGAATATGGACTGGAAGTGGACTGCAGAGGAACTCGCCTAAAATTAAATGAAAAAACAATTAGACAAATGTCTAATTCGTACAAAACAGTTAGCACGGAAAAGGCGATCTGTTCAAAACACCAAAACTGGGAAGTGGATTATACACCACTATTAACAACCCATATACAGACAAGAGGAAAGAACAAAAATCAGGGCATTACTCACCTCCACACATATAACCTCGAGCTGGTAGCAAGAAGAAGACCTCTACGGCAACTAAAGCGTGTGGTAAAAAAATCACCCACAGAGGAAAAACCAAGTAAGGTGGAAGCATGCACAATCTGACTATAAGAATTGGTTAATAGAACATCGTCAAAAATTAAATCAGCAATATTTTGAAATTATGCTACAGACATTATGTGGCAGGAACACAAAAGAATTTTGGTCCCTGATAAAAGGAACCACTATGACCAACAACGACCAATTGAAAAATACCGAGAGGGAAGCCCAGTGGGTGACTCATTTCACTCACTTATACAAACCACCGACGAGCGAAAGACTGTCTCCTCAATTACCTAGGATTTTTCAACCATCTAAGCCAACAACTTGAACCATGTGGTTGCGACAAAGAGTCTATTTTGTTAAAAATTAAGAAACTAAACAACTCTAGGGTCCCCGGCCCTGATGGGATATCAAATCCTGATTTAAAACAACATCCAGAGATATGGGCGCACTTAATTGGCAAAATCTTCAGGAACTGTAACCACAGCCAAGAAATTCCATCATCGTGGTTGAAAGCAACCATCGTTCCTATTTTTAAACGGGGTGCTAAAGACGATCCCTGCCAATATCGCCCCATAGCACTCCTCGATGTCATCGGCAAAATATTTGGCTCTTTTGCTTTGGAAGCACTTCAGACTTGGCTAAAAGATGTCGATTATCTAGATTCATTTCAGTCTGACTTTATAAAGAACGAAGGAACCATAGCGAATCTACTCTTATTAAGTACCATCAAGGCTAAGATCCTGCAAGGTGGACCGACAGTCTACATGGTGTTCGTTGACCTGGTCCAGGCATTTGACCAGGTCAACCGGGATCGCCTTTGGAAAAAACTGAAAAATAAGAACTGCCCAGACTCAGTGTTGGGCCCAATCAGAGCCCTGTATCAAGATACATCTATGAGGGTCAGACTTAGTCAAGCAGACCTCCTGTCCAAATAAATCAGCATGGCCAGAGGTGTCAAACAGGGATGCCCGTGTGCCCCTACATTATATAACGCCTACATAGCTGATAACGCAGACACGGAAGCCGCAATAAGAATCTTTCCACCGACAATAGGGGGAACCAAGGTTTCTAGACTCTTATATGCAGATGATATCTTTCTGATGAACGTAACTCTGGTGGGGCTACAAAGGCAGCTGAACAATTTGAGGGACTATTTAAAGAGTACACTATTCTAAAACAGCATGTACCATGCTATGGGGGTCATATACTTCTTACCACATGAATTAGATCTATATTATACAAAAAGAAGATATATTGACATTTGTCTGAAACACCACAGGGATAAGACAGATGATATATCTAATAAATACAAATTCATACATGAACATTGAAACATTTTTCAATTAAATATATAGAAATTGACACTCCTAAAATGATCACATTGCATTAAAAAAAACATATAAAACATAAATCTCACAGAACACAAGAAATACAAACAATGTGGGTTGGTTCTTCTGATAACTGTATCAACACTCTGTGTGATACTTCGCACTGGAGTGGTTTTCCTTATTTTGAAATGTTATTATTTTTTTTTTTTTTTTTTTTATTTGATTTAATTGTATAGAACAATTTTTACAAAATTGAAGAGGTGTAAAACGATGAAAAGAGAAGTTTCCACGTTAACTGTTCCAGGTTCCCCACCGTCATTCTTTGTCCTGAGCCCCAAACATCTCGCCCGCGAGGCTCCGTCAGATCAATTCTTTTTCAATTCGAGTTCAGGTTCGGAGTCAGGGTCAAATTCAGCTACCCCCCAGGAGGAGATGAAATAGGGACGCCCGGCTGGCAAACCAGCCCCCTCTTAACTGCCATCAGGTGAGCAGTTTTAACTCTCGGAAGAAGCCCACCACCGCAATCACCCAAGTAGTCTTTTCCCCACTTAGAAGCCGACACCACCATTCCTCTTCATCATAGATATATAGATTTTTGAACAAGTGACCCAGATGTCTCTGGCGGGGGCCCGTGACTCCTAAGCAGTTTAGCAGTAGGTGTTTTATGGTTTCTGCCATCTCTAACTTTCTACAGAATCTGCAGGTTTCATCCGAAGCCAGTTTTCTTCGGAATAGAACTTCTCTTGTGTGAAGAATGTTCAGGCGGATTCTTAAGAAGTTCGCCCTAAGATTCGAATCTGGCACTTTCACCAAGTAAGACTTAAGTTCGTTCACTTTAGTCAGTTGTAGAGGCAGATCAGTGAACAAATTCGAAGCGGCTGCTTTTTCCAGTGTATCAATCCAATCTTGGTGTAGTAGACGCAATTTGACCTTAGAAGGGTTGTAAATTAATTCGTCTTTAGAACTTCCAACACCCTTCAGAATTGCGTCGATCTTTGCCGCCCATTTTGTTAGCATTTTGCATGATCCCGACTGAATTTCTTGATGGATTTCTTGCATAATCAAAGGAGGGCTTGAGAGTAAAGACTTTCGGAATAGCATGGCTTCGTTACGGGTCACAATGGAGGTCAGCGATTGTAGAGAAAGTTCCCTTCTTATTAACACCATTGGTAGCGAGTCAGGGAGATTAAGGACCTTTCTCCAATAGAATCCTTCCAGTTTTAACCAAAAGGATGTTGGAAGGTTTGGTAGAGCTTCTGCCCCGTAGGTGAGTGTTGGGATCACTTTAGACTTATAGAACGTCACCACTGGCGCCATCGTGAATTTTCCATATTTTTTCAATACTGCTCGGGATTGTGAAATGAGTAGTCTCGCTTTGGACATGATGCTCTCCTGCATCATTGTTTCCTTACTGTTCTTGTTGATAATAACGCCCAAGTATTTGAAGCTATCCACCAGTTCAAGTTTGGTGTTATTTACCGCCCATGTGAATTTCTCCAACTTCCTTTCGTTTCCGCCCAGAGTCATGATCTTAGTCTTTTCCAAGTTCATCAAGAGGTTGTTTTCCTTCAGATAGGAGTCGAGGTTGTTTATCTGCCTCTGGAGGCCGATCGGAGTAACATCGAAGAGGATTATATCGTCCGCATATAATAGGCGTGTGATTTTGCTGGATCCCAGTGTTGGGGGGAACATCCGGACTCTTGTTTCGTGCTCTTTAAAATCGGCCGTGTATGCGTTGTACAGGGCGGGGGCTAAGGGACAACCCTGCTTTACCCCTCTTTCCGTCTTCATCCAGGAAGATAGCAGGCCTTGGTTGTTTAACCGAACACATATTGTAGTTTCCGTGTACAAGGCCTTTATGGGCTCCAGTATCCTTGGGGGACAGGCGTGAAGTTGTAATTTTGCCCAGAGACGTTGCCTGTCTACCCGATCGAAGGCCTGCACCAGATCAATGAATGCCATGTAGATCTTCGGGCTGCCCTCGAACACTTTAGCTTTAAGTGTGCTCACGGCCAAGATGTTAACCGTAGTTCCGACATTTTTCACGAAACCCGCCTGGAAAGGGTCCGACAGGCCAGTCACGGAGATCCAATTACTAAAATTATCCAGGATTAGGGCACCAAAGAGCTTTCCTATGGAATCAAGTAGAGCGATAGGGCGGTAGTGTGAAGGGTTATCTTTAGCTCCCTTTTTGAAAATGGGGACCAGAATCGCTTTTTTCCATGACGAAGGAATGGTCGAGAGTCTGACGCAATTTGAGAAGACCTCCTTGATGAAGAGTGCCCAGAATTCCAATTTGTTTTTTATATCAAAATTGGTTATTCCGTCGGGGCCTGCCGCTCTAGATCCATTGAGATATATTATTTTCCCTTTGATTGTGTTCAGGTCCAGAGGGATTTCCCGCCGGTCCCCAGAGCTGGGGGCCTTGCTCTCTTTTTTTTTCTCTTTGACTCCATACAGTTTTTCAAAGTGGGATAGCCATGTTTTTTCACCAATTGAATTTTGCAGTGCCTGGTTCACTACTTTAGAATTACACTTAATCAGTGACCAGAAGTCGCGTGCCTTATGGCCACTGATAGCGCGCAGCATATTCTCCGCGTCAGCTTGGAACCTATTTGCTTTTGTTAACTTCAACCAGGTTTTATAGGTTTTTGCTGCCTTAATAGCTTCAACCTTCTTACTTAAGGATGTTGTTTTTGCGGCCTCCCGTTGCAATTTTCTGAACCCCTTTCTTCGTGCAACTAGCTGTTCATTGTAAGTATGGAGTGGGACCTTGTTTTCTTGCTTCAACGCTCCTTTTTTCCGATGGTACACTGTCAGAAGGGGCGAGTATTCGATCCGTCTTTCCGGGCATAAATGGGCAACCAGCGATCGTGCCTTATATTGGGTGGTTATGTTGGCAATGGCTACTTCTGACAGTCTCAGCCTTATCCCGCTCTGATTTACTTCCAGGTTCTGAGCGTCGTAAACCGCCTCTCTTCTCCGTGAATACCACGAGAAGGTGAGCAAGTTATGGTCGCTATGTTGCGTCCTGGTAATTGTAAAGGTTATGAGCAATGGCAATAGGCTTCTCGAAACCTGTATGTAGTCTATAATTGCCGCTTGATCCTCTCTCTCCCAAGTTGGGATGGCTTTGAGCTTCTTCACATCCTTTTGCTTGAGGATGTACATCTCTCTTGCATTTAGAAGGTTGTGCCACATGTTATTTCTACTTTGGAGCACTTTGGAGTGGAAGGTTAGATCAGTATTCAGGTCTCCGGTGATGATCACGTCGCTGGAGGTAGATGTTATCAGAAAGTCGTCTATTAGAGTCTCGATTTGAGCGAGGAAATAGTCGTTGGTCATTCGCTTTGGGTTCCAGTAGACGTTGATCAAAAGAATCTCTGCACTTTGATTCGGCTCCGAAGAACCTTCCTTCTTTTCCCACTCCAAGAGCGTCGCCAGAATGAATTCTGAGGCCAAAAGTATCTTTGACAATGATAAGCCAGAGCCCACTCTTATGGCAGTAATAAGGCCCCTCTCGCTTCTTTGAGCCGGTGAATGTGCCATTTGGAAACCGTCTAAAGTGGGTGGCTCAATTAGCCAAGTTTCCTGCAGACATAAGGCGTCGAAACTCCCAAAGTTAACGTCTGATGTGACAGTTAAGTGAGCAAAGCCTCTGGTATTCCACGATCCTAGTTTCAACGATGCTTCTGGGGGTTCCATAGAAGCCCGTGCCTTCCTGAAGGAATCGCCGGAAGGCCCCTCTGGTGGCTACTGCCTTCTGATTTGGGATTTCTGGGAGTGCCTGCTATAAATTGTTCCCTCTGCAACTGGGTCAATTTTTCCCGATAAGCTTCTGCCGTGCTTCGTTGTCTCATTTGTTTTATCAATGCGTTGGAAGATTCTATGAGTTACATTACATGTCGGGTGTGATGCCGGTGAGAGATCCCTCTCCGAACTCACTCTCCTATTCGCATCCCGTCGAGTGTTCAGAATATTAGATTTGCGCCGGATCCGGTTTTCGACATATTTACTGGGAGCTTGTTCCCCGGTAGGAGTCTTGTGCAGCAGAGAGCCTCGATCAGGTTCCTGCTGTCTAGATCGATGATTAGACCACTCCTGCGGGGGCACAGACGGTGTTTTGCCCTCCCTCGCATTTGACAGATCGAAGCCAAGATTGTACAATTTGTCTCTTGCTTTCCAGATTTGTTCTTCAATATAATTCGATCCTATGTGTAGGAACGAACTATCTTTTCTTCCGTTAGGATTCGGTTCCAGGATTTTTATGTCTTTTGTAACATCGATATGAGACAACCGGCTCTCCTGAAACAGTTTGAATAGAGCTTTGCGGTTCAGTGTCCAACTATCCTGTCTATCATGTATTCTTTGCAAATTAAAAGTTCTTGTCGTCGTATTCCTTTGTCTAGGCGGAGGAGAGTGGTTAGAACGGGTGGCTACGTCAACCCGCCGGCCTGGTGATCCCGACGGAGCATGAGCCCTGGTTCTATACTGGCGTTTGGGTTTGTCAATTGATGGGCTCCTATCCTTTTTTCTGTCATGTTGGACCCAAGGGTTCTTCTCCCCTGGAGAGCGCGATCTTAGCTGAGGGTCTCGGGGGTGGACTTCGCCTTGATTTCTCCCCTGAAGCCCCTTACCCCGCAATTGTCCCAAGTTCCTACTTGCTCTTTTTTGTGGCAAAGTAGTTTTTTCCAACGCTCGCGGCGAGGTCGAGGGAGAATCAAGAAGCAGAGCCTTTGATTTCGGTTCCTCTGCTTCTCTGTTTTCGCGACTTTCTGGTTTTTTTCTTTTTTGATTCAGCGCTTGCGGAATTTCTGATTCTGAGTCCTCGACCGTGTAGGTACTCATGTTCATTAGGTCAAGTGAATTCCAAGAATCATCTTGCGACCTCTCTGGACTCCGTAAGGCCTTCTGCGTCTTATCCGAGGGTTTTAGTTTGAAGACTTGGCGATTTTGGATTGGTGGGGTAGGTTTCTCTTGGTTACTTTGACCTCTGCTCTCTGTTTTGTCTTTTTGTGCGGGCTGTTGAGGGGGCTTATGTTTCAAAGCCTTCTTGCCCTTACAGACCGGTTCACTTTGGCCTTTGTGTTGGAATATTTCAAAGGTAGACGGGATTTTCATTTTGGAGAAGTCTATTGGTTTCGCGACTGATTGGATCGCTGCACTTTCTGGGAGGGCAAATGCAACTGATCCATTTCTCCTTCCTGGTTTACCAGTCGATTCATTCAAAGACTGGCCCCCCTTTGAGCGGAGTTCCGTCTGTGTTGCACTTTTCGCCAAAGGTAGTGGTCTGTCAGTGGGCCAAGTGCCCACCTCTATCTCCCGGCCGGGCTCGAGACCTTGATTCGTCTCGGGGGATTCTCTCGAGCAAGGCCGATCGATCAGTTGTGTCCCCTGCGCGTTTTCTGTCTTGTTTCCAGAGCACGAGTGGTCGGTTGGTAGCTGGTCCACTACCAGGGATTTGCTCCCTCCACTCGAACTTTCCATGTCGTCGCCTTTGTGCTGTTGAGAGGCTGTAATGATCCCCTCTAGGAAATTCAGTTTGGTGTGCATATGTGCGATCAGAGTGGTTTGATCTTTTAAAGTATCGCTGATGGCTTCATATAATTTCCCAAATGGTGCCAGCGCGATAGTGACTGTAGCTAGAATAGACATAAGATCCTCTTTTTGCGAGGGAGTTTCAGACACTTGGCTAGGAGGAGGTTCGCCTTGATAACTGAGGGGCGTCGGAGAGCCCCATTCTTTGGGGTGGCTCGGATTTACCTCGTACGGAGGGCCCACCCCTCTAATGTGCGGTTCCAAGCTGCACTCCAAAGATCGGGGAAAAAAGGGGACGGACCTTTTGGGCAGTGCAGGGGGGCCATTAACCGGAGCCAGGGGCGGGTGTGACTCTCCCACTAGGGTTCCTGACAGCCCCAATCCCTCTGCTTGTTTGTTAATGGAGCGCGGGGTGCCAGTAACCAAAGTGGCACTTCCCAAGGTCCCCCTTCCAGCGTCTAACTCAGTATGCGGCTGAGTTGAAACAGTCGTCTTGTCCAACAGATCACAAGTTCCAGCACCATTAACCGGTTGTGGTATGTCCCTCCCCGTTACAGCTTCTGATCCCGTGTGTATTAAATTTGGACTCCGACTCGCTTGAGCGGTTAAGTGTGAAGCACTATTAGCCGCTTTCTCTAAGGATGCGGTCATCTTAACAGGGAAGTTCAGGGTTGAGGGGAGTATGGCTCTATCTTCAACTATGGCCAAAAGCTCTGCATCTGATACATCTTGGTATCCTTCACCCTCCGTTCGTATCTTTTTCCCAAAAAACTCTTTCAGCGTTGACATGCAATGAGGGATAAGATGTTTTTTACCCCTCCCCTGTCCTCTTTTATACGGGGGTTTGGCCCTCACCGTTCTACGAGAGGACATCTTTTGAGAGCCTCCCGAAAGTTTTGGCAAGTTGCCCGGAATCTCATTGGCATTTGCTGTTGCATCAACCACACCGAGTAAGGGTGGGGGGGATGTACTGGGTAGAAATGGATGTTTTTTCGCTTGGCTGGAGCTGGGCTTCGGAATTCCCGACTGAAAGCGGGGAGCAGGGGGTTGGGTACCCCCCTCTTCCAGGGCCGTCCCCACAATCTCCAACCCCCGATGTTCGTCCCTTCCCTCCTCACCAGCAAGTTCGAACAGCAATTGGGGGGAGGAAGATGGGGCGACTAGTCCCGGAGGTGTTCTTAAATCCTCCACTGCCGCCGCTCCCTCTGTGTTGTGTATCATAATCACTACTGACTCCCCCGGGAGTGAGGGCGGGATTGGGTCTGTCCGGGATATTTTCCTGCCGCCCTTGTGCGTTGCTTGCTCCGTGAGGGAGTCCAAAAAGCAGGACGGAGATTGGCTCCCCCCCCCTCCACGTTCCGTATAGGGGTCGTGGGCTGCTCGGACGTGGCCTCTTGCGCTTCCTCCCCAAACAGTGGGAACAACTCCGGGTTTGACGGGCTTCCCCTCCCTGTTTCTGGACCTTGGGCCTCCGTATTGGGTAGAGGGGAGGGGAGTGTGTAGGTAGACGCGGGGCTCGTCGTTATTAAGATGGCCTCTTGAGGGATAGTTTGATTGTGTTCTGTAGTCGGCACTATCAGAGATGGTGTGCCCTCCAAGCCCAAGGATTCAATCGGGGGAAACATGAAGTCACTTACTTCGTTAAGCTCCGCTGGGCGAATTGTATTTGCCTGAATCATTTTGCTCGCGTGTTTAATGCGGGAAATCCGTTGAAGCCTCTGAGTAGCCAACTGCTCCACGCTTTCCGGCGAGGTTACATGGTCCTTGTTATGGGACGGCGGCTGGCGAGGTTTGCCGTTTCTTAGCAAGCGCTTGTCCAGGTCTTCCAACCCAGGTTTCCGCTTTACGGAATCGTCCAGAGCCGCCATCCGCTGGGCCTGAGGAGCAGTGGCTCTTTATGAAAGAAGTCTCAGAGTTGTTATTATTGTTTTTCTGAACCCAACTTGCACAAGTTTCTGTCCCTAAAGCACAGACAAATGTAGGACATTCATCAGGGGTAAGACATTGCTTGTGTTTTTAAAGGTGATCAGTCTTCTTTCCTATCAGTTCTTTTCTGCCATATTTGTTCAATAAAACACACCCTTATAGAGTGTGGTGAACATTTCCACAGTCTGTCATATACCAATAAATGGTGGTAGTAGAGTAGATTTCCTTTTCTTCGGGAATATCACTCCAACCTTTACTTCTCTTCTGTAAATATTATGGATAAAACGTATCCACACCTCTAGTATGCCGTCATGTAATTGGCATCAAAATGAGGGTGAGTATTTTTCACCAAAAAGGTTTTCAAAAAGTACCACGCTGCTCACTTTTGCTTGTGACTAGGTCTCGGTGTCCCCATACTAATCGCTTCCAAATAAGGGAGAAAAAGCAGTTTTCCTCATCTTCACCCTAAAACCGTATTCACAAAATGGGAGGAATCCATATCTGTTGTTTTTGTGGTGTTTCAGACACATGTCAATATATCTTCTATTTAAAGGGTAACAATCTGCAACTGAAAAAACAAAAAAACAATGTTATGATTTTGGAAAAAAGTTCAAAAAAATCTGAACAAGTAAGCTTTTACATTGAAGGGCTCCAACTGGAGAAATTACACTGTTTTAAATACATTCATCTGAAATATATATGCAAGATATGTTGTGGGCCAAACAAAGTTTTGCCAAACCAAGCAAAGGCGGTAAATAGAAAATATGGCTGCTTCTCACTCATCCCAGAAATAAATGTATTCAAAGCCAAGGTGATAACAACTCTAACTTATGGCACAGACACAATGCCCCCAATCCGGATATATTTTGGCTCAAACTGGAGAGCTACTTTTGGAGAAGTGTACTTGGACTGTCGCAAACAACTCCGATGGGTCTCGTTAGACGAGAATTGTGCCTGTCATCATTAAGCGTAACACAAATGCCAGAAATACACTGATGCTAAATAGAAAAGTTATTTCTCACTCAAGATAAAAAATATTCGATATCTTCAGAAAAGAAATTGAAGGTAGGAAAAATCGAATATTGCAACCTGGGCCCAGAGTAGCAACCAACTGTTAAAGGACTTAGATACTTCTGATGAAACACTTCTAACAAACCCAAACAAAGCGGCAAAGAAGTTGATTGAATGGGATTGAATAAAAACTCTTGATACTGCCAACAACTACAGTCTGACTAAGTTATTTCCAACAACACCTATGAAAGTGAACGAAGTCAGAAGCTACCTGAAGAAATTTCCAGATACAATTTTGAGCAGCCTATTCATAAGATTCCCTTTGAATCAATTAAAGACAAATGAAATAATGGCGTCAAGAAAGCAGTCAACCTCTAACAAATGTCGCTATTGTAAGGATATCAATAAAGTGGAAACAAGTCGACATCTACTTAACTGCCCTGGGACCCAGGAGGCTAGATCAAAATTCCTTGGTATGATACCGTCAACTCTTGCAACGTTTGACAAAAAGTGTTGGTGGTCTGCACTGACAAGTGGTACAAATACACAGTGGGTGATTGGAGTGGCCTCTTTTATGAAATACATTGAGTTGGACCAGTTCATGGTATGAATGAAACAAATTAGGACAACAATTAAATGAATCAAAAAAGAAACTCAGTACATCCTGAACACCCTTGCTAGCCACCCTCCAAACCCATCCCTAAGTCCATTGCCTCCATTGGCCCCTCACCCTTCTCCTTACTCCTTCTCCTCATTCTCCCCTATCACACCTAAAGAAGTTACTAGAGTTGTCCGCTCCATGAAGGTCTCTTGTGACAGGTTTCCCCTTGCTCATCCAGAACAATCAAGGATAACATTGGCTCCCTTTACCCCGCACTCCCTGATTTCTGAAATCACTCTTTTGACACTGGATCTTTCCCCTCCTCCCTTAAGCACTCCCTTGGGCGTCCACTCCTAAAAAAACCTTCAACAGACCTTACCTGCCCTGCCAACTACCACCCTATTTCCATCAACCTCTTCCTGGGGAAGCTGATGGAGAAGTTGGCATTGCCCCAACTCAACTCACTCGCTAAACTTGTTGATATTCTCCATGACCATCAATCTGGATTCCGAGCATCCAGTGGCACGGAAACTGTTCTTCTGTACACCTGTGAATAACTGCTCACATCTCTGGACTCCAACTCCCCTGCTGTCGTCATCCTTCTGGATCTCTCCTTTGCCCTTAACACAGTCAACCATTCCATTCTTATACAAAGGCTCCACAATACCCTTGGCATTTCAGAACAGTCACTGGACTGGCTGACATCCTTCCTTACTGACCGCTCTTCCCAAGTCATCTTGCACACATTCTCCTCTCCTACATCCTTCTCCACTTGTGGTGTCCTCCAGGGTTCTATCCTCTCCCTTTGGCTCTTTAACATCTACCTTGCTCTGCTTGCACGCCTCATCTCTTCCTTCTCCTCCAACTTCCAGTGTTCTGCAGATGACACACAGCTCTTCTTCAAACTTGACCCTCTTGCACCCTCCATCATCCCTGACTGCCTATCTGCCATCCATTCCTGGTACACCTCCAGCAATCGCTGCCTCAACACCTGTAAAACTGGGTTACTTCCCATCAGGACACATGCTCCCTCCTTCTACCCTTCACTCTGGCCTTCCTCCTTGGGCTCTCCCCATGCTCCTTCTTCTAAAGCCAGAAACCTTGGAGTCATCTTCGACTCCTCTCCCTCCTTCCTCCCTCACACGCAGGACATTGCCAAGAAGTCCCACTTTCAGCTATTCCTTCTCAAAGGAATTCTCCCTTTTCTCACTTTCCCCCAGAGGCTCAGTGTTACCCGAGCCTGGGTTATCTCTATGCTTGACTATTGCAATAGCTGCCTCCTGAATCTACCTTCTTCCACTCTACAAACCCTCCAGCTATCCCAGAATAGGGCAGAAAGACTTATCCTTGGCCTTAAGCCAAGGGACCGCATCTCTCCTGCCCTAAAAAGTGTTCAGTGGCTCCCGGTTGCTGCTCGGATTAAATTAAAATCCCTCTGCATCATCCACAAGGCTCTATGGGCCGAGATTACCACTATCTTCAACTTTATCTTAATAAATACTCTCCTTCTAGACCACTTTGTTCCCCTGGTACAAACTCTTTGGGCCTCATTAGGACCCTGGCGGTCCCGTAATGAACGGTGCCGGTACGGGACCGGCACCGTTCATTACGGGATGCACTATTACGAGGCCTGCTAGCGGGTCCTGCTTTTCACGTCTGGTCTGACCAGTCATGAAAAGCGGGACCCGCTAGCAGGCCAGAATGCTAACAACGGGCCCGTCATTAACGGGCCCGTTGTTAGCATCCTCCCAATTCCCATTGAGCCCTATGGGGCTCAAATAGGAATGGGGATTGATTTTTACCGGGTCAAAGAAAAGGGCAATTACCGGTCCGCCATGGTCGGCATTAACCCGGTTATTGCCCTTTTCTTGGACCTGGTAAAAAATCATTACCGGCGGCAGCCATGTCCTTAATAAGGGCACGGCTACCGCCAGGGTCATAATGAGGCACTTTGTGTGTAAAGTGAGGGTAGGTGGTCGTTCGCTTTGCTCAGCTGGCTCCGCCCTATGGAACAGCCTCCCCCTGCCTCTGCGCTTTGAGTAGGACTTTCTTAAATTCCAGAAGCTCCTCAAAACCTTATTTTTCACCTCCTCCTTCCCTTCTTCTCTGCTAATCCCACAGTTGATGTGATTTGTGTCCGGGGCCCTTATGCATCCTCAGGGCCACGGACCTCCCAAACCCAATCAGCCCAGCTCTTGTCTTTCCTCATCACTTGCCTTGGCACACCCTCTGTCCTGGAGGATCGCACGTACTCCTAACGTGGCCCTTGACCATGTAGCACCCAACAGCCCAAGCGCTTCATCTGTGGCTCACCCATGAGCCCGGACTCCCCAGCACTTACTCCCTCTGCCCTTTTCCTTGCTGCACTTGCTTGTTCTGAATACTCCACGGCCTAGTAGGTTCGTCCTTCCCCCACTGCTCTTATTATGTTGTTATTTAATGTATTTCACTCCCTTGTTCCACCCCCTCGCCCTGTGGGTCCTTTGAAACAGTATTTTACTTGCTGTATAAGCGCCTAACAAGCAAACAATAAATAAATAAAGGGGTGTGGGATGGGCTTGCCAAGGAGGAATGGTTTCTGCTGTCCAGGCATCGAGTTTAATGGTGGAGACCATCAAGATGACTGTATCAAAGGGTGGAAATTAGAATGTAAAGATGGAACTGCAAAGGGGGGAGCATGGAACCACTCCTCTGTGTGCGAAGTGCAGAAAGAAAGGTCCTTGTGTCTGAAATCTTTTTCCCAGGACAATTGGCAGTCACATTGCAAATGGCTGCCGCTGAGGAGACCCTGCTTCTTTCTGAAGACGGAGGACTCAGTTCTTGGACGACTCTGCATGCAGAGGGTTGTACTAGACCAGGGGTCTGCAACGGGCTGCATATTTTGCACTACATTCCCCATATTTCCTCATCATTCACTGTGGTGGATAGGGCTGGTTGGAGTTGTAGTCCAAAACCTCTGCAGAGCCAAAGGTTGCTCTGACCTGTTCTAGAGCAAACAGTTTTCTTCGCTGGGAAGATACGATGGTGGTAATCTCAAAGGGAGGACCCTTGTATACCCCCTGCACTGCTCTGCCGGTGTGTTCAGGCCAGTGGCATCCGCAGCGCAAGCCACACAAAGGGGGATGGGGGGCCCTGATTTTGTGTTACCTGATCTAAAAGGGGCATTGATAGCCACATGCATATTTGTTTTTACAGGAATCACTAAGTACTAAGAAAGTTAGCAATTCAACCTAGATGCCTCCGGGCTAAGTGCGCTTAAAACAGATCAAAATAAATAAATACATAAACAAAACTGCCCAGGTTTTCAAATTAAAATACATTTGCATTTGCTTAGAAAGACTTATTTTTACAAAGAGAAATGCTATTTTCCTCCCTAGATACTATTTCAATCCCTAATCATTCCTTTTTCTCCCAACTTCAGGAAATTGGGGGATAATATTTCCTAGCTGAGTCTCATGCGGTGACTTGCACTACCCTTCCTCCAGTGAGTTTCTCCCTTTTATCACCAGTGGGCCCCTCTGGCGGGCAGAGGCACTGAGTGGCTTTGCAGGGCTGGAGGGGTCATCATTAATCCATTGCTTGCTTTACGAGTGTAATTAGCATAGCATATACACTCCCCTACTTCCAAGTGCAAATTGCCAACACATGCGTGTTGTATTCTCATTCTAGGAGCGTGGCCAGCATTGCAGCCAATGGAGGAAGTGGCCTGCATACAGATGCTGGAGGAGGAATTCCTTTCCCGAGTGCTGGCTTTGCCTGGAAAGCTCGGTGTCTGGGAGCGGGCCAGAGGCTGTTGATTCTGGCTGCAGGCATTGCAGGCGAAAGACGCGGCTCATTGAGCGCTCGAGCAAATATTATCCCGTTACTCGGGGCTAGAAGGAGTCCACTTCATGCCGGAGCAGAGAGTCGGGGGGTGGGTGGATCTGTGGCCCTTCAGCGCTACGAGGCTGATTCACCCGACGGAGGGTCACGCAAAGGAAGTCACCTTGACCTTATTGGCTCTAGAAAGCGATTCTCAAAGGCAGGGCCGTCCTTAGCAGCGGCAGCGCCCCGGATAGTAAAACAAATCTGTGGTGCCTCGCGCCTGCCCCTTATCATAGGGGCTGGGGCTGGAAAGGGGATTAGCGGGGCACCACATTTTTCAATACACGCTGATGGGAAAGCATCAGCGCCCTATTGTTATTAGGAAACCAGGCTGCTGTGGTCACACCTTATTACTGTGCCAGAAAAAAAATTATGCTGGAGACTAAGTTCAATTGCTGTTGTGTGATAAGAAAGTTTAATTGATCTGACCTATGGATTACACATGTTTCGGAAAGGTGCCTTTCTCAAATCAGGGCTTATCCAACTTTATTTCTCTTGATCATTACTGGAAGTGTAATAACGGGGATCAATCCCAACTGCAAATATCATTGCCGCGTCCCGCGTTCAAGCGATATTTGCAGTTGGAATTGATCCCCGTTATTACACATTTCCTGGTGCACGTCTCGAAACCAGGCACACCCTTTATTAACCTGGGTGAGTGGGCCTTGCCCCACTGACGCATCACTACGATTCACTCCTGGGCACCGCTTAATACAACACCCCACAAACATATGAACACATTTACATTCAATACTTGGGCTGGGCCAATTTCGGTCTGCAGACTCTCAGCCTCTGCATGTCCACCGCATGGTTCACAGGGTGCCAGTCCGATCTCCGCTGAGGTATCTCCAGGGCCGTCAAGAGTTCACAGGCCGGTGAAGTCACACCTGGTGGTACCAGGGGCCACATCGACCCAGTCCTTGGTTAGTATGAGTCAGATGACAGGTGAACATACAGTTCGGGGGTGGGCACCCCTGTGCCTGGAAGTACCAGGGCCCACACTGGCCACATTCAAGGATGGAGTAGGCTCACTGCTGCGGTTGCTGGCGGCCGAACGCCAAGTCACTCCTTTCACTTCCCCTCCTTTTCCGGGGCTGCTGGCAGGGAGGCACTGTCGACGTGGTGTCTGGACCAGTACACCTCTGTGTCATGGGAGGGCGCACAAGCACTCACAAGAGCTGCAACCCTCACAACGGGAACCTCTGCTAGAAGTGAGCTGAGGGGCTGATGGGCTGACAGGCCGCGCCAGCCCCATGGGCCGCTCTATTCTTGATGGGATGGGGGTGGGTACCTGCAGCTTGTCCTGGTTGGACTCGGAACGCTGGCCCCACTCATCACGATTCTTTTCCTGCACGGAGCACCGGACCAGATCTTCTCCTACTGGGCCGAGCTCACCTGCCCTTGCGTGATGGGTTTCCAGGGGGGTATGATGGGCTTGCTGGGGATAGTAGGCATGCGGGCCAAACACGAGCATCGCTGCCTGCACCGTGGGCCCAGAGGCCAGGGAGGGGACACAGCACTAGTATCATCTCGGCTCCTTTCCTTCTCTTTTGTGAGTGCTCCGGAGTAAATTTCTTTACCATCTTTTTTTCTGACAGGCCCGGTTTATTTTTGGGCCCCGACCAAGTCGCTGTGGCTGGGATGTCTTGAATTTCCCAGTGGGTGCCCCGACGCGGCCCTTTAGATTACAGTGGGCCAGCTGTTCGGCCACGCCCCCACCTTTTGTTCTCTCTGCGGCCGCCGCGGGCCTCCATTCCATATTCAAGAACTGTCCTCCTTCTTTTCCGTCTCCCCCCAGCAGGCCCTGGTTGTACGTCGTCCCCACCCATGTTTCTATATTTTTTTCTTGGATTGCGGGCCCCGGTGGTGATGGGCCCGCCTCAGATGGGGGCCACTTCAGCTATTCGGCGGCCCCTGCTCCTCTGCTGTGCTGTAGCCAGCGCCGCCCATCATCGGGCCGCCTCAGCTGTCTGGTGGCCCCCTTTGGCACCGTCCTCCATAGCCCGCTCTTTGGAGCAAGCTCTCCTTCGTGGTGCAGGCCTCCTGGTGTTGCGGCCATGCCCCCTGTCAATGCGGCCACTCCAACTACCCTCGGGTTCCATTGTTGGGCGGCTGCCGCCACCGCACACACTCGGCCACAGCGGTTTGCTCTGCCGGTGTCACACTGCCGACACCGCCTCCTTCCTGCGTGCACTAGGCGACCACTGCCCACGGGCAGCAAGGGGCCCTGGGTGACCCCCAGTGCGGCCGACGCCGCCTCACACGCACAGGCAACGGCACCCCGCAAGCTCCAGCACACAGGCCCAGTCTAAGCTTCGCTGCCACTGTTATGGCCCACTCCCAGGCCGCCGGAGCGGGCCACAGATGTTGTCGGGATCACCCGACAGTGACCAGTTGCGATCACGCAGCAAACAATGAGCAGGGAACACCCTACTAGCCCGAGATCACCGGAGCAGACCACGTGGGCTGGGGGCACCCAGCTCACAGCAACCTCGGCTTTGGGGGCAGCCAGGCAGGGGTTGCCCCTTCAGCCATGGTCACATGGCCAGAACATTCAAGGAGGGCGGCAGGGATGCCATCATTGTGCAGGGCCCGGTCTTTGGGCCTCCTGCACGCAGTGTAGCACCAGCATGGTGTTTGGCAGGAACAACACCGTAGTCAGCTGAGGATTGACTGATGAGCCGGAAGCGGCTCGTCCTCTTTATTTTCTTGGTCACATGGTTACCCCCATGTGACCATGACACACACCTGGGAGGTACCATGTCCCCCATAAAGTTGGCATACAACAGTAGGGGGCTAATGGCACCCAGGCAGTCACCCACGGGTGGCGCTGCCCTGAGGCCAGCCCTGCTGCTCAAAGGACATTTGGATGCTGAGTGCATCATTGATAGGAAGATCAGGTGGCCTTTTATCCCACCTGAGAGCACTTGTGCAAACCAGAAGGAGGAGGGGGGTGTGTTATCCCATTTCAAAAACGTATCCAGATTCACTGATGGCAAACTTTCCCCAGTGACTGATTGAAGCAGGACTAAGGGGATGTGCAATGCAAAGAACTGTGTTTCCGTTCCTTCTCTGCATTGTTATTTTAACCAGGGACAAAGGCGAACTGTTGGTTTCCTAGTTTCTTTTTTTTCTCATCATTGGGTGGCACTTCATTGTCATATGTTGAACTCCTCCAATTCCAAAGTGATCTACCTTCCTGCATCCGATGGCACTGCTTTCCTCCCATCACCAATCACCTTTCCATCTGATTTACACTCCCCCTCCCTTCATCCAGGTATTTTCCACCTCAACTTACTCTTCCCCCCACCACCACTGGGGTGGCATTTAGATAGCAACTTTAACGTTCCCCACATTATTACATCAAACTCTACTGCGCTGACCATGAACCCACTTAATATCCCGAACATTCTCCCCTCCTCTCTTAAAATGACTCCAAAACTCTCATAATGTCCTCAGTATGCAGCCATCTTAAATACTGTGTCTGCCTCCTCTTCGGCCTTGCCCTCTGCACCTTCTCCCTGTGCCAGCCTCCTCTTCGGTCTTGCCCTCTGCACCTTCTCCCTGTGCCAGCCTCCTCTTCGGCCTTGCCCTCTGCACCTTCTCCCAGTGCCAGCCTCCTCTTTGGCCTTCCCCTCTGCACCTTCTCCCTGTGCCAGCCTCCTCTTCAGCCTTGCCCTCTGCACCTTCTCCCTGTGCCAGCCTACTCTTTCGCCTTGCACTCTGCACCTTCTCCCTGTGCCAGCCTCCTCTTCGGCCTTCACCTCTACACCTTCTCCCTGTGCCAGCCTCCTCTTCGGCCTTGCCCTCTGCACCTTCTCCCTGTGCCAGCCTCCTCTTTGGCCTTCCCCTCTGCACCTTCTCCCTGTGCCAGCCTCCTCTTCGGCCTTGCCCTCTGCACCTTCTCCATGTGCCAGCCTACTCTTTCGCCTTGCACTCTGCACCTTCTCCCTGTGCCAGCTTCCTCTTCGGCCTTCACCTCTACACCTTCTCCCTGTGCCAGCCTCCTCTTCGGCCTTCACCTCTGCACCGTCTCCTTGTGCCAGCCTCCTCTTCGGCTTTGCCCTCTGCACCTTCTCCCTTGTGAGCCTCCTCTTTGGCCTTCCCCTCTGTACCTTCTCCCTGTGCCAGCCTCCTCTTCGGCCTTCCACTCTGCACCTTATCCCTGTGCCAGCCTCCTCTTCGGCCTTCCCCTCTTCACCTTCTCCCTACTTGACAAAGTATTTCACTTTGACAGCATCACTCTCTACAATCTTCCCCGCCCCCCGCCCCCGCTACTCCACCTCCATGCAGGTTGACTTCCCATGAAAAGCAGGCCCCACTTTAAATCCCTCCTGCTTGTTTTAAACCTCTGCATAAGTGTTCACCCCCTCCACCTCGCTAGACATATTTCCCGCTGCTCTCCTCCTCATCAGCACACTCCCTATTCTCTCTGGTCCCGACCACACTGTGCGGCCTCTTGCTTCAGCTCCCTCTCTACCCTGAACTCATTACTCTCCCTTTCTCTCCATGTTAAAAACATTACTACTATTCACTCACATCTACATTAATCTCCTTAATCAGGGTAATTGTTCTTTATCCTCACCCGGCCTGACTGCCCTAACCCTGATCCCATTGCATATACTACTTTGTATATAGTCAGTCCCCAAGGGCCACTGTCTTTCCCTGTCCGTCTTGTCCCTGGCTTTTGTATCTTGTATTCCTCAAACCCCACTGGTCAGCCACTCAGTAACTCCTCCGCCGATGTACAGCACCTGATACAGAATCAACTCCAGATGTCTCTTGCAATTGTTTCTGGGTGATACCCGGCACCCTCAATACATGTATAAACAAATACAAAGTGTGCTGTCTTCAAGTGTTTGCCGTAAAGCTCTGCCTCTCAGCTGGAGAAAAAGGGATGAGGCTCAAGGCAGGTATGCACATACCCTGAAAAGCAGAGCCCAAAGCACATCCCCAAAGGCGGTCTAAATGGCCACCTGGAGCTGCGGCGTGTTTTAGGGCAGAGAACAGTGCTGTACCTGAAGCAAGGACACAATTGGGACTCTGCCCTTTAGTGAATGAGTAGCTGGTACTCCTGAGCTCTTGACTGGCTTACTATTGGACAGCACTATTCTCTTAATTCTACTTTCAGCTTGAATCGGTGCACCAATGCTTATTACCCTTGTGTGTATTATAGACCCTGGATGTTATCAATATCTTCCCTATACAGTTTTATCACTAAACCAACATGTGTTTGCACTTGCAACATAGTGCTTTTTATACTCATAAATAGAGACATATTAATAATGCTACCACTCTCCTGTTTAGCATTTGGCGTGTTTATGCTCTCATAGAGGTGATATTTGAGCATTAAAAATAGAATAGTCAAGCAATATACAGTTTCTAATGTTAGCAAAAAAGTAGTGGAGTAGATACTCAGAATCCTACTCTTTTAAAAAATTAAAACGACCTACTACCAATTGCATATGTATATGTAGCCTCGATGGCCCATTAAAACTTGAAATCCTACTCACTATTGTTATGCTGTGGATTGGCAAGTCAGGGCAGGTGAGGTTATACATGCCAACTTCATGATCACACATTTGGTGAAAAGAATTAGAAACTTTGCCAAAAAGTCTGTGGGCAGTTTACTAAGAACAACCTAAAAGTAATCTACAGCCTTGGATCAAAAATATATGTTGAAAAAATATGTAAGAGTGGCTTCTTTCAACCCTCAAATTATGGAAACATTAAAAATATTAGAATTTGGAAAAAAGGGCAAAGTGCCAATGAGTAGCTCTATTAGCTGTTTACTGTCTCGTGATCAAGGCGTCTGAAAGCTGTTATGTGCTTGTTTCCAAGGCAGTTCAGGTTTGTAAATGAGTTTTGCCTCCAAATTATTGAAGCAAGCATTACAAATCAGAATTTGGCAACATTGGCAAAGTGCGCAAAGACTAGAATTACAGTTTTGGCCTACTCATTAAATCTGCTTGCTTTTTTTACCCAGGCAGGTCAAAATCATTTGGGCCATCTGTCCCCGAGGCTCTTCCCCTTCGCTGAGCCTTCTGTGAAATCTTTGGATCTGGCTGTTAAAACAGCTGCTTTATAAGGCTAAGTCACAATCCTGTTTCCTTGTTGGCCAATCACATTCTAGCAGATAATTATGTCATTTATGTAATCAGTAGGGACAGAAGAAGAAAATACCTTGTTTACATTTGAATTCAAGCCAATCTTGATATTATCTGTTGCTTAGGTATGAAGTTGCGTGTTTGAACAAGATGGGCCTTTGTCAAATGATAAAAAGACGTCCGTGCTTTATCTTGTTATCTGAATTCTTGCACTCCTATGCTACTGTTACTTAGAAAAAAAGAAATGCATTTTCTAAATGCATCAAACTTGGTTGATTTACAGGAACACATTAATCCCATATTGCACCCTGAAAAGATATGTTCCCTATATTTCCAAATGTGCTTTAAAAGAGAAGGCTGGCAAAGTCAATAGTTGTAATGCACATCTGTGATATATGTACAATAATGTTTCATTTGTGGCTACAGGTTGAGGTGACTTGGCTTGAAGTTTATAGACTGTCATATTATAGACGTATAATGCAATTTATATCAAACCTCTTCCACTACTATACAACATTACTAACAAGAGACTAAAATAATGAACTGCCTTGTGCACTGGGGGACCAACGGAGGAAGATGTAAGATTGCAAAGAATTATCTTCATGTGTACAATCAGACATGATTGCTTCATAACACTTTAGGGCTGGGGTCTAGAGCCTTTATCTCTCCAAATGCTTTTGGACCTCAATTCCAATCCGTCCTAGCTAGGGTGAGGGATGATGGAAGCCTAAAACACACATTGGCACTCATTATGAGTTTGGGGATATTTCCTGTGGAACTACCACCAAACCCATTTATGGTTGCCGCCAATTGGTCTTGCAGATTTAGTGCCAGATTACAAGTGGGTTTAATGGTGGTGATCATCCCCAATCTGGGAGTTCAAAGGACTCAAGTGGAGGTTTACAGGAATTCCTGCAGGTGGTAGTTCCGCGTGTCGTTATACCTTCAGTTTGTGCCACTAAAGGCTAGAAGTATTTCCAATACTTTAACTCTACCTGGCAATTTGGCAGGGCAGGAAAGTGGCAGTTACGTAACTACCACCACTGTACTTTATTATTTTGATTGTTATGGTATTTATTGAGCGCGGACCTAGCTTCAAGAAGTGACAGAGCGCTTTACAGAGGTATACAACAATACAGATACATAACGGAGAGCTTTTCAGAGGTAACAGCAGAACAGAGATGCAGAGAGGGGTGGGATACAGAGGGGCACAGAAGCGGTACTGCTTTACCAGGTGGCATGGAGGAGAGGGGCGTGTGGCATCTAGCGGCTGTGTCTAGCCAGTCAGTACCACCACTGTACTGCCTGAAAGGAGATTGTTCATAATATTGCAATCAGAACTCCATTGTTGTCCTATGTAGCTTTCATTTAGCATTGCATTCTGTGACTTGAGGTCTTTCGGAAATTGAAAAGTAAAACAAAAAAATCCAGTAAAAACAGAACTAGAGGAATTACTATCCCCTATATTGTATTTATTTTTTTATTTAGTTAGTTATTTATTTATTTATTTATTGGATTTGTAAAGCGCATTGCAGCCCTCTAGGCAACAAGGCGCTATAAGTATACTTGAGGAGGCTTGCGTGTGGGTTACAATAAGCGGCCCAATGTGTGAAACTTAACAACATATAGTTATTTATACAGGTGAGTTACTGAGTACAATGTTCTACAATACAGAGTATGTCGAGTTCAAGTTATAGCAGGAGTAGAGACATTATATAAGAAGAATATCCTCTTTTGACAAAGAGCCTTGTTTTTAGGGCCTTGCTGAAGGCGGCATGGGATTCAATAAATCCAATATACATAATACATATAATAATACATTGGTGATTGATATAGAACTTCAGGCTGGATTTGTCCAGCTTCTAAGCACAGTAATAATCAATGTCACTATTAATTCCCACTTCTAGTACTCAATTTGTCAGCCTGGGTGGGGAGTAGCTGTGTAAGGGCTGAGTGGACCCAACGGGTTTATTGAGCCCATGGCAGAGGGCATCCTCCTGTTTTCATGGCGAGCCACTGCACTTGATCTATGTGACGCATTGGATTCTGCTCCGTAGGCGTACAAGGATGAGTAGGGGTAAAATGCCCCACTCAGCCCTCACACCTCTACAAACCAAAACCCAATGCAATCATAAAGGCAAAACAGGGACAGTTAAGAGATATATCTCCTTGACTTTGGGGGTAACGCGGGCCGAGGGAAGGCCATGCTCTTAAGATGTGTGTGAAGGTGAACCAGCAGTGACATAAACAACACGGTAACACAGTCCAAACTAAAGGGAATGTTCAATCAAGATTCTACGAAAATAAATATACTTTAATTAAACACCCCATCTGCATTAGAACAAATAGAAAATACTGTACAGCAGCAAAGATGTGACAGACTGAGGAACGTAGCACACTGAGCCTGGTTCCAGGGATATCAGGTAAGTTACTAGCCACGAAAAGTATATGTAGTTGCTGAAAACAGGTAGGGCTGGGTACGGAACCAGTCTCTATGGCCCAAGTGGAATGAGGGGGCAGTTATTTGGCAACAGTACCTGGACTTGGTTCTTAGTTGGTTTGACGAAGTCAGATCCGGTGTCGAACACTGATGCAGGCAGATCAAGCTCAGTTTAGGGACGTTGAATTGTGTAAGCCCAAGTAGCAAGTGGCCATTGAGTAGGGGCGAATGTGTTTGCTCTGTGATGTTGCTCTGTGCAGTCAAAGGGGTGGTTCTCAATGATTCTGGTCGGGGCGGTCCCAGGGTCTCTTCACAGTTGGGTCAGGCGAATCAGGTTTTAGCCGCTGGGAGTGGTCGATGCTGTGATGCTCCAGTGGGTTGAGACAGCAGGCGACAGTCATCAAAGGGGTGATCTTGGGGGCATTGATGTGGAGGTCAGTGAGGCGGCCCTTCAACGGCTAGCCAGGTGACTCGCCAGTGACTCAGATTGAGTCCCAGTGTCAAACAGTCCTAGAAGGTGACGGGCTTAGCGAGGGCACAATGCAACGTTGAGCTGGTCGAGACAGAGCAAGTCTCTTTGATTGGGTCTAGGAGCACAAAGGACAGCTCTGGTGGTATTCCCTTGGGTTCTTAGTGTGGCGATGTTGGTGTGCCCAGTTTGGGGTGGGTGAGCTTCAGCTAGTCTGGGCCCCAGAACACTGTGCAGCCCTTTCAGAGGGATCGAGCACAGGATGGGTCCATTCAGGGTCTGATCACCTGATCTTTAGGAGGTCTGGCAGTATGGAGTGGTTGGCTCGGGTCCACAGCAAGGTCACTCCAATGTCCCTTGGGAGTGGGTAGAGGACAGATCTCTCTTCTGCCCTCAACAAATCTTTCTTCACCACAGGTTGAGGGCTTTGGAAAGTGCAACTTTCCCAAAGGAAGTCCACTGAGTCTTTCTAGTCTCTTGAAGACTCCGAGAAGATTCTAAAAAGGGGTGGGAAACTCCTTCTTTCAAAGGCCAAAGTCCCCAGTTGATCGGACTAGAGCTAACCTGCCTTAGTGGTCCAATCCCTGTTCCTAGAAGGAGTGGAGTTTGACCCCCTGTTGTCACACACAGAGTGTTTTGCTCGAGAGGTAGTGATGGGGGGCATAAAGAATAAAGTGTGACAGTGAGAAGCAAGATTGTGACAGTCTCCTTCCAGTCATCAGAGTACCCAGTCTACTATAATCCTGCACCCTTTCCTTCCTTATAAAATTAAAGGCCCTAGAGATACAGCATCCTGGTGAGGCTTCTCCTTTTGAATGGGTGTACTCTTTTGATGCCTGGGCCCAGGACAGCTGCCAGCTGTGTGGCTGTCTTTGGGGAAGGGTGTTATTGGCCCTCACAAAGGGATCACAGAATAGAGTTGGTCCTCTGGGTTTCGGGTCCGTCATTTGGCAGTATCAACCCATCTGATCAGAATACTCACAGGAGCTGAGACATGTGTGACATCAATTGGGATGTGGTGGCCATGACAATAAAGGTAGTACCATGCACTATGCCTAAACTTAGGCAAAGATGTATTTTAAATGTTATCATGCCACCATCATGGGCTACTTTTGATCATGGTGGTTTGGGTACAGGAGGGCATATCATAAATGCTGCCCCCATGCTGCAGAGACTAGCCTGTAGCTCTGGCTGTCGAAAGGGCATCTCGTGACTGTTGAACCTGTTCTAGGCCACGAGTCGCGCAGGCTCTGTGGGTCAGAATACTGATGCAGCAGATCACAAGTACACTATGCGTTTGGCACAGAGGGAACAGAAAGGGGAATCTGGTGAGTAGATTTCCCTTTCAGAGATGGAATTACCGGTATCATTCTATGTCTTAATTGCTCAGAATCTCTCATCCCTGACATGGGGCATCTTGAGAGCTACGGCCACTAAGATCAAATGGGGAATGAAGAATGGCTACTCTGCTTCAGTTTAAGGATAATCTTTTAAATGGAAAACAATGTGAGAATTGGGAATGCTTAAGCTTTCCAAAGTACAAAAGCCACCTGCACGATGGAAAACGTAAAACCTCAGACACTAGCAGGCACAGTGGTGATGATTAAAAAGCCAGGATTGCTTCTGGGATTTTAGGTATTGGGTGGGTCACCTCATAAATTCTTCTCACTATCAGTGCTTTCACATTATAAACAAAAAAGATCATCTGTGTTAGCCCTATTGCTCAATTGGAGAAATCTCTGGGCCTTATTCCGAGTATGGCGGTAAGGGATAGCGGCCACCGGTAACGAGACCAGTGGCGGTAATCCCTTACCGCCATACTCCGAGTTCCCTTTGCGCCCTCGCCCTTAACGCCTGCTTTGAGCAGGTGTTAAAGTCGAGGGCGCAAAGGGGCCTCCAAGCCAATAACGGTGACCGTAATGAACGGTCACCGTTATTTGCATCTTCCCCATTCCCATTGAGCCCTATGGGGGCTCATTTGGGAATGGGGAAGAGCCTTGGTGAATGGGGAATTACCGCCCCGCCAACCTTGGAATGGGGCGGTAATTCCGCCATCCACCAAGGCGCTGCCGGTCCGGGTACGGCGTCAACCAAGGTGTTAATAGCGCCATTGGTTAGCGCCGTACTCGGAATGAGGCCCTCTGACTAGCATCTCAGATGTCCGAGCTTTTGCAAAATGGAAGTTTAAGTCTGTGTCACTTTGAGTCATGGGATCACCTTATGCAGTCACAAAGAAAAGTCATAAAAAATACTAATTGAAATGAAGAACATTTTGTCAAAGTGCATTTACCCCTTTTCTGGCAGGTTTTTGGATAAATAACAGAAGGTTTATTGCTACCAAACTCAATTATACCAATGTTATCATCCACAAAATGATGAGAGGCTGGGCGGGCCTACCTGGACAGATTACTGCGAAGGATGCCTCAGCCCATTGACCTATCTCACTCAACTAAATACAACAGTGATTAATACCATTTACATACATGTTCCAAAACCAAAATAGCACCAGCTGATACCAGTAAACGCCATTTGCAATGGGTTAACTGGAATCCCCAGCAGAGGGAACATTCCAGAAGGTCAGGGGGATTGACCGGGTCAATGGAGGAGGAATGCCCCTCGCATCAATCATATTAAGCTCTTATTTGGGACATGTTGCCTGTGATTTATGATATATTTTGCTTTACGTTTTGTTTGAGAAGCTACGCCTGGTTTTGATTTATGGTTAAGCTATGTTCCACTAACCTATGTTCTGTGCCATGCCTTGCTTTGAAATGTTAAGCTATGTTAGGTTAGCAAGCTACACTATTCTATGCTGCAGTATGTTATATTGCTGGGGAATG
This sequence comes from Ambystoma mexicanum, assembly GCF_040938575.1. Classification (NCBI taxonomy): domain Eukaryota; kingdom Metazoa; phylum Chordata; class Amphibia; order Caudata; family Ambystomatidae; genus Ambystoma; species Ambystoma mexicanum. The sequence continues at coordinate 1,620,322,410 of NC_090937.1, read as the reverse complement.
TCACGCTATGTTGGCTTGTTAAACCAGGTGGTTATGACTTATTTTTATATGTCACATAATGTTATGTCATACATCTATGCCCAAGTTCAGAAACTAAGGGAAGCAAAACATTACTTTTGCCTCTTAGCAGATTGAACAGGAACCACACCCTCCCCTTCGGTTGTTGTTGTTTATTATTATTATTATTATTATTATTATTATTATTATTATTATTATTATTATTATTATTGTATTTATTGATCGCAGATTTGGCTTTGAGAAGCAACCAAGCACTTTACAGAGGTTTACACCTATACAGATGCATAATGGAGTGCTTTACAGAGGTAACAGTACAGCTGCATAACGGAGAGCTTTACAGAGGTAACAGTTCAGATACACAACGGAGTGCTTTACAGAGGTGAACAACATTACAGCATTACAGATGCATAACGGATATGATATGATATGGCATTTGTAACGCGCCTATACACAAGTGTTTCAAGGCGCGACGAGGCAGGGAGGGGGGAACAAGGGGAGACAGACAGCGATCCTACTAGGCCAGGTGTCATTCAGATCGCGCAAGTGCATGGGTAGGGGGGACGGGAAAAGTGCACGGGGGAAAGGGAGAGGGGAAAGTGCAGTACAGGGTTAGTAATGAACAAGATAAATAATAAGGGCCAGCTGGTGACAAGTGCAAGATAAGTGCAGACAAGTGCTGGGAAGGGGGGCTGTAGGGATACAGAGACAGTCCCACAGTGCAGGGGTTGCCAGGAAGGCAGTGCAGGGGAGAGTGTCTGGGCCAAGGACCGAGATTGGTGAGTGGCCCAGTTGCTGATTCAGTGCAGTTTCAGTGATTTAGCAGGGGAGAGGGAGAGAGAAAGCAGAAACGGAGCACTTTTCAGTGGTAGCAACAGTACAGATATACAGCAGGGGGTAGGATACAGAGGGGACAGAGGAGGGGTATGGCTCTGCAAAGTGGCGGGGAACAGAGGGGAGGGCTGCGTCTAGCAAGTCATATGGCACAGGGGGCAATGCGTTTGCAAAGATGTTGAGGAGGAGAGACTCCTTGAAGAGGTGGTTCTGGAGTTTGTCTCTGAATTGTAGGAGCGTGCAGGCGCATCTGATGCTGACAGAGTGGAGGTCTACAGTCTTGGGGCATAGGCAGAGAAGGCTTGTTTTCTGGTTGTGGGACAGTGCCCCACCAAACAGAGCACACGCCATAGGTTGTGCCTGTTCCTCCCAAATGAATGAACCCACTGACCTGTTAGAGAATCAGGGCTGGGCATCTGCCGTTACACTGTACACATGGGAGATAAGTGCTTTGAAGCAGCAGGTGCAAGACCACTAAACACCCAAAATCACATAATAATGCACTTATATTTAGATCCTGCCCATCAAAAGGTCTTTAATGCCAAAATGGGATGTATACATTGTTGGAAGATCAAGCAATGATAGCAAGTCAGGCAAAATAAGTGTGTTTCCACAAGAATGGCTATTGTGTGTTAAGTTAAGGAAGAGATCAAACCAAACCAAACCCCAGAGGAAGCTCTAAAAAATTGATAAGGACGTGTCATTATCAAAGATAAGATGGAGCAAAACAAAGACAACATTCTTTGGGTGTCTGTCACCTCCCGGGTGTTCCTCAAAATCAAAAAGTTCTTAACCTACTCATGAGAGTCCTTGTCCCTCCAGGCACCGCCTAGCCTATAAACCAATGTCTAAAGGTGTGGTCTACAGAAAGGTCCAAATGTATTCTTAGCAAGTCCTTAGTCTTCTGGCTAACGCCAAGCTAATACACAAAATGTTCAAAATGTTGGCCAACAGAAGAATGTATCAAAGCAATTATGAAAAGTATAGCCATAGTCTGTGACACAAAATAGGAAAGGAATATCTCCTGCAAAGGGATTAAGCTCAGTCTGGGCCCTTCTTTGGTGTTCCTGCTTTCACGATGATCGATGATCCTCCATGCCTCTCCCATGTCTTATACCTCTTTATTAGAAACTCCCTAGTCTCTTTGTCTCCCATCTTGCATTGGACATTCCTCCAGTGCTCCTCGAGAACTTTGAAGTTCTCCCCAACCTCTTGAGCTTCCCTTTCAGACCTCTTGACTTTTTTGCATCCAAGACCGGTCTCTCCCAGACCTCGAATTTGCCGGTATTCGTGACTTAGTTCTCATCAAGCCCTCGGATTTCTATCATTCACTTGTTCAGGTCTATGGCAGACCTTCAGCTTAGTAAGCATTCAAAAACGTAGGCATCTTGCAGACCTTGGATGCCTGTGTTTTCAGTTTTGCAGGTCTCTCATAGACCTCAGGGTTCTCAGCATTCACTTCATCAGGTATCCCATAGAATTCAGGATTCTAGGCGTTCCTTTATTCATTCCTTTCATAGACCTCAGGTTTCTCAGCATTCACTTGATAAGGTCCCCCATAGACCTTAGGTGTCCCTGTATTCAGTTTTCCAGGTCTCTCATAGACCTCTGGGTACTCTGCATTAACTCGATCATGTCTCCCATACGCCTCAGGGTTCTCGGCATTCCCGTAATCATTTCTTCATAGACCTCAGGTTTCTCAGCATTCCCCTGATAAGGCCTTCCATAGACCTCCGGTTTTACAGCATTCAGGTCTGAGAAACTAGAGAAATTGATGAGAGACCTCAACTGGTGAAAGTCGTGAACGCTGAGGTCTATGGGAGACCTGAACTGGTGAAAGTCGTGAAGGTTGAGGTCTATGAAAGCACCTCAGCTTTCTTGACTTTCACAAGCTCAGGTCTCTCATCAATGTCTCTAGTTTCTCCTAATCCACTGTTCAAGTCTCTTATAGACAATTCCAGCAAATAAGGACAGAAATCTGAAACCAAAACAACCGATGTTTTACAGATATGAAGAAGAATTCAAATATGTTCCATAAATCTTTATGGAAAGATAGAGAGTGGGGAGAAGACAAATTGAAGGGGTAAAGCATTTGAAGCATGAGGTGCAGCAGAAGGAAAACCTTGGGCAGCAAACTGTGCTTGCTTAAACCTGAGGAAAGAAAGTGGCGCATGGGTCTCAACTCGGCCTGCTTCAATCTAGGAAAAAAAGTTGCACATGGGTCTAAAATGTGCATGTGTACACCTCGGGAAAGGAAGTTGCACATGGGTCTAAAGTGTGCATGTATAATCTTGTGGAAAGGAAGTTGCACATGGGTCTAAACTTTGCATGTGCAAACCTGGGGAAAGAAAGTTGCACATGGGTCTAAACTGTGCCTGCTTAAATTTGGGGAAAGGAAGTTGCACATGGGTCTAAACTGTGCCTGCTTAAATTTGGGGAAAGAAAGTTGCACATGGGTCTCAACTCTGCCTGTTTACAACTGGGGAAGAAAGTTGCACATGGGTCTATACTATTCCTGCTTAAGCCTGGGGAATAGAGTTGCACATGCGTCTAAACTATACCTGCTTAAGCCTGGGGAAGAAAGGTGCACATGGATCTAAACAGTGTTAAACCGGGGGAAAGAAAATGTCACTTGGGTCTAAAATGTGCCTGATTAGATTTGGGGAAAGAAAGTCTCATTTCGATCGAAACTGTACCTGCTTACACCTGGGGAAGGAAAGTCTCATTTTGGTCTAAACTGTACCTGCTTAGACCTGTGGTACAAAGTCTCACTTGGATCTATATGGTGCTGCTTAAATCTGGGAAAATAAATTCTCAATTGGGCCAAACTGTGCTTCCTTAAACCTGGGAATACAAAGTCGCACATGAGTCTAATCTGTGCCTGCTTAACCCTGGAGAAAGAAAGTCTCACTCTGGTCTAAACTGTTCCTGCCTAGATATGGGGAGAGAAAGTCTAATTTCTATCTAAACTGTACCTGCTTTGACATGGGGAAGGAATGTCTCACTTTGATCTAAATGGCGCTGCTTAAATCTGGGAAAAGAAATTCTCAATTGGGCCAAACTGTGCTTTCATAAACCTGGGAATACTAAGCCGTACATGAGTCTAATCTGTGCCTGCTTAACCCTGAGGAAAGAAAGTGTCACTTGGGTCTAAACTGTGCCTGCTTAAAGCTGGAAAATGAAAAATGCGATTTGGGTGTAAGCTGTGCCTGCTTAGACCTGGGGAAAGAAAGTCTCACCTGGGTCTAAACTGTGCCTGTTTAAACATGGGATAACAAACTCTCACTAAGGCCAAACGGTGCTTGCTTAAACCTGGGAAAGGACAGTTGCACATGGGTCTAAACTATGCCTGCATAAGACTAGGCAAGGAAAGTCTTACCTCTGGCTAAATTGTGCGTGCTTAAACCTGGCGAAAGAAAATCTCACTTGGGTCTAAACTGTGCTTGCTTGAACCTGGCAAAAGAAAGTCACACGTAGCTCTAAACTGTGCTTGGATGAATCTGGGGAAATAAAATCACACATGGGTCTAAACTGTGCTGGCTTAACCCTGGGTAAAAGAATTGACACATAGGTCTAAACTGTGTCTGCTTAAACCTGGGGAAAGAAAGTCAATCTGGGTCTAAACTGTGCCTGCTTAAACCTTGGGAAGGAACGTCTCACTTGGGTCTAAACTGTGCCTGCTTAAACCATGGGAAGGAACGTCTCACTTGAGTCTAAACTGTGCCTGCTTAAACCTTGGGCAGGAACATCTCACTTGGGTCTAAACTGTGCCTGCTTAAACCTTGGGAAGGAACGCCTCACTTGGGTCTAAACTGTGCCTGCTTAAACCTTGGGAAGCAACGTCTCACTTGGGTCTAAACTGTGCCTGCTTAAACTTTGGGTAGGAACGTCTCACTTGGGTCTAAACTGTGCCTGTTTAAACCTTGGGAAGGAACGTCTCAGAATGTCTTCACTCAGTCAATTCAAATACATCCATATATTGAAAGTTGAGCAGCTAATAATCAGGTTCACCTAAAACTGAGAAATTGTAGGTAGTGCAGCAGATTTTAAACAAAGTGCTAAGGTTCAAGCGGAACCAATGAAAAATGAAGCTAGGTAGAATATGCTGGAGCCGGTAAGAGCGCGACACTATCCAGGCTAGATAAGTCAATATCTGGACAGCTGTACGGAGAATTCAAGAGAGGCCAAACGCTTTTATCTTACCATGAAGACTATGGAGAAAAAACAAGACTGACGTTAACGAGAGAGATGCAAATTAAAATTTAGATGATAGTCCACAATGAAAGCCAAAGATTATAAGACGACACCGGAGTAGAAGTGAGACAAACAGATGGAAGAGGTAACAAATGCTCCTGGATATGTAGTAGAGAGGAAGAAGAAGAGACCAACAGAATTCAGCTTTGCAAGTGCCTAGTTTTAAATAGTTAGAAGACATTCCAATGCAATGTGGGCCAACATGAGTGACAGACTATAACCCCAGCATACCAATAACTCATGGGTATTCAGCCCAACTTCGCTTTGTGCAGCCACCTCCACAAACTCCACAGCAAGGAGTCGAACCATGCCCTGACACACAATCTTGAACAAACCTTGGTGGCCAACCATGGCAAATGCATTGGAGAGATCCAGGAGCCCAAGGAAAGAGACCTTAACATAATCCAAGAAACACAGACCGTCATCCGCAATCAGCATGGTGAACGTCCCAGAGCTACACCCGGGTTGGAAGCCAAGTTGATAACTTTGTAATTACCCCGCGCTGATGCAAGTAATGGGACAGCTGACCCGATGTACATTTCCCAAAGAACTTTCCCCCAAAAGGGTCAAACTGTATTAGAGCTCCAGTTAGCTTTTATAGAGGAGTCTGTACAAAGGTTTCTCAAAGGAAGATTTGGTTGTCCCTTTTTTTCAAGCTTGTGGAAAAACACCTTGGCTAACAAGAAAATTACTTAAAGGGAGCCAGAAAGAAGAAATAGTACCAGGTATGGAGTTCAAAGGAATAGAGTCATCCTCATAATAGGTAAGTTTCATCAAAAAATGAAAACTACAAAAGTCCCATCGGGAAGTGAAGAACCAGAATCCTAGCTAGGAGAGACTCTATGAGATGTGGGTACACAATTAGAAGCTTTCGATTAAAATCCCAATTTGAATTCTCTCAATCTCTTAAACTAAGCATTTCATACATCTGCTATAATAGGATAACATTGACTTTCCCCATCAGAAACTGTACTAATGTATCTTCTAATTACATTCAAATGCTCTTGGGGATGATTGATAGCAGAACAAATATAAGAGCTTGAAACGCAATTTTGCCATATATATAAATATATTTTTGTTTTATAAGAAGCACAAAGGGAAGACAAACGAGAATGTGTGATAGAGCAATAGGTCTTTCTACAAGCACTTTCAATACATCTTATTCCCAATTGCTCAGATAATAAACCATGCTGATGCAAGCAATGAGAAAAGTGAGCTGCCCTGACCCAGCAGAGTACCTGGGTGCAGAAACTCAAACTCTACTATGGAAACTATGTACTGGTGCAAGTTGATCAGCTGCATATCCAGCAGTTAATGGCTAGTGGGTAATTATAGGTTTACTCTAATTTAGGTCATTGGCAGAAACATTTTTAAAAGACCTATATTTGCAGTTGGCTCCAGGTACCACAGTATACTTGTCTGTAATTGGGAGAGTCCAACAAAAAGGAATTGCCAAGTGATCAGACCATTCAATTGGCAGAGCATCAGGGCATTGCACAAGGAAAATACGAAAAAAGACCAGATCCAAAATGTTAACAAATGTAGGAGTCTGAAAATTAATCAATTGCAGAAGATTTAGATTATGTAAAAGGTCAGCTTTAAACAAATCCGGGATCATCATTTAGGTTCCAAAGAAACATTAAAACCTCCAAGAAAGAGACTGTAAACATAATTAGTACACTTGGAAAAAATAAATTGTAAATATTGTCAGCTGTATTCATGAAAACCAAGGGGAGGGCATAAAGAAATTTAGGTATAAAGAACATTTAGAAGGATAATGACATATAAGAGACATAGGCACTTTACTTTAGGGGCCTCTCATAGACCTCTGGTTGCTCAGCACTTCACTGTTCAGATCACTCACAAACCTCAGGTTCCTTGGCACTTCACTCTTCACGCATCTCATAGACCTCTAGTTGCTCAGCACTTCACTGTTCATATCACGCACAAACCTCGGGTTCCTTGGCACTTCACCCTTCAAGCCTCTCATAGACCTCTGGATGCTCAGCACTTCACTTTTTAGATCACTCACAAACCTCAGGTCCTTGGGAATTTAAACCTTCAAGCCTCTCATAAACCTCTGGTTGCTCAGTACTTCACTGTACAGATCACTCACAAACCTCAGGTTCCTTGGCACTTCACACTTCACGCAACTCATAGACCTCTGGTTGCTCAGCACTTCACTGTTCACATCACTTACACGCTCATGATCCTTGGCACTTCACCCTTCAAGCCTCTCGTAGACCTCTGATTGCTCAGCACTTCACTGTTCAGATCACTCACAAATCTCAGGTTCCTTGGCACTTCACCCTTCACGCATCTCATAGACCTCTGGTTGCTCAGCACTTCACTGTTCAAATCACTCACAAAGCTCATGTTCCATGGCACTTCACCCTTCAAGTCTCTCATAGACATCCCACTGCTCAGCACTTCACTGTTCACATCACTCACAAACCTCGGGTTCCTTAGCACTTCACTCTTCAAGCCTCTCATAGACCTCTGGTTGCTCAGCACTTCACTGTTCAGATCACTCACAAATCTCGGGTTCCTTGACACTTTACCCTTGAAGACTCTCATAGACCTCTTGTTGCTCAGCACTTCACTGTTCAGATCACTCAGAAACCTCAGGTTCCTTGGCAATTTAAACCTTCAAGCCTATCATAAACCTCTGGTTGCTCAGCACTTCACTGTTCAGATCACTCACAAAGCTCATGTTCCTTGGCACTTCACCATTCAAGCCTCTCGTAGACATCTGGTTGCTCGGCACTTCACTGTTCAGATCACTCACAAACCTCAGGTTCCTTGGAAGCTCACCCTTCAAGTCTCTGATAGACCTCCCACTTCTCAGCACTTCACTGTTCAGATCACTCACAAACCTCGGGTTCCTTGGCACTTCACCCTTAACGCATTTCATAGACCTCCAGTTGCTCAGCACTTCACTATTGAGATCACTCACAGACCTCGGGTTCCTTGACACTTCACTCTTCAAACCTCTCGTAGACATCTGGTTGCTCAGCACTTCACTGTTCAGATCACTCACAGACCTCAGGTTCCTTGACACTTCACTCTTCAAGCCTCTCATAGACTTCTTGCTGCTCAGCAATTCATTGTTGAGATCACTCACAAACCTCGGGTTCCTTGACACTTCACTCTTCAAACCTCTTGCAGACATCTGGTTGCTCAGCACTTCACTGTTCGGTTCACTCACAGACCTCAGGTTCCTTGGCACTTCACCCTCCAAGCCTCTCATAGACCTCTTACTGATCAGCACTTCACTGTTCAGGTCTCTCATGGACCTCTCGCTACTCAGCACTTCACTGTTCAGATCACTCACAAACCTTGGGTTCCTTGGCACTTCGCTTTGCAAACCTATCATAGACCTCCCACTGCTCAGCACTTCACTGTTGAGATCATTCACAAACCTCGGGTTCCTTGGCACTTCACTCGTCAAGCCTCTCGCAGACCTCTGGTTTCTCGGCACTTCACTGTGCAGGTTTCTCACAGACCTCTGCTAGGATTCACACCCTTATATCAGGGTACAAGTATCAGGTAGCTTCTCCAGCAAATTGACCAAGTGTTAGTCTATCTGCTTTTGCAAGGAGTGGCAAAGAACACTCCCCTCTGCTCACAGTTTTCTGCCACTTTTGCTGGGCTCAACCAACCTCTTGTATATTGCCTCAAGTGTTTATATGTTTGCGTCAGCCATTCTGATTGGCTGGGGTCACTATGGGTAATTGGATTGGGCTTTTCACCTGGTTTTGCTTAAATGACACAGACGTTTGTATCAAGGAGCCTACATTCATTAATGAATTGCAGTATGCGTCTTACCTGGAGGGCCACTAGCTTTATAGGATCTGTGCGATGTCGGTGCCATCTTGGATTCTCACCTCTAGAAGCTTGTCCCTCTGCACCACCCCACCACTACCTCGGCTTAGGAAGCGTCTTCCTGCAGCATCTCTGCCCAACCATGCAGATCGTTGTTGCATGTGTTCCTTGCTCATCGCAGTAGGTAGGTCTGGGGACCTTTACTAACAGAATATGTGCTAACATTGCTTGTCAGCTTCATGACCCAGAATATTTCACAAAACATAATCTGAATGTTCCAGCCCTAGTCCCTAACACAACAGAAAGGAATCTCTCCTGACAAGGTTCTTCTAGGGTGTAATTACAGTATGGACTCTTCTTTGAACTTCCTGCTTTCAAGAGACCCCTCTCGACCCCTCTTGGGTCTCCGATTCTAAAACCTCTTTATTAGGCTTTTCCTCTGACTCTTTGTCTACCAGCTTTTACTGGGAGTTTAGTCAGCACGCCTCGCTGTGCTGTTGGTGTTCTCCCCAACCTCTCATACCTCAAGCTTCCAGATCTATATCTTCCATGCCTTTTGTTTCTTAGGATTCAGGACAGGTCTACCCCAGACCTTGGGGTTGTCAGTATTTACAACAAAGATCTTTCCTAGACCCTGGATTTCTAACAATAACCTGTTCAGGTCTCTCACAGACCACTGCTTTCTCAGCATTCAATTGCTTATGTTGCTCATAGACCTTGGGTTTCTCTCCGTTCATTGGCTTATGTTGCTCATAGACCTTGGGTTTCTCTCCGTTCATTGGCTTATGTTTCTCATAGACCTTGGGTCTCACTGCATTCAATTGCTTATGTTTCTCATAGACCATGGGTCTCTCTGCATTCATTGGCTGACGTTTCTCATAGACCTTGGGTCTCTCTGCATTCATTGACTTAGAATTCTGATATATATATATCGGATTTCTCAGCATGTACTTATCAGGTCTTTCATAGACCTCATGTTTCACAGCTTTCACTTGATCTGGGCTCTCATAGATCATAGGTTTCTCTGCTTTCACTGGCTGAGGTCTCTGATCAATCTCTAATTGCTCAGTATTTCATTTTAGCTCTCTCATAACTGTCTACTTTCACAGAATCCGATTTTCAGGTCTCTCATAGACCTCTGGGTTCTCGTCACCTTTCAGTTCGTAGACTTCTGGTATGCTTCACACCCTTGCCTCAAGGTCTGAGTGCCATGGGCTTTTTCCAGTAAAGTGACTTCTTTGTACCACGTGATAGTCTACTTATTTCTACAGGGAGTGGCAAAGAACTTGCCCCTCAGCTCTGTGCCACTGGCACCTCTAGCTGGGCTCTGCCAGCCGCTTTTAAAGTCCTATAATTGTGTGTTTCTCTTAGCCCTTGTGATTAACTCGGGTCGCTGTAGGCTTTTTGATCGGGCGTCTTGCCTTGTTTCTTTTTTTTTTTTTTTTTTTATTATTTAAAGTGTAGTATTTTTAGTTTCATTTTAAACTTTTATCACACTTTCCAAATCACTTCAATCCGTCTCCTTTCGTTTCTTTTCACCGTGATTGTTTTTTTTTGCCTCCATCCTCTCCTACGTTTTTATTTTTTATTTTTATTTATTTTTTTTTTTTCCTTTTTTTTTTTTTCCTCATTTAATGAAACCGGATGTATTACGGCTTTCCTCTGCTAGTTCATTATCTTTATCTTTGAGGATTTTGTCCAGAAAGTTTATACCCGCACATGAGAATCGTGGATTGTGTCCTTGGATAAAATAGTCCCATCGTTCCTCGTCGTTGCATTGGGTTGTTGTTGACATATACTTTGATAACAAACGCTTTCTGACCATTGAAACGGCGGTGCAGTTCATCAAGAGATGTATCGGAGTCTCTTGTTGCGACTCTATTTGGCAGAACCTGCAGCGCCCCTCATTAATGCCTCTTCCTCCAGTTCTGTTTTTATATTCGTTTGTTGGGTAGACTCCCAACCGGATTTTTAGTAGTGTTGCTCTATGTATTTTTGATGGAAATTTTACTAGGTACTCTGGAAGCATATTTCTTTTTCTATGTTCAACTGCCATGGAGTTTACATTCGATAGCTTCATTTTGGCCTCTCTTGTTGCAATCCAGTCCTGTCTCATGAGCTTTTCTTTTACTTTGCTGGGATTGGTAATCAGTTCTTCTTTCGATGAGTCCAATTTTGTTAGTATTTGAGACCATTCTCTTTTCCAATGGTTAAGGTAGATTGAGCTTTTGTCTACTCCTTTCGTTGCCAATAGTTTATAGCTATCGGCCGGACTGGTTTCACATATTTTCCTCAATAAGCATAATGATTTCCATTTCATTGTAGCTTCGAGTGACTCGAGGCCCAGTTCCGCTCTAATAGCCACTATCGGAGTACACCTTGGAAGCTTCAATACTGGTTTCCAAAACCCACTTTCCAGTTTCGACCATAATTTATGTGATAGATTCAGACCGGCTTCACTTCCGTATGCTAAGGAGGGCAGAACTTTTTGAACATAGAACAATCTTACTGGTACCAGTGAAAATTTTCCATATTTGCCATCCAAAACCCTTCCTTGTGCGCTTAGATTTCTGACTTTTACTTGCAGAGTATCTACCCAACTCTTTTCCACTGTCGAGGAGTTGAGTCCGATTCCTAAGTATTTTATCATCTGTATTTGTTCAAGAGGTTCTCCTGCTATATGCCATTTAAATTTTTTTCTTATGGCGTTGTTCTTGCCGTTTATAGTCAGGATCTTTGATTTTCCCACATTGATTGTCAAATCATTTTTTTGCATGTAGGTTTGTAGGTTGTTTATGAGTCGTTGCAGCCCTATTCTTGTTTCATCTAATAATACTATGTCGTCTGCATAGCATATTATCGCCACTTCCTGGTTGTTAATTTTTGGACTGAAGTGTCTTGTGCCTGAAGTAATTTCTGGAATATCGGCTATGAACAATTTGAACAGTGTTGCTGCAAGCGGACAACCTTGCTTCACTCCCTTGTTGATACTGATGTTGGCCGTCAGATCCCCTCGGTCGTTTACTCTGATTTGGGTAGTCGTGCTTTGATGTAACGCCCTTATTGGGTTCAGTAAGTCCGCAGGACAAGACCAGGATTTTAGCTTTTCCCATAGCTTTCTTCTGTTTACAGAGTCAAATGCTTGACTTAGATCAATAAAAGCCAAGTGTAGTTCTTTTTTAAATTCTATTGCGTTGGTTTTTAGCATGGATATGATAAACAGGTTTAAATCCGTTCCTGTACGCTTTGTGAACCCTGTTTGGCGCGGGTCAATAATGTTATTCGTCTCTGCCCATTTTGTCAGACTTTTCTGTAAATCTGCTGCAAACAGTTTTCCTGTTGTTGCTAATAGCGAGATAGGTCGGTAGTTTGAAGGCAAATCACGTTGACCCTTTTTATATATAGGCACTGTTATACTTTTTGGCCAAGTTTCTGGAATCTTTCTTTGTTGTACAATGCTAGTGAATAAGATGTTTATTATCACTGCCCATGATTTTGGATCTTTCTTCAGATGGATATTCGTCAGCCCGTCAGGGCCTGCAGCGGAGGAATCTTTTAATTTCCGAATTGCAATTTCAATTTCCCCCTCATCCATCATGTTCCTCCAAGGAAGTGTTGATATCTCGTCGGGTAAATCTACGTCGTCAGAATCAGCAGAGAAGACTTCTGTATAATGTTTAATCCAATCTTTCTCAGCAACCCCACATATAAGTCTACTTCTGTGATTCAGGGTACAATTATTTATTAGGTCCCATGTTTCTCTGGTGTTAGACTTTTGTAGGGTGTTTACCATTAATTCCCCTTGTTCTTGGAGTCGTCTTGTTCTAAAGTCTGTAAGCCAATTTTTGTATTGCTTTTGGTGTACTTTGATGTTCCTTTGCTTGTCTATTTTTGAATCTTTTTTGCTTTTTATGCTAGCTCTTATTTCCTTTCTTAGTTGTTTCCTCCTTTCCACTAATTCTCTACTGTAATTATGCTTATGTGTTAATGCATCGGATTTGAGTCCTGACCTTTTTATTTTAAAGGCTTCTAGTAGTATTTCGTAGTTGAGATGTTCTGTCAAATTGTTTTCAGCTTCTACGAAGACCTCTTTCAGCATTAGAATATTTTTCGTTGTTAGCTTTATTCGATTTGCCGATGGATTTAAGTCTAGACTTGTGCTGCTCCCATGAGATTTTATATATTTCTCTCTCCTCCATGATGTTTTAAGGATGTTATGGTCGCTGTCATTTTGGTGTAGGATTTCAAAATTTTCTATTTCCAACATCAGGGGCAGCGAGACCCAAATATAATCTATTGTTGTAGATGCATGTCCATTCGACCACGTATGTTTACCTGGAATATCGCCACGCGTTTGACCATTTAACATATGCAGGTTAAGGCCTTTTGCCGTCTGTGCCCATCTGGCCACGTTGGAGTTGCCCATCTGCAATTCTTCTAATCGCGGAAGTCCGTTTTTTGTCAGACATTTTATGTTTAGCTCACCACATAAGATTATTTGACAAGTTGAATTCTGCTCCCTTCTTTTGATTATTATGTCTGTGATTGCTTGAAGGAACTGGGAGGTTGATATTCCTATTGGATTCCAATAGACGTTTATCACTAATAAGGAGGCCGTTTCCACATCCTTGGAGTCATTGTCGGTTTCTAGCAGAGTCCATTGTATAAGGTGGTCTACATTACCTTTCTCCTTGATCCGCCAGCCACTTCCTTTTCTTATTAATGTGATTAGGCCGGCATAGGGTCTCCCGTTTCGTTCTTTTTTTGCGGGGTTCATGGCGATCTTGAAATTTCTGCATGCCGGCATTTCGCGTATCCATGTCTCCTGTAAACATATTAGTGTGGCATTGTTCAGATGTGGGTTCTCCTTCGTCATCAGGTGCTTGAATCCCCTCGTATTCCAAGATAACAGTGATTCCTCGTTTTTTGCTTCCAACTGTCTTGGCTATCGTTCGTTTCCCTCTGAGGATAGGGAACCTGCTAACCAAATCCAGTCTTCTTGGAGCTCTACATTTCTTTTCAAACTGTCTTTTCTGTCTTTGTTTGCTTTTTCTCTTATTCTGCCGTCATTTTTCCCCGGTTCCTCGGGTTCTCCCTTCATGTTTGTAACTGTTATTTTAAAGTTTTCTTTTGACATTCTATCTGTTCCCTTTTGAGGTACTGGAGTTTTTGAGGCTCTGTTCTGATCACGATGTATTTGCTCTTTTGCGTTGTTGTCAGTTTGTTCTGTGTTATTTAAGACTTCTCGAATCTCATAACCTCGTTTCAACAACTCTTTTCCGTCTTTTAAGATTAATTCTTTGAGAGTTCTTGATTTCAGGTGTAAAACAACTTTGTCCACACGTTCTTCATCAATGTATTCGACCACCGCTATATCTTCGTTTCTTACCTTTCTCAATTTGTCCACACAGTGAAGCAGGGCAATCACGTTTTTCCGATTTAGATTTTTTCCTTCGTTTTCTTCAAGCAAATTTTCAACCAGCACCTTTTTAGGAGACTGGACTCTTTCATTTTGCTGTTTTTTTGTATGATTGCAATTCTGCTCGTTGGACTGTTTGTGTCTTGGGTGCTTAGGGTTCCATAAGTTATGCGTTTCTCTCGAGAGATCGCTCTTGATCTTTGCTTTTTCAATCGATGTTTTTCCCCTGTTCAATCTATTTCTTTTTTCATCTAGTGTTAGAAATCCTGTGCGGTCATGGTAGTCGTCTTCGTCCGAGTCCAGATTTGAACTTTCATCGTTCTTTTTTTTATCGCCCCCGCGTAGTGGACTTACTTCATTTAGCACTTCACGTGAAGACTCGACCACTTCCGATATATTTTGCCTGTTTTTTGCATCCACCTCTTCAATATAGAAAGAGACATCCTCGATCAGATCTCTTGAAATATCTTGCGACTCTAGGATGCTTTCTTCATCCTCGGTGATCAACACTACGTGCCTTTCTCTTTGTTTGGGAGGTGGTCGAGATGTTTGTTGTAATTCATTATTTAAGGTCACGTCTTCGTTTTCACTTGTTTGTTTGATGTTCCTGAATATTGGTCGTGTTACTTTTGTGGATCCCTCTCCTTTTTTTAAGCTTTTCCGGGTTCTCTTGTCTTTAGCCTCTCCTGTTTTAGTTATTTCAAGTATGTTTTTTGATGTATTTATGGCTTCGACCATGATTTTGCATTGGTTCACCTGCCCTTGTTTTGGCCCAAACATGGGAAAATGCTCGCGTTTGTTAAATTTGTTTTTCTTTCTAGAATCGATGTCTCTTGTTTCGACTAAGGGATCAACGTCTCGTTTAGTCATGTTGTCATTACTCAAATCTTCAACGAGATCGTCAGCAATTATTTCCTTACACTTCGTGTTTTCACTGGTGCTGCTTGATCGAATTCTTGCCTCGACCAATTCAATCACTCTTGTTTTTAATGACGTAACTTTATTCGATTTTGCACTGTGAGTTAGAGCTGGGCAGTCTTCTTGGTTTTCTATATCATTACTCTCGAGAGTACTTATGTTGGGTCTATTTTCTGTCGTGACCGTTTGTTTTGAAGTAGCTACCGGGTTTAGTGGTTTTGTATTCCTCTCTGCAGACTCGATGGATTTCCGCATCCATTTCAATGAGTCTAGTAAGGCATTTGTCAAGATATCTTTTTCATGCCTATCTCCACTTGCCAGATCGAACAGTCTCCTTTGCCATGCTGCTGAGGTTTCTGCTTCTTGATTTAACCTCGCTTCCAGTTTCAGCGCTGTTATTTCCTGGGCGGTTAGCTTAGTGAGCATTAAGGCTACAAGAGCGTTGTTGTCCTTTACGTTTTCACTGATGGACTCGTACAGTTTCGTAAATGGAGCTAAAGAGATTGTTAAAGCGGCCATTATGTTATTCTGCAATTGTGTTCCTATTTGTGGGTCATTGATATTTGTACTCTCTTTTGTATTTCCTGTTGTTTTCTTTCCATAACTCTTTGAGTTAGTGATATCTTGAGTCTTTCTTTGTGGTGAACGTTCGTCTGTTTGTGTTGCGATGCATCTCATTGTGGAGTTTTCGCCAGTCTTATCCCCTTGTTGAGATTGGACATCAGGGAAATGGCGCCTTTTTTCGAATGTTGAATGCAGTGATCTTTTGTCAGTTGGTGTATAAGTCGATATATCAGCATCTTCAAAATTAAGAAAGTGCTGAGTTCTTAAAGCCCTGCACGGGGTCTTCTCAGTTCGCAGTCCGTAGGCGCCAATCGTTGTTTTTGTTCTTGTTCCTAGGTCTTTCGGGGCGCCTCTCCCAGGGGAGGGACTGCTTTCCTGGCAATGTTTTAATCTAATACCTGATGTTGTTCTCTTCGTTGTGTTTCCTTCCATTGTTTTAATAAAATGTTCTCTCCATTCATGTTCTCCAATCTCTTCCGCGATGGAGTTTTCCTGACCGCCATTTTTAAGAGTGGGTCTTTTCCCAATTAGGGGGGAATGTAGTTTTTTCTTTGCTGACTGAAGAAACTGATTTGTCAGTCTGTGTGGGTCAAACCCTTCTTTCTGCATAGGTCCACTGTTCAGCAAGCTTTGCTTGATTAATGAATCCAGTTTTTTGTAATCGTTCTCATTTGGTCCAGCTTCCGTTTGAGCCTTTATGTTGTTTGTTTGTTCTTCGGCGACAATCGAGACATCGTGTGAGATTATGCTGCAGCCGGTCTTATGATTCTCTCCTTTTTCACTTGTCGATAGTATTTCGGATGCGTCTGAATACACTGATTCGTCCAAGTCTTTATTATGTAATTGTGTGACTATTTCAGTGTTGTTTGCGCTGGTGCAATCTATATCTCCGATAGTCAATTGTATATTATTTTTTGGATATAGCTCTAGCTGAGTTTCTGCGGGATCTACTCCCTCATGTTCACTACTTGTTGTTGTTTGGCTACCCTCGTTCCTTTCTTCCATGGGCAGGTTTACTTTCATTTCATCGTCTTCCGTTCTTGAGTCTGCTACGTTCTGCTGAGCTTCCACCAATATACCAAGATCTATTAGTTCGGCGTCTGTCACGTTTAGCAGTTCAACTGTCATTGGTGTTATTGGGTCTGGGTCTTCGCAGTGTTGTTCCTTTTCGTTTATACTCTGTTGTGCTACTGCGTTTTTGCCCATGGATGAAAACTGTGTTTTATCTACACGCTCTGTAGTTGACTTTTCTCTATCTGCATTCTCACGAACTACCTTTCCTTCATCATAATTTTGAATGAATGTATTTGTAAGTGCGGATGCGGATGTCAATTTGAGTGAGAAGATATTCAAATCTCGTTTAATTGCGTGCCTCCTCTGTTCACTCCCTCCCATTTCTGTGGTTTCTAAGTTTTTGGGCAAATCAATATTTGAAAGTCTAGAAAAGGCAGCAATCTTACCTCTTTCTTTGTGAGTTTCGTGACTATGTCCCGGCCTCTCTCTTTGTTGATGAGGAAGTCTTGAATTAGCTCTTGTTATTGGGCGGGCTATTGCCCCTCCTATTGAGATATTGCTGTTGTCAATCGATATTGGAGCTATCGAGGCCATTATTTCTCCGCCTCACTTTGTAGTTGCCTTATTGAATTCAAACCGTAGGGTATCTCTTGTGGCTGTTGTTTGAGCTTCGATTCCTTCACTGTTGGTATATTTACCTGTAGAAGCACTATTAAACGTACCAGCGGGGATCAAAGAGATAGAGATCTCCGCAGTCTCCCCGAGTTTAAGTGGTGCACCCCAGCACCCAACAGCCGCACAACAGCCAACGCCCTCTACCCCTGCCGGGCTCAACGCCGCGAGGGTGAATGCAGCTGCGTTATGAGTGAGAGTGCAGTCACGTGATGGATCACGTGGTCTCCAGCCGGCTCCGCCCCCTCCAGGGAACGAAGCGAAGACCAGCAAGAGTCGTAATAGACTCGCAGTGCTGTGGGTCACTTTGCCGCTTTTGCCGCTTCAAATGTCCAGGTAAGTAAGAATAATGTTCCTTTCACAATGAACGCCTTGTTTCTCTTAATTGACCCTTTCATTTGTAACAAGAAGCTTCTCCCAAAGGTGTGTTTGTAGTATTTGGCACACTTGCTGGTTCCAACGTCATCGCTTTCTTGGTTTCTCACCCCCAGCAGCTCATCAATGCATGGCATCCCACGACCTCCTAGGATGGGAAAACAGACTGGTGTGCTGTGTCTGCCTCACGGTGTGGTTCTCAGTTTTACATTCTTCTCAGTGGGTACGCTCAGGGACCTTTATTATCAGAATCTGCAGACTAAGCAGGTTTCTGAAAGGACCCGGGGCACGTTTTAGACTTCCAGGAATCCTATTCCTCGGAATGTTCGGGCAGGTTCAGTCCTTTTCTTTTGCTTACATGTCATCCGTCCGCACCAAGTTGCTCCTCTCAGTGAAGCAGGTTTATTGTGGATGGTAGAGAATGGAAAAACACAGGAATGGGTATATGTCAAAAAGACAAGGGTTGACTTATAAGAATACAATCTTTCTGTCTGTCTCAGAGTCTGTAATGCACACAACTGTTTCATAGCAAACCAATAGGTAAGTAAGGCACTCGCATTGGCTCAAGACATCTATGGGTCAAGAAGTCATGTTGACAAATAAGCAGTTAACCTACTTGAAGGGACAATTTTACCTTTCATAATCACGAAGCAGAGGCTGCACGATCTTACTCCTGCCCAATATACTAACTGTATACCCAAGAGGCAGTCAGTGAAATGTCTCTGACTGTCTGCTACTCCTGCCCAATATACTAGCTGCATACCCAAGAGGCAGTCAGGGGAATGTCTCTGACTGTCTGCTACTCCTGCCCAATATACTAGCTGCATACCCAAGAGGCAGTCAGGGAAATGTCACTGACTGTCTGTTTCTCCTGCCCAATATACTAGCTGCATACCCAAGAGGCAGTCAGGGAAATGTCTCTGACTGTCTGCTACTCCTGCCCAATATACTAGCTGCACACCCAAGAGGCAGTCAGTGAAATTTCTCTGACTGTCTGCTACTCCTGCCCAATATTCTAGCTGTATACACAAGAGGCAGTCAGGGGAATGTCTCTGACTGACTGCTGAGGGTATGCTCTGACCATTATGAGAAAACCAGTCACACATACCCCCGTTGCTACCAACTGGTGCACTCTAAGTGGGGGGGGGGCTTACCCCCTACTGCATATTTACAATTGATTAAAGTAGTCAGAAATCTGAAAGAAGTGATGGCTGGCTAAGGAAACCAATTATTTGTCTGAGCCCAGAACCAGGCCATATTTGGAGTGGATTTAGAATTAGAAGTTCATTAATCTAGGAATAGTTTTGGGCAATGCCGCAGGGCCGCCCAAGGCGAGGCAGGGTAACTGATGTTACCATTCAGCAGGCCAGGAGAGGGGCAGCCCCCACCCCCACGCCTGCTCCTCTCCTCCACAAGCTACAGAGACACGCAGTCTCTGTCACACAAAGCAGAGGAAGGGTGAGGAGTGAACAATCACCTCACCCTTCCTCCAAGCAACAAGGTGCTAAGCACCTAAGGAAAACCAATGGTCCGGCAGGGCCCAGGTTCAAAGACCTGTCCCCGCCTCAGGGGGCCAGACAAGTCAGCTATCCAGCCAAGGGCTGGCGCACAGCTCCCACTACTATACACATGAAAGACCCAGGGCTCCCCTGGGTCTTATAAATAAGAGCAGAATGCTCTAAGAAAACACAATCTGTTTGTGGACCCTGAAAAGGGAACCAAACTAACAGGATTTCTCAGCATGTACTTATCAGGTCTTTCATAGACCTCATGTTTCACAGCTTTCACTTGATCTGGGCTCTCATAGATCATAGGTTTCTCTGCTTTCACTGGCTGAGGTCTCTGATCAATCTCTAATTGCTCAGTATTTCATTTTAGCTCTCTCATAACTGTCTACTTTCACAGAATCCAATTTTCAGGTCTCTCATAGACCTCTGGGTTCTCGTCACCTTTCAGTTCGTAGACTTCTGGTATGCTTCACACCCTTGCCTCAAGGTCTGAGTGCCATGGGCTTTTTCCAGTAAAGTGACTTCTTTGTACCACGTGATAGTCTACTTATTTCTACAGGGAGTGGCAAAGAACTTGCCCCTCAGCTCTGTGCCACTGGCACCTCTAGCTGGGCTCTGCCAGCCGCTTTTAAAGTCCTATAATTGTGTGTTTCTCTTAGCCCTTGTGATTAACTCGGGTCGCTGTAGGCTTTTTGATCGGGCGTCTTGCCTTGTTTCTCTTAATTGACCCTTTCATTTGTAACAAGAAGCTTCTCCCAAAGGTGTGTTTGTAGTATTTGGCACACTTGCTGGTTCCAACGTCATCGCTTTCTTGGTTTCTCACCCCCAGCAGCTCATCAATGCATGGCATCCCACGACCTCCTAGGATGGGAAAACAGACTGGTGTGCTGTGTCTGCCTCA
Organism: Ambystoma mexicanum; assembly: GCF_040938575.1. NCBI lineage: Eukaryota > Metazoa > Chordata > Amphibia > Caudata > Ambystomatidae > Ambystoma > Ambystoma mexicanum. Next base: position 1,620,302,111 of record NC_090937.1, on the reverse strand, counting down.
CGGTGTGGTTCTCAGTTTTACATTCTTCTCAGTGGGTACGCTCAGGGACCTTTATTATCAGAATCTGCAGACTAAGCAGGTTTCTGAAAGGACCCGGGGCACGTTTTAGACTTCCAGGAATCCTATTCCTCGGAATGTTCGGGCAGGTTCAGTCCTTTTCTTTTGCTTACATGTCATCCGTCCGCACCAAGTTGCTCCTCTCAGTGAAGCAGGTTTATTGTGGATGGTAGAGAATGGAAAAACACAGGAATGGGTATATGTCAAAAAGACAAGGGTTGACTTATAAGAATACAATCTTTCTGTCTGTCTCAGAGTCTGTAATGCACACAACTGTTTCATAGCAAACCAATAGGTAAGTAAGGCACTCGCATTGGCTCAAGACATCTATGGGTCAAGAAGTCATGTTGACAAATAAGCAGTTAACCTACTTGAAGGGACAATTTTACCTTTCATAATCACGAAGCAGAGGCTGCACGATCTTACTCCTGCCCAATATACTAACTGTATACCCAAGAGGCAGTCAGTGAAATGTCTCTGACTGTCTGCTACTCCTGCCCAATATACTAGCTGCATACCCAAGAGGCAGTCAGGGGAATGTCTCTGACTGTCTGCTACTCCTGCCCAATATACTAGCTGCATACCCAAGAGGCAGTCAGGGAAATGTCACTGACTGTCTGTTTCTCCTGCCCAATATACTAGCTGCATACCCAAGAGGCAGTCAGGGAAATGTCTCTGACTGTCTGATACTCCTGCCCAATATACTAGCTGCACACCCAAGAGGCAGTCAGGGAAATGTCTCTGACTGTCTGCTACTCCTGCCCAATATACTAGCTGTATACCCAAGAGGCAGTCAGGGAAATGTCTCTGACTGTCTGCTACTCCTGCCCAATATACTAGCTGCACACCCAAGAGGCAGTCAGTGAAATTTCTCTGACTGTCTGCTACTCCTGCCCAATATTCTAGCTGTATACACAAGAGGCAGTCAGGGGAATGTCTCTGACTGACTGCTGAGGGTATGCTCTGACCATTATGAGAAAACCAGTCACACATACCCCCGTTGCTACCAACTGGTGCACTCTAAGTGGGGGGGGGGGGCTTACCCCCTACTGCATATTTACAATTGATTAAAGTAGTCAGAAATCTGAAAGAAGTGATGGCTGGCTAAGGAAACCAATTATTTGTCTGAGCCCAGAACCAGGCCATATTTGGAGTGGATTTAGAATAAGAAGTTCATTAATCTAGGAATAGTTTTGGGCAATGCCGCAGGGCCGCCCAAGGCGAGGCAGGGTAACTGATGTTACCATTCAGCAGGCCAGGAGAGGGGCAGCCCCCACCCCCACGCCTGCTCCTCTCCTCCACAAGCTACAGAGACACGCAGTCTCTGTCACACAAAGCAGAGGAAGGGTGAGGAGTGAACAATCACCTCACCCTTCCTCCAAGCAACAAGGTGCTAAGCACCTAAGGAAAACCAATGGTCCGGCAGGGCCCAGGTTCAAAGACCTGTCCCCGCCTCAGGGGGCCAGACAAGTCAGCTATCCGGCCAAGGGCTGGCGCACAGCTCCCACTACTATACACATGAAAGACCCAGGGCTCCCCTGGGTCTTATAAATAAGAGCAGAATGCTCTAAGAAAACACAATCTGTTTGTGGACCCTGAAAAGGGAACCAAACTAACAGGAGGTTCGCTGTTCACTCAGCTTCTTCCACACTTTGCTTCTTTAGCAGTCTTCAAAAGTGCACTGCATACGCAGCGTCTTTTCTCCCCTCTTTGTACATTGCACTGTTCAGAACTTTAACTACAGGCGAGCAGCGAAAAACCTTATTTAAACAGAAGAATCCCTGGGGAGTACGCGTGCAGAAGCAGGAGCCCAGGCCCGCACGAGCAAGCGTGGAGGTAAACAAACAAAGTGCCCGGGCACGGGCGGCCGTGTCATTTTCAGCTTTTCAGGCCAAGAAAACATGGGTCCCAAGTGAAAAGCACGGTACCTCCAACACCTTCACAGAAGCCCAAATCATCTCACTTACTTGTGGCCATGGAGGCAGCTGAGCATTATGGCTGGGCCTGAGTCAGAGAAAATATGTATGGCTTACCAAAAGAAGGGTCCCCATACCAACCAGTCAAGCGGACGAGACGACACCATCAAAGAAAAGGAAGTCTACAGAAGGCATGGGAAAAGGTAACAAGAAACTGTCTAAATTATGCAAAAATATGAGTGAAATACAGCAATTATTGCTAGAAATTAAGGGCAAACAAACACTATCCACAGCCGAGGCCAGGCCCGCAAACTCCACCGTACCACTAGTACTGGACACCACGGGGACCACCCCCCCACCAGCAACAGCTACAGCAACATTAGTCCCAGCATCATCAACAACGCAGGTGCCAACAACACCAGCAGTAGCCACCACAGTTTTGTCTATGCCAACAAAGGCAGCTCCTGACACAATAGGTGCTTTAAAAGCAGTGTTTAGCATGGAATATTGACATTACAATCAAAGAAGCCATATGGGCGAAGGAGTTCATTGAAATCTTTTCACTTATAGAAGCCCAACGCAAAGGGAAAGATGCTTTTATGGATCCCAAAAAGATAAAGGAGAAAGCCATAGGCAGAAACGCCCAGGTAGAACAGAATTGGGACAACTGGTTACAAGCCTTTGCCATCCTGCCAACTATTTATGAAGACAAAATTCCCCAATGATGGCTGTAAATTATGGGCATACGTGGATAAAATTAGAGAAGTGAAAATCGCCCAAAATGGGAACACCTGGCTAGCATATGATATTAGATTCAGAAGAAGCATGTCAGAGAGGCCAGCAATAGAATGGGACAAGGTCCAGAGTGACTTATACATGTTAAACGCAGAGCCTCCTTCAGAGGAAGAGATCGCCCAAATAACCCACAAAAATAGCAAAAACTCACAGGGCCCCAGATGCCCGACAATGAAAACCACAAAAAAGGGGAACAGCCCTTTCGAAAGAACCAGCCAGGGGCGGCTAAGTCTAATGCCAACAGGCAGAACAAAACCCACTCTCCAAAAGCCAACATCCCATGTAGGAACTTTGGAACAAAAACCTGTGCACATGGGGAAAAGAATGCTGATACAAACACACTTGCACAAACTTCAAGAGTGATCATGCAGCAAGCAACTGCACCAGACTGCCATCCAAAAATACTAAGGAGTCGCACCAAAAGCACCCCGCCAACCCCATGTTTAATTCCGGGTAGCACCCCCATCAATCCAAACAATTTTATAGAGGCTCTCATGAATTACCCAGACAGAGAAACCAGCGAAGCAATCCGCTAGGGTTTCACCAAGAGGTTTATCATCCCTTTCAAGGGTACGGGATCTCAGAATGTTCCAAATAACCTGAAGTCAGGTAGGGCCAACCCGCAAATGGTGGAAAGCAAAATTAAGAAGGAATTACTACGGGGCAGGATTGCGGGAACTTGGGACCACATGCCTCTCAAGGAGTACATAATATCGCCCCTAGGACTGGTCCCCAAATAAGAACCCGGGAAAATGAGGCTAATTCATCACCTATCCTACCCTAAGGGCCAATCGCTAAATGATGGCATTCCGCACACGGAATCCGCGGTATCCTACACACACTTCCAAGAGGCGGTAAGACTCATAAAAGAATGTGGCAGGAACCCCCTGATGGCCAAACTGGACATTGAATCTGCCTTCAGATTATTGCCAGTTCACCCAGACTCCCAGAAATGGCTAGGCTTTACTTTTTAAAACAAATTATATGTAGACAGATGCCTCCCCTTAGGAAGCACAGTATCCTGTGCACTATTCAAGCAATTCAGCTCCTTTTTTCAATGGGCTTTCCAAAAACAGAGACCAAGGACCAAAACTACCTCAATGATTTCATGGTAATGGGGCCAGCAAATTCTGAAGAATGCAGCAGGGCCCTGGCGAAGTTAGAAGGTATGACCTCACAGTGTGGCATCCCCTGGCAACGGAAAAGGCGACCAAGCCAGCCACCAACATAATTTTGCTGGGTATTAACATAGACTCCGCAAGGGGTCTATGCAAAATCCCGAAAACAAAAATAGCAGAACTCCTGGAGAAAATACAAAGCCTGACAGCAAAAGACAAGGGCACAGTAAAAGAAATCCAGTCATTAGCAGGAAGCCTCAACTTCGCAGCCAGAATTATCTGTCAAGGGAGGGTATTTTCCAGAAGTCTGGAACTAAAAATCAAATCTTACACCAAACCCCACCTGCACATCCAACTAGGCACAGAGGTGAAACAAAATCTGGAAATTCGGGGGAATTTCCTTACAGAATTTCACGGGACCTCACTTTTGCGTACGCCATTGAACACATGGACAAAAAGGGTCCTTTTCACCGATGCAGCCGGGAGCAGGGGGTTTGGAGCCATACTAGACTCAGAATGGGTGGCAGGACACTGGCCCATAACATGGCCTCTGCAGGGTGGACGAAAAATATCACCCTCCTAGAAATATTTCCCATTTGGCTAACTTTACACATCTGGGGCAGGCAGCTAGCTAACACGGAACTCTTGGTCTGGTGCGACAACATGACCGTAGTAGGCTCCATAAAAAGAAGATACACTAGATGCCCTTTAGTGCTGAAAGTCCTACGAGCCATTACAGCGGTCACACTACAAGAAAACATTGTGGTCAAAGCAAAGCACATCACTGGAGCAGAAATTAATATTGCTGATGCTTTATCTCGCTTTCTGTGAACAAGATTCCGGGAGCTAGCGCTGCACGCTTGGAACAGATGACGCCAATACCAGCGGAATGCTGGGCAATAATAGGAATACAAAAATAACGTCATCAACGCCAGCGCCAGAGAGCACAGACCGTGATGCTCAACAAGAAGCAGGCACCTCGAAAATGGATGCCAACAAAATAGTCGGCTATCCGGCCGGAGGCTGGAGCACAGCCCTCACTTCTATACACATCAAAGTCCCAGGGCTCCGCTGGGTCTTATAAATAAGAGCAGAATGCTCTAAGAAAACACAATCTGTTTGTGGAACCTGAACGGGGAACCAAACTAGCAGGAGGTTCGCTGTTCACTCAGCGTCTTCCACATTTTGCTTCTTTACCACAAAACCCTCCCACCCTACAAATAAGGGAGAAGAACAGGGCACTGTACGGTGTCCACAACAAGTCGTGGGATATGAGAAGGCGGCACGGGCCAGAGGGGGTAACCTCAGGACCTGGTGCCCAAAAGTAGAATATTATGATGATATGTGATTATTGTTATCTCCATAACCATATCTGCACAATAAAATCCTACGGCCTTTTATTGCAAACACTTGACAACATGTTGTGAGTCAAATTATTTCGGGTGAGGGTTCGGGGTCGGCCAACAATAATGCATGCATATGGGTTCAGCGGTGAGAGAGATATGTTCCAGTGCATGACAGTTTCAGGATGATGAAGTCGAAGCATTTTATGCAGCAGAAGTTTGAACGAAATGTAGGTGTCGCTCGTAGGTATAAGAGCTTGCAGTTGTAGATTTCTGTACTGGATACGGGTCTGCCATGAGCCCGTAAAATTGACATATTTTTCACCCAACTGGTGTTCGCTTAAGTGGCATCAACGGTATGAATGGCTGCATCGGGCACTCTTGGCATACAACCGGCTCTTTGCCCGCTCACTTGGCTTTTCTAGAAGCGAAGGAATGCCATGAACTCTCCAGTTGGCATGACCAGTACATTAATGCGCCTGCTGCCTACATATGTGTGTTACAAAGGTTGCATCTTTCTAAGATATTCTCGTGTCACAAGTACACACCCAAACATGACTTACTCACGCTTTCAAACCTTTGAGCTGAATTCTGGTCATGCCTGCTGTTAAGAAGCCTGGAAGCTGGACATGTATAGCAGTCTTTGATATGTAGAACTAATTATTATTTCTGTTCTGAGGAATGTCTGTTCACATGTTACATGGATGGAGAGTAGCAACCATGTGTGTAGCTATATCATGCACGTATGCAAGCCTGCTATGTCTAAATACAGAAAGCCAGACAGTGGGGGTCATTACGAGGTTGGAGGTAACCATGGCGCTATTAGCGACATGGCTGCCTCCAAAACCTCACTGACTCCGCCCTGGTGAATGGAGCTATTACCACCCCATTCCAAGGCTGGTGGGGCGGTAATTCCCCATTCACCAGGGCCCTTCCCCATTCCCATTTGAGCCCCCATAGGGCTCAATGGGAATGGGGAAGGCGCTAATAACAGTACCGCCAATTGCTGTACCGTTATTAGCTCTAAGGTCCCTTTGCGATTCCTGTCCTTAACGCCTGGTAAAATCAGGCATTAAGGGAGGACCCACAAAGGGAACTCGTAGTAGGGCGGTAAGGGATTACCGGTACCGGTGCCCGTACCGGTACCGGTAATCCCTTACTGCCCGGGTCGTAATGAGGCCCAGTGCCCCTTTGACATGTGCTGGTCTTTATAAAAAGGAAGCCTTTGAGACAGACCTGAGCTCCTGTAAATCCCTTGGGCATGAGTTGGATTGTATCTGCCATGTTAGTGATCGAAGGTCCTACATTCAGCGCCCCTCCCCACATATACCTTACTTTCCCTCAATAACCCAGCAATTATCCCCTCTTCTTTGCCAATCCCTTACCCTCCCTACTTCTTTATTTATCACCGTCTCCCTTCCCTCTAGCCCTCTTCAACTCCTTCTGACTCCCTTTCTCTCTTCATGAAGGACTCACCTCTCTCTTTCTCCCTTCTCACTCGTACCCCTTCATCTCTCTTTCTCTCTCTCTCCCAGGACAATGGGAACATCCCATTTGACATTCTCCAAGCTCTTATCAAGTATTCAGAACGTTTGGACAACAGCTCCCAGGCAGTGACAAGCATTTCTCTTCTGTGAGCAATTCATGAATGCTCTAAGCAGTGAGTGAAACTGCATAGAAAATGTTCACTGATCAGTGGTGGACTGGCCTGCAGGCCCGGTAGGCCTCTGCACCATGGTCCTCTGTTGTGTGCATATTGAGGATGTCTGCTCCTCTTCCCTGCCCCCAAAACACTCTTATTTATTTATTTATTAAAACACTCTTTCTTCCATCTCTCCTCATCTCCCACATCCCCTGGAAGTAAACATGTTTGATAAAGGCTCAAGTTTGTCATTCCTGGCTCTTCACAAATGTTAAATGCCAGTGTGTTCTTATGTTTAACTACATTGTAATCCCTATACAGAGACAAGTGTGCTCCACAACTTACTATGTGTTCCTATTGTTTTCTAAATTGTCTTGTGAGAGGATCCAACAATCCTTCTTAGTGTGGTTGGACTTGCCCACTGGGTGTAATATGGAGCCCCTTTGAAGAACGTGTCCAGGGCCACCTTTGGTTCTGTCAACCCTTGTCACTGAAGTTCTGTTTAGCTATTTTACATGCCCTATCAATGACTGGGTAAGGCTTTAGAAAATGCTAAAAATGGAATGTTGGATGTAGTAGACTTGCATATTCAGTGGCTAGGGCAGTCTCTTCCTCACACACCTTCTGGCACTCCCTCTTCCTCCTCGCTGTTGTCCTACCTTTCTTTCTATTACCCTTCCCACCCATTTAATCGTCTGCTCACATGGATATGAACTCTTTCTCACAACTCTTATTTCCTTTTGTAGCCAAGAAGATTGTGAAGAAAAAGGTGAAGGTGATAAAGACAGTGAAGAAGGTGAAGAAGCAGAAAGAGTTGCCGGCCACTGACGGGCAGGGAAAAGCAGAGCGTATGTATAATATGTCGTAGAAAAATGTTGCTGTTCTGAAATTCAACCACTCTCATGACAGAACTGGCATGACATGTCTTGTAATCTTAAAAAAGATCTCCTATCTAAAAATCAAATACAAAAACAATCCCATCACACTGTAACCACCAATTCGCCCCTATGTGTTGCCAAGACTCAGGAAGGAGATATAGACCACAGCAGCAAACAAACATGGATGCGTCTCCACCTGTCAGCTGTGATTAGAACTGGGCACTGTGGCTCAAACCAAGGGCGGTCGCAGTCGTGAGTGCCAAATTCCAGTGAGTGTGGCATCGAGGATTACTTGGTGGCAGCCACCAGTTGGCAAGATGTCCATGATAGTGGTGACACAGTCTAGGGTGGCATTCGCCACCCTAAAGTTCAGGTAAAACCTGTTTGCATAGACTTTTCCTGAAACTATATTACTAATAACTCTCAACTCACCAGACATATTTGGAAGGTATGGGCCCCTAAAATCTGGACACTTTGGTGAAAATGCATTAAATGGTTCAAATGTTATTAAGAAAATAAGAAACTGTTTTTCACCTACTCCCATTCATTTTCTCATAGAGAAAAAGGTGATTGCTCCCGTTGAATACCCGTAGCGTAAAAACTGTTGGCCGGATTTCTACCAATATGAGACAAGTTGGGCACAAAGCGTTACACATGTGCCTTTTGTTGGTTAGGTGGAAATCCATCCAGTAATTTTTAAAATGTTTTAACATATTCGCTAGAGAAAGGGGTGATTCATGTCCCCAAACATTTTTATATATCTCCCATGGTGCATTGCAACATAGAGGCTTTTCAGAAATGATAACCTGCTATTCTATTTTTGGGAGGGATTCCTGTGATAATCCAGAGAGAAGCTGACGAAGGAAAGGGCACAAACAGACATTTGGAGGAGGAAAAAGGATGGTTTCTTATCAGGCTAGTGGTGGGGGGTGGGGAAGATGACCATAACTGCATTATGTGAGTTAATGGGGAGGGGGGGCTGGGGAGCCCATTAGGTCTAGAACATTTTCTTCTTACAGGGGAATCCCTGCGTGAACCTCACGAGATTCCTCTGCAATGTCAAATGCTGCGCTCAGAAAAGACAATGCGTCGCGCAAACCAGAAAGTGAGGAAGGGGAGGCATAGTGCCAGTGGGGACAGGGAAGACTATTACATTTACGAGCTGGTTCCCATTGTGGCAGAAATCGGCAAACCTGTTACCGCATGAATCGGCATATGGTGCATTACCGTGGGAGTGACTGCCACAGATTGCCTAGCATTTCGGTGCTGAGGGAAGGAAAGAGACTGATATGTTTGGGATATTTCTTCCTTGTGAAAGATAGTGAGCTAAAGACTCTGGGTAAGTCTCTCGTAACCAGGACCCCCCCTGTTAATTTGCATGTTTAAGTAACTTTGGGTCTCACCCTAAATTATTAGGGGAATCCAGACGTGGACCCCTTGCTCACTATTCTTAGAGAGGCACAGCTCCACCCTACTGATGAGGTCCAAGCAGACCGAAACACGTGTCTGGGGTTGCTCTTGGTACTCTTGTTCAGAGGAGAATTGCCTAGCATTTCGGTGCTGAGCTGCCCGGGTAAGTCTTTCATAACCAGGACTAATGTCTGGCAGAGGGACTCCCAGGACCCCCTTTGTTAATTTGCATATTTAAGTAACTTTGGGTCTCACCCTAAGTTACTTGTTGAATCCAGACGTGGACCCCTTGCTCACTATTCTTAGAGAGGCAAAGCTCCACCCTACTGATGAGGTCCAACCAGACCGAAACACGTGTCTGGGGTTGCTGTTGGTACTCTTGTTCAGAGGAGAATTGCCTAGCACTTCGGTGCTGAGCTGCCCGAGGGAAGGACAGAGACTGATATGTTTGGGATATTTCTTCTCTGTGAAAGATAGTGAGCTAAAGACTCTAGGCAAGTCTCTCGTAACCAGGACTAATGTCTGGGAGATGGACTCCCAGGATCCCCCCCTTGTTAATTTACAGAAGTAGAGGATGGTATCAATTTTACCAGTGACTGTTATCATGATAAATGATCACAGGAATGAAAGGGAGCGGGGGGAGAGTGCATTGACCAATAGCCTATGGGTCTTTGAACCTCACCATAGTCATTTTAACCAGGACAGAGGTGGGATCTGGTAACTTACTAGGCAGGGAAATATGGGTCTTTTCTAATAATTGGTGCAACATTTACAGTTGACCCTGAGTACACCCGCCATGGCCCACTGTCTTTGTAAATAATGAGCACAACATGGACAGTGGACATGTGGACACAGCCTAAGGCCATTGCCTCTGGACCATGAGGTCGCTAGGTACGGTCCTCTGTCTCTTTTGATAATTGGTGTAACATGTATAGTGGACATGGCCGGCTATGGTCAGTGGACTATGAAGCAGCACGCCACGGACTGCTGATTTAAAAAAAATAATTAGTGCAAGATGGAGAATGGACATGGCATAGGGCGTGGCAGATGGGATATGGTTAGTTACTAGTGGGGAGGGTATGGCCAGTGGCTGGTAGGCAGAGGCCACTAAGGCCATCACAAGTGACCTTCCCTCTTTTTAAATAATTAGTGCAATATGTACAGTGACCAGGGGCCGAAAGCCGTAGCAACTGCCATCGCCAGAGTGCCCTGAAGAAGATATAGTGTTACACAAGCTTTGAAAGTCAGTGAAACACTTTAAGAATCCAAAAGATGATCCGATTACATGCAATAAAACCCTTACATTCAGCAGGTGTGGGAAGAGAGCACCATTGTAACCCCGAGTGCCCCCCACTCAGTCTGCAAAGCTGGAGAGAGTGGTGTTTTTGCAGCTCTGAAAGTGCAGGTGGGGGATGGAGTAGAGTGGGCGAGTGAAATCAGCTGTTAACCATTCATGTGGGGGTAACAATAGGGGGCTGTTTAGAGCCCCTCATTCACTGGGCAGTATTATCGCAGGTGAGAAAGTTGCTGGTGATGAGAATATAATTATCACACACAGCTGTGAAGTATAAACATGCTGGTAAAGCATAGAAGAAATGTCAGCAGAAGAAAGGGAGAGGTGCTGACATGTCAGCAGAGGGAAGGGAGAGGTACCGAGATGTCAGCAGAGGAAAGGGAGAGGTGCTGGCATGTCAGCAGAGGGAAGGGAGAGGTACTAACATGTCAGCAGAGGGAAGGGAGAGGTGCTGACATGTCAGCAGAGGGAAGGTAGAGGTGCTGACATGTCAGCAGAGGGAAGGGAGAGGTACTAAGATGTCAGCAGAAGGAGGGGGTGCTGACATGTCAGCAGAGGGAAGGGAGAGGTACTAACATGTCAGCAGAGGGAAGGGAGAAGTGCTGACATGTCAGCAGAGGGAAGGGAGAGGTACTGAGATGTCAGCAGAGGGAAGGGGGAGGTGCTGACATGTCAGAGGAGGGAAGGGAGAGATACTGAGATGTTAGCAGAGGAAAGGGAGGGGTGCTGAGATGTCAGCAGAGGGAATGGAGAGGTGCTGGCATGTCAGCAGAGGGAAGGGAGAGATACTGAGATGTCAGCAGAGGAAAGGGAGGGGTGCTGAGATGTCAGCAGAGGGAAGGGAGAGGTGCTGACATGTCAGCAGAGGAAGGGAGGGGTATGTCAGCAGAGGGAAGGAGAGTTGCTGAGATGTCGGCAGTGGGTAGGGAGAGGTACTGAGATGTCAGCAGAGGGAAGGGAGAGGTGCTGAGATGTTGGCAGTGGGAAGGGAGAGTTAACAAGATGTCAGTTAAGGGAAGGGAGAGGTGCTGAGATGTCGGCAGAGGGAAGGGAGAGGTGTTGACATGTCAGCAGAGGGAAGGGAGAGGTGCTGACATGTCAGCAGAGGGAAGGGAGAGGTGCTGAGATGTAAGCAAAGGGAAGGGAGAGGTGCTGACATGTCAGCAGAGGGAAGGGATAGGTGCTGAGATGTCAGCGGAGGGAAGAGAGAGGTGCTGAGATGTAAGCAGAGGGATGGAAGAGGTGCCGAGATGTCAGCAGAGAGAAGGGAGAGGAGCCGAGATGTCAGCAGAGGGAAGGGAGAGGTGCTGAGATGTCAGCAGAGGGAAGGGAGAGGTGCTGCAATGTCAACAGAGGGAAGGGAGAGGTGCAGGGATGTCAGCAGATGGAAAGGAGATGCTGAGATATCAGCGGAGGGAAGGGAGAGGTGCTGATATGTCAGCAGAGGAAAGGGAGAGGGCTGAGATGTCAAGAGGGGGAAGAGAGAGGTGCTGACATGTCAGCAGAGGGAAGGGAGAGGTGCTGAGATGTAAGCAGAGGGAAGGGAGAGGTGCTGAGATGTCAGCAGAGGGAAGGGGAGGTGCTGAGATGTCAGCAAAGGGAAGGGAGTGGTGCTGTGATGTCAACAGAGGGAAGGGAGAGGTGCAGGGATGTCAGCAGATGGAAAGGAGAGGTGCTGAGATGTCAGCAGAGGGAAGGGAGAGGTGCTAAGATTTCAGCAGAGGGAAGGGAGAGGAGCTGAGATGTCAAGAGGGGGAAGAGAGAGGTGCTGACATGTCAGCAGAGGGAAGGGAGAGGTGCTGAGATGTAAGCAGAGGGAAGGGAGAGGTGCTGACATGTCAGCAGAGGGAAGGGAGAGGTGCTGACATGTCAGCAGAGGGAAGGGGGAGGTGCTGAGATGTCAGCCGAGGGAAGGGAGAGGTGCTGACATGTCAGCAGAGGGATGGATGAGGTACTAACATGTCAGCAGAGGGAAGGGAGAAGTGCTGACATGTCAGCAGAGGGAAGTGAGAGGTACTGAGATGTCAGCAGAGGGAAGGGGAGGTGCTGAGATGTCAGCAGAGGGAAGGGAGTGGTGCTGTGATGTCAACAGAGGGAAGGGAGAGGTGCAGGGATGTCAGCAGATGGAAAGGAGAGGTGCTGAGATGTCAGCAGAGGGAAGGGAGAGGTGCTGAGATTGCAGCAGAGGGAAGGGAGAGGGGCTGAGATGTCAAGAGGGGGAAGAGAGAGGTGCTGACATGTCAGCAGAGGGAAGGGAGAGGTGCTGAGATGTAAGCAGAGGGAAGGGAGAGGTGCTGACATGTCAGCAGAGGGAAGGGAGAGGTGCTGAAATGTCAGCAGAGGGAAGGGAGTGGTGCTGTGATGTCAACAGAGGGAAGGGAGAGGTGCAGGGATGTCAAGAGGGGGAAGAGAGAGGTGCTGACATGTCAGCAGAGGGAAGGGAGAGGTGCTGGGATGTAAGCAGAGGGAAGGGAGAGGTGCTGACATGTCAGCAGAGGGAAGGGAGAGGTGCTGACATGTCAGCAGAGGGAAGGGGTAGGTGCTGAGATGTCAGCCGAGGGAAGGGAGAGGTGCTGACATGTCAGCAGGGGGAAAGGAGAGGTACTGACATGTCAGCAGAGGGAAGAGAGAAGTCTGACATGTCAGCAGAGGGAAGGGAGATGTGCTGAGATGTCAGCAGATTGAAGGGGGAGGTGCTGACATGTCAGCAGAGGGAAGGGAGCGGTGCTGAGATGTCAGCAGAGGGAAGGGAGAGGTGCTGATATGTCAACAGAGGGAAGGAGGGGTGCTGAGATGTCGGCAGTGGGAAGCAAGAGGTACTGAGATGTCAGCAGAGGGAAGGGAGAGGTGCTGAGATGTTGGCAGTGGGAAGGGAGAGGTACCGTGATGTCAGATGAGGGAAGGGAGAGGTGCTGAGATGTCGGCAGAGGGAAGGGAGAGGTGCTGACATGTCAGCAGAGGGAAGGGAGAGGTGCTGACATATCAGCAGAGGGAAGGGATAGGTGCTGATATGTCAGCAGAGGGAAGAGAGAGGTGCTGAGTATAAGTAGAGGGATGGAAGAGGTGCTGAGATGTCAGCAGAGAGAAGGGAGAGGAGCTGAGATGTCAGCAGAGGGAAGGGAGAGGTGCTGAGATTTCAGCAGAGGGAAGAAAGAGGGGCTGAGATGTGAACTGGGGGAAGAGAGAGGTGCTGACATGTCAGCAGAGGGACGGGAAAGGTGCTGAGATGTAAGCAGAGGGAAGGGAGAGGTGCTGAGATGTAAGCAGAGGGAAGGCAGAGGAGCTGAGATGTCAGCAGAGGGCAGGGAGAGGTGCTGAGATGTCAGCAGAGGGAAGGGAGAGGTGCTGAGATGTTGGCAGAGGGAAGGGAGAGGTACTGAGATGTCAGCAGAGGGAAGGGGAGGTGCTGAGATGTCAGCAGAGGGAAGGGAGTGGTGCTGCGATGTCAACAGAGGGAAGGGAGAGGTGCAGGGATGTCAGCAGACGGAAAGGGAGAGGGCTGATATGTCCACAGAGGGAATGGAGAGGTGCTGAGATTTCAGCAGAGGGAAGAAAGAGGGGCTGAGATGTGAACCGGGGGAAGAGAGAGGTGCCGACATATCAGCAGAGGGACGGGAAAGGTGCTGAGATGTAAGCAGAGGGAAGGGAGAGGTGCTGAGATGTAAGCAGAGGGAAGGCAGAGGAGCTGAGATGTCAGCAGAGGGCAGGGAGAGGTGCTGAGATGTCAGCAGAGGGAAAGGAGAGGTGCTGAAATGTCGGCAGAGGGAAGGGAGAGGTGCTGAGATGTAAGCAGAGGGAAGGGAGAGGTGCTGAGATGTCGGCAGAGGGAATGGAGGGGTGATGAGATATCAGCATAGGGAAGGTGGAGTGGAGGTAGCATATGTCAACAGAGGAAAAGGAGAGGGGATAGGATGTCAGCAGAGGAAGGGAGAGGTGCTGAAATGTCAGCAGAGGTGCTGCACTGATTTCCCCGCAAATCAAAATGCATAATTTGTTCCGGGGTATAAGCATCTTTCTGTATCCAAATGGGTCTATTGCCCAGTGCATAAGGGTGCATTATGAGGTTAACAAACCCAAACATATTTATGTAGACCAAACATATGGTGCAACCTTACATATCATGAAAACATTGCAAAAAGGCCTGGTGTCAATTAAAATGTTTCATGACGCTTTTTAAAGGTGTTTCTGTGTGTCAGGAAAATGTGCACGTGGGCCTCTGAATTCTGTGGTCATTCACGTTGCTCAGGGGATGCACACGTGCTTGGGAGTAGGGCAGTAATGGGCGTTAATTGCTCACTAACGTAATGGTCCTGAGTGAAGTGAGTTTCCCTAGCAACAACTACTGGCTCTAATTAATCCTTAACACCACCCCCCCCTCCCAGTGGTAGAAGTGTACCGAAAAAAGTAGTGGAACTGTGGTCTGGTCAGGGGAGAAGGTAAACACATAGTAACACGTGACAAGAGTTGCTGCTGGGGCATTCCAATAGTCTAAGTGAATAGTAACTAAGCCTCCTATTACAACTTTACACTTGCACAAGGACATGAATGGACAAATCCTCTGTATAGAATGGTGAACATGGTTGTAAAAAGTAGAGGAATGGTAAGCATAAATGAATAAACGTAGTGGAACATTGCTCCCGACAGTTCCCGGTCAATTCGATCATTGCCTGCCACCCCCAAGCTCACTAATGCATTAGCCCCTAGCTTAGGGTAACCAGATTTAAAAAAACAAAAAACGGGCCGGCGAAAGACAGAGGTGGGACGACAATAAAACTGTAGTCTTACTTCTATGTCGCTGGCCTGTAGCAGAGGGCAGGGAGGGGGTGTGCACACAGGCACACTCCTCTCATTGGAGGAGAGCACCAGGGAGGGGAAGGGTGAGGAAATGGGGGCGTGAAAAGCATTTGCGCCCCCAATTACGAGCAGGAAAAGTTATGCCGGGACCCGATTTCGGGATTTCGGGACCGTAGCCAGCCAGCCTTCCAATCCCCAGACGGGGATTGGAAAATGAACAAACTCCCAGGACCTCCAGAACGGAGGATGATTTCCCCGGACTGTCCTGGGAAAACCGGGACATCTGGTCACCTTAACCTTGCTGGGTAGTTTTGCTACTGTTTTTCACTTTTGCACACCAAACTCTCAGTGTCAAACTATTAAAAAGCAAACCCTACTAAGATGGCCTCCAGGAACAGAAGCGGGGTCCCTTTGAAACCGAGACTCCCTAGGACAGGGGTCTTCAGTCTGTGGCTCTCCAGATGTTTTGAACTACAACTCCTATGATCTCTAATCATTGACTATGCTGGCTAGGGCTGATGGAAGCTGTAGCCCAAAACATCTGGAGAGCCAGAATCCTCATCTGGAGAGCCAGGAATACTGGTCTTCGCTGCTAAGAAGAATAATAATAAGTATAATATGATATGATGATGATGATATGATGATGATGAGTAGGGCCTATTAGTGAGGCAGGGATTAGAGAGAAGCTGGTGGCGTGCAGACACCTGGGGTCAGAGGAGAGGAGCAGCAAGTGCCAGTCACTGGGGCGATTACTTGAGAAGAGGCCACAATCAGGATTCTTAAAGGCAACTTTTGGCCATCTGTGGCTGCATTCAAAGGGCCCTGATTGGTCCCCCATCACCCACTCTTCCACTCCATGAGGTAATTGAAAATGAAAGTGTGTGCTTAGATTGAAGCAGCGTGGACGGGGTGGGCACCATTCAAAGCCATTTCACTACTTTGCAGGTGGAGGGTAAAGGAACCCAGGAGGCTCACTGTGCCTCAGCCACCTTCCTAGCTCTGTCAGTTCAGCATGCAGCCTGCATTTACATGAGACATAATGGATGCATGTGGTACAGGGGAAAAGCTTAGCCTTTCACTGCATGCCCCAGTAATGTGTGAAGACACGCTGTTTACCGATCAGGCGTCATAGTAGCTCATTTTCTTGTAGCTTGTACTTTGGCGGCGGGGAGTCGTTACGCTGACGCTGCAATGTACATGGCCCACTGCCACCAAATTTTCCACATTTGCCTGAAGGAATGCAAATGTGCAGGGCAATAGGTGGCATACAAGCCTGCACTAAGCAGGTAAGGGATAGTGATACAGGTCTTTGGCATGGCTACGGGGTCTGGCCTGAGTGCACATGACCCGGTCAAGGGGATAGATCTGCCGGGAACCTGTTAACCGTGGGGGGATATTGTCTCGGGAGGATAGCTCAGAGGCGATGTGCTCACCTTGGACGACAAGGAGCAGCACAGGTTCGATCCCCGGGTCTGCAGCTTAGAAACCTCTGGTTGTTAAGCGTGTTATAAATAACTTATCATCTCATGCATGGGGTTGTTTACGGTGCGCATCTTCTGTTCCATTCTGAGCAGCAGGAGCTGGAAGGGGGCATTGTGAATTGTGGTGGCATGTTGTTCCAGAGGAGAGGTGCATAGCTACAGATTTTAGGTGTTGAATGACCTTGCAGAGCCATATGCCCTGTAAATGCCATTATAAATGTGCCCACGTTTAAATAGTGTATCCCAGGAGTGGTAGACACTATGGCATCATCGGCAAACAAATTGTCATGTTAAGCTTCATCATTAAATCTCACCCCACAATATTAACTGGTGTCTCCTGTGAATACAATAAAGGTGGAGACACGTCACACTCTCTCACAGAGATTGGCATTTCATCAGTAAAAGGAATTCTACTTGTAGCTCCAGAGAAACCTTGCACATTCATGGCATTTCCCGATATTGGATATTTGCCCTCTCGTATACATGAGCGAGTTGCACCAGTGTCTACTAAAAAATAAAAGGATTTGCCTCCTATCAATACATCAACCCTCATTTCATCTTGGGTGTCTGGTGTTACCGACAGTATTGAACACATCAAGGCGCCCTGTGAGCTGTCCAATTGCGGATATATGCTCATCCCAGTACCTGTGAAAGGACTACCTCCCATCACAGTGGCACCTCCCATTCTAGGTGTCATTTGCTGTCCCGTGTTTGTGTTCTGCTGTATCTGCATGTTTGCACGTTGTGACTGTCCTTGTAGCGGATTCAATGGTGCTTGCTGTAATTGCTGTGTTTGCTGCATTTGCAGCGCTTGCTGTTGATACACTGTCTGATCTCGTGCAAACCCATTTCTAACTTGTGGGCTATGTGCCGCAGGGTAAGCTGTCCCCCCTCTTGAAAATGGCCCATTCTGTACATATCCTTGGCTTCCACAAACATGTGCGATGTGGCCTGTCATGCCACACGTCCAACATAATAGAGGCGGTCTTCTAATTTGCCCTCCTTGCATATTGTGGTTATCACTCTGCATATTCTGAAAGCCACTCTGATTATTTTGGAAGTTACCTCTCCCTCTGTAGCCCATTCCTTGGCCTCTCTGCATGAACCCATTTCCTCCTTGGTCCATCTGACGTTATTTATTTACCTGCTACGCACCCATAGGTTGCTGCATTCCCAGCCCTTCTCTGCTTGTCAAAACCGCCCCTTCTAGAGAGTATTTTGACAATTTTTCTGAACTAACATGGCTTTTTCAAGGTTCCTAGCTGCTTCCCGTTTCTTATTCTTTTCTTGCAGCAGTCGACAGTGATGCACTATAGTCAACTGTATTTCTGGCCATGGCCTTGCTTCCATACCCACTAATTTCTTGAGCTGCCTCTGCACTTGCTCCGGCAGTCCTTGACATAAAATGTGGTAAAATACTGCTATCGCTTTCCCCCAAGGCTCACGAGTTTCCAAAGTCAACTTTTCCTGAATATGTTGAATATAAGCAAGCAGATCTTCCCCTTCTTGCATCTTGAATGCCATGATTGCACCCATATCTAATGTGTCAGGATACTGCACCCTCATGGCTCCCCAAACATCTGCTCTGAAATTATTAAATGGTGCTCCGTCATGAGCTGTATTCTGCACCGTGACACTCGAATAACCTGCTCGTGTCCAAATGTCGCCAGCCCTCTCCCCATGAATGCCTGCCAGGAGACGCTTAACATCCTCTTTTGCTAGAGTATTCTATTCTGTCATTTTCTATAGCTCATAAATCCATTTTCCTGCACCCGCCAAGAAGCTGGGGAGTTTACATCTTAAATTATCCTTATCCATCTGTGGCCATGGGATATACTGTGGCCTAGCCCCTCCTTTATCTAATAGGGGGAACTGCGTATACCCAGATCCACCTTCGGCTCCCATTGCCTGCCTATCCATAGCAGGGACAATGGTTATGCAACACCTTCTTCCTACCAATGACCTTAGTCTGCTCACATATGGTGGCTATTACCCTTTCTCACTATGCGCTCGTCCTTTAGGGCGCTCGGGATAGGCTATAGGATCTGGAGTCCTATCCTTAGGTTGTTCTAGATCTGACCATCTTACTCCCTTGTCTGACAGCATGCATCCCTCAGGACCACATGCGTTTCCTGCCTCTTCCCCTTGCAAGGTTTCCCTTTCCTCGTCTGACATGTCTAAACCCCATCTGGTGTAGCTCTCGTTCTCTCCACCCTTGTTTAATGTCAGCCTGTCTAGAGACAGTGCTCTATGATCAAGACTAAATGCATCCTGCCCTTCACTTTGTGATTGGAAGACAAAAGACTGACTTCCCTTCCATCGGCTTTCCGATCGACTGCTTTCTCCTAAGTCTTGAGAGGCCTTATCGATCCTATCTCTGATGCTCCCTATGTCAAAACCTTCCTCTAGGGTTACCCTAGATGGTCCAGGAATTGCTTCCTTTAATGGAAGAAACTCCTCTATTGTTGCCCCATTGTATCGGTGCACATGGTTCCAATAACCCTGTTTGAATGTGCTCAATGTCACATTCCCGATGTCTCCATTTTCGATCTGTTTCTACATCTAATTCCCTTTGTTTTGTTGCCTCCCATCTAACTCTTTCTTCTTCCTCTAGTCTTTTGCCCTTCCTCATTTCATTTGCCCTTAGTTCTTCTTCTTCCTTTCATCTCTGTATTCTTTTATCTCTTAATTGCTGTGCTTCCTCTTCTTCTCTCTTTCCTTATTGTCTATCCCGTTCTTTTATTATTCTCTGCCTGTTGTCATATTTCTTTTGCTCCTCTGCTGTTTCTTTGCTGTTCTTCCTGATACATTTGTTCTCGCTGCTGTCTTTTCTTTCTCTTTCTCTTTCTCTTTCCTCAACCTTCTTTCTCGTTCCCTGTCTTTTTGATCTTGTTCGGCTTGATCTTCTCCTTGCCTGATTTCCTCAATGCTTTTCCCATCAAGTTTAAGCAATATCTGTCTACCCATCCATTCGTTCTGTACGAGCGTTATCTCGTCAGCTTTATCCTTATCCCCTTTCCGTCTCTTAAGCTCTCGTTCTATATCTGTGGTCACATTTGATTGTTAAATTTTATCCCCCTTGTTCTGCAAGGCCTTAAAGATATTTTCCTTTCTCTTACTCTCTTCTGAACTATCACCACTGCTATACACAGGTGGTTTGTATATTGGATCGCTATATCCTGTTGCTGCTTTCAGTTCCTTTAACGGATACAGTCCTATATTTTCTGTACAATCGCCGTTTACTTCCGGCGGAGTAGGCGGAACAGAAGGCTCAACACTTTTCTCCTTGCTCTGATTGAGCATCCATTCCTCAGGAGGCGGGTCCTCTTGCTTCTCCTGACACATCTTCCAGAGTTCTAAAATAGATCATCTTTCCTCTGATTTCTTTCCTGTGAGCACTACGTGCAAGTATGTGGTCATGTGCTGTAATACTGCTTTTGACAGTGATCTCCCTTGTGGCCATGGCATGAACATCTTGTCTGCTGTGCCCTTTACCTATTGTGCACTGTACTGTTTGATCTTGGGCATATGTTTTGGAAATATTTTACACATATGCATTAGTGGTGTGACTTCTCCCATTTGACAAGTCTCAATTGACTGTCTATACTTACCAGTGTTTACACAAAATACATTTCAGAAATATAACAAATATGAGCGTGCTCGAAAACTCACCGCCCAAAGCCTTTATTTCTCAAGAATTTCAATCTACCCTGCGGTCGGCGCCTTCAATGACCAAAGATAGATAACAACTCTTGCCTCTACACAACACAGTATATCCTTGCCGCTTTTCCAACACTTCTTCAAAACATAAAATTCACAAACATACAAACTAGTCGACTTTCATATGCATGTCATGACACCTCTTTTCACTTAGCACCTAAGATGCTCTGATAGGAGTTTGAATTGCCCCCTCTTTCACAGACCTGTCTGTGTGCAGCCTAGTTTTACTCACTTGGGTTTTGGAACAACACCTTCTACGTTCCTTGAGCGAGGAACCCGACTTTCAGATGCTTCACATTTCACTTTAACTCCTTATCATATATCTTTGATGCTCCTCGTCACACACACTAAAACAACCCCCCGTTACCTTATGTTACCACAATCCCATCCCCACAATTTTCCAGTATCCTCAGCCTACTCACCATTTGCTTTTCACCGCTAGGCCCTCAGTATCGTCTCCCCTCCTTCAATCCAGCCACTGCGGCCTTCAGTCCGCTCGGCACCTGTGGAAACCAGGAGGGATTTCGTCAAAGAGGGGCCCGTACCACCTGTATCTTCTTTACTTGCAAGTTGTCTATTTGGGTCGTTCCCCACAGGAAACTTTGCGTCCTTCCAGCTACATGGTCAACTAAATCGATAAATCTTTTATCTATACATCCTCTGCTACTACATGAACCCATTGACCTGCTGGTCCTTTAAGACGAGGTTGTGCTCTTATAGGATAATGGGGATGCGGAAGTCACTCAAACATCAATAATAAGATTGACTGAGGAAGTTGGCAAAAGGTTTAACTGTTTTATTAACAATTATCTAAAACAGGAGTACAACGGACATCGACAGACATCTCATGGCAAGGTCTCGACGATTTTCATAAAAAACATGCTTTTATGGTAAAAATTCAACATCATTGATATCACACTACGTGGCAAACTGTAAAATGTGGAAGGTCTACGGGAAATATCTACATATACGGGTTGCGATTGGATCTCTACTGTCAGGTGGGAAACTAAGCCCTCCTCTAGTGCAAGTCATCTTCATCATCACAAAATAAAGAACGATTCATTGAGTCTCAAACTATAGGGATCTTTGATACGTGGTGCTCTATAATTGGTTGGCACGCTTGTACCTTTCTGGAATATTCCACTCGCTAGCAGTGTACAAGCTGGTACCCCAGGTGCTGGGGGGTTGGACATTACCATTCTGCTCCACCTAATTAGTTAATCATCAATCATCACTTGCAAGTATCAGTGCTTCTGGGCAAAATAGGGAGTGTGCACAGGCTCTTATCTTCTGGTCTCTGTGTCGTCTGCTCAAGTCTATTTCCATCTAGGTCATGTGACTGAAGACCATGTTTTGAGCTTCTTCTTTGTATTTAATGGTATTAAAACGACTAAAACATGGCACTCATTGTCTTTGCTGCACCTTGGCAGAGGCTTGGCTCGTCTCTTGCATTCCGTTTGCCAGTTCTCGGCTGCCTTTTGACACTGGGCCAGACAAGCCTTCTTGGTTCTTTCTTGTTCGTCAGCTACTTTTGTTAACTGCGCCACATTTTGAGCTTCCCTACTCATGGGATCCCAGTTTGTTAAAACACGATGTGGAACATCCAGATTCTTATGCATGTACATACCTTGGTGGCACCGCCTCCAATCTATTCACTACGTATAGCCAGCCTTCACGAATGCTTGCTCTACTTGCATGACAGTGGGCCTCATTACACGGTAGGCGGTAACCATGGCGCTATTAGCGCCATGGTTGCCGCCGGTATTTTACCGTGTCCGCCTTGGTGGATGGCGGAATTACCGCCCTACTCCAAGGTGAGCGGGGGAGGTAATTCCCCATTCACCAAGGCTCTTCCCCATTCCCATTTTTGCCCCCATAGGGCTCAATGGGAATGGGGAAGGTGCTAATTGCGGTACCGTAATTAGCTACGAGGTCCCTTTGCGGCACCCTACTTTAACGGCTGGTAAAACCAGCCGTTAAAGTCGGGTCCCGCAAAGGGAACTCGTAGTAAGGCGGTAGGGGTTTACCTGTACCGATGCCCTTACCGGTACCGGTAAATCCCTAGCGCCTACCGTGTAATGAGGCCCAGTATCTGTACAATTATAAAACGGTTTCCATTTTCTTCCATGCTCCTTACACGCGTAATCTTCATTTTGCACAAAAAAGGTCACTCGATCCATTATTTCGTCATTGGATTCTATATGGTCTCTTTACTTTCATTTCTTTCATCTCTCCACGGTGTGTCACTTTACGTCATGTGACATCACCAGTCTCCTCTTTTATCCATCCTCTCCCGCTCTTCGGGGATCTTTCCCAGGAGACTGTCAGCTCTTTGTGGATAGAAAAGAATGGCTTTCTTAATGGGTACTTTGCTTCAAAGGTTGCTTGTGTTATTGGCATCATTACAGGTGTCTCTTTGTCACTATTTCCAGCTCCCAACATATAGGCAGGGTTGGGGCGGGACTTCTTGTAGAGGCTTTTGGCTCCTCCTCTACACATCAGGGGTGCAATCCAGTGAGCCCGATGCACAGGCAGCTTCCCACCTGACTCATCAGAGGTCCAATCCAGTGAACCTGATACACAGGCACCTTCCCACCTGACTCACCAGAGGTCCAATCCAGTGAGCCCGATGCACAGGCACCTTCCCACCTGACTCATCAGAGGTCCAATCCAGTGAGCCCAATTAATAGGCACCTTCCCACCTGACTCATCAGAGGTCCAATCCAGTGAGCCCAATTAACAGGCACCTTCCCACCTGGCTCTTCTGGGATCCAATCCAGTGAACCTGATGCACAGGCACCGTCCCACCTGACCCATCAGAGGTCCAATCCAGTGAACCTGATACACAGGCACCGTCCCACCTGACTCACCAGAGGTCCAATCCAGTGAGCCCGATGCACAGGCACCTTGTATTGCTTGCATTGTTTATTTATTTATAGAGCGTGCCAGGACATCAGGCATCTGCGCACTTGTAAAACAAAAACAAAAAAATTGGGTTACAGGTACACAAGTAAAAATGCAGTACAGTATAAAGGCAGTTTATAGAGGAATGAACAGGATAATTAAAAAATATACTTATATACAGTTCATAGGTGAGGACATCAGTGAGGTGCATGCATCAGTGGTCATTAGTGTGTAGTCAGTGTTTGACATTAGATTTAAAGGCAGGGAGGGAGGGTGTAACGTTCCGTACCCCCAAACATCAGGCACAGACCACCCTGCCCAAGGCGTTGGGTCCCATGGGGGCCTTGAAGGCCCCAAGGAATCTTGCAGGGGCTTCCTGGACTCGGTCCTGGCGCCGTTGGTGCCAGGCTCATACTGCCATCACCAACATGGCACGTTTCAGACCCAGAGAGGCACGTGCGAACCAATATGAGGCAGGGTGAAGGGATTATTTGCTGTGGGACTATTTGCTTGGGTGTGGTTGCTGGAACTACTTTTAGAAGACTATATAAGGCACACCCTTCATACGGAACACGCTACGCGTTATTCTGCACTGCTGCAGCGTAACGCTCACCGTGTCTCAAGCTCCGGACCAGCCATCAGCCACGCCCGTCCAGTTGTCTCGAGCTACCTGAAAAGAAGAGTGAGAAAGAAGAGCAGAACAAGATACTTACCAGTCTCTTCATTGCGGCCCCTCAGGAGTCCACGCTTCTTCAGAACTGAAAAGGAAAGAACACCAGATCAGCCTTGCAGACCACACGCTCTTCATCGCAGTTCAGCGCCGCATTAATACTTACCAGCGAACCATCGGAACGTCATCACTCGATCTCCGCTTCATCTTCTGATCGCCGTTCCGGGACTGCCGCATCTGTAAAACAGAAAGAAGACATCAGGTTAGCAGAGCAGTGAGAAGGCCTCATTCTGACTTATAATCCTGCACGAGGCAGCTCTCACCTGAAGGCAGCAATCCTCACGGGCTCACAATTCTTCATCACGCAGCCTTTGTTCAGGAGATTCCGCACCTGCAGAATACAAAAAGCAGCAGGTTAGTTGTGCAGAAAAAACAGTATCGGGTGAAAAGGCTTTTGCATAGCACTGGCGCAAATCTTACCTTCGGAAGCCAGCTACCAAGAACCTCGCTCCATCGTATGCACGAAGAGGGAATCTGTAAAGAAAGGTACAGAGTGAACTTTGCAACTTGAACTCTTAGCTATCCATATCTTTGGAATAAGACTTACCATAGAGTCACAGTTGTCTGGAACTTTCAATAGGATCAGTGAAGTAACTAGATCCTAGAACTACAACGCACCCCTGCGAACAGTGGCAGGACGGAGAGCCCGCTATTCGTAACTCAAAGGTGAGGTATAGCGGGGGGTGCAAGAGGACGCCACGGGAGGCGGGAGCTGCCCTCATCCACATGGTTGGGTAACCTGTGATTTACCTTTCTAGGCAAGCCTGCTTTCATATCGGAGGGCAGTACAAGACACCACTCACCACCAGATCATCCAGCTCCGTTCGGCGCCCCTGTGGAGATCAGGTGAGCGTAACAGAGGGTAATGCTCTTAAGACATCTGGTATAGAGTTCCAAAGTTGTGCTGCCAAGACTGGAAAGCTGGAGCCTCCTTTTTTTAAGTTTGAAATCAGGGATTCTAATGCTGTTAGAGTGTGCCTTTCTGATAGGTCGTTCTGATGTGTGTTTGATGAACCTCTCCGTCAGGTATATGGGTGCCTTATTGTTGAGGCATTTATACGTCAGATTTAGTGTTTTGTATTTGATTCTGTCTTTAATGGCGATTCATTGTTTGTCGGACCGTGCCGCTCGCTTGTATCCCTCCCTGCCTGTTAAATCTCTAATGTACAGCTTTGCCGTGATATGCCCGTTTCTTCATGATTGTCACTATTAATCTGCCACAACCGCCAATATTGTAATCTAACACTGACCCCTACTCAGAAACGAATAAGAGTGCTAGCTTGTAGACTCTTCCGTCACCTGACAATCCATCACTGCACCTTTAATGTAAAATATTGCCATTGCTGCAACTGTATTTATCCTGCCTTGACCTTGCTGAAACACTGCACCACTGCCTTAACCTCCCCAGCTGTCTTACTCATACCAGTATTGACTACAATACGTCTCGTCCTACATATATCTCTGCATTATTGCTTTCAATACCGTTGCGCTTGGCATAGCACTGCGAACGTTAACTTGAGCTTCTGCCAGGTTATCTCATCCCATTTGTTCCCGCACCTACCTTTCTTCCCTGGATATACCTGCGCTATCACATTTGTGTCACACTTCCATCAATCTACTATCCTGACAGCATTCCCTCACCTCGGAATAAATTGCGCCCAGCTTGCTATCGTACTAATCACTGCGCTACCATGCTCTGCATTCCCCACTCACACTGTTAGCTTTCGCACGTAATTGTGCTCTGTTCATCTGGCTGCCTTGCATTCACTTAGGTTGCTGTTAATACATGGCTTACATTTAACCGAGCATATCTGCCATTTGCACCTGTTGTTAGCCTTCTCCGTGATGTTTGCATGTGCCCTGTAACTGCGTATACACTCACTTACGTTGATATGATCATTTAGCTGCCTTCTGTACCAATTATGTGCAACTGCACCAGCCTATAGCATTACGCATGAAGTAGATAATTCATATTGTATGTTGCCCACCACACCTATTGCATTGAGACAGTTCTTAACATACATCAAACTAGCATTACGTACCAGCACCAGTGCTTATCCTCCCTTACCACACCATGGCAGGCATTTTTGCCATTCATACTAGCCCATGATATCAACTGTTGCACGGCAACAACACTAAGGAGATCTTAGAAAACCTTAGCCTACTGTGCTACACAGCCTACTACACAGTTGGCACCCTCTCACCAGAACTTAGCCACGCTCACAACTCTGATCACCATCAAAGCTTTATTCCTCACCTTAACTACACTCCCTTTTAACACCATGGCCGCACCCAATGCCATTTAAACTTATCCATGGCTACTAAACTACTGCTTGCCATTAATGTCCCGCCAACTACCTTCCTACCTCAGTTGAAGGCAACTGCTCGAAACCAAATAACCAAAAATCACTCTTACCAACACATCCATTAATTATCCTCAAGCAAAAGATAACTGACATTAGGAGTGACTATACTCAACAACCCTTAGTACCATATTGGACCCTTCACTCTACCAACAAGCCTCAATCCAGCAGCCATGTACTACCAAACGGAGAAACCATAGACTAGGCACTAGATTTACTAAGCCATTGTCCATCTACTTAAAAGAGCACAACCAGCCACTGCTGAAGCTGTTTGGTCACAACCTACCTAACTCCAAATCTACCCCTAACTCTAAATGTCTGTCCAGCACTCACAGAGTCGCTGGGACCACCACACCCACTAGTAAAGGCCCAACCAAGGAAAATCTTAAAATTAGAGGCACCCTCATCAATGCTCGATCCCTTGTTGCCCATGCCTCTGAAAGTGCCAACATCATCACTTGCAACAAACTAGACTTCCTAGCTGTCACCGAAACATGGCTCCACAAAGCACCCGGGCCTGCCATAGCTCTAGCTTATCCAGTCAACTATGCAATCATTCGAAAAGATAGAGAAACATCCGAAGGGGGTGGCCTAGCTTTCATCTGCAAATCACCCTAGCTATCAAAGAAATAAAACCTTTGCCCTCCCATCAGCCGAGTTACTCTCAATTAAGATTGGGGTATCTCCCTCACGTACCATCACCATACATGTGATCTACAGACCTCCTGGCCCGCTTGGATCATTTGAAGAAGATATAACGTCTCTTATGAACACTAACGTTAAACTTGGTTCCCAAATCATCTTACTTTGTGATTTCAACTTGGGCCTCAACGACCCTAAAGACCAGAATGCCACTATCCTAGCAAACACTATTGCTGAAGCTGGCCTCACCATCAGAAACACTGTACCTACTCATACCAAAGGACGTACCTTGGTCTGGGTTGCAGACATCAACTGCACCATTTGTATTACTGCTACCGAACCTTGTGTATGGACAGACCACCACCTGATCTCGCTCACTATCCAAGACAGCCCCCAACCTATCGCAAATAAGCCGATGGCTCCACCTGCCCTAACCAGACGTAAAAAGAATATAAATGTTGCTAACCTCCTACCTCTGATTCAACCTATCACTAATCATACCCACCTCCCCACCGATCCCACAGAACTGGTTGATCTATATAATTACACCATTAACTCAGCCATAGACAGTATTTCTCCACTAAAACTGAGCAAAGAAAAACCAATATCTCATCTCAACACATGGCATACACCTAGTCTAAAAGCCCTTTGCAAAGAAAAAAGACAGGGTGAAACTAGCTGGAAAAAGAACCACTTGACACAGAATAAAAATCACATCACCTCTCTCACAGTCAGATACAAAAAGGAAATCATACAAACAAAAAATGATACCTTCAATGACAGAATCAAAAAAGCTAACTCAAGTACCAGGGAAATCTTCTCTATACTCAAAAAATTTGAATCCCCAATTGCCCCCAATGATTTGTGCACCAAAAACAAAATTTGGTGCACCAACATACAAAATGCCCTCTGCAATATAATAGACTTGCTCCAAGATAAAATACTAGCCAAAAAGAATATGCATCATAAGATCGCTCTGGCAACCCAAGAAACTATCTTGCAAGAACTTGCCAACAACCAAACTAAGCTACCTAACCAATTTAAATTTAGGTCTATCTCAACTACCGAGGCAGAAACTATCATTAGATCACTCAAACCTTCCCGGTGCCTTGGGGATACCTGTCCAGCACCCATTATTAAGGAAGCAGCTAAGGACCTAGCTCCTTTGTCACCACCTTCATCAACTCCTCCTTTAAATCCTGCTCTGTCCCCACCAATCTCAAAGATGCCTGGGTTCTACCCCTCCTAAAGAACTTACCCTAGACTCTAGCATCCCAACCAACTACAGGCCCATGATGACAGTACCATTTCTCCTTAAAATCTTAGATAGAGCGGCCTATATCCAGATTCAATCCTATCAGGAGATCAACAACCTATTAGGCGCTCGACAATCTGGCTTTAGGCCTAGACACGGGACTGAGATGGCTTTACTCGATCTCAAGAACCGACTGGCTGACCGGAAAGACAAAGGAGAAATCTCCATTCTCCTTCTCTTAGACCTTTCCGCCGCATTTGACTTGGTTGATCATAAAGTCTTATGCATCCACCTCAAATCTGCCGCCAACTTTTCCAAAGAGGCATCCACATTGATAAACTCTTTTCTAGACAATAGAACTATAAGAGTCTTCTCGCCCTCCTCATCTGCAAACCCAGTACCCATTACATGCAGATTTCCACAAGGGTCATGCATCTCCCTACCTTTGTATAATATATTTACAAAGCCTCTCTATGACATATTTGACAATCTGGGTGTCTCATACACTAACAATGCTGACGACACACAGATTCGCATCCCTATTCAGGGAGACTACGACAAAGGGTTTATCAATAAAATGTATCAAATCATACAAACTTGGATGGCGACACACGGTCTATGTCTCAATGAGGAAAATACCAAACTCCTAATCATAGGGTCCCCAAATAGGCTAAGTAAACTCTCCCTCCAATACAACTCCATCACTATTGACGGCATCAAAATTAAAGTTGCTAACACGTATAAACTGATCCATGCATGTAAACCTTTTTTGACTACAGATTGCTGTATTACCATTGCACTGGCTCTAATCCTATCAAAATTGGAATACTGTAATGCTCTCTACTTGGGCACCAGCAATCACAACACGAACAAACTCCAAACCCTCCAAAGCAACCCTCTAAGAACTGCCCTAGGCATTCCTAAATGTTATCACATCTGTCACGTAAAACGATTAACTTTACTCACCAAAAGTTCAATCCAGTGAGTCCGTTGCACAGGCACCTTTCCACCTGGCTCTTCTCGGGTCCAATCCAGTGATCTGTTGCACAGGCACCTTCCAACCTGACTCACCAGAGGTCCAATCCAGTCAGCTCGATGCACAGGCACCTTCCCACCTGACTCTTCTGGAGTCCAATCCAGTGAACACGATGTACAGGCACCTTCCCAACTGGCTCTTCTGGGGACCAATCCAGTGAACTCGATGTATAGGCACCGTCCCACCTGACTCTTCTGGGGTCCAATCCAGTGAGTCTGATGCACAGGCAGCTTCCCACCTGACCCATCAGAGGTCCAATCCAGTGAGCCCGATGGACAGGCACCTTCCCACCTGACTCTTCTGGAGTCCAATCCAGTGAACTCGATTCACAGGCACCTTCCCAACTGGCTCTTCTGGGGTCCAATCCAGTGAAAACAATGCACAGGCACCTTCCCAACTGGCTCATCAGCAGTCCAATCCAGTGAGTTCATTGCGCAGGCACCTTCCCACCTGACTCTTCTGGAGTCCAATCCAGTGAAGACGATGTACAGGCACCTTCCCAATTGACTCTTCTGGGGACCAATCCAGTGAACTCGATGTATAGGCACCGTCCCACCTGACTCTTCTGGGGTCCAATCCAGGGATCCCGATTCACAGGCACCTTCCCACCTGGCTCTTCTGGGGTCCAATCCAGTGAAAACAATGCACAGGCACTGTCCCAACTGACCCATCAGCAGTCCAATCAAGTGAACTCGATGCACAGGCACCTTCCCACCTGGCTCTTCTGGGGTCCAGTCCAGAGAGCCCAATGCACAGGCACCTTCCCACTTGGCTCGTCTGAGGTCCAATCCAGTGTACTCGATGCACAGGCACCTTCCCACCTGGCCCTTCTGGGGTCCAGTCCAGAGAGCCCGATGCACAGGCACCTTCTCACCTGGCCCTTCTGGGGTCCAGTCCAGAGAGCCCGATGCACAGATTCCTTCCCACCTGGCCCTTCTGGGGTCCAGTCCAGAGAGCCCGATGCACAGGCACCTTCCCACCTGGCCCTTCTGGGGTCCAGTCCAGAGAGCCCGATGCACAGGCACCTTCCCACCTGGCCCTTCTGGGGTCCAGCCCAGAGAGCCCGATGCACAGATTCCTTCCCACCTGGCCCTTCTGGGGTCCAGTCCAGAGAGCCCGATGCACAGGCACCTTCCCACCTGACTCATCAGAGGTCCAATCCAGTGAGCCCGATGCACAGGCACCTTCCCACCTGACTCATGAGAGGTCCAATCCAGTGAGCCCGATGCACAGGCACCTTCCCACCTGACTCATCAGAGGTCCAATCCAGTGAGCCCGATGCACAGGCACCTTCCCACCTGACTCATCAGAGGTCCAATCCAGTGAGCCCGATGCACAGGCAGCTTCCCACCTGACTCATCAGAGGTCCAATCCAGTGAGCCCGATGCACAGGCACGTTCCCACCTGTCCCACCGGACTCATCAGAGGTCCAATCCAGTGAGCCCGATGCACAGGCACCTTCCCACAGGCACCTTCCCACCTGACTCATCAGAGGTCCACCCGATCAAATAAACACTCATCCACCGGATTATGAGTACATTGTAAGATGTGCAAATTGCCCATTTTAAGTCCATAGCACTCCATGGGGACTTTTCTGTGCTTTACCATGGGTAGTAATTTTGCCACAGCAAATCTGTCATCGTTTTGGCCACAAAGTGGAGTATTTTCTTAGAGTATTATGCTGGAGGTAAATACTTCACCTCAAAGTGAAATGCAGAATTCGGTGGTGCAGTAAATGTGGCAATGCCATTTTTCCCAACTTTTTACTGCCATTGTATCAGTACTGCAATACTCATAACTAGGCCCATCATTCTCCAAGGATGTCTGCGCATTGCAAGCTGGGCATTTGCATATCGCCATACTCACAACTATCCTTACCTTGAGATCCAGTCCCTCGTCTACTAAAAATTGAATAACAGATGGCTCTGCCATTTTATCCTCAAATTCAAATACTGACATTTTCTGAATGAGTCTGTATGGTTCACAGTTACAAACACATTAATGTTCGGGCCAGTGTTGTAATAAATCATATTAGCTCCAAGATCAATGTACATTAGGTAGTTGGTGATTCAAGCACACAACCCTTTAATCACAGATCTATTTTTCAAATTAAGATCTTTGGTTATTCTTACACTTCTAAAATTGTCTTTGATTCTATTCAACACATCCAGTAACCTGTATTGCTGCTATTTGTCTTATTTCTGTTTCACATAGAGGTATTTTGAAAGCCTACAATAGCAATTAATAAGAGTGTCTACCTTTGAATGATTAATGGCTATGAAGAAAATATGTTAAAGGGTTACAACAAATAAGTTAAATGGTTATTCTAGGTTTTGATAATGTACACTGCTTAGTAGAAGAAATGAACCCTTTCACGTTATAAAAAGACATTTCGTAATGTTAGTACAATTAAATAAGGTCCTTTGTTAATAGGTTCTTTTGCGAAGACTATACACCATTTTGTTTCTCAAAATGTCCTTCCTTCGTGGAAAGGGTCAAGCTTCAATTGAAACTAATGATCAGTTTCTTCTGTAGGCGCCAAGGAAATGTTTAATTTTGAGAGTTGGCCCCAAATTAGTTGATAGTGTTGTTGAATTTGTTACAGATAGATAATTAACAACAAAAAAATAAAAATAACAAGCACATTCAGGATCAGCGTACGATACGCCATGTACAACCGGTGGAAAACCTTTACACAAACATATCTTATGCCTGTGATTGTGGCTATGTATAATTTTCTACTCTGTAGCATTAGCGATACCCTTTAAGCAAGACATGGGACCATTAGTTATTGTGCCGTAGCATTGGTGATCCACTTTCAACAAGCCATGGGAACATTAGTTTTAGTGCTGCTCTGTAGCATTGGTGATATACTTTATACAAGACATGGGAACATTGGTTATTGTACCACTCTGAAGCGTTGGTGATACACTTTAAGCAAGACATGGGAACATTGGTTATTGTACCACTCTATAGCGTTGGTGATACACTTTAAGCAAGACATGGCAACATTGGTTATTGTACCACTCTATAGCGTTGGTGATACACTTTAAGCAAGACATGGGAACATTGGTTATTGTACCACTCTATAGCTTTGGTGATACACTTTAAGCAAGACATGGGAACATTGGTTATTGCACCACTCTGAAGCGTTGGTGATACACTTTAAGCAAGACATGGGAACATTGGTTATTGTACCACTCTATAGCGTTGGTGATACACTTTAAGCAAGACATGGGAACATTGGTTATTGTACCACTCTATAGCGTTGGTGATACACTTTAAGCAAGACATGGGAACATTGGTTATTGTACCACTCTATAGCATTGGTGATACACTTTAAGCAAGACATGGGAACATTGCTTATTGTACAACTCTGTACCATTGGCGATAAACTTTAAGCAAGCCATGTGATCAATAGATATTAAGCCGTTCTCTGCCGTTGGTGATGCCCATTAAACAATCTATCAGAACATTAGTTTTAGCGCTGCTCTGTAGCATTGGTGATACACTTTAAGCAAGACATGGGGACATTGGTTATTGTACCACTCTGTAGCATTGGTGATATCGTTTACACAAACCTTGGCAATATTAGTATTAGCACTGCTCTGTATCATTGGTGATATCCTTTACACAAGCCTTACGAACATTATTTTT
Source organism: Ambystoma mexicanum (assembly GCF_040938575.1). Taxonomy (NCBI): domain Eukaryota; kingdom Metazoa; phylum Chordata; class Amphibia; order Caudata; family Ambystomatidae; genus Ambystoma; species Ambystoma mexicanum. The sequence goes on along the minus strand of NC_090937.1, from coordinate 1,620,269,076 downwards.
TGCGCTGCTCTGTAGTATTGGTGATATCCTTTAAATAAGCCATGCAACCATTAGTTAAGCAATAAGCCCCGGGCCACGGGGGCATAACCAAGTCAGGTAATGCCCCGGGGCCCATAGTTACAGGCCCGAGTGAGGGCTCCAGGGCATTACCTGATTCGGTAATGCCCCTGGCGTAAGGGGCTTATTGCTATTTGTAAACCGGCCTGCAAGACCGAGGTACTACTAGCATTATTTTTCTGTTTCGAGACACTGCAGCATTTCAGAACACAAAAAAATAAAATGAAATGGCCGCAGCGAAAGGGAAAACAGAGTCTGTTTTCCCTTTCCATGGCAGCCATCAAGAGAAGATACGCTGGGGAGAGAAGTGTAAACAGCGCGTTCGCACACGAAAAATAAGGTAGGTGTCATTGCTTGTGCATTGTAACTTGTGGCATTAGCGGAGGGACCATGGTAATGTGTTGGTTGACGTATTCGGTTAAAGAATTGACGTCTAATAATAAACGTTTTACAAATCCTCGTGCCAGGTCAATGTTATATAGGTCTAGATGCACATTGTTAATCAAAAAATAGATCAATATTCTCATTTGTAGGTCAGACTGTACATAGATATTCGTTTGTGTCCCATATCTTCTGATATCATTTTTGTAATTCCTAATACCAAATCTGAAGTGCACATGAACATTCTTTTTTATAAGTCATAATATACATTCCTGTTTGTCTATGTATGGGACATGGCTGCAAACACTTTAATCTTAGCATGAGTGTCGTGAACCATTTCGTGGAAACCAAGCCCAGTGTGCCTGTGCTTTGAGAAAAGAACACTTTTTATAACAGAACTACTGTGTCCATTCTCATATTCCCACAATGCTCATATTCCCACAATGCCATTTGATGTTCTGGGCGGAAAGCATCCAGGAACCCTCACTAGTAGATTTTGTAACAGAACTACTGTGTGCATTCTCGGAAAGCATCCAGGAACCCTCACTGGCTATTTGTCCAATTCCCTTTTCTCATAGGGTAATGCTCGTCTTCTTAGAATAATCAACTTGACCAGAAAGTAATGAATTTGGTTGTTTGAGGTCTGCTGTGTATAACAAGTGTAATATTCTTCATATGACTAAACGAGAGACTGAAATTAAATACTATAAATGAACATTGTACAATTTAAAAAAGAGTCAATTTGCAATGTTGTCACAAAGAAAACTGTCCTTTTTAATAGCTTCTTTTACTAAGAATGTGCACTATTTTATCTCGCAAAATGTGTTTCCATCATGATCTGTTTCCTTTTTGAGCACCAAGGCATTGTTGAATTGTACGTGTTAGCCACTAACTGGGTAGGGGTGCTGCATTGGGGCATTTTGTAACATTAGTACCCGGCGAGGGTCAATCAGAATGTAACAAACAACGTGATTGGCCCTTGCCAGGGCTTTACCTGACCGGGAATCCCTCGCCAAGGGATTCCCTTCCTTTGTTCCTGGTGGGGGCGTGGCAGCCCCACAGCCAATGAGAAGGCTCAAATTGGGACAATCCCTGCTCCAAGCCTCCTCAGGGCTGGAGGCTGCCATCCGCCCCCACCACGAATTCAGGTAAATGTTTTGTCCCTCTCCCCCACACCACCCTCTAAACAATCTCCTCCCTGCCCTCCCAACCTCACTTACCTTCTTTTTCATCCTCTTTCGGGAGCAAACACGCCGGGAACACTTCTGTCCCCAGTGCATCTGCTCCAGATGGCCGCCATGGAAAGGGAAAACGGACTCAGATTTCTCTTTCCAGCGGCCGTTTTTTAAAAACTTTTTTTGTTTTTTTTCTGTTCAGTAATGCCACAGTGTTAAGGAACACAAAAACAATACTATCAGTACCCCGGTCTTGCTGGCCTGGGTACTGACAGCAATAAGCCCCTCGCCGCAATTCGCTCTGGCCTGTAACTATGGGCTCTGGGGCATTACCTGACTCAGTAATGTCCCCGCGGCTGGAGGCTTATTGCTTAATGAAACACAATCACTAATAATGAACAAATAATAAAACATAACAAACATAATTATAGACACTGCTGTGTAGTATTCTGGTCTTTTAAGACCTCAACCCCCGCTGAGTCTACTAGCACCCTCTCACAACTCCTCATTCAGACGATTTGCCTTCAGTGTTAAGGTGACATTCCTGCAGAACTCACACAGTGACAGTGTACCAAATAGCAGGCGTATTCCCACCTCAAACAATTCCTTTGTTGCCTCTGTTCTTATTCTATATTTAACCATACAAAAACATCATAACACCCCTCCCAACGACTGGGGTGGCTCTAGCAAAATGCACCTCTGACCCAGCGACTCTCTTATTCCGATAGAGAAATAGAGTGCGAGAGAAAGATAATAGTAATAACTACAATGATAATAATCGTCTTCGAAGTAGTGTTTCATTGTGGATACCTCCATACTCTAAGCACTATCGAATTCGTTGGTATTATTACCCAATTTACTTGTACTCATTAGATTTATAGACTTGAGACATGATGGGACATGAAGCTCTGCTCTACCCAGCCACGGTTCAGCCTAGAAATATAACTGAGCATGGCCACCTGATCAGATGTGCTGTAATCAATGGGAGGATAGATGTGCTCTAATCAATGGGAGGATAGCTCAGCGGCAATGAGTTAGCCTTGGAAGCAAAACGACACAAAGCAACACAGGTTCGATCCCCGGGTCCGCGCTTAGAAACCTTTGTGTATTTAAGTGCGTTATAAATATGCAACTAAGACCAAAAAAAAATGACGCAACTAAAAACAACTCCTGTACCAGCATCTCGATGCCTGCGGGGTGTGTGAGCGCTTTAAAAAGAAAATGCAATGCGGGGTCCGCGGTCTCTAATTCCTGACAAATGTTCGACTTTGTGTAACGCTCACCTGATTCCCACAGAGGCGCCGACTTGTTCTGGACTGCTATGACCTCTTCTAAGGTGATGCGCAGGACTCGGAAGACGGACTGGACCGGACCCCCAAACCTCGCCTGTCTGGCCCGTAGAAGAATCCTTCTGTAGATGGAAAAGGGGATTAATAATGTGTCGGATTCCCCCCCTTCCCCCTCTCACACTCCTCGAACCCCCTCCGCGATTCCCCGTAGAGTCTCACCTTAGAGTCTGAATCCTGCTTCCGATGCAGGGGCGCGTTGATTTCCAGTTACTTCACTGGATCTCGGGTTTGGTGAGTATTCAACTCCGCTTGATTTTTCCGATATGAGGCCGTAAGCATTCAGTTGCAAAAGTTCAAGCCTTAATTGTCCGTTGTCCTTTTCTCTATTTCAGATGTAGGATGAAGAATCCGCGTAGATGAATGGATTCGCCGAAGGTAAACTCTGGTGAGTCTTTTTGATGGATGGTTCCCTTAGTGATCTTGCTTTCACCCACTAATGCGTGTGTCTTTTTCCCCTTCGGGGCCGGGGTACGGAAGTGCCAAAGAAGCGGCGCCGACCCGAGGTGAGGAAAGATTGTCCCAACAATAATCAGGTAAGTCTTAAGGTGGAAGAATCGGGCCTTCCTCGATCTGTTCCTTCGCTCACCTATGTTTTGTCTCTTTTTCTCCTTAGGCGCTGAATGGCGACGGATGGTGCCAATGGTCGCTGAAGAGCCCGAGTGCGCCTCGTGAAGGTGAGTGGCACGCGGCGCTGCAGCGAGCGATGCGATGCGCTTCTAAAAATAATGTCTTTTCTCAGGATCGTCGGAGTGATGGTTCCGGACTCCGGATGGAGGTAGGTAAAGTTCAATTATTCACCTTTCTCTCCTTTCCTTCCTTTTCAGGTGTTCCAGGCGGGCGTGGCCCAGAGCCAGGATGCAGGAGCAGACACGGTGAGCATCCAGCTGCTAGATGCAGAACAACGCGAAGTATGAGCTGCTGTCTGGGCGTGGTTTAAATAACCCCCAAAGTAGTTCCAGGTAAGTATTCTTCCTCAGCCACGCCCAAGTGGTAAAATAGTCCCATAGGTAAAATAGTCCCTTTCAGACCTCAAGGGGGTCTGGATCCGGCAGCATGTTCTGCATCAGGTAAGTCCATCCAAGCACTCCCATAATGAGCCTGGCGCCTATGGTTCCAGGACTGATGCCTTCTATGAGCCTGGCGCCAAAGGCGCCAGGACAATGTCCAAAGAGCCCCTATAAGCGGTTGCTGGGTCCCTCCCTGGGGACATGATGTCTGCTTTCGGGGACGCTGGGCCTGAACTGGCTTACCGGGAGTAGGCATCATGACACTTTGTAGCAGACCTCAATCTATGCCTGATTACTGAAATGTGGTTTTCTTATAGCTGTGAATCATTATTTCATAATTTAGGCAATCCACATTTTGATATGAAATGGCCCAATTGATTTGGATCATGATAGCAGGATTACTGTTATATTTAAAAAGCAGCTAGGGGCTGTAGGTCTTACATTTGTTGCTTAGGATCATTGGGTGCACTTGTTGATTCTGAAACACACATATCTGAAATGATTGCTTTGTTGTCGCCCACTGGGAATTGCTAGTTCCTTCTTTGAACGTGGTACCTTCAATTTCAGCAAGCTTGTTTTACTGGAAATCTGACATCTTCGGTTGAATTGCCTTGCGAAGACTGATGCTAATCGGCTGCAGGAATCCACCACACAAAATGTGTTTCGCCTTTTGTCCGATATCGCTCTTCCTGTAAAAGCACATTGTTTAGATCAAGTGTTCACCAGGGAGTTGTCTCTTGTCGAGGTAGATTAATTTCGACTTTCTTGGACTAACCATGTTTTCAGTGTATTTAATCTCATCTGCCCCAATACTGCGTTCCCTCGGGGAGTTAGTTTTCTATCAGGCTTCTCAAGAAAGAAATGTAAGCAGATGAAAGTTGAATTATCTAATATTTCGTGGACAGTAATGTCTCCTGCGTTAATTTTGCTAACTCTCTAATCCGTTCAAATAAATTTGCTATAGAACGGATTCTCTTTTTGCTACCGACCTAACATGCTAACATCATTAATTCTCATATGATATGATTTGAAGGTGGTCAAATTTGCACTCACAAAAGCTGATAGAGTTTGGAAAAAATTAAAATCCACCAAACATTTGTCCAAGGTTAACTCTCTACACACTTCTTAAAAAAAGAACTTTTTATGGCGAACAAATTGTGTCCCGATAACTCAGTTTTAACTGGGGACAATGCACCTAGAAAGTGATTTCCCATGATGCAATTGTTTTTCAACCAGTTGCATATTTCACCCATAATGAGTGATCTTTAAAGCAGGCATATGCACTACACAATTTCTTTCAGAATAAAATGTTAGATATTAAAGCTAAAATTGCAGGTAGGCTTTTTTCTTGCAGTTCTTTTAAATATGGAACAGAGATAGATCTGCTTATGGTTTGAACAATATTACAGATGAGGGTTGGTATCCGGTGATTATACTGAATGAAAAATCGAGAAAGAAATTTCACCAAATGAAAAATCGAGAATGAAATTTCAACGAATAAAAAATACCGAAAAAATACTGATTTCAAAATATATATATATATATATGTGGGGGTGGAGTAAGGGGTTAAATCAGGTTGGGATGGGGTTTTTAACATGGGGAAACAGGATGACCGGGGGTGGGGGAACGCAAAAGTGGAAATTAATTGTGGTCTACCTCAGGGATTCCTTGTTTCCCTTTTACTGTTCAATATATAAATATATTCAGTGAAAAAACTTTGATAAAGGGTTATGGTTGTTCAAAGTAAAACCGAAAAACCCCTGAAATTCGGCAGTTATGGTAAGATAAGCAACCATAACTCGCGCCACTGTGCACTGCTAACACTAACACCCAGGACATCAAAGATGACATCACAAATGTCATTGATGACATCACTGATGACATCACATGGCTGGCTCTCCTTTTTTTTCCTTTACTGACATATCTAAGCCACATAGTTTTCTTCAGTAACAGTCAGGAAGTAAAAATTGAAAAGGTACTATATTTGTAGACTTAGGGTCAAGTCAAATCATATGAAACATATACATAGCGGAAGACACAGGCTTGCAAGAGAGCAATCCTTTCTGTGCATGAAGATAATCATTGGGGTTATCAGCACTTTCTCATAGTTATATTTTTATTACTCTACCTTCCCTGTATATGCTCATATTTGTATACATTATACTCATTCTCCTTTCCTATGGGTGCAGTCACATCATGTGATACACATACATATGGTAAGTAGCAGCTTTGAAACAGAGCAATAGTTTCTCTGCATAAAGACAACCAGTTAGGTTATGAACTCTTTCTGCTACTACTTCTGCTTTTTTGTTTCCTTCACTGTCCCTGTATATACTCATATTTGTATGTGTTGTTGTCTCTTTGTGTTTTGTCTGTAATAATTATGTATTAAGTGGGTTTTATTATCTACTTATTACATGTTTCACAGTACACAAAACTCTAATAAGAAAGCAGTTATCATTTCACTATTCAACATGGCAAGATTATGAATATGGCACCTTCATCATGTATACTGCACACACTGCCTATGTTTCTGCATGAGTAGCTTAGTATACTGGATATAACTTCATAATAGAATGCTATTTATATCAATGCATTGCTTAATGCACTAATTAGCTCATGATATTTATCCCGATGATCCTTGACAGTTTTTGGTCAGCATTATAAGAATCCCTTGTACAGAGTTTTTATGAAAAGTAAATGCACATGTGATGTCATCAGTGATGTCATCAATGACATTTGTGATGTCATCGTTGATGTCCTGGGTGTTAGTGTTAGCAGTGCACGGTGGCGCGAGTTATGGTTGCTTATCTTACCATAACTGCCGAATTTCAGGGGTTTTTCGGTTTTACTTTAAACCATAACGTCCCTTTAACAAAGTTTTTTCACTGAATTTCATAGGTTTTTAGTAGCGCAACTTAACCATAATGTCCCTTTAACAAAGTTTTTTCACTGAATTTCATAGGTTTTTCGTAGCCCAACTTAACCATAACGTCCCTTTAACAAGGTTTTTTCACTGAATTTCATAGGTTTTTAGTAGCACAACTTAACCATAATATCCCTGACCTCATATACATGTAACATAGAACATACTGAACCCCCACTTAGTGATTTTGATGTCCGCGGACTACCGCCATGTCCGCGGACATATCGAGAATCTGAGCGTGGTGAATGTAAATTTAAATAGTGTGCCCCATTTCCCCTTTGAAGTTGGCTCTGAAAAGAGCCATTTTTTTACAGATGCTTGACGGACCCCTGTTATTTTGTATTTTTTTTCTTGTTTTTTTTCTTACTTTACTCCTAAAATCTTCACATAACCTTCTCCAAAGCAACCCTTACATTCCAAAATAGAAAGGCATTTCCCGTAAAAGATAAAGAGATGCCATCTTCTTTAAAATTAACAGTATTACTGGGATCAATATTCTCATTATTACAGAAGAACATACCAGCTCTAAGCATGAAGGCACAAATGCCTCGGTTGATGACACACCTAGCAATGTTTTGCTGAGGACAAAAAACTGAACTATTGTCCCATATTGCCCTAGGTAGTAATCCAGAAAAAATTACTTTCGCATTTGGAAGGATCTTCATTACGGCTTGAACCAAGCGTTCCAAATCAGCCAACAAAGTAGGTGCACTGACGTTGCCCAAATGGAAAGCACCATAGTGCAAAACTACCACATGCAGACTGTTCATTGTGGCCATATCCTCACAAACTTGTACATTTCCCTGTACATTGTAATCAGGCACAGTGCTCCACACCACCTCCACTCCTTTCACATCAAAGTTCTTTTCAACATGCCTGCATTGAGCGTACTGTTGTAAACCATGCACAAACATATCTCCAAGCACCAACACCCTGACTTTCTCTACTTCTGCCATCTTCACCACACACAGTCTCTTTCAACACAAATCCACAACCTCGACATCTGATTGGCTAATCCGTACAGTCTTCTTTCCATGTTGGATTTGCTGGAAAACCCCGGATATACCACTCCCTGTCCACGGACAGCTGCTTTGTCCGCGGACCGCGTAACTCTTCGACACCCCTTCTACCATTTCCACTTTACTCTCTGTGCCATTCCCTCATTGAATACAGCTAAGCAGTCACACAATACGAAGAACGTCCTCAGAACACCCCCATTTTGTTTATTTTCAAACATTTCAGGACAATTATCATTTCATTATTCAACATATTAACATTACAAATATTATACTTTCATCTTGTACGCAGCACACAATGCTGTGTTTCTCCATTAGTAGCTCAGTATACTAGATAGAACCCCATAATACAATGCTATTTATATCAGTGCATCGTTCAAAGCACTAATTATGGTATGATATTTATTGCAATGATTCTTGACACTTTTTTCGCAACATTATAATAAAAATCCCTAGTACACAAATTTCATGAAAAGTAAATGCTCATGTGATGTCATCAGTGATGTCATCAATGACATTTGCGATGTCATCTTTGATGTCCTGAGTGTTAGTCTTAGCAGTGCACGGTGGTGGCGGGAGTTATGGTTGCTTAGCTTACCATAACTGGCGAATTTCAGGGGTTTTTCGGCTTTACTTGGAACTATAACGTCCCTTAAACAAACTTTTTTATTAGCACGCAAACAATATACAAAGATGTAGTGTAAACAGCAAGTTCTCACAGATGGCTTTACACAGAATGTTGCAAAGTAAGCATTTATGCTCGTTCACAGTGAAGGTCAGCTGCTTCCATTTTTTTCTCGCGGCCCGGAGAGGCCCACTTCTGCCAGTATAAGGCTCTATTTTTTTTTTACCTTGACAGACAGAGATTGTGCTGAAAGACTTCTTTTGAAGAAGTGTAGCAAAAACGTAAGACACGATAAAGATGAAATTTCTGAAACAAAACCACTTTTGTATATTATATCACTTTGAGAAAGATCGTTGGCACACGCAGAGTCGTATTTTGGGACTGCACTACACTTGGACAATGGAAAATGCAATTATAATGTAAGTAACCCTTTAGATTATTTTATACCGGAATATAATAACAATAGCGTGGCATTAAAGCCCGGTCAAGTTGTACTTGTTCGTTCAATGTGATATATTGTTTTCTACCGCGCACTATCACCGCCAAACTGATCCCCTGTCGTTTAGAGGGCTCTGAAAAAGGCAGACGACACAGGGTGGGTTAATAGAAATAATTTAACCGGTCTGTAGCCGGTCAAGCGCTCTACTCACTGTGCCATTTCACTGTAGCCGGTCAAGTGGCACAGCGAGTAGAGCGCTCACTTTGACATCCATGCACAGCTTGCTAACGCAGGTTCAAATCCCGGCACGGCCAAACTCAGCCTTTCATCCTTCCGTGGTCGATAAATGAGCACCACACACTGTGGGTAATAATAAGCAGCGCTGAGATACCTGACGGTTCTTAGCGCTATATAAATGCGAACATTTTATTATTAACATACTCCGTTGCACTATCTTCGCTAGCAAATAGTTTCACGCCCTAATAAATAAAATGAATATTTTTAATAAAGATCGGCTGGTAAGACTAATTTATGTTTTTTAAAACAGGTATGTTGCCCCATTTTGCCAATGTCACGATTTTCAGACTCCAGCGGATGGATTTTTGAACTGCCAGGTGCAGCTCCATGTAAGCAACTTCATGACCCTCACCATTTTATGGGACAATCGCCAAGGACCAATATGCCCTTACGCACTACTAGCGGCTAGAAGCAACATACCAACCATTATGGTGGTCTAATGCCTCGTTGTTGGACCAACCTTCCGATTATCAGTGCGACCATTTACTTCTTTTATCATAAACCAACAGCCTATCTACCGCAAAGGAACAGCGCGTGGCTCAAAATAAACTTTTGCTGATCGACAGCAGAGACAATTGCAAATCGCTGAATATTCACTAAACATTTCATGTGAAATAAATGTACTTTATCAAATGTACAATCCTGCAGTTTACTTTTAAACCACAGTTTCATATTCCGAATTGTGGCGCACTGTGTTATAAGCTGATCTAACACCCTCTGTACCGCAAAGGAACATCGCGTGGCTCAACATGAACTTTTGCGGATCGACAACAAAGACGAATGCAAATCGCTGAATATTCTCTAAACATTTGATGTCAAATAAATGTACTTTACAAAATTTACAATCTTGCTGTTTGCTTTTAAATCACAGTTTCATATTCCGAATTGTGGCGCGCTGTGTTTTGACATAATGTGTGTTGTCTTCCGGGTTCTGTGTAAAGTCGCGTAGCACTGGAGACGACTGGGCGCATTTGATGACGCACCCTGTAATGTCACGCAGTGAGGCGGGGAATATGAATGCTTTGATAATATCAGGTTTAAGGGCGGGAGATATGATTTAGTGTCGCAAAAGCAGGTCAGCCAGGTCAATAGCGCCAGTCATAGGATTATCACATAATGTCGGCGCACACCAGCCTGATTTATCGTTTCTTTAGTAGACAAAAAGTCGGGTGAGGCCCATAGGAAATTGTACTATCAGCAGACAAAAGGAGGGTTCGTAGAACACTTTCAACCTGACAACGAACAATACAAACAACGTTCTCAGAACACCCCCATTTTGTGTAATTGCAACCATTTCGGGACACCACGAGTGTCTATAGGAAAAAACAAAAGTTTTGGGACCCCCCCCTATAACTTTGCCCCCCCCCTGGAACAAACCTCTCCAAACTTTAAACAATACAGAGTGGGCCATATACTTTTTTTGCAAAGTTTGGTGAGGATTCGTCCAGAGGGAGCGAAGTTATAAGCCACCCAAAAAGTGCTCTTCCTATGGAAACACCAACTTAACCATAACTACATGGACGCTATCGCGTCCATGTAATATATATATATATATATATATCAGTCCACATTATTTGATATTTTCTCTACATTTTTAACTCTGTATCAAGCTCTCCCTCTGAAGAGTAATTCTGCATACTGAAGAATTGACTCCAGTTGCATCCCACTAAGATGGAGGTTATACTTTTGGGTTCTAGAAACAAATTGGCAGAGGTTGTATCTAGCTGCCCAGTGCCAGCTTTATTCAGCCTTCTCTATTGCTGTGCGTCTAAAGTCAAAAACATAGATTGTTGCCATTAAGTCGGCCTCCTCATGCCTCCATGAACTACTTTACACCTTTGCACTTATTCTTCAGGACTTATGGATTACCTTTAAGGGCAAAGCCCCATTATTCCACCCCACTGCTGCCCACTCTGACCAAGTTCCATCTGCTCTAATTCAGAAAGTGTATCCGACTATTATTTCAAACCTCACTGTCCTCTGTAAGTCTTCTCTTCTAACTGCAACCTTTCCTTCAACTTTCAACCTTTCAACATGCTTTCCTACTCCTTACTCCAAAATAAAAATCTCTTCTTCCTTGCATTCTAACTATCATCTTATATGTCTTCTTCCTTTTCTCTCTTAACCTTTGGAACTTGTTGTCTATAATCAGGTCTTTACTCACATACTCTACTATTCTCCCTCTCTGTCAGTCAGACCTCTGTCCCTTTCCTTTCACAGAGGCCACTCTTCTGTATGTCTGTAATTCTCTACTTTTAGCTTGGTATGCAAAAGAATCCTCACTTCTTATCCTTCTTTATCTGTCCGCAACATTTGACACTCTCAATCACATTACCTTTCTCTGTTCACTTTCCCATCTTGGCTTTCAGCGCTCACTACTTGAATGGTTTCGTTCTTATCTGACTAATTGTACTTATTTTGTGTCCTAGGCTAGTCCTCTTCTGTTGTCGCTCTTCACTATGGAGTCCCAAAGGGTTCGGTTCTTGGCCCTCCTCGATTTTCTTTGTACACAATCCCTCTGTAATTTCTCACCATTTCTATGTGGGAGACTCTCAGATCTTTCTTTCCTTTTCTTCTTTCCCTGAAACTATTAATTCTACTCTATCAGCTTGCCTCTTGTCTAATTAATCTTTGATACATGAACATTTTTTACATCTCAATCCAACCGAAACTGAGGTTCTTTTCTTCCCTGCCACCACTATCCCTCCTCCATTACCTCCTCCTTTGGTCTCCTTCCTCCATTCCTCTTTCTCTATCTCTTCTTTAGCTGGTAATCTCAGAGTCATTCTGGACTCCACTCTATCCTTTTCTTCACATATCTTCTCTGTTGCAAGTTCCTGTCATTAACATGTTTATAACATATGATCAGCTTGTCTCTGTTGTTCCTTCCACTGCACTAAAATTCTTGTTGCAACTCTTATCTTCTCTCGACTTTTCTACTGTTCATCTCTTCTGCTCGGCCTTCCTGCTTATCAGCCATCTCCTCAGATCTATTTCTAATTAAACAATTTGTCACTTGCTTCTTCTCCTCCCCTCGTAAGTCTATTACTCCTGCTCTTCATTCTTTTCAATTGCTATGTTTTGACTACCGGTTATTGTTTCACTTCCTTTGTATCATCTTTAAAAGGCTTCACAGAATGGGTCCTCTCTGTCTCTCCTGTTTGATTTATTTCTATTCAACGTCCCGCTCCTTACATTCTCTGTCCTAATTTGTTCTCTTGGTTCCTCATCCGCAACTGCCCAATCTCATTTTCGCTCTTTCTCACTCATAGCCTCTAAATTCTGGAATAATATCCCTCTTGCTATCCAATCTTCTTCCTCAAATTCTCTTTTCTCCACTCACTTCGAGGCTTATTTACTAACCTCATAAATGCTTGTCCATTTGATTTCATTTTACATATCTTTGATCCATTCTTTTTTGTTAAATTGCTTTGTTGTATAGCAATATATAAATCCAGTACAATACAATCAAATATAAATAAATACAAATATCCCTAAGAATGTAGACCTCTTACCTAATGCCAGTATGACTCTGTAGTTTACAACAAAACAGTATCTCAACACATGTACAGTATTCATCATTTTCATTCCTCTTAAACCCATAAGAGGTCACATGACCTTTATCAGAGTTTGCATGAGGACCAGGAAAAAGTCAAGAGTCACAAACAAAAGACCTAGAAACCTATGATCAGAAATGTTTGAAATGGGAATTTATAGAGTTATAATTTTGAGAAGATGCACATTTGTTTAGAATAAGTCAGATCAAGGGATGATTTGTTATCTGGTCAAAGGCCTTTTGGCCTCCATGAATGCATGAAAGACTAGCAAAGCAACAAAACTGGACTCATCAAGTGCATGTAGCAGTGGCTGGCAGGGGGCACAACCGACTCCTTACGCAGGTGTTTTAGGGCAGGTCCAGCTCTTGGGCACTAGTGCTAGGAGCTGGCAAAGTTGAGTGACAATGCGATGGGCTTGCAAAGCTCAGGCGTTCTAGAAAGATCTCAAGCGGCCCATCCTTAAGGAAAGTTGCTGCATCTTGATGAGTGGCAGGCAGTTGTTGTGCTGTTACTTTCTGCAGATTGAAGCGTGTGCGGTCTGTGGACAGCGTTTCCCGTGGTGCCCACAAAATACAATACGCACCGAAGGGCATAGCACAGTGGCCAACATAGGTAAATGGATCAGACGGGCTGGGCAACTGGAGGGCGAGGAGCGGAGGAAACAGGAGGGTGTCCAGGAGAGCCAGGAACCTGGCCTGATACTGGCTGGTTTTAATGAATATGAGGGGAACGTGCAATCGGGCAGGGCACCGTTTGGTAATCAGGGAGTCCTCAGGTTTGGGCTGGCAGGGATGGGATAAGTGTGGAATGGTATAGAAAGTCCAGGGGGGTGTAACCCCTCAATTAGAAGAACACAATGTCTGATCGTCCCCCGGTAGAGGCTGCCCTGAAATAAGGAGCAGCATAAAATTAGGTGGCATTATTCCAGTGCGATCTCTACGGGCCGACACACAGGCATAGAACCCCTTAATGACTGTCATGCAGTTGTCCTGCTCTTACTCAGAGAAATGGGAGAGTGGGGCAAGGAGACAATGCATGTCAAATGAGATAGACATAGGAAATGCCCAGATTCTGCCCAAAGAAAGGTGGACCATACAGACTCAAGACTTAGGTGGTGTCAATTCAAGACTCCAAAAAAACAGCTCAATGCTCGAGTGTGAGAAATACAAGTGCACAAGCTCACACAGGATTCGCTTAAGTGGGCTTTAAGGCTCAAGTGCGAAAATCACACAGGCTGTGGTATTGCATTGGGGGAATTGTGAAGAAGAGTTATGTCTGTTTCAGTAGAGGAATATACAACAGAAATAATAACAAAAAAGAAAGAAAAAAAAGGGTTTGAGAATCCATGGTTGTACTAGTGATCGAATTGAAAAGAGTTGGGAATTGTCACGTTGACGTTCCCTTAGTAACGCAGAGCGGGAGGGAACGTGGAAAGGAAGTGATGTAACGGGGGGCGGGATCGGGGAGTTCGGGGAAGAAGAGGAATAAAGAGGACGTGTATTTAAAATGCTCTGTGTCCTGAGTTTTCCTTTAACGCAGCAGGCCCGCCATGACAAGCGAGATCACCACAATGGCGACGAGAATGGGATCGGGGGTAGGACAATGCTCCTAGAGGCCCTCCCCCGCCAAACGCAGCGAAGAAGCTCGCAGCAGCGGGCCCTGCCAGCTAGCTCAATCTACGCGCGGCCCGGGCCACGGCGGTGAGAACACGCCCACAGCAACGCATCAGTGCCTCGGGCGAGGCCCAACATCCGCGCCGAACGCCCACGCTCGGAGAAACGCCCTGCGACGAAGCAGGCTCAGGAAGCCCGCAGAAGGCCCCGGGCACGCAAAGCCAGGAGGGAGGCCTCGCAGGCCATCAGGGAGCTCACAGGGTGACGCGAGGAGTGCCAAAGACCCCCCCCCTAGGTAGACGGTGCTCGTGCCCGTGAGGCGGCCGTCCCACACCGGCAGAAGGCAGGGCCACGCCTTAGAAGCAAGGCCTGAACCGAGTTTTCCGAAGGTACGTCACACAAGAGAGGGCCAGAGGCGGCAGCAGAAACCCCACCACCACCATGTCAGGACAAGACGATGGCCAAGGGGGGCAGGCACAGGCGATCACGCCCCCAGCCCAGGGTACACACGCACCAGATCATGTGCCCTACCAACTGCCAGACACGTTGGCTGCCCAAATGCCAGGAGCATTTGATGTAATGAACACCAGCAACATGGGTCCTCGGTGGACCAAATGGATCCGAGACTTCGACCTGTACATGGGAGCTACAGGCCCTGTCGCAGATGCACGACAGGTATGTCTGCTAAAACTAGCCGTAGGCCCTGCAACCCGAGATATAATCGATGAAATGCCACCGGATTCCATAGACTCGATCCAAGGCCTCAAAGAAGCACTAGCGGCATATTTTGCACCCCAAACCAATGTAAATTACGAAAGACATCTATTCCATAGCACCAAGCAGATCAAAGGGGAGTCCATGGACGCCTATGTGATGCGATTACGCACCAAACTAAAACACTGTGACTTTGTGAATTATTCGAACACTGAAGCACTAAAATCGCAAATCATCTCGGGGTGCAAATCACAGACGTTTCGCCGGAAGCTGCTGCAGAAATCTCGCACGCTGGAGGAAATTCTAGCACTGGCGAGGGTAGAGAGAGCCATCGACTCCCAGGTCGAAAGTTTCGGCAACACCACCATAGGGGAGAACGTCAACAAACTGCAAATGGAAAGAAAACCTGAAGAACTCTTCTGCTATAAATGTGGCTTCGAATATCCACATGAGGGTACATGTCCAGCCATAGGCCAAAGGTGCACCTCGTGCGGCGAAGAGGGTCACTTGAAGGCAGTGTGCAGACTGTTCCGCGACCAAGGTAGAGATAGACCCAGGGAAAACACCTCCCGCCCGAGAAGCAAACACGGAGGGTCCACAGGCAACAATCAGACCCCCGCCACCGGGACCACCCCGAATCAACCGGCAGGGGATCAGCGAGACAGAGAGTCAGGAGAAGACCGGCAAAGGAGAAGGGAGAGGAGAAGGCAAGCCATGCGTCCAAGAACGGACCGCCGGTCCCGCCGACACGTACGATACCTGGTGGAACAGTCCCCCACAGAGTCTGACCTCAGCTCATCAGGGAGCGATCAGAAGAGGAAAGCATACGTATATGCCCTAGGAAACACCACGGCAACCGCCCACAGCCCCACGCTCATCATCAAACTCCAGGAAAAGCCCACCGAATTTCTCATAGACACCGGGGCCACCGTCAATGTGGTAAGCGAAAAGATCTACAGCGATCTCCCTCAAAAACCCAAATTACATCCGGCAACCGTGGACATTTATGCGTACGGGGCAAAGACACCTCTGAAATGTTTGGGACAATTCAATGGCCTCTGTAGATACAAGGGCCATGAAATGAAGGTACCCATACACGTGCTAGCCACCGAGACTGACAGTGGTTGCGTCCTTAGCTTTAAGGCAGCCGCAGACATGGGCCTCATTCACATTCTGTACAACATCATGGTGCACAAATACATAGACCCCGTTGAAATTATGCACAACCTATACCCCAAAATCTTCAAAGGAATAGGGAAGCTTCGCAACAGACAAATACGGCTTCATGTGGACGACTCCATTCGCCCCGTAGCACAGCCATATCGAGGGATCCCAGTGAACATTCAGCAAAAAGTGGAGGAGGAGCTCAAAAAGCTACTCGAGCAAGACATCATCGAGAGGGCCACTGGTCCCACAACATGGGTCTCACCAATTGTCCCGGTTCCCAAGAAAGGCTCGGAGGCCATAAAACTATGTGTAGACATGCAACGCCCGAATCAGGCCATGAAAAGGGAAAGACACCCGGCACGAAGAATCACAGACATGATACACTTGCTGAATGGAGCGAAAGTGTTCTCCAAACTAGACCTCCAGAAGGGATACCATCAACTAGTCCTACACCCAGACAGCAGAAACATCACCACGTTTGTCACCCATGTTGGTCTCTTCAGATACAAGAGACTAAGCTTTGGGGTGTCGTCAGCCGCAGAAACATTCCAGGCTGAGGTCCACAACGTTATAAAGCATATTCCGAACTGTTTAAACTATTCAGATGACATCCTAGTATTCGGAACAGACGCTAACAAGCACGATGAGACCCTGATGCTGGTGTGCAAAGCGCTACATGATGCAAATCTCACGCTCAACAGAGAAAAATGTGCATTTCGGAAGAACACACTGAAATTCTTTGGACACATCTTCTCTGAAGCAGGCATGACCCCGGACCCGGACAAAGTGGCAGCACTCAACGACACGGCAGCCCCTGCAAATGTGTCAGAGCTTCGGTCATTCTTGGGTCTCGCCAGTTATTGTAGTTGATACATTAGAGATTTTGCGTCGGTCAGCGAGCCACTCAGACAACTAACACATCAGGACACCAAGTTTGAGTGGACACCAGTGTGCCAAAAGGCGTTCGAACTAATAAGGGAAAGAGTAGCAAAAGCTGAAAACATGTCCTACTACGACCCAAGCAGACAGACAGAACTCACGGTTGACGCCAGCCCGGTTGGACTGGGTGCGATATTGGCACAAAAGGACCCGAAAGACCCGTCAAGGAAACACGTAGTAGCCAACGCCAGCCGCAGCCTGTCCTCCACGGAAACAGCGTATTCTCAAGCGGAAAAGGAGGGGCTTGCTGTAGTATGGGCGTGTGAACACTTCCACCTATTCCTTTATGGCAAACCATTTCAAGTTATCACCGACCATCAGGCACTCCTGTTCCTATATGGCAACCCGCAGGCCAACATGCCCCCGCGAATCGCCGATGGGGTCTGAGACTCCAAGACTATGCTTTCGAAATCGTCCACAGACCTGGGAAAGGTGAGAACCCGGCTAATTTTCTATCCAGGAGACCGAGAGAAGAGAGCGCCCCAGAACCATCCGTGGCTGACAGTTACTTACGATATCTGGTGCACCAGGCCGCCCCGGAGGGCATCAACATGGAAACACTAGCCAGGGAAACGGAAAACGATCCAGCGTGCCGCATCATTTGTGAAGGTCTGGAGTCAGGACAGTGGTGGAGAGCAAAAGAAAAGGGGAGAGCTGCCGGCGGTAAGGTACAGGAGGACGTGGAACGACTACTACAAGTAAAAGACGCACTCGCAAGGTCAGAGGATCACATGATCCTAAAGGACAACAAGCTATTCATTCCAGAAGCAATGAGGGCCAAAGTCATAGAACTGGCCCACGAGACACACCGAGGCATGGTCTCCACCAAACGCATGCTCAGGCAGAAGGTGTAGTTTCCCCACATGGATGAGCTAGTGGAGGCCGCCCTGAGAGCATGCCCCACTTGTTGCCTTATCATGCCAAACCGACACCCCGAGCCACTCATCATGTCGGACCTTCCCAAGAGAGTATGGGAAGCAGTGGCGGCGGACTTTTTCGGGCCTATTGAAGGAGGGAAGTACGTCCTGGCAATAATGGATGAGTACTCACGGTATCCCGACGTAAGGATTATACCATCCACGGCGGCGCATCATGTAATCCCAGTGCTGGACCACATGTTCTCAGTTTACAGGGTACCAAGAGTACTCAAGACGGACAACGGGGCCCCCTTCTGTGGACATCAGTTTACTCAATTCGCAAGCTACATGGGTTTCCATCACAGAAAGGTCACGCCACTGTGGCCTCAGGCGAATGGGATGATAGAGCGATTCATGGCCAACTTGAAGAGAGCCCTTCAAATCGCCTGTCTCACCGGTCAACCCTATGAGCAGGTGTTAAACCAACAAATGAGAGACTATAGAGGAACACCTCATAGCACCACAGGAAGAACACCTGCCGAATTGATGTTTGGATGCAATACCCAGACACGCCTCCCACAGACCGAAGGCATAGCACCGTCACCTGCTCTGGATCACGAGGTGCGAGAAAAAGACGAAGCAGCGAAAGTACGCATGAAGGAATACGCCGATGCGCGCAGGCGAGCTCAGCCCTCCACGATAGGAGTTGGAGATGTGGTTGCTGTGCGACAACCAACGACACACAAGCACACGGCCCCCTTCCGGGAAAAACCTTTACTTGTCACCCAAAAAAAAGGGTCCATGATCACAGCCCAGGGTCCCGAGAGATCCATCACGAGAAACTCATCTCACTTCAAAGAGCTTCCGCCCAGTGGAGCCAGGAGGCTAAGCGGTAGGGTGCAGATGCATCTGGACTACGAGTCGGACGACTCCTACCAGGCTGATCAATGGGACTCAGAGGACGCCGAGCCGGAAAAAGAAAGCCTCAGTGCGGGAAGTGGACCTTCCCCTGGGCCGAGCCAGGCCCGTCCACAGAGGGCTCGGAACAGACCTCGTCGATGGATAGAGGAAATGGACTAGAAGCCCACTTGACTCTCGCCTGTCGCGAGGAGACTGGTAACCGTTTAAAAAGGGGGGAGATGTCACGTTGACGTTCCCTTAGTAACGCGGGGGCGGGAGGGAACGTGGAAAGGAAGTGATGTAACGGGGGGCGGGATCGGGGAGTTCGGGGAAGAAGAGGAATAAAGAGGACGTGTATTTAAAACGCTCCGTGTCCTGAGTTTTCCTTTAGCGCAGCAGGCCCGCCATGACAAGCGAGATCACCACAGGAATTTACCTGTTTTTTACATATGGAACTAAAGCCATAAAACTGCAAACAATCAAGGGGGGGGGGGAGTTGGCTCTCCCCTGATGAATTTCCGTTTAAATTGGTTTTAATATGGTTTAGTGGAATGAAATGTGATGTATGCATTTATTTTATTTATTTCACGTTTGTAAAGCTTGCCGAACCCGGAGGCATCTGGGCGCTAGAATGCTTAGGGTTTGAGGTTCCAGTGGTTACATGAATGGGTATCTTGCATAGGAGTGGAGCGTGTATATGGTTACAGACATAATTGGTAATAGCGTAAGTAGTAAACATAAGCTAAGAATACAGTAAGTTTCATTACATGGGGAAGGAGAGTGTAAATGGTTATAGACATAATTGGTAATAGCGTGGGTCGTAAACATAAGCACCGATTACAGTGAGTTTCAGCATGCATGGTATTTAGAAAGGGGTGTCATTAAGACAGCTTTAAGAGTGCTATTTCATTTCCTCTGGATCTCTTGGGAGAATAACCAGGTTTTGAGACCTTTGAGGTTTTGAGGCCTTGCAGTAGGTCCAGAAGGATGGCTCTGATCTTAACACTATGGGCAAGTCATTCCATTGTTTGGCCACAATCCCAGGGAAGTTGCAACGTCTGTATCTAGGGATGGTGAGAAGGTGCGTGAAGGCAGACCGCGTAGGTCTATTGCAGTGGGCCTTGGTAATTTGTCTGGATAGATAAGACGGGCGCTATTCAATAAACATTTGTGGGCTAGGGATAGTGTTTTGAAGATATTTCGTCTACCTGAGGAGATGTGGTCTTTTTTAGGCATGTTGAGTGCTGCTCTTATGGCATTATGACGCCTGGATGCCTACGGGCTTTGGCGCGGTATAAGCACAATAACATAACATAACATTATTCTGGATGATTTGTAGTTTGTTTATAATGCATGAGTTGGAACCTGCAAAGAGAGAGTTACAGTAGTCAATCCTGGACAGTGTGAGGGCTCTGGCAAGTGTGATGCAGTTGTCGGTAGTCAGGAGGGGCCAGCAGGCATTGATTAGCTTGGCGATGTACGCTGCAGCCGAGGCAATTGCTTTTACCTGTCTCGTTACGGAAAGTGATGAGTTAAGGTAAACCCCTAGGGTTCTTACCATCTTTGGCTACAGTGAAGATGTTTCCATCGATGGTGAAGGTTTTGTAGGAGTCAGAGAGTTTGTTTACATGAGAGTGTGTGCCGATAAGGAGCAATTCTGTTTTCTCATGGTTTAGGCAGAGCTCGTGCTGAGCCATCCAGGCCTGTATGGTTTGGTAAGTTTCGCCCAGAGCTATGGAATCCGTGTCATAGTTACTGGTGATGGGTAAGAGGATTTGGGTGCCATCCACGTAGTTGGTGTAGGTGACAAACCAATTTGTCTAAGAGGTCAAACAGTGGCTTGGTGAAGATATTGTAAAGTGTTGGTGAGACACAAGCGACTTGAGGCACTCCAAAAGGGACTGGGACTGAGGGGGCTGCAGCGGTGGGGGAGAACACTTTCATTGTGTGGTTGTGATGTTATGGCTTTAGTCAAGAAGTGGGCAACTGATGCGAGGTGTTGGCAGAGTATTTTATAATTTACCAAGTCAACGGCTGCTGAGAGGTCAAAAAAGAGGAGGACGGCCATATTGCTCTTATCTTTCATTTCATCCATTTGAATGTTTAAATCCAGAAGGTCAGTTTCCGTTCCATGGCCGGGGCAGAATCCCAGTTGGCAAAGGCCAAGGATATTGTGAGTTTACAGGTATTTTTGTATTTGCAGATAGGCTACTCTATCGTGAATTTTGAGGAGGAATGGAACCGTTCTGATAGTGTGAAAACAAGGAAATAATATGAGGCAGGGTAACCAAAAAGGAAACACACCAAACACAGGTTACAAAGGAACATACAAAGTACTTTATTTTATACTGAATCCAGTTACAAAAGAACAGAACAAAATTCAGATAGCTATCGACCCTCAGTACAACACAGCGAACTCCGGCGTGGTTAGGTGTGCTCAGTGAGTGCAAATATTCATTGAAACAATCAGGCTTTTATACATTTCTCCAGCCTGTTGTCCAGCCTTTCTTCAGGTTAACCATTCCATGAATAAGTTACTGCTCTAGGGTCCCTTGCCAGGTCAAATCTAGTTCATCTTAGGTTTATACATTAACAAGAAGAAATGGTAATAATGTATGCTCTAGGCCTAACATTACAATGCAGGACTTAATTTATACAATATAGTTAAGCAGGTGTTCTCATTCAATTATAGATCAGTTTCGGTGATACAGGTAATCCATTGCACACAGGTCAGCAGAAGGACAAGGTCTCAGCTCATGACCCTAACAAGTGGCCTGCAGGCAAGTTATACATTAGCTGTACAGAGGTCATGACAATCAAGTTCTGTTCTGAATAACATAGGCTACCATTTTAGCTCACATGGTGACTTTATAGAGCAAGAAAACCTAAAATGGCGGCTTGACCCAAAATGACAGTTTACAGGATTTCTAAGGTCAGGACCTTGCAATGCGAGTTTATTCACATGTAGTTTATAAGCAGCTTGTTAGCAGCTTGGCGTAGGCCAATATACATATATTCATAGCAATAGGAGGCACGATATCATTTCTAGTTTGACAAACCCTGCTTTTGGCCTATGCCAAGTGCTAAACTACTTCTGATCTCCCTGCAAATAACTCCATGTGTCAACGTCCATACACCCTGAATAGCTGTCAGAAATATCTATCGCCATTAGATCTTTTACTAAGATCTCTTTCAGTACATACTCCTTAGAGGTTTTATCCGGGGCATACACTTTATGTCCTATTGTACCTATCGCCTGAGCGCAACATCCCCCTAGCATTGAACATATACTTGGTAGACATTGGATACAACAACAAAGAAATAGCAGAATTCCCAAAATAATCAGCAAGACTGAAAGCACTTTCCAACCCCAAGACCGCAAGAAGTCCCAGAACCAAGCGCTAAGATCCCAATTTCCCTCGGGAACATATACTTCTGAACTAAGAATGTGCAGATTCTGTATTGCCTTAAAAATTGTCGGCGAGGAATCTGGTACGAAAACACAGCAAGCAGACCCCACTAATTTGCATACTCCACCTCGTTCTGCCAGAATGACATCTAATGCCATCCGATTTTGGAGTGCTACCAATCTTATTGCTTTTTGTTCTAGTGTCATATTGTAGAGTATGTCCGTGGTCCGGTTGATCGTTCTCTCCAGTACCCTTGCTAATCCCCTAATGTTCTCAGAGTTCGTTATTTGTTCCCAAAAAGGCACAACTGATTTTGCTATATCTCCCAATACTTGCCCAGGGGTATCTCCATTCTTGTCCCGCCGTGGGCGAGCCTTAGAAACCTCCAATGTACTAGCTACAAATACACCGGGTAACAGGATTCCTAAATAACAGGTTCCCTGCCAATCCTTGGGCAACCAGGGAAATGCTAAACTACCACAAACAAAATAAACAGGCCCCCCTACATACAGAGGCCTGTTTTCTCCAGTCAAATTTACATGTTCATACAACCTTCAAAATCTCCCATTGGCCGAGTGCCATTTCTTTGTACACAAAAGGAGACCGAGTCAGGGCTATCATTTATAGAGTAAGAAGGAGGCACGGCGTCCTTATTGCCTATCGGAGCCATTTTAAAGGAAATTAAAGTTTGAAAAGGAAGAGACAGTTTATCAGACGGCCTAATAGAAGCGACATTAGGTTTACTTCTATTTGCAAAAAGCGAGCATCCCAGGGGAGTTAATTCACGTTTCTTGAAATCATTCAAATTAGTTCCATCAAAGTTCCCTGAGATGCTATCATTCCAACGGCCAAAGAATAGTGCTCTAAGAGAGGCATAGCAAGCAGTCGTTAAAGGTAAAGGGTGAATATACCATCCCAGTCCCTTGTTCCCATGTTGCAGTAAATGAGTGCAAATCCAACAATTACTCTTATTAAAAATGGCATGCGTTGCATTCATTACTATCATTAGAGTGTTATTATGATACTTTTGTCTATGTTGGGAGTCTCTAGGGGACAGAGTGTGAAGGTGTACAGAGGGAGTCAAAGCAGTCGGTACAATCTCGGTCGGTAGTAAAGGTTTTAGAGGATAGATTTCTTCAAAGTACCAAAGTCCTACAGCAGTAATTGCAAAAATAACAATTATCATTATCAAAACACAGCAGTACGTTTTCGGGGCCCAGGCACATTGATCATTGTCCAAGTTGGTCACCCCCTTATTTACAAGTCCAGTGCGGGGGGCAGCAGTGGAGGTGGCAGGCACTGTAGTTCCTCAATCGACGAACCCAATGTTCGTTGCTGGCGACGCTACGGTCGCGCAATTTCTTAGTCCTTCCCAACCCTAGCCAGCAGAATCCCTTTTTTTCCCTTTTGTTCAACAGAAACTTTCTTATACAAAGGAAAACTTTCGATCACTTCTCTTTCTCAAATGCACGGAAAAACCTGTGCCGTAGTTCTATTTTCTTCGTCGAAGGTTGTACCTGGTGGTACCCAAGATTGTTTGGTCCGAAAATAAGGTGTCGTCACTTCCTGAGGGAAGCGACGTATCGGAGGCGACGGATGTCGCAAAGCTTGAAACAGTATTTTCCGGAAGTGATTTTTCAAAAGAGTGCGGAGACGAAATGGACTGTTCCCCAAGCTCCACGGGCTCAGAGAAATTCTCCGACGCACTCACAGCGCTGTTTGCTACTCCAAGTTCAGGGACTGTAGCATCAGCGAGTGGTTCTGCTTCTTCTGTAACGTGTGGCGTCGGGTGAGGAAGTTTCTTGACATGCGTCGCGTGGATCCAGTGTTTCTTTCCAGCCACCCGCACTGCTGTCCGAGTGACCAACAGCACCTGGTAGGGTCCCTTCCAACGAGGAGCGAGACAGGAAGACCTTTCGTAGGCCTTCACTAGGACCCAACTTCCAGGCTGTATATCGTGTCTTGGGCCCGTGAACCGTACAGGTAAAGCTGAAAACACCTGGTGATAAATGAAATACAGGTTTTTAGTTAACTGGTTACAGTAGTCGGAGAGAAGTACATTTTCTACATCGCGCAATGCGCAGCTTTTAGGCAAACCCCAAATATTAGCAGGTCTCCCCATTACCACCTCAAAGGGAGAGAGCCCAGTCTTAGTTTGAGGGGTTGTCTGCATTGAAAGTAACACGATCGGTAAGGCATCCGGCCATTTTAGTTTGGTGCCGGCACACGTCTTAGCGAGCTTGTTTTTTATGATACCATTGTGTCTTTCCACTAATCCGGCGCTCTGAGCATGTCTGGCTGAATGGAATCGTTTGTCAATTTGCAATGCCGTACATATCTGTAGAATTACAGCAGCGATAAAATGCGGACCATTATCCGACCAGATAACTCTCGGCAAACCGAACCGTGGGAAGAATTTTTTTAACATGGTCTTTGCAGTGGTCATGGCTGTAGCGTCTTTAACAGGGAAAGCCTCGACCCACTTACTAAAGGCGCAAATGACCACAAGGACATATTTTAGATTGTTACATCGCTCCATTTCAATAAAGTCAAAGTGGATCACTTCAAACAGGACAGAAGGAGGCCCAAAGCTACCTCTTAGAGTTGCTGTCCCCTTTCCCACATTGTGTTGTAGGCAAATCATGCAATTTTGGACATAATGCTGGGCAATTTCTGAAATCTTATCATTTACCCAGACTTTCTCTAACATTCTCGTGATCTGTTGAGCGCACACATGTGTGGGACCGTGTGCCATGGTAACCATCATTACTATATAGGCATTAGGAAGCAACCATTTCCCTTCAACCATGTCCACCCAACACCCATCATCATCGAGTTTCCCCAAACCCTCAGCCCACCTCTTGGATTCTTCTAATGTGGCATCGGCTTGGATATCCCGTACAGACCCAACACCCTCATCCATTGCATAGGCATCTACAGTCTCCCTTGAAACATACATCTCAGTGAAGAGATCAGAGGCAGTTTGTCTAGCTATTTGATCAGCGAAAGCATTCCCTTTCCCTACATCATCTATAATCTTGCGATGTGCTGCGCACTTAATGATTGCTAACTGACTAGGGAGCGCAAGCGCTGAAAGCAATTGTACTATCAGGGAGCCATGTTGGATCTTGGTGCCATGCGAAGTTAAAAACCCTCTCTCTGACCAAAGTCTCCCAAAGTTGTGAGCCACCCCAAAGGCATACTGGCTATCAGTATATATGTTTACTGTTAGCCCTTCGGAAAGCTCACAAGCTCGAGTCAATGCTATAATCTCTGCGGCCTGCGCAGAGTTATGCGTAATTCTCTTGGTCTCCACAACCGTACTCAATGTAGTGACTGCATAAGCAGCTGTGGATGTACCATCCAGTAGTTTGAAGCAGGAGCCATCACAAAACAGCTCCCCTTGTGGGTTATCCAAAGGAGTGTCCCTCAAATCAACTCTGCCTTTTGTATCTTGTTCAGTAGTATACAGGCAGTCATGTGACTCTTTGTCACTGCAAACAGTATTTTGCGGGAAAGGTATGAGTTCAGCTGGATTAAGAACGCAGCACCTCCTAATTTGAATGTGGGGAGCAAACAAGATTAATTCATATCTTGTCAGTCGTGCGGAAGTGAGGTGTTGCGTTTGGGTTTTGTTCAATAGAATATCTACAGAGTGAGGCACCATCAGGGTTAAATCATGGCCTAGGACCATTCCCTCACTCTGTTTTACAGACGCAGCAGCAGCAGCGACAGCGCGCAAACATCTTGGCAAAGCGCATGCAACAGGATCAAGGGCGGAAGAGTAGTAACCGCATGGCCTATTCTTCCCTCCATGTTCCTGCGTTAATACAGCCAAAGCACATCCATCACATTCATGCACAAACAACACAAAGGCCTTCTCATAGTTCGGTGTGCCCAAAACTGGCGCCGAACATAATGCAGTCTTGAGCAACTCGAATGAATGTTGATGCTCCGTATTCCATGGCAATGGCGAAGAAATACCCTTCTTCGTCAAGGCCAACATCGGTTTTATCACTAGTTAGAAGTTTGGGATCCATAACCTACAGTAAGAAGCCATACCTATCAAGGCTCTAACTTCCTTTTGTGTATTTGGGACAGACATGCCAGAAATGTGTTTTATTCTTTCAGGTGTCAATCTTCTTCCCTCCTTTGACAGGAGATAGCCTAAATAGGCGACCTCCTGGCAACAATATTGAAACTTTTTGAGCGAAGCATTGTGACCATGCTTAGCTAGATGAGCAACAACACAGTGCCCTCTTTACAAGAGCTCTCAGAGTCAGCGGCTAAAAGCAAATCATCAACATATTGAAGCAACGTACAAGTAGGGGGCAATCCAAGGGTATCAAGCTGCTCTTTCAAAGCCCTACTATAAATACTAGGACTCTCAGTATAACCTTGAGGTGCACGAGTAAATGTGAATGAGCGTCCCCCTAAGGTGAACGCGAACAAGTATCTACTATCCTCATGTATAGGAATACTGAAGAAAGCATTCTTTAGGTCCACAACACTGAAGTGAGTAGCCGTAGCTGGAATCATGGTTAATATTGTCGTCACATCAGGCACAATTGGAAATTGCGGAGCGACGACTTTATCAATGGCACGTAAATCAATTATAAAACGAAATGGAATTGCATTATCACCTTTTTTGTACACGGGTAAAATCGTACTATTGCACAAACTTCCTGCAATCTCCTCAATCACCCCACGATACACAAAATCGGAAACAATGCTCTTCAAAGCTCGATCGCCTTCAACTGAGATCTTATACTGTGGAATACGGGGCAGCTTAATTCCATGTTTCAAAACCTTTTTACCAGGCTCAATCTACAAAACACCGACATCATTGTCATCAACTGCCCACAAACACTCTGGTACATTACTGAATTCTGGCGGCAAAGGTCTAGTCAAGAATTGCGAAACAGAACATTGCTGTGGTGAAATCGTCAAACGCACTCCATCAGAAGAACAATGAATTACCGCATTTAATTCCTTCAACAGATTCAACCCCAGCAAATTCTCTCCACAATTCGAAGTCAAGAGAAATGGACAGTGGTCCGTAAAGGGACCCAAAGAAATAGGTACCGGTGAAGAAACCGGAAAAACAACTGGTGTGCCAGAAAACCCTACAGAAACATTGGTTTGCCCTGACAGTGGAATGTTTGGAACCCGAGAATGATCAATGGAGCACTTCTGTGCTCCAGTGTCTATCAAAAATTGATGTTTTCCATTTCCCACTACCATTTCAACGTAGGGACCTTTCTGATTAACGGGAATAGGTGTAGGTTCCAAACCCTGCTTCGGGCAATCATATCAAAACAAAATATCATCAAAAGGAAGCTCTTCAGATAGATATGCAGCAGAAGGATGATCAAATATGTTTCTAGTGTCCACACTCGAAGTCTGATTATCCTGTGAAAAAGGTTGTTGGGGATCCTGCGAAAACTGGCCTCTACCAGAGCCCCCTACACCCGGGCGACCTCTGGATCGTCTACCCATATTTCCAAATGTGTTATTCGACCTCTGTCAAAGGACGGGGCATTGTGCACGCCAATGACCCTCCTGGCGACAATAGGCACACTGGTTAATATTCACAGGACCCAAGGGCACATTCCCTTGTGGAACATACTGACCTCTAATCTGCATACTACCCCCTCTGGGGCCTCTAACAATTTTCTGTAACAATACTTTAGTCTTCAAATCACCTTTTCACTTCTCGACTCTATCTTTTTCATTATTGACACGGTTCTCGTAGTACTGAGCCATGTGCAGTACTTCTGATTGGGATTTCGCCTGCCAAGCGCTCTCAAAAGACATAATTTGTGACTGGATGTCAGGCAGCAATCCACGTACAAATTTGTCCACAAATAATCTTTTCCCAGACTCTGTGCCTAAGTCTTGTCCACTGAAATCCGAGAATACCTGTTCGAACCGATTAAAGAACTCGGTAGCACCCTCAGATTTTCCTTGGACACAGGCCGTAAACTTCTCCCAAATAATTCTTTTTTCGAGGATTATAGTTTTCAGTTTTGCAATGATTCTGTCAGGCAAAGTTAGTATCACCTGAGGTGGTCTCTCACCAGCTGCCCTTTCCCCATCAAGCCTAACTATGTTAGCCCATGTATCTCCCAAACCTGGTACATCGTCTATAGTTCTAACTTATTTCCACAAATCTACAGGCAGGAGTACAGGGAATAACAAATCAATGTCGCCTAGGGTAAACACTGAGGACTGCAAAACGGACTCTATCTCTTTATAGAACCCTGTCGGATTTTTCCTAATGTCAGGAATAGTTTGTCTAATAGTATTCACTTCCTGTCATGAAAACGGGACGTGAACAAACTGCGATACATAATGTGCAGGAATGTCCACAGCAGGTGTACCTGCTGCAGCATTAGCCGGAATCTCAACCTTTGGGACAAATGTCGGAGGAACCACTCTCATAGGCAACTGAGATGTAGGCAACTCCGTGCGCTTACTAAGCAACAGAGCTAAGTCGAGCGCTAAAGCAGTTGAAGAAGTGTCAAGTGAAAAAGCTCTCTTATAAATGCTCAATAACTCTGTGGGACAACTAACCTTTCTCTTTAAACATTCATCCTGCAGGTACTCTACCATTACCTGTATCACTTTCCTCTGCATTTCTAGCGTATATTGACTGTATGTGTCATATACCTCAACTGGAGTTATCGATATGTCTGAAATCCATCTAATCGCATCTTTTTGTACAAATTTGCGCCTCCTCAGATGTCGATTTACGACACGGAAGAAATTGTTTTTGTACATACATACTTTCTTCTTCGTCATCCTCATTCCGTAACCTTTCCAATATCCTCTCAACATGCTCATGTACCTTCTCCACAGTGTCTCTTGAAAACGCTAAAGTATTCAGGTCCCTCAACCCTTGTGGGAGGTCTGCATTATTTAATTTACCCCACATTACACATAAATGAATCCCTAAACCTTCAATGAAAACATTTTTCTCAGGAAAATTATCCATATTAGAAAGTGTGGCAAGAACATTAGCTCGATCATCTCTCTCCATACAATGCTAAGCCCATGCAAACAAATCCTGTTTCTTTTCTGTAGGAACAGTATTACGAGTAACAATCCTCGACCCCGCACCCTGATCAACTACAAGCGGTACAGAACTACTTGGGAGTGAGGGTGCAGGCAAATTCAATGGAGGTACTATTACTGGTGCAATGGGAAGAGGCAGAGGAGCAGGTGGAGA
Organism: Ambystoma mexicanum; assembly: GCF_040938575.1. Taxonomy (NCBI): domain Eukaryota; kingdom Metazoa; phylum Chordata; class Amphibia; order Caudata; family Ambystomatidae; genus Ambystoma; species Ambystoma mexicanum. The sequence goes on along the minus strand of NC_090937.1, from coordinate 1,620,239,416 downwards.
AACAACAACCGGAGGAATAGGAACAACAGGTTGAGCAGGAAGAACAGGAATAACAGCAGGAAGAGGTACAGCAGGAGGAAGAGGAACATACGGAGGTGGTGCAGAGGCACCAGGCCTTCGTTCATTTAACAATTTGTCGATAAACTCATCAGAAAGATGAAGATCTTTAGAAGGATAGATTTTCTGAATACCGAGTGAGAAAGCCCTGTCCATATTCCTAACCGACTCAGACTGTTTGTCCTGATCATATAACAACGCCTTTTCAGCATTTGTTGTATGACGGCGCACATGTTTTTCCCTACTTTTAAGCTGCTGCAACGCTTCTCTTTTCCAATTTTGCAAAACATCAAATGCTGCAGGTCTGGCCTTCTTTTTTAACAAGACTGACTCTAAATATTCAATACGAGGGATCTCAAAACTACCATTGACTGGCCACTGAAGTTCGGAGGCATGTCTGGTTTGTCTGTGCCAAATTTTATTAAATACTACACTTCCAATGCCATGCTTACAGTACATAGTACATGCCGGTGACCCCTCCTGTGGTGCCGGACGGCTAAATTCCAAAGATTGTCTATCGCTGTGGAATAATGCCCTAAAGCAGCTAGACAATTTCCCAGGCATTTCTCAAATACTCGGTGTTACCCGGTCAATAATTGTGTCTGCAGATACATTGCGCCAAATTCAAATTGTCAGGGTTGAATTAAGAGTCGGGTAACGACTCACCTAACCAAACCTAAGGAGGACCGATCGGTTTACAAAGGACTTACCTAACGAATTTTACCTTGTGTATGGTGATTTCGGCAAATCTGCCCGCCTCAAAAAATTGACCCTCGTCAAGATGCCGTCTCAGACCACACAGCTATCGTCCAGGGAACGGATCGTGCAGCGCTGTTGAGGTGTCGCGTCTCGTTCAGTCGGGCCCGTTATGTCACACCGTCCGATCCCGGTCCGATAGCGTGCGTCAACCTTCAATAATCCGGCATCAATCTTGAGGGTCCCTATTCCGGGCACCAACTGTGAAAATAAGGAAATAATATGAGGCAGGGTAACCAAAAAGGAAACACACCAAATACAGGTTACAAAGGAACATACAAAGTACTTTATTTTATACTGAATCCAGTTACAAAAGAACAGAACAAAATTCAGATAGCTATCGACCCTCAGTACAACACAGCGAACTCCGGCGTTGTTCGGTGTGCTCAGTGAGTGCAAATGTTCATTGAAACAGTCAGGCTTTTATACATTTCTCCAGCCTGTTGTCCAGCCTTTCTTCAGGTTAACCATTCCATAAACAAGTTACTGCTCTAGGGTCCCTTGCCAGGTCAAATCTAGTTCATCTTAGGTTTATACATTAACAAGAAGAAATGGTAATAATGTATGCTCTAGGCCTAGCATTACAATGCAGGACTTAATTTATACAATATAGTTAAGCAGGTGTTCTCATTCAATTACAGATCAGTTTCGGTGATACAGGTAATCCATTGCACACAGGTCAGCAGAAGGACAAGGTCTCAGCTCATGACCCTAACAAGTGGCCTGCAGGCAAGTTATACATTAGCTGTACAGAGGTCATGACAATCGAGTTCTGTTCTGAATAACATAGGCTACCATTTTAGCTCACATGGTGACTTTATAGAGCAAGAAAACCTAAAATGGCGGCTTGACCCAAAATGACAGTTTACATGGTTTCTAAGGTCAGGACCTTGCAATGCGAGTTTATTCACATGTAGTTTATAAGCAGCTTGTTAGCAGCTTGGCGTAGGCCAATATACATATATTCATAGCAATAGGAGGCACGATATAATTTCTAGTTTGACAATATGGCGGTAGTTGGTGGGAACGTTGACATCTAGGGTAGACTTTTTGAGGAGTGGGAGTACCCAGGCTTCCTTTAATATCTCTGGTACATTACACGTTGAGAAAGAGTTGTTAATCAATGCTTTAATGAAGGGGACAAGCTCTTCAGCGCAGTCTTTTATAAGAGTTGCTGGGCATATGTCTCCTTGACATCTAGAAGGTTTCAAGCCTTTGATCATTTTGGTGGTTTCAGTGGTCGTGACCGGTGTGAATTCAAACCGGGGAGCAGGGGTGTTGCTAAGTCTGGAGAAGATCCGGAGCTACACTAATGTGTTGGGACTGTTGGGACTCGGGGCTAGCTAGTCTTCTGGTTGTAGCTCCTGAGCTTCTATCAGGGGCTACAACCAAAAGTCCCAGGGCTATAGCCCCCTCGGCCCTCCCCCTGAGCAACGCCTCTGCCAGGGAGTGGCAATGAGGGGTGCAGGACGCCGGTCTAGTGGGTGGTTGGCTGACACAAGTTTAATTTTCTTTGCCGCCATTTTGGTTTGGAGTAGTGAGATTTTGCAGAGAAGGCAAAGTATGTATGAAGCATGGATGCGTTAAATAGTCTCCGGACATAGACTTTGTCCACGTTTTGATCTGTTTCAGGAATGAAGTAAAGGAAGTAATGTTTAAGGAATGTTAGGAGAGGACTCCTGCCCATTATGGTAGTATTTCCACTATGCAAAACACTCGTGTTTTCGTAATGTATTAAAGAAGGCTATATATTTTGTGTAATTGCTTAATAAAATACACTTCTCTACATACAGCTCCAGTGTTTTCCAAAATACAAATCTTCTCAGCAAAATAATGTGGGTAAAGGCAGTGCATGTTGTCAGCACCGCGCCATTTAGGCAACTTAGACTGAGGGGCACTTTTAGTGAAATTGTTGCGGTGGTGGTGAGGTGCCAGCACACACGCCGGGGAGGTGGTAGGCTCTGGGGCAGGACACAGTGTCAGGTTAGAGCAAAGTCCAGGCTCAGTGTGGCGCATTAGGTGGGCTCAAGTGGAAAGGAGGACCACTACTAAGGTGTGGGACACACTGTGGTCGGGATGTGGCAGAACTGGAGAAAGAGTGAAGCTTATGTCTAAGCGGTTACTCAGTTCCCTCTGTGAGGGAGATGTGGGCTGTGCACCTCTGCCCGCGGTTATGCTCTGTGCCGAGGAACAGGGGTGCCCGGGGTGTGCCATTACACCTCCTCTACCTGGCAACACCATTGCACTGTAGGTTCCAAGGCTGCTACGATGGATGGCCCTAGATCGCTCAGAAACTGGCAGCCGTCCAGTCTAGACCACTGCCAACATTTGGCATGGAAAGAGGGAGCCTGGAAAACCCTCGGGCCCCGTGTGAGAAGAGTGGGTGGCTTCTTGGATGGAGGGAAGGCGCTGCATTTTAGGAGGAATTCATATGCATCTTAGGTCAGCTGACCCGGCCTTGCAGAAGTTCACATGTGCTTTTAATCCCTAGATAACCTGCCAAACTGATGGAATGGTTGGATGACGTGGATAAACACTGCTGAATTTGATATTTGAGAAGAAGCTTTTTTTTCTTGAAGAATAACAGTCTGTTTTGTTCGGCACATGCAGTTCCCCTGGATGTGAGCAGCTCGTGCAAGAGGGGCACGGAAAAGGAACTGCTGGTTCGTGTAGGAGCTCCTAATCAGACCTGGGGCGATCGATATTATATCTGATTATCAGATGAAAGGGTGGAAATATGGTTTAACCACCCTTTATTGGAAGTTAGGTAGAAACTGTGGTATTTACCAAATACCGCCGTTTTAGCCACCCACCAAGTTCCCATGTGTGCAGTTCGTCTGGCGGTATTCCAATAGAATTGGTGGATATCCTTTTGGAAAGTCCACCTAGTAGTACTGCGCCAGACGGCATTCTAATGGAATACCGCCAGCGGTACTAGAAGGTGGACAGTTTTTACCTCCATCCCACAGCAGGAGGTACACATGTTAAAATAGGCTCGAAAGTGGTTGCACATAAATGAAGCAAGAGCTCTTCTCTTTATTACTGGGGGTAAAGGAGGGGGGGCGGGGCATGTCGGGTTTCAAATGAGGCTTTTTGCATGGGTTGGAGGTGTGGGCATCTCTGATGCTCCTCCCCGTCACCTTACATCTGTAGTATAATGTTAATGTTAAAGGATATTTATACTGTGCGCTGTCACCACTGGAATCGACCCCTGGTGCTCTGGCGGATCTGAAAGGCAAGAGGGTAGGGTAGGTTAGTAGGACAGAGCGGGGGAAATAGCTGTGATGAGCTGTTGGCAGCTTCAGTTCGGTTTACACCGTCTGCTGAGCTTAGGTGTATTTTCCGGTTGCTAGTCTTCATGTGCTGTTGTGCGAGACTGTGTGTGGTTTCTTTCGTTGTTGCTGTGCAGTAAGGTGCGTGCGGTTTGGAGGCATGGTTGTGTTTAGTTCCGAGTTTGAGAGGTGTATGCAGAGGGGTGAGTTTTGTTATTAGTAGGGTTGGTCATAGGCACTACTCTCTAGATGTGACATAAGCTAATATTCAGAAATCTGTCTAGATGTGGCACAAGCTACATATTAACATGCATGTCTCGATGTGACGCAAGCTGCATATTAACATGAAGGTCTCGATGTGGTGCAAGCTATATATTAACATGCCTATCTAGATGTGACGCAAGCTACGTAGTAACATGCCTGCATAGATGTGGCGCAAGCTACATATTAACATACCAGTCTAGATGTGGCGCAAGCTACATATTAACATGCCTGTCTAGATGTGACGCAAGCTACATATTCACATGCCTGTCTAGATGTGACGCAAGCTACGTATTAACATGCCTGCATAGATGTGACGCAAGCTACATATTCACATGCCTGTCTAGATGTGACGCAAGCTACATATTAACATGCCTGCATAGATGTGACGCAAGCTACATATTAACATGACTGTCTCGATGTGGTGCAAGCTACATATTAACATGCCTGTCTAGATGTGACACAAGCTACATATTAACATGAATGTCTCGATGTGGTGCAAGCTACATATTAGCATGCCTGTCTAGATATGACGCAAGCTACATATTAACATGACTGTCTTGATGTGGTGCAAGCTACATATTAACATGCCTGTCTAGATGTGACGCAAGCTACGTATTAACATGACTGTCTCGATGTGGTGCAAGCTACATATTAACATGCCTGTCTAGATGTGACGCAAGCTACGTATTAACATGCCTGCATAGATGTGACGCAAGCTACATATTAACATGCCTGTCTAGATGTGACACAAGCTACGTATTAACATGACTGTCTCGATGTGGTGCAAGCTACATATTAACATGCCTGTCTAGATATGACGCAAGCTACATATTAACATGGCTGTCTCGATGTGGTGCAAGCTACGTATTAACATGCCTGTCTAGATGTGACGCAAGCTACGTATTAACATGCCTGCATAGATGTGACACAAGCTACGTATTAACATGCCTGCATAGATGTGGCGCAAGCTACATATTCACATGCCTGTCTAGATGTGACGCAAGCTACGTATTAACATGGCTGTCTCGATGTGGTGCAAGCTACATATTAACATGCCTGTCTAGATGTGACGCAAGCTACATATTCACATGCCTGTCTAGATGTGACGCAAGCTACATATTAACATGCCTGCATAGATGTGACGCAAGCTACATATTAACATGACTGTCTCGATGTGGTGCAAGCTACATATTAACATGCCTGTCTAGATGTGACACAAGCTACATATTAACATGAATGTCTCGATGTGGTGCAAGCTACATATTAACATGCCTGTCTAGATATGACGCAAGCTACATATTAACATGACTGTCTTGATGTGGTGCAAGCTACATATTAACATGCCTGTCTAGATGTGACGCAAGCTACGTATTAACATGACTGTCTCGATGTGGTGCAAGCTACATATTAACATGCCTGTCTAGATGTGACGCAAGCTACGTATTAACATGCCTGCATAGATGTGACGCAAGCTACATATTAACATGCCTGTCTAGATGTGACACAAGCTACGTATTAACATGACTGTCTCGATGTGGTGCAAGCTACATATTAACATGCCTGTCTAGATATGACGCAAGCTACATATTAACATGGCTGTCTCGATGTGGTGCAAGCTACATATTAACATGCCTGTCTAGATGTGACGCAAGCTACGTATTAACATGCCTGTTTAGATGTGACGCAAGCTACGTATTAACATGACTGTCTAGATGTGACGCAAGCTACGTATTAACATGCCTGCATAGATGTGACACAAGCTACGTATTAACATGCCTGCATAGATGTGGCGCAAGCTACATATTCACATGCCTGTCTAGATGTGACGCAAGCTACGTATTAACATGGCTGTCTCGATGTGGTGCAAGCTACATATTAACATGCCTGTCTAGATGTGACGCAAGCTACGTATTAACATGCCTGTTTAGATGTGACGCAAGCTACGTATTAACATGACTGTCTAGATGTGACGCAAGCTACGTATTAACATGCCTGCATAGATGTGACACAAGCTACGTATTAACATGCCTGCATAGATGTGGCGCAAGCTACATATTCACATGCCTGTCTAGATGTGACGCAAGCTACGTATTAACATGCCTGTCTAGATGTGACGCAAGCTACGTATTAACATGCCTGTCTAGATGTGACGCAAGCTACGTATTAACATGCCTGCATAGATGTGACGCAAGCTACGTATTAACATGCCTGCATAGATGTGACGCAAGCTACATATTAACATGCATGTCTCAATATGACGCAAGCTACATATTAACATGACTGTCTCGATGTGGTGCAAGCTACATATTAACATGCCTGTCTAGATGTGGCGCAAGCTACATATTAACATGCATGTCTCCATATGACGCAAGCTACATATTAACATGACTGTCTCGATGTGGTGCAAGCTACATATTAACATGCCTGTCTAGATGTGGCGCAAGCTACATATTAACATGCATGTCTCAATATGACGCAAGCTACATATTAACATGACTGTCTCGATGTGGTGCAAGCTACATATTAACATGCCTGTCTAGATGTGATGCAAGCTACGTATTAACATGCCTGCATAGATGTGACGCAAGCTACATATTAACATGCCTGTCTAGATGTGACGCACGGTAATATTAACATGCCTGTCTAGATGTGGCGCAAGCTACATATTAACATGCATGTCTCAATATGACGCAAGCTACATATTAACATGCCTGTCTCGATGTGGTGCAAGCTACATATTAACATGCCTGTCTAGATGTGACGCAAGCTACATATTAACATAACTGTCTCGATGTGGTGCAAGCTACATATTAACATGCCTGTCTAGATGTGACGCAAGCTACATATTAACATGACTGTCTCGATGTGGTGCAAGCTACATATTAACATGCCTGTCTAGTTATGACGCAAGCTACGTATTAACATGACTGTCTCGATGTGGTGCAAGCTACATATTAACATGCCTGTCTAGATGTGACGCAAGCGACGTATTAACATGACGGTCTCGATGTGGTGCAAGCTACATATTAACATGCCTGTCTAGATATGACGCAAGCTACATATTAACATGACTGTCTCGATATGGTGCAAGCTACATATTAACATGCCTGTCTAGATATGACGCAAGCTACATATTAACATGACTGTCTCGATGTGATGCAAGCTACATATTAACATGCCTGTCTAGATGTGACGCAAGCTACGTATTAACATGACTGTCTCGATGTGGTGCAAGCTACATATTAACATGCCTGTCTAGATATGACGCAAGCTACATATTAACATGACTGTCTCGATGTGGTGCAAGCTACATATTAACATGCCTGTCTAGATGTGACGCAAGCTACGTATTTACATGCCTGTCTAGATGTGACGCAAGCTACGTATTAACATGACTGTCTCGATGTGACGCAAGCTACGTATTAACATGCCTGCATAGATGTGACACAAGCTACGTATTAACATGCCTGCATAGATGTGGCGCAAGCTACATATTCACATGCCTGTCTAGATGTGACGCAAGCTACGTATTAACATGCCTGTCTAGATGTGACGCAAGCTACGTATTAACATGCCTGCATAGATGTGACGCAAGCTACGTATTAACATGCCTGCATAGATGTGACGCAAGCTACATATTAACATGCATGTCTCAATATGACGCAAGCTACATATTAACATGACTGTCTCGATGTGGTGCAAGCTACATATTAACATGCCTGTCTAGATGTGGCGCAAGCTACATATTAACATGCATGTCTCAATATGACGCAAGCTACATATTAACATGACTGTCTCGATGTGGTGCAAGCTACATATTAACATGCCTGTCTAGATGTGGCGCAAGCTACATATTAACATGCATGTCTCAATATGACGCAAGCTACATATTAACATGACTGTCTCGATGTGGTGCAAGCTACATATTAACATGCCTGTCTAGATGTGATGCAAGCTACGTATTAACATGCCTGCATAGATGTGACGCAAGCTACATATTAACATGCCTGTCTAGATGTGACGCACGGTAATATTAACATGCCTGTCTAGATGTGGCGCAAGCTACATATTAACATGCATGTCTCAATATGACGCAAGCTACATATTAACATGCCTGTCTCGATGTGGTGCAAGCTACATATTAACATGCCTGTCTAGATGTGACGCAAGCTACATATTAACATAACTGTCTCGATGTGGTGCAAGCTACATATTAACATGCCTGTCTAGATGTGACGCAAGCTACATATTAACATGACTGTCTCGATGTGGTGCAAGCTACATATTAACATGCCTGTCTAGTTATGACGCAAGCTACGTATTAACATGACTGTCTCGATGTGGTGCAAGCTACATATTAACATGCCTGTCTAGATGTGACGCAAGCGACGTATTAACATGACGGTCTCGATGTGGTGCAAGCTACATATTAACATGCCTGTCTAGATATGACGCAAGCTACATATTAACATGACTGTCTCGATATGGTGCAAGCTACATATTAACATGCCTGTCTAGATATGACGCAAGCTACATATTAACATGACTGTCTCGATGTGATGCAAGCTACATATTAACATGCCTGTCTAGATGTGACGCAAGCTACGTATTAACATGACTGTCTCGATGCGGTGCAAGCTACATATTAACATGCCTGTCTAGATATGACGCAAGCTACATATTAACATGACTGTCTCGATGTGGTGCAAGCTACATATTAACATGCCTGTCTAGATGTGACGCAAGCTACGTATTTACATGCCTGTCTAGATGTGACGCAAGCTACGTATTAACATGACTGTCTCGATGTGACGCAAGCTACGTATTAACATGCCTGCATAGATGTGACGCAAGCTACATATTAACATGCCTGCATAGATGTGATGCAAGCTACATATTCACATGCCTGTCTAGATGTGACGCAAGCTACGTATTAACATGCCTGCATAGATGTGACGCAAGCTACTTATTAACATGCCTGCATAGATGTGACGCAAGCTACGTATTAACATGCCTGCATAGATGTGACGCAAGCTACATATTCACATGCCTGTCTAGATGTGACGCAAGCTACTTATTAACATGCCTGCATAGATGTGACGCAAGCTACGTATTAACATGCCTGCATAGATGTGACGCAAGCTACATATTCACATGCCTGTCTAGATGTGACACAAGCTACATATTAACATGCCTGCATAGATGTGACGCAAGCTACATATTCACATGCCTGTCTAGATGTGACGCAAGCTACATATTAACATGCCTGTCTAGATGTGACGCAAGCTACGTATTTACATGCCTGTCTAGATGTGACGCAAGCTACGTATTAACATGACTGTCTCGATGTGACGCAAGCTACGTATTAACATGCCTGCATAGATGTGACGCAAGCTACTTATTAACATGCCTGCATAGATGTGATGCAAGCTACATATTCACATGGCTGTCTAGATGTGACGCAAGCTACATATTAACATGCCTGCATAGATGTGACGCAAGCCACATATTAACATGCCTGCATAGATGTGACGCAAGCTATATATTAATATGCCTGTCTAGATGGGGCGCACGGTAATATTCACATGTCTGTCTGGATATCTTCTGTACAATAGAAAAATGTAGAATAGTGGTAGCACTATTGCGCATTACACATTTCTGGCTTCAAAATAATTGTGAAAATGGATCAAAAAACGAGGCAAAATAGTGCTACCAGAATACCACAATTTTTTTCTTCATTATTGATTAGTATTTATTTAAGGACAAGGTGTAATTTCGCACTAATCTATCAATAACGGACAGCAATGGCATTTCTAAGATAAGCTGCATCTCCTAGAGAGCAATTCTGGTGTTTGATGACGTGTGCCCTGCAAAGTGGTAAGAATACAAGCACAAACCAGGGACAGCAACAGGTCAAGATTATAACAATTTAACATGGGGAACCTGAGGCCAGTGTTTACATATTTACTAACTAATTATAGTCTCAGGACAGAATGCAGAGGAGTTGGGTCAGGCGGTTAGTTTGGATAGGGGCTTGGAGGACATGTTCCATTGCTAGAAGGTAGGGTTTGAGCCTTGTTTTAAAAAGTTCCACTAAAGAGATTACTTTTATGTCCAACGGGATAGAGCATTAGAGCGGAATGGAGCAAGCAGGTACATACATTGCCAATGCCAGTAGTTTTGCCTTATGTGTAGGCATGGCTAAGGCAATTTCCAGGCATTGCCATAGTGGTATTAACTGGCCATTGATGGTAGCGGGTGCAAAATGGCACAAATACCTGGGGATAGAATAGACGTGCCTGGTAAATGACTAATCCCTAGACACAAGCCAAAACTGTTGGCTTTGCCCAGGGGCTAAGGGGGCTGTAGCCCCTGATCTTTTGGTTTTAGCCCCGGATGGAATCTCAGGAGCTACAGCCAAAATACTAGCTAGCCCCCAGTCCCAACAGTTCCGACATCAGCTTAGCCCCGGGTGTTTTCCAGACCTAGCAACTCCCCTGGCTTTGCCATTGCTTGTTTATAAGAGGACGTCAGTGAAGGACAGGCATAGTGCTCATAAATGGAGTACCTGCAGGCAGACCTGCTTGACATTTCTATTACACCAGTAGCAGGTTTACAACTCCAATTAAGTTATTAACTCTCAGTAGACAGCTGTGAAAAAAAAAACTGACAGGTGCTTCAAAAACAGAGTTTGATGGTAAGGCTTGGTAAAACGGGCTCAGAGAGATCTCAGGAGGGCGTGTTTTGGATGGGAGGGGCAGGAAGTGGGTGTGAATAACCATAGAGATTAGCATAGAAATGGCTCAGTCAATGGGTGGGCAAAAAAAAAACACAACACCTATAAACTGAGTGTCCCTCCTCGTATGACGTTTCTCAGGAGCTGCACTTTACTGAAATAGTGTTGGCTTTTTACGCCAAATAATAGAAGCCAGAAGAATCCTGGAGCTCACAGTTTGGGAGGGAGAGTAGATTGGGAGGAACTAAATGTTGTAGTGAGGGGCAAGACCTCGGATCAATGTATAGATGAGTAGTAGAATTGGAACATGAATAGAGAGTGATTTTGCATGGAGAGCTATCTAGCCTAGTCATGGTAGATGGTAGGGGAGGACCTTGATAAGTTGAAAGGGGAGTGTCAAAAGGTTCACACTTTTGTAGGGGGGAGAAAAAGAATAGAGCATTAGATCAAGGAGTAGGCTCATGCAGTAGCCCACTTTACTGAGCTAGACATACGTTGAGTGATGCGTGAGGTGTGGGCAGATGTTCTAATGTTCAGGAGGTTGAGTCTAGCTGCAGTGGCAGTGGGCATGGTGAAATGGTAGAGTGTTAGATCACTGTCAAAGAGATAGCCAATGTTGTGAGCCAGGGGTGGGGGGGCAGAGTGTGAGGAGATCAAGTGGGAAGAGATGGGAGAGGGAGGAGTGGCCTTGGCACTGGAAGCAGGGATAAAAAATGACTTTGGTTGGCATGAGGCAGGATAGGTGCATGCATTGGTGGATTGAATTTAGGCAGTTGATTCTGCGTTCAGAGATTGCAGCAGTGAAGGAGGGGCATGAAATGAATAGCTGATTGCCATCAGAGTCGCGGTGATAGTTATAGATAAAGAGAAAATGAGTCCGAGGGTGATGTATATAGGGTGAAGTGAAGTGGGCCCAGGAGGGTTCCATGAGGGACGCCACAGATTAAGGGGTCTTGTGGAGGAGGTGCTTGTGTGCCATGTGTTGGGGAGGGAGTGGTCAGAGAGATCGGAGGACCCCCATTCGAATATGCCTATGAGGTGGTAGACAACCCTCTTGAGGGCTTTAGAGTGGTTGGGAAGGAGAGAGACAGGTCTACTGAAGGAGGGGGTGTTAGACTCAGCAATTGGTTTCTTTAGAAATGGAATGTCTGTGGCCTTTTTGTAACTGGCTGGCAAGATATCAGTTGGCAGGGATAGGTTGAATGAGGTGGAGAGGTGAGTGAAGGGGACTGGATGGATTGGCACAGTGAAGGATGGGTAGAACTTTAGTGAGGGAGAGGAGGGAGATAAGGGATAGAGAGGAGAGTGTGGGGAAGATGTGAGGAGGAGAGAATGAAGGAGGGGTGATAGCATAGTGGACAAAGTGTACCATATTCTGGTGATTTTAGTGGAGAAGTTGGAAGCAGAGTCATTGGCGTAGAAATAAGAGGAAATGGAGTTGATTGTAAGGTGAAAAGCATGTCCTTGAGGGCCCAGGATAGATTGCGAGGCCAAGAAATGGGGCAGAAATGAGACAGAAATACGGGAATTTGTTTGTGTTGAGAGCTGTGGGGTCAGTAGAGAGTCCTTGCAGAGGATGACCGGATTGGGGGCCGGTCTTTGCCGTCAATGACATACGTAAGGATGCGTTGTTGTCCTCACCTTTTAGATGGTGGGGAGACTGATGGTTGAGATGTGGCCATAAAAGTATAATGGAGCAGGCAGGGTAGTGATTATTGTGGAGGGTAGACAGGGAAGAGGTGAAGTCCATATGGGGTCATTCAGTGGTGTGGGCAACTGGAGGAGAGAGCAAAATGTTGGCTTGGTTGAGCTAGGGGACAATAAAGTTGGGCTTGAATTTACATTTGGTGACAGATGAGGGAGGGAGATGGAAGAGTCAGGCCTGGGTAGACAGTGGCCCGATCTCCTTCAGATGAACTTCAACTCCACCTGCAGGTGAGGATTGCAGGCCTCTGGCTTTTGAGATGCCCGAGAAGCTCAATCCTTCACAGGGAAAATCTGAAATAACCTTCACCGGCGTAGCCATCCAGCGCGTGATCCAGGAGCCTAGAACGATCACCCAAAGTACCACAGCAACAGCCTCTGTTTGCAAGTCCAGGATATCCAGCCATTTCAATGGTGGTGGTGGGGGTGCACGGAGCCCAAGAAAGACCCATGTCGTTGAATAGTTTAGAGCTGTTTGAGGGCCCCTGTGGATGGATTGTGTTGTCTTGCCCCACTCCACGTATGCCACCAGATGGCTAACATTCACATATATCTCAGAATCTAGATCTGACCGCTGCCAATTGAGCAACCCCCACTTTGCAGATTCTACGGCCTCCAGAGCACGGCTGCCTGGCTAGCATCGGGCACGATAAGAGCAACCACACTGCAAAACATCTGGCATAGCAACTTGGCTTCCTGGTGAAGAGCGGTGCCACAAATAGGATACCCCCCAATGCCACTCTTCGATAGGCCACCCATCACTGAGCCATAACAAGGGTGCTCCATCTTCTCTCATGCACAGACATCCTCACATGCATATTTATGAGCAACCTCCACCTGCTTCGCTTCGCATCAGCGGTGCACGCAGCGCCATCTACGTGGCAGCATTAGAACTTTAGATCCGCTCCGCGGGCACTGGGCCACCGTACCAGCAGGCCCAGATGCTGAAACTTGGCTCATCCCAAAGAAATAACTTTGGACTATTCTGATCCTAAAGCCACAGGATAGGATCCTAACCTGGACCTACACACACCAAGTGAAGAGCTGCTGCCTGATTATAAGGGATATTTAAGACACCAATATTGCAAAGCATAACACAGCCTGGTGGTCTTCCATCGCCACTCACTGCATAGCAAGGGGTTCCACTGCTGTTGCATAATGAGAATTCCTTCAAATGAACATGATTTTTAATGTTCAAGAAAGTCACTGGTGCCATCAGATGTGTCAATCTTCATGTTAAGTGTGTCATTGTGACAATCCTTAGCCATCTACCTTGCCAATGAAGACAGATTCGTCCATGAGTTCTTCACATAACTTGACAGGATGTGGAGGTCTTTCCCTCAGCTCCTCATTTCTAGAAGGGGTAGTGGGCTGTCCGTCAGAATAACAAGCATGTGTTCATGTATAGTGCTTAGTGCCTGGCTGCAACTGCTTCTAAGCGTTATTACTACCCCATTTTGAATGGTACTTTGTAATCTACCCCTGAAGAATGAAAGTCTGAGTTGGCTACGTCACGGGATACGGACCTGCAAAGTGCAGGTATCAAGGACCATGTCATTGCTGTATGCGCCAGAACACATCAAGGCCTTGACCAGCAATGGTTCTCCACTGCTCAGGAGCTCTGCTCTAATGTACCGGTGTGGTGGAGCCTTGGACCCCTCTATGTCTGCTCCAACAGGCGCAGGGGAATGTTTTTGTTTGTGATGCTTTTTAAAGTGCGTCTCATTTGGGCACTTTGAAATGCACCTAAACGATTCCTTCGCCCGACTGCTTTGTACAGGTGTGCAAGGGGGGAGGGACCCTTCTAATGGCTTTCTTGATCACCTGGATTTTCTATTATCTTTTCTTCTTCCCTCTTCCTCTTCTTTCTTTCTCCTTCATGACCTCTATCTTCCCCATACTATCTCCTCTTCTCGATCTCCTCTCCTACCCACCATCGACTCTTATCATTTGCATTCCTTTCCCTCCCCACCCCCCATTGCTCCGCTTCTTGTCTTGATCTTGTCTTCGCCTCACTCCCTTTTCTTGGGACCATCTCTGCTCATCCGTTCTATTCTTTCCATCACCTTCTACTTCCCCTCTCTTTTGCCCTCTTTCATTTACTCCTCCTACCACTACCTCCTTTCATTTTCTCCTCGCAATCTTTCTTTATTTGACTCTGTTTTCCTCTTCTCTCTTTTATCTTCCCTCCCCTCGTTCTCTTCCTTCTCGATTTGACCTGCTGATGATTCTGTCACCTTCTTTCATGGTTCTCCTGTGTCTAGCCTTGATTCTATCTACCAAACACCCTCTTTTACTCCCTCTCAGAAGCCCCCCCAACCCTGGCTCACCTCAGCTCGTACATCGCTCTGCTCAAATCCCATAGCGCTCAGAGGAAATGGATAAGTGTAAGTCCCTTCTTGACCTCTCCGTTCTCTCCTCATTGCACTCCTCCTATGATGTAGCTCTCCTTTCCGCTAAAAATGTTTATTTCTCTGAACTCATGCTATCTCTCTCTCATCTGACCACCCTTGTCGTCTCATTAAGCTTCTCCACAGCATCCGCTCTCCATGTTCTCCTGATCCCTCTCTTCTCTCATCTTTCTTCTTCCAACTTTGCAAATTGCACACTTCGAAAGTTGCTTCTCTTTCTTCCTCATTCTCACCCACTCCTGCGTTTTCCCTACTCTAGCTGACTTTGCCCCCTAGTCCCTTTCCCACGTCTCTCCTCTTTCTGATGTTGACCCCCCCGAATCCCTCCCTTCTGGTGCAGGTTCATCCCACTCCTTCTCCATTGAATACTCTCCCTTCTGTTCTCTTTCCTCAAATCTATCCCCACCTCCTATCCTATTTGACTCTCTTTCCTTCTCCCATTGAACATGGCCTCTTTCCCCCAATCTTGAAATACCCTCTCTTGACCCTAAGTCCCCTGCTGACTTCCACCCTATCTCTCACCTTCCTTTTCTCCAATTTTCTGGGGCGCACTGTCTATTGTCAGGTCTCCTCCAATCCTAATCTTCACTCACTCCTTGCCCCACTCCCATCTGGCGTTTGCCCATTTCACTATACCGAGACTGCTCTCCTCCACGTCTCTAACCCTCTCCTTTCTGCCTCTTGCTCTAAACTCTCTTCTGTTCTTATTCTTCTAGATCGTTCTTCCTCTTTCAACACTGTTGAGTACACGGTTGGTTCTACCCTCACTTCCCTGGGCTTTTCTGGTCCTGTCCTTAACTGGTTCCACTCCTTTCTATCTAAGCGCTCCACTCTGTCACCTGGGTTGGCAAAGCCACTGCTTCTCTCCTTTTACTGTATGTAGACCCTCAACGGTCCATTCTGGGAACTCTTCTGTTCTCACTCTGCACTGATCGCCTCTCACAATTTCTCGTTTCATCTCTACGCCGATGACACCCATATCTTCTTCTCCATTGCCCCATTTTCTTACTCTCTAAAGTCTACAGGTGGTGACTGCAATTCAATCATGGATGTCCTGCTCACTTTCTACACCTCAATCCATCGAAAACTGAGAGCCTTTTTTTTCCTGCTGCCTCTCTTCCACCTCACCTTTTCCCTCCTTCCTCATCAGACTCAACCTGTGGGTGTTATCTTTCCACATTTCTAACAGGGCTTGCTCCTGTCGCTACATCCTTTACAACCTCTTTTGTGTACTACCTTATCTTTCTTTCCACGCCACTAAACATCTTGCTACTTTGTGTTACTTCTTGTTACTTCCTTGATATTTCCTCATATTGATTATTGTTCTTCCCTTTTATTTGGCCTTCCTGCCTCTTAAGTTGCCCCCAACTCTTCTATTCGTCTTCTCTTCTCCCTCCCCCTTGTTCCCCTATTTCCCCCTGCCTTCTCTCCATGTCCCTTCTCTCCTTAGAATCTCGTCTTCTCTACCCCTTCCATGGTTTCGCCCTCTCTCCCTCTCTATCTTTCTTCACTGATCTCACTTTATTCCCCCACTTGTGCCTTGCTCTCCCAGAATCCGATTATTCTTTCTGTTCCCAAACGCCCTTGCGCTTCCTCTCGTTTCCGGTCCTTTGCTCTACTTGCTCCCAAGCACTAGAACTCTCTCCCTCTCTCGATCCAATTAAGTCATTAACTCTCAGAAGGCTGCTTTGAAGAAACACTGGGCATCACTTTGAATGATGCAATGTCTGATGGTGAGGCTTGATTATAGCAGAAAGAGTTCCCATGAGGAGGTGTTTTGGGCGGTGAGAGGCAGGAATGGGTGGGAAGGGCCGTAGGAGTTATGTGCCTCAATGGGTGGGCACATAACCAAACAACACCTAGAGACTGTGTGCCCCTCCTCATATGTCATTCCTCTGTACCCTCCTCATGGGGCCATCCTTCCTATCTGTACTCCAATGCAATAGTTTCGGCTTATAAGTGTCTCAACCAAAACTTAGCCCAAACTAAACATCTTTTGAGAATTGGGCCAAAAATATCAGTGTCAAAAGATAGATTGACACAACACTGAATGCCTTATAAGAATGTCTGTGAATTGCAAGAGAATAAATAACAAATCATAGTTCGTAAGTAGCATAAACACCGAACATCGATTATCCGAGCGAATGGCTCATTCTGGCAATTTCCTCGTTTTCCTTTAACCTCCGAAGTATGTGACAGTGCTCAGGTTTTGCATTTATTTTAGTTTCACAGTAGATCATCTGCTATAGATACGAACATGAAAAGAAAAAAGGGCTAAGTGACGTAGTCTCAGGAGGATAGCTCTGAGGCAACGTGCTCGCCTTGTAAGCTAAGGCTACAGGGAGCACCACAGGTTCGGTCCTCGGGTCCGTGCTTAGAAACCTCTGGGTATTAAGTGCGTAATAAATAACATATCGTATCGTAAGGTTTGTTTCAGCCATTTTGAAGGTCAGTATCATGGTAAAATGGGCGATTGAGCAAACCCGAAATTGACATGGACATAGCTTCTAATGTTGTGACGGTTTCCTGTCGTTTTGTCAACAGACACTTGCTATTACTTTTAAATACTTTGAAATGATATATGTATTTTTGGTGTAAAGGGTTAAAGGGCGGTGGGGAGGTATCTGGGGTGAGTGTGGGAGTGGAGGGGAAGCAAGGAATGAGGGGGAAGCCATCGAAGGACATTACTTTGAAGTGTTTTCATTCAGGGAAATGACATGAAACCGTTCTTACTATGGAGAACCCTGAGCACGTCAAGCATAACAATAAAAGGCAAAGGTCACATAACGTCGCCTACCATAACAGAGAACCTATTTCCCTTGCACCATTCTGCACATCTGCCTCCCATCCTTTCTCCCCCGCCCTTTTCCCACTCCCTGAAATCCATCCGTGGGCAGGCACATTCCTTTAATAATCTGAAGAGTTCAGTTCAGCATCCATTCTCCCCACCACAGGACCCCAGATAGAGTAATCAAAACGAGCTATGAAGCCGTGGAGCCGTGAATCCGCGCCAGCATCTCCTTGCCAAGAAATAGGAAAGGAAAGAGCGCGTTGGCCACCAGGAGGGAACCGGCCATATTCTCTAGTGGTAATCCTCGGAGTGCCACCAGTGTGGACTTGTGTAACCCACTGTGGAATGCTAGTCCCCACTTGTGTCTTTCATTTTCTTATCCAGCAATAACGCAAACAATACTGGCTCTCTTTGATACCATTTTATCACCCATGCCCATTAAGCAATGCTGGATTTGCCAGTGAAAAAACAAATGGCGGAAGAGTCCAGTGTACTTCCATAACACGTGATTCCAGGGAATGACACAATTCAATTGCTTAAATCCCATTTGCTGCAGCTAAAAAGATTGTATTCAGGGTATAAAACGAATATCCTTATGCCAAGCCATGTAGGTATGGGCAGAACATTCATACGTCATAATGCTTAGCCTGGCGCACAATTAATGTTTTGGCTTTCTGCCATGGCGTGCTAAACGCCATCATATTTGCCAGTTTCCAGCCAGCTTATGGCCAGGTCCAGCACTGTATGCAGGGGCAAAGTCCTCCTGGACAGCCTTGTGTACTCCGGTATAGGCTCACGTTTTAGGGTACCCCCATATCATGCCAGGATATCCAATGTGCCAGGGAAAAACCCATGTTAAAAAATGTTCAAATGCAAAGAAAGCAACAATAAAAAATAAATAAATAATTAAGCTATCCTCAAACGTTATTTGGAAATTGAAACCCGGTATGCCAGACCAGTCCCTTTACAAGATCAGTGGTAGCACAAGCATCACCATATCAGGCTTGTGCCTCTAGAAGTCTGAACGGGGGATATACAGACAGTTGACGTGTTAGGCATGTGACCCGTGGAGCTCAGTGTGGTAACCTTGTCTTAAATACTGTATTGTGATTGTATTATATCACAATCAAGAGGAAAGGGTTTGACTAAGGTCAGGGGCCTTGGCAAGTATCTGGGAAGATTTTCAGCTGGGGCATTTTGAGGGCAGATGGTGCTTGTCTTGAGTGAGTCGGGCAACCATTCATTGCCTTAGAGAGACTGGTGGAGCTGGTGCACTGCCAGTTGAATGTCTGTGAACGGCTTTGGAAAAAACTATGGAAAGTGTCAGGTCCGGATGTTCGGATCCCTGTATCTCTATGAGTGGAAAAGATGAAAGTCTGTTAGTTGGAATAGTGACTCATGAAACCGCAATGTCTGTCCAAGCCCCCTGCCAGTGTATGGAAAATATCCCAGAATTTGAATTCATAGGTCTTTCTGGCTTTGTCAGTCCTGAAATTGAGATCATTAAGCCCATGATTAGCTTCTGGGACATGCTCCCCCGCTGGACTCTCGTTAGTACATCACTTGACACTTTGACGGTGGAGGTTCAAGCATTTATCTAGAGGTGGACTAGTTTCCACAGCAAAGTAGCCCCGCCTGGGACATTTCATGCACATGAGAATCCATCTGAAGACAACCTCCAAGTGCAACTCTTGGTAGACACCGACCTCGCTGCCTTGAAACACAAGTGCAGGGTGGCTGAGAGGAAGTGGAGGGTTTTGGGCACATCCTCTGACAAACTGGCATACTGCCTGCTCCAAAGGCAACATATACCTGCCAATCTATAACTAAGAGCCCTCCCGGCACCTTCCTGTAATCTTAAATCTATGTATCCTCTGTAACAGCGCCTCAATACCTTATGGGCTGCAAGTGCGCTTGACAAATGCAAATAAATAAAAAATAAATATACTCTCTGTCCTGTCCAAGAAGAGAGGACACATTAAGCCCACGTCTCTGTGTCCTCTAACAACACAGCCAAACTCCTTAAAATCTGCAATGAACTGGCCAATCCTGTCCCCTCTGGACACAAATGTAGATGTGGGGATAGCCAACAGAGCTTGGTCCCTTGAACGTAAGCATCTGGGCGGCTGATATTGCTTGAGCTTTTCCTTCAGGTAATCAGGTGCTAAATTGTTCAGACACTTGAATACCAAACACGCTACCTTATATTTTATACGTTCCTCAACTGATAACCAATGAACTAAACAGCGTGAGCGAGAAACGTGGGAAGTTTTGTTTAGTCCATAAATCAGCCTGTCTGTTGCATTCTGAGCTTTTGGAGTGTGTGAAGTTGCTTTTTTGGAATGCCCACCAGTTGGCTATTGCAATAGTCTAAGTGGGCATCCCACCACCAGAGCATGATCCTCTTCTGGAATATATGGGAGAGTCTGCCGGAGAAGTCTCTGGGAATAGAAAATAGCTTCCACCTTGTCTCCAACCTGGCTTTCACTACCCAAGTTGTCCTGCCAGATGCAGCCATGGATTTTAACTTTCGTAGAAAATTTAAGTTCACCCCCCAGGAAACAAGGCAGAGACCATTTTTTTATGCTGGCAGAGAGATGCTCAGGGCCAAACAGAATAAATTCTGTTTTGACTGCATTCAATTGCAATTGATTAGAGGCCATCCACTCACTGATCTCCTGAAGACATTCACTGATCTTTGCAAAAGTTTCCTCAACATTATCAATTGTAATACAAATCTGAATATCGTCTGCATATGATTGGAAACTCATTCCATGATGTCTCAGAATTTCCATGACCAGTCGTAGATACAAATTAAAAAGAAGTGGCGATAACGACGACCCATGTGGGACTCCACATTCCATGGTACTAGGGTCTGACGTAAAGGCTCCCAATCTAACATATTGTTGACGATTCTCCAGAAAAGATCTAAACCACCGAATGGCGTGCTCCGAAACTCTACCAACCGACTTCAATCTGTCTAAGTGGATAGCATGATTGAGCGTATCAAAGGTGGCTGACAGGTCAAGCATCACCAACAGTGAAAGCTTGCCCTGATCAGCCACCCTCAACAGTTCATCATAAACCGCCACAGAGCCGTCTCTGTACCAAATTTTGGATGCAACCCAGGCTGCAGGGGATCTAAAAGTAGCTCCTCTTCAACAAAAGCCTGTAGTTGTTGAGTCAGCACTTTCCCCAGAATCTTCCCTGGCCAGGGAATGCCAGCAATGGGGCGATAATTCTGGAGAAACAATGAATCCGAATTAGATTTTTTCAATAAGGATGTTAATTTGGGGTGTTTAAGCATCTGACGCACTGATCCTTGATCTAACGATTTATTAATAAACCTAGTAACACATGGAGCAATTTCCTCAGCCATACGCTTAGCTACTACTGCCGGGCGAGGAAACAAACAATCCATAGTTGGTCTCAAATTTTTCATCAGTGCACATATGTTGTCCTCAGTCACATGATGAAAATTAAACTGTTTTGGTGGAGGAGCAACTTGATCATGCCCGCCAATATCTAAGTCTGTGCTTAATTGCTCTTAAGTAAAAAAGGTCGGGTTTAAGGCTGCAATATTGTTCTTAATTGCTGCAACTTTATCTACAAAAAAACGATTAAAAGCATTAGCATGTGCCAATGATGGTGTGATCGACAGGTTATTACTGGTAGGATGATGGAAAAATCTGAAAAAATTCTCTTGAGTGATTACCTGCCTCACTAATTACCTTATGAAGGAACTTTCGTTTTGCCTCAAAGATTGCCTTTTTATCGGTCAAAAGTGACATTTTGGCTTTAGGACTGTTTTCTTCCATGTGATGTCTTTGCCATTTTGCACCCTGTCAGGCTAACTTGTTTACGTAATGGAATCAAGTCATGTGTGAACCAAGGCTTAGAAATCCTCTTTCGCATAGGGTTTTGTAGGTGCAACCCCTAGAGCAAATAACTTTCTCAAATGTAGTTCCAGTAAGAAAAGAGTCCTCATTGGATAGGGTGTTATCAACCAAAGAGAGTGAATTCATCACTCCCTGTACAGATATTTTATCCAAGTCTTTGTGTCTCCATGTCAGTATCCCGATATCCTCTTTAGGACTTTGAGTATTCTTCAATTTGACTGCTAATAGATGTATTTGCAGAGTATGATCTGACCAATGAATCGGTATGTTATCTAAAAGAGATGTGCACACACCTCTTACTATAATCAGGTCAAGACAGTGACCCTTGTTATGAGTGGATGTTTTTCCCAAAGGCCCAAGGCCATGATTTTCCAAAATGTCCCAGAGTTCCATAGAACCCGGGTGGCTACGGTCATCCAACCACAGATTCCAATCCCACAGTAATAATATTTTTACATATTTACTACGCAATGTGGTTAAAAAGAGGTCCAAACCTGCTAAGAATTTTTATATGATCCTGGGGTTTATAGGCCAGTACCACATGAATTGCTGAGTTTCGGGATAACTGAATAGTAAAAGTACCCACTTGTGATTGACCTCCCCAGTCAAGCAAGTTAAAGTGGGAATGCGCAGTATGTCTTTGTATATAATTGCGATGCCACCACCACGTTTGCCCACTCGATCAATATGTTGAATCAAAAAATTCTCCTGTACTAAATTGTGAAAAACTGTATGTGAAACCTCTGTGAACCAAGTTTCTGTTACAAAAAGAACATCGAGAGCGTGCTCTTCAATTAAAGTACCATCACCAGTAATGTGTGCACACACAGCTCTGGCATTAGTTAAGCCAGCCTTAATGCCTTCCGGCTGCTCTCTTGTGTGAGACAGTATCTCCAAAGGAAAAACAAGTCCCAAATTTCTGATTTTATTTAGATTTCTCACTGTAGTGGCCCCCATATCATTATTCAAGATATTTAATTCTGATGTTTCATAAATAAGCTTTCTCCCTCCTAATGTCAGAGCCATCCCTTTCAAACAATACGGCTCACCTGAGTCACGATTCAGATGGAATCAGAGCTTAGAGCAACAGCCTACCCTGCCGACTGGCATTCCAGGCGGTAAAATGGGCCAAAACAGGCGCAAGTCAGTTATGGCCTCTGTCGGCCCTGAATGACACTTTCAACCCACTCTTTTTGCTCTTACTGCTATACATGTAGGTTAATAATTACAGATTTGAGAAATGTATCTAGATCCTTATTTTTATATTATTGGCCGTTATTAGACTTTTTAAACTTTTTTAAAATATTGCCAATATTGTTTGACCTAATTGAATTTACAACTTGTAATAGGCATTCTCAGAATGGGACGTATGGGGATCTGATTAACGTGCTACTGGGCTCCGGTTATTCATTCGCCACATGTTTGTTGGATGAGCGGTGTAGAAGGGAACTACAGTTCCCATCGCTCTTGGTGCCAGATGATTTCTGTAATCACTCTTTTGCCACTGGAACTTTTCCCTCTCCATTTAAGCTCTCCCTTGTGCACCTCCTCCTTAAGAAGCCATCTGCCGATCCTACCTGCCCTGCAAACTATTGCCCAATCTCCATCACCCCTTTCATAGGCAAACTCTTGGAAAAGCTGGCCATCTCCCAGCTTACTCTCCACACTGAAACTGTTGGTTGCCTCCATGACCATCAGTCTGGCTTGACAGCTGCAAGAAGCACAGACACTGCTCTCCTGGACATCTGTGAAGATCTGCTCTCCAACCTTGATTCCATCATTCCTTTTGTCCTCATCCTCCTTGATCTTTCTTCTGCTTTCAACAAGGTCAAACACTCCATTCTGATCAATCGACTCTGTGAGAACCTGGGCATCATGGATCAGGCCCTGGAGTGGCTGACCTCCTTCTTCTTGGAACGCCCCTCCCAGGTCTAACTTGGTACCTTTCTCTCTACCACCTCTCTCTCTACTTTTGGCATTTCCAATGGCTCTATCCTCTCACTCTGGTTTTTTAACCTATACTCGGCCCCTTTGGCCCCACCTGATCTCTACCTTCTCCTCTAACTTTCAGTGTTATGCATATGACACTCAACTTTCCTTCAGGCTCCCCTCAGCCTCCTCTCTGCTCTCGCTCATTCCTAACTGTCTGTCCGCGATTCAGGATTGGTACGCCTCCAACGGTTTCTGTATTAGTGCCAGTAAGATGGAGATCCTTCTCATTTGCACCCCTGTCCCTACTTTACCTCTCTCCGTCTGGCCACCTGCATTGCGCCCTCTTTCTTCGCCTTCCTGCAAGGCCAAAAATGTTGGTGTCATCTTTGACTCCACTCTCGCCTTCTCTCCTCACATCTCAGACATCCCCAACAAGTCCCACAACCAACTGCACCTCCTCAAAGGGACTCTTTCCTTTCTACACTTTCCCCGGGATGCTCACTGTCTCCAAAGCCCTGGCTCTCTGTAGGCTGGACTACTGCAAGAGCCTCTTTCTCAATCTGCCTTCCTCTACTCTGCGCCCTTTGCAACTAATCCAGAACAGGACTGCAAGTCTTATCCTTGGCCTCAAGCCGCAGGACTGTATCTCTCCAGCCCTGAAATCACTCTACTGGCTCCCAGTGGCTGCAAGGATCAAGTTCAAGACCGTTTGCATTGCCCACAAGGCTTTCTGGTACCGGGGCCCACACTACATCCAATGCTCTCTTTCAAAATACCTTCCTTCTCGAGCCCTTTGCTCAGCTACCTCCAACTCTCTAAGAATTAGTCTCTTCTCCACGCAGAGAGTGGGGGTAGATCTCTCACCCCTGCAGGTGCCTCCCTCTGGAATTACCTCCCCTTGATCTCAAAATGTTCCTCTTCTCTGCTTTCTCTCTTTCCATCCCCTGCAGACCTACCTGCCCTACCTGTCTGCTGTACTGACTGGTTGCTTGGCTACCCTCAGAGTCTCACTGGGTACCAGGCTCTTTCTTGATCAGTCACCCTTGCACTGCCTCTGGGCCTACCACGCACTTAGGGTCTGTAACTGTAACCCTACAGTCCCTTGTTCTTCATGCACTACCTAGAGCCGCGCTGCCCTGGCTGCTCTTACTCAGAGCATTGCTGCTATGTTTTCATCTCCTCTCTCCCTTACACTTGCCCCCTCCCTTTCCCCTTGCACTTCTCGTTCTCACACTTGCATGATCTGAATGACACAAGGCCTAGTAATATTGTTTGTCTTGTCCACTCTCTATCTTCCATCCCTTGTGTTGTTGCGCCTAGAAAAACTTGTGTTCAGGCGCATTATAAATGACTTATCATATCATATCATAATCTTACAACCAAACCATCAGTTTAATGATAGTAAATGGAGGTGCGTAAAGTTTTAATCTGAAGAATCGCCTTAACCACCATAGGTTTACTCATAACCATTGCTCATTGATCTGGCAAAATCTCTTCTGGAAACCAGATTCTAGAGAAGGGAGTTGGTGTGTTAGGATCTGTTGTGAAGTATTATTCCGGAAAGGGAAAGCCAGGTTGCATAATTTAAGATCACCTGTATATGTGGATTCCCTAGTTTGGAGGCTTCTAAACGGGCCACTATAGCTATACCTATCTGGGAGAAGAGTACATCTACAATTGGCAAGTGTTGTAAGGGAACTGGAGGAGGAATTTTAGTACTGGTTTTCTGGCATAAGGCACAAGTACTAATAACATTCTTTATATCTGCATTTAATACCTGGCCAGTAGAATTGGTACACAATGTGCACCTGAGTTTTTTATTTCCTAGATGTCCTTCTGGTAAATGAGGGTGAGCAATATCTAGAATTATTTTCTTATGGTTTTTAGGTACTACGATATGTGACCTAGGAATGCCTTCTGGTCCAACATCTCCTCTATTCCTAAGACTTTAGAAAATAAAGGGCCCACTCGTTTACCTTCCTTTCTCCTCTGTCAATACCTAAAGGAATGCTTCTGCTAGCAAGGAATCATTTCTCGGGGCAAAAGCTAAATCTGGCCAACCTCAGCTCAGCCTCCTCTTCACCAATGGGGATGGGTTTTATTATTGGGTAAGGAGGAGGTTCTACATCTGCTTCTCTAAAATCCTGAGCTTCTCTCTCAGTTTTATCACTACTTTCAATTTCTTGGGGTTTCGGAAACAGAGCCTTCTCCAATATCCCTTGTGCTATACTTTCTCCTGCTTTAATTTGGTAGGGCTTTTCCCCGTTATTTTGCATCAGCACTTTGATATCCCCTTATAGTCGAAGTCAATCACTCCAGCCAATACGTCTAAGTCATAGTGCCAGGCCTTATTCAGAGGTGAGTCTGATGTAATTGCCTTGGGGAGGGACAAACACCAAGTATGTGAATATCAACACTCTGTCTCCTGATTGAAGTAATTCACCTATACTACTCTATACATGTATTTATTTGTTTATTGAGCATTTGTTAGGAGCCTATACAACAGAATAGTGTTTTGATGCACCACAACACAAAGTGGGGAGGGAACATGGGGAGTAATAACAATGGAAAAAACAGTATATATACAACTGTGGTCCAACTAGGCCTTGTGATATTCGAGCATGCAAGTGCAGTGAAGAGAAGTGTGGGTGATAGGGAAGGAGGGGAGTAGGGTATGGGCAGGTGCTGGTGGAGCCTGGGAGGCCATTGGCTAATTGCTAGGGCGCAGGAATCCCATGGGTGGGATGCAAAGCCACCAGGCAGGGGGCCCGCAAAGGCAGTGCTGAGGGTGTGGGAGGTGCTGGTTCCAACTGGATAGAGGGCCTGGTAACCTGTGATGTCCATAAAGCACCAGGCCACCAGTCACAGTGGCAGTGGGGTGATTAGCAAAGACGTGAATGAGGTGGAGAAAAGCAGAGTTTTGAGAAGTTTGCGGAACTTAAGGAGGTCTGGCTCAAGTCTGAGAGGGACAGGGAGGCTGTTCCAAAGAGAGGTACCAGCCGAAAAGAGAGTCCTGCCACCCACTCTCTGCTTGGATAAGCGTTTGACAAGCAGAGAGTTAGAGTTAGAGGAGCGGAGGGCTCTAGCAGGGAAGTATTTAGGGAGAGGAGTCTGGAGATAGCGTGGTCCCAGGTCCCAGAAAATGTGTGGATGATGTAGAGGGTCTTGGATTTTATCCTGCAGCCACCAGGAGCCAGTGGAGAGATGTTAGAGCTGGGGAGATAAGGTCCCTGGGCTTGAGGTCAAGAATAAGTCGTGCAGCCCCATTCTGGATTAGCTGACGGGGGCGTAGGGTGGAAATGGGAAGATTGAGAAAGAGGCTATTGCAGTAGTCCAGCCTAAAGAGCACCAGAGCTCCGGAAGCGGGAGCTTCTGGGGAAAGGTGAGGAAAGGAAGAATTTCTGGTTTAACCCAGCACCCATTTTCACCATTCACACCCTATGGTATCATCCAGCGTGCCAAAGTCCCACTATATGGACATTAAAAAATAGGCTGTGATAGGTGCACAGCTAGTGTTACACCTTAATATAGAACAAAGTACTTATCATTTGCCACCATGGCAACGGCCTCTGCACATAAAAAGGGAGGCAGCACAAGGGGTCAAACAAAGGTGTGGGGGTTTCTGCACTGCACAACGGGCACGTGGGATCCATTATCAAATGCTAACCTTCATTTATCAACAACAGACAATGCTTAACTGTGGAGCACAATCTGTAGCCAAGGTTAAAATCATGCAAGTGTGTTTTACCATAAGACGGTCTGGTGAAGGACGCTGAACCCCACAGCGCTTCAATGCCACTCCAACGACAGTAGGCGCTAAACAAGTGACCCATAACATAGAGCACACCTTGTTAAGTGTAGCCACACCCCATGTTGACTTTCTTGGGAGGCGCATTTCCATAGCAGTGTTCATACAGGGAGGTGTAGATTCTCATATCTTTTCCAAACGTTGCTACCCCGCACCTGACGTGTAATATGTGTCAGTTGCGCATGACATGTAACATGTGTCATGTGTGCCTGCCATACATAGAGCGCTTTGTTCTTTCTTAGCTAGGTTTGAGCTTTATCAACCCATAAAAACAATCAAAGCTCCTGGGTTTGTGTTAAATTGTGCCCCAGAGCCGCAGGCAGGGAACAAGCTTCTTTACAAGATTCCGGGTACAAGAAGACACAAGAGGTAAGTTCAAGGGTAGGTAAGTAGAAGGTACAAGAAGGATACGTAGGGAGGCATCCACCGGCCTCCACTCTCACAGGCAGCTCACTCTACCTGAATCTCATGGAACACACAGGGCACTCACACCACAACATCCCACAGCTAACATATCACCAGGCATTGCATCAGGCATTCCATCGGGCAAGCATCCACACAGGGTCAGAGCAAGGAGACACAAGACATAACAGTTTGGCAAAGGATTTGGACTTTTCCATCTCCTGCCTGATTAAGTTTTCATATATTTATATGGACTGGCCTTTCAAGCTATCTTTATGATGGCTTCCTTGAAGAGCAGTTTTTTACTGATAACCTCATAGAGTAGCAGACTGGGAGCAGGCCTCTTTCTTTTCTGAATGACTTCTCTTTTCCAGGGGGGCTCAACACTATGTCACTACAAGCCTCGGTCAATAATTTCCCAACTGACACACACATGCTCTCATTTGTATAATCTTTGTCCCCCAATATTTATAGGTGTGCCCCTTAACCTCAACAGCTGGGGTGGCTCTAGCAAGCACACACCTGACAATGCGACTCTCAGCTTTGTCTGGTGCACATTTGTAAGAGCCACCCCAGCTGTTGCTGATAGCTGTGCAACCAGAAAAAGACAGACATCTGAGAAGGGAGAGGGGCATTATGATTTTGCAGTGCTTTTTACAAAGGATGGCTTCCAGTAGACATTGTAGTCATAGTAAGAATATTAGCTTTCTCTTACTGGACATGCAAGAATTAACCAAGATCTCTCTGTCTGTGCTATAATAGTATGGCTCCATCTTGTTTGTCGTATTGCCCTTTTGTTTTCTTGCATTCAGCACACAGCCAGCTCTTGGCTCATCATCACTAGGCCTCTTGAGGCCTCTTCTATTCTATTATAGTGATTTTTTGTATAGCGCCAACTAAGCCGCAGGCTTCATAAGGGAACACTTTGGGAATGCCTGGATTTTACCCCTAGACGCCCATTTGGGCCGTAGCTAGCGCTTTACAAATATTAAATATATAAATATATAAATATATACCCCCCACAACTCACATGAACTCTTGAGCACATCTCACAGTCATCACACATCGTAACTCGATGTAAAATAAATTCAACACCACATTGCAGCACACATACCGGTAATTGACGTATCCAATATGGACAGATTTTGATTCTTTTCATGCCTATTTTGGTCTCACCCCATATACTATACAGGAATCCCAGCAATCACTACCACTCTTTCCCTTTCTATTTTGATCCATGTATGTCTGTTTTGTTCTCAAACTCTCTCCATCTTTGCCATTTCTCACTCACCTGTTCCCCTTTTCCCTTTCATCCCACAGACCATGGTCTGGCTTACACCCTCGGTGGGGCCACAGTTCCCCCATACGGACAAGATTTCAGCACTTTAAGCCCACTACAGTGATGATGTGCACACTATAAAAGCCAATTAAGATAACATTATGGATTTAAGTATTTATATATACAGGAGGAACAATGCTCTTTTTATCATAAAGGAACGGATAATAAATAACAAATCAGATTTGACGGGAAGCAGTTAGCTTCTAACAATGGGGTGAGGTTGAGGGACATTCTGAGCAGGTTGGGGAGGGGAGTAAATGGGACCGTCACAGAGGACAATATATAAGTGGACATACATAGATTAAGGACTGGCAACATTGAACATTTTTGAGTGCAGGTAGGTGGTACGGCCAGCTGTGCTCGGGATGTAACCATGATGGGTGAAGTGCTAAAGTTGAGGAAGTGAAGGACAGAGGCAGGTTAAAGGCGAAGGAAACATGTTAGCTAGCAGGCAGATGAGAGTTATGTTAAGAGGGTAACTCAGAGGCGAGGAGGTAGGCTTTTGGTTTGGTTTTGAGAAAATCTGTGTGGACTGTGTTTGGATGTCCGGCGGAAGAGAATTTCATGCAAGTGGAGCAAGAATAGAGAAAGGGAAGAAGCAAGAGGAAGTGGAGCCTCAAGGGTAAATCTGGCCCTGTTTTGCATCATCAGCCATCCTGCCTGGTGACGTTACGAGGAAGTAGGTGTGAAGTGAGGGAGTTCAAAGAGAGTCCTGGTAGCAAAGTTAATGATCTTGAGGACAGAAAGCATAGCTGGGGAGACCGAAGATGATGCTAGCACAGTCGTTCAGTTTAGAGAAGACTTGAGTGGTTAAGAGATGCTTCATGGTGTTGAAAGGAAGAAGGTGCCTGATTTTCCTATTATTTAGGAGGTTGAAGTGAACCGTCATTGCAGTTATGGAGATGTAAGTAGATAAGGTGTGAAAAGGGTCATAGATAACGCTGAGGTTTCTAGCTGAAGAAGAGTAAGGGAGATTGTCAGGTGGGAACTGGATAGGCAGAGGAAGAGATGAGAGGGAGCTTTTGGCATGGAAGAGGAACACCTCTGTTTTGGTAGAGTTTAACATCTGGGAGTGTAATGCCATCCAATAGTTAAGGGCATAGAGACAGGTGGACAATTTGATCAAGAGATCAGAGGAGAGTTCAGAAAAAGAGAAGATGATTTGGGTGCTGTCCGCAAAGAGCTGGCACGTGAACCCAAAGGAGGAGATTAGGGCCCCAAATGCCGAGCTGTACAGTGGAAACTACGGTTTACATTCTAAAAGAGTGTATAACATTACATATACACTGATTTGGACAGCTTCAGGATCAGAATAGAAGGATGCAATGGCCGCAAAACTTGCCCCTCTGTGAGGTAATGCAATATTCAAACCCACTGCCTTCACCGGGTCTACGGATAAGTGTGGCCATGCACATCCTTAGTTCCGAAATGCAAACACACATCCGGAAATAGGGAAATATGTAGGACCTGCTTTCTGTTAAATGTTTACTTTCATCTGGTCACTATCTATTCCCTCCTCAATGTGTTATCATGTTTATATTATCCTCATATTTACATTTACTAACCAACCTCTATGTTTCTGAAAAACACTTTGGTGTAAGTGCTCTAGAATCACACTATAAGTAAATGCTAAAATAAACTAAAAAAAAATACATTCATGAAGGTGCCTAGAATCCTAGTGCTTTGGTGGACTGGATGGCAATACTCACCATTGTGGGGTTGTACCTGGGTATTAGAGTACAGTGTTTGGATATTGCAATGCATTACATGCATGTTAGGACTATAGCTGAACTCTGATGGGGGACGTTGGGCATGTGTGTGCACTACCTGACTCATTGTGTGAGTAAATAGACATGTGATGCATCAACTCTCAACCTGTTTTGTTGTGTGGCTATTGGATGCCACTACCTGGGGCTTCCATGGTGTAATCTAGGGCCATGGTGAAAGAGCACGGTCATGTGTAGTCATGCCGTGTCATGCTTAAGCGTAAGATAATTACAGTTGGGCATGAGGATTCACCTAGATATTTTGTTTTAAAAACGTTTTTTTAGTGTTGTATATAAACCTTTGACACAAGTTCATTACAGAGTAAAATTACAAAACAGAAATATAACTATTCACAGAAATAGCAACTGCAATGTGATAGGATTATTTGAATCAGTCCACAGATAAAACACATTTTAAAGAAAAACCTTTTTTTAAAATTTGTTTTATTTGATTTAATTGATTTACAATTTTTACAAATGAAGAAGAGGAAGAAAAATGTCATTGAATTTTCCCCTTAACACAGAAATACTAAATATAAGAGAAGTTGTCATTTCAATTCCAATCAATTATTTGCATCTCACAAAATTTAAATATAGCAGACACTTAAAAGCACCTAGATCTTAAGATACAATGTCTTCCTAATTATTTTCCATAAATAAAGTACAGTGTTGGAAACCCCAATCGATCGATAAATAAGAACAACATTGATGACTCACAATGGAATGAAGATCATGGAAGGATGCAATGATCCCTCCATGGAGAGGAGAAGGTGAAACACCTGAGCACTCTGCCCTAGAGAAATCATTGGCGCTTCTACTGTGATTAACCCACCTTGCAGGGTAAGAAATGCCCTCCTGCGCAACTACGAAATGATTAATATTTCAGGGCACTGTATATTGCAGCCTGACCACTTTGCTGTGAAAAGCGCTGTTGGACCTTGTGAAGTGCAACGATATTCGTTTGATGTGAGCCCAGATACCATGCAAGATAGCCATGGGAAAATGGCCGACACCACCGCCATCCTCAAAGCTGCAGGACTGTCTGAGGCCCAAGGCCCGCCACTGACCACCCATGATTGGCTGGTCGCAACCTACACAAGGATGTTCCTGGGAGCCAGCAGCCGATGCCGGCCCCTTCCAAAGGCCCACTAACAAGGCCTATATTGATTATCCCTGTATGTCCCCGTCTAGCCTGACTGCCACAGCGGCTGTCAGGAAACCTGAGGTCCTACCAGCTCTAATATCGCCACCCACTATATTAGAAACGTCACTTGCAATGCCTGCACGCTCTACCCCTTCAACGCTGGCCCCAAGCTTTACCGATATACACCCAGGTGAAGGTAAGCCATCTTCGCAAACTTTTCAGTTTCAATTGTTGCCTAACCTTGCAGCTTCACCTACAAAAATCTTGCCCTTAGCATGTGCCTCTCTAATCCCTACCCTGAGACCCGGCCACATAACACAAGGACAAAATCAATCTTGACATTCCCACATGCCGCACCGCCACAGCTTCCACCCCATTGCAGAGCCCTAAAACCCAGATTGCTCTGCAGTCTCTCAAAGCCTATGCAAATAGAAACATCTCTGTTCCTACCCTAACGCTCCCTAAGAAATCACCACCAGCCAGCGACCATATTGCCAGCCCTATGGTGCTCAGCCTCCAAAGATAGAAGCAAGAAACGCCTGTCTTAGAAAGCGTACCTTCCATGTACCTAGCCTGACAGTCAACAGACCAACCTGTAACTGTCTCGCAACCTTGAGGCACTCAAAACCCAAATTCAGCCCTATCCACTGCCATCAGGGAATCTACCCACCACCCACAACTACAAGAAGTGCCCACCTTGGTGTGCGTACCACCTTCATCTTCCAGCCTAGGGCAAAGCGAACTACCTTCAACAAAGGCCATAGCCCACTTTATTCCAGCACCCCTAAGTGTTTCAATAATATTGAACTTCTCCACCACCAAGGCCAGAATCCTGCCTTCAAGCACAACGCTACCACTAACCATTCCAATGGAAACCAGATGCCGCCAGACCCCAAGCACAGAACTGAAGCCTTGACAAATCTTAAAATGTTGACCATTCCCATGCCACCACTACAATGTGCCCTTGACCATTCCCATGCGAGATCCATCCCTGCTCATGCACTTGACATTAATGACCTCATCTCAGTACTTAATTTAGACAATCTAGCGGTCACTGAAACATGGTTACATGTTGCATCAATGCGGTGCCCTCTCCATAGCGGTCCCCTTATGGTTCACCATCTTCCGTTGTGACAGACCTAACGCAAGAGGTGGAGGCATGGCCCTAATAGCTATGGACTCCCTGCCTATCAGAAAATTCAATAACTCCCTTAATGACAATCGTGATATCCTCTCGATCAGACTAACCATCACTGA
This sequence comes from Ambystoma mexicanum, assembly GCF_040938575.1. Classification (NCBI taxonomy): domain Eukaryota; kingdom Metazoa; phylum Chordata; class Amphibia; order Caudata; family Ambystomatidae; genus Ambystoma; species Ambystoma mexicanum. The sequence continues at coordinate 1,620,205,878 of NC_090937.1, read as the reverse complement.
CTCTGACACTATCACTCTTCACACTATCCATCTCACCCACAGGCCCAGGCCCCACCACTGAAGAAAACCTCCTTCACACCTTAGGAGCCCACATCAAGCCCACCTCTAAAACAATCATCCTTCGTGACTTGAACCTGGGATACAATGACCCAACTGACTCAATAGCCTCTTCAACAGCCAACATGCTCACTGATCTGGGCTTCCTACATTTTCTCAACACAACCACCCATTCTAAAGGTCACATCCTAGACTAGATTGCTGACCTCAAGTGTCAGATCTCAGTTATCACTGACAACCCATGCCCAAGGTCCAACCACCATAAAGTTCACTTAACGATCTCCCCCATAGGACACACCTCACTTGCAACACTCGAACCACCCACTACTTTGGCCCGCAGTACAAGAAACCTCACTAAGGAGCGTTTCACACCCCTGCTTGGCACTCTCATACCCCAGACGCTGCTTTTGAAAGATCGTAATGTCCTTGCTCACCTGTACGCTGCAGCCCCGAAGTGTGGCTATTGATGCTGTTGCTCCATCAATGCCCCATGAATCTAAACCTTCAGTGCACAGAAACTCATGGTTCATGCCAGAGCTCTGTGCATAGAAATGGTTGGCAGTAGCCAATTGGAAAAAGTCACCTACTCAACTGATTTAACACAGTAGCCAATCTCTATGAAAAAAGCTGTCTTCCTTGCCAAGTCAACCAGCTATAAAACACGCATTACTAATGTTAAATCCGGCACCAGACAAATCTTCACCATCATCAGGGAACTGGAAACCACCTCCCTATCCCTGGTCACCATCATCAAAGAGGAAGTATGGTGCACATACAAAATGCTATGCTTGGCAAAATTGACACCCTTCAAAGGAAAATTGACCTAAAGCAAACCCCGATTTCCTCCCCTTGCATTGCCACCAACTCACCAACTACGTCCATGCCCCACCTGTCTGATCAGCAAGGACTACCTATGTTTTGCTTCACTAATGTCTCAGAAGCTGGTGTCATGGCTGCCCTTAAAGGCCTGAAACCCTCAAGATGTAAAGGAGACACCTGCACTGCATCCCTCAGTAAAGACTGCTCTAAGGTCCTGGCATCCATTATCACATCATTTATCAACTCCTTTATATCCAGCACAGTCCCCGCTAGCCTCAAGGAAGCCTGGATGCTCTCGCTCATCAAAAAGCCTTCTCTAGACCACACAAACCCTACCAACTATCGCCCAGTCCCAACGGTCCCCTTGCTGTTGAAAATCCGAGATAGAGCACCCTATCTGCAAATTCAGCCTTACCTGGAGGCCAATCAATCACATCCTGGGTATGCGCCATTCAGGGTTCCGCCCAGGCCAGAGAACAGAGTCAGCCCTACTGGACCTTAAGAACCAGCTGGATGAGATTAGAGATGAGGGCAAGTCTGCTCTACTGTTGCTAGTGGATTTATCGGCTCCATTTGATTTCGTGGACCACAAGATCCTTTGCCATCACCTAACAGCCTCAGCTAACCTCTCTCCGGAAGCCACAAAGAGCATCACTTACTTCCTGGAGGAAAGATCCATTAAAGTATTTGCTGAGAACGCCTCTGCCCCCCCCACCCCAGCTCCTATCTCCTGTGGTGTTCCACAATGGTCTTGTGCATCCCCAATGCTATACAATATGTTCACAAAATGATTGTTCATGCATCTAGACTCAATCAGCATATCCTATACAAACTAAGCCGATGACACGCAAACTCTACTCCCCATCTCTGCCAACTCCCACAATGACTCATGCTCGCTTAACTGTGTCTATACAAGTGTTCAGGCTTGGAAGGCCACACACTGCCTTTGCTTAAATGATGAAAAGACTGAAATACTTCTGGTGGTTCTCCCGACGGTTTTAAAAAAGCTTGACTCCCAATACTCAGCCTTTAACATTAATGGCGTCTCAATCCCGGTATCTTCGTCAGTAAAGACACTACGAGTCTATCTGGGTGATACACTCTCTCTCATGACAAGTGACTGCTGTTACCTCCTCCGCCGCTTACACCACTAAATTAATAAATGCGGCCAGACCATTTTTATCCCTGGACAGATGCCTAGCAATCGCCAGAGCAACCATTGGTTCAAGGCTTGACTATTGTAGCGCATTGTTTGCAGGCACATATGAACCGGGAGATTAGAAATATGCAGACCATTCAGAAAATGCACTACGAGCAGCCTTCAACACTTCCAAACGGGAACACATCGCCTCAGCTAGGAGAAAGGCCTACTGGCTGCCCATTCGCCAGATGATTCTATTCAAAACATTGTCAATCAGGCATAGATGCCTCTCTGAGGATGCCCCCTCCTACCTTGTTCAGAAGGTAACCAAGGTAAGCTTATCCAGACTAACGAGATCAGCTCATGGCCATCGTCTCGGCCAACACACATTTAAATGGGTAAAGGCTGGAGGATCGATCTTCCCATCCTTATCAGCAAAACAATGGAACCTACTCCCCCCCCCCAGCTTGCGAGCTGATTCCTTCTACTGGACCTTCCGCAAATCCCCAGAAACTCTTCTATTTGACTGAATGTCTGTCCTTGTAACATGGAAACCTGCTGTTTTTGACTGCCCATACATGTTCTATTTTATTTTCTTATGAGTATCTGGTTATGCATCAGCACCTTGATGGCTCAGGGCTTAGTGCGCTTTATACATGTAAAAACAAACAAATAAATAAATAAATAGATTGCCTGTAATGTAATCCGTCTTCTTGGTTAAGAGTTGGGCTAGAGGTTAGTCGCTGGCGGGGTGATTCCAGTCACCTGGTGCAGAGTCTACACTATACCATTGTTCTAGGGACCCCCACCCATGCACCAGCTATTATAAATGATGGCAAACAGTTCAACGTCATTTGCATTACAAAACCACAGTAGTCTTTATTCTGCTTTATTCTGTGTAGTCTTTACCTACTTTGCTGCTGTTAAATACTTAAAGATCTGTTCTGCTAGCACATGGTCATATATATATGATGCTTCTGCCCATGCTTTTCCCTTGTATCCTCCCCCAATGTAGCCCTCCCTGTGTGTCCCACCCCAGTGCTTCTCTCACGGTTGCCATAAGGGGTTCTTCTTATCTTGGGGTGCCGTACCACCATGACGTGCTGCTAAGCCCATGTTCCTTTCCGAGTACCAGGACACATGATGGCCTTACAAGGGACGTTGCTTAAGGGACTGGAAATTTGATAGCAATAATGGGTATATGATCGGAGTACCCGGGTATTTAATGGCAATGCCTAGGCATTTGATGGCAAGACCCACTGCACCAGTGCGTGTCTATTAGGATGCACCTAGTGATGTGATATGCTCAGCTGGCAATGAGGTCTCAAAAGGAGATATAATGGCAGCATAATGCCACATGAGGTTACTCCTGTCCTTACGAGTCCGTTCCCTCTGTGCTATCCCACTGCCCTGTATCTCCTAGTAATTCCCCCCCCCCCATCCCCTTCCCCATGCATCCCATGTTCATCACTCCTTCACTTCCTTCCTTGGACCGTTCACTATCCTCCTTCTGTGCCTACCTTACGTCACTGGGTGCCTCAATATGCCACAGGGGAGATTGCTGCAATCTGCAAGACAGTACTATTGACTTTGTGGTTGTTTCTTTACATCACCTTTAGCTGCTCAAGGCATGTGGGCTTTTGAAAGATTCTCCAACACGTTGATTGTAGTTGTAATATATTTTATTACATATATCTCCAGATCTCTTCATGCCAAACCGGTCTGCTACACTTCCTCCTTCCAACATTACTCTCTGCCTCAACCTTCCAGATTCCGCATCCTCCCTACACATTCTGTATTCCATACCTCACCCTCTGCAATGCTTGCATATAAAATGCTACAGCTTGTTTGGTACATTTGTCTGGCTGGATCTCTGTCCTCTCTGCCTCTTCTCCCTCTACCTCTTTCTTCTCTATTTATGTCTCCTCCCACACACACACTCACACACATGCATGTGTGCACACACACACACAAACACACAATTGTGTTGTATTTCTTGCTATTTGCAGAGGACACACTCGCCAAAGTGTTGTCTCCCAGCAACAAACCCAAAAGGAAGAATTAACAGCAACAGGAGAGAACCAGGACAATAAAGGGGTGATGACAATAGGAAGCCGAGCGAGAAGCGAATGCAGAGGAAAAATTAACAGATCAACTCAAAGCTTGATTGAAAAGCCCATGGTTTGAGGTTGCAAGGAAACATAAGTAATGGAAGGCAAAGAAGGAGTTCAAGAGGAAGCGAGTTCCAGAGAGTGGGAGCAAGAACAGAAAAGTTACGACCACTTTTGTGGGAGAAATCCATTTTCAGGAACTACCAGAAGCCTTAAATTAGAAGAGCAGAGACTTGCAGGGGGCAAGAAAAGGGCCATTCCTATGCAGAGCAAGTAAGACAATGAAAATATATGACAAGGTTTTTAAATTATCTCAATACTTAGGTCACGATTCATGAAATTATTTGCATGTTAAATTAGGGATTTGGGTGCCATTCTGTGCGCAAATCCCTGTTCGTCGATTCATAGAATCGACTGTGCAGGACTTTTCCTGGACTTGACCCGCATGTCTCTGTGAGCGGCCGAGTGTCTTGCACAAGCCACCACGCAGGGCGTTGGCGTGGCTTGCATAGGGAGTTGGGAAGTGGGCGGAATTCAGAAATGGAGAAGAACCTGTGAAAATGCAGGCATTACGAGTGTCGGCGCGCAGGCAGTCTGTCGCATGCCCACATTTGTGTGGAACAATGCGTATTCATGGACCCAACCATGCAACCTCTTGGCAGGAAAAAGGCCATGCAAAGCCATCATACTATCCACCACCCGAAGGCAGGCGTACAGGCACTTGCGCATGGGATTTGCTGAGCAAAGGTAAGATTGCAAGTATGATTTTGGGTGTGTGCACGCCATCGGGGTTCTGATCGGACTTAGGGGTATGCGTTAGCAGCGTATCAGGGTGCAGGAGCGTTTTGCGAGGGTTCACATGCATATCTACCAGCAAATGTCGACCTTTACCGTAAGTGCTGTGCATGTTGATGGGGCGCTGCATGTGATTCTGGGGGACCCCATGCACCCCCACCGGGGTGCTGGCTTGATTGTGGGGGTTGGCAGGCAGTCTTGTCGGGTGGTGCATTGATTTCGCATCAGAGGTGTGCGCGGTCCCCCTCCATGGCTGGTATGGCCTTGCGTGTTTGTGTGTCACGGGCGTTCCTCTCGCAGCCTGCATATTGGTTAGTTCTGCACAGATATTTACATGAATATGCAGAGCACGCAGATTTTATAATGCACGACGGGCCGCACATATTCGTTTTCGGCAGCCGGCATTTAGAGGATCAATGCACCCTTTTCCATGAATCGGACTCTTAATCGATTTTCCACACGAAAATGAGAAACATGGGAAGAGCAACAAAGGCCAATTACAAGGCAGCTAGCTGAAACGTGCAGAATGCAAGTACTTTTAAGCTGAGAATCTGGAAGAGAAAGATACAGGGATTTCAAAGAACACAGTGGGACTGCATTGGACCCGGGGAAGCCGAGATCTGAGTGGGAAAGAAAAGGCGAAATTTCCCAAAGAAGATGGTGTTGTTACCAGCATAGTTTAATTTGTGGAGGGGCTTGCCAGGGCTCAGTCCTGGTACTTATTTCTGAGACATGTCAGTTATTTATAATCCTAACTTGATTATGTGGTGGTATTTTGGCAAATTTTGTATTTTAACTGTCAGTCAGTCATCCCGATATAAAAACAACACTCTGTACTGACCCGGGTCTCTTCATCCTGGGTTTGCTCATTGTTATTCACGAACTTCAAAACCAAGGTTGGGAGGGCGGGGCTATTTATCAATTTCCATCAATAACAATGAGTTAGAAGGGGACAATGTTGGGCACTGATGCTGGCCATGCCAGCACACTGATCCATCAACGTGCTTGACATTGTTACACATTCTCTACTGTAATAACCAGCAGTGTGGGTTGACACGACAGGGACAGACAGCAGCCTCGACGCAGGGACGAGGTCAGTGAAAATGGCAACATCAAAGTAGAGCGGCTGGCATGGGTGCCAAACCAAGGATGATGATCTTGCTGCAGGGTTTGCCAGGCACGCTCATCACTTCAGCAATGATTTTGCCTGCATTTGTCCAATAATTTACCATAGAAAGAACGCATGTTAGCTCTTATTTCCTACTAATAGGTGGTTAAAATGTTCCACTTGCCACTGATAGGATCAGAGCAAAATATTAACAATAATGTGTTTTAAAGAAACACTTAAATATTGATATTTTAAGACACAATATGTTATGTCGATTGGTATCTGTAAATCACCCCATGCATCGATCACCCTCAATGAACCTGTGGTATTTGCAGCCTTAACACCAATTATGTTGGTACTGTATGCAGCAGGTGGGGTCAGTGGGCTGGCAGCTGCCCGCCCCGATGTGTCAGTGGTGTGCAAGAAAATATTTGGAACCTGGCACTTATAAATAAAGCACCGGTTCCCAGAAAGAGACTGATGCCTGATTAAGTTCACACACACACACACACACACAAACGCATGCTCACACACATGCCAACTATAAGTCTCTCTCACTCCAATTCTTTGCTGAAATTGTGTTACCCTGATTGCTGCCCTCACACATCCTACATGGATCTTATACCAGAAACATCTTGGACTAAATGAAACACGTGAAAAGTCATACCATGTACTTCTAGAAAGTGCTGTGAACGTGTTGCCTAATCATCTGCTTTGCCATTTCTGAAATAGAGCAGAATATAACAAATTCAAATTGTTTTGTGCTGACTGTTGCATCCTGACTAAAGCTGTATGATTGGAAACCAGATGTTTGGTAGTAGCAAGGGATTCCAATAGCCTGTTGTGCAAGGCTTGGAAGCATATCTGGAGTAAAACAGACTATGTGCTGCAAGGGCAGAAACGCAACCAAGTAATATTTGATTCCTGAAAATGAATTGAAATGCCCCCAAATGCAGTGAGTGGTTCCCTGTGTGCATGTTGCTGAGCTGTAGCAATCCCATACAAGCATGAATCGAAAAGCGAAAAAAGCAGATACATCATGTATGTAGTGTGCAAGGAATCCATTGGGGTGCTAAATTATATTTGGTTATCTTGTGCAGTGCCCTCTAAATCAAAGACATTTTTCTAGGGTTAAAAGTTGGCATTTGTGCTAATTTGCATACCCACAATGCTTTGTTCAGATGGCTCTGAACTGGTGGAGAACCTCCAGTGATTGCTACTGGGTGGTGCTGTGGCGTCCGTGAACTAGCTCAAATGGCTTGTCCCACTTTCACACCAAATAGGAATAAAAGACTGTGGCTTTTGGTTATTGAATCCGATCATGAGCTAAAGCCGGTTTTCAAAGTCACACTTCAGTTGATCGTAAATAGCAATGTCTTCTCTGTTCGGAATCTTGTAAGAAGACTTTCTTGACTGGCTTAATGAAATTCTCTTGTAGTTTGGAATCCTGGCCGGCTTTATTGATTTATTTTGTAGTCTGGGATCCTGACCAGTTTTATGAATTTCTGTTGTAGTCTGGGATCTACGATGATGACTTCTTTGATGGAGCCTTCTTTGATGATGCAGCTGCTTAAAGCGCCACCAGCAAGAAGGCAGCGTACTCGCTCTTAAACCTCAAATCAGTTCCATGTTGGGGGTTGAGGGGTGCCAAATTGTCGCTTCGCCTGGGGAGGCTCCAGCCCTTGTGCCGCTCCCTACGATGCCGTTGGTGCCATGAAAAATCACATACTTTTTTGTAGATGAGTGTTTATTTACCTATCATTTATTTCATTTATAAAGCGTGCATACAACCCACAGGCATTGGGACGCTTAGGCATACAGAAGGTTTTGGGTGAAAGAAGGGAGAGTAGGTAAAGATGACATTGGTTACATAGATACAGAGTATCGTCATACATATTGGTCGAACTCTACATACTGAGGTCAGGTGTGCAAGAGGCTGACTTAGTGGTAGTGTGGGGGGTGTTAGGAGAAAAGCTGGGTTACTACTGAAAATAAATGATGGTATGACCGGATAGAGAATGTGACAATGTGAAGGACGCAAGAAGAATAGCCAGTTTAACTGAGTTCAGAAGTGTCTTCTGTGGGAACTGTGTTTTGTGGTGATTTGAATCCCGCTATAGGGAGACACTGGTCCGGGCCCCATCTTTATAGGTTGAAGAGGAAAATGGCATAGCGTTAGGTCAGGTGGAGGGTAGTTTGGGGCTTCTTGCACTTCTGCTGTCCGGGCTTTACCAGATCAAAGACCTACAGGACGACTTAAGGACCTGAGAAGAGTCAAGTGTCAAGTAATGTCTCCTGCAGGTGCTACTGAAGTCATCCCAGTCAGTTACACATAGGAATTTCTACCTGTTAATGGCCAGATCTATTGTGTGTAGATATTGTGAAGACAGATGGAAGTGTCTGCCTTCCTGACTATATTCACTTTGTCCCTTTGTCTTTTCACAGAATGCCCTCCCTTGGGGTTGGAGTCCCTGAGAGTGACTGACTACCAGCTGCGTGCCTCCAGCACTAAGCGCTATGGTCTAGGCGCACATCGTGGACGACTCAACATACAGGTGTGTGATCACTTTGCACACACTGCCTGGTTCTTCCTCATGGTCTGATACTCTCTAAGACACTATGATCGTTGAAGATTATTTAGGGAAGAAGACCATTAAAGAGTGCCTCAGAGATGAGGGCTTACTTCTATCTGCTATTACCTATGTGCAATGCGCCCAGATACCCCCAGGTTCGGTGCACTATATAAATCATTTAACGAGCAAACAAACAAACTTCATGAGTAAGAGCTAGCGTTTTGAGACAAGGGTCATTATTATTATTTATTTATTAATGGATTTGATACCTGAGTAATCACCTGCATTTATTTCTCAGCCTATAAAAAGCAACCGAGTCTTTATGCGTGGATGTCACTTACATATATAAATATATGCATTTTGCCAAAATGAATGTGACTTATAAGTATAGTTCAATAAATTCTTTCAACAAAATATGCTGCGAATGCGAACGTGGTACAATTGGGCAATTGACCCTTAATACCAGTGATGGGTGCATTTGGGGACTTCATTCAATATGAGGGAATATGATTGAATGCAGTCGGCATGAGACCATGACAGATGAAGTCTTCTGGACGTTCCCCTTAGGACCAGGGGTGTTATTCCTGGGGCTGGGTGTATCTTTGAGCTAGTGGGTGGTGGACCAAGGGTGGTGTGGAGAGGGGCCCCATGCGACCCTACCCTGATCCCCTTCTCTTGTCAGTGAACAGTTACATATAGCAAGCCCCCATCTCAGACAAAAACATGAAAACCCCACAAATAGAAGAACGAATAATGAGAGGAAGAGAATTCCATTGATGTTCAGAATGTTGATCTTGTTGATAAAGAAAGAGTTGATGGCGGTGGATTTATTGATGGAGTGTGCTAGGTGTGGGTCGGGCAGAGGGTTGATGAAGTACTTGATGGCTTTGAAGAGCGGTCTGCTTTCATTGTGCCTTGGCTATAGTGTTTTGGTAGTAGTTTGCCTTGGCAGTAGTGATCAGTCGTCTGCATGTAGCACCGTGTTCCTTGATCAGGGCGAGGTCGGATGTGGTGCAGGATTTTCACCAATCCTTTTCTTGTTTCCTGGATTTGTTTGTTGAGGTTGAGATCTTGAGTTTAACAAAGTGCTGAAGGTTCAAACTTGAGGGTACGCTGTTTCACTGGCGCATGCTGAATGAAGTTGTTTGTGAGGGTGGTGTTGAGTTGTTGGACAAATGAGTTGAGGTCCTGGTTCGTCAGAGGTACAACAGCATAGGTGAGGTGGTGTTTGGAGAGGTCTTGAAACACTTCTTGAAACACTTGTGTATAGACACGTTATAAATGCCATGTCATATCATATCATCTGTGAGAATCTCCACTGGGAAGTTCTTGAAGGATCTGAAAGCTTGATTGCTTGGTTTGTAATGGGTTTGCTTGAGAGGTGTGCTTTGACTGATTTCAGACGAGATAGCCAGATCCGACTAGTCGAGCCGAATAGGAGAGATGTGATGGAGGGTGGGCAGTGCAGTGATGACGCGGTGGAGGATATTACCTTACCTGTGAGTTCTTTTGTGTGTTGTGTGAGGTTCAGTGTGTTGAGTAGGCAGTGGACATCTTACTTCATTGATATGGTAGCTGAGATGTTGAAGTTGCTGAGGAAGACGTAGTTGTCATGGTTGAGAGAAATGGTGGTGATCAAGTCTGTGAAGTCTTCGATAAAGGAAGTGTTGGGCTTGGGTGGTCTCTAGATGAGATGAAAAGTGTCTTTGTCCATAGGGAAGAGCAGGAAGTGGCAGGATAGGTTTTTGAAAGAGCCAATAGTGGTGACGTCTAGTTGGGTGCTCGGCCATAATGCCTTGTGAATGATGAGGCCTCCGCCGATCTTGTTTGAACGGTCTTGTTGTAGAAGTATATAGCCATTGGCAGTGAGAACATCTAGGATGTGGGTGGACACACAAGTTCTTTTTGTAATATTGGGGTGCCTTGCTAAATTATATTTGGTTATCTTGTGCAGTGCCCTCTAAATCAAAGACATTTTTCTAGGGTTAAAAGTTGGCATTTGTGCTAATTTGCATACCCACAATGCTTTGTTCAGATGGCTCTGAACTGGTGGAGAACCTCCAGTGATTGCTACTGGGTGGTGCTGTGGCGTCCGTGAACCAGCTCAAATGGCTTGTCCCACTTTCACACCAAATAGGAATAAAAGACTGCGGCTTTTGGTTATTGAATCTGATCATGAGCTAAAGCCGGTTTTCAAAGTCACACTTCAGTTGATCGTAAATAGCAATGTCTTCTCTGTTCGGAATCTTGTAAGAAGACTTTCTTGACTGGCTTAATGAAATTCTCTTGTAGTTTGGAATCCTGGCCGGCTTTATTGATTTATTTTGTAGTCTGGGATCCTGACCAGTTTTATGAATTTCTGTTGTAGTCTGGGATCTACGATGATGACTTCTTTGATGGAGCCTGGTGTGCCGGGGAAGAGAACAAGAACCAGTGGTTTGAAATTGATGCCAGAAGACTTACCCAATTTACAGGGGTCATCACCCAGGGAAAGAATTCAATTTGGACGTAAGTTTTACAGGTGTTTGGGCCATTTGAAATCACCTATCAAACACAGATTTTGCATGTGCTCTGCTGTTGACAAGCGCCAACACTCTAATTGCAGCTCTTCACACACTCACCATGTATGTCAGTGCCAGGAAGATTGCCTTTGGTGGTAGCACGAGAGTGCGGAGGAGATGTTGCGGGTTCACACTTGAGCATTTCTTTCATATGGTATCTACATTGTCTTCAGGCCTGCACCACATGCCACAATTGTAATAACTGGAGGATTATAATATATGTGATATATCGCCTCTATTTATAAATGTCTTGTGAAGGTGCTGAGTGTTGTATGATCGGCACAATGTATCTGAGTTATTATATATATATATATATATGTGTATGGGATTTATAAGGTGCAAAACCCAACTGGATTGCTGCTGAACAAATCAGCCACATACTCTAATATAACATGTCACTTCTATGAATATATTGGCCCACTCTGTTAAAATAGGAAAGAAAACAACAGCGGGATACTAGAACTGGCTCCGATGGAAGTGCCAGAGTTGGAGTTCAAACCCCCCTCATTGAAGGCATTGTTCACCTTGGTATTCAGTACACATTAGCACCCAGAGAATGACCCAGGCTATCAGAAACCCTAGGAACATGGGCTTGCACCAACAGTGTAAACCTTCGTTTGTATATGTATACCTCTTCTACGTATTGAAAACGCACATATATGGGAGACATACAATTCATGAGCAGAATGAAGTAAAAGGTTACATGCAAAGCCTATGTACGTGTGTGAGATAAACATGTGTACCGTATCTACACAAATAATATACTCTTACTATGCACGCCCCTGTAACGTGTGCTCCTACCATCCACGCTACTATGTGACATGCACTACCCCACATGCCACTTACCAGCCTGGGGTGGTCAGTAGGGCAGATGCAGAGGAACGGGTTAGTGGCTCGTGGAATTGGAGCATGGCGGTCCACAGGCATGGAGGTTCCTGGACGCTGGGCAGTGTGGTGCCGGAAGGGAGGAGCAGCGGTTTCCATGAACTTGGGAACCGTGGCACAGTAGGCACATCTAACATGCCAGCACCGCACATGTGCAGAGGACCAGCTCCCTGGATCTGTGCATGCGCAGAAGGAAGAGCATTCCCGTTGCATCGGCAATGGACATGGGGATACTCCAGCATCATACCAGAGCCGGCTGGCTATTTAAACCCCCAGCATAAAAGCTTGCAGCATCTTATCACTCCTAGGAGTATGTTAGATTTTACTTGTGCACCTATGACAAACACTCCTACTACAAGTGCTCCAGTGACATGCGCCAATACCTCAAGCACTCCTGCAAAACACCCTCTTACCAGCCACTCCTACGACACATGTTTCTATGACACATTTTCCTTTGACACACACTCTTATGACAAGCTCTTTGTTTGCAAGCCCTAACAAGCTCTTAGTATACAAAAGGTCATATGACCAAGGCTACTACAACATATGCTAAGATATGTGCTCCTACGACATGTGTACCTAAAACACACTCTTCTAACACACTCCCACAACATGAACTCCTATGACACATGGTCCTACAAGACACTCTTACAACACACACGCTTAGTATGCACGCTGCTATGACACATGCTCCTGTGACAACATAAGCTACTAGGAAATGTGCTCCTACAAAAACACATTCCTATATTATACACACCTATGACTCAGTCTCACACGACGTGCTCCTGTGACACATGCTCCTATGACATGTAAATCTACAACACCCTCCTACAAAATGCACCACTCCAAGACATGTTCCTTCTACAAGCAGTCTTACGACACAAGCTCCTACGACACAGGCTCCTATGAGACATGCTCCTACGACAAGAGCACCTAGAACACGTGCACCTATGACATGCACTGCTAAGACATGCAATCACGAGACATGCTCCTGCAGCACATTCTCTAACATGTGCTCCTATGGCACGCCCTGCTAAGATACCTTCCTACAACATATGGTTCTACGACATGCAGTCCTATGACACATGATCCTACAGCCCATGCCAGAGGCACAGCCAGGATTGCCTAATGTAGTTGGGCCCACCGCAGTGACATTAACCTCTGTAAATGCCCCTACAGTGCTGATGAGTGGGCATTTTCAGATTTTGGGTGGGCATTGCCCACTCAGTCTATACCCTGTACACACATCCGGCCCATACGCCTACGACACACGCTCTTACGATACATGCTTTCAGGAGACATGCTTCTACGACAAGTTCACCTATGACAAACGCTCCTACAAGTGCTCCTGAGACAGGCACTCCTACAGCACGTGCTCCTACAAAACCCCCTCTTACCACACAACCTACAACACGTGCTCCTACAAAACCCCCTCTTACCACACAACCTACAGCAAGTGCTCCAACAACACACTCGTTTACGGCCCACACTCATATGACACGATGTTAGTACACAAGCTCTTACCACTCATGCTCCTATGACATATGCTATGACAGGTGCTCCTGCAACATGTGCTCCTACTACACCTTCTTAGCACACACTTCTAGGACATGTGCTCATACGACACATGGTCCTACAACACACTGCTACAACACACACTCCCGCAAGATGTGCTCTTGCGACATGCACTGCTATGACATGCGCTACTACGATGCGCACTATGACACGCGCGTTTACTACACGTGCTCTTAGAAGACATGCTCTATGTATATTTGCCGCATTACCACAATGAATGCACATCTTACATACAACCTCTATACAAAAAGTTCAGGAACATGGAAAATATGTACATTACACATGCTCAGAATAAATGTACATTTTCTACACAATATGTACATGAATGTGTACAGTAGCTACATTTCACACACTCTGAATGAATATAAAACATTTATGAAAAATGAAACGGATATTGGGTGTATGCACATTACAAATCAAAAACAATCCCCTAACCATAAAACAAATCTGGAATTATTTGAACAAAATATTTTGTACAAAATAGTTAAAGTTAAACCAACAAAAAATTACAGTCTGCAAACATTAGACATGATAAAGTTAAGGTAAGAACATAATAAAAGTTATCCATTAATTCAAAAATATATTATACTAAAATCAAATATCATGGAAGATTTAAACAGTGACACATGTGTTTGGCATTACAAATAAAGCATTTGAAATAGAATTAGGAACAGAAGTCATATTCTTTAATAATGCCACTATCCCTAACTAATATTGTGCAAGAAAGAAAGTGCATGTCCAGGTTAGTTGAACAACTTACAGACATGTTTAATCAAGTGGTAAGTTGTTTATTTCGCTTTATGAGCGGTATTATAAAGTTAGCCATTTGTAGAACAAAGTAAAACCGAGCATCCTGATGGCATCTAGTGTCGAGGAGAACTAGTCCCTGCAACTGACCGTGGAATAATAAACGCGAAAGACATATTGGTATAAAGCCTCCTTCAGCTCACAGCAGGCTTCCCTCCCAGGCTCGCAGAACGGATGCCATGGCACTGGCCTGGAAGACCCTTTCATAACAGGCCCTTTGTGTTCGATACTCAGCGTTTCTGGAAGACCGGCAACAGCTGTTACTGATTTGTATAAAAGAAGAGCAGAAGCAAAGAGAAATTCTGAGCAAATAATGTTTTCCATTATTCCCTACTCAGGGCAAGGATTTATTACCAAGTAAATGTCGAGTTATGAGGCCATTTTCTGCCAAACAATAGAAACATATCAAGTGTTTCATTACAATCACACCACAATAGAATGGTACTCAATGTCATCGTCTCCAGAATGATTACAGGATCAATCAGTCCAGCAGTGATTCCAGTCAGTGACTGGTGTCACTCCTCGCTCGTCCATCATCCTCCCAAACCTTTTAGGTGGGGGGGGGGGGGGTTTGGGCAGGACCACGGACCATCCTCCCAGGTTTGTTGTGTATTACACTCTGGCTCAAATCTCAAGCAGGCGGTCAAGACTTCCAGAGCAGTTTTGTGGTTCTTTGCAGCCAGAAAGAGCCCTCCAACTTCTTAGTGAGGATTGAGGCGTTTTTTGCCACTTATAAACAGTCAGAGTGAATTAATATTTCCTCAAAAGGATGTACCGCAATACCAGTCACTGTAGTTTGCTGCTCGACACCAAAAAATGGTGGCATTCTGAACCCTGTCGCAGTAATTTTCTTCCCCCAGAGGAAAACCCATGTTGGTCTCGCATCAATGATGAAACATGAAAACCCATGTTGGTCTCTCACCTTATCAATGCCAGATCCAGGGTAGCACATGCAATTGAAATTGCTGACATACTGAACAACAGTAGCATTGACCTCCTTGCCGTAACAGAAACCTGGCTCCATGAGGCAGCAGGACCCTCACTGATGTTAGCCATACCTGACAACTACCAGATCCACAGAGTAGACAGACCTAACGCTAAAGGCGGTGGCCTAGCAATCATCGCGAAAACCACCTTGCCTATCCGACTCACCACCTCACACCCCTGTGCTTCCTGCGAAGTACTTTCAGCAAAAATGCAACTCTCCAATAACCGCACGCTAGCCATTCACCTGATCTACAGGCCCCCAGGTCCCCTGGGAACCTTTGAAGATGACCTTACTACCCTCATAGCGAACAATACCCAAAAACACTCGCAAACGTTGCTGATGGGCGACTTCAACATCGGCTTCAATGAACCAGGCAATAAAAATGCCCTTGCTATAACAGCTATCCTAAACGACCAAGGCCTTACCCAAAAAATTCTCTCCCCCACACATGCTAAAGGCAGAACCCTTGACTGGGTCTCAGAACTCAACTGTAACATAGTCATCACCTCCATCACCCCTCAACTATGGACCGACCACTTTCTAATAAATTTCACTGCCACACTTGACCTCCCCAGCCCCAAGACTATCAAAATGATACCACCACTCCCCACCAGAAATAAAAAAGATATTACTACAGAAAAACTTATCCCCCTCCTCCTCCCCACTATCAACGGTCTGAAGGACAACACTGACCCAGATACACTAGTAGACACCTTTAACAAAGCTATGTCTCACGCACTAGACACCATTGCACCTGCAAAATTACGCAAAGCTAAGCAAGAAGCCCACCTCAACGCCTGGTTCACCCCCCACCTTAAGGACCTTAGAAAGCAGAAACGAAAACTCCAAACCATCTGGCGTAATTCGCCCACTAACGACAACAAAGCCAAGTTAACCCAAGTTACAAAACACTACAAGTCTGAAATCATCAACACCAAAAGAAATGTATTCAATGACAGAATTACCAATGCCAAAACGAATACTAAGGAACTATTTGCCATCCTCCGGGAAATGGAATCCCCTATCCAACCATCTGACACGGTCCCAAAGGACAAGATATGGTGCACTAATATACAGAATGCCCTATCAAACAAAATCGCCACCCTCCAACTTAAAATAACGAACAAAAAAACGCCCTCTCTCTTACTGATCAATAACTGCCTCCAGTAACTGAACCTACCACTATCCCCCCTTTTAGCTTTAAACCGATCTCCATCATCGACACTGAAAAGGCCATCCGCTCACTGAAGCCCTCTAACTGTAAGGGCGACAGCTGCCCAGCTTAAATAATAAAGGACGCTGCCAGAGACTTAGCCCCTTTCATCTCAAAGCTTATTAACTCATCCTTCAAATCTAACACAGTGCCAGCCAACTTAAAAGAATCCTGTGTCCTCCCCCTTCTCAAAGAACAAACCCTCGATCCTTCTATCCCGACTAACTATAGGCCCATTACCACAGTGCCCTTCCTACTAAAAATTATCGACAGAGTAGCCTATATCCAAATTCAAGAGTACCTAGAAGCTAATCATCTACTAGGCTCGCGCCAATCGGGCTTCCGCCCGCTCCATGGCACGGAAACTGCCCTGATAGACCTCAAAACCAAAATTGAGGAATTTAAGGATAATGGGAAAACAGCGTTGCTACTCTTACTGGACTTGTCAGCAGCTTTTGATCTGGTGGACCATGCAGTCTTATGCAACCACCTCAAGCTGGCTGCCAACTTCACAGGAGACGCTATAGCTTGGGTCCAATCCTTTCTAGCCAACCGGACTATGAGAGTGTTCTCCTCCACTACCTGTGCTGACCCCATCCAAATCACATGTGGAGTCCCACAGGGTTCCTGTGTCTCACCCACTATGTACAATATCTTCACCAAGCCATTGTTCGACAAGTTGGACAGTCTGGGCGTCACCTACACTAATTACGCAGATGACACCCAGATCCTCATACCCCTTTCGGGCAACTACGAAGTGGACCTGGCTCTGGTGAACAAAATTTACATCCTCATTCAAGCATGGATGGCCACACATGGCCTCTGCCTGAACGACGATAAAACTGAAATCCTGCTCCTCGGTTCAGACCACAAACTATCCAAACTCACCCCGGACTACACCTCATTTAACATTGATAACAATACTATTAAGGTTATGCGCGAGGTCAAAACGTTGGGTTTTTACCTTGACTCAGCTCTCACCCTCAAAAAGCAAGTGAATTCCCTCGCCTCCTCAACCACTTACACGTGTAAACTCATCCGTGCCGCCAGACCCTTCCTGTCCAGTGCCAGCTGCCTCACCTTGGCCAATGCCCTTGTCATGTCTAGACTCGACTATTGCAACGCCTTATATTCAGGTGCCAACAAGTCGGTCACTGACAAACTCCAGAGATTGCAAAATAACGCTCTTAGAGCAGCTCTGAACATCCCACGCAGAGAACATATCTCCAAACATCGGATTGAAGCCCATTGGCTAAAGATAAAGGACAGAATCCTTCTTAAAACTAATTCCCTCACTTCTAAATGCCTCAACAATCAAGCACCCCCCTACCTAGCGGAAAGAATCAACTGGAGACCCTCTAACCGACTGACGAGATCTGCCAATACCTTCCTACTGGAAGTCCCCAGATTCAAACTTACCACAGCGGGCGGTGCAAGTTTCCCAGTTAGAGCTGCACAATCATGGAACACACTCCCACCCGACCTTAGATGCCCTTTACCCTACACAAGATTTAGATCCTACGCTCTCAAATGGCTGCACAACAACGACATGCAACGTCCCTCACCCTAGTGGTAACGGCACAACCTGTTATAATGCTGCTCTTTTTGCATTTAAACTTGATATTTTATATGCATTGTATCACCTACTGTAACCAACCAATGTTTCTCTGTAACAGCCTGTGTCAGGCTTTGTAACTAAGTTTCGAGTCCTCTTGTACTGCTGCGCCCAGATGCCCACGGGCTCGGAGCGCATTAACAAATAAATAAACAAACAAACAAACAAACCAATCACTTAACCCTGCACCCTTAAGAAAAGAAACAAGGGTGTCACAGTTTCAGAACCCGGTCAAAGAATTGCTGCTCCCTCGTGCAAAAATCAGGCAACACTCTGGAATTTACTGGACTTTCTGGAACAAATGCACTGTCCCGCTGTGATAGTCTGTTCTATAAGGAAAGCCTCCAACTCCTTTTGTGAGTTTGTGAGTCTTGTGTTCCCATAGGAATAAAGCCAATGCCTTGCTGTGATTTTGCGCTCTCTCCTATAAACTAAATACACACTCTGACATTCTGGAACTCTGTTCTCATACAGAATAAATCAGCGGTCACCATGTGAATATGTACTCTCTCCGTAATAAAACATATCTAAAGTTATAATTCCTCAAAGGAGATTCCTAATCTCATTTGAGTTCTACCCTAGCCTACACTACCTCTAATCTACCCTAGCCTACACTACCTCTAATCTTAAAACGCACTGTTTTAACATAGATCCCGTCCTACTTAATTCGTAAACATTAACCAGAGCCTCTTCAAATGCCTTAGCCAAAGAGATACTGAATATTAAAGTATGTGCCTTATATAGGTGCGCGTCCAACCAGATTTAATCCAACAGTGAAAAAAAGGTTTTGCAAATTCCACTTCCACTGTAATTCGAGAAAACAAGGTTTTCTTTAAACTGGTTTTACGATGCTTACCTGGGATTTGGGTGTTCGATGCAAAGCTCTAAAGCGAACCCTAAACTCAATGTGCTTTCAGATAGCCTCCAATAACATCGATAGACCAGCATCAGGCGTGCAGCTGGAGTCACTGTGTCGTTAGTGGATCGACATAGCATCTATAGACCACCATCAGGCGTGCAGCTGGAGTCACTGTGTCGTTAGTGGATAGACATAACATCTATAGAGCACCATCAGGCGTGCAGCTGCAGTCCCTTTGTCGTTAGTGGATCGACATAGCATCTATAGACCACCATCAGGCATGCAGCTGCAGTCGCTGTGTAGTTAATGGATATAGATAATGTCTATAGACCACCATCAGGCGTGCAGCTGCAGTCACTGTGTTGTTAGTGGATGGGCATAGCATCTATAGGCCACCATCAGGCGCGCAGCTGGAGTCACTGTGTCGTTAGTGGGTAGACATAACATCTATAGAGCACCATCAGGCGCGCAGCTGCTGTCACTGTGTAGTTAGTGGATAGATATAACATCTATAAACCACCATCAGCGTGCAGCTGTTGTCACTGTGTAGTTAATGGATAGACATAACATCTATAGAGCACCATCCGGCACGCAACTGCAGTCACTGTGCAGTTTGTGGATAGATATAACATCTATAGACCACCATCAGGCGTGCAACTGCAGTCACTGTGCAGTTTGTGGATAGATATAACATCTATAGACCACCATCAGGCGTGCAGCTGCGGTCACTGTGTCATTAGTGGGTAGACATAACATCTATAGAGCACCATCAGGCGCGCAGCTGTAGTCACTGTGTCGTTAGTGGATGGACATAGCATCTATAGACCACCATCAGGCGCGCAGCTGCAGTCACTGTGTAGTTAGTGGATAGACATAACATCTATAGAGCACCATCAGGCGTGCAGCTGTAGTCACTGTGCTGGTAGTGGATGGACATAGCATCTATAGACCACCATAGGCGCGCAGCTGCAGTCACTGTGTCGTTAGTGGGTAGACATAACATCTATAGAGCACCATCAGGCGCGCAGCTGCTGTCACTGTGTAGTCAGTGGACAGACATAACATCTATAAACAACCATCAGCGTGCAGCTGCTGTCACTGTGTAGCTAGTGGATAGACATAACATCTATAGAGCACCATCAGGCACGCAGCTGCAGTCACTGTGCAGTTAATGGATAGAGATAATGTCTATAGACCACCATCAGGCGCGCAGCTGCTGTCACTGTGCAGTTAGTGGATAGACATAACGTCTATAGAGCACCATCAGGCGTGCAACTGCAGTCACTGTGTAGTTAGTGGATGGACATAACATCTATAGACCACCATCAGGCGTGCAACTGCAGTCACTGTGCAGTTTGTGGACAGACATAACATGTATATACCACCATCAGGCATGCAGCTGTGGTCACTGTGTCGTTAGTGGGTAGACATAACATCTATAGACCACCATTAGCGTGCAGCTGCAGTCACGGTGTAGTTAATGGATAGAGATAATGTCTATAGACCACCATCAGGTGCGCAGCTGCTGTCACTGTGCAGTTAGTGGATAGACATAACGTCTATAGAGCACCATCAGGCACGCAGCTGCAGTCACTGTGCAGTTAATGGATAGAGATAATGTCTAAAGACCACCGTCAGGCGCGCAGCTGCTGTCACTGTGCAGTTAATAGATAGAGATAATGTCTATAGACCACCATCAGGCGCGCAGCTGCTGTCACTGTGCAGTTTGTGGATAGACATAACATGTATATACCACCATCAGGTGTGCAGCTGCGGTCACTGTGTAGTTAATGGATAGAGATAATGTCTATAGACCACCATTAACGTGCAGCTGCAGTCACGGTGTAGTTAATGGATAGACATAACATCTATAGAGCAGCATCAGGCGTGCAGCTGCAGTCACGGTGTAGTTAATGGATAGACATAACATCTATAGAGCACCATCCGGCACGCAGCTGCAGTCACTGTGTAGTTAATGGATAGAGATAATGTCTATAGAGCACCATTAGCGTGCAGCTGCAGTCACGGTGTTGTTAATGGATAGACATAACATCTATAGACCACCATCATGCGTTCAACTGCAGTCACTGTGCAGTTAGTGGATAGATATAACATTTATAGACCACCATCAGGCGTGCAGCTGCGGTCACTGTGTCGTTAGTGGGTAGACATAACATCTATAGACCACCATCAGGCGTGCAGCTGCAGTCACTATGTAGTTAGTGGATAGACATAACATCACAGCACCATTAGCGTGGAGCTGCAGTCACTGTGCAGTTTGTGGATAGATATAACATCTATAGACCACCATCAGGCACGCAGCTGCAGTCACTGTGTAGTTAGTGGGTAGACAGAACATCTATAGACCACCATCAGGCACGCAGCTGCAGTCACTGTGTAGTTAGTGGATAGACATAACATCTATAGAGCACCATCAGGCGCGCAGCTGCAGTCACTGTGTCGTTAGTGGATGGACATAGCATCTATAGACCACCATCAGGCGCGCAGCTGCAGTCACTGTGTAGTTAGTGGATAGACATAACATCTATAGAGCACCATCAGGCGCGCAGCTGCAGTCACTGTGTCGTTAGTGGATGGACATAGCATCTATAGACCACCATCAGGCGTGCAGCTGCGGTCACTGTGTCGTTAGTGGGTAGACATAACATCTATAGACCACCATCAGGCGTGCAGCTGCAGTCACTATGTAGTTAGTGGATAGACATAACATCACAGCACCATCAGCGTGGAGATGCAGTCACTGTGTAGTTAGTGGGTAAACATAACTTCTATAGACCACCATCAGGCATGCAGCTGCTCTCACTGTGACGTTAGTGGATAGACATAATGTTTATAGACCACCATCAGGCGTGCAGCTGCAGTCACTGTGTCGTTAGTGGATAGACATAACATCTATAGAGAACCATCAGGCGCGCAGCTGCTGTCACTGTGTCGTTAGTGGGTAGACATAACATCTATAAACCACCATCAGCGTGCAGCTGCTGTCACTGCGTAGTTAGTGGATAGATATAACATCACAGCACCATCAGGCGTGCAGCTGCTGTCACTGTGTCGTTAGTGGGTAGACATAACATCTATAGACCACCATCAGCGTGCAGCTGCTGTCACTATGTAGTTAGTGGATAGACATAACATCACAGCACCATCAGGCGTGCAGCTGCTGTCACTGTGTTGTTAGTGGGTAGACATAACATCTATAGACCACCATCAGCGTGCAGCTGCTGTCACTGTGTAGTTAGTGGATAGACATAACATCTATAGACCACCATCAGGCACAGGCTGCAGTCACTGTGTAGTTAGTGGGTAGACATGACATCTATAGACCACCATCAGGCACGCAGCTGCAGTCACTGTGTAGTTAGTGGATAGACATAACATCTAGAGAGCACCATCAGGCGTGCAGCTGCAGTCACTGTGTCGTTAGTGGATGGACATAGCATCTATAGACCACCATCAGGCGCGCAGCTGCAGTCACTGTGTAGTTAGTGGATAGACATAACATCTATAGAGCACCATCAGGCGTGCAGCTGCAGTCACTGTGTTGTTAGTGGATGGACATAGCATCTATAGGCCACAATCAGGCGCGCAGCTGGAGTCACTGTGTCGTTAGTGGGTAGACATAACATCTATAGAGCACCATCAGGCGCGCAGCTGCTGTCACTGTGTAGTTAGTGGATAGATATAACATCTATAAACCACCATCAGCGTGCAGCTGTTGTCACTGTGTAGCTAGTGGATAGACATAAAATCTATAGAGCACTATCAGGCATGCAACTGCAGTCACTGTGCAGTTTGTGGATAGACATAACATGTATATACCACCATCAGGCGTGCAGCTGTGGTCACTGTGTCATTAGTGGGTAGACATAACATCTATAGACCACCATTAGCGTGCAGCTACAGTCACGGTGTAGTTAATGGATAGACATAACATCTATAGAGCACCATCCGGCACGCAACTGCAGTCACTGTGTAGTTAATGGATAGAGATAATGTCTATAGACCACCATCAGGCGCGCAGCTGCTGTCACTGTGCAGTTAGTGGATAGACATAACGTCTATAGAGCACCATCAGGCACGCAGCTGCAGTCACTGTGCAGTTAATGGATAGAGATAATGTCTATAGACCACCATCAGGCGCGCAGCTGCTGTCACTGTGCAGTTAGTGGATAGACATAACGTCTATAGAGCACCATCAGACACGCAGCTGCAGTCACTGTGCAGTTAATGGATAGAGATAATGTCTATAGACCACCATCAGGCGCGCAGCTGCTATCACTGTGCAGTTAGTGGATAGACATAACGTCTATAGAGCACCATCAGGCACGCAGCTGCAGTCACTGTGTAGTTAGTGGGTAGACATAACATCTATAGAGCACCATCAGGCGCGCAGCTGCTGTCACTGTGTAGTCAGTGGACAGACATAACATCTATAAACAACCATCAGCGTGCAGCTGCTGTCACTGTGCAGTTAGTGGATAGACATAACGTCTATAGAGCACCATCAGGCGTGCAACTGCAGTCACTGTGTAGTTAGTGGATGGACATAACATCTATAGACCACCATCAGGCGTGCAACTGCAGTCACTGTGCAGTTTGTGGACAGACATAACATGTATATACCACCATCAGGCATGCAGCTGTGGTCACTGTGTCGTTAGTGGGTAGACATAACATCTATAGACCACCATTACCGTGCAGCTGCAGTCACGGTGTAGTTAATGGATAGAGATAATGTCTATAGACCACCATCAGGTGCGCAGCTGCTGTCACTGTGCAGTTAGTGGATAGACATAACGTCTATAGAGCACCATCAGGCACGCAGCTGGAGTCACTGTGCAGTTAATGGATAGAGATAATGTCTAAAGACCACCGTCAGGCGCGCAGCTGCTGTCACTGTGCAGTTAATAGATAGAGATAATGTCTATAGACCACCATCAGGCGCGCAGCTGCTGTCACTGTGCAGTTTGTGGATAGACATAACATGTATATACCACCATCAGGTGTGCAGCTGCGGTCACTGTGTAGTTAATGGATAGAGATAATGTCTATAGACCACCATTAACATGCAGCTGCAGTCACGGTGTAGTTAATGGATAGACATAACATCTATAGAGCAGCATCAGACGTGCAGCTGCAGTCACGGTGTAGTTAATGGATAGACATAACATCTATAGAGCACCATCCGGCACGCAGCTGCAGTCACTGTGTAGGTAATGGATAGAGATAATGTCTATAAAGCACCATTAGCGTGCAGCTGCAGTCACGGTGTTGTTAATGGATAGACATAACATCTATAGACCACCATCATGCGTTCAACTGCAGTCACTGTGCAGTTAGTGGATAGATATAACATTTATAGACCACCATCAGGCGTGCAGCTGCGGTCACTGTGTCGTTAGTGGGTAGACATAACATCTATAGACCACCATCAGGCGTGCAGCTGCAGTCACTATGTAGTTAGTGGATAGACATAACATCACAGCACCATTAGCGTGGAGCTGCAGTCACTGTGCAGTTTGTGGATAGATATAACATCTATAGACCACCATCAGGCACGCAGCTGCAGTCACTGTGTAGTTAGTGGGTAGACAGAACATCTATAGACCACCATCAGGCACGCAGCTGCAGTCACTGTGTAGTTAGTGGATAGACATAACATCTATAGAGCACCATCAGGCGTGCAGCTGCAGTCACTGTGTCGTTAGTGGATGGACATAGCATCTATAGACCACCATCAGGCGCGCAGCTGCAGTCACTGTGTAGTTAGTGGATAGACATAACATCTATAGCGCACCATCAGGCGCGCAGCTGCAGTCACTGTGTCGTTAGTGGATGGACATAGCATCTATAGACCACCATCAGGCGTGCAGCTGCGGTCACTGTGTCGTTAGTGGGTAGACATAACATCTATAGACCACCATCAGGCGTGCAGCTGCAGTCACTATGTAGTTAGTGGATAGACATAACATCACAGCACCATCAGCGTGGAGATGCAGTCACTGTGTAGTTAGTGGGTAAACATAACTTCTATAGACCACCATCAGGCATGCAGCTGCTCTCACTGTGACGTTAGTGGATAGACATAATGTTTATAGACCACCATCAGGCGTGCAGCTGCAGTCACTGTGTCGTTAGTGGATAGACATAACATCTATAGAGCACCATCAGGCGCGCAGCTGCTGTCACTGTGTCGTTAGTGGGTAGACATAACATCTATAAACTGCCATCAGCATGCAGCTGCTGTCACTGCGTAGTTAGTGGATAGATATAACATCACAGCACCATCAGGCGTGCAGCTGCTGTCACTGTGTCGTTAGTGGGTAGACATAACATCTATAGACCACCATCAGCGTGCAGCTGCTGTCACTATGTAGTTAGTGGATAGACATAACATCACAGCACCATCAGGCGTGCAGCTGCTGTCACTGTGTTGTTAGTGGGTAGACATAACATCTATAGACCACCATCAGCGTGCAGCTGCTGTCACTGTGTAGTTAGTGGATAGACATAACATCTATAGACCAACATCAGGCACAGGCTGCAGTCACTGTGTAGTTAGTGGGTAGACATGACATCTATAGACCACCATCAGGCACGCAGCTGCAGTCACTGTGTAGTTAGTGGATAGACATAACATCTATAGAGCACCATCAGGCGTGCAGCTGCAGTCACTGTGTCGTTAGTGGATGGACATAGCATCTATAGACCACCATCAGGCGCGCAGCTGCAGTCACTGTGTAGTTAGTGGATAGACATAACATCTATAGAGCACCATCAGGCGTGCAGCTGCAGTCACTGTGTAGTTAGTGGATAGATATAACATCTATAAACCACCATCAGCGTGCAGCTGTTGTCACTGTGTAGCTAGTGAATAGACATAAAATCTATAGAGCACTATCAGGCGTGCAACTGCAGTCACTGTGCAGTTTGTGGATAGACATAACATGTATATACCACCATCAGGCGTGCAGCTGTGGTCACTGTGTCATTAGTGGGTAGACATAACATCTATAGACTACCATTAGCGTGCAGCTACAGTCACGGTGTAGTTAATGGATAGACATAACATCTATAGAGCACCATCCGGCGCGCAACTGCAGTCACTGTGTAGTTAATGGATAGAGATAATGTCTATAGACCACCATCAGGCGCGCAGCTGCTGTCACTGTGCAGTTAATGGATAGACATAACGTCTATAGAGCACCATCAGGCACGCAGCTGCAGTCACTGTGCAGTTAATGGATAGAGATAATGTCTATAGACCACCATCAGGCGCGCAGCTGCTGTCACTGTGCAGTTAGTGGATAGACATAACGTCTATAGAGCACCATCAGGCACGCAGCTGCAGTCACTGTGCAGTTAATGGATAGAGATAATGTCTATAGACCACCATCAGGCGCGCAGCTGCTATCACTGTGCAGTTAGTGGATAGACATAACGTCTATAGAGCACCATCAGGCACGCAGCTGCAGTCACTGTAGTTAGTGGATGGACATAACATCTATAGACCACCATCAGGCGCGCAGCTGCGGTCACTGTGTCGTTAGTGGGTAGACATAACATCTATAGACCACCATTAGCGTGCAGCTGCAGTCACGGTGTAGTTAATGGATAGAAATAACATCTATAGACCAACATCACGCGCGCAGCTGCTGTCACTGTGCAGTTAGTGGATAGACACAACATCTATAGACCACCATCAGGCGTGCAACTGCAGTCACTGTGCAGTTTGTGGATAGATATTACATCTATAGACCACCATCAGGCGTGCAGCTGCGGTCACTGTGTCGTTAGTGGGTAGACATAACATCTATAGACCACCATTAGCGTGCAGCTGCAGTCACGGTGTAGTTAATGGATAGACATAACATCCATAGACCACCATCACACGCGCAGCTGCTATCACTGTGCAGTTAGTGGATAGACACAACATCTATAGACCACCATCAGGAGTGCAACTGCAGTCACTGTGCAGTTTGTGGATAGATATAACATCTATAGACCACCATCAGGCGTGCAGCTGCGGTCACTGTGTCGTTAGTGGGTAGACATAACATCTATAGACCACCATCAGGCGTGCAGCTGCAGTCACTATGTAGTTAGTGGATAGACATAACATCACAGCACCATCAGCGTGGAGCTGCAGTCACTGTGCAGTTTGTGGATAGATATAACATCTATAGACCACCATCAGGCGCGCAGCTGTAGTCACTGGGTAGTTAGTGGGTAGACATAACATCTAAAGACCACCATCAGGCACGCAGCTGCAGTCACTGTGTAGTTAGTGGATAGACATAACATCTATAGAGCACCATAAGGCGCGCAGCTGTAGTCACTGTGTCGTTAGTGGATGGACATAGCATCTATAGACCACCATCAGGCGCGCAGCTGCAGTCACTGTGTAGTTAGTGGATAGACAAAACATCTATAGAGCTCCATCAGGCGTGCAGCTGCAGTCACTGTGTTGGTAGTGGATGGACATAGCATATATAGACCACCATAAGGCGCGCAGCTGCAGTCACTGTGTCGTTAGTGGGTAGACATAACATCTATAGAGCTGTCTTGATATTGGGCAAAATCTTCCTCGGGGCCAGCCCTTTGAGAGCAAAAATACCCAATTCAGCCCAAAATACAGGTTCTATTGTGCTGAGCAGTGATCTCATGCTAGTGACAAATGACACCCTCAAAGCTTTAGCATATTTATTCTAAGCAGTGAATTTCATATACATTTGGGATTCAAGTTACAGAATATTACAAAGCATAACACTTAGAGCAATGCAAAATATAGTGAAACATGGAACTTAGATAAACATAGAGAAACATAGAGAAATATAGAGAAACATAGAGAAACACAGTCTTACGTCCCTTTAATCAGCACTGGGGAGACCTTGGGCCCTCATAAGCTAGCTGTAAACAAGCCCCGCTCAGAGGACAATGCTGAAGGACACCGTATGAGCCAATGCCGGGCACCTGTTTCTGCACGAATCAAGTCCACAGGCGATCTCCCCCTGATCCCATGTGTGCATGGATACTTTATACTCTCTTGCTGTCAGTCACCATGACGCATAGTTCCAGAACTTTCTCTGTGAGGCTGGTTCATGGAAAAAACCCAGCTCTCTCTGAGATGCTCCCTGCTCGCTCCTACCCCCTCCCTTGTTCCCATCTGCGCTGGCTGAGGAATGTCTTATCAGTACCTTCCCAGAGAAAAGGAAGATTAGCTTGGAGCCAGGGCTAACGTTAGTGAGGCTGAATATTCTAAGGGAAGCAGGGATGTATTAACCCCATCTGCAAGCTCTAAAAGGCATGCACTCATAGCTTAGTGTTTATAGCGCTTAAGACTGGCTATCTAAGCGCTATATAGGTGCCATGATGTTCCAAACACTCCAAAAACCTATTAGCTACATAGCTGGGGGCCCTCCCTGCCTGTCATATTCCTTGTAGCTCACTACTGCATAATGGAAGTGCTACAACAGACTACTGTCAGCATTTTTAGCACATACTTTGAATACACTATTGGCTTTCAGCGGCTAATGCTGTCATCTAAAGCCCTGATTGGCAAGGTTGCAATTTCGTGTATCACTACATTCCACCCCTATTCAACGTTTGTGCGACAAATGCTGACTAATACCTATCAACATAGTATTTAGTGCAGTGATAAAGACCTAGGGGCTTTGCAAGAGGTTTAAGCAAACTATCTTCTAGCGGTTAGTTAGCGTGGCATGCAAGGTAAAACACTACCTAAACAAAAATGTACACAAAGTGAACAGTGACATATACCCTTGCCAGAACCTGGCCTACACAAAAATACCTACGCCAAGTGAACATGGACATTTACTCTAGCCAAAACCTGGCCTACACAAAAATACCTAAATCAATTTTGTATAACTGATTGTCAGTTAAAAAGCAGCATGCAGTTAAAATGTCAAGGCAATCCAGTGTAGTCTAATCTACAATGCACTATTGCATTTATGTATGGTTACCAATTCTAAAACCTGGCAGCCTTTCACCCTAAGGGCCTACCCTCCCCCTGATCCCAGGGCATTCAAGCGTGACTATGGGCTGTGTGACTAGACACTTCCCCCAGGTAGGTGGAACCCAACCAGAAACCATCTAATTTCGTGAACAAGGTGAACCCATGGGCACCAGGTTGTCTAAATAAAAACAATTCTACTAATTTACATCAAAGCATGGCATGTGTTATTCATGCAATCAAAAGCAAGCAATTCAATCCATATGTATGCTGGTAACTGTAGCTCTGCGTGCCAGTGTGTGGAGGATGGTCGCCCCCACCCAGTAAAAAGCCAACACCTGCTGATTTAACAATGTTTGCCATACAATGCATTGTGTGTATTTAGCAGTCTTGTTGACCTGCCCTATGGCAGACAAAAATGTCTTCATGTCTAAAATTCTGTTATCTTCAATTGGCTGTCAATACTTGTAGCAGTGCTGGGCATATCAATGGGCCCCACTAGGCCAGAAGTTCTATAGCAGAGCTGGCATCAGAACCCATAGTGGCTAGCTTATAGTGCACAGTTTCTATGTCACAAGCATATAAAGCTCCTGCAATTAATGAATCTAGCTCCCTAGCTACACGCACTCTAGTGATGGGCCATAGAAATGGACTCCATTTGTAGCAGCTTGGTAGTACTAAGGAAACATTGCCTCATGATAAATCTATGTCTAAGTGTAGCACTGTAATAATGAAGGTGTGCATTACCAGTCTACAATTTACATGTTGTCTTACCACTGGAAAATCTAACAGGTTCACAGTGTCTACCTTCTGTGACTTGGAGAATACCCTTCTTCAAGTGGGATATCTACCATATACAATATTAACTTCAGCCACAAACACCATACTACTATCCGGCAGTGGCTGTTTCATCACACCATGGAAAAAATTCATTTAGTCAAGTTATAGTTCATTAAATCTTGGCGAGAACACTCGCTGCAGTTCTTGGTCAGAAAAACATCACATTAGACAAATTAAACAAATGGTATCCATTCAGTTACAAAAGATGCCTGACAATGTGCCAGGCCAGTACACTAGCAATTCCATGTGGATACTCATTTGTAGCGCTTTTCCAAAGAATTATTCCAAATGTTTACAATCAAAAGGTGACTCTTTGCATTAGTGTGCTGGAGACAGCTGTCCCCACAAAAACATGAAACTGGTTGGTTTAACAAAAACCGTGTCACACTCTGTGTCATAAAATCAAACATCAAGTCAGTCATGGTTTCATTTACCTGCCTTAAGCTGGCTGTAAAAGTATCCAGTGTTTCAAAGATTACCATTTCAAATTATAGCTCATACACTTGGCAGCATTACTTCAATTAAGAATCTTAACCTACGCACAGGTGACTTTGATGTGCGCACCCATCTTATCTCAAAATAAATTACGCTCCTGCTTGCATAATTCTGCTGCCCCAACAGTTCATAAATCATTCTCCTGCCTACGTGCAATGTAGAATATTTTTTTTTTCTTCAAAAAAAAAACAAAACATCTCTGGTTAAAGCCATTCAGTTGGAAGAGTAAAACCATTTGGTTTTTTTTTTTTCAGATTCATCTCAACAGTGCATTTAAAAACCATTTTTCAATGTGTTAGCATTCAATTGCTGTGTCACACAGCTGTATGTGGTGCCTGATGTTACAGTCCACAATTCATTGTCCATAGTCCTTTAAACAAGAAAGGGCAAAACATGTCATTTAAATGTGTAGCATCAAATACTTGATAATTAGCCAAGTCTGCATCGTGCCAGTTCAGCAAAAGTTATTACTCTGTTGGACACTATTCGCAGGTTACAGCATTGAGTGCGGTGCAGGGCACGTTAAAGTTGAAATAGCATGTCGCAGTGGCTCGCTTTCTCTGAGAATGCGTCTGACCCTTCTTTGATCAGTGTCACCCACAAACTGCACATTCACTCTCTATATTATGAAATGTCTTGTCGTGCTTTGCCTAGGCAAAATACAAACAGAAATGTTAGGATGTCATCAAAACTTCAATATCAGCGTTATCCACCCCTTCCCATAATACCACCCCCATCTTCAAAAAGTCTCATCAGGTAACTACACACTTTGTCATTGCTACTGCAATTATTTATCACCTTTCTGCATGTTTCTGGGGGCTTATTTACACTCAACCATACGGGGTGTAACTGCCTAATCACAAACTCATTTGTGCAATGCAATCATAGCTGGTCAATGGTACCTCAGACTGATCTGTGCTTTTACAAAGCCATATAGTAAGTACCCAGGTCGCACAATGCTTTTCTTTTTCACCAAAGCGATCACCAATGCCAGGCGCCAACTTGCTTCCAGTGTCCCATGATCTTGGTTTAGGTTGCCCTGCTGGCATCACTCCATTTTTCAAAGGTAAAGTCTTTCAGTCCAATACCGCTTACAGTTGTACGAGCAGCTTTGTTTATTTATCTTTCTTTTCTTAGCAGTGTCTTTTCAAGCCTCTGGTTTTTTCACTTGTCATTTTTTTTTTTCAAAGGGCGTTTGCTGTTTTTGAACCACTCCTTTGAGTGCGATAGTCTGAGTCAGTTTTTTTGTTGCTTCAACAAATCATTCATTCTTGCACTAAGCCGTGTGGCTTCTGGATCATGGCTAATGTGCAGTGTTCATGTTGTACTTCAAAGCCCCGCTCTGCATGTTGTCTCTTGTAAAACGGCTAAGCACTTTTTGTCAGTTTTGCTTCCATCTGGAAGGCCATAATGTCTTTGTCAGTTACTCCATCCCCTGGCAATGTAGCTTGCAATTTGCCAGATGTGTATTTTCTCTTCTCAAAGCGCCTAGAGGTTTCTTCTCCAGTGCACAGCGCTTTACTTCAGTTCACATCACATGGAGCATTGGAATGCAGCTTGCACAGCAATAGCGCTTTACTTCACTTCACATCACATCACATGGGAATGCGGTTTGCACAGTAATGTCTGTTGGAATGGGCAGCTGTCTTTTCTTGGCCCATTCACAGATGCATAGGTAAATGTTCAGATGTGATGTGCCCGTCTGCCATCCTGCATGAAGCCTTTGCTCCGTACCACAGTTTACTGGGCAAATTCTTTACTTTTTGAACAGCTCTCTGTTTTTGCTCCCCCTTCCTCAGGAATGCAGGCATGTTTATCTTTCGTGTGCACCTGGCAGCGCCATTAGCACGCAGCTTATCTCTTTTGCCTATAACTCTTATACTGTGGCGGCTTCACTCGTTTCAGACAATTCATCCAGATTAACTCTTTCTTGTACTGTTTCTGCTTTTGTTTGCCTTCACGCACCTCGCCCAAGACAGCTTCAAGGCACAAGCTCTGCACATACAGCAAGACTCTTGTTTTTCAAAAGCGGCACTTTTCTTGTCATTTTTCTACTCCATGTAATTTTGCAAAATGTCAAAGCGTCTTTTTTTTCTTGTAATGTGCGATCTTTCAAGAGAACTCACAACCCATTAAATCTTTGTGCTATCTTATCACACACAGATGTTTCATTCTGTTGTACCATTGCCAAACTATAACCACTCAGTTCAGTGCATTTAAAAAATAAAAATGCCATATTTAGTGCAGCTCCCTGCACGTTTTTTTTTCTGCAAGAACAACCCACACTCTATTGCTTGTGGGCTGTTTAATGTGTCAACAACATTTTTCCCCATGTATCACAGTCAACAGGTCACTATTTTCAAAGCATACATCACTTATAAGGCAACAGCACAAATCCATGGCATAGCATGGGGACAGTCAAAAATACTCCAGGGGCAATTTAGAAAAATATAAATTGTTTTTCCCCCCAACCATTGCAAACTGATTCTGCAATTTCAAATCAGTACACAAAAATCGAAAATCCAAATAACATTCACTCACTTTCCTTTTAAGTGAGTCTCTCACCCAATATAAGCATGGCACAGCCTAAAATGCAATATAACCATTTTAGTGTGTTTCCTTTAAACAGAATTTGCCACCATTAGCACATGGAATTTTACAGTTGCCAAAAGAAAGAAAAAACTCTTTAGGCTCTCAGCACAGATGTTACTCATTCTCCTAAGCATGGCTCATTCCCCTTCCTCATTATTCAGGAATGCCAACCCTTCAAAAGCATACATCAAAAAAGACGAACCTTCGCCTCCGAACATTACAGCCCCCACTCGCTAGCACACTGGGGCTGAGTCAATGGTTAAATCACTATTCACAATTTGCATGTCAAATCCCTGCAATTATTTTTTTTCCTGCCCTCATGACAGAATAGAGATGAGAACTCCGTCTCATTATGCATTCCAAATTACAACTTTAAACTTGGGAAACCACATGATAAAATTCTTTTTCTAATTGAGCATACATCTTTCTTAACCATTCATCGGAGTGCTTTAAACAAAGCCATTTCCCGCTTGTTTATCGCCTTGTACTCCCTGGCACCAATCCCATGCAATAAGTCAGTCACGACTGATTTACTGAAGGGAGTCTTAACCACACAAGCTATCGGCCACGGCAAACCGACACAACATTGCTGCCTTTTGAAGTCTCAGAGCTGCAGTGAGACCATCAAGGAAATGCGACAGCCTGCTCCCCACTCTACACTTTGTTCTCTCACACCATTTGTCATGTCATGGCACTGCTCTTCACAAATCCCACAAAGCTGCCACCAAATGTCTTGATATTGGGCAAAATCTTCCTCGGGGCCAGCCCTTTGAGAGCAAAAATACCCAATTCAGCCCAAAATACAGGTTCTATTGTGCTGAGCAGTGATCTCATGCTAGTGACAAATGACACCCTCAAAGCTTTAGCATATTTATTCTAAGCAGTGAATTTCATATACATTTGGGATTCAAGTTACAGAATATTACAAAGCATAACACTTAGAGCAATGCAAAATATAGTGAAACATGGAACTTAGATAAACATAGAGAAACATAGAGAAATATAGAGAAACATAGAGAAACACAGTCTTACGTCCCTTTAATCAGCACTGGGGAGACCTTGGGCCCTCATAAGCTAGCTGTAAACAAGCCCCGCTCAGAGGACAATGCTGAAGGACACCGTATGAGCCAATGCCGGGCACCTGTTTCTGCACGAATCAAGTCCACAGGCGATCTCCCCCTGATCCCATGTGTGCATGGATACTTTATACTCTCTTGCTGTCAGTCACCATGACGCATAGTTCCAGAACTTTCTCTGTGAGGCTGGTTCATGGAAAAAACCCAGCTCTCTCTGAGATGCTCCCTGCTCGCTCCTACCCCCTCCCTTGTTCCCATCTGCGCTGGCTGAGGAATGTCTTATCAGTACCTTCCCAGAGAAAAGGAAGATTAGCTTGGAGCCAGGGCTAACGTTAGTGAGGCTGAATATTCTAAGGGAAGCAGGGATGTATTAACCCCATCTGCAAGCTCTAAAAGGCATGCACTCATAGCTTAGTGTTTATAGCGCTTAAGACTGGCTATCTAAGCGCTATATAGGTGCCATGATGTTCCAAACACTCCAAAAACCTATTAGCTACATAGCTGGGGGCCCTCCCTGCCTGTCATATTCCTTGTAGCTCACTACTGCATAATGGAAGTGCTACAACAGACTACTGTCAGCATTTTTAGCACATACTTTGAATACACTATTGGCTTTCAGCGGCTAATGCTGTCATCTAAAGCCCTGATTGGCAAGGTTGCAATTTCGTGTATCACTACAAGAGCACAATCAGGCGCGCAGCTGCTGTCACTGTGTAGTTAGTGGATAGACATAACATCTATAAACCACCATCAGCGTGCAGCTGCTGTCACTGTGTAGCTAGTGGATAGACATAACATCTATAGAGCACCATCAGGCACGCAGCTGCAGTCACTGTGCAGTTAATGGATAGAGATAATGTCCATAGACCACCATCAGGCGCGCAGCTGCTGTCACTGTGCAGTTAGTGGATAGAGATAATGTCTATAGACCACCATCAGGTGTGCAACTGCAGTCACTGTGTAGTTAGTGGATGGACGTTAGTGGGTAGACATAACATCTATAGAGCAATAACATCTATAGAGCACCGTCAGGCGCGCAGCTGCTGTCACTGTGTAGTTAGTGGATAGACATAACATCTATAAACCACCATCAGCGTGCAGCTGCTGTCACTGTGTAGCTAGTGGATAGACATAACATCTATAGAGCACCATCAGGCAACCAGCTGCAGTCACTGTGCAGTTAATGGATAGAGATAATGTCTATAGACCACCATCAGGCGTGCAACTGCAGTCACTGTGTAGTTAGTGGATGGACATAACATCTATAGACCACCATCAGGCGTGCAACTGCAGTCACTGTGCAGTTTGTGGATAGACATAACATGTATATACCACCATCAGGCGTGCAGCTGTGGTCACTGTGTCGTTAGTGGGTAGACATTAGCGTGCAGCTGCAGTCACGGTGTAGTTAATGGATAGACATAACATCTATATTGCACCATCCGGCACGCAGCTGCAGTCACTGTGTAGTTAATGGATAGAGATAATGTCTATAGACCACCATCAGGCGCGCAGCTGCTGTCACTGTGCAGTTAGTGGATAGACATAAAGTCTATAGAGCACCATCAGGCACGCAGCTGCAGTCACTGTGCAGTTAATGGATAGAGATAATGTATATAGACCACCATCAGGCGCGCAGCTGCTGTCACTGTGCAGTTTGTGGATAGACATAACATGTATATACCACCATCAGGTATGCAACTGCGGTCACTGTGTCGTTAGTGGGTAGACATAACATCTATAGACCACCATTAGCGTGCAGCTGCAGTCACGGTGTAGTTAATGGATAGACATAACATCTATAGAGCAGCATCAGGCGTGCAGCTGCAGTCACTGTGTAGTTAATGGATAGACATAACATCTATAGACCACCATCACTCGCGCAGCTGCTGTCACTGTGCAGTTACTGGATAGACATAACATGTATATACCACCATCAGGTATGCAACTGCGGTCACTGTGTCGTTAGTGGGTAGACATAACATCTATAGACCACCATTAGCGTGCAGCTGCAGTCACGGTGTAGTTAATGGATAGACATAACATCTATAGAGCAGCATCAGGCGTGCAGCTGCAGTCACTGTGTAGTTAATGGATAGACATAACATCTATAGACCACCATCAGGCGTGCAGCTGCGGTCACTGTGTCATTAGTGGGTAGACATAACATCTATAGACCACCATCAGGCGTGCAGCTGCAGTCACTATGTTGTTAGTGGATAGACATAACATCACAGCACCATCAGCATGGAGCTGCAGTCACTGTGCAGTTTGTGGATAGATATAACATCTATAGACCACCATCAGGCGCGCAGCTGCAGTCACTGTGTAGTTAGTGGGTAGACAGAACATCTATAGACCACCACCAGGCACGCAGCTGCAGTCACTGTGTAGTTAGTGGATAGACATGACATCTATAGAGCACCATCAGGCGCGCAGCTGCAGTAACTGTGTCGTTAGTGGATGGACATAGCATCTATAGACCACCATCAGGCGCGCAGCTGCAGTCACTGTGTAGTTAGTGGATAGACATAACATCTATAGAGCACCATCAGGCGTGCAGCTGCAGTCACTGTGTTGTTAGTCTATGGACATAGCATCTATAGACCACCATCAGGCGCGCAGCTGCAGTCACTGTGTCGTTAGTGGGTAGACATAACATCTATAGAGCACCATCAGGCGCGCAGCTGCTGTCACTGTGTAGTCAGTGGACAGACATAACATCTATAAACAACCATCAGCGTGCAGCTGCTGTCGCTGTGTAGCTAGTGGATAGACATAACATCTATAGAGCACCATCAGGCACGCAGCTGCAGTCACTGTGCAGTTAATGGATAGAGATAATGTCTATAGACCACCATCAGGCGCGCAGCTGCTGTCACTGTGCAGTTAGTGGATAGACATAACGTCTATAGAGCACCATCATGCGTGCAACTGCAGTCACTGTGTAGTTAGTGGATGGACATAACATCTATAGACCACCATCAGGCGTGCAACTGCAGTCACTGTGCAGTTTCTGGATAGACATAACATGTATATACCACCATCAGGCATGCAGCTGTGGTCACTGTGTCGTTAGTGGGTAGACATAACATCTATAGACCACCATTAGCGTGCAGCTGCAGTCACGGTGTAGTTAGTGGATAGACAAAACATCTATAGAGCTCCATCAGGCGTGCAGCTGCAGTCACTGTGTTGGTAGTGGATGGACATAGCATATATAGACCACCATAAGGCGCGCAGCTGCAGTCACTGTGTCGTTAGTGGGTAGACATAACATCTATAGAGCACCATCAGGCGCGCAGCTGCTGTCACTGTGTAGTTAGTGGATAGACATAACATCTATAAACCACCATCAGCGTGCAGCTGCTGTCACTGTGTAGCTAGTGGATAGACATAACATCTATAGAGCACCATCAGGCACGCAGCTGCAGTCACTGTGCAGTTAATGGATAGAGATAAAGTCCATAGACCACCATCAGGCGCGCAGCTGCTGTCACTGTGCAGTTAGTGGATAGAGATAATGTCTATAGACCACCATCAGGTGTGCAACTGCAGTCACTGTGTAGTTAGTGGATGGACGTTAGTGGGTAGACATAACATCTATAGAGCAATAACATCTATAGAGCACCATCAGGCGCGCAGCTGCTGTCACTGTGTAGTTAGTGGATAGACATAACATCTATAAACCACCATCAGCGTGCAGCTGCTGTCACTGTGTAGCTAGTGGATAGACATAACATCTATAGAGCACCATCAGGCACCCAGCTGCAGTCACTGTGCAGTTAATGGATAGAGATAATGTCTATAGACCACCATCAGGCGTGCAACTGCAGTCACTGTGTAGTTAGTGGATGGACATAACATCTATAGACCACCATCAGGCGTGCAACTGCAGTCACTGTGCAGTTTGTGGATAGACATAACATGTATATACCACCATCAGGCGTGCAGCTGTGGTCACTGTGTCATTAGTGGGTAGACATTAGCGTGCAGCTGCAGTCACGGTGTAGTTAATGGATAGACATAACATCTATATTGCACCATCCGGCACGCAGCTGCAGTCACTGTGTTTTTAATGGATAGAGATAATGTCTATAGCCCACCATCAGGCGCGCAGCTGCTGTCACTGTGCAGTTAGTGGATAGACATAAAGTCTATAGAGCACCATCAGGCACGCAGCTGCAGTCACTGTGCAGTTAATGGATAGAGATAATGTCTATAGACCACCATCAGGCGCGCAGCTGCTGTCACTGTGCAGTTTGTGGATAGACATAACATGTATATACCACCATCAGGTATGCAACTGCGGTCACTGTGTCGTTAGTGGGTGACATAACATCTATAGACCACCATTAGCGTGCAGCTGCAGTCACGGTGTAGTTAATGGATAGACATAACATCTATAGAGCAGCATCAGGCGTGCAGCTGCAGTCACTGTGTAGTTAATGGATAGACATAACATCTATAGACCACCATCACGCGCGCAGCTGCTGTCACTGTGCAGTTACTGGATAGACATAACATGTATATACCACCATCAGGTATGCAACTGTGGTCACTGTGTCGTTAGTGGGTAGACATAACATCTATAGACCACCATTAGCATGCAGCTGCAGTCACGGTGTAGTTAATGGATAGACATAACATCTATAGACCAGCATCAGGCGTGCAGCTGCAGTCACTGTGTAGTTAATGGATAGACATAACATCTATAGACCACCATCAGGCGTGCAGCTGCGTTCACTGTGTCATTAGTGGGTAGAAATAACATCTATAGATCACCATCAGGCGTGCAGCTGCAGTCACTATGTTGTTAGTGGATAGACATAACATCACAGCACCATCAGCATGGAGCTGCAGTCACTGTGCAGTTTGTGGATAGATATAACATCTATAGACCACCATCAGGCGCGCAGCTGCAGTCACTGTGTAGTTAGTGGGTAGACAGAACATCTATAGACCACCACCAGGCACGCAGCTGCAGTCACTGTGTAGTTAGTGGATAGACATGACATCTATAGAGCACCATCAGGCGCGCAGCTGCAGTAACTGTGTCGTTAGTGGATGGACATAGCATCTATAGACCACCATCAGGCGCGCAGCTGCAGTCACTGTGTAGTTAGTGGATAGACATAACATCTATAGAGCACCATCAGGCGTGCAGCAGCAGTCACTGTGTTGTTAGTCTATGGACATAGCATCTATAGACCACCATCAGGCGCGCAGCTGCAGTCACTGTGTCGTTAGTGGGTAGACATAACATCTATAGAGCACCATCAGGCGCGCAGCTGCTGTCACTGTGTAGTCAGTGGACAGACATAACATCTATAAACAACCATCAGCGTGCAGCTGCTGTCGCTGTGTAGCTAGTGGATAGAAATAACATCTATAGAGCACCATCAGGCACGCAGCTGCAGTCACTGTGCAGTTAATGGATAGAGATAATGTCTATAGACCACCATCAGGCGCGCAGCTGCTGTCACTGTGCAGTTAGTGGATAGACATAACGTCTATAGAGCACCATCATGCGTGCAACTGCAGTCACTGTGTAGTTAGTGGATGGACATAACATCTATAGACCACCATCAGGCGTGCAACTGCAGTCACTGTGCAGTTTCTGGATAGACATAACATGTATATACCACCATCAGGCATGCAGCTGTGGTCACTGTGTCGTTAGTGGGTAGACATAACATCTATAGACCACCATTAGCGTGCAGCTGCAGTCACGGTGTAGTTAATGGATAGACATAACATCTATAGAACACCATCCGGCACGCAGCTGCAGTCACTGTGTAGTTAATGGATAGAGATAATGTCTATAGACCACCATCAGTTGCGCCTCTGCTGTCACTGTGCAGTTAGTGGATAGACATAACGTCTATAGAGCACCATCAGGCACGCAGCTGCAGTCACTGTGCAGTTAATGGATAGAGATAATGTCTATAGACCACCATCATGCGCGCAGCTGCTGTCACTGTGCAGTTTGTGGATAGACATAACATGTATATACCACC
Organism: Ambystoma mexicanum; assembly: GCF_040938575.1. Classification (NCBI taxonomy): domain Eukaryota; kingdom Metazoa; phylum Chordata; class Amphibia; order Caudata; family Ambystomatidae; genus Ambystoma; species Ambystoma mexicanum. The sequence continues at coordinate 1,620,165,754 of NC_090937.1, read as the reverse complement.
ATCAGGTGTGCAGCTGCGGTCACTGTGTAGTTAATGGATAGAGATAATGTCTATAGACCACCATTAACGTGCAGCTGCAGTCACGGTGTAGTTAATGGATAGACATAACATCTATAGAGCAGCATCAGGCGTGCAGCTGCAGTCACGGTGTAGTTAATGGATAGACATAACATCTATAGAGCACCATCCGGCACGCAGCTGCAGTCACTGTGTAGTTAATGGATAGAGATAATGTCTATAGACCACCATTAGCGTGCAGCTGCAGTCACGGTGTTGTTAATGGATAGACATAACATCTATAGAGCAGCATCAGGCGTGCAGCTGCAGTCACTGTGTAGTTAATGGATAGACATAACATCTATAGACCACCATCACGCGCGCAGCTGCTGTCACTGTGCAGTTAGTGGATAGACACAACATCTATAGACCACCATCATGCGTTCAACTGCAGTCACTGTGCAGTTAGTGGATAGATATAACATTTATAGACCACCATCAGGCGTGCAGCTGCGGTCACTGTGTCGTTAGTGGGTAGACATAACATCTATAGACCACCATCAGGCGTGCAGCTGCAGTCACTATGTAGTTAGTGGATAGACATAACATCACAGCACCATTAGCATGGAGCTGCAGTCACTGTGCAGTTTGTGGATAGATATAACATCTATAGACCACCATCAGGCGCGCAGCTGCAGTCACTGTGTAGTTAGTGGGTAGACAGAACATCTATAGACCACCATCAGGCACGCAGCTGCAGTCACTGTGTAGTTAGTGGATAGACATAACTTCTATAGAGCACCATCAGGCGCGCAGCTGCAGTCACTGTGTCGTTAGTGGATGGACATAGCATCTATAGACCACCATCAGGCGTGCAGCTGCAGTCACTGTGTAGTTAATGGATAGACATAACATCTATAGACCACCATCACGCGCGCAGCTGCTGTCACTGTGCAGTTACTGGATAGACATAACATGTATATACCACCATCAGGTATGCAACTGTGGTCACTGTGTCGTTAGTGGGTAGACATAACATCTATAGACCACCATTAGCATGCAGCTGCAGTCACGGTGTAGTTAATGGATAGACATAACATCTATAGACCAGCATCAGGCGTGCAGCTGCAGTCACTGTGTAGTTAATGGATAGACATAACATCTATAGACCACCATCAGGCGTGCAGCTGCGTTCACTGTGTCATTAGTGGGTAGAAATAACATCTATAGATCACCATCAGGCGTGCAGCTGCAGTCACTATGTTGTTAGTGGATAGACATAACATCACAGCACCATCAGCATGGAGCTGCAGTCACTGTGCAGTTTGTGGATAGATATAACATCTATAGACCACCATCAGGCGCGCAGCTGCAGTCACTGTGTAGTTAGTGGGTAGACAGAACATCTATAGACCACCACCAGGCACGCAGCTGCAGTCACTGTGTAGTTAGTGGATAGACATGACATCTATAGAGCACCATCAGGCGCGCAGCTGCAGTAACTGTGTCGTTAGTGGATGGACATAGCATCTATAGACCACCATCAGGCGCGCAGCTGCAGTCACTGTGTAGTTAGTGGATAGACATAACATCTATAGAGCACCATCAGGCGTGCAGCAGCAGTCACTGTGTTGTTAGTCTATGGACATAGCATCTATAGACCACCATCAGGCGCACAGCTGCAGTCACTGTGTCGTTAGTGGGTAGACATAACATCTATAGAGCACCATCAGGCGCGCAGCTGCTGTCACTGTGTAGTCAGTGGACAGACATAACATCTATAAACAACCATCAGCGTGCAGCTGCTGTCGCTGTGTAGCTAGTGGATAGAAATAACATCTATAGAGCACCATCAGGCACGCAGCTGCAGTCACTGTGCAGTTAATGGATAGAGATAATGTCTATAGACCACCATCAGGCGCGCAGCTGCTGTCACTGTGCAGTTAGTGGATAGACATAACGTCTATAGAGCACCATCATGCGTGCAACTGCAGTCACTGTGTAGTTAGTGGATGGACATAACATCTATAGACCACCATCAGGCGTGCAACTGCAGTCACTGTGCAGTTTCTGGATAGACATAACATGTATATACCACCATCAGGCATGCAGCTGTGGTCACTGTGTCGTTAGTGGGTAGACATAACATCTATAGACCACCATTAGCGTGCAGCTGCAGTCACGGTGTAGTTAATGGATAGACATAACATCTATAGAACACCATCCGGCACGCAGCTGCAGTCACTGTGTAGTTAATGGATAGAGATAATGTCTATAGACCACCATCAGTTGCGCCTCTGCTGTCACTGTGCAGTTAGTAGATAGACATAACGTCTATAGAGCACCATCAGGCACGCAGCTGCAGTCACTGTGCAGTTAATGGATAGAGATAATGTCTATAGACCACCATCAGGCGCGCAGCTGCTGTCACTGTGCAGTTTGTGGATAGACATAACATGTATATACCACCATCAGGTGTGCAGCTGCGGTCACTGTGTAGTTAATGGATAGAGATAATGTCTATAGACCACCATTAACGTGCAGCTGCAGTCACGGTGTAGTTAATGGATAGACATAACATCTATAGAGCAGCATCAGGCGTGCAGCTGCAGTCACGGTGTAGTTAATGGATAGACATAACATCTATAGAGCACCATCCGGCACGCAGCTGCAGTCACTGTGTAGTTAATGGATAGAGATAATGTCTATAGACCACCATTAGCGTGCAGCTGCAGTCACGGTGTTGTTAATGGATAGACATAACATCTATAGAGCAGCATCAGGCGTGCAGCTGCAGTCACTGTGTAGTTAATGGATAGACATAACATCTATAGACCACCATCACGCGCGCAGCTGCTGTCACTGTGCAGTTAGTGGATAGACACAACATCTATAGACCACCATCATGCGTTCAACTGCAGTCACTGTGCAGTTAGTGGATAGATATAACATTTATAGACCACCATCAGGCGTGCAGCTGCGGTCACTGTGTCGTTAGTGGGTAGACATAACATCTATAGACCACCATCAGGCGTGCAGCTGCAGTCACTATGTAGTTAGTGGATAGACATAACATCACAGCACCATTAGCATGGAGCTGCAGTCACTGTGCAGTTTGTGGATAGATATAACATCTATAGACCACCATCAGGCGCGCAGCTGCAGTCACTGTGTAGTTAGTGGGTAGACAGAACATCTATAGACCACCATCAGGCACGCAGCTGCAGTCACTGTGTAGTTAGTGGATAGACATAACTTCTATAGAGCACCATCAGGCGCGCAGCTGCAGTCACTGTGTCGTTAGTGGATGGACATAGCATCTATAGACCACCATCAGGCGCGCAGCTGCAGTCACTGTGTAGTTAGTGGATAGACATAACATCTATAGAGCACCATCAGGCGCGCAGCTGCAGTCACTGTGTTGTTAGTGGATGGACATAGCATCTATAGACCACCATCAGGCGTGCAGCTGCGGTCACTGTGTCGTTAGTGGGTAGACATAACATCTATATACCACCATCAGGCGTGCAGCTGCAGTCACTATGTAGTTAGTGGATAGACATAACATCACAGCACCATCAGCGTGGAGATGCAGTCACTGTGTAGTTAGTGGGTAGACATAACTTCTATAGACCACCATGAGGCATGCAGCTGCTCTCACTGTGCCGTTAGTGAATAGACATAATGTCTAAAGACCACCATCAGGCGTGCAGCTGCGGTTACTGTGCAGTTAGTGGATGGACATAACATCTATAGACCACCATCAAGCGTGCAGCTGCGGTCACTGTGCAGTTAGTGAATGGACATATCATCTATAGACCACCATCAGGCGTGCAGCTGCGGTCACTGTGCAGTTAGTGGATGGACATAACATCTATAGACCACCATCAGGCATGCAGCTGGGGTCACTGTGTAGTTAGTGGATGAACATAGCATCTATAGACCACCATCAGCGTGCAGCTGCAGTCACTGTGTAGTTAGTGGATGGACATAACATTTATAGACCACCATCAGCGTGCAGCTGCAGTCACTGTGTAGTTATTGGATGGACATAACATCTATAGACCACCATCAGAGTGCAGCTGCAGTGACGGTGTAGTTAATGGATAGACATAACATCACAGCACCATCAGGCGTGCAGCTGCTGTCACTGTGTCGTTAGGGGGTAGACATAACATCTATAGACCACCATCAGCGTGCAGCTGCAGTCCCTGTGTCGTTAGTGGATGGACATAGCATCTATAGACCACCATCAGGCGCGCAGCTGCAGTCACTGTGTCGTAAGTGGATGGAAACAGCATCTATAGACCACCATCGGCCGCGCAGCTGCAGTCACTGTGTCGTTAGTGGGTAGACATAACATCTATAGACCACAATCAGGCGTGCAGCCGCAGTCACTGAGTCGTTAGTGGATAGACATAACATCTATAGACCACCATCAGCGTGCAACTGCTGTCACTGTGTAGTTAGTGGATGGACATAGCATCTATAGACCACCATCAGTGTGCAGCTGCAGTCACGGTGTAGTTAATGGATAGACATAACATCTATAGACCACCATCAGGCGTGCAGCTTCAGTCACAGTGTCGTTAGTGGATGAACATAGCATCTATCGACCACCATCAGGCGTGCAGCCGCAGTCACTGTGCAGCTAGTGGATAGACATAACATCTATAGACCACCATCAGGCGCGCAGCTGCAGTCACTGTGTAGTTAATGGATAGACATAATATCTATAGAGCACCATCAGGCATGCAGCTGCGGTCACTGTGCAGTTAGTGGATGGACATAACATCTATAGACCACCATCAAGCATGCAGCTGCGGTCACTATGCAGTTAGTGGATGGACATAGCATCTATAGACCACCATCAGGCGCGCAGCTGCAGTCACTGTGTCGTTAGTGGATGGACATAACATCTATAGACCACCATCAGGCATGCAGCTGCGGTCACTGTGTAGTTAGTGGATGAACATAGCATCTATAGACCACCATCAGCGTGCAGCTGCAGTCACTGTGTAGTTAGTGGATGGACATAACATCTATAGACCACCATCAGCATGCAGCTGCAGTCACTGTGTAGTTAGTGGATGGACATAGCATCTATAGACCACCATAAGAGTGCAGCTGCAGTCACGGTGTAGTTAATGGGTAGAAATAACATCACAGCACCATCAGGCGTGCAGCTGCTGTCACTATGTATTTAGTGGATAGACACAACATCTATAGACCACCATCAGGCATGCAACTGCATTCACTGTGCAGTTTGTGGATAGATATAACATCTATAGACCACCATCAGGCGTGCAGCTGCGGTCACTGTGTCGTTAGTGGGTAGACATAACATCTATAGACCACCATCAGGCGTGCAGCTGCAGTCACTATGTAGTTAGTGGATAGGCATAACATCACAGCACCATCAGCGTGGAGCTGCAGTCACTGTGTAGTTAGTGGGTAGACATAACTTCTATAGACCACCATCAGGCATGCAGCTGCTCTCACTGTGCCGTTAGTGGATAGACATAATGTCTATAGACCACCATCAGGCGTGCAGCTGCGGTCACTGTGCAGTTAGTGAATGGACATATCATCTATAGACCACCATCAGGCGTGCAGCTGCGGTCACTGTGCAGTTAGTGGATGGACATAACATCTATAGACCACCATCAGGCATGCAGCTGGGGTCACTGTGTAGTTAGCGGATGAACATAGCATCTATAGACCACCATCAGCATGCAGCAGCAGTCACTGTGTAGTTAGTGGATAGACATAACATTTATAGACCACCATCAGCGTGCAGCTGCAGTCACTGTGTAGTTAGTGGATTGACATAACATCTATAGACCATCATCAGAGTGCAGCTGCAGTCACGGTGTAGTTAATGGATAGACATAACATCACAGCACCATCAGGCGTGCAGCTGCTGTCACTGTGTCGTTAGGGGGTAGACATAACATCTATAGACCACCATCAGCATGCAGCTGCAGTCACTGTGTCATTAGTGGATGGACATAGCATCTATAGACCACCATCAGGCGCGCAGCTGCAGTCACTGTGTCGTAAGTGGATGGAAACAGCATCTATAGGCCAACATCAGGCGCGCAGCTGCAGTCACTGTGTCGTTAGTGGATGGACATAACATCTATAGACCACCATCAGGCATGCAGCTGCGGTCACTGTGTAGTTAGTGGATGAACATAGCATCTATAGACCACCATCAGCGTGCAGCTGCAGTCACTGTGTAGTTAGTGGATGGACATAACATCTATAGACCACCATCAGCATGCAGCTGCAGTCACTGTGTAGTTAGTGGATGGACATAGCATCTATAGACCACCATAAGAGTGCAGCTGCAGTCACGGTGTAGTTAATGGGTAGAAATAACATCACAGCACCATCAGGCGTGCAGCTGCTGTCACTATGTAGTTAGTGGATAGACACAACATCTATAGACCACCATCAGGCATGCAACTGCATTCACTGTGCAGTTTGTGGATAGATATAACATCTATAGACCACCATCAGGCGTGCAGCTGCGGTCACTGTGTCGTTAGTGGGTAGACATAACATCTATAGACCACCATCAGGCGTGCAGCTGCAGTCACTATGTAGTTAGTGGATAGGCATAACATCACAGCACCATCAGCGTGGAGCTGCAGTCACTGTGTAGTTAGTGGGTAGACATAACTTCTATAGACCACCATCAGGCATGCAGCTGCTCTCACTGTGCCGTTAGTGGATAGACATAATGTCTATAGACCACCATCAGGCGTGCAGCTGCGGTCACTGTGCAGTTAGTGAATGGACATATCATCTATAGACCACCATCAGGCGTGCAGCTGCGGTCACTGTGCAGTTAGTGGATGGACATAACATCTATAGACCACCATCAGGCATGCAGCTGGGGTCACTGTGTAGTTAGCGGATGAACATAGCATCTATAGACCACCATCAGCATGCAGCAGCAGTCACTGTGTAGTTAGTGGATAGACATAACATTTATAGACCACCATCAGCGTGCAGCTGCAGTCACTGTGTAGTTAGTGGATTGACATAACATCTATAGACCATCATCAGAGTGCAGCTGCAGTCACGGTGTAGTTAATGGATAGACATAACATCACAGCACCATCAGGCGTGCAGCTGCTGTCACTGTGTCGTTAGGGGGTAGACATAACATCTATAGACCACCATCAGCATGCAGCTGCAGTCACTGTGTCATTAGTGGATGGACATAGCATCTATAGACCACCATCAGGCGCGCAGCTGCAGTCACTGTGTCGTAAGTGGATGGAAACAGCATCTATAGGCCAACATCGGCCGCGCAGCTGCAGTCACTCTTTCGTTAGTGGGTAGACATAACATCTATAGACCACAATCAGGCGTGCAGCCGCAGTCAATGTGTCGTTAGTGGGTAGACATAACATCTATAGACCACCATCAGCATGCAGCTGCTGTCACTGTGTAGTTAGTGGATGGACATAGCATCTATAGACCACCATCAGCGTGCAGCTGCAGTCACGGTGTAGTTATTGGATAGACATAACATCTATAGACCACCATCAGGCGTGCAGCTTCAGTCACAGTGTCGTTAGTGGATGAACATAGCATCTATCGACCACCATCAGGCGTGCAGCCGCAGTCACTGTGCAGCTAGTGGATAGACATAACATCTATAGACCACAATCAGGCGCGCAGCTGCAGTCACTGTGTAGTTAATGGATATACATAATATCTATAGAGCACCATCAGGCATGCAGCTGCGGTCACTGTGCAGTTAGTGGATGGACATAACATCTATAGACCACCATCAGGCATGCAGCTGCGGTCACTATGCAGTTAGTGGATGGACATAGCATCTATAGACCACCATCAGGCGCGCAGCTGCAGTCACTGTGTCGTTAGTGGATGGACATAACATCTATAGACCACCATCAGGCATGCAGCTGCGGTCACTGTGTAGTTAGTGGATGAACATAGCATCTATAGACCACCATCAGCGTGCAGCTGCAGTCACTGTGTAGTTAGTGGATGGACATAACATCTATAGACCACCATCAGCGTGCAGCTGCAGTCACTGTGTAGTTAGTGGATGGACATAGCATCTATAGACCACCATAAGAGTGCAGCTGCAGTCACGGTGTAGTTAATGGATAGACATAACATCACAGCACCATCAGGCGTGCAGCTGCTGTCACTATGTCGTTAGGGGGTAGACATAACATCTATAGACCACCATCAGCGTGCAGCTGCAGTCACTGTGTCGTTAGTGGATGAACATAGCATCTATAGACCACCAACAGGCACGCAGCGGAAGTCACTGTGTCGTTAGTGGATGGAAACAGCATCTATAGACCACCATCAGGCGCACAGCTGCAGTCACTGGGCCTCATTCCGAGTATGGCGGTAAGGGATAGCGGCCACCGGTAACGAGACCAGTGGCGGTGATCCCTTACCGCCATACTCCGAGTTCCCTTTGCGCCCTCGCCCTTAACGCCTGCTTTGAGCAGGTGTTAAAGTCGAGGGCGCAAAGGGGCCTCCAAGCCAATAACGGTGACCGTAATGAACAGTCACCGTTATTTGCATCTTCCCCATTCCCATTGAGCCCTATGGGGGCTTATTTGGGAATGGGGAAGAGCCTTGGTGAATGGGGAATTACCGCCCCGCCAACCTTGGAATGGGGCGGTAATTCCGACATCCACCAAGGCGCTGCCGGTCCGGGTACGGCGTCAACCAAGGCGTTAATAGCGCCATTGGTTAGCGCCGTACTCGGAATGAGGCCCACTGTGTCGTTAGTGGGTAGACATAACATCTATAGACCACCATCAAGCGTGCAGCTGCAGTCACTGTGTAGTTAGTGGATAGACATAACATCTATAGACCACCATCAGCCGTGAAGCTGCAGTCACTGTGTAGTTAATGGATAGAGATAATGTCTATAGACCACCATCAGGCGCGCAGCTGCAGTCACTGGGCCTCATTCCGAGTATGGCGGTAAGGGATAGCGGCCACCGGTAACGAGACCAGTGGCGGTGATCCCTTACCGCCATACTCCGAGTTCCCTTTGCGCCCTCGCCCTTAACGCCTGCTTTGAGCAGGTGTTAAAGTCGAGGGCGCAAAGGGGCCTCCAAGCCAATAACGGTGACCGTAATGAACAGTCACCGTTATTTGCATCTTCCCCATTCCCATTGAGCCCTATGGGGGCTTATTTGGGAATGGGGAAGAGCCTTGGTGAATGGGGAATTACCGCCCCGCCAACCTTGGAATGGGGCGGTAATTCCGACATCCACCAAGGCGCTGCCGGTCCGGGTACGGCGTCAACCAAGGCGTTAATAGCGCCATTGGTTAGCGCCGTACTCGGAATGAGGCCCACTGTGTCGTTAGTGGGTAGACATAACATCTATAGACCACCATCAGGCATGCAGCTGCGGTCACTGTGTAGTTAGTGGATGAACATAGCATCTATAGACCACCATCAGCGTGCAGCTGCAGTCACTGTGTAGTTAGTGGATGGACATAACATCTATAGACCACCATCAGCGTGCAGCTGCAGTCACTGTGTAGTTAGTGGATGGACATAGCATCTATAGACCACCATCAGTGTGCAGCTGCAGTCACGGTGTAGTTAATGGATAGACATAACATCTATAGACCACCATAAGAGTGCAGCTGCAGTCACGGTGTAGTTAATGGATAGACATAACATCACAGCACCATCAGGCGTGCAGCTGCTGTCACTATGTCATTAGGGGGTAGACATAACATCTATAGACCACCATCAGCGTGCAGCTGCAGTCACTGTGTCGTTAGTGGATGAACATAGCATCTATAGACCACCAACAGGCACGCAGCGGAAGTCACTGTGTCGTTAGTGGATGGAAACAGCATCTATAGACCACCATCAGGCGCACAGCTGCAGTCACTGGGCCTCATTCCGAGTATGGCGGTAAGGGATAGCGGCCACCGGTAACGAGACCAGTGGCGGTGATCCCTTACCGCCATACTCCGAGTTCCCTTTGCGCCCTCGCCCTTAACGCCTGCTTTGAGCAGGTGTTAAAGTCGAGGGCGCAAAGGGGCCTCCAAGCCAATAACGGTGACCGTAATGAACAGTCACCGTTATTTGCATCTTCCCCATTCCCATTGAGCCCTATCGGGGCTTATTTGGGAATGGGGAAGAGCCTTGGTGAATGGGGAATTACCGCCCCGCCAACCTTGGAATGGGGCGGTAATTCCGACATCCACCAAGGCGCTGCCGGTCCGGGTACGGCGTCAACCAAGGCGTTAATAGCGCCATTGGTTAGCGCCGTACTCAGAATGAGGCCCACTGTGTCGTTAGTGGGTAGACATAACATCTATAGACCACCATCAAGCGTGCAGCTGCAGTCACTGTGTAGTTAGTGGATAGACATAACATCTATAGACCACCATCAGCCGTGAAGCTGCAGTCACTGTGTAGTTAATGGATAGAGATAATGTCTATAGACCACCATCAGGCGCGCAGCTGCAGTCACTGGGCCTCATTCCGAGTATGGCGGTAAGGGATAGTGGCCACCGGTAACGAGACCAGTGGCGGGGATCCCTTACCGCCATACTCCGAGTTCCCTTTGCGCCCTCGCCCTTAACGCCTGCTTTGAGCAGGTGTTAAAGTCGAGGGCGCAAAGGGGCCTCCAAGCCAATAACGGTGACCGTAATGAACAGTCACCGTTATTTGCATCTTCCCCATTCCCATTGAGCCCTATGGGGGCTTATTTGGGAATGGGGAAGAGCCTTGGTGAATGGGGAATTACCGCCCCGCCAACCTTGGAATGGGGCGGTAATTCCGACATCCACCAAGGCGCTGCCGGTCCGGGTACGGCGTCAACCAAGGCGTTAATAGCGCCATTGGTTAGCGCCGTACTCGGAATGAGGCCCACTGTGTCGTTAGTGGGTAGACATAACATCTATAGACCACCATCAAGCGTGCAGCTGCAGTCACTGTGTAGTTAGTGGATAGACATAACATCTATAGACCACCATCAGCCGTGAAGCTGCAGTCACTGTGTAGTTAATGGATAGAGATAATGTCTATAGACCACCATCAGGCGCGCAGCTGCAGTCACTGTGTAGTTAGTGGATGGACATAACATCTATAGAGCACCAACAGCGTGCAGCTGCAGTCACTATGTCGTAAGTGGATCGACATAACATCTATAGAGCACCAACAGCGTGCAGCTGCAGTCACTGTGTCGTAAGTGGATAGACATAACGTCTATAGAGCACCATCAGGCGCGCAGCTGCTGTCACTGTGCAGTTAATGGATAGAGATAACATGTATATACCACCATCAGGCGTGCAGCTGCGGTCACTGTGTCATTAGTGGGTAGACATAACATCTATAGACCACCATTAGCGTGCAGCTGCAGTCACTGTGTAGTTAATGGATAGACATAACATCTATAGAGCAACATCAGGCTTGCAGCTGCAGTCACTGTGTAGTTAATGGATAGACATAACATCTATAGACCACCATCACGCGCGCAGCTCCTGTCACTGTGCAGTTAGTGGATAGACACAACATCTATAGACCACCATCAGGCGTGCAACTGCAGTCACTGTGCAGTTTGTGGATAGATATAACATCTATAGACCACCATCAGGCGTGCAGCTGCAGTCACTATGTAGTTAGTGGATAGACATAACATGACAGCACCATCAGTGTGGAGCTGCAGTCACTGTGTAGTTAGAGGGTAGACATAACTTCTATAGACCACCATCAGGCATGCAGCTGCTGTCACTGTGCCGTTAGTGGATAGACATAATGTCTATAGAGCAGCATCAGGCGTGCAGCTGCAGTCACTGTGTAGTTAATGGATAGACATAACATCTATAGACCACCATCACGCGCGCAGCTCCTGTCACTGTGCAGTTAGTGGATAGACACAACATCTATAGACCACCATCAGGCGTGCAACTGCAGTCACTGTGCAGTTTGTGGATAGATATAACATCTATAGACCACCATCAGGCGTGCAGCTGCGGTCACTGTGTCGTTACTGGGTAGACATAACATCTATAGACCACCATCAGGTGTGCAGCTGCAGTCACTATGTAGTTAGTGGATAGACATAACATCACAGCACCATCAGCGTGGAGCTGCAGTCACTGTGTAGTTAGTGGGTAGACATAACTTCTATAGACCACCATCAGGCATGCAGCTGCTCTCACTGTGCCGTTAGTGGATAGACATAATGTCTATAGACCACCATCAGGCGTGCAGCTGCGGTCACTGTGCAGTTAGTGGATGGACATAGCATCTATAGACCACCATCAAGCGTGCAGCTGCGGTCACTGTGCAGTTAGTGAATTGACATATCATCTATAGACCACCATCAGGCGTGCAGCTGCGGTCACTGTGCAGTTAGTGGATGGACATAACATCTATAGACCACCATCAGGCATGCAGCTGGGGTCACTGTGTAGTTAGTGGATGAACATAGCATCTATAGACCACCATCAGCGTGCAGCTGCAGTCACTGTGTAGTTAGTGGATGGACATAACATTTATAGACCACCATCAGCGTGCAGCTGCAGTCACTGTGTAGTTAATGGATAGAGATAATGTCTATAGACCACCATCAGGCGCGCAGCTGCAGTCACTGGGCCTCATTCCGAGTATGGCGGTAAGGGATAGCGGCCACCGGTAACGAGACCAGTGGCGGTGATCCCTTACCGCCATACTCCGAGTTCCCTTTGCGCCCTCGCCCTTAACGCCTGCTTTGAGCAGGTGTTAAAGTCGAGGGCGCAAAGGGGCCTCCAAGCCAATAACGGTGACCGTAATGAACAGTCACCGTTATTTGCATCTTCCCCATTCCCATTGAGCCCTATGGGGGCTTATTTGGGAATGGGGAAGAGCCTTGGTGAATGGGGAATTACCGCCCCGCCAACCTTGGAATGGGGCGGTAATTCCGACATCCACCAAGGCGCTGCCGGTCCGGGTACGGCGTCAACCAAGGCGTTAATAGCGCCATTGGTTAGCGCCGTACTCGGAATGAGGCCCACTGTGTCGTTAGTGGGTAGACATAACATCTATAGACCACCATCAAGCGTGCACCTGCAGTCACTGTGTAGTTAGTGGATAGACATAACATCTATAGACCACCATCAGCCGTGAAGCTGCAGTCACTGTGTAGTTAATGGATAGAGATAATGTCTATAGACCACCATCAGGCGCGCAGCTGCAGTCACTGTGTAGTTAGTGGATGGACATAACATCTATAGAGCACCAACAGCGTGCAGCTGCAGTCACTATGTCGTAAGTGGATCGACATAACATCTATAGAGCACCAACAGCGTGCAGCTGCAGTCACTGTGTCGTAAGTGGATAGACATAACGTCTATAGAGCACCATCAGGCGCGCAGCTGCTGTCACTGTGCAGTTAATGGATAGAGATAACATGTATATACCACCATCAGGCGTGCAGCTGCGGTCACTGTGTCATTAGTGGGTAGACATAACATCTATAGACCACCATTAGCGTGCAGCTGCAGTCACTGTGTAGTTAATGGATAGACATAACATGACAGCACCATCAGTGTGGAGCTGCAGTCACTGTGTAGTTAGAGGGTAGACATAACTTCTATAGACCACCATCAGGCATGCAGCTGCTGTCACTGTGCCGTTAGTGGATAGACATAATGTCTATAGAGCAGCATCAGGCGTGCAGCTGCAGTCACTGTGTAGTTAATGGATAGACATAACATCTATAGACCACCATCACGCGCGTAGCTCCTGTCACTGTGCAGTTAGTGGATAGACACAACATCTATAGACCACCATCAGGCGTGCAACTGCAGTCACTGTGCAGTTTGTGGATAGATATAACATCTATAGACCACCATCAGGCGTGCAGCTGCGGTCACTGTGTCGTTACTGGGTAGACATAACATCTATAGACCACCATCAGGTGTGCAGCTGCAGTCACTATGTAGTTAGTGGATAGACATAACATCACAGCACCATCAGCGTGGAGCTGCAGTCACTGTGTAGTTAGTGGGTAGACATAACTTCTATAGACCACCATCAGGCATGCAGCTGCTCTCACTGTGCCGTTAGTGGATAGACATAATGTCTATAGACCACCATCAGGCGTGCAGCTGCGGTCACTGTGCAGTTAGTGGATGGACATAGCATCTATAGACCACCATCAAGCGTGCAGCTGCGGTCACTGTGCAGTTAGTGAATTGACATATCATCTATAGACCACCATCAGGCGTGCAGCTGCGGTCACTGTGCAGTTAGTGGATGGACATAACATCTATAGACCACCATCAGGCATGCAGCTGGGGTCACTGTGTAGTTAGTGGATGAACATAGCATCTATAGACCACCATCAGCGTGCAGCTGCAGTCACTGTGTAGTTAGTGGATGGACATAACATTTATAGACCACCATCAGCGTGCAGCTGCAGTCACTGTGTAGTTATTGGATGGACATAACATCTATAGACCACCATCAGAGTGCAGCTGCAGTCATGGTGTAGTTAATGGATAGACATAACATCAGAGCACCATTAGGCGTGCAGCTGCTGTCACTGTGTCGTTAGGGGGTAGACATAACATCTATAGACCACCATCAGCGTGCAGCTGCAGTCACTGTGTCGTTAGTGGATGGACATAGCATCTATAGACCACCATCAGGCGCGCAGCTGCAGTCACTGTGTCTTAAGTGGATGGAAACAGCATCTATAGACCACCATCGGCCGTGCAGCTGCAGTCACTGTGTCGTTAGTGGGTAGACATAACATCTATAGACCACAATCAGGAGTGCAGCCGCAGTCACTGTGTCGTTAGTGGGTAGACATAACATCTATAGACCACCATCAGCGTGCAGCTGCTGTCACTGTGTAGTTAGTGGATGGACATAGCATCTATAGACCACCATCAGCGTGCAGCTGCAGTCACTGTGTAGTTAATGGATAGACATAACATCTATAGAGCACCATCAGGCGTGCAGCTTCAGTCACAGTGTCGTTAGTGGATGAACATAGCATCTATCGACCACCATCAGGCGTGCAGCCGCAGTCACTGTGCAGCTAGTGGATAGACATAACATCTCTAGACCACCATCAGGCGCGCAGCTGCAGTCACTGTGTAGTTAATGGATAGACATAATATCTATAGAGCACCATCAGGCATGCAGCTGCAGTCACTGTGCAGTTAGTGGATGGACATAACATCTATAGACCACCATCAGGCATGCAGCTGCGGTCACTATGCACTTAGTGGATGGACATAGCATCGATAGACCACCGTCAGGCGCGCAGCTGCAGTCACTGTGTCATTAGTGGATGAACATAACATCTATAGACCACCATCAGGCATGCAGCTGCGGTCACTGTGTAGTTAGTGGATGAACATAGCATCTATAGACCACCATCAGCGTGCAGCTGCAGTCACTGTGTAGTTAGAGGATGGACATAACATCTATAGACCACCATCAGCGTGCAGCTGCAGTCACTGTGTAGTTAGTGGATGGACATAGCATCTATAGACCACCATAAGAGTGCAGCTGCAGTCACGGTGTAGTTAATGGATAGACATAACATCACAGCACCATCAGGCATGCTGCTGCTGTCACTATGTCGTTAGGGGGTGGACATAACATCTATAGACCTCCATCAGCGTGCAGCTGCAGTCACTGTGTCGTTAGTGGATGGACATATCATCTATAGACCACCATCAGGCGTGGAGCTGCGGTCACTGTGCAGTTAGTGGATGGACATAACATCTACAGACCACCATCAGGCATGCAGCTGGGGTCACTGTGTAGTTAGTGGATGAACATAGCATCTATAGACCACCATCAGCGTGCAGCTGCAGTCACTGTGTAGTTAGTGGATGGACATAACATTTATAGACCACCATCAGCGTGCAGCTGCAGTCACTGTGTAGTTATTGGATGGACATAACATCTATAGACCACCATCAGAGTGCAGCTGCAGTCACGGTGTAGTTAATGGATAGACACAACATCACAGCACCATCAGGCGTGCAGCTGCTGTCACTGTGTCGTTAGGGGGTAGACATAACATCTATAAACCACCATCAGCGTGCAGCTGCAGTCACTGTGTCGTTAGTGGATGGACATAGCATCTATAGACCACCATCAGGCACGCAGCTGCAGTCACTGTGTCGTAAGTGGATGGAAACAGCATCGATAGACCACCATCGGCCGCGCAGCTGCAGTCACTGTGTCGTTAGTGGGTAGACATAACATCTATAGACCACAAGAAGGCGTGCAGCCGCAGTCACTGTGTCGTTAGTGGGTAGACATAACATCTATAGACCACCATCAGCGTGCAGCTGCTGTCACTGTGTAGTTGGTGGATGGACATAGCATCTATAGACCACCATCAGCGTGCAGCTGCAGTCACGGTGTAGTTAATGGATAGACATAACATCTATAGACCACCATCAGGCGTGCAGCTTCAGTCACAGTGTCGTTAGTGGATGAACATAGCATCTATCGACCACCATCAGGCGTGCAGCCGCAGTCACTGTGCAGCTAGTGGATAGACATAACATCTCTAGACCACCATCAGGCGCGCAGCTGCAGTCACTGTGTAGTTAATGGATAGACATAATATCTATAGAGCACCATCAGGCATGCAGCTGCGGTCACTGTGCAGTTAGTGGATGGACATAACATCTATAGACCACCATCAGGCATGCAGCTGCGGTCACTATGCACTTAGTGGATGGACATAGCATCGATAGACCACCGTCAGGCGCGCAGCTGCAGTCACTGTGTCATTAGTGGATGAACATAACATCTATAGACCACCATCAGGCATGCAGCTGCAGTCACTGTGTAGTTAGTGGATGAACATAGCATCTATAGACCACCATCAGCGTGCAGCTGCAGTCACTGTGTAGTTAGAGGATGGACATAATATCTATAGACCACCATCAGCGTGCAGCTGCAGTCACTGTGTAGTTAGTGGATGGACATAGCATCTATAGACCACCATAAGAGTGCAGCTGCAGTCACGGTGTAGTTAATGGATAGACATAACATCACAGCACCATCAGGCGTGCTGCTGCTGTCACTATGTAGTTAATGGATGGACATAGCATCTATAGACCACCATCAGGCGCGCAGCTGCAGTCACTGTGTCGTTAGTGGATGGAAACAACATCTATAGACAACCATCAGGCGCGCAGCTGCAGTCACTGTGTCATTAGTGGGTAGACATAACATCTACAGACCACCATCAGACGTGCAGCTGCAGTCACTGTGTCGTTAGTGGGTAGACATAACATCTATAGACCACCATCAGCGTGCAGCTGCAGTCACTGTGTAGTTAGTGGATGGACGTAGCATCTATAGACCACCATCAGCGTGCATCTGCAGTCACGGTGTAGTTAATGGATAGACATAACATCTATAGACCACCATCAGGCATACAGCTTCAGTCACAGTGTCGTTAGTGGATGAACATAGCATCTATCGACCACCATCAGGCGTGCAGCCGCAGTCACTGTGCAGCTAGTGGATAGACATAACATCTATAGACCACCATCAGGCGCGCAGCTGCAGTCACTGTGTAGTTAATGGATAGACATAACATCTATAGAGCACCATCAGGCATGCAGCTGCGGTCACTGTGCAGTTAGTGGATGGACATAGCATCTATAGACCACCATCAGGCGTGCAGCTGCAGTTACTGTGTCGTTAGTGGATGGACATAACATCTATAGAGCACCAACAGCGTGCAGCTGCAGTCACTGTGTCGTAAGTGGATCGACATAGCATCTATAGACCACCATCAGCGTGCAGCTGCAATCACTGTGTAGTTAGTGGATAGATATAACATCACAGCACCATCAGGCGTGCAGCTGCAGTCACTGTGTCATTAGTGGGTAGACATAACATCTGTAGACCACCATCAGCGTGCAGCTGCAGTCACTGTGTAGTTAGTGGATGGACATAGCATCTATAGACCACCATCAGGCATGCAGCTGCAGTCACTGTGTAGTTAGTGGATGGATATAGCATCTATAGACCACCATCAGGCGTGCAGCTGCAGTCACTGTGTAGTTAGTGGATGGACATAACATCCATAGACCACCATCAGGCGCGCAGCTGCAGTCACTGGCCCTCATTACGACCCTGGCGGAAATCGGAAAACGATGGCGGAAATGCAATACCGCCATCGAATAGCGCTCGGTGCGACTATGACCCGTCACCGCAAAGTACGAAGCCATTAGCGACACCGTAGTGAACGCCAACGCTAACTGCACCAAGCACGCGCGCGCGCGCCATGCGAAACCGCAAACACCACCATGGCGCAAGGGTACGCCAATTCCGACCCTAGCGGACATGTACCTAACGCCATCAGGCATGGCGTAATGTACCATTCCGCCATGGTGAGAAGTACGGCATCGCGAATCAACCGTAAACGGCCCCACTGAGTGCCTGTACACCGCTCCCTGCCCACAAAGTACAACTCCCCGTAGGTGCAATGAAGTCACAATGCAACCATTGAAATGTACAAGTCACCCATGCATGGCAACGAAGAAAAGAAACACAAGAGGGGCCAATGGGAGCTGCAGGGCACAGATGGCACGAATACAGAAGCCATCCCAATGGACATGACCACAGTCCCCCACCAAGAAACGCACGCAAACACAGGCACCTGTGACCAGCAATATTCCGAGATTCACATCATTCCACCAGTCCACCTGGCTGACCGGCATCTGTTACACAAAACCCAATCCCCCGCCCCTGAGCATGACAACATTCAAACTGTCATATTGGCAGCCCCCATCCCTGACCTCACGGGCCTAGTAGGCAAACGCGCCCAGTACAGTACCACGCAACTAAACTCCGAAGCTGGAACCCAATGCAGATCTCCTCACAATACATCGCCCCCCAATAGGCATATGCCACATCACTTGCAAAGAAAAACGCTACACGGGCCAAATCAGAATAGAAATTTAATGCACATCAAAGTCACCAAGCCCATACAGCCATCAGGCCATGAACTCCAAAACACTAATCACCATTGTGGGCTGCATCCGCAAGAAATGACCAGCCACTACTTGTGTGTCGCCCTGTTCCCCCATGGTACACAGAGCCACATTCACGTACGAAAAGGCAACATGGAAGCGCACAGAACCGCAGGGCCGTCCCAATGGGGAGGCACTAGTCCAGCTGAAAGGCCGAAATGTTGCTCCGAGCCACCAGTACTGCGTAAGGGCATGTGGGCCATTGGCGATCGTCCCATAAGATCGTAATGCTGCTCCACTGATTAACACGAAGCAGCAGGTGTCGGGAGTAAAACCCATCTGCAGGAGTGGCATACAGATGGCAGTGGCAAAAGGGGAGGAGATACCTGTCAACCAAAAGAAAAGAAAAAGAACAGAATGGCCATCAGAACTACATTCCAACAACTCACTTCAATGATCACACGAAGTCTACAGCCATATGCATGCTAGCCCACTCCAAAGGATCATCACCACCCCAAAACCACTTGCGACTCATAACCATCTATATCGAGGTGCAAACACCATCACAAACGAGTGTACCTGTGCATGCGTCTGTCAAAACAGAATCCATCAGATGGGAATGTTAACGTGCATGGACACAAGTGTCTGAGGGCGCGTCGAGACAGGGAGGGCTCAACAAGGCCAGATAGACGATGGTCCCACTATGGCAGCCCTGCATCACATAGCGCAGGGGAGGCGGATAGATCCCAAGAAGCCCTGTACATGGCAAACTCTGTATCGAATCACCTGCCCATGCATCCATTCATCATTCCCTCATCCCGGGATCAAAACGCCTGAATAATTACTCACATAACATTAGAAACATCCATTGAGTCTGTGCGTTATGCAGCCTGCAAAATCCACAGTGCCCCAGCCCGTAATTCCAGTGTTGTGAAGTAACATGTATTTGGGAACGGCCGGCCTCATCGCCCACGTAGCTATTGCGCATCCCAAACTATTCATATCAATCATTGCTTCCTCACCATGGGCCCTGTCTCAAGGACATTGAACAATAGAACGTTATATTTGCAGTCAGACCTGTGGGCATCTCCTCGCCGCTAGCTGGAAACCGAAAGCGCCGCCCTTCGAATTCCTCATTTGCAACATCACGTCGAAAAGGCATCTGTGGCCGTTTGAAATCACTAATTATTCCATCGAGTGCGGCTGTGTGTGAAAATGGCAACTGCCTTCACCCACAAATGGGACGCCCCGCCCGTCGTTGCAACTCGGTACAGTGATGCATGAGGGCCCACCGTTACTCGAGTACTACGTTCCACTGACCCTTCACAAGTCTGTTCGCGACTGCACAGATAGTATGTGAAACAATGGGACCACAGCAGAATGAACATATCAACCAATCTTACACGGCCATCGGGTACAAATACATGATTGCAATAGCAAGATGCCATTCCCCGAATTGCAGCGTTGTGCGCGGGACGTGCTCGGCCAAAGGGGAGAGCAGTTTGCACAGGTGGAATTAATCACCACAGGTGGAGGCCATACAGCCTGAAAACACATAAATTGCACAGCCAGTCTCCTCCCACAACCACACCGAAATGCTACCGGCAGGACTCGCGATGTTGGCCCTGGGGGACCTGATAGCACTGCAAGTGCTCCAACTCCAAGAAGAAGACGAACACCAACTACAACCAGCCGCACGGAGGAGACGCAGGAGGAGGAGGAGGCCAAGGCAGGGCCAGCAAGGCCCACCAGCACAGCCACTACCACCACGCAGGCAGCCCGCAATCCCACGCCTCCGAGCACATCCGTTCAACCTCACTGATGAGCAGATCCACACCCTCTACCGTCTGGACCGGGACACCATAGCCGCCATTGTGGACATGACACAGGCTGACCTTGTCAGCATGATAGATAGCCCAACCGCCATCCCACCCCTACTGAAGGTGGTGTCTGTACTCCACTTCCTGGCCACAGGCACCTACCAGCACACAGTCGGACAGTTGCATGGCATTTCTCAGCCACTGTTCTCACGGACACTATTTCAAGTGCTCGATGCCCTCCTGCAGCACGCAGACGACTACATCTCTCTACCACGCTCGGAGCAGGAAATTACCAACACAAAAGTGGGATTCCATGCACTTGCCGGCATACCGGGTTGCATTGGTGCCATCGACTGCACCCATGTGGAATTGGTCGTCCCACATGCCATGGAGGCCCAGTACCGCAACCGAAAACAATTTCATTCCCTGAATGTACAAATGGTGTGTGACTCCAACAGGATCATTACACATTGTTGTGCCCGATTCCCTGGATCAACCCATGATTCTATGGTCTTGAGGAACTCCACAATACCACGCTACATGGAGCGACACGCAGGGAACAGATCCTGGCTACTCGGTGAGTCTCATTACATGCACGATTATGTGGGGCATGTGATTTGGCAATGACCTGGCAGGAAGGGGGGGGTGTGCGTACGTATCAATGGCATTCCACATCATACGTTTCTCGTCCACATACAGGTGATGCTGGATATCCACTGAAGAGATGGCTCCTCACACCAGTCCGGAACCCACGGGACCAGCATGAGGAGGACTACAACCATGCCCACTCACGTACCCGTGTAGTCATTGAACAGGCATTCGGCCTACTGAAGACTCGTTTCCGCTGCCTCAGCAGGTCTGGCGGGGCACTCCTGTACCGCCATGAGAAGGTTGCAAAGATGGTCATGGCATGTGTCATGCTCCACAACATGTGCGTACGTAGAAATGTGCCCATGCCCCCTGACGCAGAACTGCAAGCACCTGATGATGGTCATGATGGGGGTGGGGATGTGGCTGCACCTCATGGAGTCTGCGAGGCACCGGAGGCCCGTGACATTCGTCAGCATCTCATTGATGCATGCTTCTAGTACTCACGCCTGGTGGCTGATACATGGACACGGGACTCGTGGCACTGCGTGTGTCTGGGACATGCACAATATGGACTGTACGCCTATGATGGCCTAGTACACAAAGATCAATGTCCACACATCTCATTGGTTGATCGTGCACTTTTTATGGCATATGTGATGTCATGTTGAACACCCTATCGACCTGCCACCCAAGTGAGCCCAACACACCCCCTCCACCCTCCTACCTTCCCCCCGAACACCAGTGTCCAAAGATGCTCATTGTCAGTGGGCTGTCGCTATTGCAAGCCCCCTCTGCGGGTATCAGGGGCACCCCTGCCTGTGGAGCGCAGGTTCCTTCCAGATCTACGTTGGGGGCTGCCCTGGACGGAACTTGCAACGGATGATGTGTCTGCCTGCTCACGTCCATGCATGTCCCTAAGGGTTTGCGAGAGCTCAGTGAGCACACGGCGCACTGCGGCAAGTTCGGCACATACGTCTTTGGACGTCGCATGCAGTTCCCCCCTCAGGCTCTCGGTGCTTCTCTCCATTTGGACTCTCAGGCTCTCGGTGCTACTCTCCATTTGGACTCTCAGGCTCTCGGTGCTACTCTCCATTTGTGCCCTTAGCGTCTCTGTACCTCTCTCCATTTCTGCCCTAAGTGTCTCAGTTGATGTTTCTATGTCTGCCTTAGTGGCCCCACATTCATCGGCATGGTCCTTGAGGAGTGTGGCCAGTTGCTGCTGTTGTACGATTAACTGGTCGAGGGACTGTTGCCTCTGCTGGGCCATGGCCATTTGCGGGGGTGTCACAGAGGGGCTGTTGTCCTCATGTTGCCTTGCCACAGGGCTTGTGGGGGATGGCCAGTCGTCGTCTTGTGGGTGCCCCTGCGTGGTATCCTCATGTTGTACGGGATGGGACAGACAGGGGGATTGGGACAGGTCATGGATGGATCTGACTTCGACATCCCCGTTTTCTGTGTCCGAGCATGCTGCCATCAATGGGGTGTCACCTATGGTGCTGCTGCCACCAGAGGCAGTGCCTTCTGTGGCATCCATTGGGGGGACCTGTGGTGGTGGTGTTGTGGGCATGCTGGCTGCTGGGGTGTCTGTTGATGTTCCCTCCTCTGTGCTGCCACCTGATTTGTGCTGCTGCCGTGTCTTGATGCGTGCAGCTGAGGTGGAGGGTCTCTGGCCGTTGGTCTTGGCCCTCTTTGCAGGTGTGCTGGTAGGGGTGTCCTGTAGCTCGTCGTTTGGATCGGACCCTGTGGTGGATTAAAGGAGGGCGAGGGTTATTGATAGGTCTGTGGGAATTGGAATGGCATTGTATCACATGCTTTGGGGTGGTACCTGAGGGTGATTTGGGTCGGGGCCTTGGAGGTGCTTTAATTTGTGTGTGGAGTGAGGGTGCAGTTGTTTGGCAGCCTGCAGTTAGGGTGTGCCTGCTGCACGTGTAGTGCGTGTATTAGGGGGTTTTAATTATTTATGTATTTATTGTGGGTTTTAACGTGCGCTATCAGGCCGATGTGTGTGGACGTTCTCCTGGACATGTGTTTCTGTTGCACTATGTGGACGCATGGTACTTCACATGGATGGACTGTGTGGATTTGGCATTGTTTTATCTGGCCCACCTACCTGTATCTTCGGATGTCTGCACTCCTTTCTCCATCCCTCTGACTCCCTCTATGCTCTCCATTCCGATGGTGGAGGCACAGATTTCTTCCCAGGGGGTCAACTTGATGGGTGATTCAGGACCTCCCCCGGTGGCTGTGGCAATGTTGCGGTTGGCAGAGAGTATGCTGCGGACGCGTATCCGCAGGTCGTCCCATCGCTTGCGGCATTGCTGTGGGGTGCGGGGTGCGGTCCCCACCGCACTTACCCGCTGTGCCACCAGAGCCCATATGGTCTTCTTGTTTGCAAGTGCCGTTCTGGTCATTTGCGTGGAGAAGACGACGGCAGCATTCTCCTGGAGGGTCTCTGTTAGCACGGTGAGTTCCTCACGGGAGAAGTGGACCTGCCGCTTGCGGTCGCACGCTTTCTTCGCTACTTTTCCCATTTTTCTTGGTTTCGCTAGGGTGGGTGACGGGTTGGGGTGTGTTTCAGGGTAGTGATTTTAGTGGTTGTGTGGTTTTAGTGGTTTTATAGGTGTACGGCGGGATGTTTCCCGTTCCGGGCCCATGTTTTTACTTCCGTTTCCGTATATTTCCGGTCACCGTACTTTCCGGTAGGCGCACACTGCGGTGACCGCTAAGAGGGGTGGCGGTATAGCACCTAGGGCGCCGTACGGCGGCGGTGTGGGCCGTTTTGGGGTCATTTCCGCCATCGCGGACTTTGCACTTCCGCCGTGGCGTGGTGCTCGTGCCCGATGGGTCGGAATGGGCCGCACTTTGCTCCTTCGTGCAATGGCGGAAACGCTATTTACGCTGTGGCGCTCCGGTCAGTCACTTTCCGTCAGGGTCGTAATGAGGGCCACTGTGTTGTTAGTGGGTAGGCATAACATCTATAGACCACCACGAGTGGCGCAGCTGCTGTCACTGTTTCGTTAGTGGATGGACATAACATCTATAGAGCACCAACAGCGTGCAGCTGCAGTCACTATGCCGTAAGTGGATCGACATAACATCTATAGAGCACCAACAGCGTGCAGCTGCAGTCACTGTGTCGTAAGTGGATAGACATAACGTCTATAGAGCACCATCAGGCACGCAGCTGCAGTCACTGTGCAGTTAATGGATAGAGATAATGTCTATAGACCACCATCAGGCACGCAGCTGCTGTCACTGTGCAGTTAATGGATAGAGATAACATGTATATACCACCATCAGGCGTGCAGCTGCGGTCACTGTGTCGTTAGTGGGTAGACATAACATCTATAGACCTCCATTAGCGTGCAGCTGCAGTCACGGTGTAGTTAATGGATAGACATAACATCTATAGAGCAGCATCAGGCTTGCAGCTGCAGTCACTGTGTAGTTAATGGATAGACATAACATCTATAGACCACCATCATGCAAGCAGCTCCTGTCACTGTGCAGTTAGTGGATAGACACAACATCTATAGACCACCATCAGGCGTGCAACTGCAGTCACTGTGCAGTTTGTGGATAGATATAACATCTATAGACCACCATCAGGCGTGCAGCTGCGGTCACTGTGTCGTTAGTGGGTAGACATAACATCTATAGACCACCATCAGGCGTGCAGCTGCAGTCACTATGTAGTTAGTGGATAGACATAACATCACAGCACCATCAGCGTGGAGCTGCAGTCACTGTGTAGTTAGTGGGTAGACATAACTTCTATAGACCACCATCAGGCATGCAGCTGCTGTCACTGTGCCGTTAGTGGATAGACATAATGTCTATAGACCACCATCAGGCGTGCAGCTGCGGTCACTGTGCAGTTAGTGGATAGACATAACATCTATAGACCACCATCAAGTGTGCAGCTGCGGTCACTGTGCAGTTAGTGGATGGACATATCATCTATAGACCACCATCAGGCGTGCAGCTGCGGTCACTGTGCAGTTAGTGGATGGACATAACATCTATAGACCACCATCATGCATGCAGCTGGGGTCACTGTGTAGTTAGTGGATGAACATAGCATCTATAGACCACCATCAGCGTGCAGCTGCAGTCACTGTGTAGTTAGTGGATGGACATAACATCTATAGACCACCATCAGAGTGCAGCTGCAGTCACGGTGTAGTTAATGGATAGACATAACATCACAGCACCCTCAGGCGTGCTGCTGCTGTCATTGTGTCGTTAGGGGGTAGACATAACATCTATAGACCACCAGCAGCGTGCAGATGCAGTCACTGTGTCATTAGTGGATGGACATAGCATCTATAGACCACCATCAGGCGCGCAGCTGCAGTCACTGTGTCGTTAGTGGATGGAAACAGCATCTATAGACCACCATCAGGCGTGCAGCTGCAGTCACTGTGTCGTTAGTGGGTAGACATAACATCTACAGACCACCATCAGGCGTGCAGCCGCAGTCACTGTGTCGTTAGTGGGTAGACATAACATCTATAGACCACCATCAGCGTGCAGCTGCAGTCACTGTGTAGTTAGTGGATGGACGTAGCATCTGTAGACCACCATCAGCATGCAGCTGCAGTCACAGTGTAGTTTGTGGATAGACATAACATGTATATGCCACCATCAGGCGTGCAGCTGTGGTCACTGTATCGTTAGTGGGTAGACATAACATCTATAGGCCACCATTAGCGTGCAGCTGCAGTCACGGTTTAGTTAATGGATAGACATAACATCTATAGAGCACCATCCGGCACGCAGCTGCAGTCACTGTGTAGTTAAGGGATAGAGATAATGTCT
This sequence comes from Ambystoma mexicanum, assembly GCF_040938575.1. NCBI lineage: Eukaryota > Metazoa > Chordata > Amphibia > Caudata > Ambystomatidae > Ambystoma > Ambystoma mexicanum. The sequence goes on along the minus strand of NC_090937.1, from coordinate 1,620,139,535 downwards.
ATAGACCACCATCACGCGCGCAGCTGCTGTCACTGTGCAGTTAGTGGATAGACATAACGTCTAAAGAGCACCATCAGGCACGCAGCTGCAGTCACTGTGCAGTTAATGGATAGAGATAATGTCTATAGACCACCGTCAGGCGTGCAGCTGCTGTCACTGTGCAGTTTGTGGATAGACATAACATGTATATACCACCATCAGGCGTGCAGCTGTGGTCACTGTGTCGTTAGTGGGTAGACATAACATCTATAGACCACCATTAGCGTGCAGCTGCAGTCACAGTGTAGTTAATGGATAGACATAACATCTATAGAGCAGCATCAGGCGTGCAGCTGCAGTCACTGTGTAGTTAATGGATAGACATAACATCTATAGACCACCATCACACGCGCAGCTCCTGTCACTGTGCAGTTAGTGGATAGACACAACATCTATAGACCACCATCAGGCGTGCAACTGCAGTCACTGTGGATAGATATAACATCTATAGACCACCATCAGGCGTGCAGCTGCGGTCACTGTGTCGTTAGTGGGTAGACATAACGTCTATAGACCACCATCAGGCGTGCAGCTGCAGTCACTGTGTAGTTAGTGGGTAGACATAACTTCTATAGACCACCATCAGGCATGCAGCTGCTGTCACTGTGCAGTTAGTGAATGGACATATCATCTATAGACCACCATCAGGCGTGCAGCTGCGGTCACTGTGCAGTTAGTGGATGGACAAAACATCTATCGACCACCATCAGGCATGCAGCTGGGGTCACTGTGTAGTTAGTGGATGAACATAGCATCTATAGACCACCATCAGCGTGCAGCTGCAGTCACTGTGTAGTTAGTGGATAGACATAACATTTATAGACCACCATCAGCGTGCAGCTGCAGTCACTTTGTAGTTAGTGGATGGACATAACATCTATAGACCACCATCAGAGTGCAGCTGCAGTCACGGTGTAGTTAATGGATAGACATAACATCACAGCACCATCAGGCGTGCAGCTGCTGTCACTGTGTCGTTAGGGGGTAGACATAACATCTATAGACCACCATCAGCGTGCAGCTGCAGTCACTGTGTCGTTAGTGGATGGACATAGCATCTATAGACCACCATCAGGCGTGCAGCTGCGGTCACTGTGTCGTTAGTGGGTAGACATAACATCTATAGACCACCATCAGGCATGCAGCTGCAGTCACTATGTAGTTAGTGGATAGACATAACATCACAGCACCATCAGCGTGGAGATGCAGTCACTGTGTAGTCAGTGGGTAAACATAACTTCTATAGACCACCATCAGGCATGCAGCTGCTCTCACTGTGACGTTAGTGGATAGACATAATGTCTATAGACCACCATCAGGCGTGCAGCTGCAGTCACTGTGTCGTTAGTGGATAGACATAACATCTATAGAGCACCCTCAGGCGGGCAGCTGCTGTCACTGTGTCATTAGTGGGTAGACATAACATCTATAAACCACCATCAGCGTGCAGCTGCTGTCACTGCGTAGTTAGTGGATAGATATAACATCACAGCACCATCAGGCGTGCAGCTGCTGTCACTGTGTCGTTAGTGGGTAGACATAACATCTATAGACCACCATCAGCGTGCAGCTGCTGTCACTATGTAGTTAGTGGATAGAAATAACATCACAGCACCATCAGGCGTGCAGCTGCTGTCACTGTGTTGTTAGTGGGTAGACATAACATCTATAGACCACCATCAGCGTGCAGCTGCTGTCACTGTGTAGTTAGTGGATAGACATAACATCTATAGACCACCATCAGGCACAGGCTGCAGTCACTGTGTAGTTAGTGGGTAGACATGACATCTATAGACCACCATCAGGCACGCAGCTGCAGTCACTGTGTAGTTAGTGGATAGACATAACATCTATAGAGCACCATCAGGCGCGCAGCTGCAGTCACTGTGTCGTTAGTGGATGGACATAGCATCTATAGACCACCATCAGGCGCGCAGCTGCAGTCACTGTGTAGTTAGTGGATAGACATAACATCTATAGAGCACCATCAGGCGTGCAGCTGCAGTCACTGTGTCGTTAGTGGATGGACATAGCATCTATAGACCACCATCAGGCGTGCAGCTGCAGTCACTGTGTAGTTAGTGGATAGACATAACATCTATAGAGCACCATCAGGCGTGCAGCTGCAGTCACTGTGTTGTTAGTGGATGGACATAGCATCTATAGGCCACAATCAGGCGCGCAGCTGGAGTCACTGTGTCGTTAGTGGGTAGACATAACATCTATAGAGCACCATCAGGCGCGCAGCTGCTGTCACTGTGTAGTTAGTGGATAGATATAACATCTATAAACCACCATCAGCGTGCAGCTGTTGTCACTGTGTAGCTAGTGGATAGACATAAAATCTATAGAGCACTATCAGGTGTGCAACTGCAGTCACTGTGCAGTTTGTGGATAGACATAACATGTATATACCACCATCAGGCGTGCAGCTGTGGTCACTGTGTCATTAGTGGGTAGACATAACATCTATAGACCACCATTAGCGTGCAGCTACAGTCACGGTGTAGTTAATGGATAGACATAACATCTATAGAGCACCATCCGGCACGCAACTGCAGTCACTGTGTAGTTAATGGATAGAGATAATGTCTATAGACCACCATCAGGCGCGCAGCTGCTGTCACTGTGCAGTTAGTGGATAGACATAACGTCTATAGAGCACCATCAGGCACGCAGCTGCAGTCACTGTGCAGTTAATGGATAGAGATAATGTCTATAGACCACCATCAGGCGCGCAGCTGCTGTCACTGTGCAGTTAGTGGATAGACATAACGTCTATAGAGCACCATCAGGCACGCAGCTGCAGTCACTGTGCAGTTAATGGATAGAGATAATGTCTATAGACCACCATCAGGCGCGCAGCTGCTATCACTGTGCAGTTAGTGGATAGACATAACGTCTATAGAGCACCATCAGGCACGCAGCTGCAGTCACTGTGTAGTTAGTGGATGGACATAACATCTATAGACCACCATCAGGCGCGCAGCTGCGGTCACTGTGTCGTTAGTGGGTAGACATAACATCTATAGACCACCATTAGCGTGCAGCTGCAGTCACGGTGTAGTTAATGGATAGAAATAACATCTATAGACCAACATCACGCGCGCAGCTGCTGTCACTGTGCAGTTAGTGGATAGACACAACATCTATAGACCACCATCAGGCGTGCAACTGCAGTCACTGTGCAGTTTGTGGATAGATATTACATCTATAGACCACCATCAGGCGTGCAGCTGCGGTCATTGGGTCGTTAGTGGGTAGACATAACATCTATAGACCACCATTAGCGTGCAGCTGCAGTCACGGTGTAGTTAATGGATAGACATAACATCCATAGACCACCATCACACGCGCAGCTGCTATCACTGTGCAGTTAGTGGATAGACACAACATCTATAGACCACCATCAGGAGTGCAACTGCAGTCACTGTGCAGTTTGTGGATAGATATAACATCTATAGACCACCATCAGGCGTGCAGCTGCGGTCACTGTGTCGTTAGTGGGTAGACATAACATCTAAAGACCACCATCAGGCGTGCAGCTGCAGTCACTATGTAGTTAGTGGATAGACATAACATCACAGCACCATCAGCGTGGAGCTGCAGTCACTGTGCAGTTTGTGGATAGATATAACATCTATAGACCACCATCAGGCGCGCAGCTATAGTCACTGGGTAGTTAGTGGGTAGACATAACATCTAAAGACCACCATCAGGCACGCAGCTGCAGTCACTGTGTAGTTAGTGGATAGACATAACATCTATAGAGCACCATAAGGCGCGCAGCTGTAGTCACTGTGTCGTTAGTGGATGGACATAGCATCTATAGACCACCATCAGGCGCGCAGCTGCAGTCACTGTGTAGTTAGTGGATAGACAAAACATCTATAGAGCTCCATCAGGCGTGCAGCTGCAGTCACTGTGTTGGTAGTGGATGGACATAGCATATATAGACCACCATAAGGCGCGCAGCTGCAGTCACTGTGTCCTTAGTGGGTAGACATAACATCTATAGAGCACAATCAGGCGCGCAGCTGCTGTCACTGTGTAGTTAGTGGATAGACATAACATCTATAAACCACCATCAGCGTGCAGCTGCTGTCACTGTGTAGCTAGTGGATAGACATAACATCTATAGAGCACCATCAGGCACGCAGCTGCAGTCACTGTGCAGTTAATGGATAGAGATAATGTCCATAGACCACCATCAGGCGCGCAGCTGCTGTCACTGTGCAGTTAGTGGATAGAGATAATGTCTATAGACCACCATCAGGTGTGCAACTGCAGTCACTGTGTAGTTAGTGGATGGACGTTAGTGGGTAGACTTAACATCTATAGAGCAATAACATCTATAGAGCACCATCAGGCGCGCAGCTGCTGTCACTGTGTAGTTAGTGGATAGACATAACATCTATAAACCACCATCAGCGTGCAGCTGCTGTCACTGTGTAGCTAGTGGATAGACATAACATCTATAGAGCACCATCAGGCACCCAGCTGCAGTCACTGTGCAGTTAATGGATAGAGATAATGTCTATAGACCACCATCAGGCGTGCAACTGCAGTCACTGTGTAGTTAGTGGATGGACATAACATCTATAGACCACCATCAGGCGTGCAACTGCAGTCACTGTGCAGTTTGTGGATAGACATAACATGTATATACCACCATCAGGCGTGCAGCTGTGGTCACTGTGTCGTTAGTGGGTAGACATTAGCGTGCAGCTGCAGTCACGGTGTAGTTAATGGATAGACATAACATCTATATTGCACCATCCGGCACGCAGCTGCAGTCACTGTGTAGTTAATGGATAGAGATAATGTCTATAGACCACCATCAGGCGCGCAGCTGCTGTCACTGTGCAGTTAGTGGATAGACATAAAGTCTATAGAGCACCATCAGGCACGCAGCTGCAGTCACTGTGCAGTTAATGGATAGAGATAATGTCTATAGACCACCATCAGGCGGGCAGCTGCTGTCACTGTGCAGTTTGTGGATAGACATAACATGTATATACCACCATCAGGTATGCAACTGCGGTCACTGTGTCGTTAGTGGGTAGACATAACATCTATAGACCACCATTAGCGTGCAGCTGCAATCATGGTGTAGTTAATGGATAGACATAACATCTATAGAGCAGCATCAGGCGTGCAGCTGCAGTCACTGTGTAGTTAATGGATAGACATAACATCTATAGACCACCCTCACGCGCGCAGCTGCTGTCACTGTGCAGTTACTGGATAGACATAACATGTATATACCACCATCAGGTATGCAACTGCGGTCACTGTGTCGTTAGTGGGTAGACATAACATCTATAGACCACCATTAGCGTGCAGCTGCAGTCACGGTGTAGTTAATGGATAGACATAACATCTATAGAGCAGCATCAGGCGTGCAGCTGCAGTCACTGTGTAGTTAATGGATAGACATAACATCTATAGACCACCATCAGGCGTGCAGCTGCGGTCACTGTGTCATTAGTGGGTAGACATAACATCTATAGACCACCATCAGGCGTGCAGCTGCAGTCACTATGTTGTTAGTGGATAGACATAACATCACAGCACCATCAGCATGGAGCTGCAGTCACTGTGCAGTTTGTGGATAGATATAACATCTATAGACCACCATCAGGCGCGCAGCTGCAGTCACTGTGTAGTTAGTGGGTAGACAGAACATCTATAGACCACCACCAGGCACGCAGCTGCAATCACTGTGTAGTTAGTGGATAGACATGACATCTATAGAGCACCATCAGGCGCGCAGCTGCAGTAACTGTGTCGTTAGTGGATGGACATAGCATCTATAGACCACCATCAGGCGCGCAGCTGCAGTCACTGTGCAGTTAGTGGATGGACATAACATCTATAGAGCACCATCATGCGAGCAGCTCCTGTCACTGTGCAGTTAGTGGATAGACACAACATCTATAGACCACCATCAGGCGTGCAACTGCAGTCACTGTGCAGTTTGTGGATAGATATAACATCTATAGACCACCATCAGGCGTGCAACTGCAGTCACTGTGCAGTTTGTGGATAGATATAACATCTATAGACCACCATCAGGCGTGCAGCTGCGGTCACTGTGTCGTTAGTGGGTAGACATAACATCTATAGACCACCATCAAGTGTGCAGCTGCGGTCACTGTGCAGTTAGTGGATGGACATATCATCTATAGACCACCATCAGGCGTGCAGCTGCGGTCACTGTGCAGTTAGTGGATGGACATAACATCTATAGACCACCATCAGCGTGCAGCTGCAGTCACTGTGTAGTTAGTGGATGGACATAACATTTATAGACCACCATCAGCATGCAGCTGCAGTCACTGTGTAGTTAGTGGATGGACATAACATCTATAGACCACCATCAGAGTGCAGCTGCAGTCACGGTGTAGTTAATGGATAGACATAACATCACAGCACCCTCAGGCGTGCTGCTGCTGTCATTGTGTCGTTAGGGGGTAGACATAACATCTATAGACCACCAGCAGCGTGCAGCTGCAGTCACTGTGTCGTTAGTGGATGGACATAGCATCTATAGACCACCATCAGGCGCGCAGCTGCAGTCACTGTGTCGTTAGTGGATGGAAACAGCATCTATAGACCACCATCAGGCGTGCAGCTGCAGTCACTGTGTCGTTAGTGGGTAGACATAACATCTACAGACCACCATCAGGCGTGCAGCCGCAGTCACTGTGTCGTTAGTGGGTAGACATAACATCTATAGACCACCATCAGCGTGCAGCTGTAGTCACTGTGTAGTTAGTGGATGGACGTAGCATCTATAGACCACCATCAGCATGCAGCTGCAGTCACAGTGTAGTTTGTGGATAGACATAACATGTATATGCCACCATCAGGCGTGCAGCTGTGGTCACTGTGTCGTTAGTGGGTAGACATAACATCTATAGGCCACCATTAGCATGCAGCTGCAGTCACGGTTTAGTTAATGGATAGACATAACATCTATAGAGCACCATCCGGCACGCAGCTGCAGTCACTGTGTAGTTAATGGATAGACATAACATCTATAGACCACCATCACACGCGCAGCTCCTGTCACTGTGCAGTTAGTGGATAGACACAACATCTATAGACCACCATCAGGCGTGCAACTGCAGTCACTGTGGATAGATATAACATCTATAGACCACCATCAGGCGTGCAGCTGCGGTCACTGTGTCGTTAGTGGGTAGACATAACGTCTATAGACCACCATCAGGCGTGCAGCTGCAGTCACTGTGTAGTTAGTGGGTAGACATAACTTCTATAGACCACCATCAGGCATGCAGCTGCTGTCACTGTGCAGTTAGTGAATGGACATATCATCTATAGACCACCATCAGGCGTGCAGCTGCGGTCACTGTGCAGTTAGTGGATGGACAAAACATCTATCGACCACCATCAGGCATGCAGCTGGGGTCACTGTGTAGTTAGTGGATGAACATAGCATCTATAGACCACCATCAGCGTGCAGCTGCAGTCACTGTGTAGTTAGTGGATAGACATAACATTTATAGACCACCATCAGCGTGCAGCTGCAGTCACTTTGTAGTTAGTGGATGGACATAACATCTATAGACCACCATCAGAGTGCAGCTGCAGTCACGGTGTAGTTAATGGATAGACATAACATCACAGCACCATCAGGCGTGCAGCTGCTGTCACTGTGTCGTTAGGGGGTAGACATAACATCTATAGACCACCATCAGCGTGCAGCTGCAGTCACTGTGTCGTTAGTGGATGGACATAGCATCTATAGACCACCATCAGGCGTGCAGCTGCGGTCACTGTGTCGTTAGTTGGTAGACATAACATCTATAGACCACCATCAGGCGTGCAGCTGCAGTCACTATGTAGTTAGTGGATAGACATAACATCACAGCACCATCAGCGTGGAGATGCAGTCACTGTGTAGTTAGTGGGTAAACATAACTTCTATAGACCACCATCAGGCATGCAGCTGCTCTCACTGTGACGTTAGTGGATAGACATAATGTCTATAGACCACCATCAGGCGTGCAGCTGCAGTCACTGTGTCGTTAGTGGATAGACATAACATCTATAGAGCACCATCAGGCGGGCAGCTGCTGTCACTGTGTCATTAGTGGGTAGACATAACATCTATAAACCACCATCAGCGTGCAGCTGCTGTCACTGCGTAGTTAGTGGATAGATATAACATCACAGCACCATCAGGCGTGCAGCTGCTGTCACTGTGTCGTTAGTGGGTAGACATAACATCTATAGACCACCATCAGCGTGCAGCTGCTGTCACTATGTAGTTAGTGGATAGACATAACATCACAGCACCATCAGGCGTGCAGCTGCTGTCACTGTGTTGTTAGTGGGTAGACATAACATCTATAGACCACCATCAGCGTGCAGCTGCTGTCACTGTGTAGTTAGTGGATAGACATAACATCTATAGACCACCATCAGGCACAGGCTGCAGTCACTGTGTAGTTAGTGGGTAGACATGACATCTATAGACCACCATCAGGCACGCAGCTGCAGTCACTGTGTAGTTAGTGGATAGACATAACATCTATAGAGCACCATCAGGCGCGCAGCTGCAGTCACTGTGTCGTTAGTGGATGGACATAGCATCTATAGACCACCATCAGGCGCGCAGCTGCAGTCACTGTGTAGTTAGTGGATAGACATAACATCTATAGAGCACCATCAGGCGTGCAGCTGCAGTCACTGTGTCGTTAGTGGATGGACATAGCATCTATAGACCACCATCAGGCGCGCAGCTGCAGTCACTGTGTAGTTAGTGGATAGACATAACATCTATAGAGCACCATCAGGCGTGCAGCTGCAGTCACTGTGTTGTTAGTGGATGGACATAGCATCTATAGGCCACAATCAGGCGCGCAGCTGGAGTCACTGTGTCGTTAGTGGGTAGACATAACATCTATAGAGCACCATCAGGCGCGCAGCTGCTGTCACTGTGTAGTTAGTGGATAGATATAACATCTATAAACCACCATCAGCGTGCAGCTGTTGTCACTGTGTAGCTAGTGGATAGACATAAAATCTATAGAGCACTATCAGGCGTGCAACTGCAGTCACTGTGCAGTTTGTGGATAGACATAACATGTATATACCACCATCAGGCGTGCAGCTGTGCTCACTGTGTCATTAGTGGGTAGACATAACATCTATAGACCACCATTAGCGTGCAGCTACAGTCACGGTGTAGTTAATGGGTAGACATAGCATCTATAGACCACCATCAGGCGTGCAGCTGCGGTCACTGTGTCGTTAGTGGGTAGACATAACATCTATAGACCACCATCAGGCGTGCAGCTGCAGTCACTATGTAGTTAGTGGATAGACATAACATCACAGCACCATCAGCGTGGAGATGCAGTCACTGTGTAGTTAGTGGGTAAACATAACTTCTATAGACCACCATCAGGCATGCAGCTGCTCTCACTGTGACGTTAGTGGATAGACATAGCATCTAGAGACCACCATCAGGCGTGCAGCTGCGGTCACTGTGTCGTTAGTGGGTAGACATAACATCTATAGACCACCATCAGGCGTGCAGCTGCAGTCACTATGTAGTTAGTGGATAGACATAACATCACAGCACCATCAGCGTGGAGATGCAGTCACTGTGTAGTTAGTGGGTAAACATAACTTCTATAGACCACCATCAGGCATGCAGCTGCTCTCACTGTGACGTTAGTGGATAGACATAATGTCTATAGACCACCATCAGGCGTGCAGCTGCAGTCACTGTGTCGTTAGTGGATAGACATAACATCTATAGAGCACCATCAGGCGGGCAGCTGCTGTCACTGTGTCATTAGTGGGTAGACATAACATCTATAAACCACCATCAGCGTGCAGCTGCTGTCACTGCGTAGTTAGTGGATAGATATAACATCACAGCACCATCAGGCGTGCAGCTGCTGTCACTGTGTCGTTAGTGGGTAGACATAACATCTATAGACCACCATCAGCGTGCAGCTGCTGTCACTATGTAGTTAGTGGATAGACATAACATCACAGCACCATCAGGCGTGCAGCTGCTGTCACTGTGTTGTTAGTGGGTAGACATAACATCTATAGACCACCATCAGCGTGCAGCTGCTGTCACTGTGTAGTTAGTGGATAGACATAACATCTATAGACCACCATCAGGCACAGGCTGCAGTCACTGTGTAGTTAGTGGGTAGACATGACATCTATAGACCACCATCAGGCACGCAGCTGCAGTCACTGTGTAGTTAGTGGATAGACATAACATCTATAGAGCACCATCAGGCGTGCAGCTGCAGTCACTGTGTCGTTAGTGGATGGACATAGCATCTATAGACCACCATCAGGCGCGCAGCTGCAGTCACTGTGTAGTTAGTGGATAGACATAACATCTATAGAGCACCATCAGGCGTGCAGCTGCAGTCACTGTGTTGTTAGTGGATGGACATAGCATCTATAGGCCACAATCAGGCGCGCAGCTGGAGTCACTGTGTCGTTAGTGGGTAGACATAACATCTATAGAGCACCATCAGGCGCGCAGCTGCTGTCACTGTGTAGTTAGTGGATAGATATAACATCTATAAACCACCATCAGCGTGCAGCTGTTGTCACTGTGTAGCTAGTGGATAGACATAAAATCTATAGAGCACTATCAGGCGTGCAACTGCAGTCACTGTGCAGTTTGTGGATAGACATAACATGTATATACCACCATCAGGCGTGCAGCTGTGCTCACTGTGTCATTAGTGGGTAGACATAACATCTATAGACCACTATTAGCGTGCAGCTACAGTCACGGTGTAGTTAATGGATAGACATAACATCTATAGAGCACCATCCGGCACGCAACTGCAGTCACTGTGTAGTTAATGGATAGAGATAATGTCTATAGACCACCATCAGGCGCGCAGCTGCTGTCACTGTGCAGTTAGTGGATAGACATAACGTCTATAGAGCACCATCAGGCACGCAGCTGCAGTCACTGTGCAGTTAATGGATAGAGATAATGTCTATAGACCACCATCAGGCGCGCAGCTGCTGTCACTGTGCAGTTAGTGGATAGACATAACGTCTATAGAGCACCATCAGGCACGCAGCTGCAGTCACTGTGCAGTTAATGGATAGAGATAATGTCTATAGACCACCATCAGGCGCGCAGCTGCTATCACTGTGCAGTTAGTGGATAGACATAACGTCTATAGAGCACCATCAGGCACGCAGCTGCAGTCACTGTGTAGTTAGTGGATGGACATAACATCTATAGACCCCCATCAGGCGCGCAGCTGCGGTCACTGTGTTGTTAGTGGGTAGACATAACATCTATAGACCACCATTAGCGTGCAGCTGCAGTCACGGTGTAGTTAATGGATAGAAATAACATCTATAGACCAACATCACGCGCGCAGCTGCTGTCACTGTGCAGTTAGTGGATAGACACAACATCTATAGACCACCATCAGGCGTGCAACTGCAGTCACTGTGCAGTTTGTGGATAGATATTACATCTATAGACCACCATCAGGCGTGCAGCTGCGGTCATTGTGTCGTTAGTGGGTAGACATAACATCTATAGACCACCATTAGCGTGCAGCTGCAGTCACGGTGTAGTTAATGGATAGACATAACATCCATAGACCACCATCACACGCGCAGCTGCTATCACTGTGCAGTTAGTGGATAGACACAACATCTATAGACCACCATCAGGAGTGCAACTGCAGTCACTGTGCAGTTTGTGGATAGATATAACATCTATAGACCACCATCAGGCGTGCAGCTGCGGTCACTGTGTCGTTAGTGGGTAGACATAACATCTATAGACCACCATCAGGCGTGCAGCTGCAGTCACTATGTAGTTAGTGGATAGACATAACATCACAGCACCATCAGCGTGGAGCTGCAGTCACTGTGCAGTTTGTGGATAGATATAACATCTATAGACCACCATCAGGCGCGCAGCTGCAGTCACTGGGTAGTTAGTGGGTAGACATAACATCTAAAGACCACCATCAGGCACGCAGCTGCAGTCACTGTGTAGTTAGTGGATAGACATAACATCTATAGAGCACCATAAGGCGCGCAGCTGTAGTCACTGTGTCGTTAGTGGATGGACATAGCATCTATAGACACCATCAGGCGCGCAGCTGCAGTCACTGTGTAGTTAGTGGATAGACAAAACATCTATAGAGCTCCATCAGGCGTGCAGCTGCAGTCACTGTGTTGGTAGTGGATGGACATAGCATATATAGACCACCATAAGGCGCGCAGCTGCAGTCACTGTGTCGTTAGTGGGTAGACATAACATCTATAGAGCACAATCAGGCGCGCAGCTGCTGTCACTGTGTAGCTAGTGGATAGACATAACATCTATAGAGCACCATCAGGCACCCAGCTGCAGTCACTGTGCAGTTAATGGATAGAGATAATGTCTATAGACCACCATCAGGCGTGCAACTGCAGTCACTGTGTAGTTAGTGGATGGACATAACATCTATAGACCACCATCAGGCGTGCAACTGCAGTCACTGTGCAGTTTGTGGATAGACATAACATGTATATACCACCATCAGGCGTGCAGCTGTGGTCACTGTGTCGTTAGTGGGTAGACATTAGCGTGCAGCTGCAGTCACGGTGTACTTAATGGATAGACATAACATCTATATTGCACCATCCGGCACGCAGCTGCAGTCACTGTGTAGTTAATGGATAGAGATAATGTCTATAGACCACCATCAGGCACGCAGCTGCTGTCACTGTGCAGTTAGTGGATAGACATAAAGTCTATAGAGCACCATCAGGCACGCAGCTGCAGTCACTGTGCAGTTAATGGATAGAGAAAATGTCTATAGACCACCATCAGGCGCGCAGCTGCTGTCACTGTGCAGTTTGTGGATAGACATAACATGTATATACCACCATCAGGTATGCAACTGCGGTCACTGTGTCGTTAGTGGGTAGACATAACATCTATAGACCACCATTAGCGTGCAGCTGCAATCATGGTGTAGTTAATGGATAGACATAACATCTATAGAGCAGCATCAGGCGTGCAGCTGCAGTCACTGTGTAGTTAATGGATAGACATAACATCTATAGACCACCATCACGCGCGCAGCTGCTGTCACTGTGCAGTTACTGGATAGACATAACATGTATATACCACCATCAGGTATGCAACTGCGGTCACTGTGTCGTTAGTGGGTAGACATAACATCTATAGACCACCATTAGCGTGCAGCTGCAGTCACGGTGTAGTTAATGGATAGACATAACATCTATAGAGCAGCATCAGGCGTGCAGCTGCAGTCACTGTGTAGTTAATGGATAGACATAACATCTATAGACCACCATCAGGCGTGCAGCTGCGGTCACTGTGTCATTAGTGGGTAGACATAACATCTATAGACCACCATCAGGCGTGCAGCTGCAGTCACTATGTTGTTAGTGGATAGACATAACATCACAGCACCATCAGCATGGAGCTGCAGTCACTGTGCAGTTTGTGGATAGATATAACATCTATAGACCACCATCAGGCGCGCAGCTGCAGTCACTGTGTAGTTAGTGGGTAGACAGAACATCTATAGACCACCACCAGGCACGCAGCTGCAATCACTGCGTAGTTAGTGGATAGACATGACATCTATAGAGCACCATCAGGCGCGCAGCTGCAGTAACTGTGTCGTTAGTGGATGGACATAGCATCTATAGACCACCATCAGGCGCGCAGCTGCAGTCACTGTGTAGTTAGTGGATAGACATAACATCTATAGAGCACCATCAGGCGTGCAGCTGCAGCCACTGTGTTGTTAGTCTATGGACATAGCATCTATAGACCACCATCAGGCGCGCAGCTGCAGTCACTGTGTCGTTAGTGGGTAGACATAACATCTATAGAGCACCATAAGGCGCGCAGCTGCTGTCACTGTGTAGTCAGTGGACAGACATAACATCTATAAACAACCATCAGCGTGCAGCTGCTGTCGCTGTGTAGCTAGTGGATAGACATAACATCTATAGAGCACCATCAGGCACGCAGCTGCAGTCACTGTGCAGTTAATGGATAGAGATAATGTCTATAGACCACCATCAGGCGCGCAGCTGCTGTCACTGTGCAGTGAGTGGATAGACATAACGTCTATAGAGCACCATCATGCGTGCAACTGCAGTCACTGTGTAGTTAGTGGATGGACATAACATCTATAGACCACCATCAGGCGTGCAACTGCAGTCACTGTGCAGTTTGTGGATAGACATAACATGTATATACCACCATCAGGCATGCAGCTGTGGTCACTGTGTCGTTAGTGGGTAGACATAACATCTATAGACCACCATTAGCGTGCAGCTGCAGTCACGGTGTAGTTAATGGATAGACATAACATCTATAGAACACCATCCGGCACGCAGCTGCAGTCACTGTGTAGTTAATGGATAGAGATAATGTCTATAGACCACCATCAGGTGCGCAGCTGCTGTCACTGTGCAGTTAGTGGATAGACATAATGTCTATAGAGCACCATCAGGCGCGCAGCTGCTGTCACTGTGCAGTTTGTGGATAGACATAACATGTATATACCACCATCAGGTGTGCAGCTGCGGTCACTGTGTAGTTAATGGATAGAGATAATGTCTATAGACCACCATTAACGTGCAGCTGCTGTCACTGTGCAGTTTGTGGATAGACATAACATGTATATACCACCATCAGGTGTGCAGCTGCGGTCACTGTGTAGTTAATGGATAGAGATAATGTCTATAGACCACCATTAACGTGCAGCTGCAGTCACGGTGTAGTTAATGGATAGACATAACATCTATAGAGAAGCATCAGGCGTGCAGCTGCAGTCACGGTGTATTTAATGAATAGACATAACATCTATAGAGCACCATCCGGCACGCAGCTGCAGTCACTGTGTAGTTAATGGATAGAGATAATGTCTATAGACCACCATTAGCGTGCAGCTGCAGTCACGGTGTTGTTAATGGATAGACATAACATCTATAGACCACCATCATGCGTTCAACTGCAGTCACTGTGCAGTTAGTGGATAGATATAACATTTATAGACCACCATCAGGCGTGCAGCTGCGGTCACTGTGTCGTTAGTGGGTAGACATAACATCTATAGACCACCATCAGGCGTGCAGCTGCAGTCACTATGTAGTTAGTGGATAGACATAACATCACAGCACCATTAGTGTGGAGCTGCAGTCACTGTGCAGTTTGTGGATAGATATAACATCTATAGACCACCATCAGGCACGCAGCTGCAGTCACTGTGTAGTTAGTGGGTAGACAGAACATCTATAGACCACCATCAGGCACGCAGCTGCAGTCACTGTGTAGTTAGTGGATAGACATAACATCTATAGAGCACCATCAGGCGCGCAGCTGCAGTCACTGTGTCGTTAGTGGATTGACATAGCATCTATAGACCACCATCAGGCGTGCAGCTGCGGTCACTGTGTCGTTAGTGGGTAGACATAACATCTATAGACCACCATCAGGCGTGCAGCTGCAGTCACTATGTAGTTAGTGGATAGACATAACATCACAGCACCATCAGCGTGGAGATGCAGTCACTGTGTAGTTAGTGGGTAAACATAACTTCTATAGACCACCATCAGGCATGCAGCTGCTCTCACTGTGACGTTAGTGGATAGACATAATGTCTATAGACCACCATCAGGCGTGCAGCTGCAGTCACTGTGTCGTTAGTGGATAGACATAACATCTATAGAGCACCATCAGGCGTGCAACTGCTGTCACTGTGTCGTTAGTGGGTAGACATAACATCTATAAACCACCATCAGCGTGCAGCTGCTGTCACTGCGTAGTTAGTGGATAGATATAACATCACAGCACCATCAGGCGTGCAGCTGCTGTCACTGTGTCGTTAGTGGGTAGACATAACATCTATAGACCACCATCAGCATGCAGCTGCTGTCACTATGTAGTTAGTGGATAGACATAACATCACAGCACCATCAGGCGTGCAGCTGCTGTCACTGTGTTGTTAGTGGGTAGACATAACATCTATGAACCACCATCAGCGTGCAGCTGCTGTCACTGTGTAGTTAGTGGGTAGACATGACATCTATAGACCACCATCAGGCACGCAGCTGCAGTCACTGTGTAGTTAGTGGATAGACATAACATCTATAGAGCACCATCAGGCGCGCAGCTGCAGTCACTGTGTCGTTAGTGGATGGACATAGCATCTATAGACCACCATCAGGCGCGCAGCTGCAGTCACTGTGTAGTTAGTGGATAGACATAACATCTATAGAGCACCATCAGGCGTGCAGCTGAAGTCACTGTGTCGTTAGTGGATGGACATAGCATCTATAGACCACCATCAGGCGCGCAGCTGCAGTCACTGTGTAGTTAGTGGATAGACATAACATCTATAGAGCACCATCAGGCGTGCAGCTGCAGTCACTGTGATGTTAGTGGATGGACATAGCATCTATAGGCCACAATCAGGCGCGCAGCTGGAGTCACTGTGTCGTTAGTGGGTAGACATAACATCTATAGAGCACCATCAGGCGCGCAGCTGCTGTCACTGTGTAGTTAGTGGATAGATATAACATCTATAAACCACCATCAGCGTGCAGCTGTTGTCACTGTGTAGCTAGTGGATAGACATAAAATCTATAGAGCACTATCAGGCGTGCAACTGCAGTCACTGTGCAGTTTGTGGATAGACATAACATGTATATACCACCATCAGGCGTGCAGCTGTGGTCACTGTGTCATTAGTGGGTAGACATAACATCTATAGACCACCATTAGCGTGCAGCTACAGTCACAGTGTAGTTAATGGATAGACATAACATCTATAGAGCACCATCCGGCACGCAACTGCAGTCACTGTGTAGTTAATGGATAGAGATAATGTCTATAGACCACCATCAGGCGCGCAGCTGCTGTCACTGTGCAGTTAGTGGATAGACATAACGTCTATAGAGCACCATCAGGCACGCAGCTGCAGTCACTGTGCAGTTAATGGATAGAGATAATGTCTATAGACCACCATCAGGCGCGCAGCTGCTGTCACTGTGCAGTTAGTGGATAGACATAACGTCTATAGAGCACCATCAGGCACGCAGCTGCAGTCACTGTGAAGTTAATGGATAGAGATAATGTCTATAGACCACCATCAGGCGCGCAGCTGCTATCACTGTGCAGTTAGTGGATAGACATAACGTCTATAGAGCACCATCAGGCACGCAGCTGCAGTCACTGTGTAGTTAGTGGATGGACATAACATCTATAGACCACCATCAGGCGCGCAGCTGCCGTCACTGTGTCGTTAGTGGGTAGACATAACATCTATAGACCACCATTAGAGTGCAGCTGCAGTCACGGTGTAGTTAATGGATAGAAATAACATCTATAGACCAACATCACGCGTGCAGCTGCTGTCACTGTGCAGTTAGTGCATAGACACAACATCTATAGACCACCATCAGGCGTGCAACTGCAGTCACTGTGCAGTTTGTGGATAGATATAACATCTATAGACCACCATCAGGCGTGCAGCTGCGGTCACTGTGTCGTTAGTGGGTAGACATAACATCTATAGACCACCATTAGCGTGCAGCTGCAGTCACGGTGTAGTTAATGGATAGACATAACATCCATAGACCACCATCACACGCGCAGCTGCTATCACTGTGCAGTTAGTGGATAGACACAACATCTATAGACCACCATCAGGAGTGCAACTGCAGTCACTGTGCAGTTTGTGGATAGACATAACATCACAGCACCATCAGCGTGGAGCTGCAGTCACTGTGCAGTTTGTGGATAGATATAACATCTATAGACCACCATCAGGCGCGCAGCTGTAGTCACTGGGTAGTTAGTGGGTAGACATAACATCTAAAGACCACCATCAGGCACGCAGCTGCAGTCACTGTGTAGTTAGTGGATAGACATAACATCTATAGAGCACCATAAGGCGCGCAGCTGTAGTCACTGTGTCGTTAGTGGATGGACATAGCATCTATAGACCACCATCAGGCGCGCAGCTGCAGTCACTGTGTAGTTAGTGGATAGACAAAACATCTATAGAGCTCCATCAGGCGTGCAGCTGCAGTCACTGTGTTGGTAGTGGATGGACATAGCATATATAGACCACCATAAGGCGCGCAGCTGCAGTCACTGTGTCGTTAGTGGGTAGACATAACATCTATAGAGCACCATCAGGCGCGCAGCTGCTGTCACTGTGTAGTTAGTGGATAGACATAACATCTATAAACCACCATCAGCGTGCAGCTGCTGTCACTGTGTAGCTAGTGGATAGACATAACATCTATAGAGCACCATCAGGCACGCAGCTGCAGTCACTGTGCAGTTAATGGATAGAGATAATGTCCATAGACCACCATCAGGCGCGCAGCTGCTGTCACTGTGCAGTTAGTGGATAGAGATAATGTCTATAGACCACCATCAGGTGTGCAACTGCAGTCACTGTGTAGTTAGTGGATGGACGTTAGTGGGTAGACATAACATCTATAGAGCAATAACATCTATAGAGCACCATCAGGCGCGCAGCTGCTGTCACTGTGTAGTTAGTGGATAGACATAACATCTATAAACCACCATCAGCGTGCAGCTGCTGTCACTGTGTAGCTAGTGGATAGACATAACATCTATAGAGCACCATCAGGCACCCAGCTGCAGTCACTGTGCAGTTAATGGATAGAGATAATGTCTATAGACCACCATCAGGCGTGCAACTGCAGTCACTGTGTAGTTAGTGGATGGACATAACATCTATAGACCACCATCAGGCGTGCAACTGCAGTCACTGTGCAGTTTGTGGATAGACATAACATGTATATACCACCATCAGGCTTGCAGCTGTGGTCACTGTGTCGTTAGTGGGTAGACATTAGCGTGCAGCTGCAGTCACGGTGTAGTTAATGGATAGACATAACATCTATATTGCACCATCCGGCACGCAGCTGCAGTCACTGTGTAGTTAATGGATAGAGATAATGTCTATAGACCACCATCAGGCGCTCAGCTGCTGTCACTGTGCAGTTAGTGGATAGACATAAAGTCTATAGAGCACCATCAGGCACGCAGCTGCAGTCACTGTGCAGTTAATGGATAGAGATAATGTCTATAGACCACCATCAGGCGCGCAGCTGCTGTCACTGTGCAGTTTGTGGATAGACATAACATGTATATACCACCATCAGGTATGCAACTGCGGTCACTGTGTCGTTAGTGGGTAGACATAACATCTATAGACCACCATTAGCGTGCAGCTGCAGTCACGGTGTAGTTAATGGATAGACATAACATGTATATACCACCATCAGGTATGCAACTGCGGTCACTGTGTCGTTAGTGGGTAGACATAACATCTATAGACCACCAGCAGGCGCGCAGCTGCAGTCACTGTGTAGTTAGTGGATAGACATAACATCTATAGAGCACCATCAGGCGTGCAGCTGCAGTCACTGTGTTGTTAGTGGATGGACATAGCATCTATAGGCCACAATCAGGCGCGCAGCTGGAGTCACTGTGTCGTTAGTGGGTAGACATAACATCTATAGAGCACCATCAGGCGCGCAGCTGCTGTCACTGTGTAGTTAGTGGATAGATATAACATCTATAAACCACCATCAGCGTGCAGCTGTTGTCACTGTGTAGCTAGTGGATAGACATAAAATCTATAGAGCACTATCAGGCGTGCAACTGCAGTCACTGTGCAGTTTGTGGATAGACATAACATGTATATACCACCATCAGGCGTGCAGCTGTGGTCACTGTGTCATTAGTGGGTAGACATAACATCTATAGACCACCATTAGCGTGCAGCTACAGTCACGGTGTAGTTAATGGATAGACATAACATCTATAGAGCACCATCCGGCACGCAACTGCAGTCACTGTGTAGTTAATGGATAGAGATAATGTCTATAGACCACCATCAGGCGCGCAGCTGCTGTCACTGTGCAGTTAGTGTATAGACATAACGTCTATAGACCACCATCAGGCACGCAGCTGCAGTCACTGTGCAGTTAATGGATAGAGATAATGTCTATAGACCACCATCAGGCGCGCAGCTGCTGTCACTGTGCAGTTAGTGGATAGACATAACGTCTATAGAGCACCATCAGGCACGCAGCTGCAGTCACTGTGAAGTTAATGGATAGAGATAATGTCTATAGACCACCATCAGGCGCGCAGCTGCTATCACTGTGCAGTTAGTGGATAGACATAACGTCTATAGAGCACCATCAGGCACGCAGCTGCAGTCACTGTGTAGTTAGTGGATGGACATAACATCTATAGACCACCATCAGGTGCGCAGCTGCCGTCACTGTGTCGTTAGTGGGTAGACATAACATCTATAGACCACCATTAGCGTGCAGCTGCAGTCACGGTGTAGTTAATGGATAGAAATAACATCTATAGACCAACATCACGCGCGCAGCTGCTGTCACTGTGCAGTTAGTGGATAGACACAACATCTATAGACCACCATCAGGCGTGCAACTGCAGTCACTGTGCAGTTTGTGGATAGATATAATATCTATAGACCACCATCAGGCGTGCAGCTGCGGTCACTGTGTCGTTAGTGGGTAGACATAACATCTATAGACCACCATTAGCGTGCAGCTGCAGTCACGGTGTAGTTAATGGATAGACATAACATCCATAGACCACCATCACACGCGCAGCTGCTATCACTGTGCAGTTAGTGGATAGACACAACATCTATAGACCACCATCAGGAGTGCAACTGCAGTCACTGTGCAGTTTGTGGATAGATATAACATCTATAGACCACCATCAGGCGTGCAGCTGCGGTCACTGTGTCGTTAGTGGGTAGACATAACATCTATAGACCACCATCAGGCGTGCAGCTGCAGTCACTATGTAGTTAGTGGATAGACGTAACATCACAGCACCATCAGCGTGGAGCTGCAGTCACTGTGCAGTTTGTGGATAGATATAACATCTATAGACCACCATCAGGCGCGCAGCTGTAGTCACTGGGTAGTTAGTGGGTAGACATAACATCTAAAGACCACCATCAGGCACGCAGCTGCAGTCACTGTGTAGTTAGTGGATAGACATAACATCTATAGAGCACCATAAGGCACGCAGCTGTAGTCACTGTGTCGTTAGTGGATGGACATAGCATCTATAGACCACCATCAGGCGCGGAGCTGCAGTCACTGTGTACTTAGTGGATAGACAAAACATCTATAGAGCTCCATCAGGCGTGCAGCTGCAGTCACTGTGTTGGTAGTGGATGGACATAGCATATATAGACCACCATAAGGCGCGCAGCTGCAGTCACTGTGTCGTTAGTGGGTAGACATAACATCTATAGAGCACCATCAGGCGCGCAGCTGCTGTCACTGTGTAGTTAGTGGATAGACATAACATCTATAAACCACCATCAGCGTGCAGCTGCTGTCACTGTGTAGCTAGTGGATAGACATAACATCTATAGAGCACCATCAGGCACTCAGCTGCAGTCACTGTGCAGTTAATGGATAGAGATAATGTCCATAGACCACCATCAGGCGCGCAGCTGCTGTCACTGTGCAGTTAGTGGATAGAGATAATGTCTATAGACCACCATCAGGTGTGCAACTGCAGTCACTGTGTAGTTAGTGGATGGACGTTAGTGGGTAGACATAACATCTATAGAGCAATAACATCTATAGAGCACCATCAGGCGCGCAGCTGCTGTCACTGTGTAGTTAGTGGATAGACATAACATCTATAAACCACCATCAGCGTGCAGCTGCTGTCACTGTGTAGCTAGTGGATAGACATAACATCTATAGAGCACCATCAGGCACCCAGCTGCAGTCACTGTGCAGTTAATGGATAGAGATAATGTCTATAGACCACCATCAGGCGTGCAACTGCAGTCACTGTGTAGTTAGTGGATGGACATAACATCTATAGACCACCATCAGGCGTGCAACTGCAGTCACTGTGCTGTTTGTGGATAGACATTAGCGTGCAGCTGCAGTCACGGTGTAGTTAATGGATAGACATAACATCTATATTGCACCATCCGGCACGCAGCTGCAGTCACTGTGTAGTTAATGGATAGAGATAATGTCTATAGACCACCATCAGGCGCGCAGCTGCTGTCACTGTGCAGTTAGTGGATAGACATAAAGTCTATAGAGCACCATCAGGCACGCAGCTGCAGTCACTGTGCAGTTAATGGATAGAGATAATGTCTATAGACCACCATCAGGCGCGCAGCTGCTGTCACTGTGCAGTTTGTGGATAGACATAACATGTATATACCACCATCAGGTACGCAACTGCGGTCACTGTGTCGTTAGTGGGTAGACATAACATCTATAGACCACCATTAGCGTGCAGCTGCAGTCACGGTGTAGTTAATGGATAGACATAACATCTATAGAGCAGCATCAGGCGTGCAGCTGCAGTCACTGTGTAGTTAATGGATAGACATAACATCTATAGACCACCATCACGCGCGCAGCTGCTGTCACTGTGCAGTTACTGGATAGACATAACATGTATATACCACCATCAGGTATGCAACTGCGGTCACTGTGTCGTTAGTGGGTAGACATAACATCTATAGACCACCATTAGCGTGCAGCTGCAGTCACGGTGTAGTTAATGGATAGACATAACATCTATAGAGCAGCATCAGGCGTGCAGCTGCAGTCACTGTGTAGTTAAAGGATAGACATAACATCTATAGACCACCATCAGGCGTGCAGCTGCGTTCACTGTGTCATTAGTGGGTAGACATAACATCTATAGACCACCATCAGGTGTGCAGCTGCAGTCACTATGTTGTTAGTGGATAGACATAACATCACAACACCATCAGCATGGAGCTGCAGTCACTGTGCAGTTTGTGGATAGATATAACATCTATAGACCACCATCAGGCGCGCAGCTGCAGTCACTGTGTAGTTAGTGGGTAGACAGAACATCTATAGACCACCACCAGGCACGCAGCTGCAGTCACTGTGTAGTTAGTGGAGAGACATGACATCTATAGAGCACCATCAGGCGCGCAGCTGCAGTAACTGTGTCGTTAGTGGATGGACATAGCATCTATAGACCACCATCAGGCGCGCAGCTGCAGTCACTGTGTAGTTAGTGGATAGACATAACATCTATAGAGCACCATCAGGCGTGCAGCTGCAGTCACTGTGTTGTTAATCTATGGACATAGCATCTATAGACCACCATCAGGTGCGCAGCTGCAGTCACTGTGTCGTTAGTGGGTAGACATAACATCTATAGAGCACCATCAGGCGCGCAGCTGCTGTCACTGTGTAGTCAGTGGACAGACATAACATCTATAAACAACCATCAGCGTGCAGCTGCTGTCGCTGTGTAGCTACTGGATAGACATAACATCTATAGAGCACCATCAGGCACGCAGCTGCAGTCACTGTGCAGTTAATGGATAGAGATAATGGGCCTCATTCCGAATACGGCGCTAACCAATGGCGCTATTAACGCCTTGGTTGACGCCGTACCCGGACCGGCAGCGCCTTGGTGGATGGCGGAATTACCGTCCCATTCCAAGGTTGGCGGGGCGGTAATTCCCCAATCCCCATTTACCCTTCCCCATTCCCATTCTTGCCCCATAGGGCATAATGGGAGTGGGGAAGGCGTTAATTACGCCACCGTAAATTACGGTGGCGTAATTAACATCAAGGTCCCTTAGCGCCATGGATTTTAACACCTGCTAAAAGCAGGTGTTAAAACCTCCATGGCGCAAAGGGAACTCGGAGTATGGCGGTAAGGGATTACCGCCACCGCTCTCGTTAGCGGTGGCCACTATCCCTTACCGCCATACTCGGAATGAGGCCCAATGTCTATAGACCACCATCAGGCGCGCAGCTGCTGTCACTGTGCAGTTAGTGGATAGACATAACGTCTATAGAGCACCATCATGCGTGCAACTGCAGTCACTGTGTAGTTAGTGGATGGACATAACATCTATAGACCACCATCAGGCGTGCAACTGCAGTCACTGTGCAGTTTGTGGATAGACATAACATGTATATACCACCATCAGGCATGCAGCTGTGGTCACTGTGTCGTTAGTGGGTAGACATAACATCTATAGACCACCATTAGCGTGCAGCTGCAGTCACGGTGTAGTTAATGGATAGACATAACATCTATAGAACACCATCCGGCACTGTGTAGTTAATGGATAGAGATAATGTCTATAGACCACCATCAGGTGCGCATCTGCTGTCACTGTGCAGTTAGTGGATAGACATAACGTCTATAGAGCACCATCAGGCACGCAGCTGCAGTCACTGTGCAGTTAATGGATAGAGATAATGTCTATAGACCACCGTCAGGCGCGCAGCTGCTGTCACTGTGCAGTTAATAGATAGAGATAATGTCTATAGACCACCATCAGGCGCGCAGCTGCTGTCACTGTGCAGTTTGTGGATAGACATAACATGTATATACCACCATCAGGTGTGCAGCTGCGGTCACTGTGTAGTTAATGGATAGAGATAATGTCTATAGACCACCATTAACGTGCAGCTGCAGTCACGGTGTAGTTAATGGATAGACATAACATCTATAGAGCAGCATCAGGCGTGCAGCTGCAGTCACGGTGTAGTTAATGGATAGACATAACATCTATAGAGCACCATCCGGCACGCAGCTGCAGTCACTGTATAGTTAATGGATAGAGATAATGTCTTTAGACCACCATTAGCGTGCAGCTGCAGTAACGGTGTTGTTAATGGATAGACATAACATCTATAGAGCAGCATCAGGCGTGCAGCTGCAGTCACTGTGTAGTTAATGGATAGACATAACATCTATAGACCACCATCACGCGCGCAGCTGCTGTCACTGTGCAGTTAGTGGATAGACACAACATCTATAGACCACCATCATGCGTTCAACTGCAGTCACTGTGCAGTTAGTGGATAGATATAACATTTATAGACCACCATCAGGCGTGCAGCTGCGGTCACTGTGTCGTTAGTGGGTAGACATAACATATATGGACCACCATCAGGCGTGCAGCTGCAGTCACTATGTAGTTAGTGGATAGACATAACATCACAGCACCATTAGCGTGGAGCTGCAGTCACTGTGCAGTTTGTGGATAGATATAACATCTATAGACCACCATCAGGCGCGCAGCTGCAGTCACTGTGTAGTTAGTGGGTAGACAGAACATCTATAGACCACCATCAGGCACGCAGCTGCAGTCACTGTGTAGTTAGTGGATAGACATAACATCTATAGAGCACCATCAGGCGCGCAGCTGCAGTCACTGTGTCGTTAGTGGATGGACATAGCATCTATAGACCACCATCAGGCGCGCAGCTGCAGTCACTGTGTAGTTAGTGGATAGACATAACATCTATAGAGCACCATCAGGCGCGCAGCTGCAGTCACTGTGTCGTTAGTGGATGGACATAGCATCTATAGACCACCATCAGGCGTGCAGCTGCGGTCACTGTGTCATTAGTGGGTAGACATAACATCTATATACCACCATCAGGCGTGCAGCTGCAGTCACTATGTAGTTAGTGGATAGACATAACATCACAGCACCATCAGCGTGGAGATGCAGTCACTGTGTAGTTAGTGGGTAGACATAACTTCTATAGACCACCATGAGGCATGCAGCTGCTCTCACTGTGCCGTTAGTGGATAGACATAATGTCTATAGACCACCATCAGGCGTGCAGCTGCGGTCACTGTGCAGTTAGTGGATGGACATAACATCTATAGACCAACATCAAGCGTGCAGCTGCAGTCACTGTGCAGTTAGTGAATGGACATATCATCTATAGACCACCATCAGGCGTGCAGCTGCGGTCACTGTGCAGTTAGTGGATGGACATAACATCTATAGACCACCATCAGGCATGCAGCTGGGGTCACTGTGTAGTTAGTGGATGAACATAGCATCTATAGACCACCATCAGCGTGCAGCTGCAGTCACTGTGTAGTTAGTGGATGGACATAACATTTATAGACCACCATCAGCGTGCAGCTGCAGTCACTGTGTAGTTATTGGATGGACATAACATCTATAGACCACCATCAGAGTGCAGCTGCAGTCACGGTGTAGTTAATGGATAGACATAACATCACAGCACCATCAGGCGTGCAGCTGCTGTCACTGTGTCGTTAGGGGGTAGACATAACATCTATAGACCACCATCAGCGTGCAGCTGCAGTCACTGTGTCGTTAGTGGATGGACATAGCATCTATAGACCACCATCAGGCGCGCAGCTGCAGTCACTGTGTCGTAAGTGGATTGAAACAGCATCTATAGACCACCATCGGCCGCGCAGCTGCAGTCACTGTGTCGTTAGTGGGTAGACATAACATCTATAGACCACAATCAGGCGTGCAGCCGCAGTCACTGTGTCGTTAGTGGATAGACATAACATCTATAGACCACCATCAGCGTGCAACTGCTGTCACTGTGTAGTTAGTGGATGGACATAGCATCTATAGACCACCATCAGCGTGCAGCTGCAGTCACGGTGTAGTTAATGGATAGACATAACATCTATAGACCACCATCAGGCGTGCAGCTTCAGTCACAGTGTCGTTAGTGGATGAACATAGCATCTATCGACCACCATCAGGCGTGCAGCCGCAGTCACTGTGCAGCTAGTGGATAGACATAACATCTATAGACCACCATCAGGCGCGCAGCTGCAGTCATTGTGTAGTTAATGGATAGACATAATATCTATAGAGCACCATCAGGCATGCAGCTGCGGTCACTGTGCAGTTAGTGGATGGACATAACATCTATAGACCACCATCAGGCATGCAGCTGCGGTCACTATGCAGTTAGTGGATGGACATAGCATCTATAGACCACCATCAGGCGCGCAGCTGCAGTCACTGTGTCGTTAGTGGATGGACATAACATCTATAGACCATCATCAGGCATGCAGCTGCGGTCACTGTGTAGTTAGTGGATGAACATAGCATCTATAGACCACCATCAGCGTGCAGCTGCAGTCACTGTGTAGTTAGTGGATGGACATAACATCTATAGACCACCATCAGCATGCAGCTGCAGTCACTGTGTAGTTAGTGGATGGACATAGCATCTATAGACCACCATAAGAGTGCAGCTGCAGTCACGGTGTAGTTAATGGATAGAAATAACATCACAGCACCATCAGGCGTGCAGCTGCTGTCACTATGTAGTTAATGGATAGACATAACATCTATAGACCACCATCACGCGTGCAGCTCCTGTCACTGTGCAGTTAGTGGATAGACACAACATCTATAGACCACCATCAGGCATGCAACTGCATTCACTGTGCAGTTTGTGGATAGATATAACATCTATAGACCACCATCAGGCGTGCAGCTGCGGTCACTGTGTCCTTAGTGGGTAGACATAACATCTATAGACCACCATCAGGCGTGCAGCTGCAGTCACTATGTAGTTAGTGGATAGGCATAACATCACAGCACCATCAGCGTGGAGCTGCAGTCACTGTGTAGTTAGTGGGTAGACATAACTTCTATAGACCACCATCAGGCATGCAGCTGCTCTCACTGTGCCGTTAGTGGATAGACATAATGTCTATAGACCACCATGAGGCGTGCAGCTGCGGTCACTGTGCAGTTAGTGAATGGACATATCATCTATAGACCACCATCAGGCGTGCAGCTGCGGTCACTGTGCAGTTAGTGGATGGACATAACATCTATAGACCACCATCAGGCATGCAGCTGGGGTCACTGTGTAGTTAGTGGATGAACATAGCATCTATGGACCACCATCAGCGTGCAGCAGCAGTCACTGTGTAGTTAGTGGATAGACATAACATTTATAGACCACCATCAGCGTGCAGCTGCAGTCACTGTGTAGTTAGTGGATGGACATAACATCTATAGACCACCATCAGAGTGCAGCTGCAGTCACGGTGTAGTTAATGGATAGACATAACATCACAGCACCATCAGGCGTGCAGCTGCTGTCACTGTGTCGTTAGGGGGTAGACATACCATCTATAGACCACCATCAGCGTGCAGCTGCAGTCACTGTGTCGTTAGTGGATGGACATAGCATCTATAGACCACCATCAGGCGCGCAGCTGCAGTCACTGTGTCGTAAGTGGATGGAAACAGCATCTATAGACCAACATCGGCCGCGCAGCTGCAGTCACTGTGTCGTTAGTGGGTAGACATAACATCTATAGACCACAATCAGGCGTGCAGCCGCAGTCAATGTGTCGTTAGTGGGTAGACATAACATCTATAGACCACCATCAGCGTGCAGCTGCTGTGTAGTTAGTGGATGGACATAGCATCTATAGACCACCATCAGCGTGCAGCTGCAGTCACGGTGTAGTTAATGGATAGACATAACATCTATAGACCACCATCAGGCGTGCAGCTTCAGTCACAGTGTCGTTAGTGGATGAACATAGCATCTATCGACCACCATCAGGCGTGCAGCCGCAGTCACTGTGCAGCTAGTGGATAGACATAACATCTATAGACCACCATCAGGCGCGCAGCTGCAGTCACTGTGTAGTTAATGGATAGACATAATATCTATAGAGCACCATCAGGCATGCAGCTGCGGTCACTGTGCAGTTAGTGGATGGACATAACATCTATAGACCACCATCAGGCATGCAGCTGCGGTCACTATGCAGTTAGTGGATGGACATAGCATCTATAGACCACCATCAGGCGGGCAGCTGCAGTCACTGTGTCGTTAGTGGATGGACATAACATCTATAGACCACCATCAGGCATGCTGCTGCTGTCACTATGTCGTTAGGGGGTGGACATAACATCTATAGACCTCCATCAGCGTGCAGCTGCAGTCACTGTGTCGTTAGTGGATGGACATATCATCTATAGACCACCATCAGGCGTGCAGCTGCGGTCACTGTGCAGTTAGTGGATGGACATAACATCTATAGACCACCATCAGGCATGCAGCTGGGGTCACTGTGTAGTTAGTGGATGAACATAGCATCTATAGACCACCATCAGCGTGCAGCTGCAGTCACTGTGTAGTTAGTGGATGGACATAACATTTATAGACCACCATCAGCGTGCAGCTGCAGTCACTGTGTAGTTATTGGATGGACATAACATCTATAGACCACCATCAGAGTGCAGCTGCAGTCACGGTGTAGTTAATGGATAGACATAACATCACAGCACCATCAGGCGTGCAGCTGCTGTCACTGTGTCGTTAGGGGGTAGACATAACATCTATAGACCACCATCAGCGTGCAGCTGCAGTCACTGTGTCGCTAGTGGATGGACATAGCATCTATAGACCACCATCAGGCGCGCAGCTGCAGTCACTGTGTCGTAAGTGGATGGAAACAGCATCTATAGACCACCATCGGCCGTGCAGCTGCAGTCACTGTGTCGTTAGTGGGTAGACATAACATCTATAGACCACAATCAGGCGTGCAGCCGCAGTCACTGTGTCGTTAGTGGGTAGACATAACATCTATAGACCACCATCAGCGTGCAGCTGCTGTCACTGTGTAGTTAGTGGATGGACATAGCATCTATAGACCACCATCAGCGTGCAGCTGCAGTCACGGTGTAGTTAATGGATAGACATAGCATCTATAGACCACCATCAGGCGTGCAGCTTCAGTCACAGTGTCGTTAGTGGATGAACATTGCATCTATCGACCACCATCAGGCGTGCAGCCGCAGTCACTGTGCAGCTAGTGGATAGACATAACATCTCTAGACCACCATCAGGCGTGCAGCTGCAGTCACTGTGTAGTTAATGGATAGACATAATATCTATAGAGCACCATCAGGCATGCAGCTGCAGTCACTGTGCAGTTAGTGGATGGACATAACATCTATAGACCACCATCAGGCATGCAGCTGCGGTCACTATGCACTTAGTGGATGGACATAGCATCGATAGACCACCGTCAGGCGCGCAGCTGCAGTCACTGTGTCATTAGTGGATGAACATAACATCTATAGACCACCATCAGGCATGCAGCTGCGGTCACTGTGTAGTTAGTGGATGAACATAGCATCTATAGACCACCATCAGCGTGCAGCTGCAGTCACTGTGTAGTTAGAGGATGGACATAACATCTATAGACCACCATCAGCGTGCAGCTGCAGTCACTGTGTAGTTAGTGGATGGACATAGCATCTATAGACCACCATAAGAGTGCAGCTGCAGTCACGGTGTAGTTAATGGATAGACATAACATCACAGCACCATCAGGCATGCTGCTGCTGTCACTATGTCGTTAGGGGGTGGACATAACATCTATAGACCTCCATCAGCGTGCAGCTGCAGTCACTGTGTCGTTAGTGGATGGACATATCATCTATAGACCACCATCAGGCGTGCAGCTGCAGTCACTGTGCAGTTAGTGGATGGACATAACATCTATAGACCACCACCAGGCATGCAGCTGGGGTCACTGTGTAGTTAGTGGATGAACATAGCATCTATAGACCACCATCAGCGTGCAGCTGCAGTCACTGTGTAGTTAGTGGATGGACATAACATTTATAGACCACCATCAGCGTGCAGCTGCAGTCACTGTGTAGTTATTGGATGGACATAACATCTATAGACCACCATCAGAGTGCAGCTGCAGTCACGGTGTAGTTAATGGATAGACACAACATCACAGCACCATCAGGCGTGCAGCTTCTGTCACTGTGTCGTTAGGGGGTAGACATAACATCTATAGACCACCATCAGCGTGCAGCTGCAGTCACTGTGTCGTTAGTGGATGGACATAGCATCTATAGACCACCATCAGGGGCGCAGCTGCAGTCACTGTGTCGTAAGTGGATGGAAACAGCATCGATTGACCACCATCGGCCGCGCAGCTGCAGTCACTGTGTCGTTAGTGGGTAGACATAACATCTATAGACCACAAGAAGGCGTGCAGCCGCAGTCACTGTGTCGTTAGTGGGTAGACATAACATCTATAGACCACCATCAGCGTGCAGCTGCTGTCACTGTGTAGTTAGTGGATGGACATAGCATCTATAGACCACCATCAGCGTGCAGCTGCAGTCACGGTGTAGTTAATGGATAGACATAACATCTATAGACCACCATCAGGCGTGCAGCTTCAGTCACAGTGTCGTTAGTGGATGAACATAGCATCTATCGACCACCATCTGGCGTGCAGCCGCAGTCACTGTGCAGCTAGTGGATAGACATAACATCTCTAGACCACCATCAGGCGCGCAGCTGCAGTCACTGTGTAGTTAATGGATAGACATAATATCTATAGAGCACCATCAGGCATGCAGCTGCGGTCACTGTGCAGTTAGTGGATGGACATAACATCTATAGACCACCATCAGGCATGCAGCTGCGGTCACTATGCACTTAGTGGATGGACATAGCATCGATAGACCACCGTCAGGCGCGCAGCTGCAGTCCCTGTGTCATTAGTGGATGAACATAACATCTATAGACCACCATCAGGCATGCAGCTGCGGTCACTGTGTAGTTAGTGGATGAACATAGCATCTATAGACCACCATCAGCGTGCAGCTGCAGTCACTGTGTAGTTAGAGGATGGACATAACATCTATAGACCACCATCAGCGTGCAGCTGCAGTCACTGTGTAGTTAGTGGATGGACATAGCATCTATAGACCACCATAAGAGTGCAGCTGCAGTCACGGTGTAGTTAATGGATAGACATAACATCACAGCACCATCAGGCGTGCTGCTGCTGTCACTATATAGTTAATGGATGGACATAGCATCTATAGACCACCATCAGGCGCGCAGCTGCAGTCACTGTGTCATTAATGGATGGAAACAACATCTATAGACCACCATCAGGCGCGCAGCTGCAGTCACTGTGTCATTAGTGGGTAGACATAACATCTACAGACCACCATCAGACGTGCAGCTGCAGTCACTGTGTCGTTAGTGGGTAGACATAACATCTATAGACCACCATCAGCGTGCAGCTGCAGTCACTGTGTAGTTAGTGGATGGACGTAGCATCTATAGACCACCATCAGCGTGCAGCTGCAGTCACGGTGTAGTTAATGGATAGACATAACATCTATAGACCACCATCAGGCGTGCAGCTTCAGTCACAGTGTCGTTAGTGGATGAACATAGCATCTATCGACCACCATCAGGCGTGCAGCCGCAGTCACTGTGCAGCTAGTGGATAGACATAACATCTATAGACCACCATCAGGCGCGCAGCTGCAGTCACTGTGTAGTTAATGGATAGACATAACATCTATAGAGCACCATCAGGCATGCAGCTGCGGTCACTGTGCAGTTAGTGGATGGACATAGCATCTATAGACCACCATCAGGCGCGCAGCTGCAGTTACTGTGTCGTTAGTGGATGGACATAACATCTATAGAGCACCAAGAGCGTGCAGCTGCAGTCACTGTGTCGTAAGTGGATCGACATAGCATCTATAGACCACCATCAGCGTGCAGCTGCAGTCACTGTGTAGTTAGTGGATAGATATAACATCACAGCACCATCAGGCGTGCAGCTGCAGTCACTGTGTCATTAGTGGGTAGACATAACATCTGTAGACCACCATCAGCGTGCAGCTGCAGTCACTGTGTAGTTAGTGGATGGACATAGCATCTATAGACCACCATCAGGCATGCAGCTGCAGTCACTGTGTAGTTAGTGGATGGATATAGCATCTATAGACCACCATCAGGCGTGCAGCTGCAGTCACTGTGTTGTTAGTGGGTAGACATAACATCTATAGACCACCATCAGGCGTGCAGCTGCAGTCACTGTGTAGTTAGTGGATGGACATAACATCCATAGACCACCATCAGGCGCGCAGCTGCAGTCACTGTGTTGTTAGTGGGTAGGCATAACATCTATAGACCACCATGAGTGGCGCAGCTGCTGTCACTGTTTCGTTAGTGGATGGACATAACATCTATAGAGCACCAACAGCGTGCAGCTGCAGTCACTATGTCGTAAGTGGATCGACATAACATCTATAGAGCAATAACAGCGTGCAGCTGCAGTCACTGTGTCGTAAGTGGATAGACATAACGTCTATAGAGCACCATCAGGCACGCAGCTGCAGTCACTGTGCAGTTAATGGATAGAGATAATGTCTATAGACCACCATCAGGCACGTAGCTGCTGTCACTGTGCAGTTAATGGATAGAGATAACATGTATATACCACCATCAGGCGTTCAGCTGCGGTCACTGTGTCGTTAGTGGGTAGACATAACATCTATAGACCACCATTAGCGTGCAGCTGAAGTCACGGTGTAGTTAATGGATAGACATAACATCTATAGAGCAGCATCTGGCTTGCAGCTGCAGTCACTGTGTAGTTAATGGATAGACATAACATCTATAGACCACCATCATGCGAGCAGCTCCTGTCACTGTGCAGTTAGTGGATAGACACAACATCTATAGACCACCATCAGGAGTGCAACTGCAGTCACTGTGCAGTTTTTGGATAGATATAACATCTATAGACCACCATCAGGCGTGCAGCTGCGGTCACTGTGTCGTTAGTGGGTAGACATAACATCTATAGACCACCATCAGGCGTGCAGCTGCAGTCACTATGTAGTTAGTGGATAGACATAACATCACAGCACCATCAGCGTGGAGCTGCAGTCACTGTGTAGTTAGTGGGTAGACATAACTTCTATAGACCACCATCAGGCATGCAGCTGCTGTCACTGTGCCGTTAGTGGATAGACATAATGTCTATAGACCACCATCAGGCGTGCAGCTGCGGTCACTGTGCAGTTAGTGGATAGACATAACATCTATAGACCACCATCAAGTGTGCAGCTGCGGTCACTGTGCAGTTAGTGGATAGATATAACATCTATAGACCACCATCAGGCGTGCAGCTGCGGTCACTGTGTCGTTAGTGGGTAGACATAACATCTATAGACCACCATTAGCGTGCAGCTGCAGTCACGGTGTAGTTAATGGATAGACATAACATCCATAGACCACCATCACACGCGCAGCTGCTATCACTGTGCAGTTAGTGGATAGACACAACATCTATAGACCACCATCAGGAGTGCAACTGCAGTCACTGTGCAGTTTGTGGATAGACATAACATCACAGCACCATCAGCGTGGAGCTGCAGTCACTGTGCAGTTTGTGGATAGATATAACATCTATAGACCACCATCAGGCGCGCAGCTGTAGTCACTGGGTAGTTAGTGGGTAGACATAACATCTAAAGACCACCATCAGGCACGCAGCTGCAGTCACTGTGTAGTTAGTGGATAGACATAACATCTATAGAGCACCATAAGGCGCGCAGCTGTAGTCACTGTGTCGTTAGTGGATGGACATAGCATCTATAGACCACCATCAGGCGCGCAGCTGCAGTCACTGTGTAGTTAGTGGATAGACAAAACATCTATAGAGCTCCATCAGGCGTGCAGCTGCAGTCACTGTGTTGGTAGTGGATGGACATAGCATATATAGACCACCATAAGGCGCGCAGCTGCAGTCACTGTGTCGTTAGTGGGTAGACATAACATCTATAGAGCACCATCAGGCGCGCAGCTGCTGTCACTGTGTAGTTAGTGGATAGACATAACATCTATAAACCACCATCAGCGTGCAGCTGCTGTCACTGTGTAGCTAGTGGATAGACATAACATCTATAGAGCACCATCAGGCACGCAGCTGCAGTCACTGTGCAGTTAATGGATAGAGATAATGTCCATAGACCACCATCAGGCGCGCAGCTGCTGTCACTGTGCAGTTAGTGGATAGAGATAATGTCTATAGACCACCATCAGGTGTGCAACTGCAGTCACTGTGTAGTTAGTGGATGGACGTTAGTGGGTAGACATAACATCTATAGAGCAATAACATCTATAGAGCACCATCAGGCGCGCAGCTGCTGTCACTGTGTAGTTAGTGGATAGACATAACATCTATAAACCACCATCAGCGTGCAGCTGCTGTCACTGTGTAGCTAGTGGATAGACATAACATCTATAGAGCACCATCAGGCACCCAGCTGCAGTCACTGTGCAGTTAATGGATAGAGATAATGTCTATAGACCACCATCAGGCGTGCAACTGCAGTCACTGTGTAGTTAGTGGATGGACATAACATCTATAGACCACCATCAGGCGTGCAACTGCAGTCACTGTGCAGTTTGTGGATAGACATAACATGTATATACCACCATCAGGCTTGCAGCTGTGGTCACTGTGTCGTTAGTGGGTAGACATTAGCGTGCAGCTGCAGTCACGGTGTAGTTAATGGATAGACATAACATCTATATTGCACCATCCGGCACGCAGCTGCAGTCACTGTGTAGTTAATGGATAGAGATAATGTCTATAGACCACCATCAGGCGCTCAGCTGCTGTCACTGTGCAGTTAGTGGATAGACATAAAGTCTATAGAGCACCATCAGGCACGCAGCTGCAGTCACTGTGCAGTTAATGGATAGAGATAATGTCTATAGACCACCATCAGGCGCGCAGCTGCTGTCACTGTGCAGTTTGTGGATAGACATAACATGTATATACCACCATCAGGTATGCAACTGCGGTCACTGTGTCGTTAGTGGGTAGACATAACATCTATAGACCACCATTAGCGTGCAGCTGCAGTCACGGTGTAGTTAATGGATAGACATAACATGTATATACCACCATCAGGTATGCAACTGCGGTCACTGTGTCGTTAGTGGGTAGACATAACATCTATAGACCACCAGCAGGCGCGCAGCTGCAGTCACTGTGTAGTTAGTGGATAGACATAACATCTATAGAGCACCATCAGGCGTGCAGCTGCAGTCACTGTGTTGTTAGTGGATGGACATAGCATCTATAGGCCACAATCAGGCGCGCAGCTGGAGTCACTGTGTCGTTAGTGGGTAGACATAACATCTATAGAGCACCATCAGGCGCGCAGCTGCTGTCACTGTGTAGTTAGTGGATAGATATAACATCTATAAACCACCATCAGCGTGCAGCTGTTGTCACTGTGTAGCTAGTGGATAGACATAAAATCTATAGAGCACTATCAGGCGTGCAACTTCAGTCACTGTGCAGTTTGTGGATAGACATAACATGTATATACCACCATCAGGCGTGCAGCTGTGGTCACTGTGTCATTAGTGGGTAGACATAACATCTATAGACCACCATTAGCGTGCAGCTACAGTCACGGTGTAGTTAATGGATAGACATAACATCTATAGAGCACCATCCGGCACGCAACTGCAGTCACTGTGTAGTTAATGGATAGAGATAATGTCTATAGACCACCATCAGGCGCGCAGCTGCTGTCACTGTGCAGTTAGTGTATAGACATAACGTCTATAGACCACCATCAGGCACGCAGCTGCAGTCACTGTGCAGTTAATGGATAGAGATAATGTCTATAGACCACCATCAGGCGCGCAGCTGCTGTCACTGTGCAGTTAGTGGATAGACATAACGTCTATAGAGCACCATCAGGCACGCAGCTGCAGTCACTGTGAAGTTAATGGATAGAGATAATGTCTATAGACCACCATCAGGCGCGCAGCTGCTATCACTGTGCAGTTAGTGGATAGACATAACGTCTATAGAGCACCATCAGGCACGCAGCTGCAGTCACTGTGTAGTTAGTGGATGGACATAACATCTATAGACCACCATCAGGTGCGCAGCTGCCGTCACTGTGTCGTTAGTGGGTAGACATAACATCTATAGACCACCATTAGCGTGCAGCTGCAGTCACGGTGTAGTTAATGGATAGAAATAACATCTATAGACCAACATCACGCGCGCAGCTGCTGTCACTGTGCAGTTAGTGGATAGACACAACATCTATAGACCACCATCAGGCGTGCAACTGCAGTCACTGTGCAGTTTGTGGATAGATATAATATCTATAGACCACCATCAGGCGTGCAGCTGCGGTCACTGTGTCGTTAGTGGGTAGACATAACATCTATAGACCACCATTAGCGTGCAGCTGCAGTCACGGTGTAGTTAATGGATAGACATAACATCCATAGACCACCATCACACGCGCAGCTGCTATCACTGTGCAGTTAGTGGATAGACACAACATCTATAGACCACCATCAGGAGTGCAACTGCAGTCACTGTGCAGTTTGTGGATAGATATAACATCTATAGACCACCATCAGGCGTGCAGCTGCGGTCACTGTGTCGTTAGTGGGTAGACATAACATCTATAGACCACCATCAGGCGTGCAGCTGCAGTCACTATGTAGTTAGTGGATAGACGTAACATCACAGCACCATCAGCGTGGAGCTGCAGTCACTGTGCAGTTTGTGGATAGATATAACATCTATAGACCACCATCAGGCGCGCAGCTGTAGTCACTGGGTAGTTAGTGGGTAGACATAACATCTAAAGACCACCATCAGGCACGCAGCTGCAGTCACTGTGTAGTTAGTGGATAGACATAACATCTATAGAGCACCATAAGGCACGCAGCTGTAGTCACTGTGTCGTTAGTGGATGGACATAGCATCTATAGACCACCATCAGGCGCGGAGCTGCAGTCACTGTGTACTTAGTGGATAGACAAAACATCTATAGAGCTCCATCAGGCGTGCAGCTGCAGTCACTGTGTTGGTAGTGGATGGACATAGCATATATAGACCACCATAAGGCGCGCAGCTGCAGTCACTGTGTCGTTAGTGGGTAGACATAACATCTATAGAGCACCATCAGGCGCGCAGCTGCTGTCACTGTGTAGTTAGTGGATAGACATAACATCTATAAACCACCATCAGCGTGCAGCTGCTGTCACTGTGTAGCTAGTGGATAGACATAACATCTATAGAGCACCATCAGGCACTCAGCTGCAGTCACTGTGCAGTTAATGGATAGAGATAATGTCCATAGACCACCATCAGGCGCGCAGCTGCTGTCACTGTGCAGTTAGTGGATAGAGATAATGTCTATAGACCACCATCAGGTGTGCAACTGCAGTCACTGTGTAGTTAGTGGATGGACGTTAGTGGGTAGACATAACATCTATAGAGCAATAACATCTATAGAGCACCATCAGGCGCGCAGCTGCTGTCACTGTGTAGTTAGTGGATAGACATAACATCTATAAACCACCATCAGCGTGCAGCTGCTGTCACTGTGTAGCTAGTGGATAGACATAACATCTATAGAGCACCATCAGGCACCCAGCTGCAGTCACTGTGCAGTTAATGGATAGAGATAATGTCTATAGACCACCATCAGGCGTGCAACTGCAGTCACTGTGTAGTTAGTGGATGGACATAACATCTATAGACCACCATCAGGCGTGCAACTGCAGTCACTGTGCTGTTTGTGGATAGACATTAGCGTGCAGCTGCAGTCACGGTGTAGTTAATGGATAGACATAACATCTATATTGCACCATCCGGCACGCAGCTGCAGTCACTGTGTAGTTAATGGATAGAGATAATGTCTATAGACCACATCAGGCGCGCAGCTGCTGTCACTGTGCAGTTAGTGGATAGACATAAAGTCTATAGAGCACCATCAGGCACGCAGCTGCAGTCACTGTGCAGTTAATGGATAGAGATAATGTCTATAGACCACCATCAGGCGCGCAGCTGCTGTCACTGTGCAGTTTGTGGATAGACATAACATGTATATACCACCATCAGGTACGCAACTGCGGTCACTGTGTCGTTAGTGGGTAGACATAACATCTATAGACCACCATTAGCGTGCAGCTGCAGTCACGGTGTAGTTAATGGATAGACATAACATCTATAGAGCAGCATCAGGCGTGCAGCTGCAGTCACTGTGTAGTTAATGGATAGACATAACATCTATAGACCACCATCACGCGCGCAGCTGCTGTCACTGTGCAGTTACTGGATAGACATAACATGTATATACCACCATCAGGTATGCAACTGCGGTCACTGTGTCGTTAGTGGGTAGACATAACATCTATAGACCACCATTAGCGTGCAGCTGCAGTCACGGTGTAGTTAATGGATAGACATAACATCTATAGAGCAGCATCAGGCGTGCAGCTGCAGTCACTGTGTAGTTAAAGGATAGACATAACATCTATAGACCACCATCAGGCGTGCAGCTGCGTTCACTGTGTCATTAGTGGGTAGACATAACATCTATAGACCACCATCAGGTGTGCAGCTGCAGTCACTATGTTGTTAGTGGATAGACATAACATCACAACACCATCAGCATGGAGCTGCAGTCACTGTGCAGTTTGTGGATAGATATAACATCTATAGACCACCATCAGGCGCGCAGCTGCAGTCACTGTGTAGTTAGTGGGTAGACAGAACATCTATAGACCACCACCAGGCACGCAGCTGCAGTCACTGTGTAGTTAGTGGAGAGACATGACATCTATAGAGCACCATCAGGCGCGCAGCTGCAGTAACTGTGTCGTTAGTGGATGGACATAGCATCTATAGACCACCATCAGGCGCGCAGCTGCAGTCACTGTGTAGTTAGTGGATAGACATAACATCTATAGAGCACCATCAGGCGTGCAGCTGCAGTCACTGTGTTGTTAATCTATGGACATAGCATCTATAGACCACCATCAGGTGCGCAGCTGCAGTCACTGTGTCGTTAGTGGGTAGACATAACATCTATAGATCACCATCAGGCGCGCAGCTGCTGTCACTGTGTAGTCAGTGGACAGACATAACATCTATAAACAACCATCAGCGTGCAGCTGCTGTCGCTGTGTAGCTACTGGATAGACATAACATCTATAGAGCACCATCAGGCACGCAGCTGCAGTCACTGTGCAGTTAATGGATAGAGATAATGGGCCTCATTCCGAATACGGCGCTAACCAATGGCGCTATTAACGCCTTGGTTGACGCCGTACCCGGACCGGCAGCGCCTTGGTGGATGGCGGAATTACCGTCCCATTCCAAGGTTGGCGGGGCGGTAATTCCCCAATCCCCATTTACCCTTCCCCATTCCCATTCTTGCCCCATAGGGCATAATGGGAGTGGGGAAGGCGTTAATTACGCCACCGTAAATTACGGTGGCGTAATTAACATCAAGGTCCCTTAGCGCCATGGATTTTAACACCTGCTAAAAGCAGGTGTTAAAACCTCCATGGCGCAAAGGGAACTCGGAGTATGGCGGTAAGGGATTACCGCCACCGCTCTCGTTAGCGGTGGCCACTATCCCTTACCGCCATACTCGGAATGAGGCCCAATGTCTATAGACCACCATCAGGCGCGCAGCTGCTGTCACTGTGCAGTTAGTGGATAGACATAACGTCTATAGAGCACCATCATGCGTGCAACTGCAGTCACTGTGTAGTTAGTGGATGGACATAACATCTATAGACCACCATCAGGCGTGCAACTGCAGTCACTGTGCAGTTTGTGGATAGACATAACATGTATATACCACCATCAGGCATGCAGCTGTGGTCACTGTGTCGTTAGTGGGTAGACATAACATCTATAGACCACCATTAGCGTGCAGCTGCAGTCACGGTGTAGTTAATGGATAGACATAACATCTATAGAACACCATCCGGCACTGTGTAGTTAATGGATAGAGATAATGTCTATAGACCACCATCAGGTGCGCATCTGCTGTCACTGTGCAGTTAGTGGATAGACATAACGTCTATAGAGCACCATCAGGCACGCAGCTGCAGTCACTGTGCAGTTAATGGATAGAGATAATGTCTATAGACCACCGTCAGGCGCGCAGCTGCTGTCACTGTGCAGTTAATAGATAGAGATAATGTCTATAGACCACCATCAGGCGCGCAGCTGCTGTCACTGTGCAGTTTGTGGATAGACATAACATGTATATACCACCATCAGGTGTGCAGCTGCGGTCACTGTGTAGTTAATGGATAGAGATAATGTCTATAGACCACCATTAACGTGCAGCTGCAGTCACGGTGTAGTTAATGGATAGACATAACATCTATAGAGCAGCATCAGGCGTGCAGCTGCAGTCACGGTGTAGTTAATGGATAGACATAACATCTATAGAGCACCATCCGGCACGCAGCTGCAGTCACTGTATAGTTAATGGATAGAGATAATGTCTTTAGACCACCATTAGCGTGCAGCTGCAGTAACGGTGTTGTTAATGGATAGACATAACATCTATAGAGCAGCATCAGGCGTGCAGCTGCAGTCACTGTGTAGTTAATGGATAGACATAACATCTATAGACCACCATCACGCGCGCAGCTGCTGTCACTGTGCAGTTAGTGGATAGACACAACATCTATAGACCACCATCATGCGTTCAACTGCAGTCACTGTGCAGTTAGTGGATAGATATAACATTTATAGACCACCATCAGGCGTGCAGCTGCGGTCACTGTGTCGTTAGTGGGTAGACATAACATATATGGACCACCATCAGGCGTGCAGCTGCAGTCACTATGTAGTTAGTGGATAGACATAACATCACAGCACCATTAGCGTGGAGCTGCAGTCACTGTGCAGTTTGTGGATAGATATAACATCTATAGACCACCATCAGGCGCGCAGCTGCAGTCACTGTGTAGTTAGTGGGTAGACAGAACATCTATAGACCACCATCAGGCACACAGCTGCAGTCACTGTGTAGTTAGTGGATAGACATAACATCTATAGAGCACCATCAGGCGCGCAGCTGCAGTCACTGTGTCGTTAGTGGATGGACATAGCATCTATAGACCACCATCAGGCGCGCAGCTGCAGTCACTGTGTAGTTAGTGGATAGACATAACATCTATAGAGCACCATCAGGCGCGCAGCTGCAGTCACTGTGTCGTTAGTGGATGGACATAGCATCTATAGACCACCATCAGGCGTGCAGCTGCGGTCACTGTGTCATTAGTGGGTAGACATAACATCTATATACCACCATCAGGCGTGCAGCTGCAGTCACTATGTAGTTAGTGGATAGACATAACATCACAGCACCATCAGCGTGGAGATGCAGTCACTGTGTAGTTAGTGGGTAGACATAACTTCTATAGACCACCATGAGGCATGCAGCTGCTCTCACTGTGCCGTTAGTGGATAGACATAATGTCTATAGACCACCATCAGGCGTGCAGCTGCGGTCACTGTGCAGTTAGTGGATGGACATAACATCTATAGACCAACATCAAGCGTGCAGCTGCAGTCACTGTGCAGTTAGTGAATGGACATATCATCTATAGACCACCATCAGGCGTGCAGCTGCGGTCACTGTGCAGTTAGTGGATGGACATAACATCTATAGACCACCATCAGGCATGCAGCTGGGGTCACTGTGTAGTTAGTGGATGAACATAGCATCTATAGACCACCATCAGCGTGCAGCTGCAGTCACTGTGTAGTTAGTGGATGGACATAACATTTATAGACCACCATCAGCGTGCAGCTGCAGTCACTGTGTAGTTATTGGATGGACATAACATCTATAGACCACCATCAGAGTGCAGCTGCAGTCACGGTGTAGTTAATGGATAGACATAACATCACAGCACCATCAGGCGTGCAGCTGCTGTCACTGTGTCGTTAGGGGGTAGACATAACATCTATAGACCACCATCAGCGTGCAGCTGCAGTCACTGTGTCGTTAGTGGATGGACATAGCATCTATAGACCACCATCAGGCGCGCAGCTGCAGTCACTGTGTCGTAAGTGGATTGAAACAGCATCTATAGACCACCATCGGCCGCGCAGCTGCAGTCACTGTGTCGTTAGTGGGTAGACATAACATCTATAGACCACAATCAGGCGTGCAGCCGCAGTCACTGTGTCGTTAGTGGATAGACATAACATCTATAGACCACCATCAGCGTGCAACTGCTGTCACTGTGTAGTTAGTGGATGGACATAGCATCTATAGACCACCATCAGCGTGCAGCTGCAGTCACGGTGTAGTTAATGGATAGACATAACATCTATAGACCACCATCAGGCGTGCAGCTTCAGTCACAGTGTCGTTAGTGGATGAACATAGCATCTATCGACCACCATCAGGCGTGCAGCCGCAGT
Organism: Ambystoma mexicanum; assembly: GCF_040938575.1. Classification (NCBI taxonomy): domain Eukaryota; kingdom Metazoa; phylum Chordata; class Amphibia; order Caudata; family Ambystomatidae; genus Ambystoma; species Ambystoma mexicanum. The sequence continues at coordinate 1,620,096,472 of NC_090937.1, read as the reverse complement.
CACTGTGCAGCTAGTGGATAGACATAACATCTATAGACCACCATCAGGCGCGCAGCTGCAGTCATTGTGTAGTTAATGGATAGACATAATATCTATAGAGCACCATCAGGCATGCAGCTGCGGTCACTGTGCAGTTAGTGGATGGACATAACATCTATAGACCACCATCAGGCATGCAGCTGCGGTCACTATGCAGTTAGTGGATGGACATAGCATCTATAGACCACCATCAGGCGCGCAGCTGCAGTCACTGTGTCGTTAGTGGATGGACATAACATCTATAGACCATCATCAGGCATGCAGCTGCGGTCACTGTGTAGTTAGTGGATGAACATAGCATCTATAGACCACCATCAGCGTGCAGCTGCAGTCACTGTGTAGTTAGTGGATGGACATAACATCTATAGACCACCATCAGCATGCAGCTGCAGTCACTGTGTAGTTAGTGGATGGACATAGCATCTATAGACCACCATAAGAGTGCAGCTGCAGTCACGGTGTAGTTAATGGATAGAAATAACATCACAGCACCATCAGGCGTGCAGCTGCTGTCACTATGTAGTTAATGGATAGACATAACATCTATAGACCACCATCACGCGTGCAGCTCCTGTCACTGTGCAGTTAGTGGATAGACACAACATCTATAGACCACCATCAGGCATGCAACTGCATTCACTGTGCAGTTTGTGGATAGATATAACATCTATAGACCACCATCAGGCGTGCAGCTGCGGTCACTGTGTCCTTAGTGGGTAGACATAACATCTATAGACCACCATCAGGCGTGCAGCTGCAGTCACTATGTAGTTAGTGGATAGGCATAACATCACAGCACCATCAGCGTGGAGCTGCAGTCACTGTGTAGTTAGTGGGTAGACATAACTTCTATAGACCACCATCAGGCATGCAGCTGCTCTCACTGTGCCGTTAGTGGATAGACATAATGTCTATAGACCACCATGAGGCGTGCAGCTGCGGTCACTGTGCAGTTAGTGAATGGACATATCATCTATAGACCACCATCAGGCGTGCAGCTGCGGTCACTGTGCAGTTAGTGGATGGACATAACATCTATAGACCACCATCAGGCATGCAGCTGGGGTCACTGTGTAGTTAGTGGATGAACATAGCATCTATGGACCACCATCAGCGTGCAGCAGCAGTCACTGTGTAGTTAGTGGATAGACATAACATTTATAGACCACCATCAGCGTGCAGCTGCAGTCACTGTGTAGTTAGTGGATGGACATAACATCTATAGACCACCATCAGAGTGCAGCTGCAGTCACGGTGTAGTTAATGGATAGACATAACATCACAGCACCATCAGGCGTGCAGCTGCTGTCACTGTGTCGTTAGGGGGTAGACATACCATCTATAGACCACCATCAGCGTGCAGCTGCAGTCACTGTGTCGTTAGTGGATGGACATAGCATCTATAGACCACCATCAGGCGCGCAGCTGCAGTCACTGTGTCGTAAGTGGATGGAAACAGCATCTATAGACCAACATCGGCCGCGCAGCTGCAGTCACTGTGTCGTTAGTGGGTAGACATAACATCTATAGACCACAATCAGGCGTGCAGCCGCAGTCAATGTGTCGTTAGTGGGTAGACATAACATCTATAGACCACCATCAGCGTGCAGCTGCTGTGTAGTTAGTGGATGGACATAGCATCTATAGACCACCATCAGCGTGCAGCTGCAGTCACGGTGTAGTTAATGGATAGACATAACATCTATAGACCACCATCAGGCGTGCAGCTTCAGTCACAGTGTCGTTAGTGGATGAACATAGCATCTATCGACCACCATCAGGCGTGCAGCCGCAGTCACTGTGCAGCTAGTGGATAGACATAACATCTATAGACCACCATCAGGCGCGCAGCTGCAGTCACTGTGTAGTTAATGGATAGACATAATATCTATAGAGCACCATCAGGCATGCAGCTGCGGTCACTGTGCAGTTAGTGGATGGACATAACATCTATAGACCACCATCAGGCATGCAGCTGCGGTCACTATGCAGTTAGTGGATGGACATAGCATCTATAGACCACCATCAGGCGGGCAGCTGCAGTCACTGTGTCGTTAGTGGATGGACATAACATCTATAGACCACCATCAGGCATGCTGCTGCTGTCACTATGTCGTTAGGGGGTGGACATAACATCTATAGACCTCCATCAGCGTGCAGCTGCAGTCACTGTGTCGTTAGTGGATGGACATATCATCTATAGACCACCATCAGGCGTGCAGCTGCGGTCACTGTGCAGTTAGTGGATGGACATAACATCTATAGACCACCATCAGGCATGCAGCTGGGGTCACTGTGTAGTTAGTGGATGAACATAGCATCTATAGACCACCATCAGCGTGCAGCTGCAGTCACTGTGTAGTTAGTGGATGGACATAACATTTATAGACCACCATCAGCGTGCAGCTGCAGTCACTGTGTAGTTATTGGATGGACATAACATCTATAGACCACCATCAGAGTGCAGCTGCAGTCACGGTGTAGTTAATGGATAGACATAACATCACAGCACCATCAGGCGTGCAGCTGCTGTCACTGTGTCGTTAGGGGGTAGACATAACATCTATAGACCACCATCAGCGTGCAGCTGCAGTCACTGTGTCGCTAGTGGATGGACATAGCATCTATAGACCACCATCAGGCGCGCAGCTGCAGTCACTGTGTCGTAAGTGGATGGAAACAGCATCTATAGACCACCATCGGCCGTGCAGCTGCAGTCACTGTGTCGTTAGTGGGTAGACATAACATCTATAGACCACAATCAGGCGTGCAGCCGCAGTCACTGTGTCGTTAGTGGGTAGACATAACATCTATAGACCACCATCAGCGTGCAGCTGCTGTCACTGTGTAGTTAGTGGATGGACATAGCATCTATAGACCACCATCAGCGTGCAGCTGCAGTCACGGTGTAGTTAATGGATAGACATAGCATCTATAGACCACCATCAGGCGTGCAGCTTCAGTCACAGTGTCGTTAGTGGATGAACATTGCATCTATCGACCACCATCAGGCGTGCAGCCGCAGTCACTGTGCAGCTAGTGGATAGACATAACATCTCTAGACCACCATCAGGCGTGCAGCTGCAGTCACTGTGTAGTTAATGGATAGACATAATATCTATAGAGCACCATCAGGCATGCAGCTGCAGTCACTGTGCAGTTAGTGGATGGACATAACATCTATAGACCACCATCAGGCATGCAGCTGCGGTCACTATGCACTTAGTGGATGGACATAGCATCGATAGACCACCGTCAGGCGCGCAGCTGCAGTCACTGTGTCATTAGTGGATGAACATAACATCTATAGACCACCATCAGGCATGCAGCTGCGGTCACTGTGTAGTTAGTGGATGAACATAGCATCTATAGACCACCATCAGCGTGCAGCTGCAGTCACTGTGTAGTTAGAGGATGGACATAACATCTATAGACCACCATCAGCGTGCAGCTGCAGTCACTGTGTAGTTAGTGGATGGACATAGCATCTATAGACCACCATAAGAGTGCAGCTGCAGTCACGGTGTAGTTAATGGATAGACATAACATCACAGCACCATCAGGCATGCTGCTGCTGTCACTATGTCGTTAGGGGGTGGACATAACATCTATAGACCTCCATCAGCGTGCAGCTGCAGTCACTGTGTCGTTAGTGGATGGACATATCATCTATAGACCACCATCAGGCGTGCAGCTGCAGTCACTGTGCAGTTAGTGGATGGACATAACATCTATAGACCACCACCAGGCATGCAGCTGGGGTCACTGTGTAGTTAGTGGATGAACATAGCATCTATAGACCACCATCAGCGTGCAGCTGCAGTCACTGTGTAGTTAGTGGATGGACATAACATTTATAGACCACCATCAGCGTGCAGCTGCAGTCACTGTGTAGTTATTGGATGGACATAACATCTATAGACCACCATCAGAGTGCAGCTGCAGTCACGGTGTAGTTAATGGATAGACACAACATCACAGCACCATCAGGCGTGCAGCTTCTGTCACTGTGTCGTTAGGGGGTAGACATAACATCTATAGACCACCATCAGCGTGCAGCTGCAGTCACTGTGTCGTTAGTGGATGGACATAGCATCTATAGACCACCATCAGGGGCGCAGCTGCAGTCACTGTGTCGTAAGTGGATGGAAACAGCATCGATTGACCACCATCGGCCGCGCAGCTGCAGTCACTGTGTCGTTAGTGGGTAGACATAACATCTATAGACCACAAGAAGGCGTGCAGCCGCAGTCACTGTGTCGTTAGTGGGTAGACATAACATCTATAGACCACCATCAGCGTGCAGCTGCTGTCACTGTGTAGTTAGTGGATGGACATAGCATCTATAGACCACCATCAGCGTGCAGCTGCAGTCACGGTGTAGTTAATGGATAGACATAACATCTATAGACCACCATCAGGCGTGCAGCTTCAGTCACAGTGTCGTTAGTGGATGAACATAGCATCTATCGACCACCATCTGGCGTGCAGCCGCAGTCACTGTGCAGCTAGTGGATAGACATAACATCTCTAGACCACCATCAGGCGCGCAGCTGCAGTCACTGTGTAGTTAATGGATAGACATAATATCTATAGAGCACCATCAGGCATGCAGCTGCGGTCACTGTGCAGTTAGTGGATGGACATAACATCTATAGACCACCATCAGGCATGCAGCTGCGGTCACTATGCACTTAGTGGATGGACATAGCATCGATAGACCACCGTCAGGCGCGCAGCTGCAGTCCCTGTGTCATTAGTGGATGAACATAACATCTATAGACCACCATCAGGCATGCAGCTGCGGTCACTGTGTAGTTAGTGGATGAACATAGCATCTATAGACCACCATCAGCGTGCAGCTGCAGTCACTGTGTAGTTAGAGGATGGACATAACATCTATAGACCACCATCAGCGTGCAGCTGCAGTCACTGTGTAGTTAGTGGATGGACATAGCATCTATAGACCACCATAAGAGTGCAGCTGCAGTCACGGTGTAGTTAATGGATAGACATAACATCACAGCACCATCAGGCGTGCTGCTGCTGTCACTATATAGTTAATGGATGGACATAGCATCTATAGACCACCATCAGGCGCGCAGCTGCAGTCACTGTGTCATTAATGGATGGAAACAACATCTATAGACCACCATCAGGCGCGCAGCTGCAGTCACTGTGTCATTAGTGGGTAGACATAACATCTACAGACCACCATCAGACGTGCAGCTGCAGTCACTGTGTCGTTAGTGGGTAGACATAACATCTATAGACCACCATCAGCGTGCAGCTGCAGTCACTGTGTAGTTAGTGGATGGACGTAGCATCTATAGACCACCATCAGCGTGCAGCTGCAGTCACGGTGTAGTTAATGGATAGACATAACATCTATAGACCACCATCAGGCGTGCAGCTTCAGTCACAGTGTCGTTAGTGGATGAACATAGCATCTATCGACCACCATCAGGCGTGCAGCCGCAGTCACTGTGCAGCTAGTGGATAGACATAACATCTATAGACCACCATCAGGCGCGCAGCTGCAGTCACTGTGTAGTTAATGGATAGACATAACATCTATAGAGCACCATCAGGCATGCAGCTGCGGTCACTGTGCAGTTAGTGGATGGACATAGCATCTATAGACCACCATCAGGCGCGCAGCTGCAGTTACTGTGTCGTTAGTGGATGGACATAACATCTATAGAGCACCAAGAGCGTGCAGCTGCAGTCACTGTGTCGTAAGTGGATCGACATAGCATCTATAGACCACCATCAGCGTGCAGCTGCAGTCACTGTGTAGTTAGTGGATAGATATAACATCACAGCACCATCAGGCGTGCAGCTGCAGTCACTGTGTCATTAGTGGGTAGACATAACATCTGTAGACCACCATCAGCGTGCAGCTGCAGTCACTGTGTAGTTAGTGGATGGACATAGCATCTATAGACCACCATCAGGCATGCAGCTGCAGTCACTGTGTAGTTAGTGGATGGATATAGCATCTATAGACCACCATCAGGCGTGCAGCTGCAGTCACTGTGTTGTTAGTGGGTAGACATAACATCTATAGACCACCATCAGGCGTGCAGCTGCAGTCACTGTGTAGTTAGTGGATGGACATAACATCCATAGACCACCATCAGGCGCGCAGCTGCAGTCACTGTGTTGTTAGTGGGTAGGCATAACATCTATAGACCACCATGAGTGGCGCAGCTGCTGTCACTGTTTCGTTAGTGGATGGACATAACATCTATAGAGCACCAACAGCGTGCAGCTGCAGTCACTATGTCGTAAGTGGATCGACATAACATCTATAGAGCAATAACAGCGTGCAGCTGCAGTCACTGTGTCGTAAGTGGATAGACATAACGTCTATAGAGCACCATCAGGCACGCAGCTGCAGTCACTGTGCAGTTAATGGATAGAGATAATGTCTATAGACCACCATCAGGCACGTAGCTGCTGTCACTGTGCAGTTAATGGATAGAGATAACATGTATATACCACCATCAGGCGTTCAGCTGCGGTCACTGTGTCGTTAGTGGGTAGACATAACATCTATAGACCACCATTAGCGTGCAGCTGAAGTCACGGTGTAGTTAATGGATAGACATAACATCTATAGAGCAGCATCTGGCTTGCAGCTGCAGTCACTGTGTAGTTAATGGATAGACATAACATCTATAGACCACCATCATGCGAGCAGCTCCTGTCACTGTGCAGTTAGTGGATAGACACAACATCTATAGACCACCATCAGGAGTGCAACTGCAGTCACTGTGCAGTTTTTGGATAGATATAACATCTATAGACCACCATCAGGCGTGCAGCTGCGGTCACTGTGTCGTTAGTGGGTAGACATAACATCTATAGACCACCATCAGGCGTGCAGCTGCAGTCACTATGTAGTTAGTGGATAGACATAACATCACAGCACCATCAGCGTGGAGCTGCAGTCACTGTGTAGTTAGTGGGTAGACATAACTTCTATAGACCACCATCAGGCATGCAGCTGCTGTCACTGTGCCGTTAGTGGATAGACATAATGTCTATAGACCACCATCAGGCGTGCAGCTGCGGTCACTGTGCAGTTAGTGGATAGACATAACATCTATAGACCACCATCAAGTGTGCAGCTGCGGTCACTGTGCAGTTAGTGGATGGACATATCATCTATAGACCACCATCAGGCGTGCAGCTGCGGTCACTGTGCAGTTAGTGGATGGACATAACATCTATAGACCACCATCATGCATGCAGCTGGGGTCACTGTGTAGTTAGTGGATGAACATAGCATCTATAGACCACCATCAGCGTGCAGCTGCAGTCACTGTGTAGTTAGTGGATGGACATAACATTTATAGACCACCATCAGCATGCAGCTGCAGTCACTGTGTAGTTAGTGGATGGACATAACATCTATAGACCACCATCAGAGTGCAGCTGCAGTCACGGTGTAGTTAATGGATAGACATAACATCACAGCACCCTCAGGTGTGCAGCTGCTGTCATTGTGTCGTTAGGGGGTAGACATAACATCTATAGACCACCAGCAGCGTGCAGCTGCAGTCACTGTGTCGTTAGTGGATGGACATAGCATCTATAGACCACCATCAGGCGCGCAGCTGCAGTCACTGTGTCGTTAGTGGATGGAAACAGCATCTATAGACCACCATCAGGCGTGCAGCTGCAGTCAGTGTGTCGTTAGTGGGTAGACATAACATCTACAGACCACCATCAGGCGTGCAGCCGCAGTCACTGTGTCGTTAGTGGGTAGACATAACATCTATAGACCACCATCAGCGTGCAGCTGCAGTCACTGTGTAGTTAGTGGATGGACGTAGCATCTATAGACCACCATCAGCATGCAGCTGCAGTCACGGTGTAGTTTGTGGATAGACATAACATGTATATGCCACGATCAGGCGTGCAGCTGTGGTCACTGTGTCGTTAGTGGGTAGACATAACATCTATAGGCCACCATTAGCGTGCAGCTGCAGTCACGGTTTAGTTAATGGATAGACATAACATCTATAGAGCACCATCCGGCACGCAGCTGCAGTCACTGTGTAGTTAAGGGATAGAGATAATGTCTATAGACCACCATCACGCGCGCAGCTGCTGTCACTGTGCAGTTAGTGGATAGACATAACGTCTAAAGAGCACCATCAGGCACGCAGCTGCAGTCACTGTGCAGTTAATGGATAGAGATAATGTCTATAGACCACCGTCAGGCGTGCAGCTGCTGTCACTGTGCAGTTTGTGGATAGACATAACATGTATATACCACCATCAGGCGTGCAGCTGTGGTCACTGTGTCGTTAGTGGGTAGACATAACATCTATAGACCACCATTAGCGTGCAGCTGCAGTCACAGTGTAGTTAATGGATAGACATAACATCTATAGAGCAGCATCAGGCGTGCAGCTGCAGTCACTGTGTAGTTAATGGATAGACATAACATCTATAGACCACCATCACGCGCGCAGCTCCTGTCACTGTGCAGTTAGTGGATAGACACAACATCTATAGACCACCATCAGGCGTGCAACTGCAGTCACTGTGCAGTTTGTGGATAGATATAACATCTATAGACCACCATCAGGCGTGCAGCTGCGGTCACTGTGTCGTTAGTGGGTAGACATAACGTCTATAGACCACCATCAGGCGTGCAGCTGCAGTCACTGTGTAGTTAGTGGGTAGACATAACTTCTATAGACCACCATCAGGCATGCAGCTGCTGTCACTGTGCAGTTAGTGAATGGACATATCATCTATAGACCACCATCAGGCGTGCAGCTGCGGTCACTGTGCAGTTAGTGGATGGACATAACATCTATAGACCACCATCAGGCATGCAGCTGGGGTCACTGTGTAGTTAGTGGATGAACATAGCATCTATAGACCACCATCAGCGTGCAGCTGCAGTCACTGTGTAGTTAGTGGATAGACATAACATTTATAGACCACCATCAGCGTGCAGCTGCAGTCACTTTGTAGTTAGTGGATGGACATAACATCTATAGACCACCATCAGAGTGCAGCTGCAGTCACGGTGTAGTTAATGGATAGACATAACATCACAGCACCATCAGGCGTGCAGCTGCTGTCACTGTGTCGTTAGGGGGTAGACATAACATCTATAGAACACCATCAGCGTGCAGCTGCAGTCACTGTGTCGTTAGTGGATGGACATAGCATCTATAGACCACCATCAGGCGCGCAGCTGCAGTCACTGTGTCTTAAGTGGATGGAAACAGCATCTATAGACCAACATCGGCCGGGCAGCTGCAGTCACTGTGTCGTTAGTGGGTAGACATAACCTCTATAGACCACAATCAGGCATGCAGCCGCAGTCACTGTGTCGTTAGTGGGTAGACATAACATCTATAGACCACCATCAGCGTGCAGCTGCTGTCACTGTGTAGTTAGTGGATGGACATAGCATCTATAGACCACCATCAGCGTGCAGCTGCAGTCACGGTGCAGTTAATGGATAGACATAACATCTATAGACCACCATCAGGCGTGCAGCTTCAGTCACAGTGTCGTTAGTGGATGAACATAGCATCTATCGACCACCATCAGTCATGCAGCCGCAGTCACTGTGCAGCTAGTGGATAGACATAACATCTATAGACCACCATCAGGCGCGCAGCTGCAGCCACTGTGTAGTTAATGGATAGACATAATGGGCCTCATTACGACCCAGGCGGTAAGTTACCGCCTGGGCCGTGACTTTACCACCATGGCGTAAACTACGTTTACGCCATGGTGGTTGGCAGACTTACCGCCCCATTCCGACCTTGGCGGGGCGGTAAGTCCCCAATCCCCATTTACCCTTCCCCATTCCCATTTTTGCCCCATAGGGCATAATGGGAGTGGGGAAGGCGTTAATTACGCCACCGTAAATTACGGTGGCGTAATTAACTCCATGGTCCCTTAGCGCCATGGATTTTAACACCTGCTAAAAGCAGGTGTTAAAAGCACCATGGCGCTAGGGGACCTCGTAATTGGCGGTAAGGGGTCGGCGCAGCTAACGCTGGCGTAAACCCCTTACCGCCAGGGTCGTAATGAGGCCCAATATCTATAGAGCACCATCAGGCATGCAGCTGCGGTCACTGTGCAGTTAGTGGATGGACATAACATCTATAGACCACCATCAGGCATGCAGCTGCGGTCACTATGCAGTTAGTGGATGGACATAACATCTATAGACCACCATCAGGCGCGCAGCTGCAGTCACTGTGCAGTTAGTGGATGGACATAACATCTATAGACCACCATCAGGCATGCAGCTGCGGTCACTATGCAGTTAGTGGATGGACATAACATCTATAGACCACCATCAGGCGCGCAGCTGCAGTCACGGTGTCGTTAGTGGATGGACATAACATCTATAGACCACCATCAGGCATGCAGCTGCGGTCACTGTGTAGTTAGTGGATGAACATAGCATATATAGACCACCATCAGCGTGCAGCTGCAGTCACTGTGTAGTTAGTGGATGGACATAACATCTATAGACCACCATCAGCGTGCAGCTGCAGTCACTGTGTACTTAGTGGATGGACATAGCATCTATAGACCACCATAAGAGTGCAGCTGCAGTCACGGTGTAGTTAGTGGATGGAAACAGCATCTATAGACCACCATCAGGCGCGCAGCTGCAGTCACTGTGTCGTTAGTGGGTAGACATAACATCTATAGACGACCATCAGGCGTGCATCCGCAGTCACTGTGTCGTTAGTGGGTAGACATACCATCTATAGACCACCATCAGCGTGCAGCTGCTGTCACTGTGTAGTTAGTGGGTGGACATAGCATCTATAGACCACCATCAGGCATGCAGCTGCGGTCACTGTGCAGTTAGTGGATGGACATAACATCTATAGACCACCATCAGGCATGCAGCTGCAGTCACTGTGTAGTTAGTGGATGGACATAGCATCTATAGACCACCATAAGAGTGCAGCTGCAGTCACTGTGTCGTTAGTGGATGGAAACAGCATCTATAGACCACCATCAGGCGCGCAGCTGCAGTCACTGTGTCGTTAGTGGGTAGACATAACATCTATAGACGACCATCAGGCGTGCAGCCGCAGTCACTGTGTCGTTAGTGGGTAGACATAACATCTATAGACCACCATCAGCGTGCAGCTGCTGTCACTGTGTAGTTAGTGGATGGACATAGCATCTATAGACCACCATCAGCGTGCAGCTGCAGTCACGGTGTAGTTAATGGATAGACATAACATATATAGACCACCATCAGGCGTGCAGCTTCAGTCACAGTGTCGTTAGTGGATGAACATAGCATCTATCGACCACCATCAGTTGTGCAGCCGCAGTCACTGTGCAGCTAGTGGATAGACATAACATATATAGACCACCATCAGGCGCGCAGCTGCAGTCACTGTGTAGTTAATGGATAGACATAATATCTATAGAGCACCATCAGGCATGTAGCTGCGGTCACTGTGCAGTTAGTGGATGGACATAGCATCTATAGACCACCATCAGGCGCGCAGCTGCAGTCACTGTGTCGTTAGTGGATGGAAATAACATCTAAAGAGCACCAACAGCGTGCAGCTGCAGTCACTGTGTCGTAAGTGGATCGACATAGCATCTATAGACCACCATCAGCGTGCAGCTGCAGTCACTGTGTATTTAGTGGATAGATATAACATCACAGCACCATCAAGCGTGCAGCTGCAGCCACTGTGTCGTTAGTGGGTAGACATAACATATGTAGACCACCATCAGCGTGCAGCTGCAGTCACTGTGTAGTTAGTGGATGGACATAGCATCTATAGACCACCACCAGGTGCGCAGCTGCCGTCACTGTGTAGTTAGTGGATGGACATAGCATCTATAGACCACCATCAGGCACGCAGCTGCTGTCACTGTGTCATTAGTGGGTAGACATAACATCTATAGACCACCATCAGGCGTGCAGCTGCAGTCTCTGTGTAGTTAATGGATAGAGATAACATCTATAGACCACCATCAGGCATGCAGCTGCTTTTCACTGTGCCGTTAGTGGATAGACATAATGGGCCTCATTCCGAGTATGGCGGTAAGGGATAGCGGCCACCGCTAACGAGAGCGGTGGCGGTAATCCCTTACCGCCATACTCCGAGTTCCCTTTGCGCCATGGAGGTTTTAACACCTGCTTTTAGCAGGTGTTAAAAACCATGGCGCTAAGGGACCTTGATGTTAATTACGCCACCGTAATTTACGGTGGCGTAATTAACACCTTCCCCACTCCCATTATGCCCTATGGGGCAAGAATGGGAATGGGGAAGGGTAAATGGGGATTGGGGAATTACCGCCCCGCCAACCTTGGAATGGGGCGGTAATTCCGCCATCCACCAAGGCGCTGCCGGTCCGGGTACGGCGTCAACCAAGGCGTTAATAGCGCCATTGGTTAGCGCCGTACTCGGAATGAGGCCCAATGTCTATAGACCACCATCAGGCGTGCAGCTGCGGTCACTGTGAAGTTAGTGGATGGACATAACATCTATAGACCACCATCAAGTGTGCAGCTGCGGTCACTGTGCAGTTAGTGGATAGACATAACATCACAGCACCATCAGCGTGGAGCTGCAGTCACTGTGTAGTTAGTGGGTAGACATAACTTCTATAGACCACCATCAGGCATGCAGCTGCTGTCACTGTGCCGTTAGTGGATAGACATAATGTCTATAGACCACCATCAGGCGTGCAGCTGCGGTCACTGTGCAGTTAGTGGATGGACATAACATCTATAGACCACCATCAAGCGTGCAGCTGCGGTCACTGTGCAGTTAGTGGATGGACATATCATCTATAGACCACCATCAGGCGTGCAGCTGCGGTCACTGTGCAGTTAGTGGATGGACATAACATCTATAGACCACCATCATGCATGCACTGGGGTCACTGTGTAGTTAGTGGATGAACATAGCATCTATAGACCACCATCAGCGTGCAGCTGCAGTCACTGTGTAGTTAGTGGATGGACATAACATCTATAGACCGCCATCAGCGTGCAGCTGCAGTCACTGTGTAGTTAGTGGATGGACATAGCATCTATAGACCACCATAAGAGTGCAGCTGCAGTCACGGTGTAGTTAATGGATAGACATAACATCACAGCACCATCAGGCGTGCAGCTGCTGTCACTATGTCGTTAGGGGGTAGACATAACATCTATAGACCACCATCAGCGTGCAGCTGCAGTCACTGTGTCGTTAGTGGATGGACATCGCATCTATAGACCACCATCAGGCACGCAGCTGCAGTCACTGTGTCGTTAGTGGATGGAAACAGCATCTATAGACCACCATCAGGCGCGCAGCTGCAGTCACTGTGTCGTTAGTGGGTAGACATAACATCTACAGACCACCATCAGGCGTGCAGCCGCAGTCACTGTGTCGTTAGTGGGTAGACATAACATCTATAGACCACCATCAGCGTGCAGCTGCAGTCACTGTGTAGTTAGTGGATGGACGTAGCATCTATAGACCACCATCAGGCGTGCAGCTTGAGTCACAGTGTCGTTAGTGGATGAACATAGCATCTATCGGCCACCATCAGGCTTGCAGCCGCAGTCACTGTGCAGCTAGTGGAAAGACATAACATCTATAGACCACCATAAGGCGCGCAGCTGCAGTCACTGTGTCGTTAGTGGATGGACATAACATCTATAGAGCACCAACAGCATGCAGCTGCAGTCACTGTGTCGTAAGTGGATCGACATAGCATCTATAGACCACCATCAGCATGCAGCTGCAGTCACTGTGTAGTTAGCGGATAGATATAACATCACAGCACCATCAGGCGTGCATCTGCAGTCACTGTGTCGTTAGTGGGTAGACATAACATCTGTAGACCACCATCATCGTGCAGCTGCGGTCACTGTGTAGTTAGTGGATGGACATAGCATCTATAGACCACCATCAGGCGTGCAGCTGCAGTCACTGTGTCGCTAGTGGGTAGACATAACATCTATAGACCACCATCAGGCGTGCAGCCGCAGTCACTGTGCAGCTAGTGGATGGACATAACATCTATAGACCACCATCAGGCGCGCAGCTGCAGTCACTGTGTAGTTAATGGATAGACATAACATCTATAGAGCACCATCAGGCATGCAGCTGCGGTCACTGTGCAGTTAGTGGATGGACATAGCATCTATAGACCACCATCAGGCGCGCAGCTGCAGTCACTGTGTCATTAGTGGATGGACATAACATCTATAGAGCACCAACAGCGTGCAGCTGCAGTCACTGTGTCGTAAGTGGATCGACATAGCATCTATAGACCACCATCAGCGTGCAGCTGCAGTCACTGTGTAGTTAGTGGATAGATATAACATCACAGCACCATCAGGTGTGCAGCTGCAGTCACTGTGTCATTAGTGGGTAGACATAACATCTGTAGACCACCATCAGCTTGCAGCTGCAGTCACTGTGTAGTTAGTGGATGGACATAGCATCTATAGACCACCATCAGGCGCGCAGCTGCAGTCACTGTGTAGTTAGTGGATGGACATAGCATCTATAGACCACCATCAGGCGTGCAGCTGCAGTCACTGTGTCGTTAGTGGATGGACATAACATCTATAGAGCACCATCAGCGTGCAGCTGCAGTCACTGTGTAGTTAGCGGATAGATATAACATCACAGCACCATCAGGCGTGCATCTGCAGTCACTGTGTCGTTAGTGGGTAGACATAACATCTGTAGACCACCATCAGCGTGGTGCTGCGGTCACTGTGTAGTTAGTGGATGGACATAGCATCTATAGACCACCATCAGGCGTGCAGCTGCAGTCACTGTGTCGCTAGTGGGTAGACATAACATCTATAGACCACCATCAGGCGTGCAGCAGCAGTCACTGTGCAGCTAGTGGATGGACATAACATCTATAGACGACCATCAGGCGCGCAGCTGCAGTCACTGTGTAGTTAATGGATAGACATAACATCTATAGAGCACCATCAGGCATGCAGCTGCGGTCACTGTGCAGTTAGTGGATGGACATAGCATCTATAGACCACCATCAGGCGCGCAGCTGCAGTCACTGTGTCAATAGTGGATGGACATAACATCTATAGAGCACCAACAGTGTGCAGCTGCAGTCACTGTGTCGTAAGTGGATCGACATAGCATCTATAGACCACCATCAGCGTGCAGCTGCAGTCACTGTGTAGTTAGTGGATAGACATAACATTTATAGACCACCATCAGCGTGCAGCTGCAGTCACTTTGTAGTTAGTGGATGGACATAACATCTATAGACCACCATCAGAGTGCAGCTGCAGTCACGGTGTAGTTAATGGATAGACATAACATCACAGCACCATCAGGCGTGCAGCTGCTGTCACTGTGTCGTTAGGGGGTAGACATAACATCCATAGAACACCATCAGCGTGCAGCTGCAGTCACTGTGTCGTTAGTGGATGGACATAGCATCTATAGACCACCATCAGGCGCGCAGCTGCAGTCACTGTGTCTTAAGTGGATGGAAACAGCATCTATAGACCAACATCGGCCGGGCAGCTGCAGTCACTGTGTCGTTAGTGGGTAGACATAACATATATAGACCACAATCAGGCATGCAGCCGCAGTCACTGTGTCGTTAGTGGGTAGACATAACATCTATAGACCACCATCAGCGTGCAGCTGCTGTCACTGTGTAGTTAGTGGATGGACATAGCATCTATAGACCACCATCAGCGTGCAGCTGCAGTCACGGTGCAGTTAATGGATAGACATAACATCTATAGACCACCATCAGGCGTGCAGCTTCAGTCACAGTGTCGTTAGTGGATGAACATAGCATCTATCGACCACCATCAGGCATGCAGCCGCAGTCACTGTGCAGCTAGTGGATAGACATAACATCTATAGACCACCATCAGGCGCGCAGCTGCAGTCACTGTGTAGTTAATGGATAGACATAATGGGCCTCATTACGACCCAGGCGGTAAGTTACCGCCTGGGCCGTGACTTTACCACCATGGCGTAAACTACGTTTACGCCATGGAGGTTGGCGGACTTACCGCCCCTTTCCGACCTTGGCGGGGCGGTAAGTTCCCAATCCCCATTTACCCTTCCCCATTCCCATTTTTGCCCCATAGGGCATAATGGGAGTGGGGAAGGCGTTAATTACGCCACCGTAAATTACGGTGGCGTAATTAACTCCATGGTCCCTTAGCGCCATGGATTTTAACACCTGCTAAAAGCAGGTGTTAAAAGCACCATGGCGCTAGGGGACCTCGTAATTGGCGGTAAGGGGTCGGCGCAGCTAACGCTGGCGTAAACCCCTTACCGCCAGGGTCGTAATGAGGCCCAATATCTATAGAGCACCATCAGGCATGCAGCTGCGGTCATTGTGCAGTTAGTGGATGGACATAACATCTATAGACCACCATCAGGCATGCAGCTGCGGTCACTATGCAGTTAGTGGATGGACATAACATCTATAGACCACCATCAGGCGCGCAGCTGCAGTCACGGTGTCGTTAGTGGATGGACATAACATCTATAGACCACCATCAGGCATGCAGCTGCGGTCACTGTGTAGTTAGTGGATGAACATAGCATATATAGACCACCATCAGCGTGCAGCTGCAGTCACTGTGTAGTTAGTGGATGGACATAACATCTATAGACCACCATCAGCGTGCAGCTGCAGTCACTGTGTACTTAGTGGATGGACATAGCATCTATAGACCACCATAAGAGTGCAGCTGCAGTCACGGTGTAGTTAGTGGATGGAAACAGCATCTATAGACCACCATCAGGCGCGCAGCTGCAGTCACTGTGTCGTTAGTGGGTAGACATAACATCTATAGACGACCATCAGGCGTGCATCCGCAGTCACTGTGTCGTTAGTGGGTAGACATACAATCTATAGACCACCATCAGCGTGCAGCTGCTGTCACTGTGTAGTTAGTGGGTGGACATAGCATCTATAGACCACCATCAGGCATGCAGCTGCGGTCACTGTGCAGTTAGTGGATGGACATAACATCTATAGACCACCATCAGGCATGCAGCTGCAGTCACTGTGTAGTTAGTGGATGGACATAGCATCTATAGACCACCATAAGAGTGCAGCTGCAGTCACTGTGTCGTTAGTGGATGGAAACAGCATCTATAGACCACCATCAGGCGCGCAGCTGCAGTCACTGTGTCGTTAGTGGGTAGACATAACATCTATAGACGACCATCAGGCGTGCAGCCGCAGTCACTGTGTCGTTAGTGGGTAGACATAACATCTATAGACCACCATCAGCGTGCAGCTGCTGTCACTGTGTAGTTAGTGGATGGACATAGCATCTATAGACCACCATCAGCGTGCAGCTGCAGTCACAGTGTAGTTAATGGATAGACATAACATATATAGACCACCATCAGGCGTGCAGCTTCAGTCACAGTGTCGTTAGTGGATGAACATAGCATCTATCGACCACCATCAGTTGTGCAGCCGCAGTCACTGTGCAGCTAGTGGATAGACATAACATATATAGACCACCATCAGGCGCGCAGCTGCAGTCACTGTGTAGTTAATGGATAGACACAATATCTATAGAGCACCATCAGGCATGTAGCTGCGGTCACTGTGCAGTTAGTGGATGGACATAGCATCTATAGACCACCATCAGGCGCGCAGCTGCAGTCACTGTGTCGTTAGTGGATGGAAATAACATCTAAAGAGCACCAACAGCGTGCAGCTGCAGTCACTGTGTCGTAAGTGGATCGACATAGCATCTATAGACCACCATCAGCGTGCAGCTGCAGTCACTGTGTATTTAGTGGATAGATATAACATCACAGCACCATCAAGCGTGCAGCTGCAGCCACTGTGTCGTTAGTGGGTAGACATAACATATGTAGACCACCATCAGCGTGCAGCTGCAGTCACTGTGTAGTTAGTGGATGGACATAGCATCTATAGACCACCACCAGGTGCGCAGCTGCCGTCACTGTGTAGTTAGTGGATGGACATAGCATCTATAGACCACCATCAGGCACGCAGCTGCTGTCACTGTGTCGTTAGTGGGTAGACATAACATCTATAGACCACCATCAGGCGTGCAGCTGCAGTCTCTGTGTAGTTAATGGATAGAGATAACATCTATAGACCACCATCAGGCATGCAGCTGCTGTCACTGTGCCGTTCGTGGATAGACATAATGGGCCTCATTCCGAGTATGGCGGTAAGGGATAGCGGCCACCGCTAACGAGAGCGGTGGCGGTAATCCCTTACCGCCATACTCCGAGTTCCCTTTGCGCCATGGAGGTTTTAACACCTGCTTTTAGCAGGTGTTAAAAACCATGGCGCTAAGGGACCTTGATGTTAATTACGCCACCGTAATTTACGGTGGCGTAATTAACACCTTCCCCACTCCCATTATGCCCTATGGGGCAAGAATGGGAATGGGGAAGGGTAAATGGGGATTGGGGAATTACCGCCCCGCCAACCTTGGAATGGGGCGGTAATTCCGCCATCCACCAAGGCGCTGCCGGTCCGGGTACGGCGTCAACCAAGGCGTTAATAGTGCCATTGGTTAGCGCCGTACTCGGAATGAGGCCCAATGTCTATAGACCACCATCAGGCGTGCAGCTGCGGTCACTGTGAAGTTAGTGGATGGACATAACATCTATAGACCACCATCAAGCGTGCAGCTGCGGTCACTGTGCAGTTAGTGGATAGACATAACATCACAGCACCATCAGCGTGGAGCTGCAGTCACTGTGTAGTTAGTGGGTAGACATAACTTCTATAGACCACCATCAGGCATGCAGCTGCTGTCACTGTGCCGTTAGTGGATAGATATAATGTCTATAGACCACCATCAGGCGTGCAGCTGCGGTCACTGTGCAGTTAGTGGATGGACATAACATCTATAGACCACCATCAAGCGTGCAGCTGCGGTCACTGTGCAGTTAGTGGATGGACATATCATCTATAGACCACCATCAGGCGTGCAGCTGCGGTCACTGTGCAGTTAGTGGATGGACATAACATCTATAGACCACCATCATGCATGCAGCTGGGGTCACTGTGTAGTTAGTGGATGAACATAGCATCTATAGACCACCATCAGCGTGCAGCTGCAGTCACTGTGTAGTTAGTGGATGGACATAACATCTATAGACCACCATCAGCGTGCAGCTGCAGTCACTGTGTAGTTAGTGGATGGACATAGCATCTATAGACCACCATAAGAGTGCAGCTGCAGTCACGGTGTAGTTAATGGATAGACATAACATCACAGCACCATCAGGCGTGCAGCTGCTGTCACTATGTCGTTAGGGGGTAGACATAACATCTATAGACCACCATCAGCGTGCAGCTGCAGTCACTGTGTCGTTAGTGGATGGACATCGCATCTATAGACCACCATCAGGCGCGCAGCTGCAGTCACTGTGTCGTTAGTGGATGGAAACAGCATCTATAGACCACCATCAGGCGCGCAGCTGCAGTCACTGTGTCGTTAGTGGGTAGACATAACATCTACAGACCACCATCAGGCGTGCAGCCGCAGTCACTGTGTCGTTAGTGGGTAGACATAACATCTATAGACCACCATCAGCGTGCAGCTGCAGTCACTGTGTAGTTAGTGGATGGACGTAGCATCTATAGACCACCATCAGGCGTGCAGCTTGAGTCACAGTGTCGTTAGTGGATGAACATAGCATCTATCGGCCACCATCAGGCTTGCAGCCGCAGTCACTGTGCAGCTAGTGGATAGACATAACATCTATAGACCACCATAAGGCGCGCAGCTGCAGTCACTGTGTCGTTAGTGGATGGACATAACATCTATAGAGCACCAACAGCATGCAGCTGCAGTCACTGTGTCGTAAGTGGATCGACATAGCATCTATAGACCACCATCAGCATGCAGCTGCAGTCACTGTGTAGTTAGCGGATAGATATAACATCACAGCACCATCAGGTGTGCATCTGCCGTCACTGTGTCGTTAGTGGGTAGACATAACATCTGTAGACCACCATCAGCGTGCAGCTGCGGTCACTGTGTAGTTAGTGGATGGACATAGCATCTATAGACCACCATCAGGCGTGCAGCTGCAGTCACTGTGTCGCTAGTGGGTAGACATAACATCTATAGACCACCATCAGGCGTGCAGCCGCAGTCACTGTGCAGCTAGTGGATGGACATAACATCTATAGACCACCATCAGGCGCGCAGCTGCAGTCACTGTGTAGTTAATGGATAGACATAACATCTATAGAGCACCATCAGGCATGCAGCTGCGGTCACTGTGCAGTTAGTGGATGGACATAGCATCTATAGACCACCATCAGGCGCGCAGCTGCAATCACTGTGTCATTAGTGGATGGACATAACATCTATAGAGCACCAACAGCGTGCAGCTGCAGTCACTGTGTCGTAAGTGGATCGACATAGCATCTATAGACCACCATCAGCGTGCAGCTGCAGTCACTGTG
This sequence comes from Ambystoma mexicanum, assembly GCF_040938575.1. NCBI lineage: Eukaryota > Metazoa > Chordata > Amphibia > Caudata > Ambystomatidae > Ambystoma > Ambystoma mexicanum. Next base: position 1,620,075,958 of record NC_090937.1, on the reverse strand, counting down.
TAGTTAGTGGATAGATATAACATCACAGCACCATCAGGTGTGCAGCTGCAGTCACTGTGTCATTAGTGGGTAGACATAACATCTGTAGACCACCATCAGCTTGCAGCTGCAGTCACTGTGTAGTTAGTGGATGGACATAGCATCTATAGACCACCATCAGGCGCGCAGCTGCAGTCACTGTGTAGTTAGTGGATGGACATAGCATCTATAGACCACCATCAGGCGTGCAGCTGCAGTCACTGTGTCGTTAGTGGATGGACATAACATCTATAGAGCACCATCAGCGTGCAGCTGCAGTCACTGTGTAGTTAGCGGATAGATATAACATCACAGCACCATCAGGCGTGCATCTGCAGTCACTGTGTCGTTAGTGGGTAGACATAACATCTGTAGACCACCATCAGCGTGCAGCTGCGGTCACTGTGTAGTTAGTGGATGGACATAGCATCTATAGACCACCATCAGGCGTGCAGCTGCAGTCACTGTGTCGCTAGTGGGTAGACATAACATCTATAGACCACCATCAGGCGTGCAGCAGCAGTCACTGTGCAGCTAGTGGATGGACATAACATCTATAGACGACCATCAGGCGCGCAGCTGCAGTCACTGTGTAGTTAATGGATAGACATAACATCTATAGAGCACCATCAGGCATGCAGCTGCGGTCACTGTGCAGTTAGTGGATGGACATAGCATCTCTAGACCACCATCAGGCGCGCAGCTGCAGTCACTGTGTCAATAGTGGATGGACATAACATCTATAGAGCACCAACAGTGTGCAGCTGCAGTCACTGTGTCGTAAGTGGATCGACATAGCATCTATAGACCACCATCAGCGTGCAGCTGCAGTCACTGTGTAGTTAGTGGATAGATATAACATCACAGCACCATCAGGTGTGCAGCTGCAGTCACTGTGTCGTTAGTGGGTAGACATAACATCTGTAGACCACCATCAGCTTGCAGCTGCAGTCACTGTGTAGTTAGTGGATGGACATAGCATCTATAGACCACCATCAGGCGCGCAGCTGCAGTCACTGTGTAGTTAGTGGATGGACATAGCATCTATAGACCACCATCAGGCGTGCAGCTGCAGTCACTGTGTCGTTAGTGGGTAGACATAACATCTATAGACCACCATCAGGCGTGCAGCTGCAGTCACTGTGTAGTTAGTGGATAGACATAACATCTATAGACCACCATCAGCCGTGCAGCTGCAGTCACTATGTAGTTAATGGATAGAGATAATGTCTATAGACCACCATCAGGCGCGCAGCTGCAGTCACTGTGTAGTTAGTGGATGGACATAACATCCATAGACCACCATCAGGCGCGCAGCTGCAGTCACTGTGTTGTTAGTGGGTAGGCATAACATCTATAGACCACCATGAGGGGCGCAGCTGCTGTCACTGTGTCGTTAGTGGATGGACATAACATCTATAGAACACCAACAGCGTGCAGCTGCAGTCACTGTGTCGTAAGTGGATCGACATAGCATCTATAGACCACCATCAGCGTGCAGCTGCAGTCACTAGTTAGTGGATAGATATAACATCACAGCACCATCAGGCGTGCAGCTGCAGTCACTGTGTCGTTAGTGGGTAGACATACCATCTATAGACCACCATAAGGCACGCAGCTGCAGTCACTGTGTAGTTAATGGATAGACATAACATCTATAGACCACCATAAGGTGCGCAGCTGCAGTCACTGTGTCGTTAGTGGCTAGACATACCATCTATAGACCACCATAAGGCACGCAGCTGCAGTCACTGTGTAGTTAATGGATAGACATAACATCTATAGAGCACCATCAGGCATGCAGCTGCAGTCACTGTGTAGTTAGTGAATAGAGATAACGTCTATAGACCACCATCAGGCGTGCAGCTGCAGTCACTGTGTAGTTAGTGAACAGATATAACATCTATAGAGCACCATTAGGCATGCAGCTGCTGTCACTGTGTAGGTAGTGGGTGGACATAACATCTATAGAGCACCTTCATGCATGCAGCTGCTGTCACTGTGTAGGTAGTGGGTAGACATAACATCTATAGAGCACCTTCATGCATGCAGCTGCTCTCACTGTGTAGGTAGTGGATGGACATCACCAGTGACTAGGCCAGTATTGTGCATCTAATTGTCTAGTAAACCTTGACTGCAAAAAGGGACCCCCTCCCTAATTAAACACAGTGGAGCTCATTACAAGTATGCTGGTAATGAATCTACTGCTACTTTTCCTGCACCGCCAGTGGTCGAAGTGGGCCGGAGCGGTCGGGAGCGGTGCTCTTTTACTTTTTTTAATTACCTTGTACAGCTCCTATACTTTTATTTTAAAAAGAAACCATTCCGGAATGGTTTCGTTTTAAAACAAAAGTGTAGAAGGAAGTTAAAACTTTCACTTTCAGTGCACTGCACTGAGCGTTCCCCTAAACAGCAGGAGAATGTTTTTTGGAGTTAGTATTGTGCGTGGGTTGGTGCGTGGCGATAGGGGTTTGTGGGGAGTGGTGCAGGCCAGTAGGGTACATAGTTCCACTACTTCTTTTTGTGCACTTCGACCACTCTGCACCACTAAATTACGAGTATGGCCCTGGAATGAGGGATTTACCTCCAGCATCTTGTTTCCGCTGAGGCTACTTCTGCCAATAATGCCCCATATAGTCCAATCAACTATCAAAAAATGAGGATTCATTCCACAACCGCCACTTGTAATCCAGCTGTAATTCCACTGGACCATGTGGCGGTAACAGTCATTCCATCAGACTCATTTGAAATGGGGCAGAGTGGAAAACCCGGGTGAAAAGCATTTACGCCTTGATGTACCTCTCTGCCCCATTCTCCTGCAGGGAGAAGATGGAAGAGGGGCGTGGCGTGGAGATAAACACTGTCCGCTGTACATTCCTCCTCTGTCTCGTCAGCGCATTTCATTGTAAACCAGCATGAGATTTTTATGGAGTCGTACAGTGAATGGATTCCTATGGATTCCTATGGATTCTGCCTCAGTCTTGAACCAGGTCAAGATCAAGGTGATTCCATAGGAATCAATAGCGAAAGGCTGCCTGCCAAGCGTATTTGTAGGCAGTGTTTACTTTTTCACGAGACTAGGAGGAAAATGAAAGAGAGTTGTCTTTGCTTTTAATTGTTCCTTTTCTCCTGGCATTTTGGATGTTTGAAATGGCACGTGGGGAGCACCACAGCACGTACGTGCTAACATTTGTGCCCCCCTCAATGCCATGTACATTTTGTTTTTTAAACGACCTTCTTAAAAAATAGCTCAAGTGAGAATCGTTAGACGGGTTAGTTTGAAACAAGTGGAGTGCAAAATGAAAGTGTAAAAGCAAAAAGTAGGAATTTACGACTGCATTTTGCGTGCCAGCTCATTTTGTGCCCTTCAATGGTGTGGCAGGGGCACAAAGCAGAGTGTACACCAGCCTCTTGCCTTCTGCCTCCATCTTGGAACAGAGCAACACTTTACACCTGCATGAAATTGTCAAACAGGCGTAAAGCGAATCCTATGGAATCCTCACCAGATTTGCCCCTGCTAATGAGCAGGTGGATTCCTATTACCAACCTCCTGCAAAGTCAAAATTTCAAGCGGAACTGCCTTTTTAACAAAGTGGAGAGGAATACAGTGGCGTAAAGATAATGTTGCCTATTTTCTTCACTTTTGCACTACGTTTTTTATGTTTACAATTGCATGAAGGGGTTACAACAGCATGTGAGTGTTAACATTGGTTGTCACATGAATGCAATTAGGATTTTATTTCAAATGCCACCCTATGTTTAGTAAGTTGAAAGCAATAATTTTACAAACAGCAATTACTTTGTGATTTATATTCTGACAAGTTACCAGGTATAACACTTTTTTTAACATTTCACAATCTGTGGCTTTTTTCAAGCAAAATAAAATACATATACACACAGTAAAGTGATGTTAAGAGGTAGGGTAGTGAGGGTAATCGTCCTCACTAGTAAACACTTTAGGTAAGAATCCACATTAAAATTGCGTGCCTTTCCTATAAGGCAGCACATCTCTTTTTTTCCAAGCCACAAAGCAGATGTTTTTACACTTCCAGGAAATGGCATACTGTACCTTTGGCGGATAACCAAAAAAACACAAACTCAGCAACAAGTGTTTTCCATTGCAGCTCTATTTGTCTCAGAGAAGCAGCACTCAGTCCTTTTGAGGCCAGGCCATTTTACCCTCCAAAAAGCTTTTGTATGGGCACGCTTTTATTTAAGTATTTATTTATCTATTTACTAATAAAGCGCGCCAAACCGGGAGGCATCAAAGCGCTGTTACAGAACCAGTTACACATAACAACATGTAAAACCGAGGATTCAATGCGCGTAGGAGATCCCAAAAGAACATCATGCGAGTTTTACTGCCGCTGATTTCTTTTTAAATGATTAAGCTGCCAGCAAGAGAGGTTGCACTCATACCAGAAACAGAGGAATGAATGCATGCCGCGGGCTGCTTACATTTCCACGGTCCAGAGCAGCCCCGCAGACTTGCCCCACATGCTGGGTGCAGCGGGCATAGACAGGACTATCATGATTTCTGGGGTAGTATATGATAAATTCATATTTTTATTATTTTGGATTCATTAATGTTGTGTTTTGGTTTGAAAAAACATTTCATATTATAATATAAAATTGTAAGATCAATATCAGACAATAAACAATTAGATCATATTCAACATCATGTTTAGCCATATTAGGTTATCCTACACAATTACATGTTATCCTTTTCATTTTAAACCTCATTAAAAAAAATGTATTCTAGCTATTCAGAGTGGGATTTGATTTTCACTTATTATTTATTTCAAAATGTCTGATGTGTCCATATGTTGAAAAGACTGTATATTGTCTAAAGTGCTGTTCCTTGGTGCAGCAGTCTGCTTTCACTGTTGTTCGTGGAGCTGTAAGGAGGAGACAGTACTTAAACCCCTTCCAGGCGCGGAGCGCCGGCCGAGTCGGCCGAGTCTGCAGATAGAGGCAGTTGGTGGCGGGAGGTGGCAACTTCCAACATCTGCTCTATGCCTGTTGGTTCCTGTGATCATCGAGTGCCTGCTATGATGGAGCTGGATGCAGAAACGTTGTGAGGTCAAATGTGACGCAAGACTCGGATGCAGGCCGAGGCGTCTACTTTACCATCTACACACAGAACTGAGGACCTCAACGTTGCTTCCATCTTGGATTCAGAAAAAGAGGTGAGACCCCCTCAAGCCCTCTCACCCACCCACGTCACTTAACAATGTAACATCGCTGGAACAAATTAAAAGGTTTGTGACTTCACGTTTAGACATCACTAATGAGGAGATGTTAAGAGTGGAGGGGGGCTTTCTACCACACACCCCAATATCTGATGGAGCTGACATCATGAATATACACGGTGGAATTGGAGGGAGCACACAATACATCTCCCAATGCGGTACCTTTACTGCAATTGGCTAACAAGCCCTTAAACCAATCATCCAAGGCGGTTAATGGTACTTCAGAGCAATTGGAGAGCGAGAAGTTAGCAAAGGAAGTGGTCCTTGAGGAGCCTCATTCACCTAAACAGGAATCCCAAGCGTCCATGAGTGACTCTACGCAAAAGCTCATTGGGAAAGAGCAAATGTAACACCCAAGTAAACATCAAGCTCTAGGTTGGCCCTAAGGCTATCCCATGATATTGTTCTCATTCAAGTCTCCCGCAATAATAATGCCAGTTGAAAAACGGAATAATCATTCCGTACAGGTCACGGACTTGCAAACTGAGCTTGCATCCCACATTTCCCATAGGAGTCGAGGCACAGAGGCCATCATGGCCCCTGCCTTGGGAGTCGTGGAGATTCCTGATGGTGAAACCAGCTTACTTAGGAATGCAGGAGAGGTTGAAGCTGAAGAAGTGGAGCCCCGCAGTATTAACTCTTCGCCAGTGGGGGCTATAGCTTTCCCAATGTTTCCTCGCATCGATCCCCCCCTTGCCCTCCACTATTACATCTAACTCCTCATCTGCTTCGTCAGTGTCTAGCCTCAACAAGTCAGTTCTTTCACCAGACATCCCAGTTCATGAGCATCAGGTGGAAGAAGTTGGGATGTTTCAAATTCAAGCCATGATAATGTCAGCGCTGACAATATCACTATATCCTTTCATCAAATTATTTGAATCAATCAGCTATGATTTCAAGGATCAAGCTACCCTTTTAGCAATGGTGCATTCAAAACTGATCTACTTGGAGGCGTTCACAACAACACTCCAAACTAGACTCAACTATGAAGCAGAGCAATCTAACAAATGGCAAAATAGACCCTGCGACATAACAAGAGCAGAACAAGTAGATAAAACATCAATGAAGGATGCAATACTTGAATCCCAAAAATGGATTAGAGTAATGATGGATTTGGGATGTAAAGGGGAGTCTGCATATAAAGCCAATTCTGACAACATCTCCTCTAAAAAGGATGCTGGAAAGAAACAGATGTTGCAACACAAAACCTCAGGATCTAGATCTTGTAGTAAACCAAACTTGAACATGGCCGCGATGCAGGCAGTTATTGTCAATGTAGAGGAGCTCAGAGCTGGAAGCCCGTCCTCTCAGAAACCTGCAGGGATGTCATTTCACCAAAATGCCAGTGGTAGCGGAAGTGACATCACATGACCCTTGACCCCTGATGACATCACTGGAATTGATGTCATTTGACACCACCCTGAAGTGATATTTCGGGAAGCAATGGAACATGACCTTTCACCTGTTGAAAAAACAGGAAGTGGCATCACATAGCATTGTACACTACAAAAAATATGGTTACGATATCACTATAATGTGATGTACATTTCATACAAGAATGGATCGCCATATGTATCGTTAAGATCAGTGTGTATAGGCCCAGATTACCAAATTACTGTGAATGCAAGCAGACGTCCATGAGCAAATGATAATGATGTGTTATTATATATCACTTATGCTCAAGCGCTTTATATAGAATAATTATACACCCAATATCACCCAACCTGTGTTGGCACTCATTTATCGACCTCAGAAGGATGAAAGGCTGAGTTAAGGCATTTAAGAACAGACTAAATCAGTGGCTCACCCACTGAAGTGTGCCTGAAATAAACCTTTAATGAGTCTAGCAATTGTTGGATAGAATTCCAGGAAGACACATTATTTGGTATTCCTATTCTTTCTTATTTAGGGTCAGTGCTGAAAGTGTTAGACTTGTGGCACTCCTGTTCTTATTTTTCTTCTTTTTATTAAGGGGCCTGAACAAGAAAGCCAGCCACTCCAGAAGTAAAGTTCCACAAGGTGCTGGCCACAGCCCAGGAACTTGCATTAAAAAAGAAAATAAAAATGGGGGATTTTCTTTCTTCTTTTTTAGAGGTCGCAAGGGAGACTACAGAGGTCGCAAGGAAGACCTGAGAGGTTGCAGTTGTGACCTCTGGCGACCCCTAAATGACATCCCTGGAAACCTGAAGGGGGAAATCCAGAGCCCCCGGTGATGATAAATGATCCTAATGTCTGTGACGCGACCTTTACATTACCATCCCTGCCAACCGGTTTGAGGAAAGAGGAGCAAGGAATGGCAATACCATCGTCCCGGAGCCAGTGTTTGCAAATTGTGGAAGAAAGCTGAAATCATTGGTCTCGGACACGCAACTCCAACCAAAGAAGCCTAAAAACATGGCTTCAATTAGAACGTCAAAATCCAATGCCTTCAGAACCTTTATACGCAATCTCAAGACTCTCCTTCAATCAGCTAGGTTGTTGACTAATCCAGAGACCAGTGGAAGTGCAGAGACAGTGAAATTCTACACAGTTAAAATAGGACCGCTCATCCAACCCAGAATTCACAAATTGAGGGAGGTCCGACCCTGAAGCCCAGAGGAGTTAGATAAAGAATCACTTCCTCGCTTGAATTTTCAGTTTATTCAATTAAATCTACCTTTAAGGCCTTCGAAAGGATCTGAGAATTGCGGAACGATCTCAGGTATAGCGTGGCGGCAAAGCCTCTGAGAGAGGACCAGGTTTTAACACTGGCCCAAAAAATATCTAAGGTGAAAAACATGGCTACCTGTGGCCCCCTCCCTTTCTAGTAGGGGTCAGACAAATGGAAAATAGAAAAGAAGCCCCTAACATACCCAAAAAGAAGGGTGAGGTAATAACAATATCTTCAGCAATCGCAAGCAAATGATAACCTCATATTGAACAGGAAGACTGTAATGATCCTTCCCTACCATATACCCACATTACGTGCAATAACTTCAGAAGACATATTAGTAGTGGAATTTGTCAAATCAAAAAATCACGAACTGACTGGGTCCTGTTACATGTAAGAACAGAAAGAGTCAAAAATACTCTGTGGGAGATTGCCCCAATGCTTGGTCACTCCGTTTCCAGCTAAACCAAGAATTAAACAGCGGATTTTCAGCTTAGAACTCAATATACAAATTAAGAGACTTCCTGAGGCAAGATCACAAAACAAATCAGCACCGCTTAAGAGGACCGATATCTCCAAGATGAGCTAATACTAAATGGGGTAAAAATGATGCAAATGTAGACAACATCTTGACCAAAAATGGCCACTCCACTGAAAATGACTTTCTCCAGGTTGAGCAAAGAGGACAGGATGGTAGAACTTGATAAGCAAAACAGGTGGGATTCTGCAAATGGTGAAGATTGGGATTGGATCCAGACAGAGCTAGCTTCTTCGAAAGAAAATTAGCGCAAGGCCACGATGTTGAAGACTACACTTCAGATTGGCTCATGGAATACCAGGGGATTCTCCCATCTTCTAAATCAAGACGTTATGGATTTGTCCTTGGTTGATATTATATGCCTGCAAGAGACATGGTTGCGTGAAACTCCGATATACAATCGTTACATATCCCACTGTTAAACCCAGTGCAAAAGGGGCAGTGTGGTAGACACTTTTTGGGCCTGTTAACACTCATTAAAATGGGATTGGGAATGAAAATACTAAAACATCATACGCCCAATCTATGCTCCCAAATATTGCCACTTGAATGTGTGTGTGCAGAATAATCTACATAACCAACATGTACTGGAATCTGGCAAAAGTGGGGAAAGAGCTATTTATGAATGGTATAATGGATGGGATTGACCAGGCCAGACTAAGATAGAAGGTTCATTCATTATACTCATTATGTGCGGATTTGAAGATCAGATGTGTTGATTTACATGTACTGCCAGATAAATCTTAGGGTAAATCGCGCAGCATTAAGAGTTTAAGAGCAAATGCATGGCTACAAGAAATGTGGTGCGAGAATTAGCTATGTTGAATAACAATACTGATGGAGACATTCCCGCTAAATGTACATGAATGGGTGGCCTAGTGACGGACACTTTAGATTACTTCTTTGTATCAAATAATGTTCCGAAACGAGCAAAGTGACTGGTCATTATTGACATGGAATTCAGTAACCACTCACTCCTAAAATTTAGCTGGGACTATTCGTTTAAAAAAAGGCAAGCGGGAGACCCACTGTTTGGAGGGCCAGGTTTCACAAAGCTGCAACAGGATCCGTATGACTCCCCAAGCCGTATTAGATATGACAGCGATTTTGAATTTCAGGATGGAAACAGATGACACAGATATAAATTATGCACTGTTACTGGCCAAATACCATGAAACAGATCACGGAATTGCTAGGCCAAAGTTTGTTCGGAAACACAGATATAATACAAATCTAGTGAAAGAAGGCAAGAAATATAGAGCTGACATGAACGGCACACTCCCTTGGTTGGCCAAATGCAGAATAAAAATAAACGCAAGCAACAATACAAGAATTGGCTACGCAGCTTTAGAGCGGAGCGTATGCAAACAGATGGGGAAAACACTTTGAAAGTTCTTAGTAAAAAGAACTCTAGGCTGATATGTGAGTGTATTAACAAGGTAGAAACCTCCCAGATAGCCTTGCAAATTCCTATGTTTTCCGAGCAGCAATGGATGGACCATTTTGGATCTATTTTTTCAGGTACAGATGAACCAGATACCGGTTTAACCATCCTCTATCTCCACCCGTTAGGCTTGGAATCTAGATAAGCAGGACATGATAGACCTAATTTTGAACCTGAGTGCCACCGGAGCACCCGGTCCTGATGGCCTCTCTACCTGCATCCTAAAACAAGCCCCCCGAGAGTGGACTGAATTTGCGCATTTGCTATTTTGGCAAATTCTGAGAGAAAAAAGGGTGCCAGCCTCATAGAAAAAGGCTGTGATTATACCAATATTGAAGAAAGGGGTAAGAACGGATCCTAGAAATTACCGCCCGATAGCTTTACTTGATACTTTAGGGAAAATCTTTGCCTCTATTATACTTAAATGTTTGTCAAGCTGGGCTAATGAGTCAGGACATCAAGACCCCTGACAAACAGGTTTTTTTAAGGGCATAGGCACTTCTTTAAACCGTTTTCTCTTGAACCTGCTCAAGCTCCAATCCATTAGAGAAAAGACTAAATTGTATGTGGCTTTTGTGCATTTGGAGCAGGCATTTGACAGTGTCAACAGAGAACGTTTATGGTCCAAGCTGAGGGCCTGGAACTGTCCGACCGATCTAATAGAGGCAATGAAAGAACTCTATACTAACAATAAGGGCCTAAAACAGGGCTGTTCCCTGGCCCGATCCTCTTTAATTGAAATATTTCGGATATGGGAACAAGTCAAAATAAGGTAATAGGATTCCCCCCTAAGATCAACGGAATTCCGGTGCCATGGATCATATATGCAGATGAATTCAACCTATTAGACAGAATCCCAAATGGACTGCAAAGGTGCCTAGAGGCCCTAAAAGAGTATGTATTTCAGAATTATCTGAGATTCAATGCAAACAAATCTAAAGCTATGCTTTAAATAGCAGAACAACTATGCAACACTGCAAATTCAGATGGCAGCTAGGACTAGAGCCCCTTGAAAGCATTGACTAAATCTTTTATCTGGGAGTGTGCATCAGAGACTACCGGTAACTCCTAGGGCTAATCTTTTAAGATCTAAGGTTAAAAATCTAGCTGCCCAGGGAACAATTTTACATTGGTGATTTGGAAAGATTTCTATGAATCCTCTGATTACTTTCTATAACCAGAAAGTTGTTCCTATCCTGTCATATGGAGCAGAGTCTGGACTTAAACTAACGTGGCAGATATGGGAAATTCTGCATGTCCCTTTCTGAAGCGAGTTCTTCGTCTTTCTAGCATCTCCCTGATGGCCTGTATTAGATTCAAACATAGTCTTTTATCTCTTTACTCTGTCTCGCTTTGAAAGACTCTGACCCCGTTTCGCAAATCCCTATTGGCTCACACGGCCCCCCAGTTGTGTATCTTGGGCCATCACAAACAGGTGTTAAGACGTGGCCCCTTCAATAATTGGAAGGAGAAATGTGTTAGCTGTCTAAATGAATTAAATATCTCTACAGATCTCCTAATACACAATCCTGGAATAGTGAAAAAGTAACTCCAACAGGATTGGATATTGACCCAGGATTTAAAGTTTCCCGGTGAAAGCCCACGCAGTGGAATGCAGGGCCCTGAAAGTGGTCCCCAAATACTTGACGAAGTTCCCGTGCCCGAATTTTAGAGGGTATTTTATGCGAATGCATCTGAAAGTGTATCTAACTAAGGAGGTGTTGGTAGCTCGCAAGTGACTTGGCAAGAGGTTGATAACATGCAGATATTTGTTCAAAAGCAGGTGAGCCCAAAACGCTAAAACATTTGATAACCTCTTGTGTAGGGCTTACAGCACGACGTACCTTCTATTCAGGGTCCTTCATCCAAATGGCCCCTACATTAACAGTAGAGGAATGGTGACTGAAGATTTATTTGGCTGAAAATCAATCCTTAATATTTGTAGTGATCACATTTTTAAATGAGCTTTTTACTAAAAATGTGAGGTGATGTAACTCTAGTGAGGATGAGCCAGTCACATGGAGAATATTCAGATGAATTATCTGTGACTGGCTATCAATGTATGCACATTATGAAAGTTTGGATATTTGTTAAATGTTTCTAATAAACTCATTTAAAAATTTAAAAAAGAAGTCCTTTGTACATTGCTGCTTATGATTCTGAATATGCAAATATGTTCAAAGTTTCCACTATTGAATCTTGACCACAATATCTACAAGAATCTATCATCTCCCTTGATTTGGATCTTATAAATTTTATCTCCCTGGTCGGGAGGAGATTAAATTTGAATATTAGGAAACTATGGGCCTGATTCATAGAAAACGTGTAAAGTTCCTGCAAAGTGCCTAGCGCCCAAAATGGTTTTGCGCCTACTTGCGTGCAAAGGTTTCTTTGCGCGTTTGCGCATATTCATGGATTTCAAAGTGCAAAGTAACACATTGCGCAAAGAAAATGGAGTTGCGCCCGGAAAGCCCATAACATGCTGCCACGCAAACCAAAACCAGTAACAGACACCAACCTTTGCGCCTACAAGTAAAAGCAAATAAACGTATAGACTCCACCTACTTTAGTTTTTTCAGTAAAGTAGTTAGACTCAATAAGATTCTCCAATATGCCCATCAGAATGTTCTATTATGCTAATGGGAATAATGGAGCACAGAATTTTTTCCTGTCCCAAATACTTTTCTCTAGCATGCAATAAGGACCATAATCCAGTCCCCGCAGTCCCCTCTCTAGACCATACATTATTAAAAAACCTGGATTGCATGTACACGCCATCGAACTGGACAGCCCTTCTACATTTTATACTGTCACACATATATCCAGCAATCAGTTAAAAAAACTCTACATATAACCCTATCAACATATTAAACTTCCACACACCAATTGCCACTTAAAAATGTTCTACAAATATTTTTCATAGGCATTTCACTTCCTTATGCAAAATAAATTGTCCACACTGCTGCTATAAATGCACATATGCATTGTGCAGTAAATGAAGTGCATAAATGGAAAGAGGAGTCGATGCGATAATCCATAGCTGGGCCATAACAGCCTTAGTTATAATTTCACCTGCGTCTCAGTACGATTTTGTTCGTCTAGTTGCGCCGCACAAATGACTCAATCAATCCATTAATCAGGAGTCGGGATTACCAAGCACTCATACAAGTCCAAAAAGGAAAGTGCCAAGACATGCAAAGTTGGGGGCCACTAGCTACCTGCTGGGGCAGAAGAGTCCCAAGGGTGTGGTACACATTCGCCATACGGTAGACCCTCAAGGGCAGAGCTGCATGGGGGGGTGTACTGGTGTCAACTAGATATAGCGCCTGGAACCTGTGAGGGTCATGAGGGACCACACTGCCAGTTTTAGGGGCAGAGATTTGAGTTAGCAGGGAAGGGATTAAGTAAAAAAGGAACAAAAATGTTTTCAGAAGTTTACGGAGCTTAAGGAACTCAAGCACAAGTATAAGAGGAGCAGGAAGTCTGTTCCAAAGACAGGCACCGGCCGTAGACAGTGACATGCCTCCCGTTCTCTGTTTCAAACAGTATTTGACAAGCAGAGTATTAGAGTTACAGCAGCGGAGGACTCCAGCAGGGCAGTATTTAGGAAAACAAAGTTGGACATATTGTAGTCCTTGCAATTAGCGGCAGCCAATATACACATTGTAGGGCTGCAAGGATACGATCCCTGAGCTTGAGGCCAAGGCTAATTCTTTCAGCCCTATTCTAGATTAGCCAAAAGGGCATAGACAACAAAGGGAGAGGTTAAGGAAGAGGCTGATGCAGTAGTCCAGCCTACACAGGACCAGGGCTGACCATACGTAAGGAGAGAGAGGACTTAAAGATAACCCCAAGGTGTTTGGCCTCACAGGATGGTGAGAGTAGAAGGCCCAAAGACAGTGGCCAGAGGGTAGGAGAAAAACAGGACATAAGTGTCACAGTAAAAAAAGATCTCCATCTTACTGGTATTGAGGCATAGATTGTTAGCCGCTCACAATGCCTTCATGACGGACAGACAATTAGAGATAAAAAAACTAGGACAACAAATGAGTTCAGGAAAGTTTAAGGAAATATATGTGTCATCAACATAACACCGGAAATGAGAAATGGTATCATGTAAGCGTTTAATGAGGATACAGTTGTTAAGCATGGGAATGCTGCAAGAGACAACAGGAAGCACTGTCCTCAATTGTACTACAATCACACATACCATATACACTTTAATTATATAATTCCACCACATTACAAATAATGCATACTCCCACTACATTACCTATAATTACTATACACTTATTACTATTGTGTGTCTGGCCAGTGGCCAGATTCTTGTCGACATGACCATGCCCCTAAGAAACTGGCCACTGGCCACATCCACCACAATAGAATTAAACATACAATACACCTTCAAATAACTAAACTCACCACCACCCTCTGCCATCCACATGATGTCCGCAGACAGTAATAGGTCTCCGCGTACACACCCCTTTCTTTTTTCACCTATATAAACGGCTCCATATCCTCTTTATTCCACTCTCCTTCTAAGCCCTATTTCAGACATCGCATAACCCCAAATGTGTTTTCCAAACTGTTTGTTCACAGCACTGTCCACGGACTACCGCGGTGTCCACGTACTGGGCAGCACCCACAACCCCTTTTTTCAGTCATAAAAACAGACCCATATCATCTTTATTCAACTTTCCCACCCTTTCCACATCCTCTTTCAGCCTGTGAATAACCCAAATGTGTGTTCACAGATCCAACATGGCAACAGTTTCCAAAAATATGGCACATCTCGTGCTTCTCACCATCCAATCAGCGGACACGTACAATGGGCCTCATTGCGAGTTTGGAGGTAGCCATGCCATCATTACCGGCATGGCTACTTCCAAACTCGTGTCCGGGTCCCGAAAAAAGGGAATTACCGGCCATTTTGACTTTTGTGGGCCCGGTAATTCCCATTTTTCGGGACCCGGTATGTCCCCATTCCCATTTGAGCCTCCCAGGGTAGCAGATGACACAATCTCAAGTTAGGTGGGGCATAGCGGGTGTGTGTGGGCATAGTTCTTCCAGAGGAACCATTCCTTCAAGAGGGGGCTCTTGGGCTCCTTACTGAAATGTGGAAGCAAGGGTATGATTCTGGTGTTGACTGTGAGGGAGTTACAGAATATGGGGTATTGACAGAGGTCTGTCTTCTGGTTAATTCCTTCCTGCACCGGTGGAGTTCAATATCACAAAGACCTCCACCTCCCAGTTTTAGACAACACTAGAGGTCCCATAATAACCCCCCTAGTTATGTGTGGACCATGGGGCAGTTGGGGAGAAGCCCTGTTTGTGAGGCCAAATCATGCCCTCACTGAGCCCCCAACTGACCAACTGACCACAATTATAATTCCCCTATGCAGGGAAAATGCAGCACATGCACATGTCATGTGAGTTTAGGACCTGTGCTCCAGCATGTGAGCCAATCACAGCCCGACTCCATGATGGGCAGCTGGTCTGTCATCTGTGGGTAATCTGGTCCATGGTCTGATTAACTGGTAGTTAGTTTCGAGCTGGAAAGCAAAGATAGACCAGGGATTAGTGGATCAGTAGAAGGAGAAGCGAGACAGATACCAGTCCTATTTCTTTTTTTACATGTTTTTATTTGTGTTTGGTTTAGAACAAACCTTATAGCATCAAATCAAAAAACATCTGATCAATGCATTCAATTTAATAATAATAAAATGCACAGAATTAAGGAATACAAATTTACATTTGGACTCAGTTAAAAACACTAAAAAGGAAAATGAGTCCAACCCCAGTAAAATTACATCAAATTCATACTCTTAATAAATGCAGAAACCGCAAGACCTTTCCGGGCATTCTGAATATTTAAACATCTCATGTTTCAGCCTGGAATGGTACACCCGAAGGCTCCCCATAAACTTCATCTTACGATTGGTTAAGCCATCACAATTCAGCATCAAATGTTTAATAGTTTCAGTTGAAGAATTAGAAAATCTTCAGCCATTATTTATTTCAGTAATAGCATTTCTCCTAAGTAAAAGGTCTTTGGTTGGAAACAAGTTCCATCGAAGCCTCATCAAAATTGTCCTATAATAGCAGTTCGGAAACTGTAAAAACGGGGTAGAGGCAGTGCCCCGTCTTTTATGCTCATGGGCTAGATGACTCATTGATGAATAAGAATGGAAGAGATTGATCACAGTAATCCAATCTAAATCAAACAGGGCCCTTTTAACTTTAGTCGGATTCATGATTAATGTGTCTTTTTCCGATGAGATTCTGGTTAACACTGCTTCACATTTCTGGCCAAACTGAACCGGAAACTGCAAATTCCTTAGGGAACTAGTTGGCCTCTTCAGTGTGGAACCCATAACCTCATATATAGAGTCAGGAATAGGAGAGCTCTGTTTTGAAAATAAAAGTAACAAGCGCCATTAAACGCTAGCTCATAAGGCGGTGATTCCTAACTCAAATCTAATAGCCGCTAAAGGGATTGCATCATAGACTCTTAATACCTTATGCTACAACGTGGTCTCAATCAGATCCAGTAATTTAAAAATAGGGTCGCCGTATAATTCGAGACATAAATAAGTTTTGGAACGAATTTACCCTCATAGGTTATTAGTGCCGGTTTTAGGGACAATCGTCTGAATTTTGGATCAATCTTAATTACTTGGTTCTGAAGCAAAAATACTTTTTTTAACAGAATCTCAAGAATATTCTTTAAGCCAGACTGGTATTTTGCATGGGTTTACTTTAGGTGTAATTAAACCAGCTACAGCAAGGGAGTCAGCCACATCTGACAAATATTGATTAAATAGCCATGGGGCCAAGACACAACCCTGTCTTAGTCCCACATAGTAGTGCATTCTTCTAGATAAATCATCTTTTTTGTTTAAACAGATCTGGACGCCAGAGTTAGCATAAAGGCCCATCACAAGGTGCAAAAGGGCATTCGGCCTGCCCCAGCCTGCTAATTCGGGCCACAGTCTAGTCCGGTCAACACAGTCAAAAGCTGTAGAAAGCTCTATTGGGGCCAAATAAGTACATCTGGCAGGGTCAGACCGAGCCGAATCTTGAATCATTTTGAGAGTTAAACCGTTAATATACCGTTACGAAAACCGGTCTGGAGTTGGGCCATTTCTCTAAGTGAATTAATAATAAGGAAGAAAAGATCTTAGAATCGGCATCAATTAGCGCAGTTGGTCGGTAGATTTTTTGCATAGACCTGCTACCTTTGTGTTGAGTGTTGAGGATACTCCCAAATTGCAAAAATAGCACATTAGCCCAGTTTAAGGGGTCGGCCTTGAAGGTGCTATTGGTAAGGCTGTTAAGACCCAAAGCTCATGACGTCTTACATTTTTTTAATAAGTTATAAATAACTTCTATGAAAAATGTAAGCAACCAGGTATGGCCAGATTTAACAGCACATAGTGACGAACATTGCTATATTTGCAGGGGCAGATCCATGTAGGTCCTGAAAAAACCGGATCCACTGATGTTCAGGGACTGCATTTAATTGAGAAGTGGTAGAAATAGAGTCTGGGTTATTAATGAAGGACCAAAATGACCCCACATTGGAGAAACATGCATCATTAAGGCCCTCTTTGACTTGCAAAAATTCTTATATTTGTGCTTGATTTTCTTAGCAGAATTACATTTTGTCACGGGATCCTGGGGTGAGGGATTAGGTTTCCGAATCTCTTTTTTCATAATAGATTTTGCTATAGCCAATGCTCCATTATAGATATGAGTGGTTTTCGTACGTTTTATAGGTCTGAATTCAGTGTTTGATCTCACTCGATTAACCATTTCAGACATGAAGTAATCAAACCTATTCACATTGAAAACTTAAATTTTCTACTCTCGGGAAGTTGCTATCATGAAATTCAGGTTTCAAAATCTTAATGTTAGAGTCAGACCATCGAATAGCATTGCCTGTAGCAGTCGTACTTAAATTAAACTAGTTTGTTTGTTCCCTGGTGATTATTACAATATTAAATTCAGCTTTTAGGATACAACGATCACTCTATTCATTCCTGAGCACAGTGAGAGAGGTACAACAATTCAACAAATAATTATCAATAGAAATGTAGTCTAAAGTCGAAGAGATAACACCTCTAAACTATGTTTGCATATTGGCTACCTTACCAAAGTCCATCCCATTCAATGGATGAAGCCCCAGCACCTCTAGAATCATGCACCAGTTTCTTCCCACTTGAGTTTTAAAATTCTGGGAGAACATATCAGAGCACAGATCAATCAAATCATTTCAAATATCCTGTAGAGCACAGTTCGCATTTAAATCCCTTGCGGCCATGACCCTTCCATCGGGGTTACTGATTGACCACAGTAGAGTGCACTCGGAGATCGCCTCTAAAAAGAAATTAAGATCAGCAATCCCCTTGTGCCAATATATGTTGACCACTAGGCGTCTGAAAGTAATGTCAACTGATGTCAAAGCAATTGCTGTGGAGCCAAATGGATGGTCGTCAAGAGTTACAGCAATCATTCCCAGAGACGAATCCACAGCCATTAAGAGCCCTCCAGATACCCTTCCACCCTTACTATCCCTTGCTGCTTGGTTAAATACCTGAAAACCATCTAGCACCAGAGCCTCAGTCAGCCAGGTCTCTTGAAGCAGAATGCAGTTTGTCGCTTTGAGGGTAAACATAGCAACCATGTTAGTAAAGAGATGGCGGCTCGATTTTATACACTGGGACATATCTCTCTTCACTGGAGAGCCGCCAGTAGGTTGGCTATGGATATGCTTTTCACGACAACGTTGATGTGAGTGACGGCCAATCTATATTGTTGCAATCAAGTTGTTCATCAACATCAACCACTGTTCTTACCCCCTGGCAAATGGAATGAATCATTATACTGAGGCCCCCTCGTTGACCTATGTCTCCAACCTCCTGTGCATTTATACTGCAGACATCAAAACCAAGAGCTTGTAGGATATGCCTTCTAGAATAGACAAGCTCTTTCACCAAGTTGGAATTAAAGTGAGTGATTGAGCTTTCTAGGTGGTTTCTATCAGGGAATGCAACCCGGTCTATGTCAGAGGAGGAGAGTAAGCCCAGGGCTGGGATTTCCACAAAAATCAGCACGATGTTAGTCCTATTTAAGCAAAACAGGATGTCGGGGCCCAGTAGACTAGTTAATTCACTTTTACTTGGCTCGGTTGCTAGCCCACATGATTCCTGCCTTTTCTGCCCCAATGATCATCATTTTCCCTGGCTTGTTGCAGTATACTATAGGATTTAGGTCTGATATACTCAAGACTACTTGGGGTAGCCCCAATCTGCTGTTGTGGGTTAGCCATATGTAGTCTCCCCAAGAGTTGCCCACACCTGCTGCCAATGTTGGATATAGATTAGGCGCTAGATTCCCCAAGGCACATTTGCCGGAAGCAACAAATAGCCTCTGCTTATCCGCACCCCCCAAAGCCAGAATTAGTAAGTTGGCCCGGAACCTGAGTGTCAGGTCAATAAGGTGTATGCGACCGGTTCACCAGGTTTTTAAATAGAGTACTACAATCGTGGGCCTGCTGTAATGGGTGATTAGCAGCTCTCACACAAACAAGATTGGCAGCACCCCCTATGCCAAGATCAGTAGGATGGTTAAAAACCTGAATATCTGAGCAGTACAAATTCTGTAACAAATTTTCCCATTTATTCGATGTAAATGATATTCGACCTTCAGAGGCCGATTGAATTGAACTCTGAGAGTCACACTTAGCGGAAGAGCCATCCAAAATCCTAAATTCCTTAGTGGACCTGCACATAGGCATAGCCCTTTTCTCCTTCAACAGACAGCACAGCGCGATCAAGTTGGTTATTGGTACACTCGGAGCTGTTGGAGAGCAAGAAAATGCTTTGGACAGCCTGAGGAACAGAGTTCCGAGCCGGTAGATCACACATAACACCAATACTTGACCTCTGATACAATAAAGGCAGAGGTAAGGTCATAGCACTATCCTGGTGTTCCGTGCCCATCTGGGATGTAAAGTCTACAGTGGGTGGCATCACAGTCAATGGTTCTAACGTTCTCCCTTCTCCCAGTAGAGGAGACATATTAGACGGTGAGAACGGCTTGGAGTTTGGTCGTAGAGCACTTTGCATGTTTCTACGTGACAACAAGAGTCATTTCTTGGCATTTTTATCTTTGTCAATTTAATTAGCAAGTCAAATCACGGGACACATCTGACCCCTCACTAGTCTCTTCTCTATTAACCGGTTTTTAGAGGGAGAATAGGTTCCTTAGTCAACACGATAATAACACTACCCGTGTTGATTGGACAGGGGGCAGTAAGCCATCTTTCGGTTTGCCACACCAGGGTGCAGATGCAGCTAATGCAAGAACCGAAACAATTTCAACAGACTGGACCGCAATCTCAATTACATAGTCAGGAACAACACATTTTTCCAAAGGAGACTGAGGCCCACCGCCACAGTTTACCAAGCGGTTCAGGGCCGAATGAAATCGCAGCCCTGGCCATAAGATATCGAGTTTAACATTCACCTCGGATATCATTAAATTAGTGGTCTTCAGCTCATTCCAAATATTATCATACCAAGCAACGAAGGAGCTTAAGACCATATTTAGTGCAGAAACCGTGTGGTGGGTCAGACGAATTCTTTCATCAGCTTCACAAAGTGTGTGGTGCTTTGCAGCATTTCCAGACAGGTCACCTGCTTCAGCTGAAGACTCTGACCTCAGGCGAGCATGGCCATCTGGTTCATTGGTAATGGGATATAGATCAATAATGTTGGTTAAATCAGTAGCCGAGCCCAAAATAGACACATCACATGTTTTTGAGTTACACTACCAACAGTACCATTTGGCGGAATACCCAAATTTAAGTTATTTTCCAAGGCCAAGTCAGTAAATTCAATTATACTGAGATCAGTAAGATCTTTTATCCCGGCCATCGCACGTTTCTCCTTCATGGTAGAGTGATCCAGCACAGCAATGCCTTTTATTGGTACCACAGATTGTAGTTCTGTACTTGTTCCAACTGATTTCACAAAGTAGTGGTCCATAAATCACTGGCCGGCAATTGGAGAGAAGGTACAGTTAGGTACAGTTAGGTCGAGGGGCTTTGAGGTCAGCAAATTTCTTCTTAGAACTAAGAAAAGTCCCTGGGCTTTATTTCTGGTTGTCATTTCCCACTTTTTCAACACTGGCCGGATTCATCTGGTCGTCAATCTTCAAGATATGCCGGGTGTTGATCCTCAGAACATGGTTAGTGATGAGCACTTGCTGTTCCATGAGTTTGCAGAGGAAGGAGTAAGTTTGCACAGCGGAATGGACTCCGAAGGCACATGATTACTGCAGCTCACAGAGCATTCTGGAACTAAGAGTTCCGATTGCTCTTAATGGAGAGACTGACTTCTAAGGCCCGATTTCATGGTGAGAGTGTTGTCAGAAAATTAGCGTATGCGTAACAGAACACAATGGACTGATACTGCACCAGAGTAAGATGAGAGAGAACCTAGATCAAAGGGAAATAATCCCCTGAGTGGACACTCCGTATCAGTCATCGAGAAAGAACTCCAGAGCTGTCAGATACACTCGCGAGGGCACCAGAAGCACAGCAGGGTAGCCATTACACCAAAGACCGGGCCACCACGACCCTCGACGCACTAGGCCACGGACTGCAGACTGGCTACTTGTCAGACCACTTCCCGGCCCACTTCGCAGGGGATGCCGGTAATATAGGTGCTTCCTTGGGGAAGGAGCTCAGGAAACATCAGCAGCAAGGGGAAAAAGACCAGCAGTTTCAGCAGACTGGCCACTTGTCAGACCACTTTGCGGCCAGCTTCGCAGGGGATGCCGGTAATATAGGTGCTTCCTTAGGGGTGAGCTCAAGAAACAGGAGCATCAGCAAGGGTAGAGAGACCAGCAGTTTCAGAAGACTGTCCACTTGTCAGACCACTTCCGGTCCTATTGATCAGCCACTTCTGGTGCTCTTTGACATCATGCTGTCTGTGAGCTCAGTTGGAAGTAGCTTCCCTGGGCTAGTTCTGATGCCTATTGGTTTCATTATCCCTCCAATCCATCTTACTGGCTGATGCCACCCTGAAAGCAGGAGAGAGGAGAAGAATCCCTGTGGAGACCTGAAAGAGCTGATGAAAACTTCAGAGGGGAAGGATCTTGCTGTTTTTCACCTTTACCAAGTCTTCTAAAGAGGCTGTGAAGAGTCCAGCGCCTGAGGAGGGAAAGGGGAACCTCTTTCCTATCCCCAAGAGGAAGGTCTTGTGCACACGTGGTTCTCTGTGGTAGGCGGGCTTCCATCCTCAGTCTCTACACCATAGAAGACCCACCTACTGTTCTACCCAGCAGCCCCCTGGAGCCAAGAAGCATGTTTATTTTGGGAGAGTCCAATTATCTTCAGTGGAGGGGTATTCGGTGTCAGGGAGGTTCAAGGGACAGAGACGGTGTATTCTCTCACAGCTCAGAAACGCTCAGAATGTATGCGCATAGTTATGGCCTCCTGGGATCACACCCCTTAGTCTATCACAGTGCTTTGTCTATTACCAGAGGTGCATCTGTGAGATGCCACTTGGTACAGACAGGTGTGTGCTGCCTGTGAGCATCATCCCTGTGTCCTGCTCCTCAAGGCTGTAGATCATCTCTGCAGAACAGCTGAGGCAGACTTGCCTTGAAGATGTGCACTATTAGTGAGTGAGATATTTTACTATGCACCCCATTTTCCATTCTGCAACCACTCTCCAGTGACACTAGGTGAATGAAGTGAGCCCCGCCCACCATCTACACTTTGAAAACACTTTATGGAGGTGTTTCATACAGCACGGCCCAAGCAATGAACGACCCACTGGCCCCTTTCCAGAGAGTGTTCTTGGTATGAGGGTCATCTGAAACATACAATGCTGTACACAGCGTAGCATGATGTGAAGTGTCGCATTTGCAGTCTGTCGCAGAACATGGATGTCATGAGGCGGGGGCTGAGAACACCAGCAAGTTCTCACCCTGCCAACTTCATTCTAAAATATGTACTCTTTTGACTCTCTCTCGCTTTCTCTCCCCAACCTGTGTAAACTTCCTCCTCATCTATTGTAAACTCAAGATGTCCAACTTCCGTCATGTGCTCTACTCTACTGGCTTAAGGGCCAGAACAACACTACACCATATAATACCCCCAATAAATGATACATCACACATATTGAAACTCTTGATTTCCGGCGCCTGTGTAAACTTTCTTCTCATCTAATGTAAACTTTCTATTTCTGTAAACACCGGCGCATGTCTCTATAAACCGTTAATCTTGAGCGGTGTAAGGCAGTTCAGTGCCCAAAGGAAAAAGAACTGCACTACTGCATGCAAATACTCGCATGCATCTTACTGCATGCAAATACTCGCATGCATCTTACTGCATGCAAATACTCGCATGCATCGCACATATTTACACAGTGGAAAACGAAGCAAAATGAGAGGACTACGACCCATGTCAGCAGCATGGCCACTGCACCACAGTTCCACCGGTCCAGATGCCTATGAATTTTTAATGCTTTTTCCTGTTGGGATTGGGGATG